>NC_069501.1:527340884-528585884 GCF_027579735.1 Bombina bombina | reverse complement strand
ATATATATATATATATACATACACACACACATTATATATATATATATATATATACACACATATATGTATACATATATATACACATACATATATACTGTATATATACACACACACATATATATATATATATATATATATATACACATATATGTATACATATATACATATATATATATACATATATATAAACATATAAACGTATATATATATAAACACATTTATATATATATATATATATATATATATATATATATATATATATATAGATACACACACATATATATATATATATATATATAATTAAACGCACACATATATATACATATATTCAAAAGGGGAAACCAGACTTGAACTCCTTGCTAAGTGAGCTTAGAAGAATATGGCTACAACTCACTGACGAGGCCCAATGAAGGCCAAAACGATCGTCTGGGGTTGCTGTTTTCCTTGTTCAGAGTGGAATTGCCTGGTATTTTGGTGCTGGACTGACTGTAATAGGCGGGATCAGACTGATATGCTACAGGAAAGTTCTACTCTGTGAAAAGCATTACTGGGCTAAAAGAAGCTGCACCCAGGTGGTAAATCGCCATAGAACAGGCTAACGAGCTTGTTGTTCGTTCCTGTGAGTGCACTTCTGTGTGTGTGTGTGTGTGTGTGTGTATACAGGGAGTTCAGAATTATTAGGCAAGTTGTATTTTTGAGGATTAATTTTATTATTGAACAACAACCATGTTCTCAATGAACCCAAAAAACTCATTAATATCAAAGCTGAATAGTTTTGGACGTAGTTTTTAGTTTGTTTTTAGTTATAGCTATTTTAGGGGGATGTCTGTGTGTGCAGGTGACTATTACTGTGCATAATTATTAGGCAACTTAACAAAAAACAAATATATACCCATTTCAATTATTTATTTTTACCAGTGAAACCAATATAACATCTCAACATTCACAAATATACATTTCTGACATTCAAAAACAAAACAAAAACAAATCAGTGACCAATATAGCCACCTTTGTTTGCAAGGACACTCAAAAGCCTGCCATCCATGGATTCTGTCAGTGTTTTGATCTGTTTACCATCAACATTGAGTGCAGCAGCAACCACAGCCTCCCAGACACTGTTCTGAGAGGTGTACTGTTTTCCCTCCTTGTAAATCTCACATTTGATGATGGACCACAGGTTCTCAATGGGGTTCAGATCAGGTGAACAAGGAGGCAATGTCATTAGATTTTCTTCTTTTATATCCTTTCTTTCCAGCCACGCTGTGGAGTACTTGGACGCGTGTGATGGAGCATTGTCCTGCATGAAAATCATGTTTTTCTTGAAGGATGCAGACTTCTTCCTGTACCACTGCTTGAAGAAGGTGTCTTCCAGAAACTGGCAGTAGGACTGGGAGTTGAGCTTGACTCCATCCTCAACCCGAAAAGGCCCCACAAGCTCATCTTTGATGATACCAGCCCAAACCAGTACTCCCCCTCCACCTTGCTGGCGTCTGAGTCGGACTGGAGCTCTCTGCCCTTTACCAATCCAGCCACGGGCCCATCCATCTGGCCCATCAAGATTCACTCTCATTTCATCAGTCCATAAAACCTTAGAAAAATCAGTCTTGAGATATTTCTTGGCCCAGTCTTGACGTTTCAGCTTGGTCGTCTTTCAGCCTTTCTTACCTTGGCCATGTCTCTGAGTATTGCACACCTTGTGCTTTTGGGCACTCCAGTGATGTTGCAGCTCTGAAATATGGCCAAACTGGTGGCAAGTGGCAACTTGGCAGCTCCACGCTTGACTTTTCTCAGTTCATGGGCAGTTATTTTGCGCCTTGGTTTTTCCACACGCTTCTTGCGACCCTGTTGACTATTTTGAATGAAAAGCTTGATTGTTCGATGATCACGCTTCAGAAGCTTTGCAATTTTAAGAGTGCTGCATCCCTCTGCAAGATATCTCACTCTTTTTGACTTTTCTGAGCCTGTCAAGTCCTTCTTTTGACCCATTTTGCCAAAGGAAAGGAAGTTGCCTAATAATTATGCACACCTGATATAGGGTGTTGATGTCATTAGACCACACCCCTTCTCATTACAGAGATGCACATCACCTAATATGCTTAATTGGTAGTAGGCTTTCGAGCCTATACAGCTTGGAGTAAGACAACATGCATAAAGAGGATGATGTGGTCAAAATACTCATTTGCCTAATAATTCTGCACTCCCTGTATGTGTGTGTTTATATATATATATATATATATATATATATATTCATACGCATATATATAGATTTAAAAAATCTATATAAATTCAAAATTCCTTATGATTTATTTATTTTTTACTTTTTCTTTATTTGAAGGAATGCTTTGTGTGTCTAAGTTATTGACCCATGGAGGAAGAGATCTTGACGTGATCCTGTGCTTATCATCATTTGATCAAATGCTGTAACCAACTCTTCCATTTTGCTTTTAATTAAGTTGTGTGTTTGCAAGAGAGTAACCAACCATGTTTGATTGTTGTTGTTTTTTTGTGTGTTTTAATTACCCTCAGGCCTAGATTTGGAGTTCGGCGGTAGCCGTCAAAACCAGCGTTAGAGGCTCCTAACGCTGGTTTTGGGCGCCCGCTGGTATTTGGAGTCAGTGATTAAAGGGTCTAACGCTCACTTTTCAGCCGCGACTTTTCCATACCGCAGATCCCCCTACGCCATTTGCGTAGCCTATCTTTTCAATGGGATCTTTCTAACGCTGGTATTTAGAGTCGTTTCTGAAGTGAGCGTTAGAGCTCTAACGACAAAATTCCAGCCACCTGAAAATAGCAGGAGTTAAGAGCTTTCTGGCTAACGCCGGTTTATAAAGCTCTTAACTACTGTACCCTAAAGTACACTAACACCCATAAACTACCTATGTACCCCTAAACCGAGGTCCCCCCACATCGCCGCCACTCTATTTAAATTTTTAACCCTTAATCTGCCGACCGCCACCTACGTTATACTTATGTACCCCTAATCTGCTGCCCCTAACCCCGCCGACCCCTATATTATATTTCTTAACCCCTAACTTGCCCCCCACAACGTCGCCGCAAGCTACTTAAAATAATTAACCCCTAATCTTCCGACCGCAAATCGCCGCCACCTACGTTATCCCTATGTACCCCTAATCTGCTACCCCTAACATCGCCGACCCCTATATTATATTTATTAACCCCTAATCTGCCCCCCTCAACGTCGCCGACACCTGCCTACACTTATTAACCCCTAATCTGCCGAGCGGACCTGAGCGCTACTATAATAAAGTTATGAACCCCTAACCCGCCTCACTAACCCTATCATAAATAGTATTACCCCTAATCTGCCCTCCCTAACATCGCCGACACCTAACTTCAATTATTAACCCCTAATTTGCCGACCGGAGCTCACCGCTATTCTAATAAATGTATTAACCCCTAAAGCTAAGTCTAACCCTAACACTAACACCCCCCTAAGTTAAATATAATTTTTATCTAACGAAATAAATTAACTCTTATTAAATAAATGATTCCTATTTAAAGCTAAATACTTACCTGTAAAATAAATCCTAATATAGCTACAATATAAATTATAATTATATTATAGCTATTTTAGGATTAATATTTATTTTACAGGTAACTTTGTAATTATTTTAACCATGTACAATAGCTATTAAATAGTTAAGAACTATTTAATAGTTACCTAGTTAAAATAATAACAAAATTACCTGTAAAATAAGTCCTAACCTAAGATATAATTAAACCTAACACTACCCTATCAATAAAATAATTAAATAAACTACCTACAATTACCTACAATTAACCTAACACTACACTATCAATAAATTAATTAAACACAATTCCTACAAATAAATACAATTAAATAAACTAGCTAAAGTACAAAAAATAAAAAAGATCTAAGTTACAGAAAATAAAAAAATATTTACAAACATAATAAAAATATTACAACAATTTTAAACTAATTACACCTACTCTAAGCCCCCTAATAAAATAACAAAGCCCCCCAAAATAAAAAATTCCCTACCCTATTCTAAATTAAAAAAGTTACAAGCTCTTTTACCTTACCAGCCCTGAACAGGGCCCTTTGCGGGGCATGCCCCAAGAATTTCAGCTCTTTTGCCTGTAAAAGAATAAATACAATACCCCCCCCCCAACATTACAACCCACCACCCACATACCCCTAATCTAACCCAAACCCCCCTTAAATAAACCTAACACTAAGCCCCTGAAGATCTTCCTACCTTGTCTTCACCATACCAGGTTCACCGATCCGTCCTGAAGAGCTCCTCCGATGTCCTGATCCAAGCCCAAGCGGGGGCTGAAGAGGTCCATGATCCGGTCAAAGTCTTCATCCAAGCGGGGCAGAAGAGGATCTTCCAGCCGATTGAAGTCATCATCCAGGCGGCATCTTCGATCTTCTTCCATCCGGAGCGAAGCGGCAGGATCCTGAAGACATCCAGCGCGGAACATCCATCCGGACCGACGACTGAACGACGAATGACTGATCCTTTAAGGGACGTCATCCAAGATGGCGTCCCTCAAATTCCGATTGGCTGATAGGATTCTATCAGCCAATCGGAATTAAGGTAGGAATTTTCTGATTGGCTGATGGAATCAGCCAATCAGAATCAAGTTCAATCCGATTGGCTGATCCAATCAGCCAATCAGATTGAGCTCGCATTCTATTGGCTGTTCCGATCAGCCAATAGAATGCGAGCTCAATCTGATTGGCTGATTGGATCGGCCAATCGGATTGAACTAGATTCTGATTGGCTGATTCCATCAGCCAATCAGAAAATTCCTACCTTAATTCCGATTGGCTGATAGAATCCTATCAGCCAATCGGAATTCGAGGGACGCCATCTTGGATGACGTCCCTTAAAGGAACAGTCATTCGTCGTTCAGTCGTCGGTCCGGATGGATGTTCCGCGCTGGATGTCTTCAGGATCCTGCCGCTTCGCTCCGGATGGAAGAAGATCGAAGATGCCGCCTGGATGATGACTTCAATCGGATGGAAGATCCTCTTCTGCCCCGCTTGGATGAAGACTTTGACCGGATCATGGACCTCTTCAGCCCCCGCTTGGGCTTGGATCAGGACATCGGAGGAGCTCTTCAGGACGGATCGGTGAACCTGGTATGGTGAAGACAAGGTAGGAAGATCTTCAGGGGCTTAGTGTTAGGTTTATTTAAGGGGGGTTTGGGTTAGATTAGGGGTATGTGGGTGGTGGGTTGTAATGTTGGGGGGGGGGGTATTGTATTTATTCTTTTACAGGCAAAAGAGCTGAAATTCTTGGGGCATGCCCCGCAAAGGGCCCTGTTCAGGGCTGGTAAGGTAAAAGAGCTTGTAACTTTTTTAATTTAGAATAGGGTAGGGAATTTTTTATTTTGGGGGGCTTTGTTATTTTATTAGGGGGCTTAGAGTAGGTGTAATTAGTTTAAAATTGTTGTAATATTTTTATTATGTTTGTAAATATTTTTTATTTTCTGTAACTTAGATCTTTTTTATTTTTTGTACTTTAGCTAGTTTATTTAATTGTATTTATTTGTAGGAATTGTGTTTAATTAATTTATTGATAGTGTAGTGTTAGGTTAATTGTAGGTAATTGTAGGTAGTTTATTTAATTATTTTATTGATAGGGTAGTGTTAGGTTTAATTATATCTTAGGTTAGGACTTATTTTACAGGTAATTTTGTTATTATTTTAACTAGGTAACTATTAAATAGTTCTTAACTATTTAATAGCTATTATACATGGTTAAAATAATTACAAAGTTACCTGTAAAATAAATATTAATCCTAAAATAGCTATAATATAATTATAATTTATATTGTAGCTATATTAGGATTTATTTTACAGGTAAGTATTTAGCTTTAAATAGGAATCATTTATTTAATAAGAGTTAATTTATTTCGTTAGATAAAAATTATATTTAACTTAGGGGGGTGTTAGTGTTAGGGTTAGACTTAGCTTTAGGGGTTAATACATTTATTAGAATAGCGGTGAGCTCCGGTCGGCAGATTAGGGGTTAATAATTGAAGTTAGGTGTCGGCGATGTTAGGGAGGGCAGATTAGGGGTTAATACTATTTATGATAGGGTTAGTGAGGCGGATTAGGGGTTAATAACTTTATTATAGTAGCGCTCAGGTCCGCTCGGCAGATTAGGGGTTAATAAGTGTAGGCAGGTGTCGGCGACGTTGAGGGGGGCAGATTAGGGGTTAATAAATATAATATAGGGGTCGGCGATGTTAGGGCAGCAGATTAGGGGTACATAGGGATAACGTAGGTTGCGGCGGTTTACGGAGCGGCAGATTAGGGGTTTAAAAAAATATGCAGGGGTCAGCGATAGCGGGGGCGGCAGATTAGGGGTTAATAAGTGTAAGGCTAGGGGTGTTTAGACTCGGGGTACATGTTAGGGTGTTAGGTGCAGACATAGGAAGTGTTTCCCCATAGGAAACAATGGGGCTGCGTTAGGAGCTGAACGCTGCTTTTTTGCAGGTGTTAGGTTTTTTTTCAGCTCAAACAGCCCCATTGTTTCCTATGGGGGAATCGTGCACGAGCACGTTTTTGAGGCCGGCCGCGTCCGTAAGCAACTCTGGTATCGAGAGTTGCATTTACGGTAAAAATGCTCTACGCTCCTTTTTTGGAGCCTAACGCAGCATTTGTTTGAACTCTCGATACCAGAGTTAAATTTATGGTGCGGCCAGAAAAAAGCCTGCGGAGCGTTAGCAGCCCTTTTACCGCCAAACTCCAAATCTTGGCCTCAGTGTTTTGTACCTCTTTATTTTCACAGACATTTATCAAGTGACATTTTATTTATGCTTCATCAATGGTTAAAGACCCGATTGATATATTGAAGTCTGTGAATATAAAGAGAGAAGCTTATTTTTATTTCTTTAGACTTTGCCTTTTTCAAACATTATGATTAGGGTTTTTTGCATAGTCCTTGTATACATTTGCACTGACACTCTGAGTAGCTGCTGTTTTCTGTTTGTGAATGTGTGATTAAATGGCAGAGTTACTGATAACTGTGTTTCTATCTGTGAATAATGTTGAGCACAGGACTGTGAGTTTTATAATCTTTTTAGGAGTTTAGCTTTTATTAAAAAATCTAGTGATATGACAAATGGGCAGTGTAACCTCTTGTTTTATATCAATGTGTATTGTGTGATTATAGTTTAGGGACCCAGGGAGGAAGAGACCTTGACGTGGTCCTGGGCATACCACCATTTGACCAAATTTTGAAATGAACTCTACCATTTTTGCATATATTAAATTCCTTTTTTTTTTGGTAAAAAATTACAAATTTATTTATATACATCTATAATTTAAGCAGATTCAAAAAAACAATTTTATTTTGACTTCAAAAAGAAAATCAACATCACCAATGGATCTTGAACATGAAAAAGAAATGGAGAGGAAGGCAAGTATACTGGTGTAATTAGCTTTTATTCTTTTATATATAATTTTTATTTTTATATATATATATATATATATATATATATATATATATATATATATATATATATACTAGTCCTAAAGCCCGTTCACATGGGCCATTTTTTGCAGTACAGCGGTCCCACCCCTTGCGCTCTCTCCCTCCCCCTCTCTTTTGCTCTCTCTCTCCTCCCTATCTTTTGCTCTCTCTCTCCCCTCTCTTTTGAGCTCTCTCTCCCCCCTCTCTTTTGAGCTCTCTCTCTCCCACTCTCTTTTGCGCTCTCTCTCCCCCTTCTCTTTTGCGCTCGCTCTCTCCCCCTCTCTTTTGCGCTCTCTCCCCCTTCTCTTTTGTGCTCTCTCCCCCTCTCTTTTACGCTTTCTCTCTCCCCCTCTCTTTTGCCCTCTCTCTGCCCCTCTCTTTTGCTCTCTCTCTCCCCCTCTCTTTTGCGCTCTCTCCCCCATCTCTTTTGCGCTCTCTCCTCTCTCTCTCTCTCTCTTCTCTCTCTCACTTCTCTCTCTCTCTCTCTCTTCTCTCTCTCTCTCTCTCTCCTCTCTCTCTCTCTTAGAAGAAGACTCGCCAGAAACAAGGGCCCACAAGCTCCATTCTTGATAAATGGGCCCCTATATCTCCCTCTCTTCCCCATACATAATCCACACTCATTGGAATTCCATAAAGTTGTGTTTTCTTTTACAAGATACGATGAGTCCACGGATTTCATTTACTTGTGGGATATCGCCTCCTGGTCAACAGGAGGAGGCAAAGAGCACCACAGCACAGCTGTATATATAGCTCCTCCCTTCCCTCCCATTCTATTTGTGTTAGTGATAGGAAGAGGTAAAGTGAGGTGTTAGTTTATAATCTTCAATCAATAGTTTATTATTTTTTAAAGTAGTGCTACTGAGTGCTACTTTGTGCTGGGGTGTAGCCTAGATCAGACTAGTCTCTTCAGTACAAAAAGAGAAGCATTTGGTGGCTTTGAAGCGATAGGAACTGGTGGGACATAATTCTAATTGCGCCTCCTATACAAGTTTGCTGCCCCAATCTAGATAGCATAGGCTGATCTTTGTCCACAGGGCTATGGGAGGGAGAGGACCTCCGAGCATCTGCTGGACTGCCATGCTGTCGCACAGCGTTCCAGGTAAGTGCTAACTTTCTTATTTCCAGGGACACATCCTCTCAGAACAAAGTAAGCACTACAGTTCATACATAAAGGAAAGGCTCTTATTGTGCTGAGACTATGGTCTCTTTTTGGGAGAGTACTGTTTTAATGGCTGGGACTGGAAAACGGACAGCTTTATTTTACTGTCTAAAAATAAGTGTTTTGATACAGTTGCAGTCCGGTCGATGTCTAGCCTTATTGTGTTTTTTAGCACACTTGCTAGCATTACTCTACTCTCTAAATAACATTTTTACTTTTTTTTTTTTTTTGCTGTCCGGGACTTTAAGCACTGCATGCCCACGATGGGCGGAGCCTTGTTGCGTAGGTCTTTCCGACGACTCCATTTTACTCAGCCCGGGAGTCACAGTTTAATACGTCCACGATGGGCGGAGCAAGGCTATGCTTTGTCGCTCCAGGACAGTTTGCGCGCCTTTTTGTATTTCAGTCCCTGTTAACGTTGTGACAAACAATACATATTTTGTGAACAAATGTGTGGTGTTTTCACCTGCTGCGGTTAATTAAGCAGAGGCTAGTGCGTGTTTATTAAAAATTTGCAGGGGTGCGTTGTCTGCTGTCTGTCGTTCTCTTCTATGGTGGTTGTCGCTGGATCATCTATCCCAGGGGACATGCTTCCGCAGACCCTCATGGGCGAAAGTGACAACGGATGCCAGCCTGATAGGATGGGGAGCAGTCTGGAACTCTCTGAGGGCTCAGGGGGTTTGGACTCGAATTGTCTCTCTAATTTCCATCAATTTCCTAGAGTTGAGAGCAATATTCAATGCTCTTCAGGCTTGGTCTCAGTTGGCTGTGGCCAAGTACATCAGATTCCGGTCGGATAACTTTACGACTGTAGCTTACATCAATCATCGGGGAGGAATAAGAGTTCCTTAGCGATGACGGAAATAGCCATGATAATTCAGTGGGCGGAGGATCACTCTTGTTTTTCTGTTGGCGATCCACTTCCAGGTGTTGAAAACTGGGAGACGTATTTTCCTGACAGATGGACTTTTCGTCTGGGAGAATGAGAACTTCATCCGGAGGTATTTGCCAACCTTATTCTCAGTCCGGAGTTGGATCTTATGGCGTCTCGTCAGAATGCCAAGCTTCCGAGATATGGGTCCCGGTCCAGGGGTCCCCAGTCTGAGCTGATAGATGCCTTGGCAGTACCTGGGTTTTTAGCCTAGATTATGTTTTCCCTCCATTTGCTCTCCTTACCCGGGGGATTGCTTGAGTCAACAGGATAGGGCTTCGGTGATGCTCATCGCTCCTGCGTGGTCTAACAGGACTTGGGTTGCTGATCTGGTGGACATGTCATCTCAGCCACCGTGGAAACTCCCATTGAGTACTTTCTCATTCTGGGACCTTTCCATCATCAGAATCTAGTTTCTCTACAGCAATCGCTTGGAGATTGAATGATTACATTTCTCAAAGTGAGGATTTTCTGATTTGGTCATTGTTATCTTGTTTCAGGCACGTTAGCCTGTTCCTAGAATTGGTGCAAATCCAGGGGCTACTCATGGAGTAGGGTTAGGATTCCCAGGTTTTTGTCTTTTCTCCAAGAATGTTGGGGGGGGGGTATTGTATGTTTTTTTTCTCCAAGTTCCTTAAAGGGACAGATTTCTGCTTTGTCTATTTTGCTACACAAGCGTCTGGCAGAAGTCCCATATGTTCTATCTTTTTGTCAGGCTCTGACTTGACTCAGGCCTGTGTTTGGACCAATTGCTCCTCCTTGGAGTTTGAATTTCGTTCTCAAATGTTCGTCTAGGGGTTCCGTTGAACCTATGCATTCCATAGATATTAAGTTATTATCTTGGAAATAATCTTTGATTGCTATTTCTTCTGCTTGCAGAGTTTCTGAGCTTTCAGCATTACGATGTGATTCTCCTTATCTTATTTTGCATTCCGATAAGGTGGTGTTACGTACCATACCTGGTTTTCTTCCTAAGGTTGTTTCTAATAAGAACATTAATCATGAACTTGTTGTTCCTTCCTTGTGTCCTAATCCTTCTTCTAAGAAGGAGCGGCTGTTACATACTTTGGACGTGGTCCCTGCTTTAAAGTTTTTCTTACAGGCACCTAAGGATTTTGTTAATCATCTTCCCTGTTTATTGTGTTTTCTGGGAAGTGTAAGGGTCAGACAGCTATGGCTACCTCTCTTTCTTTTTGGTTGAAGAGTTTCATCCGCTTTGCATATGAGACTGCTGGACAGCAGCCTCTTGAAAGATTTACATCTCATTCCACTAGGGCTGTGGTTTCCTCATGGGCATTCCAAAATTATGCTTCTGTTGTACAGATTTGCAAAGCTGTAACTTGGTTGTCTCTTTACACTTTTTTCAAATTTTACAAATTTGATACTTTTGTCTCATCTGAGGCTGTTTTTGCGAGAAAAGTTCTTCAAGCAGTGGTGCCTTCCGTTTAGGTGCCCTGTCTTGTCCCTCCCTTTCATCCGTGTACTATAGCTTTGGTATTGTATCCCACAAGTAAGGATGAAATCCGTGGACTCATCGTATCTTGTAAAAGAAAATGAAATTTATTCTTACCTGATAAATTGATTTATTTTACGATACGATGAGTCCACGGCCCACCCTGTTGTTATAAGACGGGTTTTTTTCTTTTTGTTAAACTTCAGTCACCTCTGCACCTTGGCTTTTCCTTTCTCTTCCTAACTTCGGTCGAATGACTGGAGTGGGAGGGAAGGGAGGAGCTATATATACAGCTCTGCTGTGGTGCTCTTTGCATCCTCCTGCTGACCAGGAGGCGATATCCCACAAGTAAGGATGAAATCCGTGGACTCATCGTATCTTGTAAAAGAAATCAATTTACCAGGTAAGAATAAATTTCCTTTTTATGTTTTTTTTCTCTCATGTAAACATTTTAAAAAATTCAACATGATATCTCTTATGAGGAAAGTGAGTAGTTTTGTCCAAAACATAACAAAATAAATACAATCTAAATTTCATTTATATTTTTTTTTTTTTTTTTATTGAGGGTAATAAAATATACAACATACAGGTTACTCAATGAAAAAGATACATATACAATGACCACCATACTCGCCTCTAGGCGTAATAAACCAGTTAGGGAGCAACCTCTCAGCTACCCTCTATTTTTGTCCCCTCCAGGACTGCTCAGGCCACTTTTGGACCCTCAAATACACAACATATTAACTGAGGGGTTTTGCACTCTATAGACCACTTTTGGGCCTATATTTATCAATTGCTTAGAATACACAAACATGTTGGTGAGTGAGGGGGGGCGGTGCAGAAAAGATATTACTGAATCATTACCACACTGAATAAAGCGGCGGTGCATTATGCTAAGGCTCAGAGAGGGCAAGGGGGAAGACACCTTCTCTAAAAAAGTGAGTTAGAGTTCAGAATAAATGACAACATATATATAACTAGGTAAATAACAGAAGAGTTCACACTCATTACATTAAGATGCACATAATTCTCAAGTCCATAAGTCAGTTAAAGCATTAAGAGGAAGTTTGCTAATTAGTGATCTCATAGTAGCTGAACATATCACCAAAGCTTTGTAACATGCATGACAATCATCCTCAAGAAGATATAAATACCTCAGGCTGCTCCATGGATAAACAACATTAGCACAGCAATAATTAAACCTCTAAACAATAACAAATATCAGGGATAAAGGTAATACACATTGTTAGGCACTTAAGCAGTTACACAATTATCATTAGATCTCTACTTGCCCTAGACATACCATATAAAGCAGAGGGGATCGGTCACGCAGACTGAGGGGAAAGCTTAAATTCTGCTGCAATAGGCAGCTCCTCATGGTTTGAGTCAGATAGATTTGATTGCATCGGAGGACCCCTACTGCTATCTCTCTATCAAAAGTGTGAGCGTGTTATAGTACATATATATGGAAAACAAATATACACCTACAAGCAATTCTCTTTCAACCATACAGTGGGATTAGTGCTAAAACCTAACAGACATTTAATATTGAGCTGTGGGGAATTTACACTTGTGTGCCCTGCAATACAATTCTATTTCCCCTCCTATATTTAATGTCTAAAACCAGGACCCACCTCATTAGCAGTGTAAGATAACGATTAGACATTGCCGTCTAGTAACAAACCGATATTAGATTCTTCATTGAATGCATAGTGCCTGGAAAATATGGAGCTATTCAGTAATCCTAACAGACATTTATGGTGCATTAACATTATATGGCTATGTACATATGCCCAATTGTTTAAGGTAAAAGCAAAAAGTGAGGTGCTGTCCTGAAAAAACATCATACAATAATAAAAAATGGCAACTGGTGCTGAATATATAGCTGTGTATACAGATTACAAGTGCAAGTACTGGAGTGTTACAAAGCATAAGTGTGTCAACAATTTATAAATCTATTCATATGTAGGACCCTACTAAGCAGTACCCATCCTGTTATTTATAATGAATATGCTTTAACAATTAGCATGGGGTAAATAGTTAACAGGAGGATAAACTACAAAAACAACAGTAGGGTGCGTTGGTAGGTAGGTAACCCCCACCCGGGTATTAGACACCATATCTTCATGCATCGGGTGGGATAGGTACCTACAGTAGAGAGGGTGTGTCAGAAGGTCTATGCATGGTCTCCAGAATAAAGTCTCAGGCACAAGTGCCTTCATGAAGCAGGAGAGGGAAAAATAAGGAGTCACTGTGTATAACATACAGGGGTGTAATAAGTTGACCAGAGTAGTTGTGCATAGCCCCATATAAGGCAAGGAGAGTCACCCTACACCAATTCTCTCATAAGTACCACTCTGTTGAGGTATGTTCTCACAGCTGTCCCTGTGATCCTGGATAGCCCGGACATATAGTGACTCAGGGGAGAAAGTACTCTGCAGAGCACCAGAACATTGCAAGGCATGGGACCCACTGACAAGATAGTTTGCCGCCGCGGCTGCGGCTCTCTGAACACACTTAAGCCCGGGCCCATCACTTAGCTGCTCAGGAACCCCATCCACAATGGCCCTCACAGCCGTTACCTCTGTCAGACATTCACGGGTCACCTTTAGCTCCGGAGGGTTAGCCTCACCTCCTTGGATAGAAACACTCGGTAAGTGATTACTTCTGCTATGGTCTGGGGATACTTCTAGGTGGGAGGCAGTTCCTATGGGAAGATGGCTGGCGGGAGTCTCCGGGAGAACAATCACATCTGATTCAGGAGTCGCAGCCTCACGTTCAGTACGCTCAAATTCAGCTCGATCCGGACCCTGAGCTCTGGTAAATTGTATAAGCCGGTCAAGGCGGCTCATCAATTGGCAGCCGTATTGTTCCAAGAGGGCCAGAATAGCCATGCTGTGATCCTCCATACTCATCTCAGCTCGCCAAAGGCCCCAACAAGCGGCCCAACCGCGGTAACAGATCACACCCGGTAGTTCCTCCCGTCGCAGCCGCAAACACTGTGACCGATGCCCACTTTTTGTTTTCCTCCCACTTCAGGATCTCTCATGAGGTTGTTAGTAAATCCCGGGTAGCATAGGGGAAATACTCCTAGTCGCTGCTGAGCATGTAGGCCGCGGTGTCAGTCTCACCGTTATCTAGCAGGTTGTTGAAACGTAATTTCTTTGGTTACCTCTACAGTATCAGGCTGTTGGCTCAAACTTTTTGGGTAGTTCTGAGATGTTTTAGTTTGCCTATATACTATTTTATAATGAAAATTATATGGAGCTTAGCTCAGGCACGTCTGTTCTCTCTAGGCTTTAGCTCCGCCCCCTTATATTTTTTTTTAAAGATTTATTTACAACATTTATAAAAGATTTATAGTTTTTTTTTTTTTTTTTTTTATTACATGCAGTTGAAAAAGTTTTTGGAAAAGAGGCATCAACGTCCATTACCACTTAGACCCGAAGATAGCAACATGTGGGATCCAGTTCAGAATTCAAACAACCTTGAAGATAATACTTCAACTATTGAAAGTCAAAATAATATAAGAGTAAATAATACATTATGGTGCAGTTGTTCAAAGTGTATTGATATGCCAACAGAAGAAGAAAGCATTTGCTGCAAAGAAATTGATGATATTCTTCCAATTTTAAATGACAATTACTCATGTGTATGTGATGCTGATTATATGCATAAATACATGCTCAATAGGGACACTTTAAAATTTGCATATATGTTCATGTCTTCTTTTAAAAAAAATTTTAGATCAGTGGATCAAATGGAAGAAAGGTATGTTATATAATAAAAAAAATAAATATTTGATTTCACTTTTTTTTAATTAAAAGAAAAATATACCTTTTATTATTAGGGATTACAGGCGTACAGCGTATCGTTAATTTACTTTATGGGTACATGGTCACCTTGGAAGGAGAAATCATCGTCCTATTCCATTGTGTGTTGTTTCAGCTATTCGAATTAATTATCCAGCACCAGACAACATTTACATTGGTTACCATTCAGTAGAATATGATGCACAAGCAGAGGATATGGTTCTTGATTTTAAATTATCTATATTTACATTTAAATTGTGTTTTTTCATTTAACATAAATAAAGATTTTAAATACATTTTTTGTTATTTCTTTAATCTTTATTTTGTAATAACAAAATATACATTGCAGGTACACACAAACTGCTAGATTTAGAGTTTTGTCGGTAACGACCCGCGTAGCTAACGCTGACTTTTTTCTGGCCGCACCTTTAAAATAACTCTGGTATTGAGAGTCCACAGAATGGCTGCGTTAGGCTCCAAAAAAGGAGCGTAGAGGCATATTTAACGCCACTCCAACTCTCGATACCAGAGTTGCTTACGGACGCGGCCAGCCTCAAAAACGTGCGCGTGCACGATTCCCCCATAGAAAACAATGGGGCTGTTTGAGCTGAAAAAAAACCTAACACCTGCAAAAAAGCCGCGTTCAGCTCCTAATGCAGCCCCATTGTTTCCTATGGGGAAACACTTCCTACGTCTGCACCTAACACCCTAACATGTACCCCGAGTCTAAACACCCCTAACCTTACACTTATTAACCCCTAATCTGCCGCCCCCGCTATCGCTGACCCCTGCATATTATTATTAACCCCTAATCTGCCGCTCCGCAAACCGCCGCTACTTACATTATCCCTATGTACCCCTAATCTGCTGCCCCTAACACCGCCGACCCCTATGTTATATTTATTAACCCCTAATCTGCCCCCCACAACGTCGCCGCTACCTACCTACACTTATTAACCCCTAATCTGCCGACCGCAAAGCGCCGCCACCTACGTTATCCTTATGTACCCCTAATCTGCTGCCCCTAACACCGCCGACCCCTATATTATATTTATTAACCTCTAATCTGCCCCCCACAACGTCGCCGCCAGCTACCTACAATAATTAACCCCTAATCTGCCGACCGGAGCTCACCGCTATTCTAATACATTTTTTAACCCCTAAAGCTAATTCTAACCCTAACCCTAACACCCCCGTAAGTTAAATATAATTTTATTCTAACGAAATAAATTAACTCTTATTAAATAACTTATTCCTATTTAAAACTAAATACTTACCTGTAAAATAAATCCTAATATAGCTACAATATAAATTATAATTACATTGTAGCTATTTTAGGATTAATATTTATTTTACAGGCAACTTTGTAATTATTTTAACCAGGTACAATAGCTATTAAATAGTTAACAATTAAACCACACTATCAATAGATTAATTAAATACAATACCTACAAATAACTACAATGAAATAAACTAACTAAAGTACAAAAAATAAAAAAGAACTAAGTTACAAAAAATAAAAAAATATTTACAAACATAAGAAAAATATTACAACAATTTTAAACTAATTACACCTACTCTAAGCCCCCTAATAAAATAACAAAGCCCCCCAAAATAAAAAAATGCCCTACCCTATTCTAAATTACTAAAGTTCAAAGCTCTTTTACCTTACCAGCCGTGAACAGGGCCCTTTGCGGGGCATGCCCCAAGAAGTTCAGCTCTTTTGCCTGTAAAAAAAAAACATACAATACCCCCCCCCCCAACATTACAACCCACCACCCACATACCCCTAATCTAACCCAAACCCCGCTTAAATAAACCTAACACTAAGCCCCTGAAGATCTTGGATGACGTCATTTAAAGGAACCGTCATTCGTCGTTCAGTCGTCGGCCAGGATGGATGTTATGCGTCGGAGGTCTTCAGGATGCTGCCGCTCCGGCTGGATGACAATAGAAGATGCCGCTTGGATGAAGACTTCAATCGGATGGAAGACCTCTTCTGCACCGCTTGGATGAAGACTTCTACCGGATGGAGGACCTCTTCTTGCTCCGCTTGGATGAAAAATTTGGCTCGGCTGGGTGAAGACGACTCAAGGTAGGGAGATCTTCAGGGGCTTAGTGTTAGGTTTATTTAAGGGGGGTTTGGGTTAGATTAGGGGTATGTGGGTGGTTGGTTGTAATGTTGGGGGGGGGGTATTGTATGTTTTTTTTTACAGGCAAAAGAGCTGAACTTCTTGGGGCATGCCCCGCAAAGGGCCCTGTTCAGGGCTGGTAAGGTAAAAGAGCTTTGAACTTTAGTAATTTAGAATAGGGTAGGGCATTTTTTTTATTTTGGGGGGCTTTGTTATTTTATTAGGGGGCTTAGAGTAGGTGTAATTAGTTTAAAATTGTTGTAATATTTTTCTTATGTTTGTAAATATTTTTTTATTTTTTGTAACTTAGTTCTTTTTTATTTTTTGTACTTTAGTTAGTTTATTTCATTGTAGTTATTTGTAGGTATTGTATTTAATTAATTTATTGATAGTGTAGTGTTAGGTTTAATTGTAGGTAATTGTAGGTATTTTATTTAATTCATTTAATGATATTATAGTGTTAGGTTTAATTGTAACTTAGGTTAGGATTTATTTTACAGGTAATTTTGTACTTATTTTAACTAGGTAACTATTAAATAGTTCTTAACTATTTAATAGCTATTGTACCTGGTTAAAATAATTACAAAGTTGCCTGTAAAATAAATATTAATCCTAAAATAGCTACAATGTAATTATAATTTATATTGTAGCTATATTAGGATTTATTTTACAGGTAAGTATTTAGTTTTAAATAGGAATAAGTTATTTAATAAGAGTTAATTTATTTCGTTAGAATAAAATTATGTTTAACTTAGGGGGGTGTTAGGGTTAGGGTTAGAATTAGCTTTAGGGGTTAAAAAATGTATTAGAATAGCGGTGAGCTCCGGTCGGCAGATTAGGGGTTAATTATTGTAGGTAGCTGGCGGCGACGTTGTGGGGGGCAGATTAGAGGTTAATAAATATAATATAGGGGTCGGCGGTGTTAGGGGCAGCAGATTAGGGGTACATAAGGATAACGTAGGTGGCGGCGCTTTGCGGTCGGCAGATTAGGGGTTAATAAGTGTAGGTAGGTAGCGGCGACGTTGTGGGGGGCAGATTAGGGGTTAATAAATATAATATAGGGGTCGGCGGTGTTAGGGGCAGCAGATTAGGGGTACATAGCTATAATGTAGGTGGCGGCTCTTTGCGGTCGGCAGATTAGGGGTTAATTATTGTAGGTAGCTGGCTGCGACGTTGTGGGGGGCAGGTTAGGGATTAATAAATATAATATAGGGGTCGGCGGTGTTAGGGGCAGCAGATTAGGGGTACATAAGTATAACGTAGGTGGCGGTCGGCAGATTTGGGGTTAAAAAAATTTAATCGAGTGTCGGCGATGTGGGGGGGCCTCGGTTTAGGGGTACATAGGTAGTTTATGGGTGTTAGTGTACTTTAGGGCACAGTAGTTAAGAGCTTTATGAACCGGCGTTAGCCCAGAAAGCTCTTAACTACTGACTTTTTTCTGCGGCTGGAGTTTTGTCGTTAGATTTCTAACGCTCACTTCAGACACGACTCTAAATACCGGAGTTAGAAAAATCGCATTGAAAAGATAGGATACGCAATTGACGTAAGGGGATCTGCGGTATGGAAAAGTCGTGGCTGAAAAGTGAGAGTTAGACCCTTTTTTTAATGACTCCAAATACCGGCGGTAGCCTAAAACCAGCGTTAGGAGCCTCTAACGCTGGTTTTCACGGCTACCGCCAAACTCCAAATCTAGGCCATAGTAAATAACATTCAGAACTTGAATTTTTATACTCATCAGATGACGCAATATAACATGATCTAATTAGACTATGCTAAAGACACATATGAGCTTGTAAAAATTAGTCAAATGAAAAACAATATAGCACAAAACAATGGTACCTTCTTCGAAGTGTAGTGTCTTGAACGTTTAAATAATTATTCTAAAGGTAAAACAGAACTGCAGCCTAAGTGCTTCAGGAAGCAATATTTTATAGACTCAAAGGGAATGTAACATATGATATAACACAATCGGCCAGATTACAAATTTTGCTGTATTACAGGCTCACTGCTAACTTGCAAGTTATTTCCACAGCTCACCTCACTTGTATTACAGTTTTTTTAAAAATCTAGCGTTTGGGGGCGATATTGTAGCATTGAGCTCCATTAAGCTACATTCCGCACCAAAATACCAGTGCTGCTGTGAGCTGCTTTTACGTGCTTGTGCACAATTTCACCATAGACATCAATAGGGAGAGCCGGCTAAAAAAAAAAGCCTAACACCTTCAATAAAGGAGCGTAAAGCTCTGTAACGCAGCCCCATTGATTCCTATGGGGAAAGAAAAAGTTATGTTTACACCTAACACCGTAACATAAACCCTGAGTCTAAACACCCCTAATTTTACACTTATTAACCCCTAATCTGCAGCCCCCGACACCTACATTTTTCTAATTAACCCCTAATCTTCCGCCCCCAAAATCGACGCCAACCAAATAAAATTATTAACTCCTAATCTGCTCCTCTCAATGTCGTCAGCGACAATATACTAAAGTTATGAAACCCTAAACCTTTTGTCTCCAATATCACTAACATTAAATAAATATATTAAGCCCTAACATAACCCTAAGTCTAACCCTAACACGAACACCCACTAACTTTAATGTAATTAAAATAAATATAAATAAAATCTTGATCTTAATTAAATGTACAATTATTAACTAAATAATTCATATTTAAAACTGAATACTTACCTGTAAAATAAACCTAAGCTAGCTACAATATAACTAATAGTTATATTGTAGCTAGCTTAGGTTTTATTTTTTTATTTCACCGGAAAGTTTGTATTTATTTTAACTAGGTAGATTAGTTAGTAAATAGATAACTATTTACTAACTACCTAGTTAAAATAAGTACAAACTTACCTGTAAAATAAAATCTAACCTGAGTTACACTAACACCTAACATTACAAAAAAACATTTATCTAAATTACAAAAAATAAAACAGAAATGATAAAATATTTAAACTAATTACACCTAATCTAATAGCCCTACCAAAATAAAAAAGCCCCCCCCCCCCCCAAAAAAAAAACTAACCTACACTAAACTGCCAATGGCCCTTAAAAGGGCCTTTTCCAGGGCATTGCCCCAATGAAATCAGCTCTTTTACCTGTAAAATAAAAATACAAACAACCCCCCAACAGTAAAACCCACCACCCACACAACCAACTCTTCAAATAAAATCTAAAAAAAACCTAAGCTCCCCATTGCCCTGAAAAGGACATTTGTATGGGCATTGCTCTTAAAAGGGCATTTAGCTCTTTTTCTTCCCAAACCCTAATCTAAAAATAAAACTCACCCAATAAACCCTTAAAAAAACCTAACAATAACCCCTAACGATCCACTTACAGTTTTTGAAGACCCGACATCAATCCTCAACGAAGCGGCAGAAGAGGTCCTCCAGACGGCCAGAAGTCTTCATCCAGACGGCATCTTCTATGTCCATCCATTTGGCGCGGAGCGGCTCAATCTTCAAAAAATCCGTTGCAGAGCATCATCTTCAATCGACGTCTTCTTGAACAAAGAATTTTCCTTTAAATGACATCATCCAAGATGGTGTCCGTTGAATTCCTATTGGCTGATAGAATTCTATCAGCCAATCGAAATTAATGTTCAAAAAATCATATTGGCAATTAAATCAGCCAATAGGATTAAGCATCAATCCTATTTGCTGATCCAATCATCAGCCAATAGTATTTTTTTTTACTTTAATTCAAATTGGCTAATAGAATTCTATCAGCCAATTGGAATTTAATGGACGCCATCTTGGATGACGTCATTTAAAGGAACATTCATTCAGGAAAAAGACATCACCAGAAGAGGATGCTCCGCACCGGATGTCTTGAAGATGGACCCGCGCCGGATGGATGAAGAGAGAAGATGCCATCCGGATGAAGACTTCTGTCCATCTGTAGGATCACTTCTCCCGGCTTGGAAGAAGACTTCTCCCGGCTTTGTTGAGGACTTCTTGCCGCTTGGATGAAGACTTCTTCCTGGTTCATTGAGGATGAATGTCCGGTCTTCAAAAAATGAAAGTGGATCTTTTTTTTTTAAGGGTTTATTGGGTGGGTTTTAGTTTTAGCCTAGGGTTTGGGCCCATTAAAGGGCAATGCCCATAAAAAAGTCATTTTCAGGGCAATGGGGAGCTTAGGTTTTTTTAGTTAGGATTTTATTTGGGAGGTTTGGTTGTGTGGGTGGTGGGTTTTACTGTTATTTTTAGTTTTACTGGGGGTGTTTGTATTTTTATTTTACAGGTAAAAGAGCTGATTTCTTTAGGGCAATGCCCCGGAAAAGGCGTTTTTAAGGGCCATTGGTAGTTTAGTGTAGGCTAGTGTTTTTTCTTTTATTTTGGCTATTTTTTTGATAGGGCTATTAGATTAGGTGTAATTAGTTTAAATATTTGATCTTTTATTTTTTGTAATTTAGATAAATGTTTTTTAAATTTATTTAATTTCAATGTAATGTTAGGTGTTAGTGTAACTCAGGTTAGGTTTTATTTTACAGGTAAAATTGTACTTATTTTCACTAGGTAGCTAGTAAATAGTTAAAAACTATTTTACTAACTAATCTACCTAGTTAAAATAAATACAAACTTGCTGCCGGTGAAATAAAAATAAAACATAAGCTAGTTACAATATAACTATTAGTTATATTGTAGCTAGCTTAGGTTTTATTTTACAGGTAAGTATTTATTTAATTTTAAATAGGAATAATTTACATATTTTAATTTGTATTTAGAATATTTTTAATTATGTTAAAGTTAGTGGGTGTTAGGCTTAGGGTTACTTCAGGGTTAGACTTAGGTTTAGGCATTAATAGTTTTAGTATATTGCTTGCGATTTTTAGTGCAGCAGATTAGGGGTTAGTAAGTGTAGTTAGGTGGCGTTGACGTTGGATGCAGCAGATTACGGTTTAATAATATTTAAGTAGTGTTTGCAATGTGGGAGTGTGGTGGTTTAGGGGTTAATATGTTTATTATAGTGGGGGCAATGTCCGGAGCGGCAGATTAGGGGTTAATAATTTAATTTTAGTGTTTGTGATGCGGGAGGGCCTCAGGTTTAGGGGTTAATAGGTAGTTTATGGTTGTTTATTGTACTTTATAAAACATAAGGTATGAGTTTTAAGATATGGCTTTGTAAAATAAAAGCAATAACTACTGACTTTCAGTTTATGGTACGGATCTTGGAGTTATGGTCTGTACCGCTCACTTTTTGGCCAGACAGACAAACTTGTATTACCGGCCCTATGGGAGTCCCATTGAAAAGGACTTTTTGAAAGCTACGGTAGTTACGTTGCGTGATGGACAAAACAGTGTGCGGTACAGCTGTACCTGCAAGACTCTTAATACCAGTGGTAGTGAAAAAGCATTGTTATGAAGCATTTTCACCATAACGCAAAACAAGTAATCTAGCTGATAGGTTACAAATACAGCTTCCCACCTTGTCAAATAAGTCATACATTTCAAAAACATGACCCAAAAATGAATAATAGCAGTCTCTTTTGGACAGTCTTATACCACATTTTCCTTGAAAATGGTAATTGAAATGGAAGAATATTTTTTTGGAGCACTTCTTGATCATTGTAACAGCTCTGTAATAAAAATAATAATACTAGCTATCAGAAACAACTTTAGTGAAGAAGACCTGATTCCATTATCTAATTTTTAGAGACACTACACTTGATATTAACTATGACCTTACCACTATTAGATGACACAGCATAAAATCTTAGGCGAGTACACATGACAACATTCTAAGTAGAATATGGGATATAACACTCGAAAACGACCCATTTTTACATCTAT
The DNA here is from genome assembly GCF_027579735.1 of Bombina bombina. Taxonomy (NCBI): domain Eukaryota; kingdom Metazoa; phylum Chordata; class Amphibia; order Anura; family Bombinatoridae; genus Bombina; species Bombina bombina. The sequence continues at coordinate 528,563,124 of NC_069501.1, read as the reverse complement.
GTAAAATAACATATATATATATATATATATATATATATATATATATGAATGGTTAACAAAATATATCAAACCCCATTTAGATAACGTGATTGAGACATAGATTATTTATCTCACACAAAAAGAATATAGATGAGATACAAATAGAACGGTTGTCATATCTCAGATGGGTATAAGTTTACCTCATCCTGAATAGTGTTACTGCATCTCATATCTTTGTCATATTTTTTGTCACATTTCTGATAGAGTTTTTGATATAAATTTTTATATCATTTTTGCAATATTATTTATACTATATGAGTATACATACAATAGGTGCACATATATTGTAGATCCCATGGACTCATATATCCACAAACCCTTACATAAATTATATTAGAGGATACGCATATAAGAAATCAGGGTATTCCGCAAGCCCCAATATATGTTTTCAAAAAATTGTATTCTGTGTCAGAAATTGTATCCTAAGTAACCCATTTATGATGTTCTAACACAGAGTTACACATACACCTAAATTCGACTTACACATCTAGATTTAATCTATACATCACAAGCTATCAAAATTCGGGTGAAGTCCAATACCGGAAGTGACGAAACATCCGGTTTTGGTTACCACAGACGGACAGAAATGATGTAATATCCGGTCATTATATACGGCCGGAAATGACGTCACATCCGGTATGTCCACATCCGATATATTCGTAATGAGGACAGACAAGAATACATTAAAAAACGAACAACGTCAGCAACAAATTGGGATATCTATTAAGAAACCTTACATATATGAAATACTTATTACAATACAGGAACTAAGGGATAACATGCCAGTAACAATAGAAATATCTATACTGAAACACGTCAGGTTGAACCGGAAGTGATTACGGGTCATACAGGCTATAGGTCAACAGGAAGCTACAGATTGATGATTTTATTTTTAACCCATTTTTTAACACGATTTTTTAACATTATCTATCACTGCTCTTAAATGTATAATATAGTAAGAAGAATGGAAGATTCGCTATTAAATAAAATTGATCAACATACATATATAATATGTCGCAGCTAAGATATATTTCCCATCATACATTGGGAAAACAGGAAAGGGCGGACACTATTTGGCGCCAAAATCAGTCTAGGAACTACTATATAAGGTTTCAGTAAACAACTCCAGTTAGTCTTGAGAAAGGTCTGCTAAAGACCGAAAAGCGTCGACTTACTGGTGAGCACATTTCCTTATACCTTTGAGTATATTTAGCTGTTGCTTTATATATGTTTTCTTCTGTTTTTTTGCAGGTTTTTACTATTATTTTGAATGTTGATGTGTATGTTTTTTCATTCTTTTTGATTTTTTAAATTTTCACCTCCACACCATTTTTTACACATTTTCATATTTTTATTCCACATTTGGATTGTTTTTACTACACATCCCTGATTAATTGAAATTATTTTTGGGTCACTCATTTTGGACTATTTTTTTGGATCATTGTTTGGCTCATTTTTCAGATCACGGCCATTACTATTTGGAATCACTTGATGGAACACTAAGAATCCTTTTTTCAACTTGGGAATTTACACACCACACTGACATTTGTTTTCAATGGATATTATCACTTTGGATTTTTGTTTCTAGAATTCCCCCACTTGTGGGTATTTGGACTTATTTCTTACTTTGAACATTGATAGTATTTAATTGATCTGCTTAGATTTGACGTGTAACACTCAATCACACCATTTTTAAAGTTTTTATTGTTCACTGCACAAACTGTTTTTTATTGTATACCGATATGCTTTAACCGGTTATAAATTCTCACATGGATCCATGAGCTTTTTAGACGATTGTAAGACAGTAATTTTTTATGCTTAATTTTTTATGTCTAATTTTTTATGTCTGATTTTTATGTTTAATTAAATGACACTGTGGTCCTAACCTATTCAGCTTTTTAGCGCTCTCTTACACACCCCAATTTTTATAAAAATAATAATAAACTTGCACAGGCCACTTTTGGACCTCTGTAAATATGCTGCGCAGGCCACTTTTTGGACCTCTAGAAATATAAGAAAATTATTATATATATATATAGGTAAAGATTAACACTTATTAGGCTTTTAAAAATCTATTATCTATATATAATAAATGTAACTTTTGGACTGCTGATAATATGAAAAAAAAACAGCTTATTATGAGATGCAACACTAAAAGATGTTTTCAGGGCCACTTTTGAATCACTTGAAAATCATATTTCAAAATAGAAGATGCATAGATTACTTTTGGAACTCTATAACTATTGAAGAACAACTGATATTTTGGGCATTATGCATTATTTATAAAGAAAGTAATATTTTTGAGTAGTCATGTATAAATTTCATCATTTGCTTATTAGTGGACATATATCTCTCTTTCAGTGGACTAGACATAAAAGTACTCTATGCTCCTTCACATATTTACTTAGTGGAAAACAATAGCGATAACAATAGAATGCAACACAGTACTACATCTAATTCTAAAAAAGATGGCATTAGGATACAATGATCCCAAACACTAAAAATGTGATATTGCTCTAAAGATATAACATGTATAATTATCTCAACTATAAAAATATATGCTTCAAATCCAAGGTAAACAAGCCCTCTCAACTCCAGGCATCCAAGTCCAGGTGTTCACTTATTTAAATACTTACAATACGACATGACCAACAAAGATAACATATTTATCAAGAAACAATTAAAAAATTGAAATATAGTTCAACACAAAATTCCAATAATATTTGATATAATAACCAGGACCACATTTATTCAATCTTATGAAAGGGCCCAAGTTCAAAACTAAAAGAGAGGAGTAAGTTTCTCAGTCCAAGTACTATACCGTTACCGAAGATCTGGCATCTGCTCATATACTTAGAATATCACTCAGTGCATGCTTTTACACAAAAGCTAGGAGGTTGTGAGCCCTCACTTTTCACAGAGAAGACATTCAAAATGATGTTGGTGGCTGAGAACTGTGCACCTTTGCACAGTGTAGTTCCATGTCTCCTTCTATGTAGATTACAGAGGCAGTGTAATCTTCAGCGGGCTGATGACTTCCTGCTCAGAAATGCAGGTTTGCACGCATGGGATCCGGCTGCTCTTCCCCAGATGCATTTCCAAGTAACAGTAACATTGTCTACTTTCAAAGATCGTATGACAACAGCTCATACAATCCCCCAATGCACTACTGACGTACTTTCTGGTCACATTCTTCTCAAATTCTGGCAAATTATATTTTATCTGGCCAGCTGGTTTGTAGACAACTCTGATGCTTTCCTCCAAGATGATAGCTTGCATTGGCTCCTTCACAGGCAAATTAGATGAGATAGAAGTATTACCCATTTGCAAACTACACACTGGGGACAATCTCCTTCGCCTTATTAGACTCAATATCCTTTTCCTATATACATTTGGCTTCCACTTTTGCTAAGAGGCTATCAAATCTACTAAGCATCTGCTGCTCAAATTCCACAAATAAAGCGTATACCTTGAAGTATAGGTCATACTCCATGTTTAATGAAGTATTATGTAGATAATCATATCTTGTTCAGCTTACACCGGTTTAAAAGGATGAAGCTGCTGAATTCATTTTCTTCAGGAGCCGCCAAAAAATCTCAGCAGCCTAGTCTGGGAAACCCTATTACCTCCATTAAGTATAAAATCAAGTGAAACTCAGTGTCGGTTGTTTTATAAATTACAGTTCAAGGAAGGCACATAGGTATAGTAGCTTACAGTTACTAACTAAAATTGTGTTACAGAAAGCATCAAAATACACCTGCTGGAGGGTAAGTTAAATTAGCCGAGTCCCAAAAGTAGACTCGGGTATACTAAATCTGTCAAATAAAGTAACACATGGCTTATTTGACACAGGACCCTATCACAAATTAGAATCTCGAAATCAGGACACTATTTGTATCCAACAGGAGTATATTATTTAGATATTCTCTTGTGAGTCAGAGCACCTCTGAATATTGCAATATAAGATGGCCGATGTCTGTAAGTCACCCCTTTTAAAAAATTAAAAAAAAAAAAACTTTCTTCAAGACAATTATAAAAAAATAGCATACCTATTTTTATATATCTAACTAAATTTTTAAAAATGTATTTTTTCTTACATTTTTTTTAAAAAATGTACCTCTTTTAAAAGTATTGTATGGTTATACACAGAGTATCAAAAATTAGATTTTAAATAAATTAGAAGGGACCTTCAAATATATTTGTTTTGGTCAATTATGACTCACATCAACACTTTAATCTAACAATTATTTTTCCATATACAGTTAATTATCAATCATGATTATTAAAGCTAGTTTATCAAATTTTTAGGTTTCATCCTGGATATATGCTTCTCAACTAGAGAAGATGTACTTGGTCTTGGAGTCGATGAAATATTTGGTGGCAACAGAATGTTTCTAGACAAATATGTATAATGTAAATCACCAGACACAAGGGTTACAACCAATGTTCCCTCTAAGGTGCGCGGCAGCGCGGCCGCGCACCTCCCCTCTCTGTCTTGCACAGGCAGTACTTCAAGCCGCACAACACAAGAGGGATGTGAAAAGTTTTTAGTTTTTTTTCTAACAGTGCTGGCTGGCCTCAGCGAAAACAGAGCAGTAAGACAGCATGTCAGAGCACTAACCATAGAAATAAAAATAAATAAATCACTTTTCACATTCCTCCGGTGTAGCACAGCTTGATCTATTTCCGGTGTTATGCTGCTGAGAGGGAAGGACCGAAGCTGACTGACAGCTGTGTGCATAAATCACACAGCGCTGTCAGAGACCGGGAGAGTTCAAAACACGGAGAGCAGCAGACACAGTGCAGGGTATTAAAAAAGTGCTGTCCTTCTCCATATGTTAGACCCCAGAAGCAGGCGAGTAGGTGAGTCCTCCGGTATCCCCCTCATTCAGCATTATTTCAACACAACATGCAGAGCACTATTTAACCCCATGTCTACCAAGGGGGATAGCAGTGTATTCCTGTAGAATGCACTGTAGCCCTTTTTGGCAGGCATGGGGTTTAATTATGCTTGCAAGCTGTAAGAAAGTTAGGAGGTTATGCAAGAGAGGCTGCTCTGTGTCACAAGATGACAGTGTTTATATAGTTAGAACAACAATATCTTTAGTATGTGTAAGGTTATTGCTGCTTTTAGGTAAGGGTCTTAATCAGTATTAACATGTGAACACAGGCAATGCAGATGTGTTATTTTTTTTTAGTTAACTAGTGCAGGAATATTTTCTTTTAAAATGATTTAGGGACATGGAAATTTAAAAAAAAACAACAAATATATACCTGTATTGCTGAAAAGAAAAGTAAAAAATATGCCATGTTACTGCAATATGTGTGTGTATGAAATATGTTTATATATGTGTATATGTGTGATTGTGTATATATACACACACACACAGTGCTTAGTGCCGCACACAAGCGGTATGAAGCCCGCACACAAAAGAAAATAATTGCCCACAAAGAAAAAAAATTAGAGGGAACATTTGTTACAACATCATTTAAAATCGGAATTAAATGTGACATATTTAATTTTTCATAAAATGGTTTTGACTGCCATTTTTTTTTTTTTTTTTTTGAAAAAAATGGTTTGTATCACAAATTTCCAAGAGGGCCGCTTTTTTTGGTAACATTTTTAATTCTAGCCTGCTTTCTACCAACATTTGAATTGTGATCCAGCACTGCAATTTTTGTTCTAGCAAACAATGAGTCCATTGTAAAATGAACTCTTTTTGGACGATATTTTAATACTTTGCTATGAAAAACTTCCAGTGCACCCGTGTGGCTAAATTCAGTAAGGTGATGTAAATCTTTCATCAAATTTTTGTCATGCACAAAAGTTGCTAGCGTTGAAAATGCTGCAGATTCTTTTTTTAACCATTTTTTTTCACTATCATCTTCCAAAATGTCATGCAAACATCGTCCATTTTCCCAAACATGACAGTTTGTAACATGATGTAGTACTGATGTCCAAATTTCTCTCAAAAAATTTACATCACCTCTACAATAGGCACTACAATACCAAAAATTATTTATTATTGAATTTACAAGGGGGGATAATAGTTTATTTTGATTTTGTTTGGATAAACCAATTATTTTTTTAAAATTTTTTTAGCATAATGCCATATGTCAAATTGATGTAAAATATTGGTAAATTTGGTGCGCATTACTTTACCAACACTAGGATGTTTGTCAGTAGTTAACATGCCAATATGAAGTCCTTCATCCAACAATTTTTGAAAGCACTGCTGGAATGCTTTAGACTCCATTGCCACAGAGGAAGTTGTTTCAGTAACTTGAACAATTTCAAAATCAATAATCTTTTGGGTAGATTCTTCCATTAAAGAATAAGTACAAAATTTAGCAGAGAAACCGGGGCTATCGCATTGGCCATCTCCACTTAGACTAATAGGTTCTTCTTTTAAAGAGGAAATTAAATTTTCTTTTTCTTTTAGCCAATTGTAGTCAATTGCAGGAAAAATAAAAGATTTTTGGTATTTATTGAAAGTTGTGAATGAAAAAAATGGAATTTTAAATATTTTAAAAAAATCTCTAATCTTTTTATAATGATTGCCAGAACAAACAATTGAGGCACAGGCTAGTGCATTTCCAATTGGGTTTTGTTTTATTTTAGGTTGGCTTTCCCACAATTTCGTTCTATGGCCTGATTTACATATTCCTTGAATACATAAATATGTACCTAAGGTATCATATTGTCTAGAAATCTGTTGCCTACAAACATTGTCATCAACTTCTTTTGGACATTTTATTAGTTTAATTAATTTAAGTAAACATGATTTAAAAACTATATATTTTTGTTCATTTACACATGATTCCTGTTCAGTATCTTCTTCTTCAATAGAGATGCCACTGACAGAAAAAGAACTATATGGAATATATGTTGGATCTTCTCTCTCGTTAATTTCTTCATTAATTTGATCAATAGAATCAAATGTATTTTCCAGAGAAAATACATTTTCTTCTGAAGATTCAACATAATTATTTATTATTTCTAATGGTTGATTATCATTGTCAGAATCTATTTCTGTTTCTGACATTTCTTCAACGTTATCAAAATTTGGGTTTTCAAGGTCACTAATAATTTGTTCTTCATCTATTTGCCCATAACCTGTTATAGCTACCTGTCCATACTCCAATACCTCTAGTTTTAATTAAAGAATTTGTTGAAGTACTGACATTTTTTAATTTCAAATTTTTTGAATTATATGAATGGTCATGTTTGAATAAACTTATTGATTCTTTCATCAATTCAGATGCTAAAACTATTGATTGATTAACATTTTGTGAATTGTTTTCATTTCTTTTAGATTCTATATTTAAATCTGAAGAAATCAATGTATTTTCAGATATATTAAAAAAATTCTGAAGACACACTAACTTGTTCTTGATTTAAATGTAAAGTTGGTTTTGCATTTTTTTTTTTTTTTAAATTTCGTGTTCCAACCTGTTGATAAGATTTGGGTGTAAAATGTAGTGAACATACTGTTATATGAGAATTTTTTTTAGCAACTTGAATTTTCCGCACAAAATTATCCACATCTGTAATATTTTTACCACTATTTTTTAACCAAACATTAATTTTCTGTGGACTCCTAGGAAAAAGAAGCATTCCAACATTTTCGGGTTTTTTTCTGGTAGTCTGTTTTGTTGTACAACCTTTAATAAAACAACTAGGCATCTATGAAATTAAAAAAAATGGATAATATTATAAACCAAAATAATATTTGTAAATTATTTTTTAAAATATATATATATATATATATATATATATATATATATATATATATATATATATATATATATATATATATATATATATATGTATATATATATGATATAGTTAAATCAATCTTTATTTTTTATTTTTTTATTATTTAATATGTAAACTTGTCATATTACATCATAAAAATTAAATGGTTACCAAATATATATTTAGTAACGATAAATTTGAAATACAAATACAAGAATGTTTTTAAAAACAAGTATTTTGAAATATCTGTATTGAAGAAATATCTATTTTTTTTTAAAAAAAAGTTTTTAATGATAAAGTAACAGCAAATCTCATATTTTGAACTTACTATTTAAAATTTAATTTATTGGTCAAATTATTTTTGCTGTATAAAATTACTCTATGATTATGATACATAAAATAAAATGGGTACTGTTAGTGATGCTACCACATGAAACTTGGTATATAAAAACAGGATCAGTAGTAATAGGTTGAAGATAAATATATCTTTACTTTACAAAAAAATATTTTTAAAAATAAAAGAAAACTAAACAGGTAAAATGAAAAACATGGTCATAAATCAATATCTTAGCAAATAGTGATTGGCTTATTAATCTCATATAATTAAAAAAAAATTAAGCATCAAGGTAAGATCTTTTACATTATTATTTTTGGAAAATGAGACAGAGAAAGTACACCTCAATACATTCTCAAATGATACTATGAGTTCAGGACTAGAGTAGATGCAAATATTTCATTGAGATCGGCTCTTGATATTCTAAATATCACAACTACAAGGGTGCAACTACAGGAAATAACAAAATATTGAAAGTTTAAAAAGTCTTGACTGGAAGCCTTTTAGATTTTTTTTTATATGATGTTCTTTTCACAAATGGACCAGAATGGTCTAGAAAAGTTATGCTCTTAAAGTTATATTTTATGTGTATTATAGTTAGTGTTTTTTTCTACTTGGATTTATTTTTAAATAATATTATTATATTAACATTATAATTTTTGTTTCTTTAATGGTGGCAAGAGTCCACGATCCATTACTTTTGGGAGTTACATTCCTAAAACTAGGAGGAGGCAAAGTCTGTCCAATTCTAATAACCCTATAAAACTGCTCCCACAACAAACATACCTTATTCTAACGTATAATCAATGCTGTTATTAAAATGTAGTAGGGAAAAAAAAAGATCTACTTAAAACAACAAAACAATCTGTAGTAAAATTTTGGAGATTCATGGACTATTGACATCTTAAAAGAAATGAATGTATCAATTAATTTTAAATTAAAATTTTCTTTTATATATAGGTGGCAAGATTCCATGACCCATTTGCTATGAGAACAAATACACAATCTGTTTACATTACTAAAATTAGCTTTAAATGAAGCAAAAATTAAAAATTTGGTAAACGTATGCAAAGAAAATCTAGTGGCTGGCTTGCAAATATAATCAACTCAAGCTTCATTCTTGAAAAAAAAGAAAAAATGGGAACTAATTTAGTAAAAAAATCCGTAATCCGTTTTTTTAGAGGCTAACCCAACCTACAAAATAAGATTTTCAAACAAAATTTTGAATTAAGAGGTTAAATAAATAATATAGACCTTCCGACCTTATCTAATGCAAGAAAAAAGGAAAATAATAAAGAGTCTTTAAAATTGCTAAGAGTTCAATAACATTGATTTACAAACTTGCTTCTGATAATCCCAATCATTTAGCTTTCAAAGACCCCAAAAGAGCTCTCCAACTTGAAACTTTTTTACATATTGTAATTATAGTTCAAAAAGGACAATTTTGAGTAGTAAGGTGGAAGGTACTTTTACAGTTGTCTTGAGGGATTTGGAGAATTTGACTTCTAGTGGTAGAAATATAATTTTGGACTCTCGACACTTATATTAAAGAAATCTATATATGTATTTAAAAAATAAAAAAATAAAGCTCTTTTTTAAAAATTAGTTGTGTATATATATATATATATACAAACACTCTGCTAATCCGCATCTCCAGACCATATGAAAAAGAAAAGAGTATATGTCAAATTGTTAAAAGTTGAAAAATACAGCTTTATTTGGTACAAAAAATGTTAAAAATCAGTTGCATGTAAAAACATGAAAGAAAAAACAAAAGGGAAAATCAGCTACAGTCCTGTAACTGACATAGAGCAACAGCAGCCAAACATGTTTCGGGCCTAATGTCAGCCCTTGTTCACTGGCATAACTAGTGCTGGGAAAAGCCTTAATTTAAAGGTAAAGTAAATTATCAATTACATGCATCTGTTGAATTAACCCATGACTGCCTAGATAGTCATGGTTAAAGGTAAATTATCATTAATTGTTTTTTTTGTTTCTTATATTAAACATTTTCATTTTAAAGCAAACATAAATGTTAAGTGTGTTTATTTAAAACTGTCAGATGGCTAGATATATATGAAAAAACTTTTTTATTACTCTGATTTGATCCTAAATGGATGTAGAACTAAATCTCCACTTAAAGATATTTTTTACTTAAAGATATTCTTTACTTTAATTCATTTTCTTTTTTATTAAAAAGGAGAGAAAATGAAAAAAACAATCATTAATCTATCAGTAAAATAAATCAACATCCATTATGGAATTTAGACCAAAGGGGTGCTTTGTTTTGAGATGGAAAATCCAAAACACTTCCCTTTGGTCCAAAAGTCTCTCTCTGTCGCCCCCTCTCCTGTGTCTAGGGACATGGTCAATGCCTTGTACTGTCAAGAGGGTATCATTGGAATTATGTTCCTCTCTAAAGTGCTTAGCTATTGGTGTATTACAATCCGGGTTGCCAATATCTCTGAGATGTTGTAAGAACCTGTCACGCAGAGCACGTTTAGTGCGCCCCACGTACTGTTTTTTACATCCTTGGCATGTAAGTAAATAAATGACAAATTTGGTGTTACATGAAATGCTGAAGCGTATGTCAAACTCCCTATTTGTTGTACTTGATACAAATTTGGGACCCTGTTGGATGTGTTTGCAGGTTTTACAAATATTTCCTTGACATTTCATGGAACCTATTCTTCTCTTTAACCAAGATTGGTTAGTTTGTGACGGTAGCATTGAGGGAGCTAATAAGCTTCCTAAGGTCTTTGCTTTACGTGCTGAAAAATTACAGCCGTGTTGAACTATTTTGCTTAACTTGGCATCACTTTTTAAAATTGGCAAACATTTACGAATAATGTCACAAATTTTGTTATAGTCTTTACTGTAATTTGTTGTAAAATATGGTTTATTGTTATATCTCTTATTCTGTGTTTTACTCACACATTTGGTAGTAAGAAGATCATCTCTGTTTAATTTATCCACTCTATTCTTGGTTTCCTTTAATAATTTCATATCATAACCTCGGGCTTCCAATCTGTGGCCGGTGTTGGCTGCATGTGATTGAAATTTGTCCTCAGTGGTGCAATTCCTTTTAGTCCTAATCATTTGGCCATAGGGTATAGAATTAATGGTGTGTTTTGGGTGACAGGAGGAAGAGTGAAGAATGGTATTACCCGCTGAACTCTTTCTGTATAACTCTACCTCCAAAGAATGTGTGTCAATATGTGAAGTGAGTGTGATATCCAAAAAGTTTAGGCAATCACTACTTTCAAACATGGTGAATTTAAGGTTTAGATTATTGCTGTTGGCGTGTTCAAGGAACAGTTGAACCGAATGACTGTCCCCATCCCACACCAAAAGCAAATCATCTATATACCTACCAAAATAAACAATGTTCTCACGAAAGGGATTAGTATCCCCAAAGACGTGGCACAGCTCCCAAAACCCCATATACAAATTTGCATATGAGGGTGCGAATTTCGCACCCATGGCCGTGCCACGTCTCTGGAGATAGTACTTGCCCTCAAACATAAAAAAATTGTGTGTAAGTAAATATTCAACAGCAGTGTACAAAAATTGAATTGTCAAAAAATCATAAGTAGTGAAATTCGTAAGGAAAAACATTAATGCTTGTAATCCCATATCGTGAGGGATGGATGTGTATAATGATGTCACATCCATTGTGACTAATCTGTAATTCTCACACCAAGTTATGTGTTCGACCTGTGCAATGAGTGCTGTAGTGTCTCGTAAATAACCATATAGATTAGTAACTATAGGCTGTAAAAACGTATCAACTAGATCCTATTCCCTCTATATCCCTATACCTCTATATCCCTATCCCTACAACTCTATTCCCTCTATACTCCTATCCCTCTATCACTCTATACCCCTATCCCTCTATACCCCTATATATCCCTATCTCTCTATACCCCTATACCATCTATACCCCTATCCCCTCTATACCCCTATCCCTCTATACCATCTATACCCCTATACCATCTATACCTCTATATCATCTATACCCCGATCCAGCTATACCACTATCCCTATGTAACCCTATTCCCTCTATATCCCTATTCCTCTGTACCCCTATCCCTATAACTCTATTCCCTCTATACTCCTATCCCCCTATATCCCTATCCCTCTATACCCCTATCCCTCTATACCCATATGCCCTATATCTCACTATCCCTATACCCATATACCCTCTATCCCTATAACCCTATTCCCTCTATACCATCTATACTCCTATCCATCTATAAGACTATCACTCTATACCCCAATACCCTCTATACCCCTATCCCTCTATACCCCTATCCCCTCTATACCCCTATTCCTCTATACCCCTATCCCTCTATACCCCTATCCCTCTATACCCTCTATACCCCTATCCCCTCTATACCCATATCCCCTCTATACCCCTATCCCTCTATACCCCTATCCCTCTATATCCCTATCCCCTCTATACCCCTATCACTCTATACCCCTATACCCTCTATCTCACTATCCCTATACCCTCTATACCCCTATTCCCTTTATACCCCTATCCTTCTTTATTATTTATTTTGAATTATGACAAAGGAAATACAATGGAGATCAAGAAAAAAAAATCAAAGAGAAAATAGCAAAATGATACCTTGAATTTATATGGAATATTTATTTGTTGTAACGTATTATAATATGTGTATACCACATCAATAAAACTGAAGAACGAAGCAATCAAAGTCCCCTGAAAGAGATTCCATTAAAATAAATAATTTTAAAAAGAAATTATTATTTATTTAACCATATCCCCATACCATCTATACTCCTATCCCTCTATATCCCTATCCCTCTGTACCCCTATCCCTATAACTCTATACTCCTATACCCTCTATACCACTATCCCTCTATACCCTATCACTCTATATCCCTATCCCTCTATACCCCTATCCCTCTATACCCCTATCCCTCTATACCCCTATCCCCTCTATCCCTCTATACCCCTATCCCCTCTATACCCCTATCCCCTCTATACCCCTATCCCTCAATACACCTATCACTCTATACCCCTATACACTCTATCTCACTATCCCTATACCCTCTATACCTCTATCCCTATTCCCCCTTTACCCCTATCCTTCTTTATTATTTATTTTGAATTATGACAAAGGAAATACAATGGAGATCAAGACCAAAAAAAAAAAAATCAAAGAGAAAATAGCAAAATCATACCTTGAATTTATATGGAATATTTATTTGTTGTAACGTATTATAATATGTGTATACCACATTAATAAAACTGAAGAACGAAGCAATCAAAGTCCCCTGAAAGAGATTCCATTAAAATAAATAATTTTAAAAAGAAAATATTATTTATTTAACCATATCCCCATACCATCTATACTCCTATCCCTCTATATCCCTATCCCTCTGTACCCCTATCCAGCTATACCCCTATCCCTATATAAACCTATTCCCTCTATATCCCTATTCCTCTATACCCCTATCCCTATAACTCTATTCCCTCTATACTCCTATCCCCCTATACCCCTATATCATCTATACCCCTATCCAGCTATATCCCTATCCCTATATAACCCTATTACCTCTATATCCCTATTCCTCTGTACCCCTATCCCTCTATACCCATATCAATCTATATCCCTCTATACCCTATGTTGCTATACCCCTATCCCTCTATACCCTCTATACCCCTATCCCTCTATACCCCTATCCCCTCTATACCCCTATCCCTCTATACCCCTATCCCTCTATACCCCTATCCCCTCTATACCCCTATCCCTCAATACCCCTATCACTCTATACCCCTATACCCTCTATCTCACTATCCCTATACCCTCTATACCCCTATACCATCTATACCCCTATACCATCTATACCCCTATCCAGCTATATCCCTATCCCTATATAACCCTATTACCTCTATATCTCTATTCATCTGTACCCCTATCCCTATACCCCTATACCATCTATACCCCTATCCCTCTATCCCCCATCCCCTCTATACCCCTATCCCCTCTATACCCCTATCCCCTCTATACCCCTATCCCCTCTATACCCCTATACTCCTAACCCTCTATAGCCCTATCCCCTCTATAGCCCTGTCCCCTCTATAGCCTAGCCCTATCCCTCTAACCCTCTATCTATCCCCCTATCCCCCAATTCATCTATCCCCCCTATCCCCCAATCCCCCTATCAAGATTTTTTTTTAAAAAATATTTAGTAATATATTTGTAGTGAGGTAATTTTAGATAAATTTTCTGAGGTAAATATAATATTTATAAAAAAGGAAATAAAATCCCTACCACTGTATCACTAACCCTATACCTCTATCCCTACCACTCTCCCTCTATAGCCCTATCCCCTCTATAGGCCTATCCCCTCTATAGCCCTGTCCCCTCTATAGCCCTGTCCCCTCTATAGCCCTATGCCCTTTATAGCCCTATCCCCTTTATAGCCCTATCCCCTCTATAGCCCTATCCCCTCTATAGCCCTATCGCTCTAACCCTCTATCTATCCCCCAATCCCCCAATCCATCTATCCCCCTATAAAGATTTTTTTTTAAAAAAATATTTAGTAATATATTTGTAGTGAGGTAATTTTAGATACATTATCTGAGGTAAATATAATATTTATAAAAAAGGAAATAAAATCCCTACCACTGTATCACTAACCCTATACCTCTATCCCTACCACTCTCCCTCTAAACCCCTATCCCTCTATAGCCCTATCCCATCTATAGCCCTGTCCCCTCTATAGCCCTATCCCCTCTATAGCACTATCCCCTCTATAGCCCTATCCCTCTAACCCTCTATCTATCCCCCTATCCCCCAATCCATCTATCCCCCTATCAAGATTATTTTTTAAATATTTAGTAATATATTTGTAGTGAGGTAATTTTAGATAAATTTTCTGAGGTAAATATATTTATAAAAAAGGAAATAAAATCCCTACCACTGTATCACTAACCCTATAACTCTATCCCAACCACTCTCCCTCTATACCCCTATATACCCTCTATACCCCTATCCCCTCTATACCCCTATACTCCTAACCCTCTATAGCCCTATCCCCTCTATAGCCCTATCCCCTCTATAGCCCTATCCCCTCTATAGCCTATCCCTATCCCTCTAACCCTCTATCTATCCCCTATCCCCCAATCCATCTATCCCCCCTATCCCCCAATCCATCTATCCCCCTATCAAGATTTTTTTTAAAAAAATATTTAGTAATATATTTGTAGTGAGGTAATTTTAGATACATTTTCTGAGGTAAATATAATATTTATAAAAAAGGAAATAAAATCCCTACCACTGTATCACTAACCCTATACCTCTATCCCTACCACTCTCCCTCTATAGCCCTATCCCCTCTATAGCCCTGTCCCCTCTATAGCCCTGTCCCCTCTATAGCCCTATCCCCTTTATAGCCCTATCCCCTTTATAGCCCTATCCCCTCTATAGCCCTATCCCTCTATCTATCCCCCTATCCCCCAATCCATCTATCCCCCAATCCATCTATCCCCCTATCAAGATTTTTTTTTAAAAAATATTTAGTAATATATTTGTAGTGAGGTAATTTTAGATACATTTTCAGAGGTAAATATAATATTCATAAAAAAGGAAATAAAATCCCTACCACTGTATCACTAACCCTATACCTCTATCCCTACCACTCTCCCTCTATACCCCTATCCCTCTATAGCCCTATCCCATCTATAGCCCTGTCCCCTCTATAGCCCTGTCCCCTCTATAGCCCTATCCCCTCTATAGCCCTATCCCCTCTATAGCCCTATCCCTCTAACCCTCTATCTATCCCCCTATCCCCCAATCCATCTATCCCCCTATCAAGATTATTTTTTAAATATTTAGTAATATATTTGTAGTGAGGTAATTTTAGATAAATTTTCTGAGGTAAATATATTTATAAAAAAGGAAATAAAATCCCTACCACTGTATCACTAACCCTATAACTCTATCCCAACCACTCTCCCTCTATACCCCTATATACCCTTATCCCCTCTATACCCCTATCCCCTCTATACCCCTATACTCCTAACCCTCTATAGCCCTATCCCCTCTATAGCCCTATCCCCTCTATAGCCTATCCCTATCCCTCTAACCCTCTATCTATCCCCTATCCCCCAATCCATCTATCCCCCCTATCCCCCAATCCATCTATCCCCCTATCAAGATTTTTTTAAAAAAAATATTTAGTAATATATTTGTAGTGAGGTAATTTTTGATACATTTTCTGAGGTAAATATAATATTTATAAAAAAGGAAATAAAATCCCTACCACTGTATCACTAACCCTATACCTCTATCCCTACCACTCTCCCTCTATAGCCCTATCCCCTCTATAGCCCTGTCCCCTCTATAACCCTGTCCCCTCTATAGCCCTATCCCCTTTATAGCCCTATCCCCTTTATAGCCCTATCCCCTCTATAGCCCTATCCCCTCTATAGCCCTATCCCCTCTATAGCCCTATCCCTCTATCTATCCCCCTATCCCCCAATCCATCTATCCCCCAATCCATCTATCCCCCTATCAAGATTTTTTTTTAAAAAATATTTAGTAATATATTTGTAGTGAGGTAATTTTAGATACATTTTCAGAGGTAAATATAATATTCATAAAAAAGGAAATAAAATCCCTACCACTGTATCACTAACCCTATACCTCTATCCATACCACTCTCCCTCTATACCCCTATATACCCCTATCCCCTATATACCCCTGTCAAGTTCAGAAAAAAAAAATAGTACATTTTTATAATAATTGCATCATATTTTAAAAGAATCATTGAGAAAATTGCAAAATAATAATAAAACATGCAAAAAAAATTTAGAGTAACGTTTTCAACTATGTAACATCAATGAAAAAAAGCGATGCAATCAAAGTCCCCTGAAATTTTTTTTTGAAGAGAAAGTATTTTTTTTATACATGTTTATAAGGAAAATAGCATATAAATTATTATTATTACAAAATCTAAGACATCCAGAGAGAGCTAGCTTAGATCCAGAGAGAGCTATTGCCTAATAATCACTGAGCACTGACAAGCCGGTCTCACACAGCTGTCAGTCAGTGAAAACGGCTGCAGTGCAATTGAAACATCTAAATCTATGAAGCTCGTTCACAAAGTTAATGAGAACGAGCTTCATAGAAGCGGCAAAGACTTTACATTGTATGCGCATGCGCGGAAGTGAAGAAGGGAGTGCTCATCGAGTCTATATGTTAACGCATACAACGTGCGTTACAACATGGCGGCCTGCACCGCATTCAGTAGGGGCAGAGGCTAAAT
The DNA here is from genome assembly GCF_027579735.1 of Bombina bombina. NCBI lineage: Eukaryota > Metazoa > Chordata > Amphibia > Anura > Bombinatoridae > Bombina > Bombina bombina. The sequence goes on along the minus strand of NC_069501.1, from coordinate 528,545,689 downwards.
AAAGACATGAAGAAAAAAATAACGTTTAAAAAAAAAAAAAAAAAAGATTAAAAAAAATTATAATGACATGAAAACAGATGGTGTTTAGGGTCCCTTTAAGAATAGCTTTCCTTTTTATAGGAGAGTTAATCCCTCCTACATTCCATGATGTTATATTTAACATTTTAAATATATATGAGTGTACCAAAGGAACAAGGCGGGGGTAGTGGAGAGGAAGCGGGGGGGGGGGGGAAGTGACTGTGAATTATATAATATAAATAAAGTGAATAAAATATCAAACCTATGTCAACTCTACATTATGAAGTGTATCAAATTTATTATGTTATTAAGTTTATTATTCTATTAATTTATTAAAAGGGGAAATACCTAAATATCCCCAGTAAAATTTATAAACACAAAAGTGAAATAATAATGTGAAATATCTAGTGTAACAAACTTGCTACTTAAACTTATAATTGACCCCCCCTTCCTTGTTATCCTATTTTTTATTGGAAACCATGAAGTTAGTTACTTCCTCTCTATTGTTCAGAATTTTTGTCTCGTCGTGCAATAAGATCTTAATTTTTGCTGGAAAAATCACAAAAGCTTTAAAACCCTTGTTGTTAAGCTCATTGCATAAAGGTATCATTTCCCTTCTAGCTCTAGCAGTTTCTGCTGCATAATCCTGATAAATGGAAATTCTCCTGTCCTGAAATGTGACTGTATTCATTTGCTTGTACGCATTAAATAATGACATTTTGGTGTTAAAACTAACAAATTCCACTAAAACTGGTCTGGGAAAATCTTGAAAATAATTATTTTTCTTCAATAGGTCAATTCTCTGGACTTTTTCTACAATGAATGACCCTTTTTCATTGGGAATTCCCAATAGTTGTGGAAGCTCCACTTCTACAAATTATTTTAACTCGTGTATCTTTACTGACTCAGAGATTCCTAAAATCCTTAAGTTTTTCTGTCTGGATCGGTTTTATAAATTTTCTAATCTCATCATTAGTAATTTATTCTGCTTCTCTAAATCCATAATTCTTTCATTCTGATTTGTGTAACCGTCCTCTATATCAGAAATTCTCTGTTCTGATTCACCAAATCTAGATTAAAAGTTCTTAATCTCTAAGGATAAAGTCTGTATATCTCTTTCAACCTCTTTTTGGACCCCATCTATTTTTGGAATTAAAATTTCTGTTATTTGAGTTATTAAAGACATCCCCTCCCTGTCAGACATATTTTCCAATGAAGCCATTGGTTTTTCTGTGAACCTGTCTAAAGATAGTCTTGTTTGTTTATCACCTTGTTTTTTAGGCGGCATGTTGCTTCTTGTAAATAATTTTTCCATAAACCAACACCTAACAAACCTGGGGTACCAAATATCTATCAAATTCGTACAATATTACTAACTTCTGAACAATAGAACTTAAATGCGAATCTGTAATAGATTAACAATCACTCTAATAGTGTCTTTATCCTAGATCCACTTTATAATTATTATTTTTTTTCTCTTCCTTCCCTTCTTTTGCCCTCTTTTTTTTTTTTTAATCTAGGTGCCTTTATCATTCAACTTAATTTTATAAAGACAACCAAAACTGCTAAGTTTAAGGCTGTTTCCCTTACAAAAATAAATTTCAAATAAGAATTACAGAAATTCCTTAATTATAAGTGACTTCTGTCTCTAGTTAAGATAGAACCCCTCTTATTAATCTTCTTAGTGTAATACATATACAAAATAACAAATATATAATACAGTTAAAAAAAAACAAAGACTATTTTTGTAAAAGTGCTACCCACTAGATGTTTCGATATACAATTATCTATATATATATTCTTCTTATTGTTGAAATGTGCAGCTATTTAACGCCGCTACAATGGACAAACCTATACATTTATACAAAATATTGCCCGGTTATACTCATAAATTCACTTGGGATATAATTCCTTGGGGTATAGGTCCTTTAAAAGGCGATCTCAAAACATTGCCAACAAAGTCAAATCCCAATATTATAACAAAGGCAATAATGAACTAGGAATAATTCACAGTTGTTCACAGTATCCACAAATATCCACAAAGTGAACTTCTTCACTGGAGTGGATAACATCTTATCAAATATCAAGAGATTGTGTATATGAACTTGTACAGATTATTACCAAGACTAATGCAAATCCTTTAAAATCCTTCTAGAGTCATTTAAATAGTATGGTCTATCCCGATGATATAGCATGATATAGCATAACCAATAAAGAACCAAGGAGAATACATGAAAAACACAACTGTCCACAGCTATCCACAGTATGCATTTTCTTCAAATGGCTCTTTATAAAAAAAGTGCCCTTAAGGTGGCAAGAATATATGTTCTTCTTACTACTAGGGTGTACAGCTGTTTACCACTGCAGCAAGTGGACTATATTGCCCAAATATGTTTATAAAATTCCCTTAGAGTATAGTTCCTTTAAAGATAGCCACACATAGTAATACCAGCAAAGTCCATTATAACCACTGCAATAAAGGATTGGGAATTAGATCACAGATAATTCACAGTTGTTTTCACAATGACCATATATAATCCCAATATAAGTTTCTTTTCTTCACTGGAGGACATGCCCTCTTATCACCACTTATTACATCTTTTTAGGGAATGTTAGTTATTACAGCTTGTTCAGAGCCTACCAGCTGATATCTCAGCAAGTTAGCAATGTACTCACGGTTTTCTCAGTTTTCCCCGGTGTATAGTCGGTGACCGTATCTAAGGTTCTCCCCAGACTAGCCACTCTTTTTATAACTGAAATGCTGGTATTAGTTTCCGATGCTATGATGATAGACAGGACCAAATAGGCCTCTGCTTGGGAGAAAGTGAGAGCAAACAAAGTGCCTTTACGGTAAATAACAGCAGCAAGCCTCTTCCACTTCTCAGTTGTCCCGCACAATGTGCTTAGCAAATCCGGTTACCTACTCGAGCGCTTACGCTCTCTGTGCTCTTTGTACTACAGATTCTTCTTCTTTTTCTTCATAGGCTACTAACTGCACAGCTGTTAAGATCCTTTGCCACCTTCTCTGCTTCACCTCCTCTGCAACGAAGTCCGCCCAGCTAAGCAAACGTCCGCTCAGCCTAGGGCCTAATGGTCGGCGTCTGCAGTGATACACGCTGCTTAGAGAGTCGTGATGTTGCGACTCTCCCTAATCCCGCCCACCGGAAACGGAAAAAACATAGTGCACACTCCCCCGGCTCCACATTTCTTATGAGGCTTATTGACTAGAGAACTGGTCACCAATAATTTATACATTCTACAATGCGATATCTAATATGCTTCACTGGCAGCCTAAGTCCTTATAGAACAGTAACAGGACCAGCACACACCTCAGGAAAATATCCCTTTGTATCAATATTGGGTGAATGTAGGTGCACACCGGGAGGACCTTAATTTCCAGAGTCCCAGTGGATACAATGCAATAGAACACACAGGTAGCACACTATATGGAGCAACAGCACCTTTATTGAGCAACGTTTCGGGGCTCCTGCCCCTTTATCAAGCTAACAAACAAGTGAACATGTCAAGCTGTTATAGGCACAGGTGACCAATCACAACATCATGGGGAGGGGTAACTGAAAGTGAGATCACTCACAACCTCATACACATCATCACTCCTATTTAACCCCTACACTCCTGAAGTGAAATGTTCACCCAATTAAAAACAAGTGCAAGTTGCTTATTCTACTACACAATTACATAAATGGCATGCATTGGTTAATTTCATAAAATACATCAAAATACAGTATAAACCAATATACCTAATCAAAAAAGCACACTAAATAAAAGGAAGCAAATCAAATTCCCGATTCAACCCTTTGGGATGCATGGTATCTAATTTCCAAATCCATCTAGCCTCTCTATAAAGTAAATCCTTGGCCCTGTCTCCCCCTCTAATACGTTTAGGGGCCTGGTCAATGACCATATATCTGAGTTGATTAATTTGATGGCCTTTTTCCAAAAAGTGTGCTGGTACCGGGAGATTCGATGTTTTCTCATTTCTAATTGTGGATTTGTGTTGGCATATGCGTTCCCTGACCCTCTGGGTCGTCTCGCCTACATAATAACCCACATGGGCACTTAAGTGCATACACAACATGCGTAGAGTTGCATGTGTAGTATCCCTTAATCAGAAACTTCTCTCCAGTGTATGAATGAGAAATAGAGTTCCCTTCAATAACATTGCCACACTGTTCACAACCTAAACAAGGAAACGTGCCATTTTTAGGTTTACCAAAGAATCTATGTTCCCCTCTGCTGGTAGCATCAGGGTTGGGCATTGTTCTAACCAATCTTTTACCCAAGGTGTTGCCCCTACGGTAAGCAGCTCTTGGGATAGTTTGGAATTCTTCTATATCTGGGCAAGCTTCCTTTAATAATGGCCAATGTCTCTTGATAATGTTGTAAACTTTTTGACTCAAACAAAGTTTAATCTTTTAATAACAGGTGTAGCATGTCTCTTAAGTGGTTCTTTGATGGATTTCTCCACTTCATCTAGTATCTGACTGTCAAAACCCCTCTTAATGAATTTATTCTTCATTTCAGCTGACCTAACCTGTCACATCATGGGGTCTGAGACTATCCTATCCACCCTAATCAATTGAGATTTGGGGACGCTGAAAAACACTTTCGGGGGATGATAGCTTTTATGGTGTAATAGAGTGTTACGATCAGTACCTTTTACAAACAAATCTGTAGTAAGTATACCATCTCGTTTTAAAACCATGGTATCTAAGAACTCCACCTTATGGTAGTCCTGTTTGCAACTAAATTTAAGGAAAGGGACTGCCCTCTCAATATTATTCTTAAGCTGAAGCAGCTTATCAGGGGGCCCCCGCTACACGATGAACAAATCATCAATGTAGCAGAACCACCCCTGACAATGTTGTACAAATAGGGGGTCACCATAAACCACTCTTTCTTCGATGGAGTCCATAACCAAACATGCATAGGCTGGGGCCACATTGGACCCCATAGCTGTCCCTGTCTTTTGCATGTAAAATTGTTTTTCATGCAAAAAGAAATTGTTTGTAAGTACCAAGTTAAGTAATTGTATAAGCCATTCCTGTTGTTTGTGGCTATATTGGTCAAACTTAGCTAAAATGTTAGTAATACAGTCTATGCCCACTGAATGGGGTATGACAGTATAGAGAGAATTAACGTCCCAAGTTGACAATATGACGCCCCCCCCCCCCAAATCATTCAGTTTGGAGATAGACTCAATAAAGTGCCCAGTATCTCTGATATAAGATCTACCTTGTGCAACCATAGGAGAAAGGACTTTGTCTAGGAATTGGGCTGTGGGGCTTAGGAGGGAATCAATCCCTGCCACGATAGGTCTCCCAGGGGGATCTATCAGTCTTTTGTGAACCTTGGGGACTATATAGAAAACAGGCCCAATAGGAAATTTTGGGAGCAAAAAATCAAACAATTTCTTTGTCAACAATGCATTAGATAAACCAATATCCAGTATATAAACCAAATTTTTTAAAGACAATATTAGAAGGATCACAGTCCAATTTCATATATGTTACATTATCCTCCAGCTGTCGCACTATTTCTTGTTTGTACTTGGTTGTGTCCATCACTATCAGCCCAAGTCCTTACTTCATCCCTTCTCCTCTTGTGATGGTCCATTGGGTACATCAATTTGTTACACTGTACACCACTGGAGATTTAATCATGACAAAGACTTATAGAAAAAGTACTGCTGGGAACACCATCCTGCGCGCCAGCTCACAACATCCAGGTCATTTGATTAAAGCCATACCTAAGGGTCAATTTATCAGACTCCGTAGGAATACGAAGTCTGATAAAATATTTGAGGAGCAATCCTTGGAGCTTAAAAATAGACTTATTAAGAGAGGATATAATTCAAATGATCTTGAAAAGTGTAGACAACATGTAAAATCTCAAAATTACAGGCATGATAGAAAACACCATTCTGAAAAACATGTATCAGGAGAAACAGTTGTATTCTCTACAGAGTATACACCACAATATACCAGTATAGTTAATATACTTAAGAAACATCTTCATCTGTTAATGGGTGATCCTGTCTTAAAACCAATAATTAATAATTGCAGATTTGTTTCAAGAAAGCCTAAAACTTTAGCTAGATCATTATCCCCTAGTATGGTTACATCCAAGGACCAACAAAATTCTTTATGCTGGCTTTCTAAGAAAGGCAATTTTAAATGCGGTGGCAGGCAATGCACCACCTGTACTAATATAAAAGTTGGAAACAGTTTCACTTCCTCCTATGATAACAGGACCTACTAGATAGATTTGTATTCCAACTGTAGAACCACCTATGTGGTTTACTTACTCACTTGTAATTTGTGCAAGAGCCAGTACGTGGGTAAAACGTCACCAGAGGCAAAAACTAGATATGGGGAGCACACAAGGGATGTTAAAAACTACTTTGTTGATTCAGCAGTAGCCAACCATTTTAATTATTATCATTTCAGTCATATTGGAGATATGTCAATACAAATTATTGATAGAGTAGTACTCCCCCCAAGAGGTGGTAATAAAAATAAAATTTTGGTAAGATACTAGACCTAGCTAAAGGACCCATCATTGCGGGTGGAGATTTTAATTTCCCCATGAACCCAGCACTAGATACCTCTAGTGGAAAATCCTATCTGCGCAATAATACTCTCAACTCTAATTGTGCAGCCTTACGATCTATTAACCTATTTGATACCTGGCGAGTAGTACATACCAACAGAAAAGACTACACTTTTTTCTCACATCCACAACACACGTACTCCAGGTTGGATTACATACTATGCGATCAGGCTCTGCTTTCTGCCCTTGTACACTCTAAAATCACGCACACCTCTTGGTCCGATCACAGTATGGTACATACAGAATTCAAGTGGGCTAGCAAACCACATACTACATTCAACTGGAGACTCAACGACCATATACTGACTAATCAAGCAACGGTTGATGACATTAAAAAACTCTCAGCCGAATTCTTCACCCTAAACAAACCTGAAGACACGACACCCGCGAACAATTGGGAGACTTATAAATGTTTTATCAGGGGGGTAATAATGAAACACACTGCCACACAACGCAAAATTCATAACGCCCAGTTCACTTCACTATCCGACGAACTAAACACCTGTGAAACCACTCTTAGAGCAGATCCATCCTCCACATCCAAACTCTCCAAGTTAAATGACGCTAGAGAAGCCCTAAATAAATTTCTAATTCAAAAAGCCCACATGAGAGCGTTAACTACCAAATCTAAATTTTTCATAGAAAGTAACAAATCAGGCCGCCTACTAGCCAGGTCCCTTAAAAAACAAAGGCTTTCCAATTTCATTAAGACAATCCGCCACCCATCTGGTGAGACAACCCACAAAAATGAAGAAATTGTCAACTCATTTGCCTCTTACTATAAGCAACTATATAATCTAGCAGACTCCGCATCACAAGATCGGAAAGAGGAAATAGAAACATATTTGAACACTGTCCCTATAACCTCTATCACAGATGACGATAAACAATTCTTAGACTCTCCCATTACCCTGAGGGACATTAACTTAGTTATTAAGTCCTTACCAAATGGCAAATCCCCAGGTCCAGACGGCCTCACATCTAAATTTTACCAGCTCTTACAAGAACACATAAACCCCCAACTCCTGACACTTTTTAACGATATAGACCAGGGTGCTGCTTTGCCCAGCTCCCTCCTAGAAGCAGTAATCACGGTGATTCCTAAACCGGGCAAGCCCAATGATGTAGTCAATAACTATAGACCGATTTCCCTTATAAACATCGACATGAAAATATATGCCAAAATTTTAGCCAACCGCATGAATGAGATATTGCCCAACATAGTCCACCCTGATCAGGTGGGCTTCATTAAGGGGAGAGAGGCGAAAGATAACACTACTAGATTACTTCACTCACTCCAACAAGCCCACCTTTCCCACACACCCCTAACCTTGCTTTCGACGGATGCTGAGAAGGCATTTGACAGGGTGGACTGGCAATTTATGTGGTCCACCCTGTCAAAGTTCGGCTTTTCCGAGCTCTTCATTTCCAGAATAAAGGCCCTTTATCATAACCCGAGCGCAAAAATCAAAGTCAACAATAATATATCCCAATCTTTTCCCATCTCCAATGGCACACGTCAAGGGTGCCCGCTCTCGCCCCTATTATTTGCTATTACAGTTGAAATACTGGCACTACAAATTAGACACTGTCATCATATACAAGGCCTAAAATTTGGAGACACTACCCAAAAATGCCTACTATTCGCGGACGACGTGATATTCACCCTACAATCCCCAACTACCTCCCTCCCCGCTCTCATACAAATCCTAGACGCATACAAACAGGTTTCCAACTTTTCCATTAACATGGAGAAGTCGGGTCTATTGCCAATAAATCTAACCTCCCAAGAAATGCTGTACATTACACGACAAACAAAGTTTACCCTACCAGACAAACTTAAATATCTAGGCTTGACAATCTCCAAAGATCCACACACACTCTTTCCAGATAACTTTATCAACCTCCAAACGAACGTTAAATCCTCGCTAGATAACTGGCATAAACAGGGACATTTATCATGGCTAGGGCGCATCAACACGGTGAAGATGATGATAGTCCCCAGATACCTATATCTGTTCCAGGCCCTTCCCTTGCCCTTACCGAAACCCTTTCTCTCAGCACAACAAAAAATGATTAACTCCTTCATATGGTCATACAAGCGCCCTAGGATAGCTCAGCACACCATGTATTTAAGTAAAGAAGATGGAGGCCTAGGCGTCCCTAATCTTGCTAACTACTATAAAGCCGCACATTTAGCTAGGGTTATAGCTTGGAACCATGCCAACCCCTCAAAGCTTTGGATACAGATGGAGGGCCATCTAGCTCAGGCTAACCCCATAAGAGACCTCCCTTGGATTCCTAAAGAGTCCAGACCACGCACTATACAAGACAATGACTATATTAAAGCTTCCCTAGAAGTATGGGATGATGTACTCACTCACACAAAGGGAATCTCTACTGTACTTTCCCCCCTGACCCCCCTCCTTCGATATCGCCTCTTTCTCAAACACGACCTATACTCTCACAACTCAACCAATAGACCTCATGGGTCCCTACCAGTTTATTTAGTGACCAACACCTCAGGAGTCAAAGACAGACTTACCCTTAATGAAGAACTAGGCCCACCCTTCCACCGTTGGTATTCCTACCTACAGATTAGACACGCGATCACCCACTGCCCACACAAAGAAATGATACTTAGACCCCTGACCACTTTTGAACAGCTATGTATTAATCCGAATATAAATAGAGCACATATCTCTCTAGCGTACAGAATGCTCAGGGGCTCTTTCCCTGAAAAAAGACCTACATACCTCACTAAGTGGGCAGTTGAACTCCAAGATGACCTTGACACTGAGACCTGGAGACAATGCTTTCGACACACACATTCTGCCTCCCTATCCTTGACCATATCTGAATTAAACTACAAAATATTAGCTCGATGGTATTTAACTCCTCAGCGCCTGAGGATCATATACCCTAATGCCTCCTCCAGCTGCTGGAGACGATGTGGTGAGGAAGGTACCCTCACCCACATATGGTGGTCGTGCCCCCTCCTACATACCTTCTGGAACCAAATAGAAAGACACATAGCCCATACGCTGGGGGTGCCAGTCACACTCTCCCCATCAATTATAATTCTTAATCTCATTCCTAAAATCACTTGCGTTTACCGCAGAAAGCTGCTTCTCCTAATGCTATCTTGCGCTAAACGCTTAATCCCTAGGAAATGGAAGACATGTGAGATACCGTCTATTGCCCAATGGAAATCTGAAGTAGACCATGTCCTCACGCTAGAAAGGATGCATTACTGTTATCTAGGTAAACAAGACATGATCTGCAATATTCAATTTATATGGGATCAAGGGTCTTATGATGGCCACACTTAAACAGTCCCCCCGACATTCTATACCCAAGACTTTTATAAGCTACAACAACTTTCTTCCCTGTGATTTTAAAGAAAGTAGGCCAGGCGGGACACCCTCTCCCCCCTCCATTCCCCCTTTTAACCCCTATCTCCCTATCCTCGCTTACTAACACCCTCTATATCCTTTTATATCTTCTAATGATGTGTTATGACTCACTTCTTCCTTCAAAAAATCCCAAAAATTCTTATGAGAATTGGATTAATCACTAATGATGACTGTCTTCACTGTGAACAGCTATGATCCTATTATGATGTAACTGAAAGTATATATCTTGTTCATTTTCAATGTACCAATTTTCAATAAAAATCATTTAAACAAAAAAATAAAATTTTGGATAAAAAAGAACTTTATTGGATCTTGAAATTACATACCAGAATTCCACATGGAATGAATAAGGAATGTGATATCAACTTTTTCATTGATACCTAGATCTTAATTTAAATATACCCTCAAATATACATTTGCATATATACTACATTATGGCTTAAAGGAGTTTCAATATATACATTTTAAAGTATTATTGAACAACAAGCAGGTAGCTGTTAAATTGATGGTTATTTAGTATATATATATATATATATATATATATATATATATACATATATATATGTCTATGTTCTATTTAGGTGAATAATTCTCTGCAAAAAGTATCTAGCTTCATTTTATTAATATTTATTATTTCACCTATGTCCCTTTAAGACTTTATGTTATCCCATATTCATGATAAAAAATTTTTTTCAGTTTTTATTATTGCTAGCTTATTATTTTTTCAAGAATTTGTTAGTTTACGTTATTTTTGGTGTTTTTTGTTTCTCATATAGGATTCATAAATCCAGGTTTAAATACCTTACAATGTATAAGTATATCTTATGTTTTAATTTTTTACTGTTGGTGATGAAAGGGTTAATCCCTTGTGTGTATATAAGGGTTGCCTAGTCACTTCCAACTCAGCCTATGATTAAGCGCCACTAGGGGGCGCGAAACGCGTCAGGCCGTTTGTCCCTCTGTTACCTGTTTGTCTGTACCTTGCTGGAATTTTTCTTAAGCCTCTATATTTTATTAGAGTGGCTTACAAATAAATTCAAGTTATATTTTCACCCCGAGCAGTGCCTGCCTTCTTCTTTCTAAATGTGACTTTCTTTGGGCTTGATCTCCTTGGTTACAGCACTCCAGTGTAGCTGCTACTCTATTGGATGACCTTGTTGCTCTTTGTGGTTCCGGTTCCGGATCAGTGCTGCCGCACGCCGTGACTCAACTTCTACATCAATTTGTTGTTACTCCACAGTCTACATGTATCACTATACCCGTGAAGCTATAAGTCCTACACACTATGCATAGATTGGCGTTTACCCTTCCTAACGCTCTCAGATCCTATAGACATAGTCCATATCCAAGTAATCTATATAGCCCATAAGCACAAGTAATTTTCACTTTACTGTAAAATAAAAGTGAGGTCCAAAAGAGCCCAATGTTTTGAGTTGCTATATTTCTCTATTCTGGACCAAGTTTCACATATAAAGAAAAATTAAAATAAGGTTCACCATTTGAGACCCAAGAGCGGTCTCCTTTTGTTCAAGAATTCCTTCTGTTAATTTGTATTCTTTATATCAGTAGGGGGGTCCATAAGTGGCCTCAGGTTTTATTTAGAAGGTATGCAGTCTAATGGCAAATGAGAAATGTTGTTAATTTTTTTTTGTGAATGTCATATAAACAACCAATGTATACATTCTCCTTATATTGAATTTATGTTTTTCAATGATTATCTTTTGTATTTTCTATTGACATATATTTGTTTGTATGCCTGAATTGAACCTCAAAAAAAATATTAAAAAAAAATTAAAAACCACATACTCAAACACATACCTATAAATAAATAAACTGATAATTTTGCAGTGGTCTCTTAATTTTTTATTTTAATTAATTAATTAATTAATTTATTTCTCTCTCTCTCTTTCTCAGGCTATCAAGCAGAGGCTGTCCACTGAGAAATGCGTCACAATTGATACTTTTTAACAATAAATTGTTTTATATTTTATCTTCTCTGCTGCATTGGAATCTTTTTATCCCCTTGTTGGAGTTCCCTGTGCCCCGCTATTTCCCCACACAGGATGCTGTCTTGTCTGTTCCTTTGGGAAACCACCTACAGCACTGGCCTGGAAACACTAATCCTGCACCGGAGGTGAGTCTGCCGGACGACTCAGAGGATCCACATTGATGTGCTTTTTGACATGTGAGTACCTTTCTGCACCTGTCTTTGTATACCACATAATCATGTGGATTATGTACCCTATGGGGCGCCTTCTTGTCTTTTTGACACCTCACTTACTGGTTGATTAAGGTGGAGCACAACATAGCACATTGTGCAATCAGTTACACTGCACTTGCTATCTAGCCCAATATAATAATAGAATGGGAGTAAATATCCATTGTTGACAAAAGCTCTAAGAGCACTTATGATTTGTTTTGTTTGTTTGGTGATATGTAAATCATATAGTAAATGAGGTACATTAGATAGCAAATAATTATAATTCAACAGTCTAGATATAAGTATTAATTTATTGATTATATATTAGAATGCCACATGAAAGCAGTGTCACAGGTATTAAAACATTTTTTACATTTAAAGATGGTTCTTCCACTGCCCAGAAATCATTTTAAACCCCTTAATCCCAAGTAAATGGCATTACAGATGTTGTCTAAACATCTCCCTTTTTGTCCACAAATTAACACAAAAAGATAAAAATGCATGAGGAAATATTACAAATTACAAAATAAGTTGTGGAAAACATGAGAAGTCTGTGGTAGAAGAGAATCATAGTACATATTAATAATAATAATAATAATAATAATAATAATAATAATAATGACACTTTAAACAGAGATCAGTAATTAAAGGGACATGAAACCCACATTTTTTCTTTCATGATTCAGATACAGAATACAATTTTGAACAACTTTCCAATTTACTCTACTATCTAATCTGCTTCATTCTCTTGGTACTTTTTTTTTTAAGAAGCAGCAATGCACTACTGGGAGCTAGCTGGATGCATTGGGTGAGCCAATAACATGAGGAATATATGTGCAGCCATCAAACAGCAGTTCCTGAGCCTACCTAGGTATCATTTTCTACAAAACATACCACAAGAACAAATTTTTTTTGTAAATTTAAGTAAATTGGATTTTTTTTTTAAATCACATGCTCTATTTGAATAATGAAATAAAACAATTAGGTTTCATGTTCCTTTAAATATTTTCATTACTAATAGATCAAAGAAATAAATGGCCACTGTGGCATTAGCAATAAAGAGTAAATGAAGTGACCTAAATATATTATAAAAATTTAAAATACAGCATAATAATCATAAATGCTTTGTCACCCAATCACATTTCATTAGGTGGTGGTAGGTATAGAGGTTGACAAGGGATCTGGGTTAATTACAATAATTTCCTCATTTGTTATAGTGGTGATTGCAGTTTTGGTAACAAAGTCCTCTCCCTGGTCTGTAAATGTTTCAGTAATGGTTTTGGTTTCTGGTGCTTGGCTACTATACACCTGTGACTGGACATTCTCTGTATTGGCAGCTACGCTTTCATTGCTAGTAACCACAGGAGCAGATGTGTTAGACTGAGTCACAGGATCACCATTTCCCACTATGATCATTGTGTATGAGGATGTCACATAGCAGATGATCCTGATTGTGATGGAACTAGGAGTTATTGTCTTCACTTCAATGCAGAATATAGTTTCCTTATTGATCGTCATAATAGTTATTGAAATGCCATTCTTTGTTTCTGTTGTGGATATGACTTTTATTATGATTGTTATTGTCTTTGTGATTATCGTTATAGTGTGCTCCGGCTGGGGAGATGTAGCTGGAACACTTGAAGAATATGGAACTGGTGTGGTTGGTGTTGTAGTGGTTGGTGTTGCAGTGGTAGGTGTTGCGGTGGTTGGTGTTGCGGTGGTTAGTGTTGTGGTGGTAGTTATTGCGGTGGTAGGTGTTGCAGTGGTTGGTGTTGAGGTGGTAGGTGTTGCAGTGGTTGGTGTTGCGGTGGTTGGTGATGCGCTGGTAGTTATTGCGGTGGTAGGTGCTGCAGTGGTTGGTGTTGAGGTGGTAGGTGTTGCAGTGGTTGATGTTGCGGCGGTAGGTGTTGCGGTGGTTGGTGTTGCGGTGGTTGGTGTTGCGGTGGTTGGTGTTGTGGTGGTAGGTGTTGCAGTGATTGATGTTGCGGTGGTAGGTGTTGCGGTGGTTGGTGTTGCGGTGGTAGGTGTTGTAGTGGTTGGCGTGGAAACTGTTGACATAGTAGTGGTTGCTAAGGTTGTTTTATGGGTTTCGGTTGAAATTACTGAATTTGTATTCAGCTCAGGATCTGAAAGAAAAATGCAAGTTTTTATAATCATATATATATATATATATATATATATATATATATATATATACACACACACATATACACAGTATATAGTAAAAAGTTATCCTCAAGGTATATAATAATAGTGCAGAGGTATCCATAATGGCCAAGCTAAGACAGCAACTCTAGTGGTCAAGTCATTGGCTTCTTTTTACATATCTTGTACATATCTTCTTACATATCTTGTATTACAATCATCTTATGTAACTATTATTAGCAGGTGATTGAGAAAAAAACAATTAACATACCAATTGTAATATACATGTATAAAGTGTACAAAAGTGTACTATGCACCGGCATTTTACATACAGTACTTGCTCAGAGATCCTATGGTGTTTGTATCATCTGGTAATGACTACATTTGTTAATTACTGACATGATACAAGTACTAATGCTACTTTGAGCAGCTGCAGTATTTAAAATGCTGGTGCACTGAGAATATCTAGCTATGCACCACATGCATGTGCAGAGAAAATGCTAAAGAGACAGTCAACACCAGTTGTTGTTTTAAAAGATAGATAATCCCTTAATTACCAATTCCCCAGTTTTGCATAACCAACACAGTTATAATTATACACGTTTTACCTCTGTAATTACCTTGTACCTAAGCCTCAGCAGACTGCCCCCTTATTGCAGTTCTTTTGACAGACTTGCATTTTAGCCAATCAGAGCTATCTCCATGGTAAATTTACGTGCATGAGCTCAATGTTATCTATATGAAACACGTGAACTAATGCCCTCTAGTGGTGCATTTAGATTAAAAAAATTAGCATATGAACCTCCTAGGTATAGCTTTCAACTAAGAATACTAAGAGAAGAAAGCAAAATTAATGATAAAAGTAAATTGGAAAGTTGTTTAAAATTACATGCCCTATTTGAAACATGAACGTTTTTTTGGGACTTGACTGTCCCTTAAAGGGACAGTCTACACCAGAATTGTTATTGTTTTAAAAGATAGATAATCCCTTTATTACCCATTCCCCAGTTTTGCATAACCAACACAGTTATAATAATATACTTTTAACCTCTGTGATTATCTTGTATCTAAGCCTCTGCAAACTGCCCCTTTTTTGAGTTCTTTTGACAGACTTGCAGTCTAGCCAATCAGTGCCTGCTCCCAGATAACTTCACGTGCACGAGCACAGTGTTATCTATATGAAATACGTGAACTAACACCCTCTAGTGGTGAAAAACTGTTAAAATGCAATCTAAAAAGAGGTGGGCTTGAAGGTCTAAGAAATTAGCATATGAACCTCCTAGGTTAAGCTTTCAACTAAGAATACCAAAAGAACAAAGCAAAATTGGTGAAAAAAGTAAAATGGAAAATTGTTTAAAATCAAATGCTCTATCTGAATCATGAAAGTTTATTTTGGCCTAGACTGTCCCTTTAACACTAAAACAGTAATAACTTTTACTAGAAGCATTTTTGCCAATATATGTACTATATATTGCAAATATGTTTCTATTCAAAGATGTAATTCATCTATGTGCATTTCAATTTTAACTATAATGTCCCTTTAAAGGGTAATATCATGGAATGAAGGTATAAATGCCACTCTAGGACGGAGGTGGCTGCAAAAATAGTCACATTCACTGTGCATTTTGACTACTCTGGGCTCTAAATAAGACTCCAGATAGCCATAAAAGCACTAAAACGGAGCATGCAGAGGCCTATCTTTTAAAGGAGAGGTCTAATGCTCAAGTGGTATTATAATGGGGTTTGGTAAATCTAAAGAACCCCTTTTCATTTCAGTTTCCATAGAAACATATCATAATAAATAGCGATAGAGTCTAGGGAGCGCCTCAGAGTGGGCAGAGGATAATACGTCGCAAGGATAGGTGTTCAATAAATTTATTATACAGACAATGGATAATCTAATAGTGACTAGTTAAAAATGGTTAAACAAGGTTAAACAATGTCACATATAGTATCACATAAGAAATCACATAAAATAATCACAAAAAAGTTAGATAAAAATACATGGATCCATGTTACATAAAAAACATCAATACGTAACCATAATACACAATATATTTAAAAGCCCTGATTAGGGGAGATTTAAAAAAGTTGCAGAAAATATACTATAAAAGCAATCTAAATCGATCCTATTTGGCCAGTCAGATGTGGTGTTCTGACTACTTTAGAAGTTGGTATTCTTATTTTTCAAAAGATATAGATCCTGAATAAAGTCTCTCCTGTGAATAAAGTGTCTGTGTGATGGTGTCCAAAAAGATGAAAAAATTGAAAAAATGTGTCAACGGTGATATAAAACAAATTGAAAATTAAAAATCAAATATTCAAAAATTGAAAATCATGATGAAAATGCCAAATCAATGAAAGTGTGATGAAAGATGTGATGAAAAAATATGATGAAAATGTGATGAAAAAAATGAAAATCAATTCCAATTCCAATCGTGTAGTAAGATTACAATCCCACAGAAAAATTATTTTCCTAAAAAATTCTTCAAAATATACAAGTAAAATAAGATAATCCTGTGTTTATGTGTATTTGAAAGTTTGTCCAAAAATAAATATACAAAAATATAACCATTTTTTGACAAACAATATGTCCCATTGTCAATACTTAGGTACCACCAATTTGTCCCAGCATATGTAGAGTGACTCAGTATCACCACCATATCTAAACATGCCCAACAAGCAAGGATACTAAAAGAATTTGCGATAAACAAAAATCGCACGACTGGAAGTGATGTAACTTCCGGCTTTACGTGAGAGGATGGCCGGAGGTGATGTCACTTCCGGTTGAACGCAAATAGCAAAAGGTAAACAGGCCAAGACATCAATTACCCTCTATCTAGAAGGGAATGAGACTTGTCACTGTACATCGCGGGCACTAACATATATATAGGATGTAATAGGCTCCAACAAACTAGACATTGGCAGCTCAGACGAAACCGGAAGTGATACTAACGGATTACACTTCCGGTTTCGATCTAAAAAAGACCTCAAGGTTTATTAAAGTAAACATATGGAATTAACACTTTAAAATGAATAAGAAATACAGAACCAACATTTTACAATGATTTTTAGAATTGTGAAACAAAAACATATGAATATAAAAATAGTCTAAAAGACTATAGGCACAGACTGGAGGTTATTACTTCCGGTTCAAAGGTCCTATTTTTGGCGCGAAAATAGCGCAAAATGGGCTGAACCCCCTACAGTATATAAGGAGGCTTAACATCACTTACCACACTACAGTCTTGAAAAAGGCCCAGGGAAGGGCCGAAACGCGTTGGCTATTGTATGGTAAGCCTGATTTCAATTATATATAAGAATCTGTAAGCGTTATTGCACTATTTTCTATTTTGTTTTCCACAGGGACACTGGGAATTCATGCTCTATTTTTGTATATTTATTTTTGGACAAACTTTCAAATACACATAAACACAGGATTATCTTATTTTACTTGTATATTTTGAAGAATTTTTTAGGAAAATAATTTTTCTGTGGGATTGTAATCTTACTACACGATTGGAATTGGAATTGATTTTCATTTTTTTCATCACATTTTCATCATATTTTTTCATCACATCTTTCATCACACTTTCATTGATTTGGCATTTTCATCATGATTTTCAATTTTTGAATATTTGATTTTTAATTTTTAATTTTCAATTTGTTTTATATCACCGTTGACACATTTTTTCAATTTTTTCATCTTTTTGGACACCATCACACAGACACTTTATTCACAGGAGAGACTTTATTCAGGATCTATATCTTTTGAAAAATAAGAATACCAACTTCTAAAGTAGTCAGAACACCACATCTGACTGGCCAAATAGGATCGATTTAGATTGCTTTTATAGTATATTTTCTGCAACTTTTTTAAATCTCCCCTAATAAGGGCTTTTAAATATATTGTGTATTATGGTTACGTATTGATGTTTTTTATGTAACATGGATCCATGTATTTTTATCTAACTTTTTTGTGATTATTTTATGTGATTTCTTATGTGATACTATATGTGACATTGTTTAACCTTGTTTAACCATTTTTAACTAGTCACTATTAGATTATCCATTGTCTGTATAATAAATTTATTGAACACCTATCCTTGCGACGTACTATCCTCTGCCCACTCTGAGGCGCTCCCTAGACTCTATCGCTATTTGTAAATACTCACAAGATTTATTAGGTGTCTTGTTTTCCTGGGGAGCCAGTAGGATACAGGGCAGGCGCTGTGAGATAATCCCAATATTCCATATCATAATAAATCTCATTTGAATGAGCAGGAGTTCAATCTTTCAAAGGGTGTATTCCATGTCCTTAAAGCTATCAAGTGCTTGTCTTAGTTATAACAATTAACTAAATGCAACCACTTGATGTATTTTGTTTGGTTCTTGGCATTTGAGCTCATAGATACCTGGCTGTTTTTGTGATTTTTTTTTAAATGTACTTTTTACTATGCTAAGTTAGCTTGGAGCGTACACACTCATTATCAAAATGAGTTGTCACCCCTCAGTGAAATCAAAATGTTGAAAACTATTTAGACATGAAATTAAAAAAAAAAATTCTTTCATGATTCAGACAAAGGGGCATATTTATCAAGCTCTGAATGGCGCTTGATGCCCCATGTTTCTGGCGAGCCTGCAGGCTCGCCAGAAACAGCAGTTATGAAGCAGCGGTCACAAAGACCGCTGCTCCATAACCTGTCCGCCCGCTCTGAGCAGGCGGACAGGAATCGCCGGAAATCAACCCGATCGAGTACGATCGGGTTGATTGACACCCCCCTGCTGGCGGCTCATTGGTCGCGAGTCTGCAGGGGGCGGCGTTGCACCAGCAGCTCTTGTGAGCTGCTGGTGCAATGCTGAATACGGCGAGTGTATTGCTCGCCGTATTTAGCGAGGTCTGGCGGACCTAATCCGCACTGTTGGATCAGGTCCGCCAGACCTTGATAAATAGGGGCCAAAGCATGCAATTTTAAACAGCATTCTTATTAACTTCTATTATCAAGTTTTCTTTGTTCTCTTCTTATCTTTCATTGAAAAGCAGAGACATAAGCTCAGAAGCGTGCACGTGTCAGGAGCACTATATAGCAACAGTTTTGCAAGAATGTTTTATCCATATGCAAGAGCATTAGATGGCAGCACTATTTCCTGCCATATAGTGCTCCAGACCCCTACCTAAGTATCCTTTCAACAAAAAATATTATGGGAATGAAGCAAATTGGATAGAAATAAATTGGAAACTTTTTAAATTTGTCTTCTCTATCTGAATCACAAAAAGAAAAAAAGGTTTTAGGTTTCATATCCTTTTAATATTTATAGGAAAGAGAATATATTCTT
Source organism: Bombina bombina (assembly GCF_027579735.1). Lineage (NCBI taxonomy): Eukaryota > Metazoa > Chordata > Amphibia > Anura > Bombinatoridae > Bombina > Bombina bombina. The sequence goes on along the minus strand of NC_069501.1, from coordinate 528,525,940 downwards.
AGTCATCTTCATCATCATTACTTGCAAAATGACACAAAAAGAATGCATTTTATCTTCTAATTTTGCCATTTTATTGAGAAAAACAAAGAATAATTTGTGTGGGTACATTTTAGAATAAGCACTGAAATTGATATATGGGGGCCGATTTATCAAGGGCCGAATAACCCCTGATGCCCCTGTTTCTTAAAATCGCTGCTCCTTAACTGGTCCGCTGCCTCTGAGGCTGCGGACATCAAGCTGCCCGATCCTATATGATTGGGTTGATTGACACCCCCTGCTAGCGGCCGATTGGCAGAGAATCTGCAGGGGGCAGCATTGCACAAGCAGTTCACCAGAACTGCTTGTGCAATGTTAAAAGCCGACAACGTATGCTGTCGGCATTCAGCGATGTCTGGAAGACATGATACGCTACAGCAATCTGCCCCTCAGAGTCAATGAATACAAGACAATGTGTAGATACTTGTCAATGTGAAGTGACTGGTCCAATCGGCTTTGTTAGCCTTTATCGCATCAAGCCTATCTGACGAATATCTATCATATTGTGGTTCTTATAATAGAGATGGTTACCATAAGATGACAGTAACAATATTTTTGTTACACTTGTTCATGTAGTTTTACATTTTCCTGCCGTATTATCGGGGGGATTGTCAGTTATTACTAGCGTAACTAGACCAATATAGTTGAAGCCTTTTGATGCTGGTCCTTCCATTGGTTCATGGTATCTGTATGCGCATGCGCATTGCTCAGCAATAGACGCCGAGTACAGATTTTAAGTCATGACTTTTATTCTGTTAATAAACACCTGATAAAGCGGTCAGTTGACCGGGAAACGCGTTGTGTGCTATAACTTATTTTAATAAAGCCAAATGTATTTTTACAATATTGAATATCACGACTGGATTTATGCTGAGCATAGTGCTTTAACTTTCGGATACCCCATATTTGCGGTTTGTGAGCAAATAGCTCTACCAATATCTCTTTTGGACTTAGAATTCCGACTGCTTAATATAGACCGGTTACCACGATCCGGGTATTGGAGTCTGCTCACCCCGATATATGCAAGAGGATAGCTATCTGGGCAGCTATTAAGGGTCCAGAGTGCTTTTGTGGCACTTCTCAAGTGCCTTGCATCTAGTAAGTACAACTTGTATGTGTGCCCGATGATCTAAATGTAAGAAAGGAGAGTTGGGATAGCGCTAAACAGCTAAGAGATTGAAGGGCAATTTGTAGAAGTGATTGCATACAAAATATCGTGCTTTTAAATTAGAGTCATATAATATTGACTTGCAGTGGTTTTTATTTTCGAAGGTAATGCAAAAAAAAAAAAAAAGACGTTTGCTATTTTTGGAAGATAATATTGATGGCTTTTATGTATTGTGTATGAATGAACCTTTGTCTCTGAATATATGTATAAACAGATTCTGAATTGATGTGAGTAAAAGCTACTGTGATAGTGCAAAATAGTCTGTGAATTAATCTGACTTATAGCAAGTGAGTGGACCTTTATATATGATTATATATATATATATATATATACCAATTCTTTAATATTGTAAGCAGATGGGTATCTTAACACTGAGTTCTACAATCTACTGAGGTGGTAAACAATATTTGGAGTATGTCTAACAGATAACAGGGTCTGATAATTCTATGTGACAAAATGTAATGAATTATTTGACATATTTTAAAATTCTAAAAATCATACATGAAATACAATTCAATATTATAACAATATATCAGCTTGATCCGCTAGGATATGTTAACCGCTAGAAAACAATCCGTATTCTAACAGGCATATAATGGTACAACTGTATCTGTTTATACGTTAGTGGTAATTACCAAACCAGTCCCAGATGTTTCTTGTATCTTTGGGGTTTACACACTATATCTTATATATGTGTACTCAACGTGACGAGGGTCAAAGATTGTCTCCGTTATTATGAAATATCCCGGTTAGGTGTAACCTGTTTGCAGTATCCATTTGCAGAATCCGTTTGCGTGCTGTGAACAATTCTGAGGGTGATTTTGAGAAACAAACTGTTTCAGTGTATCTGTTCTGACAGTTTAGTGTTTCCAGTTTGGAGTGTCAGCAGGGATCTGTTAGCATAGTAGATACAATGCGATTCCAAACAATTTTCAGCAATAGCCGTGACTTTACAGACTGGTAAAGATGTTCTGTTTAGATATGTCTAATTGTAATAGTGGATCATGAGACAGGGATTACACATATGGAGTCTATTCCAGTACTTTAGATATAGCTCGATGTACCTGCCCTACAAAATAGTCCGTGAATTAATCTGACTTATAGCAAGTGAGTGGACCTTTATATATGATTATATATATAACCAAGGTGTATAGTATATGGACTCCCACCAGTGTACTCCAACTTGCCAGGGTGCTAAATCAGGAAATGCAGGATACTTGGAAGTAAAGCACTCGCTGGACTGTAGACATCAGTGCCAAAAATAAACTTTTATAATGTGACGTTTCGGGACAAACAGCATCCCTTCCTCTGACAAACATCAAGTGTGCAAATCAAACATTTATAGGCCGATTAAGGTCTGATAACACGTGTGATTGGATGGACAAGTTGTCACAACAGGTTAAAGCATATAAACAAGAACTTATCGCTTTCAAGAACAGTAAACTTCAAACAGTCACTTAAGACTACAGCTATAAAAGTGTTTACCAATGGATGTTATCCCCTGATGAAAGAAAGAGCTTTAGACCAAGGCGAGAGAGGAAGTTTACGAAGAAAAATATCAACACTGTTGACACCAGCTCTGGTGATAGTTCAGATCCGGACACTGGGCCCATGGTGGTGACACCGCCTATAGGGGCATTACCACTAGATCCAGGGGTGCGACTAGAGGCCCCTGGCGGCTGAAATGCATAGAGACTAGCTTGCTCTGGACACTATCAACCGAATCACCTCCAGTGGGTAAGATCTATTTTGTATAGCGGTAGGGCAGGTACATTGAGCTATATCTAAAGTACTGGAATAGACTCCATATGTGTAATCCCTGTCCCATGATCCACTATTACAATTAGACATATCTAAACAGAACATCTTTACCAGTCTGTAAAGTCACGGCTATTGCTGAAAATTGTTTGGAATTGCATTGTATCCACTATGCTAACGGATCCTTGCTGACACTGCAAACCGGAAACACTAAACTGTCAGAACAGATACACTGAAACAGTTTGTTTCTCAAAATCACCGTCAGAATTGTTCACAGCACGCAAACGGATTCTGCAAACAGGTTAAACCTAACCGGGATATTTCATAATAACGGAGACAATCTGTGACCCTCGTCACGTTGAGTACACATATATATAAGATATAGTGTGTAAACTCCAAAGATACAAGAAACATCTGGGACTGGTTTGGTAATTACCACTAACGTATAAACAGATACAGTTGTACCATTATATGCCTGTTAGAATACGGATTGTTTTCTAGCGGTTAACATATCCTAGCGAATCAAGCTGATATATTGTTATAATACCTAACTCAAGTTATTATTGTTTTTGATGCCGGCATCTTTTTAAAAATTAGATTTTATTTATTAGCAAATTAATTATTTTTAGATTTCTTGAATTGTATTTCATGTATGTTTTTTAGAATTTTATAATATGTCATATCAAATAATTCATTTAATTTTTGTCACATACAATTATCAGACCCTGTTATCTGTTAGACATACTCCAAACATTGTTTACCACCTCAGTAGATCGTAGAACTCAGTGTTAAGATACCCATCTGCTTACAATATTAAAGAATTGGTATATATATATATATATATATATATATATATATATATATATATATATATATATATATATATATATATATATATATAATCATATATAAAGGTCCACTCACTTGCTATAAATCAGATTCATTCACAGACTATTTTGCACTATCACAGTAGCTTTTACTCACATCAATTCAGAATCTGTTTATACATATATTCAGAGACAAAGGTTCATTCATACACAATACATAAAAGCCATCAATATTATCTTCAAAAAATAGCAAACTTTTTTTTTTTTGTTTTTTTTTGCATTACCTTCGAAAATAAAAAACACTGCAAGTCAATATCATATGACTCTAATTTAAAAGCACAATATTTTGTATGCAATCACTTCTACAAATTGCCCTTCAGTCTCTTAGCTGTTTAGCGCTATCCCAACTCTCCTTTCTTACATTTTAAAAATTCTGGGTGATTTTTTGAGGTTATATCACCTACACTGGGATTAGCTGACAAGAGATTGAGTGTAGTATCTTTGAATAACTTTAGATATCTCTTGGCCGATGATCTAAAACCACTGATTGTGCACTATTGTGGCGCCTTCTTCTTTTTATCTACCATTCTACAGATCCTTGCTTATGTTCCATTAATCTTTTGGAAGGAGATACTGCAGCCTCAAGCAACTTTATCACTGTGATTCACTGAATAAAGACTGCACAAGATTTTTATTTGGATTTTCTTGGGACTCATCTATGACTTCATCACTATTTCCATAGTGATCACGTTTGTTTTTTCTCGCATCAACAGTTATTTGTTATCACTTAATATTTACATAAATTGTATATTTCACTTTATTAAGCCGCTAATCACTCTGTAACTATAGGGATTGGGATTTGTGTTATTATCACATAATTTATATAGTTATGCACTGTATGAGCAACAAAATATTAACTAACAACATTGTTGCTCACTGCCGATTGACATTATAGTTTGATTTTATTATATTTGTTTCACATTTGGATGAGCAGTGTGTATATTTATTCACATATTGCACTTTGTAAATTTTGAGTAGGCGCATCTAACTTTTTTTTTCCCCACTGTAATCTCCTATTATGCTCACCATTTCAACACAGATCTGTACTCTCCTATCATGCTTACCATTTCACTACAGATCTGTACTCTCCTATCATGCTTACCATTTCACTACAGATTTGCACTCTCCTATCATGCTCACCATTTCACTACAGATCTGCACTCTCCTATCATGCTCACCATTTCACTACAGATCTGTACTCTCCTATCATGCTTACCATTTCACTACAGATTTGCTCTCTCCTATCATGCTCACCATTTCACTACAGATCTGCACTCTCCTATCATGCTTACCATTTCACTACAGATCTGCACTCTCCTATCATGCTCACCATTTCACTACAGATCTGCACTCTCCTATCATGCTCATCATTTCACTACAGATCTGTACTCTCCTATCATGCTCACCATTTCACTACAGATCTGCACTCTCCTATCATGCTCACCATTTCACTACAGATCTGCACTCTCCTATCATGCTCACCATTTCACTACAGATCTGTACTCTCCTATCATGCTCACCATTTCACTACAGATCTGTACTCTCCTATCATGCTCACCATTTCACTACAGATCTGCACTCTCCTATCATGCTTACCATTTCACTACAGATCTGCACTCTCCTATCATGCTCACCATTTCACTACAGATCTGCACTCTCCTATCATGCTCACCATTTCACTACAGATCTGCACTCTCCTATTTTGTTCACCATTTCACCACAGATCTGTACTCTCCTATCATGCTCACCATTTCACTACAGATCTGTACTCTCCTATCATGCTCACCATTTCACTACAGATCTGCACTCTCCTATCATGCTCACCATTTCACTACAGATCTGCACTCTCCTGTCATGCTCACCATTTCACTACAGATCTGTACTCTCCTATCATGCTTACCATTTCACTACAGATCTGTACTCTCCTATCATGCTCACCATTTCACTACAGATCTGTACTCTCCTATCATGCTCACTATTTCACTACAGATCTGTACTCTCCTATCATGCTTACCATTTCACTACAGATCTGTACTCTCCTATCATGCTCACCATTTTACTACAGATCTGCACTCTCCTATCATGCTCACCATTTCACTACATATCTGCACTCTCCTATCATGCTCACCATTTCACTTCAGATCTGCACTCTCCTATCATGCTTACCATTTCACTACAGATCTGTACTCTCCTATCATGCTCACCATTTCACTACAGATCTGTACTCTCCTATCATGCTCACCATTTCACTACAGATCTGCACTCTCCTATCATGCTTACCATTTCACTACAGATCTGTACTCTCCTATCATGCTCACCATTTCACTTCAGATCTGCACTCTCCTATCATGTTCACCATTTCACTACAGATCTGCACTCTCCTATCATGCTTACCATTTCACTACAGATCTGTACTCTCCTATCATGCTTACCATTTCACTACAGATCTGTACTCTCCTATCATGCTCACCATTTCACTTCAGATCTGCACTCTCCTATCATGTTCACCATTTCACTACAGATCTGTACTCTCCTATCATGCTCACCATTTCACTACAGATCTGTAATCCCTATCAAGCTCACCATTTCACTACAGATCTGCACTCTCCTATCATGCTCACCATTTCACTACAGATCTGTACTCTCCTATCATGCTCACCATTTCACTACAGATCTGTACTCTCCTATCATGCTCACCATTTCACTACAGATCTGTAATACCTATCATGCTCACCATTTCACTACAGATCTGCACTCTCCTATCATGCTTACCATTTCACTACAGATCTGTACTCTCCTATCATGCTTACCATTTCACTACAGATCTGTACTCTCCTATCATGCTCACCATTTCACTTCAGATCTGCACTCTCCTATCATGTTCACCATTTCACTACAGATCTGTACTCTCCTATCATGCTCACCATTTCACTACAGATCTGTAATCCCTATCAAGCTCACCATTTCACTACAGATCTGCACTCTCCTATCATGCTCACCATTTCACTACAGATCTGTACTCTCCTATCATGCTCACCATTTCACTACAGATCTGCACTCTCCTATCATGCTCACCATTTCACTACAGATCTGCACTCTCCTATCATGCTCACCATTTCACTACAGATCTGAACTCTCCTATCATGCTCACCATTTCACTACAGATCTGTACTCTCCTATCATGCTCACCATTTCACTACAGATCTGTACTCTCCTATCATGCTCACCATTTCACTACAGATCTGTACTCTCCTATCATGCTCACCATTTCACTACAGATCTGTAATACCTATCATGCTCACCATTTCACTACAGATCTGCACTCTCCTATCATGCTCACCATTTCACTACAGATCTGTACTCTAATATCATGCTCACCATTTCACTACAGATCTGCACTCTCCTATCATGCTCACCATTTCACTACAGATCTGTACTCTCCTATCATGCTCACCATTTCACTACAGATCTGCACTCTTTTATCTAAATCATCTTACTACAAATCTGGGCTCTTTCATCTAAACATTCTCATTACAAAATATGCATTGTTATGTAAATTTGCTAAAGAAAGACCTAGATTCTGAATTCACATAAGCAGATCTTAATGTATTGTTAATGTAATTTAAATCCTTTATGTCTGCATGCTAAAATTTATAGCGCAGGATGTTCTTGTGTATAAAACAACAGATCTCTGTAGGTTCTTGCTATTAAAAGAAATATTAAATGCAAATAGTATGCCAAGGTGCATTACAAAAAGGCTGCATTAAACTTTCTTAAAGGGACATGAAACCCAAACATTTTCTTCCATGATTCAGACAGAGAATACAATTTTAAACAACTTTCTAATTTACTTAGAAATTATGTAATTTGTTACATTCTCTTGGTATAATTTGTTGAAGGAGCAGCAATGCACTAATGGTTTCTAACTGAACACATGGGTGAGCCAATCACAATCAATATATATATATATATATATATATATATATATATATATATATATATATATATATTCAGCAACCAATCAACAGCTGCTGCTCCTGAGCTTGCCTAGATAAACCTTTCAGCAAAGGATAACAAGAGAAGGAAGCAAAATAAATTATAGAAGTAAATTGGAAAGTTGTTTAAAATTGTATGCCCTTTCTGAATCATGAAAGAAAAATTGCGAGTTTCATGTCCCTTTAACTCTGAGGTTTATTCCTTGTTCATCTGTAGAACAGATCATGTCAGACTAACATAATTGCATTCTACAAGGAAGTAAATATATAGAAGAAGGCGTTGCAGTGGATGAGATGTATTTACATTTTGTGATAGCACTGATAAAGCGGCACATAGAAGATAATTGTACAAATTAAGGGAGATAGGTTTGGAGGAAAATGCTTGTACTTGGATTGAAAACTGGTTTAAGGATATAATGCATAGAGTTGTAAAATTCTGAAGTTGGGCAAAAGTGGTAAGTAGAACTAAAATGAGCATTGAAAGTAAAATATCAGTGTTAATACAGGTAATACAATCTGAACAGGATGTTACTTATCTACGAAGGGAACTTGGATACATTGGGAGACAAGGAAGGAAAGTGGCAGATGAAATTAATTCTAGATAAATGCAAAGTTATTCATTTTGGCACCAAAAAGAAACAAGCAAATGATACTCTTAATGGATCTGAATTAGGGAAATCATCTGAGAAATCTGTTTGCCACTTGGAGTAAGGAAAGAATATTTTTTCCCATTTGAGGCACAACTGGAAATTGCTTATTTTTTCTTCCCCTTTCATTTGGATCAACAGTAACAAGAGGAATGTGTGAAAGGTTGAACCTGATGGAGTTGTAACTATATTACTATGTAACTACTTTTCTGGTGCCAGTCTTTGTGCTTTAAGGGACAAAAAAAACATAATTATATGATTCAGATAGAATATACATTTTTAAACAACTTTCCAATTTACTTCAATTACCAATTTTCTTTGTTTACTTTGTTGAAATGCAGGAAGGTAAGCTCAGGGGTGTGCACGTGTCCGCAGCACTATATGGCAGCAGTTTTGTAACAATGTTATACATTAGCAAGAGCACTAGATGGCAGCGCTATTTCTAGTCATGTAGTGCTCCAGACATGTGCATGCTACCTATATAGATATCTCTTCAACAAAGAATAAAATGAAAACAAAGAAAATCTGATAATAGAAGTAAATTAGAAACTTTTTAAAAAAATTGTGAGCTCTGTCTGAATCTTGAAAGAAAATGTTTGGTTTTCATGTCCCCTTACCTGTCAATCAAACTTGTACACTTACTAATCAGCAGCTAAGTATACTCTGAGATTGGCATCAGAAGGCTTGTAAAATAAATGAACGTATACTTTATTCTTGTTTTATATCTGGATAGCAAATATCAGGTTACTAACGTTCTTCTTTCTGCTAAAAACAATGGCCACTACTCTATACTTATCTTACTTGACCTGTCTGCTGCCTTTGACACTGTTGACCATCCCCTCCTCCTACGGACTCTCAGCTCCCTTGGGCTCTGTGACATTGCCCTCTCCTGGATCCACTCTTATCTCTCTAATAGGTCCTTTTCTGTCTCATTTGCTGGTGACTCCTCCACTTCATTGCCTCTGTCTGTTGGAGTACCTCAAGGCTCTCTATTTATACTTCCTCACTGGGTAAACTTATCAGTAGCCATGGCTTCAACTATAACCTCTATGCTGATGATACTCAGATCTACCTATCCACCCCTGCACTCTCTCCTTCTGTCCTTTCCCACATCAGTGACTGCTTATCTGGCATTTCTTCCTGGATGGCATCTCACCACCTACAAATCAAAATGTCCAAGACTGAGCTTCTTCTAATCCGCACCATCTAATTTTACTCCAGTTTCTAACTTTACTATCACTGTTGGTGACACCACTATCTCCCCATCACCTCAAGTCCGCTGCCTAGGAGTTACACTTGACTCCAATCTTTCCTTCATACCCCGCATCCAATCGCTCTCTTCATCCTGTCACAACCACCTACGCAATATCTCCAAAATTCGTCCTTTTCTGAGTGCTAGTAATTTCCCGGCTTGACTACTACTGTAATAACCTAACTGGCCTTCCTCTCTCCCGCCTCTCCCCCTTCAATCCATCCTAAATGCCTCTACTAGGCTAATCCACCTCTCCCGACGCTCTGTATCCGCTGCACCCCTCTGTGAGTCCCTTCACTGGCTCCCCATTCACAGCAGAATTAAATTCAAAATTCTCTCTCTGACCTACAAAGCCCTTACCAATGCAGCCCCCCCCCCCCCTACCTGTCCTCACTCATCAACAAATATACTCCAGCCCGTCCCTTAAGATCCAACAACGATCTACTCCTTGCCTCTTCTACCATCACCTCCTCTCATGCTAGACTACAGGACTTCTCTTGTGTGGCACCAACCCTCTGGAACGCACTTCCTCAAGCTGTCAGACTTTACCCCAACCTCTCCTCCTTTAAACGCTCCCTAAAGACCTTCTTGTTCAGGGAAGCCTATCACAAAATCAGTAACTAAGGAATTCCACTTGTCTAATAGTTGCCCTCATCTAACTCCACATTAACATAATTCCCACCTTTGCAGTTCCTACCTCCTATGTCTCACCCTCCTACCCATTTAGATTGTGTGTTACCACGGGAACAGGGATCCCAATTCCCCCTGTATTTGTTTGTTAAATTTTGTCTGGTGTCTCATATTGTACTGTCCTTTTATCTTTGTTACCCATGGACAGCGCTGTGGAATCTGTTGGCGCTTTATAAATAAAGAATAATAATAATAAGTGGCCTACCTGAAATACGTTGTTGTCTGAGGCAAACTTTAATAATGAGTAGACACATGAACTAAAGCTGCACATATACACAACAACCTAATGGACAATAAGATTAGACGAATCAAGCAAAAACTTAAAATTCCTTAGCTCCTTTTACTCACACATCAGTTACATATAATTAAAGGGGAAGTTTACTCCCGAATTTTTATTGTTTTAAAAGAAAGATAATCCCTTTATTACCCATTCCCTAGTTTTGCATAATCAACAAAGTTATAATAATATACTTTTTACCTCTGTGATTACCTTGTATCTAAGCCTCTGCAGACTGCCCCCTTATTTCAGTTCTTTTGACAGACTTGCATTTTAGCCAATCAGTGCTGACTCCTAGGTAACTCCATGGGCGTGAGTACAGTGATATCTATATGGCACACATGAACTAATGCCTTCTAGCTGGTAAAAACTATCAAATTCATTCAAATAAGTGGCAGCCTTTAAGGGCTTAGAAATAAGCATATAAGCCTACCTAGGTTTAACTTTAAACTAAGAATACGAAGAGACAAAGCAAAGTTGATGATAAAAGTAAATTGGAAAGTTGCTTAAAATTACATGCACTGAATCATGAAAGTTTATTTTTTGACTAGACTGTCCCTTTAAGCAACAGTGTGAGGTATATAATAACCCTTTAGAAAGCATGGTCTTTGAATTAGTAGAATTATCTTTCAAAATTATCAGATGAGTGATAAATATTAGTTAAGTGCAACTTGATGTGTAAGTCAAAACTTAAAAGGACATGAAACCTAACATGTCTCTTTTGTGATTCAGACAGCATACAATTTTTAAAAAAAGTTTTCAATCCACTTCTATTATAAAATGTACTTTGTTCTTATGGCATTCTTTGTTGAACAGATATCTAGATAGGTAACGTGTACAGGATAGGAAACACTGCTGCCATCTACTATTCTTGCAAATGTATAACATAGTTATAAAACTGCTGACATATATTGCTCCAGCCACATGCACGCTCCTACACTTTCCTAACCACTTTTAAACAAAGGATACCAAGATAACTAAGTAAATTTGACAACAGAAGTAAATTGGTAAAAAAAATATATTATTCTACACTCTATTTGAATCATGAAATATTTTTTTGGGGGGGTTTAATGTCCCTTTACTAAAATGCATAGGCTAAGAAAGTCAGAAAGTCTCTGTTTATATAAATGGTAATAAAAGTATCAACAAAAATCTCCCTAGATATTATGTATATAAAAAGTATATATATATATATATATATATATATATATATATATATGTATATATATATATATATATATATATATATATATGTCTAACACATATTACAAATTGTTTACAGCAGCTTTCTTACAATTGCCATATATACACTATAGTTTCCTGCCAATTCTAAATCACAATCACACCAAAAGTAAGGAGTTTGCATACTTACTTTGAGAATCACCTATTCCAAGGAAAAGGGCCAGGATAGTGAGGCAAAGCAGATTCTTCATCTTAAATCCTAACAAGACAAAGTAACTTCAGTGAAAGATTATGTTACAAAACCCTGTAAGCAGTTATAATATTTACAATTTAATCCAATCTTTATGTTATTTTTTTAATCTATAAAGTGTACTGTCTGATACATTTTACACTTGTGAAAAATGTATAGCCTTGGGATCATCACTATTATTATTGTATCTAACTACTTTTTGGTTACCTTGTTCCTACTGTGTCCTTGCTCTGTCTGTATTTTTGGCAGCTTAAGCTCTCTCAACTGGTAATTAAACCTTGCTGGGTATCAAGGAGGAGGAGCATGGACCAATGACAGCCCTCAGGGGACAGGTTATAGGACAGTGACAAAAAAAAAACAAACTTTCCTTTGCTAAATTTTGCTTTTTTCCTTTGAGCTTTTTTCCCCCATAAAAATCAGTAAATGTTTCTTTACTCTTAATAAACAAAGTCAAATTTAAAAATACACTCACCAAAGAAGCAACTGTTAAATAATTCCCCACTCTACAACTCATCACTTGTTTTAACCTTTTTTTGGATTTATAAAAAAATGTCAATGCTTTTTAATGATTTTCTCACACACATATAAATGTTATCATTATGTGATGCACCAACAGATTCCATAGAGCTGTACAATACATTCTGTTTCAGAGAATACCTTTAGTTTGCAGGTATATCCCTTAAAATGTCAAAAAGACTTAATAATAATTGTAATTGTTTAATGATATAAACTCAAAAGACCTCTTACTTTATCCCTTACAATAAAATGGACATAACTTGCACTATGAAAATATCTTATGTGCTAGAACATTTGCTTGCAGGGAACAGTTTCAATACAAACAAGGACACCGTTCTAATATCCGAAAAGTCACCCATCCAAAGCATTGACAGCATCACCTTTGGTAATCACAATCCACCAGACCACAAGTTATCGACTAAATATCAACACCAAAATGAACATATTTAATTCAACAACCAAAGGCAATTCATAAATTCACTATATCTAGAGATCAACCGATACAACACACATGGGATAAATGATAATCGGCCACCGATCTGAGCATGCTTGAACTCTAAAAACAAGATGGTGCTGACCATGTCAACGACGACTACAACCCATTTTGATGACAATTAAATGGCACCAAATAACAAACTACTAAGAACATATCATCATCAATTAAATGTAAACACTCAAAGAAAACATATCTATAATATATATACCTGTGCAACAGAGAGGAGACTGACAGGAGAGGATGCTGGGCCATCAGCATGAAGGTGAGTGATCTGATATGTTGGTGAGAGCAGATGGGCATTCTGGAAAGAACTTTTATTTTCTTGTGCACAAATAGTTTTTTAATTTAAAAAAAAGGCCAATTGTTTTTTTTTTCAATATCAAATGAGAATTACACAAAGTCTGGAATCAAGGCCTATGGGTTCCAGTTATCAAGCTGCAAGAGCAGCTTTGGAGCCCAAGTGTTTCAGGCTCACACAATATTAAAGAATAATTAAAACATTTAGGTGTGTTAGAATCTATTTTTTAACAAATTATAATTTAAAATAGCTTTTATTTCTCATATATCCTGTATAATTATTTATGCAAATATAGCTAGTTAGCATGGCCAGTCCTTTTTTTTCCAAGCATTGTGACAACCTTATTGTCACTCCAGAGATTCATTGCTTTTTCCAAGAAATTTGGCAACCCTACTGTCACTCCACAGTTGAAATAATTTATGTGTTTAAACCATTTTGCAGAGGTCAAACAAATAGTTATGTACAAGTAATAGTGTAATAAAAAGTATTCTAATGAATTACTGCAATTTCTTATTTGAAAAAGAAAAGCAAGTACAGTATAGATTGTCCCAGTTTAAAACATAAAGAGTATGTGAAATACATAGCAGTAGAAACAGTCAGCAAAAGAAATATGCCTTGCCAGTGAGAAAATTTGTATCACCTATATACGTAACTAACTGCTCAGAGGTTGTATGCATCATTAGTAAGCTTCACCTGGGGCTTCCTGCATAAAGTTATTTTATTTCCACTAGACATTAAATTACATTAAAGTTTTTGTTTTGTGGTGAATATCACTTTCCAAAATTAGGGGCCGATTTATCAAGCTCCGTATAGAGCTTGATGCCCTTTTTTCCGCATGAGCCTTCAGGCTTGCCGGAAACAGCAGTTATGAAGCAGCAATCTAAAGACAGCTGCTCCATAACCTGTCCTCTTGCTCTGATGAAGCGGACAGAAATCAACCCGATCAAATACGATCGGGTTGATTGACACCCCCTGCTAGCGTCCAATTGCCCGTGAATCTGCAGTGGGCGGCATTGTACCAGCAGTTCACAATAACTGCTGGTACAATGATAAATGCCAACGATGTGCAGCAGACATGATGATCTACCCATTGTCTTATTTTATTACCATATATCAGCTATATGCATTAAAGAAACCTGAAACTTTGGAACAATATTTTAAACATGGATTCGAAAGTTGACCCCTTCGTTGCTAACAAACAATTCAATAGTGAGAAGAAACTTCAACTATAGCGAAGGATTTGATGACATTTTGTCACACAGTTCCTTTAACACACATTTTTTTCCCATATGAGGTGGTGTTTTACCTCCAGATGTGTGGGACAGCAATGGGGGCAAAGTTTGCCCCCTCATATGCCAACCTCTTTATGGGTTGGTGGGAGCATGGAGTCAGGAAAAGTGGATTTAAAACGTTATAGGAAACCTATATAAGGAAACACTCTCCTGCATGCTCATAGTTGTCACCCAAAAAGTGTATTTAGGTCAGTAGTTAGGGGACAGTTCATTAAAACTAATAGAAACAATACACAGACCAAAACCTACAATTAGCAGGCAGGAAATCTATCACAGAGACTACTTAATAGGGTTTACTCTAATAAGCTTATAAAGAATACTCGATCATAGGTAGACACCCTTGGAAGTAATAACCTTTTAGTTAGAAACAAGAAAGGAGGTAAAGATAATTTTGATGGAGTTATGTTTGTTACCCACCCAATATAGTAACCAGTATCACCAGATCTTTGGGATAATTAGAAAACATTTTTCAGCCCTATCAGCAGATGATGGTCTGATGGACATAGTGAGAAAAGGTTGTAGATATGCATATAGGAAAAGAAAATCTATAGGGAATATGGTTTCTCCCACTGAACTAAAACCAAGTGTCAGGGTGCCAGGAATCAGACTGAGACGAGAAGTGCAAAAATAATCACACCTTTATTAATAGCAAAAAATAATAAAAATTCCACAAGTCAAATAACAAGCCAGGAGACAAAACCAGAGCTGGTAGTCAGACGAGCTGAGTCAGGAGCCAAAGCAAATAGTCAGACGAGCCAATTCAGGAGCCAAAGCGAGTAGTCAGAAGAGCCGGAATCAGGAACAAGGAGAACAGCAGAGTCAGGAGCTAGCAAAAGAAATATGCCTTGAGATCAGGAACCAGGAGAGACATCAGACAGCCAGGTAATACACAGGAGCTCTCACAAACAGGTCTGAGACAACGCAAGGGCAAAGCATACTGAACAGAGGCCCTTTAAATAATAAGTGATGACATCACAATTCTGAGACAGCAACCTGTCTCACATGGATGATGTACACCAGTCTGGCCATAAAAGGGCATGCAGGAAATGAGCAATGGTGGTACAAAGTGTGATTTTGTTTTTAAAATATTACGCCAGCTGGTATCTAAAGTTGGATTGTCAGTATTTTCCATGATGGATTCTTCCAGTAAGGAAATTAAATCATTAATTGCAGTCATGTCAGTTCTATCTAAAGTGTCTGTTTCCATGTTACTGGAGAAATATTTCTGAAGTAATACTTTACGAGTAAAAAGATGGACATCTTTAATAGTTTCAAACTTGTCAAGAGTAGGGGTAGGTACAAAAGAGAGACCTTTTTTAAGGACAGTGATCTGGGTATTTGTCAAAATTCTGTCTGAGAGATTAATTATATTTAGCTGTGGCTGTTCTGATTCTTCTTGTTCAGGGGTTTTTGATGGAACTTTACTTGTCTCCTTGTTCTTGGCTTTGTGGCCCCTACCTCTCCGGGTTCTACCAAGTGTGCAACAATGTAACCAGTAGCTATTAAACTGAATTAACAAAGAGATCTCTCTCGTGTCATGGGTAAACAAATCCTATGATTGGCCAACAAGAGGGCGTGTTCAGAGAAGCCTTCCGGATTGGCGGAATATCGCAACCACTTAGTTTAAAAGGGAGCGGGTTATGGCATTCGGCTTGTCTAATCTTATACCTAAGTGTCACATTGAGAAAGGCTTGCATACTAGAGCCGAAACGCATTTGTGTGTGGTCAATACTTCCTGTGGGGAGTTTGATTTTTGTTCTTTATTGGACTCCTTTCTTTTAGTCTAGTATGCCGTTTGTAGCTGCTCCTGGCACCTGATGCCGACGATTCCCGCTATCGGCCAGGAATACAGGGGAGCAGTTTACAGCAATCCTAGCTTTATTCACATTGTGGGCTTCCTCTTTTGATTGGTGTAATGGGGGTACTTATGGGCTAATGTCGCCAAGCATTATACTTCTTCTTTTAACTATTATCATTAAAAGTTGTTTTTTAATATTAGTGGTATATATCTGTGGTACACAGCTGTTACCTATACAGCACACGTTACACTACACAATCTGTGTCTATAGCTGAAATTTTTTCAGCATACATTACTATTACCATTACCAGTTAGCTGTTATTTAACGGCATAGTTGTACTGATCATTAGGCATGAGTGCTTATTAACCCCTTCTTTCTTCCCAATCCTTTTCCTTCCCCATGTTTAATTCCTTGACTTGTCCGCCACCTTTTATGACAGGGATGATTGACGGCCCCTGCTAGCGGCCGATTGGCTACTAGTGAGCAGGGGCAGCATTGCACAAGCATTTCACCAGAAATGCTTATGCGATGTTAAATTCCGACATCGTATGCTGTCGGCATTTAGCGAGGTCGAGCGGACATGATTTGCTACAGTTAAATCTACCGCATAGTGTTAATTATGAAGGGATATATCACTGAATGAAATAATAGCATTGTATCCATCAATTGTACGACGACCCTTTTTAGCTAAAACGAACATATCTGTATAGTGTTAATATAGGGAACTTCACTTGATTTCTAGTTCCTCTAATCCTCCAATGGTATTTTGAGATAGGCTGAATGTAAAATGTATATAGGGGAACATGAGTTTAACAATAGAAAATAATGCCATGATATGTTTGCAACCATTTAATATATCTGGTCTAAATGTCGCTCTATAACTTTATTGTCATACCTCTTGCTAAACACTTTTAGGGCGGATGTGTGTTTTATACAATAGAGGGAACAATGCAATGAAACATAAGTGGATAAATTATGCTGTATATAATATTAGTAAAAGATAACTATAGTTGACATTTATATATTCTCTGTCACCTGTAAACCTCACGCTGCATTAATGTGAACGAAAGAATAAAGCTTGATATTTGATGAGATTACTTCAATTTCATTTGATGATAAAAAATGTTTTTATCCAATGAGAGTTTAGCAATTGATTTTTAATGGAATAGTACAACAGGTGTATCCAGTTTAAGATTATGGCTTACGCCGAAACATGTCAGCTGTTTCACCTATTATTCGTATCACCACTGTTGATCCCCTGTGCCTATACTTGTTTTATGGATGTTCTATTAATAAAAATTTGAATCCCGTCATTGCTAAATCATTTGCCACCTCTAAGCTGCAGCCATTTTTAGCTTTTTGGTACTTGTTGCAGTTACAAAAAAAGGCCAATTTTTATCTATGAGTTATCAACACAAATTATACCTCTTTTTTTAGGAAACCAAGCATTTTTTTTGAAAATGAACTTACGTTTGCACAAATATCATAATATGGGCTAACACCACTGTAATAGAAAATAAAAATGTATGTGTCATTTTAATGGTGTACATAGTAAAAAGAAGTACAAGAGTAATCATTTAATAGATATTTAAAAGATACATTTGATGTCTTACATTTAGTACCAGGTCACCTTCCCCAAAAAATCTAAATTAAAGGGAAAGTCAAAATTAAACTTGCATGATTCAGATAGAGAATGTTATTTTAAGACTCTAGTAGGAACTAGTAAGCTGGTGATAGGTGCATGCACACATTTGTCTCTTGTGATTGGCTGTCTAGAACTCAGTAGTGCATTGCTGCTCCTTCAGCAAAGGATACCAGATTTGATAATAGAAGTAAACTGAAAAGCTGTTTAAAAGTACATTATCTATCTGAATCCTTTTAAGTAAAACGAATAATCAGAAGATAAAATGTATTATTTTTATCACTTTGCTCCATCTTGCAATGTATACAGAAATAAAGAATAAAATATATAATCTTACAAAAATTAGCGACATTTTAAAATTACACAACATTCTGATTTCCAAGGATTTTCTTATTGTGACAATGTATGCAGGCTCTTACACTTGCCCAAACTCATAAAGCAGAGCAAAAATGTTTTTTTAAAAAAGCTGCAAGCATAAAATAGTTACTATAAAATGTCATAAAATATCATCCATTTGTAAATTCACCCAGGTCTCCAATTTATTTAGATTTCTGTAATTTTAGTTAAGAGAAACATGAATCTATCAGCCCTAACATGAAGAACCAAACAAAATACAGTTAGTAGTTGAACCAGGTGATCAGTATTATTATGCCAATCCGTTGCTAGCTATAAGGTCATGAAACACCTTACTTGAGCTTATGCAGCACATCTTCAAAATCTTTATAATAAATTGGATCATTTGATTGAAATATTTAGTGTCTTTCTTCAAATGTCCCAGAAACCTGAACCCACAGTCACAATCATGGCAGACATAAGACCACTCATTTTGCTGCTCATGTTTGGCTAGGTATTGTGAGCTCTTTCTTTTTATACAGGCTGTTCTGTGTGGGAGGTTAGACAGGAGTCAGAGCTATACAGGAACATGTGGAAAAAAGATCTATTTTTTTCAGTAGTGAAGAAGGCCTTAGCATGCAGTCTACCAACATAGAATGCTCAGCTGGAAAAGTTCCAAGAATTGGTGTCTCCTGTCTTAAAGGGACATAATACTCGTATGCTAAATCACATGATGCAGCATAATTGTAAAAAGCTGACAGAAAAATATCACCTCAAGATCTCTATGTAAAAAAGGAAGATATTTTACCTCACAACTTCCTCAGCTCACCAGAGTAATGGCTGTGTAAACATTTATACTTCAGCTGCTGTCCAGCTGCAGGTTAAAAAAAAAGAAAAAAAAAGAAGAAGAAATAAACAGCAGCCAATCAGCAGTGCCGAGGTTATAAACTCTTTTACTGTGATCTCATGAGATTTCACTTGTGGATATCTTCCCTATATGACAGTGAAAAACACTGGTGTGAACAGTGCTGAAACTACGGGTAACGTATAGCGATCAAATGTTTTAATAGAGGATAGCTAAGATTTCATTATAGCAATAGTGTAACAGCTGAAGCTGTGATTTAAAGGTGTTTCTTATATTTATAATCCAATGTTAAATAGATCAGTGTATTATACTGTATATAATAATTATATTAGCATTAAGCAAATTTACTACTGAGGAAAAAGGGGGTTTGCATTTAATATTCATAAGTTACTTTTTAGTTACTGTAAAGATATTTTAAAAATGGTATCTAAAGTGGCTAGATTGTATTTTTTTGTGGCTAGATTAGACTTATTAATGCTGTACTGATTGATATAATGAATTGCTAATAATGTATAAATCTCTCTGATTAATTGAAGTTATATAAAACTATTTTAGATAGTTAAATTATACCTCTTGGAAATTTCACCAGATTTGTTGGAGTTAAGCTAAGACTTTAATTGTAATATTTGGCCTATATTAGTTAGCCAAGCATTGTTAAGTCATCCATATTGTGTATGCGGTTGATGTTACTGGCTAGTTATAAATTACTCTATTAAATTTCAATTGTGATACTGGATATTTAATTAACTTTTAAGTTTATATTTATGCAGTAAATAGGATATTGATTATGACCATATATATATATATATATATATATATATATATATAAAACTGATTATTACAATGTTAAAAAATAAGGCAAGTTATAGAGATATGTACATTACTTAATATTCAATTAAATTGTCTGTTATCCTGGATATGGACACAATATTGTTTAGAAATTAATCTTGTCGCTGTGTCTATAATCTTTACCAGTCAGAACTTAGTATATACTTAGTAATATTTTAATTGTGATTGAATATTAATATCAATAATTGATGATAATTTTATTATTATTAATTATTAATATTCATAATAAACACATTCAACAAAGCTTGCTACCTAACTCCCTGAAGTCATTTTTTAGGACACTCCATCTCCTGCTGATTCCTTCATTAGTAGCACCATGACTGCAGGATAAGACCCAAATCCCTCTAACAATCTATAAATAAGCTGTACTATATGCCTAACACAAGCCCCTGGAAGACAGAAAACTGTTCTATTTAAGGGGTCTGGATGACAAATTACCCTATTAACCTTCATAATAATAGATTCTCCTACCACCAACATTTGTCTTGTCAGTATATTTATAAAAATCTTAGCATTTACTTTCCAAATAATATGTAAGTATATAGCAGGGTTATAACTGATATATTTAACAATCTTTCTTTAAACTAAAACCCACAATCAAACATACATTTGCTAAGACAATAAAATTAATATAAATACCTGAATTATTTTTATTAGTAAATAATTATGAGCACATTGAAATATATATTTGTAAGAATCAGAATAAGAGTCAACACTATATGCGTTAAAACAAAAACTATTTAAAATATGCTATGCAGGGTTCATGCAAATTTATCTCATTCACAGTAAAAATTTCAACCAGTTAATACAATGAGACTTAAAACCTTTAACTACTAACATCCAAATAATACAACTCTAATACGGCTAGATTTAGAGTTTTGTCGATAAAGACCCGCGTAGCTAACGCCGGCTTTTTTCTGGCCGCACCATAAAAATAACTCTGGTATTGAGAGTCCACATAAAGGCTGCGTTAGGCTCCAAAAAAGGAGCGTAGAGCATATTTAACGCAGCTTCAACTCTCGATACCAGATTTGCTTACGCAAGCGGCCAGCCTCAAAAACGTGCTCGTGCACGATTCCCCCATAGGAAACAATGGGGCTGTTTGAGCTGAAAAAAAACCTAACACCTGCAAAAAAGCCGCGTTCAGCTCCTAACGCAGCCCCATTGTTTGCTATGCGTAAACACTTCCTACGTCTGCAACTAACACCCTAACATGTACCCCGAGTTTAAACACCCCTAACCTTACACTTATTAACCCCTAATCTGCCGCCCCCGCTATCGCTGACCCCTGCATATTATTTTTAACCCCTAATCTGCCGCTCCGTAAACCGCCGCTACTTACATTATCCTTATGTACCCCTAATCTGCTGCCCCTAACACCGCCGACCCCTATATTATATTTATTAACCCCTAATCTGCAGCCCACAACGTCGCCCCCACCTGCCTACACTTATTAACCCCTAATCTGCCGAGCGGACCGCACCGCTACTATAATAAAGTTATTAACCCCTAATCCGCCTCACTAACCCTATAATAAATATTATTAACCCCTAATCTGCCCTCCCTAACATTGCAGACACCTAACTTCAATTATTAACCCCTAATCTGCCGACCGGAGCTCACCGCTATTCTAATAAATGGATTAACCCCTAAAGCTAAGTCTAACCCTAACACTAACACCCCCCTAAATTAAATATAATTTTAATCTAACAAAATTAATTAACTCTTATTAAATAAATTATTCCTATTTAAAGCTAAATACTTACCTGTAAAATAAATCCTGTTCCGATCAGCCAATAGAATGCGAGCTCAATCTGATTGGCTGATTGGTTCAGCCAATCGGATTGAACTTGATTCTGATTGGCTGATTCCATCAGCCAATCAGAATATTCCTACCTTAATTCCGATTGGCTGATAGAATCCTATCAGCCAATCGGAATTCGAGGGACGCCATCTTGGATGACGTCCCTTAAAGGAACCGTCATTCTTCAGTTGGACGTCGCCGGAAGAAGATGGGTCCGCGGTGGAGGTCTTCAGGATGGAGCCGGTCGTCATCGGATGAAGATAGAAGATGCCGCTTGGATCAAGATGGTTGCCGGTCCGGATCGCCTCTTCTTCCCGGATAGGATGAAGACTTTGGAGCCTCTTCTGGACTTCTTCAGCCACCGGATGATGGATCGCCAACCCCCGCTTGGGTTGGATGAAGATTTTGCAGCCAGGACGGATCGGTGATACCTGGTGAGGTGAAGACAAGGTAGGATGATCTTCAGGGGCTTAGTGTTAGGTTTATTTAAGGGGGGTTTGGGTTAGATTAGGGGTATGTGGGTGGTGGGTTGTAATGTTGGGGGGGGGGGTATTGTATGTTTTTTTTTACAGGCAAAAGAGCTGAACTTCTTGGGGCATGCCCCGCAAAGGGCCCTGTTCAGGGCTGGTAAGGTAAAAGAGCTTTGACCTTTAGTAATTTAGAATAGGGTAGGGCATTTTTTATTTTGGGGGTCTTTGTTATTTTATTAGGGGGCTTAGAGTAGGTGTAATTAGTTTAAAATTGTTGTAATATTTTTCTTATGTTTGTAAATATTTTTTTATTTTTTGTAACTTAGTTCTTTTTTATTTTTTGTACTTTAGTTAGTTTATTTCATTGTAGTTATTTGTAGATATTGTATTTAATTAATGTATTGATAGTGTAGTGTTAGGTTTAATTGTAGATAATTGTAGGTATTTTATTTAATTAATTTATTGATAGTGTAGTGCTAGGTTTAATTGTAACTTAGGTTAGGATTTATTTTACAGGTAATTTTGTACTTATTTTAACTAGGTAACTATTAAATAGTTCTTAACTATTTAATAGCTATTGTACCAGGTTAAAATAATTACAAAGTTGCCTGTAAAATAAATATTAATCCTAAAATAGCTACAATGTAATTATAATTTATATTGTAGCTATATTAGGATTTATTTTACAGGTAAGTATTTAGCTTTAAATAGGAATAATTTATTTAATAAGAGTTAATTAATTTCGTTAGATTAAAATTATATTTAATTTAGGGGGGTGTTAGTGTTAGGGTTAGACTTAGCTTTAGGGGTTAATCCATTTATTAGAATAGCGGTGAGCTCCGGTCGGCAGATTAGGGGTTAATAATTGAAGTTAGGTGTCGGCGATGTTAGGGAGGGCAGATTAGGGGTTAATACTATTTATTATAGGGTTAGTGAGGCGGATTAGGGGTTAATAACTTTATTATAGTAGCGGTGCGGTCCGCTCGGCAGATTAGGGGTTAATAAGTGTAGGCAGGTGGAGGCGACGTTGAGGGCGGCAGATTAGGGGTTAATAAATATAATATAGGGGTCGGCGGTGTTAGGGGCAGCAGATTAGGGGTACATAGCTATAATGTAGGTGGCGGCGCTTTGCGGTCGGCAGATTAGGGGTTAATTATTGTAGGTAGCTGGCGGCGACGTTGTGGGGGGCAGATTAGGGGTTAATAAATATAATACAGGGGTCGGCGGTGTTAGGGGCAGCAGATTAGGGGTACATAAGTATAACGTAGGTGGCGGTCGGCAGATTAGGGGTTAAAAAATTTAATCGAGTGGCGGCGATGTGGGGGGGGCCTCGGTTTAGGGGTACATAGGTAGTTTATGGGTGTTAGTGTACTTAAGAGTACAGTAGTTAAGAGCTTTATGAACCGGCGTTAGCCCAAAAAGCTCTTAACTACTGACTTTTTTCTGCGGCTGGAGTTTTGTCGTTAGATTTCTAACGCTCACTTCAGACACGACTCTAAATACCGGAGTTAGAAAGATCCCATTGAAAAGATAGGATACGCAATTGACGTAAGGGGATCTGCGGTATGGAAAAGTCGCGGCTGAAAAGTGAGCGTTAGACCCTTTTTTGAGTGACTCCAAATACCGGAGTTAGCCTAAAACCAGCGTTAGGAGCCTCTAACGCTGGTTTTCACGGCTAACGCCAAACTCCAAATCTAGGCCATAGTGTTTAGTAAACAGTAGGACAATATATAGATATATATATGCTCAGCTATTTAGCTGCAATTTATTCTAATACAATTCTAATTAGGATACTAAAAATACATATATTCTTACTGTGAACAATTGCTTTAAATGAATTTCTTAGCATACAAAAGATAAACTTGATCCTACACAGGGCTATGAATATAAGTAAAAATGTAGACTGTTCTCTTTAAATCTATTTATTATAATTTGACTATGTTCTTAACAATAATCTTTTACATATATATATATATATATATATATATATATATATATATATATATATACTTTACCAGATGATATTCAGCTTCAAGACTTGTCCCACCTCATAAAAAATAAGTGTAATTGCAATGGATAAGGAGAAGTATGGCCCACTTTGTTTTATAGTTTGACTGTCTCCCACGCAACAGTTTCAGTCAGTTACAAAATCAGCAGCCAGTGTCCTTTCCCCTATCCTGCATACAACTTATATTCTTTAATCATTGGTGTGGAATATGGGTGGCCCTTCGGAACCTGCTTTGTTATTGGCCCTTACGAAGCTGATCATCCCATTGGTTCAGTATATATTGTTGTTATGGAAAAGCATCCTTTAAACAGCTAAGTCTCTTAATTTCTATACCAGGTTTTGGCCCTTCGGTGGCAGCGTTGCAACACAAACAAATTCACATTTAACCATTTCTAAGCATTTTTAACAAATTAATTATTCTTAGAAAATGATTATTTAATCAGACCATAACTTTTTGCATCAATCACATACAACCCCAATTATAGATGGGTAGTATCAGATCATTTTTCTGATTATTCTGATACCAAATATGTTATATTATTAACATTGTATTATATTAAAGTAACTTATATTGCTATCTATTCAAGATTGATAATATTTAAATCCTGACATTTTATTCATGTAGATACAGCATGCTTCACATTTTACAATTTCTGTATGTATAAATTGATACCTGCAATAGAAAGGGAAATATTTGTTAGAAATGATTCAAGCATTCATATGTCTACTTGCAATATTGTTAATGTAGTTATTATTCAATATAGCAATAATTTATTTAATATAGTATGTTGTCTGAATATATGTACATGTATATATATATACACACACATGTATTCATTTCTATGCTGTTTTTTAACCATGGGTTCATTGTAATTATTTCTTTTTCAAGGATAATATATTTTTATTTATGTCACCCAAGGACTGCAAATGCTAATTTGTTTGGTTTCTGCACATGGAATTTTCATAGGAAACAACTTACACAGAGCTGTGAAATGTCTCTGTTTGTCAATTTGGTTTTTGCCCTCCTGCAGTGCTGTTAGCTTCAAAGACTATGATATCTTTTAATTAGGATGAATGTGTTTTCATCCATCCAAAACCATTTGGCCGGGGGTTGTTTTATAGTAAATAGAACTGTTGTTTTCCAAAACTTATGAGACACAAAATACAGATGGTTTTAGAGTAGAGATAGGGGTCAGCGATCATCTTATAGAAATTTTAAATTTACACCTCAGTGGGACATCTTTTGGGTACAGTCCTTTCTTTGAAATGATTTAATGGCCCTATCCTATCTCCACAGTTTAAAATCTGATCTTCCTCCAAGATAGAGGTTAATTAGACCAAAAGTTTTATTGGATGAATTCTAAATTTTGTATATTGAATGTGGGAGGATGGGACAGGAGTCTCAAGTAAAAAAAAAATTCTGAATGAATTTAATCATTTTCTACTGACCAGTCAAACATATGACCAAAATATGTATATACATTTATTAATCTTTACATATACCTTGACAGTCTTGACTTGTATGCCCCTCTTCCATGACTGAAGGACTGCTCATTATAGTCTGCTCTTCTTCCATGACTAAAGGACTGTTCGCTATACTAGGCAAAACAGCCCTCTCTGACATTGCCACCCCTGATCTGATATCCCCGACATCTTCACTCAATTTGGAAGATATGTTGGGGTGTACCAGCTCAGAACTGGCCTCTTCCGCTTACCTTTACTTCGCCCTCTAACTGTGACCCAGCTACATTCTGGAGTCTCCCCATCTGAATCCTCCCCATTCCCACTGCTAGAACCCTTAACAACCAGCTCAGTCATATCCATTCCCCTTTCAAGTGTCTGAATTTCATGTAGTGTTGCAATTCGTGCCTACAGAACTCCAATACGAGTTTCTAAAGAGACAATATGCTCACACTTGCCACAAACATATAATTCCTGAAATGGCAGCTCCAGTGATGCAAACATATGGCAAGCTGTACACTGAATGAGATTTTCACACATTCTTACTAAAAGGTTTAACTTAAAAATAGAAAATAATTATATTCCCCCTTGGTTTCTCCAAACCTTTGTTTGCCTAAACTCCCTTGTTTCACTAACTCTCTGCTTAAACAGAAAATCTTACTTTAACAAAGAAAATCAATGCATCAAACCCATACAGAGCAAAGCTCCCAGAGTTACTGAGCTAAATTTATAGTCTAGGTGAAACTAATCCCTCCCCTATATACACACACCGAAAAAAAAAGAATCAGTTCAAAGTTAAAAGCAAATTTAAATAAAAAAAGTTACATTTTAAAATGCATCCTTACACAGCAAACAATGTAAAAATTCCCTTGTTTCACTAACTCTCAACTTCAATCTTACTTTAAGGGAGAAAATCAATGCAGCAATTTCTGTCATATAATGCACCACTTCGCCCAGAAAACTGTTGCAATTACAAATGTTTAGGCATTGGTATGACACAAAAAAGTGGAGAGAAAAAAGACAAATCTGACACATTCCACGCAAAACTCCAAAAATGGACTGGACAAAATTATTGGCACCTTCTCAAAATTGTAAGAAATAATTGCATTCCAAGTTTGTGATGCTCCTGTAATTTGTAATTAAACTCACATCTATCAATTAACAGGTGCTGACAATATAGAAATCAGACCGGCAACCAGTTAAAATGATGACAAATTTACTCAACCTTTCTGTTGTGTGTCTCTGTGTGCCACACTGAGCACAGAGAAGAGAAAGAGCAACCAAGAATTGTCTAAGGATTTGAGAACAAAAATTGTGGCAAAGCATGGACATCTCCAGAGATCTTAATGTTCCTAATGGCACTGTAGCTAATCTCCCTGGACGTGGACGAAAGAGCAAAATTGATCAAAGACTGCAACAAGGATTGTTCGAATGGTGGATAAAAAACGTTGATCAACTTCCAGACAAATTCAAGCTGACCTTCAGGCACAGGGCACAAATGTGTCAGCTCGCACTATACGTTGCCATCTGAATAAAAAAGGGACACTATGGTAGGAGACCCAGGTGGACCCCACTGCTGTTACAGAAACATAAAAAAGCCAGATTGGTGTTTGCCAAAACTTACCTGAGGAAGCCAAAATCTTTTTGGGAGAATGTGCTGTGGATTGACAAAACAAATTTACAGATTTTTGGTAAATCCCATAATTCTACTGTTTTTAGAAAAAGAAATAAAGCTTTTAAAGACAAGAATACAGTCCCTATAATTAAACATGGTTCACTGATGTTTTGGGTTTGCTTTGCTGCTATAGGCACTGGATGTCTTGACTGTTTGCATGACATTATGAAATCTGAAGACTACCAAAGAATTCTGTGGTGCAAGGTAGGGCCCAGTGTCAGAATGTTGGGTCTCTGTCAGAGATCATGGGTGTTACAGCAAACGTCATACAGCACCTAGAAATGGTTTAAGACAAAGCGCGGGAGAGTACTGGACTGGCCAGCAATGAGTCCAGATCTCAATCCCATAGTGCATCTGTGCAGAGATCTCAAAACAGCAGTTGGCATAACTCTTCCAATCTAAGAGACCTGGAGCAGTTTGCGAAAGAAGAGTGATCCAAAATTCCAGTAGAGAGGTGTAAGAAAGTAATTGATGGTTACAGGAAGGGATTGTTTTCAGTTATTTTTTCCAAGGGGTGTGCTACCAAATATTAAATTGAGGGTGCCAATAATTTTGTCCAGTCCATTTTTGGAGTTTTTTGTGGAATGTGTCAGATTTAGCTTTTTTCTCCCCACTTTTTTGTGTTATACCAATACAAACAAAATAAATAAACATGAGAATACCTAAACATTTGTAATTATCTGACAGAAATGTAGGGGTGCAAATATTTTTGATCATGACTGTATATATATATATATATATATATATATATATATATATATATTTACACAAATACACATGTATATATTTCTGTATATATATATTTACATATATACAAGAGCATTGGAGCCCTTTGCAGTTAAGTAAATGAAAACATGAAAAATCATATTTATGCAATATTCATATTTAATAAAGTCTTTAACTGTGTATGTATTGTAAATATTTCACATTCCCATGTTCTTCACATAGGGGAATATGTTTTAAGTATTTTAAAATAGATATCTGTGTATATATATATATATATATATATATATATATATATATATATATATATATATATATACACTCTTAGCAATGATAGAGACCACACTCATAGGTCTTTAAAAATTCACCCTTAGTGATATTTAATGGTAACGTTTCGGGGTTTCCCCCTTTGTCAAACATAAAAAACAACAGTGCACATACCTCAATAAATACCCCATACCCGATCATCCACATCCAGATCTGCCCGATATGACTTCCGGTAGCGTCTCCCAGGAGCAACTGCACATGTGCCGGGCGGCACTATGGAAGCCTATACGGGCCAACTGCAAAAACAAAAGTGCAAATAGGACCGTAACTAAGCAACGGTCACTAACAAATCTTATTGACAAAACAGAGCAGCCTTACGTAGTCATCTAGTTACATGCCTTTCAGCTAGATGCTAGACGTGTTAGATTTGTATATAGTGAGTGTAATTATTTGCGTTTGTCACTATATGTAGTACCAGTCTGATGACCCATTATGAAGCCGTACTAGGAAATCAATAAATGAAGGCAGTTTACGATAAATTATGAAGTTAACTGTACGGTGTGTATATAGTTTATGTGAGGACACAGTTTATTGCTCAAAGTAGCGATGTATGGGCACATAATATAACAGATGACTACGTAAGGCTGCTCTGTTTTGTCAATAAGATTTGTTAGTGACCGGTGCTTAGTTACGGTCCTATTTGCCCAAAATACGTTATCTTGGGCGCAATATTCTAAGTTTGGCTTCTTACACGCATCAGGTTATCGCGCAAGCGAAAACTGTTTACTTTCAACAGCAAGCACTACTAGACGCACGCAAA
Source organism: Bombina bombina (assembly GCF_027579735.1). Lineage (NCBI taxonomy): Eukaryota > Metazoa > Chordata > Amphibia > Anura > Bombinatoridae > Bombina > Bombina bombina. Next base: position 528,496,480 of record NC_069501.1, on the reverse strand, counting down.
AAGCTTACTTCTAGTGGAGTTAGCATGCAAGTGGGAGCGTTAAATACTACTGCACTTGTAATCTGGCCCTAAATAATACTTTTATGATAATGAAAAAAGGCTAACAGTAATATAAATGCTTAACAAAAATGATTTTTAGGAAATCTTGAAACTGAAACTGTATACAAGTTGGTATTGGAAACAGTAAACACATTTTACCAGGTATAGCTTAAAACTTCATGCTTGGCAAAAATAGATAGCTAAATTGACTTAATGGCCTCTGATGCAGGAAAGACATTATTAGATTCTGGCTTAAAATAGAATCAGTTTGAGAAAACTTAAAGGGACAGTCTAGTCAAAATGTAACTTTCATGATTCAGATAGGGCATGCAATTTTAAACAACTTTCCAATTTACTTCTATTATCTAATTTGCTCAATTCTTTAGATATCCTTTGTTGAAGAAATAGCAATGCACATGTGTGAGCCAATCACACAAGGCCTATATGTGCAGCAACCAATCAGCAGCTACTGAGCATATCTAGATATGCTTTTCAGCAAGTGATATCAAGAGAATTAAGCCAATTAGATAATAGAAGTAAATTAGAAAGTTGTTTAAAATGACATGCTCTTTCTAAATCACGAAAGAAAAAAAATTGGGTTTCATGTCCCTTTAAGGTTACTCATACTTGACTCCCAGAGTCTCTTATATAGCCTTATTAAAGTTCCCCAGGGCAGCACAATTAAAGGAAATTTCCCCTCCAGAAAAGGCATCTGAAAATTGAAAGCAATTAGCAGAGTTCTCAGGTACAGAATTTGTGGCAAAGCAACCATCATAAATATGTCCAATATATACTCTGCATAGCTACGTATTTTTCCAACAAGGATTTTGCCCAATGCAAGTTTAACATAGCTTTCCATCTTGCCAACAAGTTTGAACAAAGGTAATAGGTGAGATTAGGCTGATGTTTTTATTATAAAAAGACAAGCCAGCATATAAACTAATACCTTTCAAAACACAAGCAGAAAAAACACAATGTGCAGATATATAAATATAAAGCGCACATACCTTATGTCAATATTGAATGTATCCTGGGCCGTCACAGCTTGTGGAGTAAAAGTAACATCCTCCATACTAGAATCTGTTATCATAAACGAAGAGCAGGCAATGAAATATAATTTGTATGCCTGGAGCTTCACAAATAATATAGGCAATATAAGCTTACTTAAAGTGATGGTAAACTCTCACCCTTTTAAAAACAGATACAGAGGGGCCCATTTATCAAGCTCCCTATGGAGCTTGAAGGGCCATGTTTCTGGCGAGCCTTCAGACTCACCAGAAACACCAGTTTTGAAGCAGCGGTCTAAAGACCGCTGCTCCATAACCTGTCCGCCTGCTCTTAAGCAGCGGACAGAGATTGAGTTAAATCAACCCGATTCAATACGATCAGGTTGATTGACACCCCCTGCTAGCGGAAAATTGGCCGCGAATCTGCAGGGGGGCGGTATTGCACCAGCAGTTCACAAGAGCTGCTGGTGCAATACTGAATGCAGATGTGTTGCGCGTAATACTCTCCGCATTCAGCGATGTCTGTCGGACATGATACGTTGATCGGATCATGTCGGACAGACATTTGTTAAATAGGCCCCAAAATGTTAGCAATATTTTAGATGGAGTTTAATTAATCAGTTGTAACGAAGATGTGCTTTACCTTTCTTTTTAATATAGATATGAAATTCAAATTACCCACTATCCGCCACCCACTTAAAAAGTACATTTTTCTGTGAGCTATCGGTCTGAATGGTTGTCCAATTAGCGATCTCCCCATATGGAACTTTTGTTGTAACTGGACTGCTAATTAGAGAACAATTCAAACCTTAAGCTCATGGAAAAATTGACTTTTGAAGTGAGCGGCGGAGCGTGGGGTATTTGAATTTCATATCTATATTAAAAAGTAAGTTATAGTGCAACTTCATTACATCTGATGAATGAAACTCCATCTAATTTCTCATGGTAATTTTTAAATGTAGAATATGATCCAAAATTATATGTTTTCATACATTTAACACTTATAAAGAATCCTACATCTCATGTTAAGATTAGGTACAATGAGGCCCTTCTCCATACAAGAAGTGTGATTAAAAGAACAGTCCTAAAAATGAGCTTTAAATGTCTAGAAATTCTGAAAGTGTTATGCAATACTGAAAAAGTAGTCTGTATTATACTAATGTGCAGCCTTCTACACAGTATACCAGTCCACCATGGTTGCATGTTAGAAGAAGAGGTAGATCTTTCAGAATAGGAACTTGTAATCATTTAATAATTCTCAAGAAACTCCCATCAGACCTTACTGTGGAGTACAAAAATAAAAATGATCAACAGCTTACCAAAACACATCCAAAAACAAGTCCACACACTAATACCAAATTATTCATCTCCAAACAAATTTACATGCTCACAGAGATACACAAACCAGGTAACCCAGGCCGTCATATAATCTCTGACATCAAAACATATCAGGACTTGAACGCATACTGAACCCCCTAGTGCATGCTACAAAGACCTTCTTACATGACACCACTGACTATCTCAATAAAATCAACAGCATAAAAAATTACCAATAAACTCAATTCTGGTCATTATGGATGTCAGTGGCCTCTATACAAACATCCCCCATGAAGATGGTTTACAAGTCTGTAAGAAATTGCTTTCCAAAAGGGAGGATACAGAGAATAATTTCAATTCCACTATACTACAACTGGCACAATTCATCCTCAAACATAACAACTTCTGTTTTAATGTAAAACACTACAAATTATGGGAACAGGTATGCCCCTCATATGCCAATCTTTTATTGGCTAATATGGAGGAGGAATTGTTCAATCAACAACAAATACAGCCACTGTTATATCTCAATGCCATTTTCCTTATTTGGACTGAAGGTGAAAAGACACTAAAACAGTTTCACAAAGACTATAATAATTTTCACCCCTCTATTAATCTCACCCTTGAACATTCCACCAAAATTGTTAATTCTCCATAGTTTCAGCTTCCTTCCCAGTCATATAAAGAAATTATATATAGGAACGCTATTTGATACCACTGCATCTGTTGATTGATCGCTCCCTCTTTTGCAAGCATTCCTCCACTAGCTGCATGGTCGTATATGGATTCAGCGAGACTTGGTGAGATCACACAACAAACATTAGCTGTCCCTGTGGACAAATGAGGCCGATCCTTCACATTACCACATTTAGTTTAGATTGATAACTCTAACCTTCCAGCACACCCCATGAGTACTATCGGTGGTGCTCAAATTCACGTGAGTGCATTTGTTGCTTTCTTGTTTGTCTGACCCATGGCAGACGTTACTACCCTATGAGGCGCCTCTTGTTAATTGTATTATTTAAATATTCCCACTGTTATTGAACTTCCTTATTGTCTGCCTTTTAACCCTTTGAGTGCTAAGCACTTTCCCACCTGGGTGCTAAGCTTTTTTAAGTTTAATTATTTTTTCCAACGGTGGGTCTTGGGGGTCTGTAGCTGCTTAGATGCCTGAGATACAGGCTTCAAAGCAGCATGCCCCCTGCTCTTATACTTAACATTAAGTATAAATAAAGTTGCATGGTGACCTCATCACGTCATTGCGCGTGACGTCACCGTGCATAATGTGAAGCCCCGACGATGCCTGTCACTATGCAGGTCCGATCGCCGGGGTAGGAGCGGGTGGGAGCCCCCAGATCTCCCTCAAGGTGGGAGAGTGCTAGCAACGGCTCTGAGCCGTCGTTAGCACCAGAGTGGGAAACTCAGAGCTGTTGTTAGCACTCAAGGGGTTAAATAATTGGTAAGCTATTTCCCCATAAAAGAAAAATCTGCCTTTATATAATCTACTAGAATACTAAACAATACAAATAGACAAACCAACCACCAATACATCTGGTACTATAAAAATGTAAGAATTTGTTGTGTAGATAATTCTGCCCAAGTTTAACTCCAAATCAGCTCTTTATTATGCTTTTAACTACTACATAAATGTTCTATTTTAATAATTAGCCTATATGAAAGGCCTATTATAAACATAGTTCCCACTAATTTCTAAAAGCAACCCAAATGCTTTCAACATTGTCATTCATAGTAACCTAATAGGTGAGGTTGAAAGAAGACAAAAGGACATTGAGTACAACCTATACATTTGTTTTTACAGTTTCAATCGTTACATTTTCTTGCATATAAAGAGAAACTCCTACTCCACTGTTTTCTACAGTACGTCCTACAAAAAAATGTCCCTAACGACCAAGGACATACCCTGTACGTCGGTGTCTTCAAGCGGTGGAAGCGATCCTGATCAATTCCAGCCGCCTTCATGTTATTGCAGTGATGCCTCGATATTGAGGTATCCTGCAATAACATTTTCTAGCCATCCGATACAGAGAGAGCCACTCTGTTGCCCTCTCTGCATCGGACATCGATGGCCACGATCGTTGGTGGATGGGTGGGGGGCGGGTGGGCGGACATCAATGTGGGTTGAGAGTCAAAGGGGGGCGGGATCATGTAAGGGGACCTTGGGGGGACACCAGGGATGCACACTGGCGCACGCATGCACAGGGGCGGGATCGGGTGGGAACCACTACACTATGAAACATTTTTTTTCACAAAGTGGGAGAGAGGAGGGAGGGAATTTTGATCTAAGGGATTTGTGAGGGGTGGGGGGTTGTTTATTGAGGGAGGAAGCTACACTACAGAAAAATATGGAAAAACCCCCAAAAATAAAATTTTATGGAAAACTGGGTACTGGCAGACAACTGCCACAACCCAAGATGGTGCACAATAAGGTAGAGGGGGAGGGTTAGAGAGCTGTTTGGGGGGATCAGGGAGGTTGGGGGCTAAGGGGGGATTTTTCACAGCAGAATATGTAAATATGTGGGGGAATTTTTTTAAAATTAAGATACCTTTTATTTTAGTACTGGCAGACTTTCTGCCAGTACTTAAGATGGCGGGGACAATTGTGGGGTGGGGGAGGGAAGAGAGCTGTTTGGGAGGGATCAGGGGGTGGGATGTTTCAGGTGGGAGGCTGATCTCTACACTAAATCTAAAATTAACCCTGCAAGCTCCCTACAAGCTACCTAATTAACCCCTTCACAGCTGGGCATAATACAAGTGTGGTGAGCAGTGGCATTTAGCAGCCTTCTAATTGCCAAAAAGCAATGACAAAGCCATATATGTCTGCTATTTCTGAACAAAGGGGATCCCAGAGAATCACTTACAACCATTTGTGCCATAATTGCACAAGCTGTTTGCAAATAATTTCAGTGAGAAACCTAAAGTTTGTGAAAAAATGTGTGAAAAAGTGAGCAATTTTTTTTTTTATTTGATCGCATTTGGTGATGAAATGGTGGCATGAAATATACCAAAATAAGCCTAGATCAATACTTTGGGTTGTCTACTACACTACATTAAAGCTAAAATTAACCCTACAAGCTCCCTAATTAACCCCTTCACCGCTGGACATAATACACATGTGGTTCGCATCGGCATTTAGCGGCCTTCTAATTACCAAAAACCAACGCCAAAGCCATATAAGTCTGCTATTTCTGAACAAAGGGGATCAAAGAGAAGCATTTACAACCATTTGTGCCATAATTGCACAATCTGTTTGTAAATAATTTCAGTGAGAAACCTAAAGTTTGTGAAAAAATTTGTGAAAAAGTGAACGATTTTTTTTATTTGATCACATTTGGTGGTGAAATGGTGGCGAAATGGTGGCATGAAATATACCAAAATGGGTCTAGATCAATACTTTGGGTTGTCTAAAACAAAATATATACAAGTCAAGGGATATTCAGGGATTCCAGACAGATATCAGTATTTCAATGTAACTAACGCTAATTTTGAAAAAAAAGTGGTTTGGAAATAACAAAGTGCTACTTGTACTTATGGCCCTATAACTTGCAAAAAAAGCAAAGAACATTTAAACATTGGGTATTTCTAAACTCAGGACAAAATTTAGAAACATTTTTTCCTTATTAGATATGATGAAAATATGGTATCTTTAGAAAGTCCATTTAATGGCGAGAAAAACGGTATATAACATTTGTGGGTACAGTAAATGAGTAAGAGGAAAATTACAGCTAAACACAAACACAGCAGAAATATAAAAATAGCCTTGGTCCCAAACGGTCGGAAAATGGAAAAGTGCTGTGGTCCTTAAGGGGTTAAACAGAATGCAACCAGACATGACAATATCCCTCTAAGGAAAGCTGTTGTATAGTGACTCTGTTACAGCTATACTAAATAAAACGTATCTCTAATCTTTAATAAAATAAGAACAGCAGATTTATTTCATAAGACATGAGCATTTATACACAATGCATAGAACACTTTTCTACTAAAATTTCTAGATACTTCTGTTTGGTCTATACATCCCAAACTCATATAATTGAATGTGTTATTAGTAAATAGAAAGTATGTATCACTTAATGCACTTATATAAATGTATATTAGCATGGGAAGTAGGTGGCATTTCTAGTGATATATTTTGTTCCTATATCACATCTCATTCTTTCAGGACAAACAATAATACAGCTCCCCCACTGTGTTGGCCTCCAGCATAGAGCTATTTCATACTGAGGCCATCTAAATCACCAAAACAATGCATGGGAGAAAAGTGTTTGGCATCAATCTCACTGACATATATTTATTACGTTTACTTTAATAGAATTAGAATAAGTTGTTCATTATTTTGTAGCTGACAACTGTTTTGCTGTGTTGAGTTTTCCTTAGATATTCCTATGCCTACTATCTGGGCTGGTCTCTTGGTTTATCATTGATCCATGTAAGGGGACCTTGCCTTGCTACTTGACCCAAGTTGCTTTCTCTTTAGTGTATGACCTTTGCCCTGGTTGACAGTTCCCTACATCTTACCATCTGTAAAGTTCCTGTGTGTGATTTGTGGCCTTACTACCACTTCCACAATGACTCAAACTTATCCAAGAAATTCACCTCTACAGAGTTTAATTAGGCATTAAGGGCTATATTACAAGTGGAGTGCTAACAATTAGCTGGAAGTGAAAATTGGTTTATCGAGGGTGTTTGCAGGCGTCAAGTTTTTTGCTTGTATATCAAGTTGCTTGAGTGCAATTGAAGTTAAAGAGACATGAAACTCAACATTTTTCTTTTTCTTATTTTTCATGATTCAAATAGAGAATGCGATTTTAATAAACTTTCCAATTTACTTATTTTATCCAATTTGCTTCATTCTCATGGTATCCTTTTTTGAAGGAGCAACTATGCACTACTGGACATGTATATGTATCTCAATGTTAAAGCCCTTTGGTGGCTTTTTTTTCTAACACCCGAGATCTCATATATGTGAGCCCTTTTAACTTTGGTGCGCAATATTTTTTTAAAAATAATTTTTATTAGACAGTGTTACTATGAGTGTATTTGCACTTTATAATGGATTTTTTGATGTGTTTTGTGACGCTTTTTATTTTCGGCAATTAGTTAACCACAGTTCTGAAACTGTAGTAATGGTTCTAGCGTAAATTGCGATTACGCTCAACTTGTTATTTCAGCACAATTTAAACAGAACACAATCGCGATGCCTCGTGACATCGTTTGCGCACAACTTGTAATCTAGCCCTATATGTATTCAATATAAATCATATATCATCAATATATCTTTTTTTTTTTATAGCTATTTCTGGTTAGCTTGTGGTTGCTATCAACTGGGTTACTGGGAGGACAAGCCTGATTCCAGGAAGCAGGTGGACTGTGAAGATGAGAATATAACCTGAGAGGCTTGAATGTCAGAACTTTACAAATTCCAGCTGCAGGAATAAATCAGCAGTATTTAAAGGGTCATTGTATTGTAAAATGTTCCCCTTAATATGCTCCAAAGTATTAAATGTATGGGATTGTATAACGTATGTAAAATTGCTCATTTTATGTTTGTATCTCTTCTAAGAGGAACAAATGTTTTATTGCAAATACTTAAGATTTGTTTGCTAGAATTTAAGACTGGAGATAAGTGTTAAATTTTTTTTTGATACCACAATTTTTATATAACGTCTCCTATTGTTTATATTCTTTATAGAAGTGTAATTAATTTATAAACTTTTAAAGGAGAATTTTACATACTCTATGAATCTCATTTTATTTATTTGACTAATTTGTTGGTGTTATAAAGCCCATTAAAAATAGGCAAAGGTACTTGCGCAACCATAGTAAAACAAAAGTTTTAGACTTTAGAACAGCTGATTTTTCTTACATGGGAAAATACCTAGATTAAACTCTTAAAGGGATGGCACAGATTAGAGGAGTACAATAACACTGGGAATATTTTAAAAACACTATTCTAGATGCAATCTATGCTGTATAAGGCTTGTTTTTGTATAAGTCTTGGTTTTCAAGAAAAGTAGCACATGCAGTTAAGATAAAAAAGGCAGTCTATAAAATATTTAAACTCACTGACTCAGTAGAGGGTAAGGAAAATGGAGAACACAACAAAAGATGACAAAGCACTTAATCAGAAAGGCTAAAGCTGATGCAGAAGAGAAAATAGCACAATCTGTAAAAAATAATGGTGACAAAACCTTATTTAGATATATCAGTGAAAAGAGAAAAACTAACAGAGGGATAGTAAGACTCAAGACTGAATAGTGGAAGGCGATAAACAAATAGCGAATTGCCTAAATTATTACTTTTGTTCAGTCTTTTCAACAAATTGTAATTATATCAAGTAATTTTACTTTAAATAATGTGAGTAGTACTTTTCTTTTTATAGAGGAAGAGGTGTCAAGGGCTTTATCAAAAATAAACAAAAAGTTGTTTGTGGTTCAAGATAATATTCATCTAAGGGTTCTAAGAGAACTGCAATCCATGATAGTTACTCCGTTGACTGATTTATTTAATCAGTCACTGTTAACAGGAGTTGTTCCAAAAGACTAGAAAATTGCCAATGTAGTTTCTCTTCATAAAAAAGGTAGTAGGGAAGATTTTGCTAACTATGGGCCAGTCAGTTTGACCTCAATTGCAGGGAAATTAATGGAAACTCTTTTAAAGAAAATACATGTCTTACCTTCAAACAAGCAACTTAGAAGATAAAGGATAGCATGGTTTCCCTTCTGGAAGATCATGTAAGACTAATATAATTGATTTCTTTGACCATGTAACTAAATTAATAGACCAGGGGAGCTGTAGATGTTGCATATCTAGACTTTAACAAATCTTTTGACACTGTCCCCCACAACAAACATTCACAAAATGTATTGCCTTGGAATAGATGCTAAAATTGTTAAGTGGCTAGAATGCTGGCCTAAGGATAGAAGACATTAATGGAGTACAATCAAATTAGGGGTCAGTTACTAATCGTATTTCCCAAGGGTCAGTTCTTGGGCCTGTTCTGTTTAATCATTCATCAGTGATATTGGAAGTGGGATTCAGGGAAAGGTGTGCTTGTTTTCTGATACATAAATTTGTAAAGAGCTGATGTTCCAGGAGGGGTGGATCAAATGAACAGTGATATTAAAAAACTGGAGGATTGGGCAAATAAATGGGATCAGAAATGTAATAATAAAAAGAGAAAAATTATGCATATAAGATCCAAAAACGCAAAGGTCAATTATAGTCTCAATGGTACATTATGGACTTTAACTAAAGAGGAACGGGATTTGAAAATGATTATTTCAGATAATTTAAAATTTGGTACACAATGCAGCAGTCCAGCCAGTAAGGTCAGTCGAATACTTTGTTGCGTTGGTGAAGGTATTAATAAGTAGCAGAAATAGCAAGGTTCTTATGACACTTTGCAGATCATTAGTTAGACCTCACCTGTAATACTGTGCACAGTTCTAGAAAGATATAAATAAACTGTCCAAAGAAGGGCTACTAAAATGGTACACAGTCTAAGATATATTAAATGTAGAAAAAAAGACTCCGTGGGGTAGATTTATTAAAAGTGGAGCGGACATGGTTCGCTGTAGCAAATTATGTCCGCTTGACCTCGCTAACTACTGACAGCAAACGCTGCCCCCTGCTCACTGGCAGTCAATAAGCCGCCACCAGGGGCTGTCAATCATCCCGATCGAATCGGGATGATTTCAATCTGCCACCTGAAAGGTGGCAGACAAGTTAAGGAGCAGCGGTCTTATGACCGCTGCTTCTTAACTTCCGTTTCAGCCAAGCCTAAATCGATGGGGCTCCGAAGCAGCATCTGCTACTTAATAAATGGAGCCCCATGACCTAAATATTTACAGTTTAGAGGCGAGATGAGAAAGAGGTGAAATGACAGAAACCTACAAATGTATGAAGGGACTTAAAGTGGGAGCTAAAAGTTTCCACACAAAAAATTAATGCAAAAATAAGGGGTCACATTCTTAAGTTAAAGCGTAGCAGATTCAGGAGAAATGTGATGAAGCATCACATTTGGAGGAGTGAGCTGCATTGACTGTAATGGCGCGGTCGGGCCCGGGCTGTTACTAGACAGCTGGCCAGATGCGCTCTGAGGGAAAACCAGACCCGCTCAGTAGAGCACAGAGGGTGGGTCTGGAAAACCCTCTTTTTTTATAGAAGTTCACCGGATATATTATGTTCTATAAAGTTAGCACTCATATAATGTTATATAATTCTGCACTATGTGCAGAATTATATAACAATATTTTTTAGGTTTACTGGCACTTTAATATTGCCAGACTAAACACTCAAAGCATAAACATGCAAACATCTATGGGGTACAAAATATTAGAGAATAAACAAGATATGGATATAAAGTGACACAGGTTATATAGTACGTCTTACTTCAAATTGTAATAGTAATGTCATTGAAAAACAGTAAACTATTAATGGCAATTAACAGATTGTAATAATACATAAGTTGATACAGAGAGGCATAACATGTTTAGTGATATGTAAGACATAAGATAAATTAGATATATAAGATTAATTACTACAATTCAGCAAAAGCATAGTATAAGTATTCATTTATTGATTATATATAATAATAGCATATTAATGCATTGTTACGGACATATTTTTTTAAGACAATCCCTCCTCTGCCCTGAAATAAACCTTTCAAAATCCTAACTTCCATGTAAAAGGTAGTACAGCTGTTGTCTACAAGTCCCCCTTATGTCTGCTAATTAATAAATTAGAGAAAAATGAATGTCAGAAGTATCGAAAATGACAAAATAAGCTATGGAAAACATGAGATGTCTGCGGACATGAATAATGACAGTATAAACAGAGATTAATATGAAGTATGTCCATTTATAATAGTTCAGTGACCTAATTGTAATGAAAAGCCACTTTGGCATTAGCAGTAAAGAGCTAATGAAGTGAGGTACAGTATATCTGAGGGATCTGAGTACATTATATATATAAAAAATGAAACTACAGTATAATTCTTAAATGCTCTGTCATCCCAAATCACATTTTATTTTGTGGAGGCAGGGATTGAGGTTGACAAGTGTTCTGGGTTAATTACAATGATTTCCTCATTTGTAATAGTAGTGATTGTGGTTGTGATAACAAAGTCCTTCCCCTGGTCTGTGAATGTTTCAGTGACGGTTTTGGTTTGTGGTGCTTGGCTATTGTAGAGCTGTGACTGGAATTTCTCCATATTGGCAACAACAGTTTCATTGCTAGTAACCACAGGAGCAGATCTGTCAGCCAGTGTCTCAGGATCACCATCTCCGACTGTGATAAGCGTGTGTGAAGGTGTCATAGAAGTGTTGGTCTTGATTATGATGGTGCTAGGAGTTATGATCTTCACTTCAATGTAGAATGAGGTGGTCTCATTGATCTCTAGACTTGTTACATCCATATTGATGTCTCTTTCTGTTTTGGATGTGACACTTATTACGTTGCTGCTTCTCATTGTAATTACTGTTATATTTAGCTCAGGCTCGGTAGATGTAGTTGGAATTGGTGTGGTAGTAGTCGTCAGTGAAGTTGTGGTTGTTTGAGGAGTAGTGGTTGGTGTGGTAGTGGTTGGTGTGGTAGTTGTTGGTGTGGTAGTGGTTGGTGTGGTAGTTGTTAGTATAGTAGTGGTTGGTGTGGTAGTTGTTGGTATAGTAGTGGTTGGTGTGGTAGTGGTTGGTGTGGTAGTGGTTGGTGTTGTAGTGGTTGGTGTGGTGGTTGTTGGTGTGGTAGTGGTAGGGGTGGTTGTCGTTGTGGCAGGTGTAGTAGTTGTTAAAGTTGTTGTAGGGGCTTTGGTTGGAATGGAAGAATTTGAATTAAATGCAGGATCTGAAAAACAAAATTGTTATGATTAACATTAACATATATATAGATAACATATTAACATATATATATATATATATATATATATATACAGTATATATATATATATATATATATATATATATATATATATATATATATATATATATATTCACAGCAATTTATTAACAAATAGTTAATCTCTATTCATAACACATAGACAAGCTACAGGAATTTTAGATTGCTTAAAACATCAGTGTTACAGAGTAATGTTTTCTATTATTTTAAACATATTGTGCTAAAGCCATTGATAATTGTTAAGTGAGTATGATTTATTTTTCCTAGTATCTGATATTAGTCCCCAATCCAATACATCTAAATTTATGTCCCCAGTACCTCACATCACATTACATTTGTAAAGTTTTCAAATAAAAAAAAACAAACATTAAATCCATTAGAAAATATATGTATTAAGAAAATACAGTTGTTATAACATTTTCATGCCTGTTTTCAATTAATCGGCTGTTAATTTGTAAAATAATTTTTTGTTTTAAAGAATTATTTTTAAAATATAGCTCAGGTCACACTTTAAAACTAGGAAAGCTCTCTTCAACTTAATTACAGATATTAAATTGTCATTCTTGATTGGAATTAACCGTTGGACATTTAAAAAGTAAAAAAAAAATATTATGTGCTAGATTACAAGTGAGGTCCAAAGGATTGCGCTAGCGTTATTGCGACTGTTTGCGCCCTCTTTCCATTGCGCTGATATAACAAGTTGTACGCTTCAATCTTTAATCTCAGAGCTGTTAGTTTTCCGAAACAAAAAAGTTGAACAAAACACTTCAAAAATACATTACAAAGTACAGTTACACTCATATTAACACCATCTTAAAAAAAAATATTGCACACAAAAGTTATAAAGGCTCAAAGATATGAGATCTCGGGTGTTAGAAAAAGAAGCCACAAAAGGACTAAAGATGTATTTGTATGTATATATATATATATATATATATATATATATATATATATATATATATGTGTTTATAAATGTATACATATATAGTAATGTATTTATATGTGTATATATGTATTTACAGTCATATATACACATATAAACACATAAATATATATGTACACACATATAGACATATGCATTAAAGGCCTTTGCCATTAAGTAGATAAAAACAAAAAAAATATTTATGCCATATTCATATTTAATAAAGATTTTATCTATGTATTTACTGTAAATATTTTAATTTTGCTAATGCAAATATGCTATGTTGTTTGCACGATGGTTGTAAGTTTTTTTTTTAACAATTGCTTTTTTCTCTATTGACTCCTATGGGGAATGCGAAAATGCTATGCTGTTTGCATAGGGTGACCATATTGCTGCTTTAAAAAGGGACACATATGAAAAATACATATGTCAGGGTTCTTATAATGGAACATTATTCAAAACAATTCTTTAAACAGCCCTGACATGTATTTTTCATATGTGTCCCTTTTTAAAGCGGCTATTTTTGCACGATAACTGTGTCATTAATTATTAATATTGATGTAGTGAATAACACCCTGTATGCAAACATAATAGGCAGTTATTATGAATATTAAATCAATCAATTTCAAAAGAACAGTTTTTAATGCAATTAACCAGATATTATTTTTATACTATAAACATATTTGAGTGCTAATTTAAAAATCAATTCTCCTAATTAGTATTGAAATAATTTGCACACAATTTTTTTGCCACTGGAATTCTTATGAGGAAACAGTAAAAAATATATTAGACATTTTTCTTTTTTTACTAAACATGGAGGTTTCCCAGAAAATATTGTGGTTATATTGTTGTGGGTCAAGCCTACAAAGAGGATGCACAAAGAACGTTGTTTTACTCACCTGTACAATATACTTCGGTCTTTAATGTCCCTGAGAACTTGTACACAAAGTATCCTCCAGCACAGGCTTTCACAGGGATGGATGCTCCAAGTGAGCAGCCTGATACTCCATTACTATTGAGGGACACTATTGTTACTCCTTCTCCAATAGCTGGATGGCTGCCATTTAGAGTAAAGGGCTCAGCAGAACCACATTTCAAGGAACCAACACACCCTTCTTGAATCCGTAGGCCACTGTTTCCAGTGTATCGGAACCAGCCAAAGTTGAATCTGTCTGTTGTGAATATGCCAGTGGAGTTGAGGGTGGATAGTCTGCTCTCTCCATTCAGTGTCTGGTAGTATAAGCAGGGGTCAGCACACTGTTCTGCTCCATTGACTTTCAAACAGTCCTGGTCATTTGAGCAAACAGTACCGGAACATGCAATGCTTCTTGTGCTGCCACACAGGTGAATACCATTTTTGTTTGTGCAGGTGTTCGATGGGACACACTTGTTCAGTGAACTGTCAGCACATTCATTGACATCTACACACTGCTTGTAACCTACACGGTTATCCCAGGTGTAGCCTTGGGGACAACAGCTTTCTGTACCACAGGACAACATGACAGTACAGTTTATGCCGTTACCAATGTAGCCCGAGCTACAACTGCAGGACACATAGTTAGTCTTTTGGGTGCACACACCGGCAGTAGCATGACAGAAGGCACAAGACTGAGCATCTGTGGTGAGAGACGAAAACTATAATTAAATGGTTATAGAAATCACAGTCTATAAGGGAATCATATTAGGATAGTGCAATAAATCCAGGTTGTTAGAACAAACATTCACAAAGTCTAGTAAGGTGGCTCCCCAACTTTCTTCCTATGTAATATCATTGCCATATTTTTAAAAATTATACGAGAGCCCTGCCTGCTGCATCCCAAAGGAACAAGATAATACAATGAGATAAAGATGAATAATGTACGTTTGGACACATTTTGCAAATTCTATCAATAGGCTTCACATGTTTTATATACCAATACTAATCCTTCAGCAAACTTTGATTGCTAATATTTTAGATACATGGCTATAACCCTAGATTTTAAGCACAAGATAAGCACAATTATCCAGTTAATATAAACATCCGTAAGTAAAATACTGTCGTTTTCTTTTAAGCCAGTTTCCTTTTAAAGGTCTCCATTTATTTACACAAACCCTCATTTGACCCCCTCTGAGGAATCGTTCTTTGTGAAACGCGCGTCAGGGGTCCAACAGGAGCAGCCGTGTCTCTCCTGGTTGTCCTTTTTAACTTGCTTACCTTGGTTAAATAATATGTTCTAAAAACCTCATAGTACCTACGCTCTCAGCCCTCAGTCTTAACTATAATTGGTTAAATTTAATTCAGCCTTCGGATTGTAAGGGCTTAGCTTATTTCAGCAGAATTGTGACTGTGGGCTGTTAGACACTATTATCTATGTTCATTATAGTATACCTTTACTGTTTATTAACCAGGTTTAAGTGTTTTTAAATATTCTAGCCTTTGCTACTGTATGTTCCTAGTTTATTTAATAAAGGTTATAATGTATGAATGATATGGAACTTTTAATACTCCATGAATTATCCTTAATACATTATTTGCTGAGTTAAGGTCCATTGTATAATTGTGGAGTTTTTTGCTACAAACATTTTAGTATTTCTCTTTACAATTAGTTTATCTAGTTGTTGTGTTCTGCTCAAACCTAGACTCCACAACAGGTGTTGGCTCTAAAATTATAATGAATGATATATAATTCATGTATCCACTATATTAGGATACTTATATATGAGCAACACCTGCTACTTCTTAACTCTGATACCCCTAACCTTACATGTTCTAAAACCCTCATTTGAATCATATGTATCTTTTAACAATGTACATATAATAAATCTCTTAAAATGAGGTTGCATTACAGTTAAGTCGTCATAGACTGTTTAAGGTTTCTTGCAAAATATTTAATTGGATTCAGCACAAACCTCCAACTCTGTATTATAAAAAGCAGCTTAGAGGGTTTACTGCAACCCTACTCATGACACAGAATGACTAAGGGCTGTAAACCCAAAACCTTTGCTGATTGCATATTGACCTAAGGCTGGAATAAAGGTGGATTTTTATTCACATTGGTGCTAGAGACTTTTTTGGTTACTTGCTTGGAAAAATGCCGCCAGAAATATGAAGTAAATTAACCTCTTGGACACACTGTCCCCCTCTACATTTCTTTCCTTGTGGGGATGACATCACTGTTGTCCTCATATATGCACCATCTGACCTTCCTCATTTCTAGAATCACCTCAAGTTCAGGTGATATGTGACTTGGCAATGAAGAAGTGTTCACAGGCAAAGTACAAAGGCAACATTGTGCAACGCTCATACCTTAGCCCCAGTACTACTTCAGAACCCTTGTTTGTAAGAGGGGATTAATATCTCCAGAATGAGAGTCCCATGCCTCTCTAGATAGAGGTGATCACTAGGTAATTATGAATATTTACACTAAAAGGAAAATAATTCAAGTGATTGAAAAGGGTGAAGGGTTATTTTAGAGAATTTATCACTGTAACTGTGGAAGTAGGGGAGTCCCTGCTTTTAAATGAAGCATCTTATAAACCTGTCATTGGCAGGTGATAATCTACAGTATATAGAATGCATTTACAGTATAATTGTAAATACCTCAATACCATGCCCACACATTACTGTTGGGCTTTGCATTGTGTGTGCAGTGCTAGCATCCACACAAGCTCAATTCCTTTAAAAATTCCAACACAAATACAACACCTCAAATTGCAGTCATGCCAGTCTATGCCCTTCTTCTGTTTATCATGAACAAACATCTGCCTCACCTTAGACACTCCCATTTTGTTTGTTTGTTTTGTTATTTATGCAATTCACTTCTATCAAATTTATTTTGTTCTCTTGGTAGGCTTTTGTTGAAAATGACCTCCTTCCCATGACACCATACTTAGGTAGGCTCAAGAGTATGCACATATCTTGACCACTATATGGCCTAAATGTTTACAACAATGTTTGCAACAATACTATACATATGCGACTCAAGACATGCATGATCTGCATATCATCATGTCCCTCTATGTTTAGCTGATTTCACATGCATTCCCAATTCCTTTTGGTGAAAGAAGACTCCCTTTAACAGTTATTTTTTTATTATTTATATAAAACACTTTGTATATATATTTACATTTTCCAATGATACAGAACATGTTGATATTTACATTAAATAAATGATAATATGATGACACTGCAAATATATAACAAAATATCACACTTACTTGAAGTGAGCGCTGTTAAAAGAAAGAAAAAAAAAGAAAAAAATGCTTTAATCATTTGTCAGTCACAATAACAGTGCAAATTCAGTAGACAAACAACTTAGTGCACATATTTTAAAGAATTTAAAACCTTTAACATTACATTTTTTTACATTAGCTGATTATGTAAAATCTTGCAATCTCTTACTACAGATCTGCACTCTCCTCTCATGCACATCATTCATTTCAGATGTGCACTCTGATATCTAAATCACCTTACTAAACATCTGAAGTGTTTTGCATATGAACATTCACACTACAAATATGCATTCTTGTCTCATGCCGTCAGTATGTTTGTACTCTGCTCTTAAGTAAAATATTAAAGGGATAGTCTAGTTAAAATGAAAATTTCATGATTCAGATAAAGCATGCAATTTGAAGCAACTTTCTAAATTACTCCTATAATCCATTTGTCGTTGTTCTCTTGGTATCTTTATTTGAAAAGCAGGAATGTTAGCATAGAAGCCGGCCCATTTTTGATTCAGCACCTGGGTAGCAATTTCTGATTGGTGTCTAAATGTAACCAACAATCAGCAAGCGCTACCCAGGTGCTGAACCAAAAATGGTCAGAATCCTAAGCTTACATTCAAATAAAGATGCCAAGAGTACGAAGAAAAATTGATAATAGAAGTAAATTATAAAGTTGCTTAAAATTGCATGCTCTATCTGAATCACAAAATTTTAATTTTGACTAGACTATCCCTTTAAGAGCAGACCTTTCTTATGTGTAGCATGGCAGATTTAAAATTTAAATTGTATGATGAGGTTTAGACTTTGGAATAAAATTGCATTTTTAAAAAGGTTGCATTATTCTTTTTAACCCCTTAAGGACCAATGATGTACAGGGTACGTCCTCACTGTTTTCAAATTATTGCAGTGATGCCTCGATATTGAGGCATCCTGCAATAACCTTTTTTACACATCTGATGCAGAGAGAGATATATATAGAAACACACAAATACATATATATATATAAAAACACACAAATACATATATATATATAGAAACACACAGATACATATATACAGTATATATATATATATATATAAACACACAAATACATATATATATATAAACACACAAATACATATATATATATATATAAACACACAGATACATATATACAGTATATATATATATATATATATATATATATATATAAACACACAAATACATATATATATATATATATATATATATATATATAAACACACAAATATATATATATATATAGAAACACACAGATATATATATACAGTATATATATATATATATATATATATATATATATATATATATATATATATATAAACACACAAATACATATATATATATATAGAAACACACAAATACATATATATATATATATATATATATAGAAACACACAGATACATATATACAGTATATATATATATATATATATATATATATATATATATATATATATATATATATATATATATATATATATATATATATATATATAGAAACACACAAATACATATATATATATATATATATATATATAGAAACACACAGATACATATATACAGTATATATATATATATATATATATAAACACACAGATACATATATACAGTATATATACAGGTATACCCCGCTCATACAGCGGGTTAGGGACCGGAGCTCCGCTGTAAAGTGAAAACCGCCTTAAAGTGAAACAAGGCAGTTTTAGCTTTCTTTTCACTTGCCAGTGTGTTTAAAAACTTAAAAACATGTTTGAACTGACATATATTAGGTGTACAATAGCGCTGTTTAGTTTAACACTCGCACAGCACAGTATTCAATAAATACTGTACCTGTAAAATAGTGACAATCACTGTAGTACAATAGCACTGAGACACAGATTGCACTGTAATGCTGTAAACAGAGTGAAATAAGCATAATAAAATGGTGCCAGTCACTTTTCTTGCAATCTCACGAAGATTATAGCACTGTTTTAAAATCCTTGGAGGTTGAACTTCAGCTCCACAAAGCGCTGTATTAGCGAAGCGCTGTAAAGTGAAGCGCTGTAAAGTGAGGTATACCTGTATATATATATATATAGAAACACACAAATACATATATATATATATATATATATATATAGAAACACACAAATACATATATATATATATATATATATATATATATATATATATATATATATATATATATATATATATATATATATATATATATATATATATAGAAACACACAAATACATATATATATATATATATATATAGAAACACACAGATACATATATACAGTATATATATATATATATAGAAACACACAAATACATATATATATATATATATATATATATATAGAAACACAGTGATGACAGAACATCACTCTAGTGAAAGGGATAATCACTGGATACACCCATGGACCCCCTGGCTATGCTTGTCTGGTGCAAGCCTCTGAGCTTAGACAGCTGATTGGTGCTGCTTATATATCAATTGAACCTTATAAAAAGAGCATGTTTACCAATCAGCAGCTAAGTACTCTGAGATCGGCATCAGTAAGTTTGTAAAAAGGTGCAGATCTTCTATTAAAAAACTTCATAAATTTTAAAAACACAAATACTAAATACTTTGTTTACTTTTCTATCACCCGCAGCAGCACTTTAAGTACTGAGTATCTTTAGGGGGAAACAGTTCTAATAGAGACCTTATATCCCCCCAGTTTGTGCTAGAGGGATAAAATTTCCTCTTTCAAATTTTCCTCCTAGGATCTAGGGGATCACTATTAAAAATAGTGATCACCTGCCCCTTTAGAAAATAGTTCATTTCTGGTGGTGGTAACTATTATAGGGCTCCTACCTCTCCCTCTGATTTAATTAAAGAGGTATGAGACCCCTCATGTGAAAGAGAGATTTCCCTTCTTATAAATGAGGGGCTAACCCTCCTCTAATTTTCCTCTAACCAAAATAAAAACCTGTTCAGTGTCTGATATGGGGTAATGGGCACTTTCAGAGCCCATACCTCCTCTCCCCCAAATATATATTGTTATTAAACCACTATTTGGAAAGAGGGGAACCATCTCTTTCCCATATCAGGGTTTCATACTTATGTCGTTAGTAGGTAATTGCCATTTTATATCCCCTAAAGACAGGATTAAAAAAAACACACACAATACCACTGTGCTATGAACTTTACAAAGGACCCAGTAATTACAAAATAAAAACTACAACCAGGTAAGTGCCCACTCTTTTTAAAGAAGGTGTCATATGCCCAGGCGGTAATAGCGATCACCTGATAAAACCACAGGCATAAACAACATCATCAGGGGATGGGGTATCTTCTATTTTGCCTCCCACACATCTGAGACCACTTATTAAAAAAAAAAACAATCCTTATCATGCAGATGAGTAGTTCTGTGATAATTCAGCTGCCAGCAGATTGTCATAACAATTACTTCACATGATTTGGTATATTTGTGGGGTTCTAACAATTTTTAAGAGGCCTTTATTAGCACTTCACCTTCAAATATATTTTATAATAAGGAATACGGTCCCAGTGTTCAAATAAGTGATTGCCACAATATAAATAATCACTTGACAGCAACCAGCAACCTAATTTTGTTGTGTAGTTGATGTTAGTGCTCAAATAGATATATATTTCTCTAGACTTAATTAAAAATTAAATACAGAAATCAAAACACGTAGGAGAATAGAGTGTAAAATACTACATAAGATAATTTTTTTGATTTATGTATGTTTATATATATATTATATATGTATATATATATATATATATATATATATATATATATATATATATATATATATATATATATATATATATATAAATCTTCTCATAGAAGGGCACTCACAGGACTTATTTTAAAAAAATAATCAAAACTTTTTTTCAAAATAATACACGACTCATTTAAATATATACTATTTATATGAGTTATGTATAATTTTAAAGTATGTCTTCTTTTTGTTTGTCTTTTAGAACATATAGGCCTCTAGTTATCAAAGTCTGATGGACCTGATCCGACAGTGCGGATCAGGTCCGCCAGACTTCGCTGAATACAGCGAGCAATACGCTCGCCGTATTCAGCATTGCACCAGCAGCTCACAAGAGCTGCTGGTGCAACGCCGCCCCCTGCAGACTCACGGCCAATAGGCCACCAGCAGGGGGTGTCAATCAACCCGCTCATATTAGATTGGGTTGATTTAGCAGCGATGTCTGTCCGCCTGCTCAGAGCAGGCGGACAGGTTATGGAGCAGCGGTCTTTGTGACCGCTGCTTCATAACTGCTGTTTCGCCAGCTCTTACGGAGCTTGATACATATGCCCCATAGTCTTGAGAAAGGCCTTTTAAAGGGCCAAAACGTCGACTTGTGATCTATGTTTTTATGATGTTGAAATAAAGTTTTGATTATTTTTTTTAAATAAGTCCTGTGAGAGCCCTTTTATGAGAAGATTTGTATATTGGATTCAGGGATTGCACCCGGGCTCAGATTTTATCTGAAAGGTTGGAGTGCTGGACTGCTGCTATTTTTTTTATATATTTCACTTGAAATAAAATACTTTGTAACGATTTAAAAGTTTGTCTATAGACTGTTTATTTTCTCATCGATGGAGTGCTAATCACAATTACGGCATTAAAGATAGCCGTGGAGGCTTATACGGTCACGGGTCCTGAGCTGAATTAACACTGTCCAGTGAGGATGAACTTCAAAGATTATCAACCATCCCGCATAGTGGGACCGGAATACAGTAAGAAATCAGGAGTTGTTTTTACAGCACACTAATTTTGTAGCTCGATACCTCATTGCTGTCGTCTTCGTTTTCACATAGTATTGTTGAAACAATATTTTGTACATTCGTATTTGAAGACTGAGGTGTGCGAGAGTGGAATATCGACTAATGATTTTTAAATGCTACATTTAGTGTAGGGAAACAACTCAGCTGAACGCATATACTTTTAACATCACATGTTACTATTTTTATTTTTGATACATGTGTGTTAACAACTGAGCCACCTTGATTTTGATTTTGCTTCCTGAAGTTGATACTTGCCAGATAGACTGATTATCATGACAGCTATATTAGCGAAAGGTGTAAGCTAACATTATTTATGGCCTAAACTACACAGGTCGCTAAAGTGTGAATATAAGTGTATATATATATATATATATATATATATATATATATATATATATATTAATACATATACATTTTATCTGAAAGGTTGGAGTGCTGGACTGCTGCTATTATATATATATATATATATATATATATACACACTGTATATAAAACAGATGTGCATTCAGCAGTTTCGATAGCTGCCGAATGAGGATGAAGGCCGGTCACAGCATTCGGCTCTTTTCAGAGCAAGATTTCTTAATGTGTTGCACTTTCACAAGAAGAAATTCAGCTCTGAAAAGAGGCTGAATGCCATTATCAGAGGCCTTCTTCTGCATTTGGCAGCTAATGAAACCTCCCTAATAAATATATATATTATGTTATGCTGGTGAGTTTGGACAGGGGAAGAAGCATGCATCCAATTGTGAAAATGGGTTAAGATACAAACATTGAATGGTTAGAAATTGTAGACACATAGTTTTTGCATAAGTTGTACAATTGTGAAAACTGACAAAATAATTAATTTGGGGCTAAATTACAAGTAGAGAGCAATCAATAGCAAAGGGTGTCTAATCTTGTGTGCAGAACCCCCCTCCATTTCAAAGAATAGCACAAAATATAGTATTATTAGTGGATGGTAAAAATGTTACCCCAGAGAATCTTAACATGGATGGAATTTTTTTAGGCATTCTATACTTTTTATTGGGATCGCTGGGAACACTATACGATACAAAACACTGTGCTTTAGAGACCTGAAGTAAACAATTAACACTTTGCATGACAAAACACATGTAAGTTATATGGAAATTAATTATTTATGTTATATGTATGCTTATACAAAGGTTTGTTATTGACAAAAAGTGCAGAAGTAAACAATGTATTTGTATGTGAGTATATTTGTACGTGTGTATATACCCACACACACATATATATATACACGTGTGTGTGTATGCATGTACGCATATGTTTGTATATATGTGTGAAGAGTTTTTAACTTAAATTTCAATTATATACTATAATAAATGAGTGAAGAACACCACTACTTGAGCGGAGGTTTATAGCGCACCATTAGCTTACTGCTCAAATAACAGCCAATGTTTTATGTGAGAGATTTAGCGCACCCACGCTACCTGACATCCAGATATTAGCATGCCCTAGACTATCGCTGAATCACTATATTACTTTTGACTTGCAATATATGTGCAAAAATAAAAGGGCTATTGATTTAACTCGAGGGTGTTCATGTACAAAAGTAATAATATTTTTGTGTTAAACTTGCCCTTTTATCTAGCCCTTTATCTTCTTGTTTTCATTTAGTAGTTCATATCTAATATTAGTGATATAAAGTAGAGGGCCTTAAAATTTGTGTTTGAAATATTTAGGAAAGAATGACACGCATGATGATATCTACCATGTACGCCAAAGATTTTTTATTTTTTTTTAAATGTATGTATTTTCTAAAAACACTTTGGTATGCTTTTTATTAAAAAAAAAACTATGATTTCCTCACAGAAAAAAATGCAACAAGTGCTAAACAACTAATAACACCTATTAACACATTAACACATAAATAAAAATGTATATAAGCATATACATATATATTTACAGGGAACACACAGTTCCCATAGACTGCAATGTAAAGGCAGCCTCCCAAAAACTGCTAAGTGCAGTTACTTTAATAAAGATGATACTATTTTTATTTTTTTAATAAAGTATATTACACTTGATTTTGGGGGGCATTTGGTGGATATTTATAAAATTAACCAGAGATCTGATCCCCTGTTAATTTTATAAGCGCTAATTGTAATGGCTGGTTATTTATCAGGCACCCGCAAACGGGCACATTTTCACGTTTGTGGGCGCACGATAAATTAGCGCTCCGTTTGCAATCTGGGCCTATATAGGTACACATTTTGGCATTGTCTTTGATAATGTTCTAAGTCAACTACAAATTCCCATATAAACATAAGAAATAATAAATAATATTTAAGTGAAAACCAGGACATACTTGAAAACGAGAGAAATCTCAATGTATCCTTCCTGGTAAAATATTTTATAAATAAATAAATAAATAGTATAAACCAAAAAAAAGCAAGTCTTGATTTAAATATATATAGAAACTGAAAAACATATCACAAATGTATCTACAAATATCACTGTAGAATTTAAAAACATTAAAAAACTAGTTAATACGTTTTTCAGTTGAAAAGTGCACTCCAAAACATTTGCTGAATACATGATATATCTGTGATATAAAATATACAGACCCAACAATTTCTACTAGACCTAGTAAGAAATGGCAGACAACATTTCCCTTACCATAGTGCTATTTTCCAGTTCTAATAATATACTGATCATAGTTTCTTACTAATTCCAAATTACAATCAAACCAGAAATAAGGAATTTACATACTCACTTTGGGAATTAGCTGTTTGTAGGAAAAAGGTCAGGAGGGTGAGACAAAGCAGATTCTTCATCTTAAATCCTAGAACAACAGGGGGAGTTAGGTGAAGGATTCTGTTTGACAACACTGTATATTATAATACAAATTATATCTAATCTTTATGGTATTATTTAATCAGATAAGGTGTGCTGTATAATACACTTTTGGAAAAATAAAAGTATAGCCCTAGGACACCATCACTAGTGATATCCCCACTAGTTTATCTTTATTTGTTACCTTGTTCCTTGCTCTGTCGGTATTCCTGTCATCTCAAGCTCTCTCAGGTATTAAACCTTGCTGGGTATCAAGTAGGAGGGGCATGGACCAATCACAGCCCTAAGGGGACAATGAAAGAACTACAAGAAATGTTGACAGTACTAACAAAAGAGTAAAATAGATCAGTTCCTCTGCTAAATAAACTGTTTGCATTATCACATTCTTTAGTCTTTTATGTGCATTATCTTGAAAAAGCAAGTTCTACATGGAGTGAGGTCACTGCTGGCATATGTCATCAATTACACCTGTTTCTCTACATGGAGTGAGGTCACAGCTGGCTTGTACCCCTGCCAATTCCTTCCAAAAGACTAAATGCTTTACACAAAATGATTTTACAGGTGACCTAGGCTATTTAAAGCCACCACTATGTGATGAGTGAAGTCACAGATTCATCGCTGTCTAGTTTCACTGTTTTACATAGCTTAGGTTTACAAAGTGCGTAAGATCTTCAGCCCTGTAAGGTTTGTCGCCCACTCCCCACATCAGGTTACATGGTCTAAGTTGTACTAATAATAGAAGCAATAGCAAAGTTAATTGCTGGCAACTACTGTAGAACTCTATAGTACACTATTTTATACATTTTTCTTGTCTGCTATGATGATTTATCATACACCCACAAATTATAAATAAGATGCATTTATTCTCATTATAAAAATAAATTAGAAACTTCTCAAGAAATGTACTGTATATATAATATATTTGCAACCTTTATATATAACCTGTTTTCCAAACTACAAATAAAAAAATTACAAGGCTAAAAAAGCTAGAACGTTTAAGTTGAGCTACATGTATTTTTTACAAATCGAAATGTAACAAAAAATAAATAAATTACTTACAATTATGAATTATACCATAAGGGATTAAAGGCTTATCATGTCGTTCCCAGGAAGAAGGGGAAAGAATAACCCATAACTCTAAGTAATAACTTAAAGGGACACTGAACCCAATTTTTTTATTTTGTGATTCAGATAGAGCATGCAATTTTTTTTTTTTTCAGATAGTACATGTAATTTTATTATTTATAATTTTTATTCAGATTTTGGTTAAATTAACAACACAAACAGGCAGTCGTCGGGTCCGACAGCAATGGGTATACATAAAAAGAAAATCTCATTTTAAACAATGTACAAATAAAAGAATGATTGATACCTTATGAGCATACAGTACAAATCAGTAGTTATGAGAATGCACTTATAGTTAAAGCTATTGGTTATATTTACAAAGTTTTAACTCTTAACACAAACAGGTAGTCGTCGGGTCCGACAGCAATGGGTATACATAAAAAGAAAATCTCATTTTAGACAATGTACAAAAAGAATGATTGATACCTTATGAGCATACAGTACAAATCAGTAGTTATGAGAATGCACCTATAGTTAAAGCTATTGGTTATATTAACAAAGTTTTAACTCTTCAGTCAATCGAATAACATGTCTAGGGGATGGGGAAATGGGGGGGGGGGGAAAGGGGGGAGGAGGAAAGGAAAGGGGAGAGGAGGGGGGGAAACCTCCCCCTCCTCTACCACCTATCCAATAAAATTATTTCAGAATGTCTAAAGGGGTATATTAAATTATTTATTTCATCCGGGGGAAAAATTTTAATAAATCTAGCCCATTTCTGAAAAAAAGAGTTATTTCCCTCTCAGATGTTAATGTTGTATCCAATTGTTCAATAATACACTGTTTTTTCATGTAGTTTTTGACTTCTGATATACTCGGTACTGTTGTGTCTCGCCATTTATTAAAGATTAAATTCCTTGCGGCCAAAATTGTCATATTCAATATTTTCTTAAATTCATATGGGGAAGAGGGTTCAACAAAGAAGACAACTTCTGCCAAGGAGAGAGAGTAAGGTGGTAACCTTAATACCCTAATAAGCCAAAATTCTATCTTCCGCCAGAACTGTGCTAACCGGGGACAAGTCCATATCATATGGACTAGGTCCGCCGCTGGATATGAACATTTTGGGCAGGCGTTGAAATTAAGATTATGCCATTTGAATCCTTTCAGTGGAGTATAGTAAGTCCTGTATAATAACTTTATGTGTGATTCTCTCCAACTAGCAGATAAAGTAGTTTGTGTTACTGTGGCTATAGATTTTTCTACTTGGTCTGCCCCACTTTCTAACTCCTGAGACATAAGATTCCATTTTTGTGATATAAATTGTAAATTAAGTTCACCCTTTTGACTGACCAGCAACTCGTACCAGGTTGAAATGGAGAATAGGTTGCTCTTAGCAAGGATCGGCCAGCTGTCTAGCTTCCCCCAGGACCAGGTCCAACCATATTTATCAATAAGTGAAGAGAGATAATGTCTGGCCTGCAAGTAGGCAAAAAAATCCTTGTTGCTTAATTTGAATTCCTGCCTAAGTCCCTCAAAAGTCTTAATTAGTTGGGTCTCTTGATCTATGAATTGTGTGAGGTAAATCAAACCTGCTTTATGCCACTTCTGAAAAACCTGAGATTGAGTACCTCTTTGGAACTCCGGATTGCCACATAATCCCTGAAATTTCGGAATGGAAAGATCTATACTTAGTTTACCACCTAGTTTTTTCCAAGCCTGTATTACTGTATATACAGAACTAAGATGTTTCACTTCTTTTGGCATCAAATGCATTGGACAATGGATTAAGGCTATAGGGTTATAAGGGTATACTACGTTAATTTCAAGAGTATTATTTGTAAAATAGTCCTTGTTTAGTATCCAATCTATCACGATCCGTGCCAAAAAGACCATAGTGTAACTGCTGAGGTCTGGTAGAGCCATGCCACCAAACCTCTTAGGAAGAAAAAGTCTGTTGATCGAAATTCGAGGTCTTTTGCACTTCCAAATAAAATATCGAAGGGCCCTACATAGACTCTTCCAATCCTTGGTTTTCAGCAGGACTGGTACGTTTTGCAGAGGGAAAAGAATCTTGGGGAGAAGAACCATCTTAAAAAGTGCAATACGACCTGTAAATGAAAGCGGAAAATTTTGCCAGTTCTTCATGTATTCTTTTACCTTAAGTAGGATTGGAGAGATATTAAGGTCATACCAATTTCGTGGGTTTGCCGATACATTAATGCCTAAGTATCTAAAATGAGAAGTGACCTCCTTAAACGGTGTCTCAGATATAGAGATCTGATTTTTCCTAATCCACATTAGCTCTGATTTAGCGGCGTTAACTTTATAACCTGTGAAGGTTCCAAAAGAGTTCGTGATCGAAATTAACCTAGGAATATTAACTCTAGTATTGGAGACATAGACCAGCACATCATCAGCATAGAGAGCGACTTTTTGTTCCATAGAGCCAATTTTTATACCCTGAAGATCTTTTCTTATTTTAAGGGCTAGTGGCTCTATAGCTAAGTCAAACAACAGAGGCGATAAAGGGCATCCTTGTCTAGTTCCCCTTTGAAGTTTAATTGAATTGGATTCTAATTGATTAATGATCAATTTTGTGGATGAGTTTTCACAAAGATTTTTGACGAAAAATACAAAATTATCTTTAAAACCAAATCGAGAGAGAGAGGTCAAGATATGCTGATGATGTACAGTCAAACGCCTTTTCTGCGTCCAGAGCTATCACCGCTAAGTCTAGTTGATCTTGTAAGAGTATTTCCCGAGGACTATAAAAATAGTCAAGGACCAGAAAGAGTTCTCTAACTTTGGCTGCTAGATTACGTTTATTTAAAAACCCTGCTTGATCCTTATTGATAAGGACCCCAATCTCACTCTGTAGTCTTTTAGCTAGGATCGATGATAGCAATTTGTAATCGGAATTAAGTAATGCTATTGGACGATAGGCTTCCTTTTTTAAAGGATCCTTACCTTGTTTTAAAATTAATGCTGTAGTAGATGCAATGAAAGATATAGGGATAGAATTTCTCTCTACATAGAAGTAGTTAAAAAGGTTCTTCAGATGGGGAGTAATAACCGGGGCCAATATCTTATAAAACTCATTAGGCAAGAAATCCGGCCCAGGAGCTTTGTCCAACCGCAACTCTTTAATAGCTTGAAGAATCTCTTGGTCAGATATGGGAGCATTAAGTTTATTTACTGCATCCTCACTTAAAACTGAATATTCCAAACCCTCCCAAAAGCTACTTGAGACCTCCATGTCCGACTCTTTAAAGGAATAAAACCCTTTATAATATGTCGAAAAAATTTCCAATATTTCTTTCGGGTCAATAATCAAAGAATCATGTTCTAGGAGTGAATCAATAGAGGGATTCCCTTGCAAGTTTTTACATAGCTTGGCCAGAAATTTGCCCGCTTTGTCCCCATGGTGATAGAATTTTGCTTTAATTTTTAGATCAGCTTGGGCTGAGATATGGGTCAGTAAAGTATCTCTCTCTCTCTTGGCAGCAGAATATCGTCTCCAATTTACAGTAGTGGGGCGAGATAAATACCTATTATAGGAATTAGTCAAGGCTTTCAATGCCTGGTTTTCTCTAAGATTAGCTTTCCTTCTGAAGTTAACCATATACGCAATAATCTCCCCCCTCATTACAGCTTTACCTGCTTCCCATAGTAAGTTCGGATTATTAACTGAACCCAAGTTTAAGGAAAAAAATTCATTTATTTTATTTGTTAACCAATTTTTGAACTTTAGATTTTTTAATAGAAACTTAGGGAAGAAGAACCGTCGTGAGGGGTATCTTTTACCAAAAATTGGGATCTCTAATAAGATTGGGGCATGATCTGAAATAGTTATTTGTAAGATTTTAGTAGTGGAGCCAATCTTGACTATTTCATCACTAACCATAAATAAATCAATTCTTGAGAGAGAATTGACATTCTTGGCCTTACAGGTAAATTCCCTTTCATCAGGATGTTGTAACCTCCAGATGTCTTTAAGAGCCAGGTTGCTCTATATAGTTTTAAACATTTTGGCCTCTAATTTATCTCTCTTAGATTGAAAAGTAATATTTGTTTGCCTAAGTCTATCAATAGGTGTTTGTGGTGCCATATTGAAATCCCCGGCTAATATGACAATCCCTTCACCCATACGTAAGATATTGGTTTGTACAGAGTCCCAAAAATTAGAGTCAAAATTATTGGGAGCATAAATATTACAAAGTATAAAGACAAGATTTGCCAATTTAATTTTCATGATCAAACTTCTACCATTTGGGTCAGAGTATTTTGATAACACTTCATACGTTAACCTCTTCCCCATTAAGATGGCCCCTCCCCTTTTCCTGCCAACACTGGGTGTAAAGAATACCTCCTTTACCCAGGAAGTTTTCAACTTTAATGATTCTTCCATATTAAGGTGAGTCTCCTGAATAAAGGCTATATCAGAATTATATTTCCTCAGTTGTGAGACTATTGCCTTGCGTTTTATTGGAGAAGAAATACCCCCGACATTCCAGGATGTTAAAAAAAAAAAAAAAAGGGGGGGGGGGGAGGGAAAAAAAAACCCCATAATAAAATCCCCCCCATTCCCCATCCCCAGAAATTTTACTCCTCCGTAAAACCTGAAGCCAGATTATATGATAGGTAGGACTCTTAAACCTTCTGGTTTTACTTATCAGAAAAATAATTGCGTTTCTTAAAATTATGAGAAAAATCAAGTTAACCTATTTAACAACTTTTTCAGTGTAGAACTTCTCTGCTTCCGCAGCAGTTTCAAAGAAATGTGTATGACCCTGATATTCTACTTTAAGCTTAGCCGGGTATATTACCGTAGCAAATATACCCTCTTTAATTAGTCTTCCGCATATTGGAGAAAGTTCTCTTCTTTTCAGAGAGGTTCCATATGCAAAGTCTTGGAAGATTAGTATTTTAACCCCATCCAAAAGCACCGGTGAGGTTTTACGCGATAATTGCAAGATTTTAAGCTTGTCCTGATAGCTCAAATATCTCACAATTATGGGTCTGGGTCTGAATTTGTTATCATCTGCTGCCAAAGGCCTCCCTATCCTATGGGCTCTTTCTATAACTAAAGGTAACAATTCTGATGGGAAGTTCAATAGTTTAGGGAGGGACTCAGCCGCAAACTTCATCAGATCTGAGTAACCTGGGGTTTCAGGGACCCCAATTATTCTAATATTGTTCCTCCTTGATCGGTTTTCTAAGTCTTCGATCTTATTTTGTAGTTCTCTGATAGAAAGAGTATTTGCTTGTAGTTTAGTATTCTGCTCTAGTGTGAGATCTTCAAGATCGGAGACTCTTTGCTCTGCTTCTTCAATTCTCATCGTGAACTGTTTGAGCTCATTGGATAGGGAGTTTAAGTCTTGTTTTATTTCTAACCTAAGTGCCTCAAATTTCGGATTCAAGGCTTCCAATATGCTATTTACTAGGGGTTGTGAGTGTGTGCCCTCACTAGTCCTTCTGACAGATCCAGGTTCAGGATGCATTTCCACTAGAGTTTCAGAGGCTGCTTTATTCTTTCTATCTCTGGGTCTGGAAGCCATGGCCGGTGGAGTGCTTTTGTGATGGGTTGGTGAATTCAAAAACCTATCCATAAATAAGTGCAGCTAAAAAAATAGTGAAGGGGGAAGAAAAAAAAAAGACGATAGAGGGGTAGACAAAGAGAGAGGAGAGAAAGAAGGAATTTTGGATCTCTTCCTCTCCTCCTCCTTCTCACCCCCCTAAAGGGGGAAAATGTGACGTGTCTTAAAGTGAAAGGGAGTCCAGAAGTGTTCAAGTGAGTGCGCGATTAAGGAAAAAAAAAAAAAAAGGGGGGGGGGAGAAGAAGGTGCGGGGTCTAGGGAAAGTGGTGAAAGTGCAATTAAATTATTCTAATAATGACTGTGAGAAAGAGGTGATCTAGGCCGACCAGGGGTTCTCACTCCCACAGAGTAGCATGCAAAGTTGTAACGCCTCAGCAGCCACAAAACTCTCTAAAAGTTCAATGTAAATTAGGCTAACCAAAATTTTCGCCTAATGATCCTTCTTAACTGGAGTATCCCTATTGGGTTACGATATGTTAAGATGATTATGTAGAAATAACTTTTAAACCTGTGTCAGCTCGCCTTCCTTCTCCTTCTTTAAGGCCCTGGGGGAACTACCCTCACTTGTACTTCAATTCAGGCCAATGTGGAAAGAGAATAAACACTTACACAATAACAAAGCCCCTCTGGGTCACAGATTCCTCCTACAGTGTGAGGCTACTAATACATCAAATAAATTGATAACCACAGGTTAATTATATCTCAGATAACATCAGGGTGTATAAACAAAATATAATGCAGTTATTACCATCCATTGTAATTTTAACAAGTAATAATTCACAGCTTTTTCTCTGCAACAGGGCAGAAAAATGGAGTCAGGCCAGGACTGCCTGTTGTATCCCCCTAGGAAATAAAGAAAGTACCTTATAATTAAGGAAAGATAGTTTTAGACTTTCTCCAGAGGTTTTGCCAATATTAGGGTGCTTTGACCCAAATAATTACATAGCTTACACAACCCCTGGGAGGGAAGCTGAAATTCAGTTAGTTACTTGCTTGTGGCATCACTTTATACAGTGCAGACTTTTCTTGGGGGTGCCCAAAAAGACAAAAAAGTTTAAGAAAGAGTTCTCCCAACAAATAGGTATCCTCAGAGGCAAAATATAACTTGCGTGGCATATGAATGAGAGAAAAGAAAAACAATTTTACCAAACTCGCAGGAGTCCTGCACTCACCCCTTTTCTTATATAGACCATTCGATGGTGAGCTCTATTTCTCTGAGTGTTATACGTTGGAGGATACATTGAGCATTGGGGTTGCACAGTCCCAGGTGCCTATGAAGCTTCTCCTAAATACCCTTGTATAGAAAAAGAAAAAAAAAATCCGTGCTTCCGTGCTCAGCCTCCTAATTTACGGCCCAGTGCCGACAATCTGTAACCCCCAGGTGAACAAAACACAGCGACAGCCCCGCTCTCCAATAGCCTCTCCAAACAGGGGAATCAGCACACCACCGGGGCCACTGTGCTCTGCAGTATAGCCGGTCGCCCTGGGTTGGACCTCTGCCGCCTCCAGATGAAATCTGTAGCCGCTGTTGTGATCCTTCAAGACACTTGTTCGGTCTGGTCAGTTGTTCCTTCACCCCCCGCGCAACATCGGTGGGGGGGGGAGAGCAGCAGTATGTAGCCAAACTTTAGCGGTATCCTAACCGCCTCCCCAGACAGGGAAGATCAGAGTATTAGCAGGGCCTCCACCACCTGAGAGACAGCCGTTCCCTCTAAGTTAGACCACCGTCAGGGTAAGGTGCTCTGCGTGATATTGGCGGCCAATGCCGTGCTCCCTTTAGAGTACCTGTTTTCAGCCTGGTCAGCTGTCTCTTCTCCCCCCGCGCAGCACCGGTGGGGGGGGAGGGCAGCAGTAGGTATTCACAGATTGTTATTGAAGCAGATGACTTCGGGCTATCTACCCCCCTCTCGCAGTTCTGATGGGAGGGGGGGACTGCCGCTAAGGATGTTTAAGCTCTGAATAGCTCCTACACGCGATGTCCTGCGTGGAGCTCAGAGGATAGATGTACTGGAAAAGCGCAGGTAACAAGCGCTAACAGAGTCCCTCTGGGCTTGATCCACTGCACAAGCCGATTGCAGGTTTCCTCCGGTTGCAGGAGTCTCCAGCTCGCGGAAAACCACCGCCAATGGATTACCTGCAGGACACAGGAGCCCGCGCTGCACAACCTGTACGCAGGCTCCTCCTCCGGAATCTCAGTACATGTCAAGAGCATGCAATTTTAAGCAACTTTCTAATTTACTCCGATTATCAAATTTTCTTCATTCTCTTAGCATATTTATTTGAAAAGCAAGAATGTAAGTTTAGATGCCGGCCCATTTTTGGTGAACAACCTGGGTTGTCCTTTTTGCTGATTGGACAGCACCAATAAACAAGTGCTGTCCATGGGTCTGAACACAAAATTTGCTGGCTCCTTAGCTTAGATGCCATCTTTTTTTTCAAATAAAGATAGCAAGAGAACAAAGAAAAAATGACAATTGAAGTAAATTAGAAAGTTGCTTAAAATTGCATGCTCTATCTGAATCATGAAAGAAAAAAAAAAATGGGTTCAGTGTCCCTTTAACAGACCCCAAAGGGCCAACCTTTAATGAAGACAGACACTTAGTTTTTGGGAAAATTTGGACCATCACTGGTCCCCTTTATTAACATATTAAATTAGTAAATAAATAACCGATAGACTATAAACAGATGGCGACAAATGAGAAGATAAGACCAAGCCCAGACTGAAAAGGTCAGCGGCCCGATCTAGATAATAGCAGAGTAACTCTGCTCAGGTGGAGATGCTACTAGGGGTGTTCTGAGTTCTCCTGGCCTACCTACCAAGAGGGAGAGGCACTCCAGCTAACTGAAGTAATCTGCCCCACCCTCAACAGCCTGGCCATTTCTCCCACCGTTCACCATCTCCATGCAATCTTGGCCGCTACCTCAAGTGATAGCATCTCAGGTATCACATGCCGCCACCCACACGACCTGACTTACAGGAAGGGAACGAGAGCCCTCATTAAATCCCCTAGAAATACATCTAACCCTGCGTCAGTGAGGTGAACCCCATCGGGCCTATATAGCTTCCGCTTGTCGGCTGTAATGGCATTGTTCCGTATCACGAAGCCCTGGGAACCAGTGACGGAAGCCCCCACATCCCGGTTTAGTTTCTTCCTGACTCTCTATGCTGCAGTAGAAGACCCCTATGTGGCGCATAGACGTCTGGCTATTACATTAGACCAATTAATGGTAACCCCGGGAATCCAGGCCCTAATCCAGGCTGTCAGATTGGATGATTTAAGTCAACTCTAGTGAAGGGATGGAGCCCATATCATTCCCCCCAGGTGGATTATAATAATGTGGGGTTCACCCCAATGCCTGTGGGCTTCAGTTAGGACACTTGAGAGCTGGGGCCAGCACATAACCCTAAACCCTAGCTAAGGAATAGAAAATCTGGCTGTGGGAAAATCCAAATTCTGCCCCCCAGGAGTAGTAAAGACACGGATCGCCGCCCAATGGATGAAAGAGTGGCCAACGATCCACACTCTTGCGGCAGCCTTGCGAGCATCTAGAAAAACAAAACAAAATTAACAGATCATAGTAAAAGAGTTTAAACAAACAAAACCCGGGCCCAAGAAAAACCACCATTTTACCAGACCAACTGATTGCATACCTATACTGGGCAAACATATAACTTATAGCGATTGGAGCACCACCGCCGCAATTGTTGGATATTATGCGCTGTCGCCCCTTGAAGAGCAGCATTAGTGGCCGCCCCAATCCTAAAGGAATGGGGTGATATTTTAGAGGGGTCCAGGCCGGACATCTCCACCAATTGTGCTTAAATCCTACAAAATTGATAAGAAGAGAGAGCAGCGCCATTCTCATGCACAAGAAACTGCCCCCCCCCCAAAGGCCTGCGCTGTAAGTATGTTGATAGTGTAGCTAAAGGGCAGCAAGAATCCCCCTGAGCTGGGAAAGTGCGCCATGATCCTCTGGCCTCCTGATCAGTTTTTAATTGCGGAATGAAGAACAATACTGAAGAGGGATAAATCCTGACATGGTCTAACTGCACTCCCTTATTTAAATGCTTTTTAGAAGGGGATACTAATTCTGCAATTTGTAGGGGCCCCCGCAAATGCCAAAACAAAGGCCGCCTTGAAAAGCAAACCTCATAAGCTGTCCTACAAATATTGGGTAAAACCGCCACCAGCCTCTCAAGCTGGTCTCGCATAATGGGCTTCCTAATGTCACCCTTTTTTAACTGTAGGCGACCCCAACCCTTAAGCGTTTGCCTAATAAAAAAAGGACCCTGTGGGATCTTTGGTTGCCAGAAGTTTAAAGAAAAATGACACAGCCACCAGACGGGACTGGACTGCGCCCTTGCGCAATCCTGCCGCTTGCATACACAGCAACCATTCACACAACATCATCTGAGAGCTAACTGAAGAATCCACCCCACAAGCACTGCAAAATTGGTCCCACTCTTTCTAGGGTCTAACGTAAGTTTTCAAAGTTTTTGGGGCGAGGGATGAGCAGACTAAGGCCTAGATTTGGAGTTCGGCGGTAGCCGTCAAAACCAGCGTTAGAGGCTCCTAACGCTGGTTTTGGGCGCCCGCTGGTATTTGGAGTCAGTGATTAAAGGGTCTAACGCTCACTTTTCAGCCGCGACTTTTCCATACCGCAGATCCCCCTACGCCATTTGCGTAGCCTATCTTTTCAATGGGATCTTTCTAACGCCGGTATTTAGAGTCGTTTCTGAAGTGAGCGTTAGAGCTCTAACGACAAGATTCCAGCCGCCTGAAAATAGCAGGAGTTAAGAGCTTTCTGGCTAACGCCGGTTCATAAAGCTCTTAACTACTGTACCCTAAAGTACACTAACACCCATAAACTACCTATGTACCCCTAAACCGAGGTCCCCCCACACCGCCGCCACTCGATTAAAATTTTTAACCCCTAATCTGCCGACCGCCACCTATGTTATATTTATGTACCCCTAATCTGCTGCCCCTAACCCCGCCGACCCCTGTATTACATTTATTAACCCCTAACTTGCCCCCCACAACGTCGCCGCCAGCTACTTAAAATAATTAACCCCTAATCTTCCGACCGCAAATCGCCGCCACCTACGTTATCCCTATGTACCCCTAATCTGCTGCCCCTAACATCGCCGACCCCTATATTATATTTATTAACCCCTAATCTGCCCCCCTCAACGTCGCCGACACCTGCCTACACTTATTAACCCCTAATCTGCCGAGCGGACCTGAGCGCTACTATAATAAATGTATTAACCCCTAATCCGCCTCACTAACCCTATCATAAATAGTATTAACCCCTAATCTGCCCTCCCTAACATCGCCGACACCTAACTTCAATTATTAACCCCTAATCTGCCGACCGGAGCTCACCGCTACTCTAATAAATGTATTAACCCCTAAAGCTAAGTCTAACCCTAACACTAACACCCCCCTAAGTTAAATATAATTTAAATCTAACGAAATAAATTAACTCTTATTAAATAAATTATTCCTATTTAAAGCTAAATACTTACCTGTAAAATAAACCCTAATATAGCTACAATATAAATTATAATTATATTATAGCTATTTTAGGATTAATATTTATTTTACAGGTAACTTTGTATTTATTTTAACCAGGTACAATAGCTATTAAATAGTTAAGAACTATTTAATAGTTACCTAGTTAAAATAATAACAAATTTACCTGTAAAATAAATCCTAACCTAAGTTATAATTAAACCTAACACTACCCTATCAATAAAATAATTAAATAAACTACCTACAATTACCTACAATTAACCTAACACTACACTATCAATAAATTAATTAAACACAATTCC
This sequence comes from Bombina bombina, assembly GCF_027579735.1. Taxonomy (NCBI): domain Eukaryota; kingdom Metazoa; phylum Chordata; class Amphibia; order Anura; family Bombinatoridae; genus Bombina; species Bombina bombina. The sequence continues at coordinate 528,458,942 of NC_069501.1, read as the reverse complement.
TACAAATAAATACAATTAAATAAACTAGCTAAAGTACAAAAAATAAAAAAGAACTAAGTTACAGAAAATAAAAAAATATTTACAAACATAAGAAAAATATTACAACAATTTTAAACTAATTACACCTACTCTAAGCCCCCTAATAAAATAACAAAGCCCCCCAAAATAAAAAATTCCCTACCCTATTCTAAATTAAAAAAGTTACAAGCTCTTTTACCTTACCAGCCCTGAACAGGGCCCTTTGCGGGGCATGCCCCAAGAATTTCAGCTCTTTTGCCTGTAAAAAAAAACATACAATACCCCCCCCCCAACATTACAACCCACCACCCACATACCCCTAATCTAACCCAAACCCCCTTAAAGAAACCTAACACTAAGCCCCTGAAGATCTTCCTACCTTGTCTTCACCATACCAGGTTCACCGATCCGTCCTGGCTCCAACATCTTCATCCAACCCAAGCGGGGGTTGGCGATCCATAATCCGGTCCAGAAGAGGCTCCAAAGTCTTCCTCCTATCCGGCAAGAAGAGGACATCCGGACCGGCAAACATCTTCTCCAAGCGGCATCTTCGATCTTCTTCCATCCGGAGCGAAGCGGCAGGATCCTGAAGACATCCAGCGCGGAACATCCATCCGGACCGACGACTGAACGACGAATGACTGTTCCTTTAAGGGACGTCATCCAAGATGGCGTCCCTCGAATTCCGATTGGCTGATAGGATTCTATCAGCCAATCGGAATTAAGGTAGGAATTTTCTGATTGGCTGATGGAATCAGCCAATCAGAATCAAGTTCAATCCGATTGGCTGATCCAATCAGCCAATCAGATTGAGCTCGCATTCTATTGGCTGTTCCGATCAGCCAATAGAATGCGAGCTCAATCTGATTGGCTGATTGGATCAGCCAATGGGATTGAACTAGATTCTGATTGGCTGATTCCATCAGCCAATCGGAAAATTCCTACCTTAATTCCGATTGGCTGATAGAATCCTATCAGCCAATCGGAATTCGAGGGACGCCATCTTGGATGACGTCCCTTAAAGGAACAGTCATTCGTCGTTCAGTCGTCGGTCCGGATGGATGTTCCGCGCTGGATGTCTTCAGGATCCTGCCGCTTCGCTCCGGATGGAAGAAGATCGAAGATGCCGCTTGGAGAAGATGTTTGCCGGTCCGGATGTCCTCTTCTTGCCGGATAGGAGGAAGACTTTGGAGCCTCTTCTGGACCGGATTATGGATCGCCAACCCCCGCTTGGGTTGGATGAAGATGTTGGAGCCAGGACGGATCGGTGAACCTGGTATGGTGAAGACAAGGTAGGAAGATCTTCAGGGGCTTAGTGTTAGGTTTCTTTAAGGGGGTTTGGGTTAGATTAGGGGTATGTGGGTGGTGGGTTGTAATGTTGGGGGGGGGGGGTATTGTATGTTTTTTTTTACAGGCAAAAGAGCTGAAATTCTTGGGGCATGCCCCGCAAAGGGCCCTGTTCAGGGCTGGTAAGGTAAAAGAGCTTGTAACTTTTTTAATTTAGAATAGGGTAGGGAATTTTTTATTTTGGGGGGCTTTGTTATTTTATTAGGGGGCTTAGAGTAGGTGTAATTAGTTTAAAATTGTTGTAATATTTTTCTTATGTTTGTAAATATTTTTTTATTTTCTGTAACTTAGTTCTTTTTTATTTTTTGTACTTTAGCTAGTTTATTTAATTGTATTTATTTGTAGGAATTGTGTTTAATTAATTTATTGATAGTGTAGTGTTAGGTTAATTGTAGGTAATTGTAGGTAGTTTATTTAATTATTTTATTGATAGGGTAGTGTTAGGTTTAATTATAACTTAGGTTAGGATTTATTTTACAGGTAAATTTGTTATTATTTTAACTAGGTAACTATTAAATAGTTCTTAACTATTTAATAGCTATTGTACCTGGTTAAAATAATTACAAAGTTGCCTGTAAAATAAATATTAATCCTAAAATAGCTATAATATAATTATAATTTATATTGTAGCTATATTAGGGTTTATTTTACAGGTAAGTATTTAGCTTTAAATAGAAATAAGTTATTTAATAAGAGTTAATTTATTTCGTTAGATAAATATTATATTTAACTTAGGGGGGTGTTAGTGTTAGGGTTAGACTTAGCTTTAGGGGTTAATCCATTTATTAGAATAGCGGTGAGCTCCGATCGGAAGATTAGGGGTTAATAATTGAAGTTAGGTGTCGGCGATGTTAGGGAGGGCAGATTAGGGGTTAATACTATTTATGATAGGGTTAGTGAGGCGGATTAGGGGTTAATAACTTTATTATAGTAGCGCTCAGGTCCGCTCGGCAGATTAGGGGTTAATAAGTGTAGGCAGGTGTCGGCGACGTTGTGGGGGGCAGGTTAGGGGTTAATAAATATAATATAGGGGTCGGCGGTGTTAGGGGTAGCAGATTAGGGGTACATAGGGATAACGTAGGTGGCGGCGCTTTGCGGTCGGCAGATTAGGGGTTAATTATTGTAGGTAGCTGGCGGCGACGTTGTGGGGGGCAGATTAGGGGTTAATAAATATAATATAGGGGTCGGCGGTGTTAGGGGTAGCAGATTAGGGGTACATAGGGATAACGTAGGTGGCGGCGGTTTACGGAGCGGCAGATTAGGGGTTTAAAAAAATATGCAGGGGTCAGCGATAGCGGGGGCGGCAGATTAGGGGTTAATAAGTGTAAGGTTAGGGGTGTTTAGACTCGGGGTACATGTTAGAGTGTTAGGTGCAGACGTAGGAAGTGTTTCCCCATAGGAAACAATGGGGCTGCGTTAGGAGCTGAACGCTGCTTTTTTGCAGGTGTTAGGTTTTTTTTCAGCTCAAACAGCCCCATTGTTTTCTATGGGGGAATCGTGCACGAGCACGTTTTTGAGGCCGGCCGCGTCCGTAAGCAACTCTGGTATCGAGAGTTGCATTTGCGGTAAAAATGCTCTACGCTCCTTTTTTGGAGCCTAACGCAGCATTTGTTTGAACTCTCGATACCAGAGTTAATTTTATGGTGCGGCCAGAAAAAAGCCCGCGGAGCGTTAACAGCCCTTTTACCGCCGAACTCCAAATCTAGGCCTAAGGGAATTAAGGAGAGCCAGGATCCGCCAGCTGCCAAAGAAAACTGGGACGGATTAGCCCGCCTTTGGCCGCCTGTGGCGCTAATTTCCTAAAAGTCAACCAATCAAACCGGGACAGGGCATCCGCTAGAACACTGTTAACCCCTGGGACATGGCTAGCCTGGAAGTAGATATTAAGCTAAAGACATCTTAAAACCAAATGTCCCTTCGAAAGTAAGCACCATACCCATGAGATCCTGCCGCGTCAGTAAACAAATGCAGGATCTGGCTAAATACTAGGTTAGATCGCCACACACTAACCCCATTAAAATGTATCAAAAATGCTTCCCAAACCTTCAAGTCCTCTACCATGTCTCTAGAAACCATTATTCTGTCAGATACCCTAGGGTTGCCCTTAAGCTGTCTTTGTAATTTCCTATTGAACACCCTACCCATGGGGATTACCCTGCAAGCAGAATTTAACAAACCTAGGAGAGATTGAAGGTCCCTCAAAGATAAATCTTTCTTGGAAACAGCCGCCCAAACTGACTCCAACATAGTCTGCACATTGTCGAGGGGCAGCCTGCATAACATCTCTAAGGTGTCAATTTCTATGCCTAGGAAGATCAATTTAGTACACGGTCCCAGGATTTTGTCTTCTGCTAGAGGAACCCCGAGCTGAGACATGAGGCTTCTCATTTCCGTCATGAGCTGAATACATCTGTCTGTAACCTTTTCCCGCACCAGGAGAAAATTGTCTCGGTATTGTGCTATGGGATATGCTCCCACTAATTTGGCCACTGCCCAATGTAAGAAGGTGCTAAAACATTTAAACAGTGAGCAAGAGATAGCACAACCCATAGGTAAACAGCTGTCTACATAGTAACTACCCTCAAACTTACTACCCATAAGAGGGAAGGATCTAGGCTGCAAAGGCAACAGACGAAAGGCTGATTCAATATCCAATATCGCTAACAAAGCACCTCTACCAACCCCACGAACCAAGTCAAGAACCTTAAATGACTGGTAGTGAACTGAGCTAAGCTCAGAGTCAATAGCATTGTTTATCGAGCTCCCTTTGGAGTAGAAGAGGTGCTGAATCAGACGAAACTTGCCCGGTTCCTTCTTTGGAACTACTCCCAAAGGAAAGATTACCAAATCAGGAAATGGTGGTACACTAAAGGGACACACTATTCTCCCCAAAGATATTTATTTAGCTAATTTCTCCCTAACTACTTCAGGATTTTGGTACGCTGATTTAAGATTACGGTGAGTGTGTGAACCCACGACAGATTTACTTACTGGGATCACAAATCCATCCCGAAATCTGCCAAGAGCATGCCTGCTACATGGCGGTCTGGATATGTGTGTAACCACAGCTCAAGGGCGTACACCCTCACTGGGGTGGGCGCTCTTAGCCGCAGAGGAGGGACGGCTGCTGCTTTATCAGTCTTTCCTTCTGGAGCAGTCTGAAGGACTTGCTTTTGTCTCACTTTTTCTTCTGAAAGGCCCAGCACTCCCAACCCCTACGTCTAGCTCTATTTTGAAAATGAGCACCTGCACCCCCTACTGGTTGCTGGTGGTGAAGGAGAACTCTCCGGACCCAAACGGGAACACAAGTGCATCTCCTGAGACCCAAAGGTTAGGCAAGTATTCCCAGTCATCTTTCTCCTAAACTCTGAGTCATAATCCCTCCATACTCCATCCTTATGATGTTGATAAATCCAGTGGATGGTATCTGTATGTTTCAGCAAAGCTTGACCCTGGTCTGGGTGCTTATACAGATAACACGATGAGAGAATCCTAAAGCATTTTAGCCACTCATCAAAGGTTTCTAGTCTTTTTATTATTTTAGGGCCTGTCCCAACAAAGCTCCTTTCCTCCTGTCTATGGGCCTCAACGGAGAGTTCAAAAATATTTATGTAACGCCCTTCCTAAATTCTTCTATCTTTTGCTTCAGATGACCATGAAGTGAAAAAATGGGACAAGGTAAAGCGTCACCCGCTATAGCTGCTTTACGGCTAGGCACTACCGGGGCCATCTGATTGTTCAGTAAGCAAAGGAGGAGCTACTTCCACCCTCTGGTCCTTAGATAATTGACTTGCCTTCATGTGCTTAATCATCTTATACAAATGCTTCTGTCCTTTGGATTTAAATCCTAGGGATGTGTCACTATCTAAGTCTGAGTCTGTGGTGGAAGAGTCAGATAAATTTTCCCTGGGGAGTTTTGAAGCAAGTAACTCACCATTCCCAGCAGATGATTTTGAGGGGACTTCAGCTGACACTGCTGCCTCTACTGGTAGGGTATGTGAAGGTGTCGGAACTGAAACAGGTGCTCATGTATGCATTGTTGCAGCTCCAACTGAAGAAGTGGAAGGAACTATTAGAGGACCTAACGGGGGGTCCTGATGCCGACCAGGGGGAATCTGCTTTTGTGACAGCACCTCCTGCAAAATAGAAAGACATTCGCAAGCACTTTGCCCAGTAGCCAGAGAAAACCCAGGGGTGACCTGAGAAGCACTACCTGCCACTTGCTCGCTTACGTTCCCCACTGTATTCCCTGGATTAGGTACTTCCACTTGACCTGTGGCCCCCAACTCTGAAACATGCATCCTCATATTCTCATTCGTACCGATTACAGTTCAATCATCATATCCTGCCACATGTTGCATTCTTATTTGCATTATATAGACAAGGGGTAGCAGATACATTCTGCGTATTAACATTCATGACAGTTCCACCTCCTTGGCTGCCAGTAGTGTTTGCACCAACATTCACACATGCTGCACTCATACCTGATTCAGTAACCCCTTGCATCACAGTAGTATGTGTAAACATTGTCCCTTCTTGGCCTATATATGTATTAACATGCATCATTGGGGCGTTTTCCTATTAACCCCTTAATGTCCAATATTATTATTGTTTACCCCGGCATTACTATTAATATTCCTGTTAACATCTTAATTTATGTTAACCCCTTCATGGCCGCTAATATTAGGCATTACATTTAAAACATTTGTCCCCTTCTACCCTCTTAATGTACTAAGATGCTGCCCTGTAACATCCTACCTATTATTGGTATTTACAGGTCCAGCCCTCTGCCTGACAGACATTTGACCCCTCCGGCGACCCACTAGGCCAGGAGTCGCCAAACTTTCGGACCTCAGGGACAACTAAACTCACAATTTTGAATCCGATGGACCACTAACATGAATTTTTTTTAAAAGGTACAAACCGAGTGTATAGTGTGTGTGTGTGTATATATATATATATATATATATATATATATATATATATATATATATAGATAGATAGATAGATACATACATACACACATACTGTACATAATTAGTATATCCATAGCTACGTTTACATTATGTATATATTTACACATTTTTAAGAATGAAGGACAGAGATGAGAACATACTTCCAAATGACAGAGGGTGAGTGCCAACTTTTGAGCTGGAAACAGAGAGGCAGAAAGAGGGGGGGGGGGGAAGAATTATGTTTAAAAGGACCACACGACTTCCAAGTTACCTCCCCAGTTAGGCATTATTCCAAACTACTTATGATCATGGACAGACATTGGAGTCATAAATTAAGTTTATATCAGAAAGCTATTAATATGGATATGAGCTAACCAAGACTGATGTTACTGGCAATTATTATAATACTGGTGGGATATGGCTGATCTGCTGGATGGCAATTACTGGAATTCAGGTGGAATGGCTTTGTGTTCAGGATAATTATTAGAATCAAAAAGAATTAATATTTAATAAAAAAAAAAGGAAGATGGAGGGTAGGAAGACAAACAGTGATGTATGTCCATCTGAAGGAATTAAGAAAACTACTACAAAGAGACAGGTAAAGGGAAGAAAATAAATGAAATATAAGAGATAATTATTATTATTATTATCGGTTAATTGTAGAGCGCCAACAGATTCTGCAGCGCTAATAATAACTATTTCAAGCCAATACTATACCAACCTCTGCTGGCTTTAGAATAGAAGCATCTTCCTCTGAGCAGCGTGCCAGGCAAGAGGAGTTAAAAATACAATCTAGCTACGCAAGTTGTGCAGTACTACGCAACGTGCGTAGGGAGATTGTAATTTAACTCCTCCACTGTTGGTTTTTACTGATGTCCAGTAGGGAGTGCCGCGCGACGGGGGTGATACCATCAGAGGAGAATAATTCATGCTTGATGGTGTCACGGACCACCAACATCTTCTCGCTGACTACCACTGCTCCATGAACCACTGGTTTGTGACCGCTGCACTAGGCTACCTCTTGCTAAGGAGCGCTTGCGGTACTCACCTGCCAGAGTGCCTCGCCGAACCGCCAATCTCCCTCATAGGGCTCCGTAAAGTGAAACTGGTGACGTCACGCGCGACAGGAAAGCCTATTGGAACAGGCCTGGTCCGAGTCGCGTGTCAGGCGGTAGAATGCCGGCAAGAGGAGCAGTGGATATGCGCTCCTGCACCATCCCAGGAGGGGGATGGGTAACCGGCTCAGGGTTTAATGTCTGGGAAGGTGGTAAGTTAGGAGCAGAGCCTAAAATTTGTTGAAGGCCGGATACAGCCATGCGGCCTACTTGATGTGAAGGCCCAGGGGTGGAAACTAAATTGGTTGTAACCAGAAGGCCGGTAGGCCTAGAAGGTAGTATGTGGAATGCCAGAAATAGCAGACTGGCCTGCCGGATCAAGCGGGGTAAGTTGCTACCTGGATGTGATTACGGCCACATTTGCAGAAAGCAGGGATTCAACTGCATCTACCGCAGGGGGAGGGAGTGAAGTAAAAATGTTTAGTAAAGAGCTGGAGGGGTCCTAGTGCTGGGCTGTAACTAAAGGAACAGCTAGAAGTGTCCCTGCAGCATCTGTTACACTAGGAGCAGGCTAAGTCTCAGGGATAATATTGAGAGGAATAGGGAGAGAAACAGGAGGAGGAGTTTGGCGGATACCCAGGCTACCCCGACTGGGTAGTTCCGCCAAACGGGTCCTGCTTCCTCCCTGCCGACTGCAGCTATGTAGCTGGCAAGGGACCACAGCCTGTAGCCACTCCTGATGCCCGTCAGCACCAGTATTGGTCCCACCCTGTGGCAGACTCCGGCTACCCAGACTAGGTAGCTCTGCCAGAGGGTCCTTCCTCTGCCTGGAACAGGCTGCTATGTAGCCCAGGAAAGTAATTTTAGCTGGAGCCCACCCAAATAACTAGACATACTAGCTAGTATTCAGGTGAAACAGGAACTGATTTTATTGGAAAACACACACCACACTCTTTTATACACAAAGCTCATCTTGTTTAGACACTGGATAAGCCCACAATTTTCCCGCCATTCCTGCCCCTCCAGACAGACCGGCGCCTCCATAGCAGCCATAGTCCCACAGAATCCCAGGACACAGGGGTGATGGTTTCGGGGTGATCCTGGGGGAGCGGTGTCCCCAGATGCCACAGTCCAAAAAGTGGTGTGATTCGTTACTGGACCGGAGTTACAGCCTGCTAAAGATTGGGGGGTAGGGGTGTCTGAAACCCCCAGTTCCCCAAGCAGCTCCCCTTAGGCAATTCCACCACCTCTTGTCCTCCCTAGGAGCCGCCAATCCCCAAAAGAGCGGAGCTCTGGGACAAAGGGCCACTGGAGCGACCAGGGTCAAAGGGTGTCCTGCTGTTCTGTGGCTGACCGGAAGTTCCAGGAGCCCGGCCGGCATCAGAGGGGTTAGGCGGGTGTCCGTTGTGAGGCGGCCGACCGGGAGTTCCAGGAGCCCGGCCAGCCTAGGAGGGTTTTTCCAGTCTTTCTCTGGTTACAAAACAAGCAGCCAAAAGCTTTGAGAGACCATGGTTGCTCTGAGGAGCCCCAAACCACTGAGAAACAACAGGGGAGAGGTAGTAAGGGGGTGGCAGACCCGGCTAGACCCTTAGCGGGTCGGCCTGAGGCTGTCCGACGGTGACCCTCCAATTCTCGGTTGCTGGGGAAGGTTATCCCATCTCTCCTGGGCTTGGGGCATCCTAGGGAGTTCCTGCCAGGGTTTATTCCCTGCGCCCTAGGCGCACAATGCAAAGCCCCAAACAGTTGCTCTCCCACAAGTTCTAGTGTTTCCTAATTTTACAAGTGACTATTGGCATTCGATTTAGTAGAGCTAGTTCTGGAGTGAGGTGTACACTCATATTTAAGATTGAATTAATATTATTAATTATCATAGCCCAGTAGGGTTTTATCTTAACACACTGCCACCATATGAGCAAGAAGTAACCCCTCGATCCACACCCCCTCCAACATTTGTCACTAGCTGTTTTGAACATATATTCGATTCTAGTTGGGGTTAAATACCAGCGCATCATGACCTTAGTATTGGTCTCTATTGCTTTGGAGGAATGTGCTGATTTCGCAAAATTTCCAAAGTTTGCTAGGAATTTGGGTTCCCTGTTAAAACTATTAACCCTTAATCCGCCATTAACCCACAACGCAATAAACCTATCCAAGTATTAACCCTTAAACCGCCATAGCCCACAATGCAATAAACCTATCCAAGTATTAACCCTTAAACCACCATAGCCCACAACGCAATAAACCTAACCCCTAACCTAACCCCCCCTAACCTAATATCCCTTAAATGAACCAAAGTTACCTAATTTACAAAATACTAAAGTTACTCTTAAATTACAAAAAACTAACACTACTTTAAAAATTAAAATAAACTAAGTATAAATTAAAGGGGTAGTCTAATCAAAATTCTGAAGTAGACTATCCCTTTAAGCTAGAATTAACGAAAATAATAAAATCTAAGATTACAGAAAATAATAAAGAACATTACAAAATTTTTAAAAAATTACACCTAATCCCTATGAAAATAAAAAAGCCCCCCAAAATAAAAACACCCCCTAATCTAATAAACTACCAGTAGCCCATAAAATGGCTTTTTGCAGGGCATTGCCCCAAGATAATCAGCTCTTTTGCCAAACAAATACACAAAGCCCCCCCAACAGTAACCCCCCCACCCACCAACCCCCCCCAAAAAAAACCCTAACACTAAAAACCCTAAACTACCCACTGCCCTGAAAAGCTCTATTGCTGCCCACCCTATCTAAATAAAATAAACCCCCTAAAAAAAAACCTTAAAAAACCCTTAGTCTAACCCCCAAGTGCTCCTCACCTGTCCTGAAGACCGGCGGAGAAGGTCCTGTTCCAGGCGGTGAAGTCTTCTTCCAAGCGGCAACCTCTTCTTTCTTTCTTCCAGGAACCAGCCGGCGCGGAGCGGGGGGCGTAGTTGAAGACCGGCAACTCTGGAACTGAAGACCGGCGACCGCGGAGCCATGGAGCGTGGAGGATCCTCTTCATACGATCTTTGCCGTACACTGAATAATACACTGCGATTAAAAATGGCGTCCCTTGAATTCCTATTGGCTGATTTGAGCTTTCAAATTAAAATCAGCCAATCGGATGAGAGCTACTGAAATTCTATTGGCTGATTTGAACAGCCAATAGGATTTCAGTAGCTCTCATCCGATTGGCTGATTTGAATTTGAAGGCTCAAATCAGCCAATAGGAATTCAAGGGACGCCATTTTTAATCGCGTACCTTGAATTCCTATTCAGTGTATGGCGGAGATCGTATGAAGAGGATCCTCAGCGCTCCATGGCTCCGCGGTCGTGGGTCTTCAGTTCCAGAGTCGCCGGCCTTCAGCTCCGCGGTCATCGGTCTTCAACTCCGCCCTCCGCTCTGCGCCGGCTGGTTCCTGGAAGAAGAAAGAAGAGGTTGCCGCTTGGAAGAAGACTTCACCGCCTGGAACAGTACCTTCTCCGCCGGTCTTCAGGACAGGTGAGGAGCACTTGGGGGTTAGACTTTTTTAAGGGGTTTTTGGGGGGTTTATTTTATTTAGGGTGGGCAGCAATAGAGCTGAATGCCCTTTTAAGGGCAATGCCCAACAAATGCCCTTTTCAGGGCAATGGGTAGTTTAGGGTTTTTAGTGTTAGGTTTTTTTTTGGAGGGGGGGTTTGGTGGGTGGGGGGGTTTACTGTTGGGGGGGCTTTGTGTATTTGTTTGGCAAAAGAGCTGATTATCTTGGAGCAATGCCCTGCAAAAAGCCAATTTAAGGGCTACTGGTAGTTTATTAGATTAGGGGGTGTTTTTATTTTGGGGGGCTTTTTTATTTTCATAGGGATTAGGTGTAATTTTTTTTCATTTTTTCATTTTCTTTATTATTTTCTGTAATCTTAGATTTTATTATTTTCTGTAATTCTAGCTTAAAGGGACAGTCTACTCCAGAATTTTGATTAGACTGCCCCTTTAATTTATACTTAGTTTATTTTAAAGTAGTGTTAGTTTTTTTTAATTTAAGAGTAACTTTAAATTAGGTAATTTTGGTTCATTTAGGGGATGTTAGGTTAGGGGGGTTAGGTTAGGGGTTAGGTTTATTGCATTGTGGGCTATGGCGGTTTAAGGGTTAATACTTGGATAGGTGTATTGCGTTGTGGGCTATGGCGGTTTAGGGGTTAATACTTTAATATGTGTATTGCGTTGTGGCTTAATGACAGATTAAGGGTTAATAGTTTAAATAGGTAGTTTGCGATGTTGGGGTTGGCAGATTTAGGGGTTAATTGAGTTATTACTTGCGGTATGGGTTTGATGGCGGATATAGGGGTTAATATACTTTATTAGTTATTGCGGTGGGGGGTTGCGGTTGACAGGTAGATAGACACTGTGCATGCGTTAGGTGTTAGTTTATGTTTGCAGGCACTTTCAGGAGTTACGGTGCTCCCATACTCAGCACAAGGCTTGCTACGGCTACCTTTTATGGCGAGGTAAAAATGGGGTAAGATTTCTCCATTTTCGCCACGTAAGTCCTTGCGCTGGATATTGGATACCGATTTATGACGCGGCCCCATGTTAGCTTATGGGAGTAAAAATTGCAGGCGACGGGTGAAATATACGAGCGTAACTTGTATGTTACGCTGTATATGTGATACCAAAACAGCGCAAAACCCGGCGTCGCCGGATTTTGCGGGTGACACTGCATATTGGATCGAGCCCATGGTGCGATGTTAGACTTAGGTTTAGGGGTTAATATGTTTATTCTAGTGGCAACGTTGTTGGGGTCGGCAGATTAGGGGTTAATAAAGTAGGTAGGTGTCGGCGATGTTAGGGACGGCAGATTAGGGGGTTAATAATATTTAACTAGTGTTTTTGATGCAGGAGTGCAGCGGTTTAGGGGTTAATATGTTTATTTTATTGGCGCCGATGTGCGGATCGGCAGATTAGGGGTTAATAATTTTAATTTTAGTGTTTTTGATGCGTGAGGGCCTCGGTTTAGGGGTTACTAGGTAGTTTATGGTTGTTAGTGTACTTTTTAACCCTTTAGTTATGAGGTTTATGTTACAGCTTTGTAGCGTAAAACTCATAACTACTGCTTATAGATGGCGTTACAGATCTTGGCATTAAGGCCTGTAACACTCACTTTTTGGCCTTCCAAAATCAACTTGTAATACCGGCGCTAGGAAAATTCCATGTTAAAAAATCCTTACGTAAATTGCGTAAGGTGATGTGAAGTATTTTCAGGTAGGCCAAAAGCGGGACAGCCTTTTTTTCAAGGCTCGTAATAGCAGCGGTAGTGAGAAAGCAGCGTTTTGACCCAAAACGCTGCTTTTTCACGCGTTAATGAAAATTCGTAATCTAGCCGTTTGTTTTTTATTTTTTTCAATTTTAGTGTTTTTTTATTTTTTTGTAATGGTAGGTTTTTAATTTTGTAAAGTTAGGTGTTACGTGTTGGTTTCAGGAGGGGGGTGTCAGTTCAGGACTGGGCATCGGGCACTCCATACCAGCTGGAAATCAGTACTTATCTGTTCAGAACGTCCAGGAGAATAGTTTTCAGACCACGCAGCTATGATTCCAAAAGCTATTCTGTTTATTACCAGTTGTTAGGCACTTTTATAGCCAAGAATTACAGCATATAGGTTTAACAAGTGACGTATTCATAATTACATCATTTCACATAGTATTTCTATAAGAACAAAGAAACTCATTTAAAATATAATTGGAAGAAAAGGAGTGTTAGGGAGTCATTTCTACAGAAATACCTAACTACAGATAAACAGTAACTGGGCCACCTAGCCCAGCACAAATCACAGCCGTTTGACATCTTGTAGAGATAACAATGCATCCAATCACATTGTCAGGGTCATTCTCAGGGCTATTATATCTATGCAAGTCTCCCTAACATCAGCATATTTCTTACTACATAGTAAACCACTATAATAAAAGATTCATTACCCAAGATGGATGCCTAAGACAAAATGGCGGCGAAGAACAAGATGGCGCTAGTCATGCTAACAATAATTCCTAACATACCACTCTTTTATTCTAACAGAATAACACAAAAATAGACAGGCGCAGAAAATTAGTAAAGCCTTTAACAACAGTATAAGCTTAATACTATGGTAACAGGACTCTATGTGAGAATAATATACAGCAAAATATTCATATGTAGTGGTATAATTTTATAGGCTAATAGGGCACAATTTGTCACTGCACATAGGTGCAGTCCCTCCAATACTCTCCTTTCACCTCCCAGCATCCCCAAACTACTGGTCTATCTGCACAAAGACCCAACCAGCCCCCCATCTACCCCCAAACAACGCTGCATCTCTTATTTCTCCACCTGCATTGCTAGCAACCCCCAATATTTCCAACAGTTCCTTTCTCCACAGTAAAGCATGACATGGTAACAGCACAACTGTCTCTAGGTGGCCTCTGATCATTTTAAGAACAGCCTTTGTCCTCTTCATCGTCCTCAGACACTTTGCTATAATACAGTTCTCCAACAGTTCATTTGCAGTAGGGGTGCTTATCCAGTGTTCTTCCGCAGGGAGATGCTGGAAATCTGATGGTTTGTTCATGGGGTAGACAAGGCAGCCAGTGGATCCACATGGCAAGCAGACACTTAAGTCACAGGGAGTCTATGAAGGAAACAGAAACAGCACAAGATGAGTACACACCCCAATACAATCACAATTATGTCCAAATAAAACTTCTTTCATCTTTTTTTTGTAAGCATCACAATTCCTTTAGCTTAACTCATCCTATGTAAACATTGTGGATATATAATACAAACTAAATACATTGATACTTTACAGAGAATAATTCACAGCTTCTCTATACAATTTAAATGATACTTCATGAATATTAAGCAAGTGAAAACGGCTAAACTTCATCAAGAGGCTGCATGGCTATACTAAAACTTATGCTAAGGCCTGCCCTGTAGCAAAAATGAAAAATAAAACAGTCAATAAAAACATTTTCTCTCAAATGAATTTCTTTACACGGTTACTTTGAACTACTAAAAGTAAAAGAACCTAGTGTTGCTTTATTCTGCACAGCTACTATCTATAATGTTTATAATTCTCCAACTATGATCTTAATAGTCAACAATCTCATCTGATATAAACATTTAATAGTTTACTAATTATTTTATGCAACCTAAATTCTCTCACACTCCTGTATGAGGAAAGAATACAATCATAACATCATTTAAAACTACAAAATCTCTTAAAGGTAAACACTTCTGTATGGTAAGATAAATCCTTTCTTTGACAAACATCTGGAATTACCAAATTCAAATTGCAAGTACCATACCAATTAATAAAAGGGAAACAAAATACATTTGCTTTCATAACATAGCTCCAATAAGAGCCATTGCATGTAGAAAATATACTATCAATATGACTATAATTATGCTACTCCCTAAACAAATATTTCTCTGTCTAATTAATATAAACTTCTAGCTGAGACATGTCCTCATTATGTTCCACAGGGTGGAGGGTCTAAAATATTCTGATATATTTCAGCATTTTCTTTAAATTATAAAGGTGCAAACATATTTTCTATACTCAGTGGGCCATTCAATAGGTTACAATACTGCAAAGTTTAGACTTACACTTATCTAAAGGGTTACACTTTTCTGCAGATAAAACTATATGACTATAACTAATGTGATCAACAAAAAATAACACCAATACAATAGCGTACAAAACAAGAAATATAAGTACACAATTTAAAACAATACTCCCCTAATTTAATTGGTTGACCCTGTAACAACATAACAGGTCCTCCATATCAACCGGCAAGGCACAGTCCAGAGAAGGATAGTCTTTATGTTCTGACAACACACATCAGAGGAAACAGTCATGGATTACCCAGAGTCCAGTTCTGGGGCTGGTACCAGCATGCAAAGCAAAGAATGGATCCAAAGATAGTTTAGCAACTTTTACTGCAGTATGGTGGTTAAAACAAGCTTGACAAAAGGTCTTTTATCTTCATCTTTTCTTTCTTTAAAGGTTTACTTGCATTCCATCTTTAATCTTTTGAAGAGTGCACTTATGGAATTTTATCTGTACCGATTTTACCTAAATATGGAAAAAACTCAAAAATAATTCCGTTAGTGTCTTTAATTTCTGGATACAGCTGCATGATCTCATCCTGCAAATACAAATATAGTGTTAAGAACCAAATAGAAAAATAAAACATTTTAGGCATCAAATATGAGAGCAAAACAAAACACAGAAAGACAATGAAGAGATAGAAGCCACCAGGGAGGGAAAAAGGAGTGGGGTATGAGTATACAGGCTACGACCGGGGTGGCCATCAATGTAGATGATGTCCGTGGCCAGATTCCCAATGAAGGAAAGTTCTAGACAATCCTAGGGACGTAGTGCATCCTGCATAGGGATAAGACAGGGAAATTTAGGGCACAGCTGGTGGTTAGGCAATAACATTGTAAGAGGAGATTCAAAACGTTTTAGGTTCACCTTCTTACCTAAAAACATACACCCCTATCACATAAAGATACTCATCAATACTTCCCCCTTTTTTGCGTGAAACATCCCATGTGGCACGCAAACACAACATAACAAAAAACTAAAAGACAAATTATGCACTCCACTCATGCAGAATACAATTTTCAATAGCAAGCAAAATCAAATACACCTCCACATGCAATATTCCATTCATACAGCACCTTACCACGCGCCTTCACGAAAAATAAAAACACAGCATTCTCTTAGAAAACACTTAAACCAATTGTCCATTTTACAAAACAAAACATGAACAGCCGACACAAACTTTTAACAACCAGAATTAACCTGAAATTCAACACATATACTTACATTCACTGAGACACAGCACTGAAAAATCCTACATTCTAGCAAAACTCTACAAATAATTAAAATCCTATCACAACTTTCTATGCCCTAGATTTGCAAATGCTACCATGCACAATACTATGAGATCACACTAATAATGCAATCACTTCAGAAGATCAATAAACTCCAGTTGCATATTTACAAATAAAATCCCTAACCATAAATTTACAAAAGAACACACAAACACCTAAGTATACAATTTTGGGAATAATTAGATAATAATGATACAGCCACTGTTCTATATAGCTCCTGCTCGCATGCACCATGCAAATCCACTGTTAAAGGGACATTTTAGTATAAATTAAACTTTCATTATTCAGATAGGACTTTTAATTTTAATCAACTTTCCAATTTACTTTTATCATCAAATTTTTCTCTTGGTATTCTTAGTTTAAACTAAACATAGGTAGGCTCATATGCTAATTTTTTAGCCTTTGAGGGCTGCCTCTTATCACAGGCTTTTAAAATCTCTTTCCAACACAGAGAGACAAAATACTTGTGGGCCATATAGATAACACTGTGTTCGGGCACAGGGGGTCATCCAATACCCAGCACAAAACAATGCTAAATTTAAGACAATAGACCATAAACAGTCACAGTCATGTGACCAGGGAGCTGGCAGAAGGCCCCTAGACACAAGGCAACTACAGAGGCAAAAAGCATACCAATACAACTGTGTTGGCCATGCAACACTGGGGAATGGGTAATAAAGGGATTATCTATCTTTAAAACAATAACAATTATATGGTAGACTGTCCCTTTAAGTAAATCAGGTGTGGCACAAATAATTTGTGAAAAGCTGTTAGAATCCAGTCTATACTTTTACATAACCAAAATTTTAATAACGACACAATTATTTGATTTAACTTTGTTTATAATTTGATAATCACCATTCTGCAGCTCTCTAGCCAAATGTAACAAATGTATATAACAAAAAATAAAATAAGCTCTCTTCAAAAAAATAATAATAAAATTTCCCCTTTAAATTATTCCCAATGAGTCATTGGCCTTACTTATAATAAAAATGTATACTGACATTCATTAAATAGCCTAAGCAAGCATAACCAGCATAAAAACACACTCACAGTGGGATGCAGGCTAGTTAAAGGGACATTTTACTCAAATTAAAAATGATCTTTAATTGAAACTGCTGACACAGTTAAATATACTAGTGTTAGGCTTACAGTAAACCTCATTGTCTTCTCTGTAAATATTTCCTTAAAATCTCAGATTTTATATCAGTTTGCCTGTATCCCTTAAAATATTTTCACTCCTCTGTTTGTCTTTTTTTTTCTTTGCTAGTCTCACAGATCGCAACACTAAGATTGTAGACAACTTATCAATTCAGTTTGCATTACAGAGAGAATTCAGTTACACTGCAAAAGAAATATCTGCTAACTAAATGGCAGATTTAAAAAGAATACAAAGAAAGTTCCCAAAAAAATATATTTTGCAAACTACTAATACAGTGTTATTGCTGCTCCTGAACTCCTTTCACATGAGTGAACTGGTCCTTTAAATAATAAAATGACAATTTTCTAGTGCTCTGTCTACGCACTGAGCTCTGATTTTACAGACAAACAATTCAACCCATTACAATTTACTTCCTATATACACAAACTTGCAAATGCAACTTCTCCTACATTTTAAACTATTCAGCTTGTATAACAAGCCATTACAAATACATTAATATAAAACAATTTTACATTGTACTGTCCCTTTAAGGACTAACCATTTATCATGTAACAAATCCTTTAGTTTCCTTGCTTCCTTGCAAAAACAATATATTTATATGCTGCATCAGGTGGACATTTTTTTTTTATATATTTGCATACAACAAATATCACATTAAACTAAAACTGCTTATTAATAACACACATATTTAAAACATGCTTATGACTTTAAAGTTGTAACAATAAGACTTCAAAATACCTCATTACAACGTCATTTTTACAGCGATACACACAAGCTCAGATCATCTCGCATACCAGCAATTCACTCCCCCCTTTTTCCTTTCCTCCGGAAAACAAATATTCAAAATAACATACCAAAGACACATAAAACACAATAAGATCAACTTTCCACCAAATTTACAATGTATTTGAAAAGTCCCCAAAATCGTAAGGAATGGCCATCTCCCCACGATTTGAGAAACATTTCAAAACAGGATAAAAAACATCCTCCGTTCTTTTTTTTATTTATTTATTTTTTATTTTGTTATTCTGTTGATCTAAGCAACTCTTTGACACATAATAACAGACACATAACACATGACACATCCAAATATACAAAATTTCCTTTTCATTACTGCAAACAAAAGAAAGAAAAAATTTATACTTAACGGAGCTGCTGTAACAGTTTTTTTTTATTTCTCTTCACTGACTCTACAAAGCTGCTCACTGAAAGATGTTTTATGATCCCCCCTCCCTTTCTAGAGTGGGCTCCTTTCTGCCTGAAATATTTCTGCTTTTTTTTTTTTTTTTAACAGTTTGTTAACCGTTTTGTAGACATTTCAAATGCAATAACATTTTCCTCTTCTCTGTGCATTATTAACAATATTTGGCTATGAGCAGACCCCACTTTTCTTTAACAACACAATAAGAGCAGCAGTAATAAAATGCACAGTCACTTAATATATATTTTAAGCACAAAACAGCACAGCAATTATATAGCAATAAAAAGCAAGCAAGCAAACAAATTAGTATCCAATTTCCAGTGACAGGAAACAAAAATCTACTATAGGAATGTATAGGGACAACTTCAACACAGCGATGCCAATTTGCCCGGGGAACTTAACTTAAAAACCTCCGTCAAATTGCATGCTAACTTAACTTGCGCGCTTACCAGACAGGACTACAATACCTGTCATAAACTAGCACAGGACTACAATACCTGTCTAGAACTAGCACAGGACTATTAACCTGTCTAGAGGGATTTATCACAAGTGCCGAGACAGGACTCAAACCTTTGCACAAACCCTGCTTCTTTCTTTAATGCAGGAATCCCTTATAACCCTTTATCATATATTACCAACACCTATTACAAAAAATAAAACCAACTAAATTTAGGTTCAGATTCACAGAGGGAAAGCAGAGTAAATAAACACTGATCCACTTACCCAGTGTAAATTCCAATTCTGACACCAGAAACTGTTACGTGTTGGTTTCAGGAGGGGGGTGTCAGTTCAGGACTGGGCATCGGGCACACCATACCAGCTGGAAATCAGTACTTATCTGTTCAGGACGTCCAGGAGAATAGATTTCAGACCACGCAGCTATGATTCCAAAAGCTATTCTGTTTATTACCAGTTGTTAGGCACTTTTATAGCCAAGAATTACAGCATATAGGTTTAACAAGTGACGTATTCATAATTACATCATTTCACATAGTATTTCTATAAGAACAAAGAAACTCATTTAAAATATAATTGGAAGAAAAGGAGTGTTAGGGAGTCATTTCTACAGAAATACCTAACTACAGATAAACAGTAACTGGGCCTCCTAGCCCAGCACAAATCACAGCCGTTTGACATCTTGTAGAGATAACAATGCATCCAAGCACATCGTCAGGGTCATTCTCAGGGCTATTATATCTATGCAAGTCTCCCCAACATCAGCATATTTCTTACTACATAATAAACCACTATAATAAAAGATTCATTACCCAAGATGGATGCCTAAGACAAAATGGCGGCGAAGAACAAGTTGGCGCTAGTCATGCTAACAATAATTCCTAACATTAGGTTTTAGTGTAAGGCAGCTTAGGTTTTATTTCAGAGGTAAGTTTGTATTTATTTTAACTAGGTAGTTAGTAAATAGTTAATAACTATTTACTAACTAGTCTACAGTAGTTAAAATAAATACAAGCTTACCTGTGAAATAAAAACTAAGCTAGCTACAATATAACTATTAGTTATATTGTAGCTATCTTAGGTTTTATTTCCCAGGTAAGTTTGTATTTAGTTTTAAATAGGTATTATTTAGTTAATAATTGTAACTTTAATTTAGCTGTATTTTAATTATGTTAAAGTTAGGGGGTGTTAGGTTTAGGGTTACGGTTAGGTTTAGGGGTTAATATAGTTTAATTTAGGTTGTTGCGATGTTGGGGGCTGGCAGTTTAGGGGTTAATAGGTTTATTTAGTGGTAGTGATGTGGGAGGCCGGAGGTTTAGGGGTTAATAACTTTATTTTGTGGCAGCGATGTCGGAAGCGGCAGAATAGGGGCTAATATCTTTTTTATAGTGTGGGATGTTGGGGTGCAGGGGAATATGGGTTAATAACTTTAGTATAGTGGCAGCGATATCGGGAGTGGCAGATTAGGGATTATTAGCTTTATTTCGGTGGTGGCGATATCGGGAACGGCAGATTAGGGGTTAATAACATTATTTAGGTGTCAGCAATGTCTGGGGGTGCAGATTAGGGGTGTTTAGACCTGGGGTTTATTTTGGGTGTTAGGTTTAAATGTAACTTTTTTTCATCCATCAGGGGGCTACGTTATGGAGCTTTTCATTCCGCAATCGCAGGTGTTAGGGTTTTTTTAACACGCTCTCCCCATTGATGTCTATGGGGAAATTGTGCACGAGCACGTCAAAGTAGAGCTTGTATTTTGTGGGGTATGGAGCTCAACGCAACCATATCGCACGCACAAGCCAGCTTTTTAAAAACTCGTAATGGCAGTGCTATGGAGGGATAACATAACTTTTGTTGCGTTCGTTAACTACCTTTTATAGCGCACAACTCATAATCTACCTGTATGTCAGTTATAACAGAACATAGCAATACGTTATTGCTGAGAGAGGTTTCGTTTTAGCCAGTCTTGAAATCTAAAAGCTATTAAAGTGGTTGGGAATTTAGGAGCTAATCTGAACTATTCACAATTCCACAGCAAATCATTGGCAATCATCCTCCTAGGTTAGATCAGAATTTGTGACTGACAGACTCAAGTCGGTGTCCACTCCACACTGTGTCTAGTGAAGTCGCGAACAGTTTGCCGGAGAACAGTTCCCGGCGATCATAGCTTGTTTGCGTTCGCCGCGGCGGGCAAACATATGTGATGTTCGATCCGCCCCCTATTCGTCATCATTGAGTAAACTGTGACCCTGTATCTCACAGTCTGCAGACACATTTCAGCCAATCAGCAGCAGACACTCCCTCCCAGACGCTCCCAGCTCCTGGGCAGCAGCCATTTTAGATTAATTCTGATCCTGCATTCTTAGTGAGAGGAGGGATAGTGCTGCTGCTGCTGATGATTTTATAGGGAAATTGATAGCTAGGCTAGTGTATTCAGCGTCAACTACAGTCCTGAAGAACTCATCTGATCTCTGCTGTAAGGACAGCACCCCAAAAAGCCCTTTTTAGGGCTAGAACATCAGTCGTTTTTTGTTTTTTTTCTCTTTGTAAGCTAATTGCATTTGCCTGCCTGTCAGCGTGTGTCAGGCTCACAGCATATACTGTGCCTACTTGCTCACTGCCACCATTCATATCTGGTGTAACATTAGTGTAAATAAAAAAAAATAAAAAAACGTTTACATCAGTCTGCTAGTGTAATCTAATTTCAGCTGCCAGCAGGCCAGCCTGTGTGTCAGGCTCACAGTATATACTGTGCCTACTTCCTCAGTGTCACCACCAGTCATATCTGGTGTAACATTAGTGTAAATTTAAAAAAAAAATGTTTTACATCAGTCTGCTAGTGTAATCTAATTTCAATTGCCAGGCCAGCCTGCCACTGCCAGCCTGTGTGTCAGGCTCACAGCATATACTGTGCCTACTTCCTCAGTGCCACCACCAGTCATATCTGGTGTAACATTAATTTTTTTTAAAAAAAAAATTACATCAGTCTGCTAGTGTAATCTAATTTCAGTTGCCAGGCCAGCCTGCCATTGCCAGCCTGTGTGTCACGCTCACAGCATATACTGTGCCTACTTCCTCAGTGCCACCACCAGTCATATCTGGTGTAACATTAGTGTAAATTTTTTTAAAAAAAACTTTTACATCAGTCTGCTAGTGTAATCTAATTTCAGTTGCCAGGCCAGCCTGCCACTGCCAGCCTGTGTGTCAGACTCACAGCATATACTGTGCCTACTTCCTCAGTGCCACCACCAGTCATATCTGGTGTAACATTAGTGTAAATTTAAAAAAAAAAACTTTTACATCAGTCTGCTAGTGTAATCTAATTTCAGTTGCCAGGCCAGCCTGCCACTGCCAGCCTGTGTGTCAGGCTCACAGCATATACTGTGCCTACTTCCTCAGTGCCACCACTCATATCTGGTGTAACATTAGTGTAAAATTTTTTAAAAAAAACTTTTACATCAGTCTGCTAGTGTAATCTAATTTCAGTTGCCAGGCCAGCCTGCCACTGCCAGCCTGTGTGTCAGGCTCACAGCATATACTGTGCCTACTTCCTCAGTGCCACCACTCATATCTGGTGTAACATTAGTGTAATTTTTTTTAAAAAAAAACTTTTACATCAGTCTGCTAGTGTAATCTAATTTGAGTTGCCAGGCCAGCCTGCCACTGCCAGCCTGTGTGTCAGGCTTACAGCATATACTGTGCCTACTTGCTCAGTGCCACCAGTCATATCTGGTGTAACATTAGTGTAATTTTTTTAAAAAAACTTTTACATCAGTCTGCTAGTGTAATCTAATTTCAGTTGCCAGGCCAGCCTGCCACTGCAAGCCTGTGTGTCAGGCTTACGGCATATACTGTGCCTACTTCCTCAGTGCCACTACTCATATCTGTTGTAACATTAGTGTAAATTTTTTTTTAAAAAAAAAATGTTACATCAGTCTGCTAGTGTAATCTAATTTCAGCTGCCAGCAGGCCAGCCTGTGTGTCAGGCTCCCAGTATATACTGTGCCTACTTCCTCAGTGCCACCACCAGTGATATCTGGTGTAACATTAGTGTAAATTTAAAAAAAAAATGTTTTACATCAGTCTGCTAGTGTAATCTAATTTCAATTGCCAGGCCAGCCTGCCACTGCCAGCCTGTGTGTCAGGCTCACAGCATATACTGTGCGTACTTCCTCAGTGCCACCACCAGTAATATCTGGTGTAACATTAGTGTAATTTTTTTAAAAAAAAACTTTTACATCAGTCTGCTAGTGTAATCTAACTTCAGTTGCCAGGCCAGCCTGTGTGTCAGGCTCACAGCATATATTGTGCCTACTTCCTCAGTGCCACCACTCATATCTGTTGTAACATTAGTGTACATTTTTTTTTAAAAACGTTTACATCAGTCTGCTAGTGTAATCGAATTTCAGTTGCCAGGCCAGCCTGCCACTGCCAGCCTGTGTGTCAGGCTCACAGCATATACTGTGCCTACTTCCTCAGTGCCACCACTCATATCTGGTGTAACATTAGTGTAATTTTTAAAAAAAAAACTTTTACATCAGTCTGCTAGTGTAATCTTATTGCAGTTGCCTGCCTGCCAGCGTGTGTGCCAGGCCCACTTGCCAACTAGTGCCACCAATCATATTTGTTATAACAGTAGTGTAAATATTTAAAAAAAAACTTTTTTGACTGTGAAACATCAGTCTGCTAGTGTAATCTAATTGCAGTTGCCTGCCTGCCTGCCAGCGTGTGTGCCAGGCCCACTTGCCAAGTTAGTGGCACCACTCATATTTGTTATAACAGTAGTGTAAATATTTAAAAAAAAAAACATTTTTGACTGTGAAACATCAGTCTGCTAGTGTAATCTAATTGCAGTTGCCTGCCTGCCAGCGTGTGTGCCTGGCCCACTTGCCAAGTTAGTGGCACCACTCATATTTTTTGTAACAGTAGTGTAAATATTTAAAAAAAAAAATTTTTGACTGTGAAACATCAGTCTGCTAGTGTAATCTAATTGCAGTTGCCTGCCTGCCAGCGTGTGTGCCAGGCCCACTTGCCAACTAGTGCCATCAATCAAATTTGTTATAACAGTAGTGTAAATATTTAAAAAAAAACTTTTTTGACTGTGAAACATCAGTCTGCTAGTGTAATCTAATTGCAGTTGCCTGCCTGCCTGCCTGCCAGCGTGTGTGCCTGGCCCACTTGCCAAGTTAGTGGCACCACTCATATTTTTTGTAACAGTAGTGTAAATATTTAAAAAAAAAAATTTTGACTGTGAAACATCAGTCTGCTAGTGTAATCTAATTGCAGTTGCCTGCCTGCAGGCACATAACAGGGATTAAACTGCTAAGAATAGTACTACTTAACACACCACTCATATCTGGTGGCACAGTAGATTGCACGCGCAGTGCCCCAAATTTGAAGTAGGAGGACCAACCAAGCATATTTTTCCATCTCCCGGTTCCTAAAATCATCTCCGGGTTCCTAAAATCGATGCCATACCTGTACTCGATTGTGCAAAAGGAAGTCATGGCATATGGGGTCTTTCAAACTGTCTGGCCTGTTGAGGGTCGGGGACCCTCGTATAAAAAGGCTGAAGGAGAACGACCTGTACTGGGTGTCCAAGCATCTTTTTCCATCTCCCGATTCCTAAAAATTATCTCCGGGTTCCTAAAATCGATACCATACCTGTACTCGATTGTGCAAAAGGAAGTCATGGCATATGGGGTCTTTCATGCTGTCGTGCCTGTTGATGGTCGGGGACCCTCGTATAAGGAGAACGACCTGTACTGGGTGTCCAAGCATCTTTTTCCATCTCCCGGTTCCTAAAATCCATTCCATATACACGTCCCCTGATAGGGGACACCGCAGTGGAAGGTACCCGGCCACAATTTCTTTGCACAAAAGGCAATCCCGGACCCCAACCTGTACTCGATTGTGCAAAAAGAAGTAACCTTACCATGGGTCCCAGACCGCACGTCTTGTAATTCTCTGTCTGGGAAGTTATCTATCAAATCTATCTATTTATCTATCAAATCTAACTATCAATCGTATCTATCAAATGTATATTGAATCTATTGATCTATGTAATTCGTATCTATCAAATGTATATTGCATCTATTGATCTACGTAATTCGTATCTATCAAATGTATATTGCATCTATTGATCTATTTAATTCGTATCTATCAAATGTATATTGCATCTATTGATCTATGTAATTCGTATCTATCAAATGTATATTGCATCTATTGATCTATGTAATACGTATCTATCAAATGTATATTGCATCTATTGATCTATGTAATTAGTATCTATCAAATGTATATTGCATCTATTGATCTATGTAATTTGTATCTATCATATGTATATTGTAGGGATGCACCGAAATTTCGGCCGCAGAAAGTTTCGGCCGAAAATGGCATTTTTGGTTATTTCGGTTTTGGTTTTTTTGCATGTTAGTTTCGGTAAAATTATTGTGTAGCATATTTCAAATTCGATGCTAGCCTAGAGCTGCTGTTTAAGTTTATTACTTCACTTACTGTTCTGCATATAATGAGTTTTCTAGGACTATACTTTATTTGGATAATTGGTAAAAAAAAACCTGTTAAATATGATTCTGTTACATAGAACTAAATGAAGAACAATACAGTATATTGATATTTATAATTGTTTTAAGTAGGGATGCACCAAAATTTTGGTTGCAGAAACATTTTGGTCGAAAATGGCATTATTTTTTTGCCTGTTTTTTTTTTTCTTGGTAAAATTATTGTGTAGCATATTATTGTTTTAAGATATTTTTGTCCAATTTTAGTGTGTTACTTTCAATAAAAGGGTGGGCTTTTTTATTGGCTCTAATTATGCAAAAAAAAAAAAAACAATTTGAAAAAATACATTTTCGGTATCAGTTTTGGTTTTCGGCCAAGTACATCCCGGATTTTCGGATTCGGTTTCGGTCCAGAATTTCAATTTCGGTGCATCACTAGTATATTGCATCTATTGATCTATATAATTCGTATCTATCAAATGTATATTGCATCTATTGATCTATGTAATTTGTATCTATCAAATGTATATTGCATCTATTGATCTATGTAATCTATGTATCGATCTATCAAATCTATCTCGTGGCCGGACTGTTTTGTGACAGCCACTTGTGTTTTCGGCCAAATTTGAAGTAGGGGGACCGACTAAGCATCATTTCCATCTCCCGGTTCCTAAAATCCATGCCATATACACCTCCCCCGATAGGGGGAGTAACAGGTATTAAACTGCTAAGAATAGTACTACTTAACACACCACTCATATCTGGTGGTACAATAAATTGCACGCGCAGTGCCCCAAATTTGAAGCAGGAGGACCGACCAAGCATCTTTTCCATCTCCCGGTTCCGAAAATCAATGCCATATACACGTTCCCTGGCGCGGCAACTGCCTCTGGGAACCTTACCATGGGTCCCAGACCGCACGTCTTGTAATTCTCTGTCTGGGAAATTATATATCTATCAAATCTATCTATCAATCGTATCTATCAAATGTATATTGCATCTATTGATCTATGTAATCTATGTATCTATCAAATCTATCTCGTGGTTGTGCAAATGGACTGTTTGCGGTTGTTTGCGGTGCGTTACATGGGGAGTTTGGTCTGTCACTGTGAAGCGGGCGTAACCCTTACACTACCTGATCGATACAACATCATACCTGATGTTTTAAAGCACGTTATTGCAAACAATTTAGGAATGTTAGGTGATTTATGCCCTTTATGGCTTAAAACCAGACTCTGCATCAACTATGTAATTTTCCGTGGGAATTTTGCCATGGATCCCCCTCCGGCATGCCACAGTCCAGGTGTTAGTCCCCTTGAAACAACTTTTCCATCACTATTGTGGCCAGAAAGAGTCCCTGTTGTTTTTAAAGTTCGCCTGCCTATTGAAGTCAATGGCGGTTCACCCGGTTCACGAACAGTTGCCGAAGTTCGAGTCCACCGTCCGCGAACCGAAATATTTAGGTTCGAGACATCACTGTGTCTTCCTCACCTGTCAGACTGTAGACTCAGACTGAGACACGGTCGGTATTATGGTAACCTAACACCGGTAACAGGCAGCACAACAAACTAGTAGCACAGCACTCCGGCGTCCGCTCACTGGTAGTAACTCGGCCTGGAGAAGTCACAGTGCAGTAGTGCACACTGACTGACTTGAACAAACTTCTTCTCTGCCAGTCGACTCATCACAGAGAGGGTCAGTCAAGGTAACGAAATGGACTACTAACGGCTCAGACTCCTGTCCTCACCCACGCATGTCATACCACACGTGACACCACTTGTCTCAATCCGCGGCCGCTCGCTGTTAGATCTTACCGCCTACACCTGGCTCCTAGAATCAAAGAGAAGAGAGCGGGCCACTGATTGGCTCCTGAAGCTGCGTAGAGAACAGCCTTGATCGGGAGTGGTATGGGCCGCAAAGAGACTTAAGCACCACTGGGTGGCGCAGTCTCTAGCGGCCCATACAAAAAATACTAAGACATTGATATTGTGCATTGGAGGGAGAGCTGAACGGCTCACAGCCTCTCCTTTGCACAATATGGATATGGATGTAGATAGGCAGCCTTTAATTTACTATGGTGGCAGAATAGATGGTGGGGGGGGGAATGGGAGGTACATTTGGGGCTACATAAATTGTTTTTAGATATAAACTTAAAAGATTTTTTTAAATTAAACTTAATAAAAAAGTGTAATTACACACATAGGAGACCTGCCTCACCTGCCTCCTATGATGGCAAGTCACTGACATGGAGGTGCAGGTAGGCCATGAGCATATCTGTGTAGACTGTAGGAATGGCTCAGACAGTCCCATAAAACCACAACACCAAAAGGCTCTGGGAAGAATGCAGTCCAGACTTCCCAACCTGTGACAATTCTCCATTACCAGGGATGTATAAAAGGAATGTTAAGGAATTAATACAACCCATGGCCTCTGCTACTTTTGCTGCAAGGATTATAATGCTGTTTTGCTTTATAATTTTTGCCATTCTCTGAATATTTAATGGTATCTTTATCTTATATATTCTATTATTAAGGCATACACAACATTACTTAATATTTATTTACATAAAAGACAAAACAAGGTCTGATGGGAGAAAAACTTGTTTATTGATGTTAAATATACAAGCGTGATGTTAAGTTACTTGTTACAGCAAGAAAAAACTCCTGTACACCTGTTCCAAAATCGACGCCATCTGCTGACCCTTCTATTTTCACCGGAGGATTTTGGTGAGATGCTGTTATTGTCATCCTCGATAGGGGGCGAGGACTGTGAAGGCTCGTGTTCTTCAGATGGGTCTTTGGCATCAGAGGAGATTAAGCTGAGGGTAATGGAGATTTATTATTTAATATCTATCTAAAATATGTTACTTTGTCTATATTAATGTTCTTAAAGGGACAGTTAAGTCCAAAAAAAACTTTCATGATTCAAATAGGGCATTTAATTTTAAACAACTTTCCAATGTACTTTTATCACCAACTTTGCTTTGTTATCTTGATATTCTTAGTTGAAAGCTGAACCTAGGGGGTTTATATGCTAATTTCTTAGACCTTGAAGGCCGCCTCTAATCTGAAAACATTTTGCCAGTTTTTCATCACTAGAGGGCATTATTTCATGTGTTTCATATAGATAACATTGTGCTCACATATGTGAATTTACCTAGGAGTGAGCACTGACTGGCTAAAATGCAAGTCTGTCAAATGAACTAAAATAAGGGGGCAGTCTGCAGAAGCTTAGATACAAGGTAATTACACAGGTAAAAAGTGTATTAATATAACTGTTGGTTAAGCAAAACTGGGGAATGGGTAATAAAGGGATTATCTTTTTAAACAACAAAAATGCTGATGTTGACTGTCTCTTTAAGGTCACGACTTTATTGAGTTTATCCCCCCTCCCCCCATGACACTACAAAAACCTTCTGTGGAGACTTATCTGTGCCTTGTTTATTGTTCTACTGTAGAAAACTGAGTGTTATGTAGTATTAGGAGGTATTAAATATCTTACCTGTTGTTCTCACTCTGGGGTAGCTCAAATAGCAATTTTAGGGCCTCATCAAGGTCACTGACCTGTTGTGTGCAAATAAAACAATGTTAAAGAGGGAGAAGGGTGAAAACAATCGATAAGATAACTGGTTTTGTTTATTTAGGAGGACTCTAAAGCACAAAAATATACTTGCCCTGCATTTGTTGGGTGTGAACTATTTATTAAAATGCACTAATGCTTACCATTGATGAGATAGATTCAGCCCTCTCTCTGGCGCATTCAGGTTCAGAACCATTACTAGATGGACCTGGCTCTTCATTAGTTGTTACTATATCATCCAAATACCCTTTGTTGAACCATGGATGCTTCAAGATTGGCTGCAAAATAAGGCAAAAATGAATTGCATTAAAATTACTACAACCATCATTGTCATAAGACCTTTATTAAAACTTAAAGGGGTTAATAATAATTCTTTAGAAAAAGCTTTTCAAATGACTCATCTACAAAAAGTTCCATAGATCTTATGATAAATTATGTAGATAATAATTAGATAAACATTTCTAAAGGATTGTGGTTGACCTCAAAATGATTCTTGAGTATTAGTAGGAACTACAAAATATATACAGCAGTATTGGTGCATAGAGAATATATGTGTATTTATATGAAGCCAGGCTGTATCTTACCGCCAGAGAGACTCTCCTGGTTGGGTTTGGTGTCATGAGAACATTCAGTAGGTGGATGCAGTCAATAGTCATAGTAGATGGAATATCAAAATTAACCTGAAGTACACGATGTCTCTGGTACTATAAAAATCAAAAGGTAACAAGTGTCAGCAAGTTTTATGTTACTTAACACAGTCCTCATATAAAATATTTCACATACAGGTCTGTATCTAGTAATGAAAAGTATATATCTCCTGTGCCATTTTCTTATTTGTCCCTATAGAATACATTTACATACAAACTGTACTATTGTTGGTCACTTACCTCCTGGAATAGCTCATTAAATGGCAGGGTGCCAGTGACCATTTGGTAGAGAACCACTCCTAGGCACCACACATCCACCTCTGGCCCATAGTACTTCAATCGTAGGTAGTATTCTGGAGGGAAGTGAGTTGGCGTACCAGAATAGTTGGCCATCTTCTTCTCTGGATTGAATATTTTACTGATACCAAAGTCAGAGATTTTGATGTTGCCCTCTGAATCTACCAAGATGTTTGGAGACTGAAAACAAGAAAATGTTCTGTTATTTACAACAGATAATATCATATAGCACTTAATAGATAATAAAAATGTGTCTAGTAACATGTTATTCTTATTTGTGCAATTAGCTTAACTGTACATGCAATCTTCTAGTTTTATTACTACATAGTATTGTATAAATCTGTAAAGATTCTATAAAAATGAATAAAGTTTATATATTTTTAGCTTTTAACTTGCTATTTTCTCTCTTACCTTTACGTCTCGGTGTGCAACGCATTTCTGATGGCAGTAACGTAATGCAGACACCATCTGAAAAGAAAGTCAGTTGGGTTATGTTCATATCACAAGTCTGTTACACAATTATAAGTAAAAATCATATGTTTTTCTTTTCTTTGTTACATGTAGTATATTATCACTCTTTTATGTCATATTATTGAAAATCATAATTATTTTTAAACACCTACCTGACGGAACAGGAGACGGGCTTTCTCCTCGTCCATTGGGCCATGATTTAACAGATGCTGTTGGAGATTTCCTATGTCAAAAATAAAGTAAAGATAGAACAATAATTGTAAAAAATATTTATGGTTTTAAAGATGAGAAGGGAAGATCGATACAGAAGGTATGAGAATTAACATAGCAATGGGTTAACTTAAGAAATACGTTTAAAGACAGGAGAAAGAGTAGAATAAGAAAAATGAAAGAGCAAGAAACCGAATATAAATGAATAACATCAAAGTAAAATAAAAGATTTTCAGGCTGGTTACCTCCTCTTACAAACTCCATCACGATGTAAAGTTTGTCACTGGACTCAATAACTTCGTAAAATTTTACTGTAAAAGAAAGAGAAGGTATTGTTGAGAGATACATGGATATAAATACAGGGGAATTTATAATAAGCTGTATATAAGGAACATCTCAAATGGGTCATAACTTCTGACTTACCGATATTAGGATGGTCCAACATCTGCATGATGGTCACTTCTCGGTACAGCTGAAAAGGAGATGTTAAATTACTATCAAAAGAAGGATCAAATGATGACAATAATACAAACTGAAGCCCCCTTAAATAAAATAGTTTAGCAACAAAAGCTTAACAAGTCTGCAATCCCAGACTACACTGGTTAAATCAACGTGTCAATCTCTATTTATAAAAGCTCAGTGTGCTGAGGTCTTAAAGGCCCAGGTGCCCCCCAGATCTATTGTGTATGGTAGTTTTCTAAATCCCTATAATGTCTGCTGAAAAATAAGTAGTGTATAGCAGTAAATTAAATGTTATACTAATTATGCCCATTGAT
The DNA here is from genome assembly GCF_027579735.1 of Bombina bombina. Lineage (NCBI taxonomy): Eukaryota > Metazoa > Chordata > Amphibia > Anura > Bombinatoridae > Bombina > Bombina bombina. The sequence continues at coordinate 528,427,354 of NC_069501.1, read as the reverse complement.
TTCTATTTCTCTAGGGAGCTTCACTAAATTCCTTACCTTTTGCAGACAAGCAGAGTCCCTATTTGCTTTCTTAATGATTTTTATAGCAACCTGGAAATATAAAATGTGTCAGTTATATAATACAAGGTTTATTCTCAGAAGGAAGATATACAGAGTGTCAGGGACAGTTACCTTTACAATATCTATATTAAAAAATGACAGTTTGTTTTACTAACATATACTGCCATATAAGGCACAATACCTGTTCACTCTTTGCTTTCAGTGATAAAAAAGAGCATGTGACTCATAAGGACCTCCCATATACTTACCTCTCTGCCAGTCTGCATGTGCCGAGCCCGTTTCACAACACCAAAGCCACCTTTTCCAAGAGTGTCAAGGAGAAGGTAGCTTCCAACAAATGAATCAAATGGAACCACTGAGGCACAGCAAGCTAACAAGCCCCGGCATATGCCGAAGCCGTTATTGTTTGCCATTGCGTCTGCAGGAAAGAGAACATAGATGGGTTATTAAGGATCTTGGTAACTGGGGCATTATGGCCCCAGATATTTTGCTAACAGTAACAGTATATCAGCAATAACAACCATAAAAATTATATTATCATTGGCGATTATATAAAGGTTAGGTACCAACAGCATTCCATGAAAGCTTAGCCAGATAACATATTGCCAATGTTCCCTAAAGTTCAACAGATATACTAGATCAGTCTTTAAATTCAAGCAAAGAGTTATATAGTAGCATTGCTATATTATATCATATATACATGTCCCCTATCAACACCACACCCACCAACTTTTTTTAAGCCCTTACAATTAAGTCAAGAAATTGTAAAACAATGATTTGCCATATGATCATATGTTTTTACTATTTACATAAAACATGGTGCTGTTGGTTTGGATGTAGCTTTGAATTGTCAGTCTTATTTCTGAAATGTAAATAGGGATTGATTTCAGATTTTTAGGATTTATAGTGACTGCTAATCAAAGGTAAACAACCACATTTCCCCTAGAGTTGCTCCTATCATTGAGTAAAACTTGGATTCATGGTAAAACATAAAAGACAAATAAAACTTGCATAAAATAATTATATCAGTTAGAGCCGTATAATTATTGTATGGACCACTGTTTTTTAAACCTATCCTCAGGCCTCCACAACAGGCTAGATGTGGAGAATATGTGATCTGGAGCACAGGTTAAATAATTAGCTTTTAAATTAATATTGTAGATCAGTTATAAATACATCTCAGTATTACTTGAAGTTCTTCAGAAATTGTAGTCAGTATTCACTAAAACTCAATAGTAATTGAAGTCAAGATTCACTGTAGCTTATCAGCAACTCAAGTAAAGATATGTAGCATGAGTGAATATTCTTTATATGTACACATGATGGTTTTGTGATGTCATAGTAATGACTGTGACCTCATTGTTATCACATAACACACCCAAGCCAAACTAGTCATCAAGCCCTTAGTTGTGCAGCATGTATAAAACACAAACCACCCAAATACACTACACAGATCTCATATATAACAGATTACACATTTGGTACACAACAGACACAATGTTCCCTAAAGTTCAACAGATACACTAGATCAGTCTTGAAATTCAAGCAAAGAATTAGCACATGTATATGTATACCTGCATATACATATATAGTAGCATTGCTATATCATATATATGTGCCCTATCAACACCACACCCACCAACTTTTTTAAGCCCTTACAATTAAGTCAAGAAATGTCTTTTAGTATCCTCTTTCAATGGTCAAATACATTAACTAAACTGCCTGTATACAGCAGTTTCCTGAATCTATGTACTGTATATATGGTCTCCAGAACATACATGAAATATGTAATTAACAATTATGTTAGCTTCCAAAATCATCAATAATGTAATATGTTGCCATTGCTAACTATAACAGGCCAGATTTTGAAGATATTTGAGCTGGGGCACAGGTGAAATAATTAGCTTTTAAATTAATATTGTAGATCAGTTATAAATACCTCTCAGTATTCCTTGAAGTTCTTCAGAAATTGTAGTCAGTATTCACTAAAACTCAATAGTAATTGAAGTCAGTATTCACTGTAGCTTATCAGCAACTCAAGTAAAGATATGTAGCAGGAGTGAGAAGTATTCTTTATATGTACATATGATGGTTTTGTGATGTCATAGTAATGATTGTGACCTTATTGTTATCACATAACACACCCATGCCAAACTAGTCATCAAGCCCTTACTACTGTGCAGCACATGCATAACACAAACCACCCAAATACACTACACAAATCACATATATAACAGATTAAACACTTGGTACACAACAGACAGAGTCTCTGCATAAAACACTACACACACAGCAAAGGGTTCACCACACAAAAACAAACAGGTATTTGGTAGTAACATTCTTATGAAAATGTACATATTACTAGTTAGGCCTCATATCTACAGACTAGTGCAGTGGGCCGCCAGTTGGCCATCCCTGTTTTAAAGTTACCGTTCAAAACAATGAATGAGGGCTGACTGGTTTGGCTAAAAGCCTTAAGTTGTAGTAGGCGGTATTTTTTGGAAGGGTGAGGGATTTTTTTTTTTATATTGGTGCTCCTGGCTGTAGCCTGTAGGAGTGTTGCGCTAACTGGTGCCAAATTCTTTTGTTTGGCAGTGAATGTTTCAGTGTAAACCCCATTTTCCTGACTCTTTATTTTGCATGTGAGGTGGGAAACATATCTCTGTGCACTTAGCCACTCTGCAGAGAACTCAGAGTAGACAGACCCTCACCGGGCCAGTACTAGAGTGTCTCTGTCTGTTTGAGAAGGTTTGTACTGAACATAATGGGTTTAATATGTGGCACACTCTATTAGAGCTCTACTTAATATGGTACACATGAGCTCTGGCAAGCACTGGTCATTCATTTTGTGTAATGTACCACACACTGAACATGGCCTGTGTGTAACGTGAAATGCACTAGACATGACTGCTGTTTAACACTGCATGTACTGTGTTGTATATTACACCGTGCCCTGAATCTGATAGCTTGTTAATATGCTATACACAAAAAGTCTGCCATACAATCAGCAAATCAGCATAAGACATTTATTATTGCATGCATTGATCTGCATTATAAAAAATAAAAAAGAATTACACCTAATCTAATAGCCCAATAAAAATAAAAAAGCCCACCCAGAATTAAATAAACCCTAGTGTTAGGTGTTGTTTTCAGGGTGGGCGTGTCAGTTCAGGACTAGGCCTCGGGCACACCGTACCAACTGGAAATGAAGGGGTAATTTGATCAGGATATCCACAAGAACAGACTTCAGACCACGCAGCAATGAGTCTAAAAGCTATTCTCCTTTATTGAAAGATAAAAGGCACATCTTAAAGGCGACAGTTACAGCATATGGGGTTAACATGATGACACGTTATGACCGCGTCATTTTACACAGTGTTTGTCATGAAAAATACTAGCTCATTATTATAGTTAGGTAAAGCAGAGTTGAAAAGCAATATTTCTATAGTCATAATAACAAAGGCATCTAGGACCAAAGCAAGATTATATGAGCATCTTATAGAGATGGTAATTTCCAAGCGTTTTGCCAGGAACATCAGCAAGGCCACTAGCTCTAAGAACCTAATAACAAATATGTCTTTTCCCACTACAGAATGATTGCTATAATAAATGTTATTCAGACAAGATGGATGCCAAAGACAAAATGGCAGCCAAGAACAAGATGGCGCTACTCATGCTAACAATAATTCCTAACATACCACCCTTTTATTCTAACAGAATAACACAAAAATAGAAAAGCACAGAAAATTAGTAAAGCCTTTAACAACAATATACAGTGGGGAAAAAAAGTATTTAGTCAGCCACCAATTGTGCAAGTTCTCCCACTTAAGAAGATGAGAGAGGCCTGTAATTTTCATCATAGGTATACCTCAACTATGAGAGACAAAATGTGGAAACAAATCCAGACAATCACAATGTCTGATTTGGAAAGAATTTATTTGAAAATTATGGTGGAAAATAAGTATTTGGTCAATATCAAAAGTTCATCTCAATACTTTGTTATATATCCTTTGTTGGCAATGACAGAGGTCAAACGTTTTCTGTAAGTCTTCACAAGGTTATCAAACACTGTTGCTGGTATGTTGGCCCATTCCTGCTTGCAGATCTCCTCTAGAGCAGTGATGTTTTGGGGCTGTCGCTGGGCAACACAGACTTTCAACTCCCTCCAAAGGTTTTCTATGGGGTTGAGATCTGGAGACTGGCTAGGCCACTCCAGGACCTTGAAATGCTTCTTACGAAGCCACTCCTTCATTGCCCGGGCAATGTGTTTGGGATCATTGTCATGCTGAAAGACCCAGCCACATTTCATCTACAATGCCCTTGCTAATGGAAGGAGGTTTGCACTCAACATCTCACGATACATGGCCCCATTCATTCTTTCATGTACACAGATCAGTTGTCCTGTTCCCTTTGCAGAGAAACAGCCCCAAAGCATGATGTTGAAACTCCCATGCTTCACAGTAGGTATGGTGTTCTCTCTCCTCCAAACACGACAAGTTGTGTTTCTACCAAACAGTTCTACTTTGCTTTCATTGACCATATGACATTCTCCCAATCCGCTTCTGGATCATCCAAATGCTCTCTAGCATACTTCAGACTGGCCCAGACATGTACTGGCTTAAGCAGGGGGACACGTCTGGCACTGCAGGATCTGAGTCCCTAGCAGCGTAGTGTGTTACTGATGGTAGCCTCTGTTACGTTGGTCCAGCTCTCTGCAGGTCATTCACTAGGTCCCCCCGTGTGGTTCTGGGATGTTTGCTCACCGTTCTTGTGATCATTTTGACCCCACGGGGTGAGATCTTGCGTGGAGCCCCAGATCGAGGGAGATTATCCAGTGTTCTTCTGCAGGTAGATGCTGGAAGTCCGATGGTTTGTTCATGGGGTAGACAAGGAAAGCTAGTGGATCCCCATAGCAAGCAGACACTCGAGTCAGGAGTCTAAGAAGGAAACAAAACAGCACAAGATGAGCACACACCCTGAAACAATCACAATTATGTCCAAATAAAACTTCTTTCACCTTTTTTTTGTAAGCATCACAATTCCTTTAGCTTAACTTATCCTATGTCATTTAAAACCAGAAAAAAAACATTGTGGATATATAATATAAACTAAACACATTGATTATACTTTTACAGAGAATAATTCATAGCTTCTCTATACAATTTAAATGATACTTCATGAATACTAAGCAAGTGAAAACTGCTAGAATTCATCAAGAGGTTAAATGGCTATGCTAAAACTTATGCTAAAGCCTGCCCTGTAACAAAAATAAAACAGTCAATAAAAATATTTTCTTTACACTTTCTCTTGGAACTACTAAAACAAATAAAAGAACATAGTGTTGCTTTATTCTGCAAAGCTACTATATGTAATGTTTATAATTCTCCAACTATGATCTTAATAGTCAGCAATCTCATCTGATATAAACACTGCTAGTTTACTAATTATTTTATGCAAACTAAATTCTCTCACACTCCTGTATGAAGAAAGAATACAATCATAACATTATTTAAAACTACAAAATCTTTTAAAGGTAAACACATCTTTATGGTAAGATAATTCCTTTCATTGACAAACATCTGGAATTACAAAATTCAAATTGCAAATACCATACCAATTAATAAAAGGGAAAAATACATTTGCTTTCATAACACAGCTCCAATAAGAGCCATGGTAGGTAGAAAATATACCATCAATATGACTATAATTATGCTACTCCCTAAACAAATATTTTGCTGTATAATTAATATAAATGTTTATTCTGATATATTGCAGCATTTTCTTTAAACTATAAAGGTGCAAACATATTTTCTATACTCAGTGGGCCATTCAATAGGTTACAATACTGCAAGGTTTAGAGTTACACTTATCTAAAGGGTTACTTTGTTTAAGTACATAAACTACAATGTGCACTAATACCAATAATTAACAAAGTTATCAGTGACTAAAGCTATGGGCGTATATTGCATGTGTTCCTATTCAATTGTATTCAGTTGAGAGTCAGTGGAGTGAAATCCTTCTCTTGTACTATCACAATAATAAACTGATGCAAATAGGATCTTACCGCCGCCGCCTCCTCCTCCTATCCTGGCCGGTCTTAAGGTAGGGGCCGAGTCTTGTGCTGGGGTTCTGCTCTGAAGATCTTATCTGGGATCCGACCTCCGTCTGTATTTTCGGCGTTCTCCCCCTCCTCTCAGCTCTCCTTACCCTCCTTGGCCATGTTTGGGGGTGCGGTCAAGACTCCATTGATTGACACATCCGATGACGATTACTCCCCTGAACAGCTGCTCTGTATGCCGGAACCCTATCCGGCTGTAGTATCTGGACTGTTTGTTATCTCCAAGGCTAGCCGTGCTCACTGGGGTCAAAGATAGCCACAACAGTAGAACAATAAAGCTGCTTATGAGTACGGCTTCTGAGCCGAAACATGTCAGTTGCTTCCTGCCGACCAATCCTTGTACATCATCCATGTTTGTGCCTTGACGAGGATTTTAAACGCTAAGGTGAAAATAAAGTATGACTTTTTAAACTACATATCCCGCAGCCGGTACTCCTTTATTGTTCTACTGTTGTGGCTAATACCAATAAGGCATACTTTTCTGCAGACAAAACTATATGATTTCTTATAACTAATATGATCAACAAAAATAACACAAATACAAGAGAATATAAAACAAGCAATATAAGTAAACAAGTTAAAACAATACTCCCCTAATTTAATTGTGGTTGACTCTGTAACATCATAACAGGTCCTCAATATCAACAGACAAGGCACAGTCCAGGGAAGGATAGTCTTTATGTTCTGAAGACACACATCATAGGAAACAGTCATAGATTACCCAGAGTCCAGTTCTGGGGCTGGTACCAGCATGCAAAGCAAAGAATGGATCCAAAGATAGTTCAGCAACTTTTACTGCAGTATGGTGGTTAAAACAAACTTGACAAAAGGTCTTTTATCTTCATTTTTCTTTTCTTCACCTAGGCACCAGGCATTTCTTTTGTTTAAAAGGCTTACTTGCATTCAATCTTCACTAGTGCACTATGGAATTTTATCTGTACAGATTTTGCCTAAATATGAAAAAATCCAAAATAATTCAGTTAGTGTTTTTTACTCTCTGGATACAGCTTCATGATCTCATCCTGCAAATACAAATATTGTGTTAAGAACAAAATAGAAAAATAAAAACATTTTAGGTTAATTGTCTTACTTATAACAATCACCCAAATCACATACGGATACTCAGCAATACTCAACAATACTTCCCCCTTTGTTTGCGTGAAACACCCCATATGTCACGCAAACACAAGATAACAGCAAACTAAAAAACAATTCATGCACTCCGTAGTATACTATTCTTAACATCAGGCAAAATCAAATACACCTCAATATTCAATATTCCATTCATACAGCACCCTATCACACGCATTCACTAAAAATAAAAACATAACATTCTCTGAGAAAACACTTAAAACCAACTGTCCATTACGCAAAACAAAACATTAACAGCCGGCACAAACTTTTAACAACCACAATTAACCTGAAATTCAACACATATACTTACACATTACTGAAACACAGCACTTGCAAAACACTACAAATAATTAAAATCCTATAACAACCGTCTATACCCTGGTTGTGCAAATTCCACCATGCACAATACTATGATATCATACTAATAATGCAATCACTTCAGAAGATCAATAAACTCCAGTTGCATATTTACAAATAAAATCCCTAACCATAAATTTCCAAAGGAACATACAAACACCTAAGTACTATATTCTGGGAAAGGTCAGATAATAATGGTACAGCCACTGTTCTATATAGCCCCTGCTTGCATGCACAGTGCAAATCCACTGTTAAATAAATTATATTTGGCACAAATAATTTGTGAAAAGCTCTAGAATCCAGTCTATACTTTAACATAACCAAGATTTTAATAAATACACAATTATTTGATTTAACTTTTTTATAATTTGATATTCACCATGTTACAGCTCTCTAACTAAATATAACAACTGTATACAACCAAATGAGCTTTCTACAAAAGAATAATAAGAATGTATACTAATAGATTAAAAATAACAGTTTGTCCAAAAATTTCCCCTTTAACTTGTTCTCAATGAACCACCGTCCTCACTTATAATAAAAATGTATACTGACATCCATTGAATAGTCTAAGCAAACACAGCCAGTATAAAAAAACACACACTCACAGTGGGGTGCAGGCTAGTTAAATGGACATCTGTAAATATTTCTTTAAATTCTCAGATTGGATATCAGTTTGCCTTACAGAGAGAATTGCGTTACACTGCATAAATGTCTGCTATCTAAACGGCAGATTTTATATAATATATACAAGGAAATGTCTCTGCACACGGTGGAGATGTAACCAAACTATTGTAAAACAAACACAGAAAACCATCCAAGTCTGATGCAAATAGCACTGCCCTTTTATCAGGGTGTTCTAGGGACATTGAGCTGAACGACAAAAAAATGTAAAAAAATATATTTTGCAAGCTACTACATTTATGTTTTATCTCCTTTACTTGTTAACACAGTGTTATTGCTGCTCATGAACTCCTTTCCCATGAGTGAACTGGTCCTTTAAGTAATAAAATTACCATTTTCCATTGCTCTGTCTAAGCCCTGAGCTCCGATTTTACAGACAAATATAAGATAAAGAACACAATGAGATATGCTTATTATCTGAGATTCAACCCATTGTAATAAACTGTGTTTTGAAAGCACAAAACCAGCTACTTCATATATACAAATAAACTTGCAAATGCAATTTCTCCTACATTTTATACTATTCAGCTTGTATCAGAAGTCATTGAAAATACATTAATATAAAAACTATGTTACAGTATACTGTCCCTTTAAGGATTAACCATTTATAACATGTATATTACATATTCTAACGGAAATCAAAACAAGGGTTGGAGATGGCGCCGAAAGGCTATCTGGTGGAGAATAATTGAATTTAAGAAATATCAAAATGTACTTCAGAAAAAAGGGTAAGGAGAAATAAAAATGTCTAAGACCATATATATATAAAAATGTGACTCAAAGTGTAATAAACACTTTCGTGGTAAGAAGGCAATCCACTGATTAAAATAAACAAATTCAATTTATTAATGCAATAAATAGTAAAACTGCTAATACATTTCTGTTAGAATAGTATTTAATACATTTCAATATGTTCATGAAACCATCTGATACTAGTATCTAAAAATTGAGAAGCACTAATCATTTAAATGACAATTTAAATAACAATTTAGTGACCTCTAAATGCTAAAATTGTTTAAAAAGCTACACGTTAAGCTAATTAATTACACAATAAGCTGTTAAGAACCCGGGTTACATAAACCTGTATGAATGATTATAATTGCTAGTTGTTAGATTCAGGTAGGCACTTTGTGCTAGTATCGATGAATAGTCTTTTGATTAAGGAAAACTTGAGCTCAACAATATAGTCCTTATGATACAGTTCAAGCTAAAAACTGAGAGTCTTCACCCCCACTCATGAGGGTCTTTCAAGTAACACAGTCAGTTATAGGCACTCACCCGGAGCTCCGGTTTTAGGGGCGGACCTCTTTACTCCGCTCACCTGTAATGTTCCTTTCCCACTCGATAACGCCTTCACATGAATTTAGAAACCAAGTATTGCTTCAAAGTGTGCACACTTCCTTGAGAAAATGCTCCTACCGCTTTCGCTCAGTACCTGGGTTAGTTAACTGGGTTCTGGCTCTGCGGTCCTGGGAGCTTGTCGGGTCTGTGTCCTTTCCAAAGTAAGCCGGATGCCGGTATGATCTACGCGTTTCAGCTCACCAGGGAGCCTTTGTCAAGAAAGCAACATTACAGGTGAGCGGAGTAAAGAGGTCCGCCCCTAAAACCGGAGCTCCGGGTGAGTGCCTATAACTGACTGTGTTACTTGAAAGACCCTCATGAGTGGGGGTGAAGACTCTCAGTTTTTAGCTTGAACTGTATCATAAGGACTATATTGTTGAGCTCAAGTTTTCCTTAATCAAAAGACTATTCATCGATACTAGCACACAGTGCCTACCTGAGTCTAACAACTAGCAATTATAATCATTCATACAGGTTTATGTAACCCAGGTTCTTAACAGCTTATTGTGTAATTAATTAGCTTAACGTGTAGCTTTTTAAACAATTTTAGCATTTAGAGGTCACTAAATTGTTATTTAAATTGTCATTTAAATGATTAGTGCTTCTCAATTTTTAGATACTAGTATCAGATGGTTTCATGAACATATTGAAATGTATTAAATACTATTCTAACAGAAATGTATTAGCAGTTTTACTATTTATTGCATTAATAAATTGAATTTGTTTATTTTAATCAGTGGATTGCCTTCTTACCACGAAAGTGTTTATTACACTTTGAGTCACATTTTTATATATATATGGTCTTAGACATTTTTATTTCTCCTTACCCTTTTTTCTGAAGTACATTTTGATATTTCTTAAATTCAATTATTCTCCACCAGATAGCCTTTCGGCGCCATTTCCAACCCTTGTTTTGATTTCCGTTAGAATTGATTGCATGAATTGTGAGAAGTGCAATTAGGAGATAGGCCATTCTGGTTTAGCTTAGTAACAGCTTACACACCCTTTTGACTTTTTATGTATATTACATATGTATACCCTAGGAAACTTGTATTATTTACCATAAAAATTCTACTTCTTTACTGTATCATAACCTGCATATTTAAATGAGAGCCATCACAGCATAAATAATACCCATTTATATTAAAACTTCTACTGAATTAATTTACTTGCAACAGAAACAGACCCAAATACTTTTAGATAAATTTTAATAGCATATGGCGTATAGTCTTTTCTATTCTTCTGTTTTAACTCCTTGCATGAATCTTACTCCCACAACATACATGAATCAACCTGTTAATCTTTTTTTCACTTACCAGAATGTGACCGAAAGTCACACAATCATCCGGGCATTTACAAATCCCTTAATTAGTTCACTTGCAAAAAACAATATATTTATATGCCGTAACAGTTGGACAGTCTTTATTTGCATACAACAAATATCACTTAATACTAAAAAAACGCTATTAATAACATACATAATTAAGAACATACATATGACTTTAAAATAAAGTTACAACAATAACACTTCAAAATACCTCATTACAACGTCCGATATCTTAGCTAAGAAACTAGCCTGAATAATTACCATACCGAAAGAAAAATGCACCAAGGTCATTTTTACAGCAATACACACACAAGCTCATATCAACTTGCATACCATAAATTCACTCCCAACATTTATTTGAAAGCAATTTCAACATACATCAAACTTTTAGTGACACAGAAAACACATTAACAGTCTCTTTCTTTCAGGAAAACATATATTTCATAACATACCACAGACATTTAGGAATACAATAAGATTAACTTTCCACCAAATTTAAAATGTATTTGAAAGTGTCCGAATTTGCAAGGTATGGCCATTTTCCCAACAGATTAAGACAAACAAATTTCAAACAGGATAATACATCCTCTTTTGGTTTAGAGTAAATCTTTTACATGTCATACACGACACAGTGAGAACCGACAGAACAACACTCATTACACAGCACTGCCCCCCCCCCCCCCTGTCTCTACTCATAACTTCTCTGAATGCAGGAGAAAACTTCAGCATGCACAGCTCCCTGCCTTGAAATGAAACTGTTAACCCCCTTGTAGACATAAAAAAATGCAATAACATTCTCCTTTTCTCTATGCATTATTATCAATATTTTGCTATGAGCAGATCCCATTTTTAACAACACAATAATAGCAGCAAAATAACAGCAGCAATGATAAAATGCACAGTCACTTAATATCTTCAAAGCACAGCACAGCTCAATTATATGGCAATAAAAGCAAGCAAAAGCAGCACCAAATACCAAATCAATTCCAGTGATAGGTAACAAAACTCTACTATTAGGAATATATAGGGAAAACTTCAACACAGATGAGACTCAAACTCACCATAACACAGCGATGCCAACTTGCACGGGGGACTTAAACCACCCGTCAAATACATACTACCTTTTTTTCTGCGTGCTTCACCAGACAGGACTGCACACCTGTCTAAACTAGCAGGACTTTAAACCTGTCTAGAAGGGTTAATACAAATGCCGGCAGGACTGTAACCTCCGCAAAAAAAAAAATGCACTTTTACCGCAGGAACCCTTTAACTCTTTATATATATATATATCACCAACACCTATTATAAATAAATTTAGGTTCAGATTCACAGAGGGAAAAGTAGAGTAAAAAAACACTCATCTACTTACCCAGTGTGAATCCCAAGAGCTGACACCAGAATTGTTAGGTGTTATTTTCAGGGGGGGAGGGTGTCAGTCAGGGCTTGGCCTGGAACACACCATATCAGCTGGAAATGAAGGGGTTATTTGATAATTAGGATATCCCAGAGAACAGAAATCAGACCATGCAGCTTTAGTCTAACATCTATTCTGTTTATTGAAAGATGAACAACACATCTTATAGGCGATAGTTACAGCATATGGGGTTAACATGATGACACGTTCATGTCCGCGTCATTTTACACAGTGTTTGTCAGGAAAGAAATAAGCTCATTATGATAATTAGGTAAAATAGAGTTTTGAGAAGAATTGTTTCTTATAACCATAATAAAGGTTCATCTGGGCCCGTGTGCGCATCTTATAGAGATAACAGCTTCCAGGCGCATCACCAGGAACATTTACAAGGCTAACCTAGCTATACAAAGATTCATAACATCTACATCTTTCCCACTACATAATAACTGCTATAATAAAATGTTTCTTTAGACAAGATGGTTGCCTAAGACAAAATGGCAACTAAAAACAAGATGGCGTCGGTAATGCTAACAATTCCTAACATATATATATATATATATATATATATATACATACACATATTCATTTATCTAATTTGTGAGCTAGACTTCATAAATTTACACAATATACATAAATTTACCAAATAAGTATTCATGTCTTTATGGCTTACCATTTGTGCATTGTCCTTTAAAGTTGGGCATATAGGTTTTAACATAGTGTCAGGGTTACAAACCTGCTCTGTCCCTTTAAGCTTTTACCTCCCAATCTAGCTTAGTCCTATTTAAGCACCTCCCTTCCTTCCTATCATTGCTAGGTTAATTTCTGTCTGCCAAGTGTATCCTGCACTTTCTGACTAAGAAGTCTCCTTGCCTGATTGCTAAACCCAAGTGGTTGGACTATCCGGATCTGACCCCCACCTTCTAACCAGCAGCCTTCCGTCTCCAGCTGATTCAGCTTGTTGCCGCTTTCAGGTGCTGCGCGCTGCAGCTCCTTCCTTCCCTCACACAGCTGTCAGCTAGAGCGGGCTGACATCATCAGCTGTTGCCGACCACACTCACCGCTCCCCTCCTCACACCACGGATCAGGTCGTATGAACTGAACTTTTACAATTAAACACTGTCTTTTGCCTTATACCGTTGCAGTGTTATCTTGAATCTGTTTGTGCAAGAAGCCTGTATACAAATAGAGTTTAGTGGTTCTGCTCTCCACGCTACTGTGTACTTTTACTTGCGCTGTCTCTGCCATCACAAGCCCTTACAACATATTACACATAATATATATATATATGTGATTCTGGTTATTGGGGGCAATATTAATACATAGAGTTATACACTTAGGCCATCCATTGTCTATCTCTGTGTTACAAATACTATACAAACGTTAACCTGTTCCTGCTATACCAAAAAACAGAGGTTTACAAACAAAGCCAACCTGACATATTAACCTAGCCAACATGACCTCTGAGGAAATAGCAGATCAGCTAACTAACATGTCACAGCGCATTGACAGTCTCACTCAAAACATTAGAGACTTACAGAGTGACAATGAGACTGTAAAAACTTGTCTCAGAGATCTGTATAACACTAAATCTAACCCCCCTGCACAGCTGCCTGATCCACAGATCAGTCTCCCTGAAAAATTCTCAGGAAATAGAACCCAGTTCAGAGAATTTAAAAAGTCATGTCTTTTACTTTTTGAATTAAAGCCAAACACTTATAGGACTGATAGATTGAAAGTCCTTACTATTATTTCCTTCCTCAGGGCTGAGCCCCGTGCATGGGCTGACACTTATTATGAGATACAGGATCCTATTCTGAACTCTCTAGATGATTTCCTGAAGGAGATGTCATCTTTATATGATGACCCCTTTAAACAAAGCTCAGCTGAAGCTTCAATTAGAGCTTTAAAACAGAATAGGCAACCTGTTGAGGATTATATCGCTCAGTTTAAGATTCACGCAAGGGATTCCCAATGGAATGAGCCTTCCCTTAAGAATCATTTTCGTCTGGGCTTGTCTGATGACATCAAAGATGAGCTCTCTAGGATTGGCATACCCCCTACTCTGGAGGAGCTATATACTTTATCTATCACTATCGATAGAAGGATTAGGGAACGCCGCCATGAGAAGGCTGGTTACTCAGTTTCGTCAAGGAAACCGTCATCTTTTGTTATACATAAAGAACAGGATGTGGAGATTCCAATGGAAATTGGAGTGATCAAGGGACCACTTACCCAGCAAGAGAAAAACAGAAGACGCCTTCTCAGTCTCTGCATGTACTGCGCTGCTAGAGAACATGAGGTTAAGGCTTGCCCACTACTGTTAAAACAAAAAGCTGGTAGGTCCAGTAAAACTACTTACAGTCACACCTTGAAAGATAAGAACAGAGCTTATTTTTTTTATCTCTGTCCCTGGCATCGATGCAGGGTCAAAACTGAAGCTTTAATTGATACAGGGGCGTGTGGTAATTTCGTTGACCTTGAGTATGTAAGGGCCAATAAAATACCTGTTGAAGCAAAATCTGTTCCTCTTTCTTTTAATGTAGTTGATGGTTCACCTCTCTCCTCAGGTCCTGTTAACCAACAGACTATACCTTTAACCATGGTTACTAACACAGGTCATACAGAAACCATAGTTTTTAATGTAATAACCTCACCTATTTTCCCTATCATTCTGGGTATTTCTTGGCTGAAGACACACCAACCTACACTTCATTGGAATGATTTTTCCGTTTCACTCACTTCCAACTATTGCACTAGCAATTGTTACTCACCACATTACATTTCAATGGTAACTGAGCCTAAACTTCCTACCTATTATACAAATTTCTCTGACGTTTTCAGCAAGAAAGACGCACTATCTTTACCTCCACACAGAGCATATGACTGCCCAATAGATTTACTCCCCGGGTCTAGTATACCATACGGTCACATATACCCACCGTCAAAACCTGAGTTAGACCATTTAAAAAATTACTTGTAGGAAAATCTGGAGAAGGGTTTTATTAGACCCTCCACATAACCAGCTGGTGCCGGAATTTTCTTTGTAAGGAATAAAGATGACTCACTCAGGCCTATCATTGACTATAGGGAATTGAACAAGAGAACTGTTAAAAACAGGTACCCACTACCTTTAATCCCAGAACTATTTGAGAGGTTATGAGGAGCCCAGGTCTTCACTAAATTGGACCTGAGAGGCGCCTATAACCTCATCAGAATCCGTGCCGGCGACGAGTGGCTAACAGCATTTAGAACCCGATATGGGTTATTCGAGTATACTGTTATGCCATTCGGACTCTGCAATGCGCCGGCTACATTCCAAAATTTCATCAACGACATTTTCCGTGACATAATGGATGTATATATAGTGGTGTACTCAGATGACATTCTTATATATTCACAAAGTTTGGAGGAACATATACAACATGTTACAACAGTTCTCACCCGTTTACGTACACATAGTTTATATGCCAAACTTGAAAAGTGCTTATTCCATGTTAACCAAGTTTCATTCTTGGGATACCATATCACCTCCACCGGTATTGAGATGGAGGAAACCAAAGTTACTTGCATTAAACACTGGCCTACTCCTAAGTGTAAGAAAGACATACAAAGATTCCTTGGCTTCGCCAATTTCTACCGCAAGTTCATCCATAAATTTGCTGCATTGACGAAACCATTATCTGACTTAACTAAAATGCACAACAAATTCCATTGGTCACAACTTACTTAACAGGCGTTTGATACATTAAAAGAACATTTTACCCCTGCTCCTATTCTTCAGTTCCCTGACACCAACTTACAATTTATATTGGAAGTCGATGCCTCTGATTTTGCCCTAGGAGCAGTCCTCTCACAGAGGAGATCTTTTAAAGAACCCATACACCCTGTAGCGTTCTTCTCAAGGGTAATGACATCAGCAGAACTCAACTAGCCTGTAGGGGAAAAAGAGCTGCTGGCAATAAAAAGTTCTTTTGAACATTGGCGACATCTTCTTGAAGGTTCAGTATACCCAGTGGTTATCTTGACCGATCACAAGAATTTACAATATCTCCAGACCAACAGGACCCTCTCAGCAAGGCAACTCAGGTGGAGCCTCTACTTTTCCCGGTTCCACTACGTCATAACATACAGGCCGGGTTCCAAGAATGCCAAAGCAGATGCCCTGTCAAGATTACACCAAAGACCGGACACAGGTAACCCACCATCCTCCATAATTCCTAAGGATAACATTTTAACTTCTCTCCCCATAAGTCCCATTGATATCAAATCTTCGCAAGAAAGAGATTCCTCAAAACCAACCGCAGTGTTGCAACAGGCTTCTGATGGGTTATATTATCATAAGTAGTGTAAATAAAATTATATGCGCTATAGAATACAACCTAGCTTAACTATGTATTTCCCCTCCAGGAAAAGACAAAAAGTTAGAACAAAGAGAACAAGTATAGTTAAGCGCTAAGAGCGAAGGTTGAAGAGGAGATTAGTAATAATATAAGTACATTTATAATAGGCGAAGACGCAGTGGTCTAATAGGAAATAAGTATGATTATTAGTGCACACTATGTATACAAAAAAATATATATGCTAAGAAAATGAAATAAAGTGGAGGATGCAAGTAGATACAATAAAAACAATTTATTAAAATATGTGTCAAGCGAAATTCAAATGCAAAGATTATACTTAGACAAATGTATCTAAAAGTATAGGGACGTCTCCCTTACTCGTTACTATTAGTAACACTCTTAAAATATAAAACTCTTAAAAAAAGTAAAGAGAGGAATTATTTCCGTATTCGATTACTTGCGTTTTTAGCAAACAGTGGGGCAGTGTTGCCTGAGATGTCCAGTATAGCAATGAGGTAACTGGTGGGTGTAAGGCCGAGTTGTTTGCTACTCGGCGTTACCAGATGCTAATGAGAGCGCCTTTTTTATGGCTCCTACGTTACCGTTGTGACGTCACTGATGTTGGTTGCGTGTAACGTTTCTATAGTTACCCCTGTTCAGCAAAAGATCGTGAAAGTCCTGGGGGATATGTGTAGTATTGGCGGTCAGAGTTAATGACTTTAATGTAGGGGTATGTGATCCTCAAGTAGTGTGAACTGTGCGGTCGCAATGTAGCGACTTAGGATAAGATTGGTTGCCTTGGTTACTAGTGGCAGCTGGTGAGTTCTTTTGTACAGATAACTTGGCGGTCGTGCAAATACGACTAGTTGGAAAAATAAATCTTTGCGGTCGTTTAAAAACAGCTAAAAACGACTAAGTGTCTTTGTAGTGAAGAAACTTGGCAGTGTCTTTGTAGTGAAGAAACTTGGCGGTCGCTAAGTAGCGACTAAGAGATCCTTCTTCTTTGCGGTCGTTAGTAACGACTTAGGTGTTCCTATATGATTGTGACCAGGCACAAAAACATACAATAAAAAGTCTTCCAAGGTGCAATATTGGGGTCCTTCTTCTTTGCGGTCGTTAGTAACGACTCAGGTGTTCCTATGTGGTTGTGACCAGGCACAAAAACATACAATAGAAATAAAAGTCTTCAAAGGTGCAATATTGATAAATATTGATAAATTCAAATAAACAAAGGCTAACAGCAATTAGCACAGTGTCTCAGTCAACGTGTTTCGCCCGTGGGCTTTATCAAGACATGTTCTGTGCTTACATGAGAATATTTAAATGCTTACATCCATTTTCATTGGTGGACCAATAAATCAATTAAAGGTGGAATGTACTAGTAAAGATGGTCTAGATTAAAGGTGGAAATGTGTATTTGCAATAGATAGTATATATCTTAAATTTATCTTAAAATTTATTTGACAGTGTGCGAAGTGTCGTAAATGATATTTATATTTAAAAATAAAAATAAAGACAAAAATAAATAAAGTTAAAATTAACTATAGAAAGATGAAATAAAGACAAATAAAGTTAAAGTTAACTATAGGAGAGGGTATATATCTCAACTGAATTTTCAGTCGATTTTTTAGCAGATTATTAGCAGATTTTTAGCAAGAGAGAGGAAAAAGGAAAAAAGGGGAAGATGTATGTAGGTATATATACATATATATAAGGGTTTCATATTGATAGGAAGGGGGTGATGACTAATTCTGAATTTAGCCCTGTAGGAAATAATGTGTCCATGTTATATATCATTTTAGCTTCTAGTTTGAGTAGTAGGTTTTCCAAACTACCCCCTCTCCAGTTGGGTTTGACTTTTGCTAAACCCCAGAACTTAAAGTGTTTCAGATTGTTTTGATGGATTTCTCTAAAGTGTGAATATAGATGAGTATCCAAATTCCCTCTATCTATACAGGAGAGGTGTTCCCTGATTCTTTCACGGAGGGTCCTGGTCGTTTCTCCGATGTAGTATTTTTTACACGAACACTCAATGATATAGACCACTCCTTTATCCTGACATCTTATAGTGTCTTCTATTATGTATTTAAAATTGTTGACCTCAATTTCTTACTTTTTGCAACTGTATTTGCAGGAGCGGCACCCAAAGCATGGAAAGAAGCCAGGTAGTTTTCTCCCTTCTAAGTTTATCTAAAAATTCTTTCTTGTCAGTGGTTTTAGTTCGCTTTGTGCCAGTTTGTTCTTTAAATTTTGTGCCCTTCTGTAGATTATTCTGGGTTGTGTTGGTACTTTCTCTCCTATTATTGGATCTGCTTGTACTATGTGCCAATGTTTTGTTAGGATTTTCTTAATTAGGTTACTATTGCAATTGTAGTTTGTGATAAATGGTACATCTATTGTATTTGGGTTGTCTCCATAATTGAGTATTGGTTTATTTTTGTATGTGAGAAGTGTTTTTCTGTCTATTTTATCTGCCTCTTTCTTTCCTGAATCAATGATTTTCTCATCATACCCTCTTTCTCTAAATTTGGTTTCTAGAATTGTTATCTGTTTTTTGTAGTCTATGTGTCTTGAACAGTTTCTTTTTATCCTTAAATATTGCCCTTTCGGGATGTTGTTCTTCCACCTTTCCAGATGGCAGGTATTGTAATGGACAAAATTATTGGCATCTACTTTCTTGATATGTGTAGTAGTTATAATTTGATCATTTATTACTTCAATTTCTAAGTCGAGAAAAATGGCTTTATTTTTGCTGTATGTGTATGTAAAATTAATGTTTCTATCATTTTTGTTCATATCATCACAGATCTCTATTAATTCAGATTCTTCCCCTTTCCATATGAATATAATATCATCTATATTATATATATCATAACCAATTAATTTATATCCCTGCAGACCTCAGATCTACCATCTTAGAATCAGTATATGATTCCCCACTAGCTGGACATCTTGGAATTCACAAGACTCTATCAATTGCCAAACTATCCTTCTGGTGGCCCTCTATGGAATGTTATGTGAAACGTTACATCTCTCAATGTGTCATTTGTTCCAGTTCTAAACCTTCCCATATGAAACATGTAGGTTTGCTCCAACCTTATCCGGTTCCAAGTATGCCATGGACTGATATATCCTTGGATTTTATAGTTGATCTCCCCAACTCTTCTTCATACACATGTATAATGGTCGTCGTAGATATGTTCTCCAAAATGGCACATTTTATCCCAACTACATCAGTACCCAGTGCATCATTGACATCACAGCTCTTCATCAGAGAGATTGTCCGACTTCATAGCATTCCAAATAGCATTCTCTCGGACAGAGGATCTCAGTTCACCTCGAGATTCTGGAGAGAACTCTGCTTAGCTCTACAAATAACCCAAAAACTTACCACATCGTATCATCCGCAATGTAACGGGCAAACGGAGAGAATCAACCAGTGGTTAGAACAGTATCTCCGTTGCTATTGTTCTCAACAACAGGATACCTGGTACACATTCCTCCCGCTGGCAGAATTTGCGTACAACAACACTCCCAACGCCTCTACCAAGTTTAGTCCATTCTATATCAACAATGGCTTACATCCCAGGAGTCATATGCTTCCTAGGGTCAAATCTTCGTGCCCTTTAGTGAATGACACAGTAAATTACATTTCACAGGCCTTCACAGTCATAAAAGACAACATCAGACATGCTCAAGCATCTTATAAAAGACACTATGCTATGATCTCCGTCACCAACAGCAACCTATGTACCAGATTGGTCAAAAGGTTTGGTTGTCTACAAAGAATCTGAAGCTCCACTTAAATTCCAAAAAGCTTGCAAGACTCTTCGTTGGCCCTTTTCAGATAGTGGCTTTGCCGAATCCTGTCACTGTCACTTTGAAATTGCCAGACTCCTACAGAATCCATCCAACTTTTCATGTGTCCCTCATTAAGCCATGTGAATCTTCTATCAGCCACTGTCCGGATGACCTCGCCGCTCAGGACCTTTCTGATGAAGTAGACTATGAGGTTCATAGTATTTTGGACTCACGTCTCAGGAATGGTCGTCTGGAATATTTAATTCACTGGCTGGGTTTCGATGCTTCGGACGATTCATGGGAACCTGCTACTAATGTGACAGCTCCCCGACTTGTTTCATTGTTTCATCGTCGTAACCCTGATAGGCCAGTACAGTGAAACCTCGCAGTGGTTTCCTTGGGGGGGGGGGGGGGCTCTGTCAGGGTTACAAACCTGCTCTGTCCCTTTAAGCTTTTACCTCCCAATCTAGCTTAGTCCAATTTAAGCACCTCCCTTCCTTCCTATCATTGCTAGGTTAATTTGGTTAATTTCTGTCTGCCAAGTGTATCCTGCACTGACTAAGAAGTCTCCTTGCCTGATTGCTAAACCCAAGTGGTTGGACTATCCGGATCTGACCCCTACCTACTAACCTGCAGCCTTCCGTCTCCAGCTGATTCAGCTTGTTGCCGCTTTCAGGTGCTGCGCGCTGCAGCTCCTTCCTTCCCTCACACAGCTGTCAGCTAGAGCGGGCTGACGTCATCAGCTGTTGCCGACCGCACTCACCGTTCCTCTCCTCACACCACAGATCAGGTCGTATGAACTGAACTTTTACAGTTAAACACTGTCTTTTGCCTTATACCGTTGCAGTGTTATCTTGAATCTGTTTGTGCAATAAGCCTGTATAATATAACAAATAGAGTTTAGTGGTTCCGCTCTCCACGCTAATGTGTACTTTTACTTGCGCTGTCTCTGCCATCACAAGCCCTTACAACATATTACACATAATATATATATATATATATATATATATATGTGATTCTGGTTATTGGGGGCAATATTAATACATAGAGTTATACACTTAGGCCAACCAGTGTCTATCTCTGTGTTACAAATACCATACAAACGTTAACCTGTTCCTGCTATACCAAAAAACAGAGGTTTACAAACAAAGCCAACCTGACACATAGGGAGATAATTTATATATGCATCAATCTCGATATCTTTCATTTATCTGTATACATATATGTATATATATATATATATATATATATATATACACACACATGCATACATACATCCATGTCTACTTACATGCATGCAAATATATTTATCAATATCTTTTTATGCATTACTGGAAGGGGCAGTTCTCCAGTACAGTATTTTGAAAACAATGATTAATTTGGGTTAAATGTGTGATCCTGATTACACAAATATGTATATATACATATATATATATATATATATATATATATATATATATATATATATATATACATATGTGTTTCCCTTCCTATTTGACTTATTTATGCATTTAAAACATGTGATTTTATATACACATAATGCAGATTTTTGAAGTAGTTATTTGTACATTTAAAAACATATGATCATTAGACACACATAATGCAATACTGGTCATTTTTACATGTCCTTCCTTACACATTTAATTTATCTATACATTTAGATATGTGGGACATTATTTATCACCATTTTATGTGCCAATTCTTATATACACCATTCTAACCTTTAATTTCTTATATTTCAAAATTGTATTTCTTTTCCTAACAAACATTGTTGTACTTTGCTTATGTTGGGGAGTGTCTAAGTTGGTCACTTAGACCAGCAGGCATCTCATTAACATATGAGTGAGGGCCCATTTGTTTGTAATTCCATCTACCAGAGCCTAACAAAATCTTAGACAATGGGACTCCATTGTTTTGAGTTGAACAAAACAGTACTCTCAGTTCTGTTGATAAAGCCCCCAGGTGATTTCCTGTTAAGAGGTAGATCCTGGACACATGCTTTTGTTATCTTCTGATTCATGGAGGTGTGTTAAAAGTTAGCCAAATGCTCTTGCTTAATTAGAATGCCAGGTCCAAGATGATTTTAAATACATTTCCTGTATCAAATTAATTATTTTTATAATTATTATTATCATTTATTTGTATAGCACCGCCAAATTCTGTAGCGCTGGGTACAATGATAGGGGTATACAATGACAAAGATTTGTGATAAAATACAAAACATAACAAGACTAAACAAATCTAGCACAGGAGGATTAGGGCCCTGCTCCGGAGAGCTCACAGTCCATAGGTTTAGGGTGCAGAGGCATAAGGTTGGGGTAGCTTGTTACATCGGTTGTATTTGCAGCAGTGAGTCAGGCAGTTCATGTACATGTATTAGCTTGGTTCGGATGCGGGATGGAGGAGAGATGGTAAGCCTCTCTGAATAGGTTGGTTTTCAAGGATCGTCTGAAGCTATACAAGGTTGGAGACAGTCTGATGGAGCGGGTTAGAGAGTTCCAGAGGACAGGAGCAGCACGTGCAAAGTCTTGGAGGCGGGAGTGGGATGTAGAGATAACAGGAGTGTAGAGATGTAGGTCAGAGGTTGATCGAAGAAGACGGGAGTATTTCACGATGAGAGAGGAAATATAGTTGGGAGTTAGACTGTTGAGTGCTTTGTAGGTTAGGGCTAATACTTTAAATTGTATTCTGGAGTGTATGGGGAGCCAGTGTAGAGACTGGCAGAGCGGAGCAGCTGATGTAGATCGTCGACTTAGGTGGATGAGTCTAGCAGAAGCATTCATAATAGATTGGAGGGAGGAGAGGCGGTGTTTTGGAAGGCCATTTAAAAGTAGATTGCAATAATCAATGTGTGACAGGATGAGGGAATGAATAAGTATTTTTGTAGTTTTTTGAGTAAGGAAGGGACGAATTCTGGAAATGTTGCGTAGGTGTGAACGGCAGGATTTGGTAAGCGTTTGTATATGTGGGTTGAATGTGAGTTCTGAGTCTAGTGTGACCCCAAGGCAGCGGACCTGGGGTGAGGTGTTGAGAATAGAGTCTCCAACCATCAGAGAAATGTCAGGTGTCGGATGTCTCGAAGAGGGGGGGATAAGAAGCAGCTCAGTTGTGGACAGATTGAGTTGGAGGTAGTGTGAAGACATCCAAGAGAAAATTGCAGAGAGGCAGTCAGAAATCTGGTTGAGTAAAGAGGGAGAGATATCAGGAGAGGAAAGATAGATTTGGGTATCATCAGCATATAGGTGGCACTGGAATCCAAAGGAGGCTATAAGTTTTCCAAGGCAGGATGTATAAAGAGAGAAAAGCAAGGGACCCAAGACATATAATTTGATAAAATAATTCTTCTGATATAGACAGCTCTCCACAGATGATGTAACAAGTGATATTCCTCTAAAAGAATGATTTTGTGCATGGTGCCTACCCATTGGGCTACAGGAGGCATCTGATCTTGTTTCCAATTTTATAGCAAGGACAGGGACTCCTATTTTGCTATAATCTTTCCTTTACTGCCCAGACAGCATTTTAACGAAAAGTATAAATTACAGGAAAAAACAACGATAACAAAGAGTATAACATATAAACTAATGAGAAAAAGGCTTGAGAGGTCAGTGAGAGAAAGGACCAATCAGCAAAGTACAGATATCCATAAAGTGTCCAGTAAGTAGCCACTCCTCCTCTTTTCTCTTTGCTGCTCAGAGACTTAAGTATTACATTTTAGTGCATTAATAAAGTGATTTTCTTTATTTTATTAATTTTATTATTCTAGGTATTTTCTCTTTTTTCTATATATTCTTCTTTTCATTATTTTATCTTATTCATTTTAATTATTTTACTCTATTGTACCTTATTGTACCTTATTTCTTTAATTTCTTCTATTACTTAACTTTTTCATTTCTTTTCTTATTTAGTTTTCTTTAGTTTTGTTTCATTTTTATTATCTCTTATTTTCTATATATTTTATATTTCCAATTTTTTAAAAAAAAGCTCTTTTCTTATTCGTTTTACTTCTTTTGTTCTGCTTTTGTTTACCTTCATATATCTTTATTATCATTCCGGTTTCTCTTTTACTACCTTTTAAGTTCCTCTTAACTTTCTTCTATGAAGTCTCTTCTTCTTTCCACATTTCTCCCGGTAGCGGCCACTATTTTATTTTCTATTTCATCATCATCACTTTTCCATTTTGAGAGACGCACCTTGTCTCACGCCCACTTCCCTGTCAATGACCCCCTGGTGTAGTAAAATAAAAAGACAGAAAAAATTGTGTGCCCAAGCACACAAAAAATCCCATAGGGGGTGCTTCCTACTTACTTACTTAGAAATCAAACAATATAAACAAACTAAACATAAAGTCCATATAATCCGGAAAAAGGCTGCTCTCTGTCAAATGATGGTCGAATCCTGGTACTTGACAATTTTCAGAAAAATAAACAGAGGCGCCACAATGGCCTAGTACCACTCAAACAGATGATATGAATGGATAAAGTTGGAAAAAAAATCACAAGTGTAATGCACCCAATGGTGCTAATGAGGCGAGCTGGAGCTTTGCAATAGTCCAGCTCACTGTTACCAACCGACTGTCATATCAGGTCTGGAACACTTAAGAAGGTAATCTAATTATCTTTTTATGGATAAAGAGCAGACAACTATAGCCCAATACCGTATAGACAGGGACAGCAGAATAAAAGACAAATGATTGCACTTACAGGATAGAGAGCACCTCCAGGTGCAGTAAGAGCTGGCTGGGACTTCACAGCCTTCCAGCTGACTGCACTCCACAGCTCAATGGACTCCACAGAAAACAGTGAAAAAAATCCTAGAAAATCCCAAAATGGTATTACAATGAACACCACCAAAGCAGCAAGTGTATGAATAAAAACAATGACTTTATTAAAAAGCAACGTGTTTCTCAGCCTCTACAAGGGCTGTTTCCTCACGCTATGCAAAAAATAAATGAAATACACTTGCTAGATAAAGGGATAAAAAAACTCTGGTAGGTTAAACAATTAATGAAAATCACCTGTGTGTGTCATCAGTAGATAATTAGTTGACATAGTAACCAGAATAAACAATGACCTCACATGAGAGATTTAACATAGATTGAACATAGGAGAGTTGTGAAAATAAAACAATCTGTAAACATGGGCCCACAATTAAAAACATCTCCTAACAAGAAAAAAAGAAAAGAAAAATCTTTTGTTTTAGTATAATTAGTTTTTTTTAGTAATAATTATTTAAGTTCTTTCTTCAGTATATTGGGATTTCCCTGCATCAATTATTTTAAGTTTATTACTTTTTCATATCTATACTTATTTCTATACAGCACTATTTAGGGTATTCCGTAGTAACCTTCGGGTCTTTTCACAGTATTTATCACTAGCATTCCTATTATTTAACTTGTCACCACTACATCTTTATTTGGTATAATTCCATGGAATCCGTGGTCACCTTTGGGTCATTTTCTAGCACACACCATAAGCAATTCTACCAATTATTTATAACACTATATTATATATTGTGGTATTTCCACACATTACACAGTTCACATTTTCACACCATTTTTCACTTAACTTTTATATCTATTCAGCATTATGTATTTTTCAGGGTCAGGTTCACTTAGTCACCGTACATCACATCTTAGGTATTGTCACTATATTAATAGTCGCATGCACATTCAAGCAACACAAATTCTTTACACATGTCATTTTTTACTGTATTTGTGTTATTTATATACTATATCATATCCTGATCCGGCTTTTTCTCATCACAATTACTCATTAATTCTTTATCTACTCAAATCCAGTATAGTCTATAGCACATTACATTTAAGATTTTTTGCACCTAGCACACATTTAGTATCACTTTTATTTGTGGGATTTTCACATATTGGATATTATATATTGTAATAGCATATCACACTGCTTATCATCTCCTTTGGGAAGCTTTTACAATAATATTGATTGATTGCACATTCGATGCAGCGTTAATATAATACACATGCAATCTTTTTTTGCACTATTCATTTCTGGGATCCCTAGTTGTATTTTCAATAGTGAGATTATACATACTAGTTTGCACACTGGGTCCATTCAGGATATAAGGGTTCTAGGGTAGAAATTGTTAACGCCCGGTTGGTCACAAGATCAGCTGTTAGCTCGTCAGGCTCTATGTAGTTAGGATGGGATAATTTATCCATATGACTCATGTGTTTACGCATAGCGGCCTGAGAGCCCTTTTGGCCCGGCCCCCATTCGGTGTCCTCTCCCTTCAGATTGTGGATTAGGGATATCCCTTCTCTGATTGGCACACACTCCTCATATGGAGACAGAGACGCTAGAGGGGTTAGGAACTGGATGGAGACGGCACTTCGTTAGTGTTTATTAAAACACTTGTGGACTTCAAATTTCACAGTTTGTCACTTGGGGTAGTTAGACCTTGATTATATCTTTTCCAGGCAGGTGTCATTCCCCCTTTGTTTCTAAAGTGATTTACCGTTATGAGCATTACCAAAGAAAATAATACATCATTTCATAGGCAGGGTCAATACATTCTGTACACATCATAGACGCCTGCATTTGCATAGAACACTGTATTATGTGACTGTGGGGGTCTGTTCTTCTTATTGCCATTTATTATATGTGTGATTTCTGTGTTTTTTTTATTGCAAACATAGGCATAGGATTGCAACTTGCATAGAACATTGCAAAGCTCCAGCCCGCCTCGTTAGCACTATTGGGTGCATTACACTTGTGAGTATTTTTCCAACTTTATCCATTCATATCATCTGTTTGGGTGGTACTAGGCCATTGTGGCGCCTCTGATAATCACCCCCCCCCCCCGGTGTTTACCGCCATCTCATTCACATCAGATAGTTGATCAGAGTAGTTTGTTTCAATTTTTAGACACAATTTATGCTATTTGCATATAGTGTTTTTGCTTTATTTCCACTATATATTTTCACAGTTTTCCCCCCTTATCTTGCTGTTGGGACTGATATTGTTTTTATTTCGTGTTTTTGTAGTTAACACAGCATCAATGTTGAAATGTTTGACATAATATACGCTCCCGCGAGATCAATCGATGCAAATTGTTGCTTGTGTTATTCGAGCGTAATACAGATCATCCGCCTTCACATTCAAATCTATTTGACCCTCTCACTAAGATATCAAACATTCAACAGGTACGCTCGCGTCTATTCCAACACAGCGTACCTATCCTTCAAACCGCCACCTCTGAGGCCGCGAATGCCATTGAAATCAATGGGAGTCTGAAAAGGTTTTTTTTCTATGTTGTTTGTCATTGCAGACAGTTAACAAAGAACATGCAGAAT
Organism: Bombina bombina; assembly: GCF_027579735.1. Lineage (NCBI taxonomy): Eukaryota > Metazoa > Chordata > Amphibia > Anura > Bombinatoridae > Bombina > Bombina bombina. The sequence goes on along the minus strand of NC_069501.1, from coordinate 528,399,451 downwards.
ATTTTTTTAATTTGTGATACTTTTATGACGTAGAAGGAGGATATTAATGAACCATCTGAATCATGAAGTATAATAAAAATGTTTCATGTCCCTTTAACCTTTTGTGATAAAAAAATATATTAAGATCTGCCCTTAATACTAAATAAAATCAAGTAGGGAGATGTTATATTCACATGTAATTTCAAGGGACAGATTAATTTCAAAAGCATTTTTAGAAATCTTTGGTTTATTCTTATTTCCTCTTATTTGTTTTTCCATCATTTTAGCCTGCCATGTAAGTTTATAATGACTAAAGCACCTATAATGCCAGGTAATGCCTGTCTGGCAGCATCACTAGTAAATATAGAGATCAAAATTGAATAAATACATTTCATAATATAGCTAACTTCCTTTTTAAAATAAATCAATTTGCACTATGTTAAATGCATGGAATACAAGTCCCACTCTCCACTTTGCACCAAATTTGACGCAATACTTTGAACTAAATTTGGAGCAATACTCAAACTCCTAAACAACCCACAAACTAGTAAAATTTTCCAACACTTTTTATTGGGAAATGCATAATCACGTGATTAATGAAATCAGTCAATCTGATTTAAATATACAATTTCACTAACAAATCAAATTGCTCTATACTTGTGTAATTGATCACTCATCAGAACTTGTGCCATTTGTTACATTGTGTATTATACTTTGTGTATGTATATGTGAAGTTAGTATTAAAGATAAACACTGATGATGACATTAGGCCACAGAGTGTAATATTTTTTACAATGATTTTAATAATCAAATGAATGATTCAATATAATCTTAAACTGATAGCTCAAATGGAAAGTCTACCTAACATTAAACTGTCATGAATCAGATACAGCAGAAATTAAAATCATCTCTTTAATGTCATCCTATTTTCTTCCTTCTCTTGAATTTAATTTCTATTAAGAAATGTCATCTTAAATGCCAGTCCATTTTTTAACACCTGTGTAGGAGTGGTGTTTAAAACTAGACTTTAATTAGGAAGTGATACACAGGTGCAGAAAGAAAACTGTCTCAGCTCTTAAAATATCATTTTTTTTCAAATAAATACATGATACCCTGATTACATGTTATATTCGCAAATATTCTTGCTAAGAATAATAATATATTTGCAATATATACATATAGTGGTATAAATGAACACAGAAATATGAAAGACAACTTGTTTAGAACAAAAAAAAAAGAATTTAGGGACATGTAAATATGTTTGCAAAAGATTTCTGACATAACACACACACACACATATAAAAAAAATAAGAAAATATATCAGATTTTTTGTATAAAAAATAAACAGAAAAATAACTTTCTATGAGATATTGTTTGTTCAGGTATAAATCTAGCTATTTCTTGGACATTAACAAATGAAAAATAAAAGATTAGCTTTAGAAAAATGTGCTTCATCATGGACAGTAATGAAATGGTATAAAGTTGGAAAAAAACTGAAAAAACTGTCTTCATTTGATGGACATTCAGGGTAGATCTTTTGAAAAATACGGATATCCACAACATTGATGACTCTTATTTATCAACAGTCCGATGCTAATCGCACCGGACTTGACGCACGTGTTTTTGACAGACTTGTTGAAGAAAAAGGCCGCTAAATGTAGATTCGCGCAAGCAATGTATGGAGTATAGCCCATCGCAAATGCGTCAAGATTGACACCTTGATAAATCGGCCCCTAAATCTCAATATTCTGAAAAGTCAGTCAGATAGATGATTACTATTTTATTAGAGCCTTTTAAGCAGCAGATGTTGCCGATGCAATCTGTAATTAATTCTGTTAATGATTTACAGGATTCAGTTCCCAGGAAAGCTACTTGTAAAACTGAGCATTTTAATAAACCTGCTGCAAAATCTAATTTTCAATCTAAAACTAAGGGAATTTCATGTCAACTTCATTCTGACATTTCAAAATCTGCTTTAAAAAGGCAGTAATATTATTTCCTCTGACTCTGACAGGGAATCTAATTTTGTGTGTAAAAAGAGACTTTCTAGAAAGAAAAAAAATACTCTGATAATATAGATAATTCAAACATGCAACTTCAAAAATATTATTTAGATTCAGATAAAGTCTCTAGAGATTATTGGTATTCTGATGATTCTTTTAATAAGAAAGTCTTCTTCAGAAGATTCACCAAAACCTAAAATTTTTTGAAAATGATCTAAACTCCAACAACCTAAACTTGTTGATAATTTAGGGGAACCATATACTGACCCAAATGAATTACATCACCCTAGGTCTACTCAATGGAGACCTTCTAAAAGAGTTTAAAAATGTTTAGATCCCTTTCTAAAAAGACTAAGTATACCCCGAACTCCCACACAATACCCATTTAACCCCTGATATTGACGCTAATTTATTGAAATGTATTGGCAGCAAGAATTCTAATATTAGAAGGGGTCCAGATAGATTCTTGAAATCATGTCAGGATAAGCTTCTTGATACTTTAGGACCAGTCACCAAGCTTTTTGAGTTGTCTGAAGAGGCAATTTCTAATAATTAACTGTTGAAACCTTAAACGGCTAGGGAATGAATTCAGAGAACTATTTATCTCTTAGGAGACACCAATACCTTTATTGCCAACCAAAGGAGGAGATTAATCCTTAGATGTATAGATCCAAAAATTACTGACTGCATCTACTGAAATGGGTCCTAAAGCAGAAGGCTTATTATTTGGTAATGCTGGTCTTCAGCATTTGAGTTCTTACGTGAATATTTTAATTCACTAAATAAAATTAAGACAAAGGGCTCCATGTACTAAGCAGTCAGCGAGCTACCCGCAAAAAATCTTGCGTCAAAACTCGCAAACTATGTACAAAGTTGTCAACTATGTTCAAACTCGCATATTTAAAATTGCGAGCGTAATTATCTGCCAAACCTCGCTACCTCTCCATTTTTCACTTTTAATTAGACACATTTGACCAACAACTCGCCATTAACTAATGTACTAAAAAATCTATTTGTCCGCTCGCTACAATTTCCGCTCCCACCTCGTTATTTTTGCCTCGCCACCTTTTAGGTGGCGGGCAAGGTACAAAAGCATAGGAAAGTCAATGTAGACGCCAGTCTAGATATATATAAAAGGCAGTAATATCAGCATTGTACTTACAATCTTGATTTCAGAAGTTTGGAGACACTTCTGTATTTGTTTATTCTCCGTGTGATGCAAATCCGGTCTAGAAGACAGAATACTGGAAATGTCGCAAATCTAATGGTTAGAAGGAGGAGAGTTTGTGTCCCCCGTGTATTCCTTCCATAGGTTGGTTTGCACGGCCTTTCTGACCAAGACATCATACAAAGATTCCGGCTTGATCGTGAATCCATATTACACCTGTATCGAGAGATTGAAGATTATTTGGAGCCGATGACGGCTCGTTCACGAGATATTCCGGGACTTTTGAAACTATTTGGAGCCGATGACGGCTCGTTCACGAGCTATTCCGGGACTTTTGAAACTATTAGCAGCATTGCATTTTATGGCAACAGGATCCTTTCAGGCAGTTTCTAGTGTTATTATTGGAATGAGTCAATCTGTTTTCATGCCACTTATCAAAAGTCATAGGGGCTATGATGATTATTTTTCCTCAATATGTTTGTTTGCCATCTACCCCAGAAGAATGGCAATCTATAAATTAAAATTTCTATAGGATGGCTGGAATGCCCAATGTCCTGGGGCCATAGACTGTACCCATGTTGCTGTAAGACTACTTCAAGCTCGTGAGGAAATCTATAGGAATAGAAAGCATTTCCATTCCTTGAATGTTCAGATGGTCTGTGACCCCAACATGAGGATAATCAGTGTCCATTCAAACTACCCAGGCTCATGTCATGATTCTTACATCTTAAGGCAGACTGACTTATACCGGAAGTTCGAGGATGGAGATATGCCTGAAGGATGGCTTATAGGTAAGCATAACTGGCGTCTAATTTGTCATTTTTAATTTCCATGTACATAAATTGTGCCAAATTTGTCCACTGTAATTAAACTGTAATGTGTTGTATATTTTTAATTTGTATCTTATTAGTTCTCAAGCTTTATAATTATTTGTATATTAATATTTATATTTCTTTATGTCCTATTAGGAGATGGAGGGTTCTCATGTACAGAATGGCTGTTGACTCCCTATAACAACCCACAGACCATAAATCAAGTACGTTTCAATGAAGCACATCGATCTACCAGGGGGATAATTGAGAGGACTTTCTGTCTTTTGAAAATGCGGTTTCGATGTCTTGATCGTTCTGGCGGCGCTATGCAGTATGCACCTGAGAAAGTCGCAAAAATTATATTGGTTTGCTGCATACTGCACAATATAGCAAATAAAAGAGGCTGCCCATTAGAGGAAGAAAATACCATGGATGCTGACAATTTTGCAGAAGAAATATGTATAGAACAACCTAATAGGCGTGGTATGGCAACAAGGGACATGGTTTCAGAACAATATTTTAATGATTAAATTTCATGTCTTAAGTTGATAAATAAAAAAAAACATTGACTTTATTAAATTGTCTTCTACTCTTTTTTTAAGAAAAATATAATATGATGTAAAAGAACATGTTAAAGAAAAATAATGATCATGTTTCTCATAAAAAGACAATATAAGTTAAAAAATATTTGTATTACAATTAAAAGAAAATAAATACAATTTTTTTTTATAATTAAGGGTATTAAAAATCACTGTTGATAAACATATAATTACATCAAGTTGTTGCTCTTCAATTATCAATGGTTTAAAATATTAATTATAAATCAAGTTTATGATCAGTCATTCCAAACAATAATTTGTGGATAATATATTGTCTTTGTGACATAACACTACTGTCTATAGCTTCTCTAACTTTTTTACATAATGTGATTTATGTAATGTAATCCCTCAATAGCTGATGGTAATTCATTGTATTGTCTCATTAAATTGTAGACTTACCAAACGACAGGCTATTCCAAAGTAAAATTTTATGCTTTCAGATAGGAGTTGTTATTTTAAACAACTTTTCGAAAGACTTTAAAAAGGTAATTTGCTTTGTTTTATTTTAATCTCAATTGTTAACAGCTCCTAGGTTGGGCCATATTTAAATTAAAAAATCCTTCAGGGTTTACTCTTATCACTTATTATGTTTATTAACTTCGCTTTCCCTTCAATAGTTTTTAAAGTTATTGTGGCTCATATAGATTAAACATTGTCATTGTACATATATATCTATGTAACATTAATCGAATTATACATTTGTAGGAAGCAAAAAGTGACTATATTTGAAAATAAAGACCAAAAAAATTTCAACAAATAATGCAAACTAAATTGTTTTATTACAAACTGACAAACAATATTAAAACATTATATATTATAGTTTTTCAAAAACTAATGTAAACAAAAATAAATTCAAATATATATATACACATATGTAACACTGAAATTGTTTCTAAATAAAATATAATTTTTAATAACTATAAACATAGAATCAATTTACAAACATTCACTAAATACATAAATCAATATATACATTATATTTTAAACTTTTTTTTTTGCTACATATCAAGATCAATGCGCTAATGATTGACTTACCGATTAATGACGTCATCTTCAAGCATGTCGCGTCCTAAACCTTTTGGTGCTGGCGAATTAGTAATATTAGTTTATGCCATAGATAAATATTTTCCTAAACGTATTGGGGGTGTAAGGGCAGTGAGACAGGAATGCCGTGACAAAATTATATACGAGATGCTGAGAAGAATGCATCGGATTTCAAAAATTAAAAGAACAAGATGACAATGTCTTCGAAAATATAGTGACTTGAAGAGAAGAGAACCTAAGTACTATAAATCTATTAGAAGATTGATAAGGACATGTAAGTTTAATATTGATATAGTTAAAAAAAAAATGTTTTAATAGAAACAAATCATGTAATTTGAACTGCGTCATCATTGACTAATCTACAATCTTATTTTTATTTTGAATTTAGAAGTATGTGATATTGAGGATTATTAAAATCATTAGAGTATCAAATTTGTATTTATAGTTGGATGCTCTATCATTATCCTTACATAATAAAATTGTGTTTAGTTTCCCTTTCATTTATGTTTATATTCAACATAATAATAAAAATATTGACTGTCAGAGAACACTAAACATAAATGTATCTATTATATATAAGTATCAACTAATGTAAGCATGCTGAACATCGTTAGTAGAATGTCAATTTTAGTTATTATGAAAAAAAGAACATGCTTAAAGGAAACTATTTGTTTGAGTGGCACTTTAACAATGTTAGTATATACAATTTTAAAAAGTTAGAAAAGTAAGCATGCAGAACTGTGTTAGTAGAGTAAAATATAATTGTAATTAGTCTTTAAAAATGAACTTCATGAACAATGTTAGTAGATTTTAAATTTAATTGTAAGAAAAATAAACATGCATAACTGTGTTAGTAGAATGAAATTTAAATTCTTGATAAAAAAACTATTAAATTAAATTCTTGATAAAAATACTATTATTAAAATTGTAGTAGCATGCATAATTTCAAATTTGTTAAAAATGTATTAGAATTTTTTAAATTTTAATTTTTTACTTCCAATTTTTTTATTTTATATTAATATGTTTATTGATATGAGAAGTAAGAAAATAAAGTGTAAACATCCACCACACTGAAACTTTATCTCCACCTATGCCACTAACACTATTGGATATTGAATTATCTCCCAATCCATATCAAGTTTTTCATAAAAACACACAGACAGGTATGAATTGTTAGTTAACATATAATTAATATTTTTTTCTAAATAATTTTTGGCTTCAATAGTTTTTTATCTTTATACTTTCACATAGATATTACCATGGAAGACATAGAAAATAGGGATGAAATTGATGATTTTCAAAATCCTGATAATGTGCCATTAGTTGAAGGCTTGAGTTCAGATGATAGTCAACCAAGAATAGAAGTTTTAAGAACAATGATGGTAAATAAAGGTATGTTTCATACTCATTACTCTTAAAACCAAGAAAAATAAAGTTTTAACTAATACGTATTGCATATTTTTAGGAGTAGGTTCTGATGAAAGCTTTAAAGGAGTGGACATAAGTGTAGAAGCCAATATAGTCCATGAAATTGATAATACAACAGCAGGAGGTAATAATTGTGAAGAAATAACCATATGATACATTGAATATGGATATGTAAATTTAAATACTAATTGTTTTGCTTTTGTTATTCTACAGATGTATCTTCAACATCAACTACTGAAACTGAAGACAAAAGTACTCAGAGTTTTCTTGAAGATAATGTTAAACTAAAAATCGCTAAAATTAGGGCAACTTTGGGAATGTTATTGGAGCAAGTTGATTTTTTATACCGAAAATATGCTATTTAATTTAATTCTGTGATTTGTTTTTTTTTACAAAAATTTGGAATATAATTGTCATAAGAATGACAACGAAAAAATGACAAATACTCTTTTTTGTGAACAATCAACAGTACATCAGATAGATTTTCTGTAAATAAAGGATATTTGTTTTTGGCAAAAAATATGAACAAATAAATACAGCGCTCAATAAGCCAGATGAACTAACGATTAAGCTTTCCTTATTAATCAGTAGCCTATGTATAGCTCTTATAAGTATGTACAGGCACAAATTAGCAACAGAGACACAGAATACAAAATGTTAAAAAGCGCACAAACACCAAATATATATATATATATATATATATATATATATATATATATATATATATATATATATATATATATATATATATATATATATATATCTTTAGCTCACAACGGAGGGGTATATATCAATACAAATGTCCTTATTTAAGTCCAAACCACTTGGTAATTAACTGGACAATATCATCACAAATTAGCCCAAAGCAGTGTTATCCGAGTTCAATACAAATGCAATATGTTCATTATATTTATATGAGTGAACACTTAGCTGCAATCTTGCAAGAGGCTGTTAAATTCCAATGTTAGGAGCTGTGGTTCTGAATGAGTCCTCAATGTAATGAGGTAAGCTGGATAAACAAGGCAGAGCAGCCGGTGATTCACGGGACTCCCGCTATGTATGTATCGCTTTGACAGCTGATTTTTTTTTGGCAAAAACAATTTTGTATTTATTAAAAAATAACATTTTAAACCTAAAAAATAAACCAAAAACAAAAATAAAAAACAAATATATGGCTGCAAACAATTAACAGAAAATACAACTTTGTGGATATTGATGGTATAAATAAGAAATAAAATGTTCATAGTAGCCTTGGTCTTTTGGGGTCTGTTGTACCCTCCCTTTCACTTAAAATAGACAACAGTGATTGTAGTGTCCTTTCAGTGAGGCTTAATGCTCTATTTGCTGTTTTTTTCTTCATCCATCTGCCTCTGCCACTGAAACATTTCTCTTTGGAGATGTAATTTTTGCCTTTCAATTTCAATATTTTTTTCAGAAATGACTGCCCAAAGTTCAATATTATTGTTAATAAGATTCTGCATGTCCCTGTGGTCTTCTCTATATTGCCTGGCAAGGGACAACATCGGCCAATAGTCCTTCAGCTGGTGGATTTTCAATATTTACAGCCCCTGTTTCTTGTGGTGGTAGTAGTGGTGGTGCTTGTGTTTCCAATGGTTCCTCCAGGTTTTCAGGGGTATGTATTTCAACTGTTTGGGCATCTCCAAATTCATCTAGAATATCTGGAGTCTCACTTCCATCATGACGTCCTGTATTTTCATCTGAATTAGGATTTTGCTCTCTTATTGGCATGAGATTTATAGTGATCTCCCTTGATGAGTTTTCTTCTTCTAGATCAAACCATAATCAATTGTTAGAAAATAACCATAACATTTTTTACAGACGGTTTCAGAGATGGAATAGAAGGAGAGAGCAGATAAAACAGTCATACACAAAATTTTAAATTATATTATATATATACATCACTGATACATACCATCAAATAATGGAGATGAATGTCCAGTCAAACTATGGAACAGACGTCCCAAATGAGCTATAAACAAAGAAAAAAAAAAAGACAATAAGATTTGAGTAAATTGGATTTATTGACATATATTCAAATGCTATTACATTCCCTGAAAAATGTATTTCTAAAAATACATTTAAAATATCAATTAAGTTTGCAATTAAAGGGACACTGAACACAGAACTTTTCTTTTGTGAGTCAGATAGAGCATGCAATTTTAAACAACTTTCTAGTTTACTCCTATTATCAATTTTGCTTCATTCTCTCGTTTCCTTTATTTGAAAAGGAAGGCATCTAAGCTATTCTTTTGGTTCAGAACCATGGAAAGCACTTGTTTATTGGTAGGTGAATTTACCAACCAATCGGCAAGAACAACACAGTGTGTTCACCAAAAATGGGGCGGCATCTAAACTCACATTCTTGCATTTAAAATAAAGATACCAAGAGAATGAAAATAATGTGATAATGAGTAAATTAGAAAGTTGCTTACAATTGCATGCTCTATCTGAATCATGATAGAAAAAAAATTGGGTTCAGTGTCCCTTTAATGAAAAGCTCAGATCATTGGTATTTGTCATTCAAATGCCATTCCATCTCTAAACGATCTCAAACTAGATTATGTCAATACTAACATTGTACATTTGTTTAAAAAAATATATATTTTAGAATGAAATTTTTGGATTTGTTAGATGAAAGAGATAACACACGCCATTTTAATTTTTCATTTAATTAATCATTTACTTACCAGTTCCTCTTCCAACATCTGTTTCTGGAGTGCTGGTCCTTACATCAAAGAGTGTATTCGCAGATGAAGAACTGCGCGTGACAGTAGTTGTGGACCGTATAAATTGACCATGAGCTGCACTGGTAGATGGTCTTGAAACAGCTGCAGAAGATCTGGAACAAGTGGGCACTTCATTGGTACTCCTCCCAGGCTGTGCTTGTGGTGTCGGTGTACCTTTAAAATAAATTTTAAAAATATATATTTTTATTAATACATTTTTAAATTTGTTTTTATTTGTAGTTTAAACTGAAAGCTAATACTAGTAATAATACTATGATCACAGCAGTAACTGCTGGCACAATCATTAAAGGGACATGAAAACAAACATTTTACTATCATGATTTCAAAAGAACATGCTTTTTAAAAATAATTTTTTTAATTTAATTTAATTGTATTATCTTTTTGGCTTCATTCCATTGAAATACTTTGATGAACATAGTACACATACATAGTGTCAGTAAATGATCATTGGTTGATGCACATAGATGCGTCAACCATGTGCATCGCTATGTCTGAAACAAAGGATATCTATAGAAAGCAGACAATTAGATATTAACTAATTTTGAAAGCAGTTAAAAATACTATTCTATACTCAAAGGGCTCCATGTACTAAGCTGTCTGCGAGGTCTTCGTGACTATTTTCGTCTAAATTTCTGCGTGCGGATCAATAACCGTATGTACTATCCCACGAATCCATTGAAAACCTTATATTAAAAAACGGCGAGCGAACTTGCCCGCAAATCTTGAATTCTCGTCTTTTTTGTAGCTAGAAAATACTCGCTCGACATAAATCTCGCACAAAACAGGAATTACTAAACTATCTATTTCTACGCTCGTGAATTTCTCCGCACCTACCTCGTTAAAAATCCCTCGCCAGCTAATAGGTGGCGAGCACCATAATAAACAATAGGGTCTATCAGATCAACGCCTACAACTGATTTAAAAGAGGTGTACAATTGAATGGTTACTCACTTTTGATCCTGTTAGCCATATGGAGACACTTCTTCAACTTTATATTGTTCGTCTGATGCAAATGAGGGGTAGAAGGCAAATTCGTCAACCTGATGCCCCAAATCCGGTTCGAAGAAGGCGATTACGAGTACAGCGGGTATTCCTTCCTCGGGTTCCTTTAGATGCCCTTTCCGATCGAGAGGTTATTCAAAGGTTCCGTCTGGATCGACATTCAATATTGTCTTTATATTCTCAAATAGCACATTTTCTAGAGCCTGTGACGGCTCGTTCAAGGGCCATTCCCGGAATACTAAAGTTTCTTGCTGCCTTGCACTTTTTTGCCACCGGATCATTTCAGGCAGTGTCCAGCGTCATCATTGGTTTCAGTCAGTCTGCCTTTTCTCGTCATCTTTCCAAAGTTATCGATGCACTCATGCATATATTCCCCGAATATGTTTGTCTACCATCTACCACAGAAGAGTGGCAATCGATAAAGTCGCAATTCTACAGTGTGGCTGGAATGCCAAATGTTCTTGGGGCAATAGACTGTACCCATATTGCAGTTCGACCGCCACGGTTACGGGAGGAGATTTACCGCAACCGAAAGTCCTGCCATTCCTTGAATGTACAGATGGTTTGTGACCCCAAAATGAGAATTATCAGCGTGAGATCAAATTACCCTGGCTCCTGCCATGACGCTTATATCCTGCGGCAGACTGGACTGTACCAAAAATTCGAAAATGGGGAAATGCCAGAGGGATGGTTATTAGGTAAGCTTGAATTGAACTCAACAAAAATTTTTAAAGGTTTTCTAAAGAGCATGTAATTTTAAACGACTTTCAAATTGACTTTTTATTCTTTTTATATCAATTGTTGAAAATTATATCTAGATATATGCTCAATAGCTGCCGATTGGTTGATGCACCTAGAGGCCTTGTTTGATTGGCTCACATTTGTGCATTGATATTTTTTCAACAAAGGATATATAAATAAATTCTGAAAAAAAAAACACATTATATAATTAAATTTTTAATTTGTTACAAATTTATACTAATTTGACGCTAGCCTCAATAACTAATAAAAATTATTTTGTCTTTTTGGAATGACTTACATCAATATTTTTTTTTTTAATTACAGGGGATGCCGGTTACCCTTGTTATGAATGGCTTCTGACACCCTATAATAACCCCCAACTCCGGAAACATATTCGTTTTAATGAAGCACACAAGAGCACAAGGGGTGTCATCGAAAGGACTTTTGGATTATTGAAAATGAGGTTCCGATGTCTGGACAGATCTGGCGGTGCAATGCAGTATTCTACAGAAAAAGTTGCAAGAATCATCTTAGTTTGCTGTGTCTTGCATAATATTGCCACCAAAAGAGGATGCCCCATTGATGACGATATTGCCATGCCTTTTAATGACTTTCCAGAAGAAATTTTCAGAGAAAACACCAATAGACGTGGCATGGCCACAAGGGATATGGTTTCTGACCAATATTTCGAAGTTTGATCTTTCTCTAACAATTTGTTCATCTTATGTAAATTGTGTTCTGCATTTTTTTTTGGTTTTTTCAAATAAAATTTGTGTGCAACATCATCATATTGTTATTTATTTGTAGCCCTTTTTCTAAACAAACCTTATTTTCATTGTTCACACCACAAAAATAAATGAAACAGATTTTTTTTTAAATGAAAATAATATAACAATTTATTTTAAGTTCAAAAGGCAACAAGAATAAGAATTATAACTATTTCTATCCTAATACAACTAATATATTTACATAACTAAAAAAGTTCAACATTTATCTATTCAAAAGGTTACATATTAGACTTACTATTCTACATTTAACCAGTGATTTTGTTACATAGTAATTGTATCAAATATAAATGAATCACAAAATTTGAGAATATATATATTGGTAGTGTTATCTGTGGTCAATGACCTAGGATATAGTGATGTACTAAAAAAAAGATTATCCCTGACGATATATTTATATCGTCATTGTTCATTCCTCATGCAAAATTTATCGTTCCAACAGAAATTTAATATATTATTGGTTATTAATGGTTAGTCGGAACAACAATATTATTCATGTTACATAGTATTAGAAAAATAAAGATTCAACAAAAAAAAATGATACATTGTAAAAATAGTCATGCGTCAATTTGATTGACAAGTATAGTTGTGACGTCAGATACTAACATGTCGCTAACGGAGCCTTTCACAGCTGGAGAAATAGTCATTCTGGTATATGCAATGGAACGATATTTTCCTCATCGTATGGGAGGAGTTCGATTGGTAAAGCAGGATAGTCGTGATCATATTATATACGAAATGATAAGAAGGATGTATAGAGTATCAAAGATAAAAAGGACAAGACGTCAATGCCTAAGAAAGTACAGCGATTTGAGGCGTAGGGAAACTAATTATTACAATTCAATTAAACGACTAATAAGAAACTGTAAGTATAAATGTTTAGTGTTACTTATAGTAACTTTCAATTTTAATAGTTATTGATAGTAAGTCCAATAACTGCGTCATCTTTTACCTTTCACCATTGATTGATTTTCAATAATAGTAGGAACAAGGGACAACACATTTGACTTTCAGTATTCCGTTATAACTTTTCTATCTGAACATTGAAAGACAAAAATTATGTTCATTGTTCCTTTAGCTTTAATAGACTGTTATTTATAGTATCTTATTTTTTTATAAAGCTATTCACCTTTAAGTAAGCTATATACTTGTTGATTAAACTAGAATGTAGTGTTTAATAATCCTTTAATTAATATAAATCTCAAAATCCAATTTTACATTGATAGTAGCATTCGATAATCGATTTAATCATATATTTTTAGTATTATTAATACAGAAAATGTTTTTTTTTAGTATATCTTCAACTTGCATATATGAAATGAAAATTAACATCTATTAATCATTACAACTATAAAAATAAAGTAAATTTTTACAAACAGATATGAAAAAATCAAAATCAAAAACTCAAAAAATTCCACGTTATTTAAGAGAAATAAGGATTGAAACGCCAAATAGTGGGATCACTTCACCACCCCTTCCTTTGACACTTATGGACATACCAATGACTCCCAAAAATAACAGAGCAGTGAAAAAAATGGCTGTCAACACTCAAAAAGGTACATAACTATAGAACAGCGTTAACAAGGTTTTATAAATTGTAAATAAAATAAATAATAATTAAAAAAAAATGATGTTTAATTATCTAATGCACATTTAGATATCCCTGGATGTTCTTATGAAGAAATTCCATCCTTTGAAAAAGAACCTAATTATTATTTTGATCTTGAGGTCGATGAGCCATGCACAAAAGATGATGATACTAATCTTGGAAGAGGTATTAGAATTTTTGTTTTTTAGGGAAGTGAAATATAGAAAAAATAATTTAATTTTAATTTTAATTTTTTATATATTTATAAAAAGTTCAACCTTTGGACAAAGCGGTACAAGTTGAAATAGAATTGGATGGCATGGTATACGCAACAAGTAATGATATTGGACAAAACATGTTTCCTCAAAAAAAAAATCTGATAGACACAGGTATTTTATTTAGTTACCTTTGTCAAAAATAGAATAATTTAAAAAAAAAAAAATTAAAAATTAAAAATGTTATTTATTTATTTTACTTTAGCCTCCGGTTCAAGCGATGCTTACACATTAGAGGAAAAAATTGTGCAGACAGAAAATGATATGGATATCATACCTCCCAAAGAAAATGAAGGTATATACAGATATCAATATATTATTTATATTTTGTTATGTGATTAATATGTGAATTTAATTTATTTTTATTTATTTTAAGGTATAGAAGTTTTTGAAGAAAAAATCGATGAAAGCACACAAACTTTTTTGGATGATAACTTCAAAATTAAATTGGCAAAAATTAGGTCTATAATGGGAATGTTGATGGAGCAAGTTGATTTTTTGTACCAGAAATATGGCATTTAGTATTTTTTTTAAATAAATCTTTTAAAACACTTTCTATTGTTTTGAGAAAAAAAATTACAAATTTAGAAACATCCAAAAAAAAAAAGGGATGATGAGTGTTTGTTAAAAAAATTGAAATTTTTTTTTTTTTTTTTACCATTTTATAAAAAAAAAATATATTGTAAGCAATAAAAACAAAATTTCAATGAAAAAAAATTTGTATTCATTCTTTTTTCAAAAATTTTAATAAAAAACACAAAAAATTTTTTTTAAAAATATTAGTGCAACTCGAAAATATAAATATATTTTGAACAAAAATATAAAACAAATCAAAAAGTGCAACATCAAAAACAGTATAAACTCAAGTTATTAAAAAATTACAAATTTAGAAACATCCAAAAAAAAAAAGGGATGATGAGTGTTTGTTATAAAAATTGAAATTTTTTTTTTTTTTTTTACCATTTTATAAAAAAAAAATATATTGTAAGCAATAAAAACAAAATTTCAATGAAAAAAAATTTGTATTCATTCTTTTTTCAAAAATTTTAATAAAAAACACAAAAATTTTTTTTTCAAAATATTAGTGCAACTCGAAAATATAAATATATTTTGAACAAAAATATAAAACAAATCAAAAAGTGCAACATCAAAAACAGTATAAACTCAAGTTATTAATACAATTAATAAAGATGTCTATCACTACTGTCCTGGCCTATTTGGTTCAGAAGGACCCTGTCTTTCACGAATAATGGACAGGAGAGAATTCATTGTTTGTTCTGCGAGGCGTAATGAACGGTTTATCTGTTCGTTGTGCTCCTCGTCCATTCGCCTCTGCCAATCAAACCTCTCTCTGTCTAACTGCAATTGTCTTTCTGCTAATGATGCACTTCGGTCCAGGTGTGCGATTAAAACATTCTGTAACTCTCTATGATCCACCCTATATTGTCTAGCAAGAGAGATCATTTCATTGAGACAGACATCATCCACTTCTTCAATTTCATTGTTGCCAGGTACCACAGGTCTTTCATTAGATTGTGTTTCCGCTGGCTCTACATTTCCTTGAATTGTTTGTTCTTGTACTTCTGCTTCATCAGGGACAGGTTCATGGATCTCCATTGGTTGAGCATCCATGATATCATCCAACAAATCTGGGGTCTCACTTCCATGATCCCTGGATTGAAGTTCCTCCTCCTCAGGTCTTTCTGGTTGTACAGCAACCAGGTTTAAGATGACCTCCCTCGATGACTCCTCTGTATCTGTGAAAATTAAAAATAAAAAAATAAATATATATGAATATATTAAGATTTTAATATCTATATAAAAATATAATGTAGATATATAAATATATATATATAAAATATATATATATATATATATATATATATATCTATATATATATTTAAAAAAAAATGTAAATTTTTTTTAACGATTTTAAAATATTTAGTAGCAGCTGTGAATATGTACTATGGAAAAAAGGCAGCACTCACATGTCATTTGTAACTCAAATTCAACTGTTCATAACACAAAATTAAATAATCTTTTTTTTTTTTTTTTTTAGAAAATTTAATGAAGCTTTTGTATTATTAAATGCTCTTTTTAATTTTAAATGATGAGTGATTGATGCCTTTTTATGATCTAAAATTCTAAATATATCTATCTATATATATAAATGTGTATATATATATAGATATATTTATATATATATATATGTATATATATATATATAGATAGCAATATATATATTTTTATTTATATAAATATATATCTTTATATATCCTAAAAATAATAATATATATATAGATGTTGATATCTTGATATTTATGTATAAGAAGAAAATTTAAAAAAAAAGGAATGTATTAATAGTACAGATTCTCACCATCAAACAACCGTGGAGAACTTCCCGTCATGTTCCGAAAAAGATGTCCAAGGTCAGCTATGATAAAAAAAAAATATATATATATATATTAAAATAAAATTTCTTTAGTGAAAAATCCAAAATAAAAAAATTACAATAAAGCAATGTTATCTATATGGCCTAAGTGAGCAAAAACTACCACGCTTTTAAAAGAAAAAAAAAAAAAGGGAATTCAAGTAATTAGATTTTTTGAGAGAAAGCGAATTTCGGTTAGCTTTGACCAGTATGACCAGAGGAGAATGGAAAAAATGAAAATATATTGTTTACCTGTACCTCTACCAACACTGGTTTCAGGGGTGCTGGTACGGATATCTGGAAGTGTATCCGCTGATAAAAAGGTATGGCTAGCAGATGATGTGCTTCTTATCGTTTGCCCAATAACGACACCACCACTAGTCATCGATGTCCCAGAGGAGGTTGATGGAATGGCTGAAGCAGGGTCATCACCACCCCTAGCTGTCACGGATTGTGGTCGAGCTGTTAAGAGATAAATAAAATCAATCGTTATTCATGTTTCGATCCATAGAAGATTAATAAACAACTAATATTTAAAATTTTAAATAGTGGTTATTGAAAGGGACAGTGTAGCACACACAATAGTAACCAGGTTGAAGAATTTGAATGTAAAAATTAAAATTTTTTGTAGACACTCAAGGTTGTTTGTATTGAAACTGTTTTGTAAAGCTTGTTTCTAGTATTTAAAAAGTGTTGAGTACTTTGTTTGACATAAAACAATAGTCCTGTGTTTATGTAATCTTTCATTCTATTCATTATTCATTCTATTATATTCTTTAATTCTATTCATTCATTGTATTATGTATCAACAAGCTGTTATAAGTGTTATTTTAACTTGTCATTTAATTACCTTGTTAACAATTAACTGTAAACGAAAAAGAGTAGTCTGCTCATTTGCTAATTAAATGACAAGTTCAAAGAATACTTATAAGAGCTTGTTGATACATCATAAATTAGTTGAATGAATGAATAGAATGAATAGAATGAAAGAATAATGAATAGAATGAAAGATTACATAAACACAGGACTATTGTTTTATGTGAAACCAACTATTCAAGTTTTTTTTAAATAATAGCATTTAAACACTCATTAATCCGCTTAAAAAACAATATCTTGATATTATATATACACTAATGTTGAGAGTGTGTATCTGCATGTGTAAGTGTATAATATTAGTGTGTGTGTATCTGCATGTATAAGTGTATATTTTTTGGTCTGTATACATGCTTGTCTAATGTATACTGTAACGTTTGTTTTTGTGAATTTGTCTACAAAAATATAGCACTGTATTTTCAAACGATCCTTGAATACAGAGCTCACATAGCAATAACAATATTGTTTGGCGCAGCTTTTGATTTGATGAATAGGGACATTAAACCACAAAAGATTTGTTCATCAGTCATAAAGAAATTAAGATTTTAAAATAGATCGAAATTTACTTCCATTAAAGGCGTCTATTAGCTAGTAAGCTGTTCTAAATACGCTTTTCATCAAAGGATATCAAGAAAATGAAGTAAATTAAAATAGAATTGTTATTTAGAAAGCAATACAAAAATAAAGCAGTAATAGGACTATAATCAAAATTGGCGCCAATAAATATTGATTTTCCAAAATATAATTAAATGTTAAATATTTTTATAAACCGACTCCACTGGAAAATTACAATATGATCATCATTCAATTTAAAAAATAGTAATTATATTAATGTTTTACATCTTCGGTCGCTATCACAATCATCTGTGATCATGAATATTACATTACATACGTTATTGGTTAAGCTATACAAAAATCTAACAGTAATCTGCATTGATGTAACGTAATCAAAATTGACGCACCAAAAAATTGATTTGAAAAAATATCTTTACAAGATAGATATTTGGATAAACCGACTCTAATGGATAATTACAATATGATCATCATTCAATTCAAATAATAGTAATTCGATAATTGTTTTACATCTTCGGTCGCTATCACAATCATCTGTGATCATGAATATTACATTACATACGTTATTGGTTAAGCTATACAAAAATCTAGCATTAATCTTCATTGATTTAACTTAATCAAAATTGACGCACCAAAAAATTGATTGGACAAAATATCTTTACAAGATACATATTTGTATAAACCAACTCTAATGGATAATTACAATATGATCAACATTCAATTTAAATTATAGTAATTCGATAAATGTTTTACCTCTTAGGTCGCTATCACAATCATCTGTGATCCCGACGATTACTTCTGGGCCTAGACGCTGCACCAGTCTCTGCTCGTAATCATTAAGATCAGCGACATAAGCTGTTCCACCTCCGGTAGCACGGGTTGAATTTTTTTCTTTTGCCAATTTGGCTTTTGCAAATCGTTTGATGTCGTTGTACCTTTTTTTAATTTGATCAACGTCCTTTTTCCCAGGTCCCTGAGCACTGACAGCATCACTTATCCGGGTCCATATACTTTTTTTACGGATACTAGACGTTTGCTTCGAACGACAACCAAATAAATAGTCATATGAGTCTAGCACCATATCGACAAGAACCAGGTTCTGCTGATGTGAGAAGTGGGGATTCTTCGATTTGGACTGTGAATCAGATCGAGAAGTAGCCATACTTAATTTATCGATAACAATAAAAGTCAGTAAAGCTTCAAGTTCTTGAAATATGCAGTCTGAAAAACTTTATTAAATAGAGCTTATATAGTGCTGCAATATGTTCCCGCGACAAAGCTGACGTTTCTGACACCTTGCAGTCACGTGGGACAAACATGACTGACAGTTTGTAAGCGATTAATAGTACATTCGCAAATAGCGAGGCGTCATATGTATGAATCATTCGCCAGTGCTCGATGCGGATTTGACGCGCCTTTTTTTGAATAGTTTTTAGTACATATGGCGGGCGGGCAACATCTCGCTAGCTGCGAGTTAGAGCGAGTCGAGCAAACACGTTGTCGGCGAAAAAATTGATGCTTTAGTACAAATACTGCAACATGGAAGTCAATAGATAATACATTAACAAAGGCATGTGATCAGGGGGCAGTCAGAATATGCAGAGATAAAACTTAAAGTGATATGAAATAAAAAAAAATTCTTTCATGATTAATGTCGAACATACCATGTTACACAACATGAATAATGTTTTTATAGTGTCAAATTGCATTATTTATATTGTCATTATCTCTTGAAGGAGTTTCAATGCAATACTGGTTTGTAAATGAACACATGGGTGTTATCTAGTTGTCCCCTTTATTTATAATCAACTCCTAAAAAAAAAGTTTATAGGCGTCATAAAAATTTAGTTTTATTACCGAGTAAATATTTATCTTTTTAATATGCATGAAAATTACAATAGATATATATGAAAATTTTTCTAATATTCCCGTTATAGTTTCTAAAAAAAGATAATTATAAAAACCCTATTATTGTACAATCCCATTTATACTTTTTTTTAATTTTATATATATATATATATATATATATATATATATTCTAAAAATACATATTTATTTATTTTTTAAATGCGCCATAATTGATAAGACTCAAAAATATTTGGGGCCTATGTGCGGATTCATGTATGGAAGCAGATAATTTATTTAGTAAGAAGACAGATAAGGTTATTTTTCTTCCATATAATATTGGAGACACTGAACTGTCGTTATTTAACAAACATTTTGCATCAATTATTACTTTGTACATTTACCTCTCAAATCACTTTCACAATCATCAGTTATGCCGGTGATGATCTCAGGTCCTAGACGCTGAACAAGCTTCTGCTCATAGTCATTTAAGTCGGCCACATATGCTGGTCCACCCAGCATATATATATATATATATATATATATATATATATATATATATATATATATATATATATATATATATATATATATATATATATATATATATATATATAGGTATCCAAAACACCAGAACTCGCCCACAGAGGAAAACTGCCTGGGTGCAAATTTGTAGAAAATATTTAGCCAGAAGAAAATGCACTCTCAGGACTTTCATAAATAAGTTACTTTTATTCCTGTAACGTTTTCGGAGGTCTTGCCTCCTTCATCAGCATAAACAAAATGAAAACAAACAAACCTTTAAATGGTGACATACTCACTCCAAATCACTTCAAACCACTACCTTCACTGGCGCCAAAATTATCAGTGTTGGAACGCATAATGCGTTCCAAATGTGCTACGTGACGGAAGTAGTGCGCCAGACTACTTCCGGTTGTCAAAATTCTAGAGCCGTAATAGCCCGGTTTAATATGTGTTAATGCCATAGTCATAAAACTGTTGTGGCATATATTGTGTGCATGCTATCTTAGAGAAACATCAAACTATTAGCGTGCAAGTAAAGTGTATTAATATCTTAAATAGTGATAGTAAGTGTGACAACCGCTTGTTGCCATAACAACCTAACAAACACTAGAATGTATCCCTATTGCGGACACGGGAACAAACTAGCAGTAACAATGTTTCAAAGTGTATCACAGAGTGTTAAAGCAGGCATGCTGCCCAGCTAGAATGTGTATAAAAATAACGGGGTCTACTTATGAATCGCACCAACTAGCATATTGTAATATATACATGTTATTGTGTTAGCTTATATTGAGAATATTCGGCTAGTCTACTTCTTCTTCTCATGAATCAAATGTTCATTGAGGAGTCTCCTATGGAGATGTATACTTATGATGTACCACCTTACGTATGTACAAGACTATTGTACTCAAAACTATCGTTGGTCCGGGTTCTCCCCAATGCTATGTACTATTCACATGCGTACTGTTCGTACCCTTTGGCACATACCTTATTAACATACAGTTGTATTCTTAATGGAGATTTTTTACAACTTGAATCTTTCTTATTAGTTAAGGGGATCATATATTGACACCCTATATTATTTCCATGTTAAGGTTATGGGGGTCCTATACACCAAGCATATTCCACATCCCTCTAGTGTTGTCCCCATTTGCACACTACTCTGAATACCAATCACTCAAAACAAATTAAATTAAATTGTTAAAGAAAATTAAAAAACAGAATAAAAACAATTGATATAACGGTCTTTCCATTGACTGCAACGATATCCCATTCGGGACTGATCTAGCTCCAAAAGTCCATGATTCTCTTGTATACAGAATAAAGAGCGCCTTGTCGTTTACTTTTGAATTTGTACATAGTGACCCGCTCTGTGTTTAATTCTGTGCATTCTTCCATTTCTACGGTTACAACCTCGTCCCATAGGTTAAAGTGGCCTTAGACTCGAATGCTTAATGTGCACTGTGTTTCCCTGGTTGATCAACAATCAAATCATTATCTGTGTTGTGATGTTCATTTCTGGTCCTCCTCTGTAGTTCTTTTCTCCTTCCTGACATAATTAAGGATCTAGTGTCCAGCTTCGGAAATGGGTAATGTTATTAGAGCTATATGTGTAAAGAACCTGGTAACTCCAAGGAACCACTATCCGACTTCCACACAGGTATTAGAAATACCAAAGACTCCTAAACCCGGTGCTGTTTGCCAACATAGTTAAGAGCACCCCTATAGCGAGGCACGAAAACCGTATGGCCCACAGAGTCATGATAGTCTAGGTGCCGTACCCTGCAATTGTGTCACACTATATAGCCACATTACATCAAAGCCTTAAAGTCAGGGGTGGTGTTCAGCCCACCTGGGTAAATGGTGCCCAGTCGGTACATCCATTGAGCCTCCCGTTGTAGAAGTATTTTGCCTCTGTCTCCCCCCCTATCCAGTGGGGGTACATGATCAATAAGTGTATATCTTATTGATGCCACCGAATGTCTGTGTTCTGCACAGTGTCTCGCTACCTGTTGGTCCGACTCCCCGGACTTGTGAGCCGACCTTATGGCATGCCGATGGTTGGCCATCCTTTCTCTCAGGGTGCCTGTCGTCTTACCGACATAGTACCGGGAGCATGGGCACACCAATAAGTAGATAACAAACGTGGTTGTGCAGGTAATCAAATGTCGTATATGAAACTGCCTGTTGGTCTGGGGATGATGAAATGTTCTGGTACTTATAAGTTCATTGCAGGTGGTACATCCTAGGCATCGATAGGATCCTCTGATGTTGGTATGTGTCCTGGGATTATAACTTGCCTTCGAGTCAGTCCTGACTAATAGGTCTCGCAAATTTGTACCCCTCCTGTAACCAACCATAGGCGTAAGATGTTTACTAAACTGTAATTTTGGGTCAGTGGAGACGATAGGCCAATGTGTCCTTAAAGAAAGTCCAGCATTTCTGGTACTAGGAGAAAATGTAGTGGCCAGTATAATTTTGTCATCTCTGGTTCGTCTAGGTTCTTGAACCAATAGTTGTGCCTGTGTGACTTGTGACACTTCCTTCATCATCTGACTGATATGTTGTGTCTTGTAGCCCCTTTCTGCAAATTTTGCACCCATTTCGGACAACTGGGAGGCTCCCACTTCAGGGTCAGAATTATTTCTCACTGTTCTGATGAGCTGCGATTTCAGTATGCCCTTTAGTAATGCTGGGGGATGACAACTATCTGACCTCAGTAGGGAGTTCCTATCCGTAGGTTTGCTAAATAGTGTGCATCCTAGACCCTGTGTGGTTTTATACACTTTGAGGTCAAGAAAGTTGATAGACTGTGTATCGCTCAAGATTTTAAATCTAACCGTGGTCTGTGTATTATTGAATAGCTCAAACTACTCATGCAGGTCACCCATGCCCCCTCTCCAAATCAGAAAAATATCGTCAATATACCTACGGTAGAAAATGATAGATGAATCACATTTTCCCCATAGGTATATATTCTCAAAATGAGACATGAAGATATTAGCATAGGAGGGGGCCATGGATGACCCCATGGCCGTGCCCGCTATCTGGAGAAAGAATTTGTTTTCTAATCTAAAATAATTCTTGTGCAAACAAAATTCAATGAGAGATAGTAGGTATTCAATAGGTGGTCCCTCATAGAGGGGGTTGTTCGTGAGGTGTGCCCTGACAGCTTCTAATCCTTCCCCATGGGGAATGATAGTATTTAGGCTGTTCACGTCCATGGTGACCAAAATATCACCAGGCTGGACGTGAACAGCCCCCAACAGTCTAATAAATTCGCTGGTATCCAGCAAAAAAGATTGTGTTCCCCTGACAACCGGCTGCAATAGCAGGTCAATGTACTGCGATACCGGTTGGCACAAGGAATCCACTGCCGATACAATGGGACGACCCGGGGGTGCCTTTGCATCTTTATGCACCTTTGGTATTGTATATAGTATGGGTATCCTAGGGTACAGTGTGGTGCAGTACTTCTTAATGTGCTCAGAGATGAAACCTTGTTCACAGCCCATATGAATCAAATCATCCAATTGTTTCTTATATGTGCCTGTTGGATCACCCTTCAGAGCCATATATGTAGA
This sequence comes from Bombina bombina, assembly GCF_027579735.1. Taxonomy (NCBI): domain Eukaryota; kingdom Metazoa; phylum Chordata; class Amphibia; order Anura; family Bombinatoridae; genus Bombina; species Bombina bombina. The sequence continues at coordinate 528,375,428 of NC_069501.1, read as the reverse complement.
TGTATCTGAGAGTTGATTTACAATATCACCTTTGTAATAGTCATAGTCCAGAAGGACTATGTCTCCTCCCTTATCCGCTGGTCTAATGGTAAGGGAGGTGTCATCCTGAAGCGTTTTGATAGCCTTTCTTTCTATTTGCGTGAGGTTGTGTTTCCATGTGGTGTGTTCTCTTTCTCTATCTAGGTCTTGAGAGACCATACGAATAAAGGTCTTGGTACTGGCGCTACAGTTTATTGGTTCAAATGTACTTGGTATATGACATTGGCGTTCGACCACAGTTTTAGTGTTATCTGGTACTGTATTTTGGAAAAACTCTTTGAGCTTTAAGGTTCTGCTCAAGTTTCTGCTCATACTCAGTAGTCATTGTACTGGGAACAAATGATAGTCCCTTATTGAGCAGTTGTATTTCACCAGTTGTCAGAATATGAGAGCTCAAATTAATTATTGCATCCCTCGCCTCCCCCTCCTTGGCGGTCTGTATCTTGGTGCCCGCCCGCCTGATGTGGGGTCTCGTGTCTGCTCTCTGTGAGCGTGTTGTAACCCCTAAAAAATGCCTGGGTGTTGATTGTGCATTGTATTGGTCAAAATTGTCACTTGAGCCCGGTGGGGTGTATGGCCTTACACTGTGAGTTCTCTCAGTATCAGTGGACTCAGCTCCACTTGTATCCACTGTGTCAAAGCGTACACGCCTGTCCCGCTGCCTTCTCCTGGGCTGTATCTCTCTAGTGCCTGTAAGCCATTTGTATACCTTGCCCTGAGAGTAGTCTAACTTGACAGTATCCAGTTTCCTGTTTTTAAATGTAATTAGGTCATTTTTATATTTGTCAATTTGAGTTTTAATTTTGGATAACCAGTTCTCTTGTTGGTCATTAGCAAGAATTGGGTTATGTGTTGTTTCAAATTGCTGAATTTCAGTTTTAACCTTGGCTAAGATAGAAGTGACTTCCTCAATGACCAACAAAATTAAATCAAAAGAACATTTGTTTAAAATGTAGCACCACTTTTTTCTGAATTCAGGGTTATCTCTACCTATGGTAGGGATATTGTGGACTCTAAAACCCCTTGGAATCTGCCCATTTCTATGGTAGTCTGAGAGATTACAACTGCCGTGTAAAGATAGATCTATGTCACGTTTTTTCAGTTTTAACAATGCAAAATATAAATTAAGGGGAGTCTCACCAGTCGTCCTGGATATGGGTGCGAACAAAATGCCTAGGATGTACCACCTGCAATGGACTTATAAGTACCAGAACATTTCATCATCCCCAGACCAACAGGCAGTTTCATATACGACATTCGATTACCTGCACAACCATGTTTGTTATCTACTTATTGGTGTGCCCATGCTCCCGGTACTATGTCGGTAAGACGACAGGCACCCTGAGAGAAAGGATGGCCAACCATCGGCATGCCATAAGGTCGGCTCACAAGTCCAGGGATTCAGACCAACCGGTAGCGAGACACTGTGCAGAACACAGACATTCGGTGGCATCAATAAGATATACACTTATTGATCATGTACCCCCACTGGATAGGGGGGGAGACAGAGGCAAAATACTTCTACAACGGGAGGCTCAATGGATGTACCGACTGGGCACCATTTACCCAGGTGGGCTGAACACCACCCCTGACTTTAAGGCTTTGATGTAATGTGGCTATATAGTGTGACACAATTGCAGGGTACGGCACCTAGACTATCATGACTCTGTGGGCCATACGGTTTGCGTGCCTCGCTATAGGGGTGCTCTTAACTATGTTGGCAAACAGCACCGGGTTTAGGAGTCTTTGGTATTTCTAATACCTGTGTGGAAGTCGGATAGTGGTTCCTTGGAGTTACCAGGTTCTTTACACATATAGCTCTAATAACATTACCCATTTCCGAAGCTGGACACTAGATCCTTAATTATGTCAGGAAGGAGAAAAGAACTACAGAGGAGGACCAGTAATGAACATCACAACACAGATAATGATTTGATTGTTGATCAACCAGGGAAACACAGTGCACATTAAGCATTCAAGTCTAAGGCCACTTTAACCTATGGGACGAGGTTGTAACCGTAGAAATGGAAGAATGCACAGAATTAAACACAGAGCGGGTCACTATGTACAAATTCAAAAGTAAACGACAAGGCGCTCTTTATTCTGTATACAAGAGAATCATGGACTTTTGGAGTTAGATCAGTCCCGAATGGGATATCGTTGCAGTCAATGGAAAGACCGTTATATCAATTGTTTTTATTCTGTTTTTTAATTTTCTTTAACAATTTAATTTAATTTGTTTTGAGTGATTGGTATTCAGAGTAGTGTGCAAATGGGGACAACACTAGAGGGATGTGGAATATGCTTGGTGTATAGGACCCCCATAACCTTAACATGGAAATAATATAGGGTGTCAATATATGATCCCCTTAACTAATAAGAAAGATTCAAGTTGTAAAAAATCTCCATTAAGAATACAACTGTATGTTAATAAGGTATGTGCCAAAGGGTACGAACAGTACGCATGTGAATAGTACATAGCATTGGGGAGAACCCGGACCAACGATAGTTTTGAGTACAATAGTCTTGTACATACGTAAGGTGGTACATCATAAGTATACATCTCCATAGGAGACTCCTCAATGAACATTTGATTCATGAGAAGAAGTAGACTAGCCGAATATTCTCAATATAAGCTAACACAATAACATGTATATATTACAATATGCTAGTTGGTGCGATTCATAAGTAGACCCCGTTATTTTTATACACATTCTAGCTGGGCAGCATGCCTGCTTTAACACACTCTGTGATACACTTTGAAACATTGTTACTGCTAGTTTGTTCCCGTGTCCGCAATAGGGATACATTCTAGTGTTTGTTAGGTTGTTATGGCAACAAGCGGTTGTCACACTTACTATCACTATTTAAGATATTAATACACTTTACTTGCACGCTAATAGTTTGATGTTTCTCTAAGATAGCATGCACACAATATATGCCACAACAGTTTTATGACTATGGCATTAACACATATTAAACCGGGCTATTACGGCTCTAGAATTTTGACAACCGGAAGTAGTCTGGCGCACTACTTCCGCCACGTAGCACATTTGGAACGCATTATGCGTTCCAACACTGATAATTTTGGCGCCAGTGAAGGTAGTGGTTTGAAGTGATTTGGAGTGAGTATGTCACCATTTAAAGGTTTGTTTGTTTTCATTTTGTTTATGCTGATGAAGGAGGCAAGACCTCCGAAAACGTTACAGGAATAAAAGTAACTTATTTATGAAAGTCCTGAGAGTGCATTTTCTTCTGGCTAAATATATATATATATATATATATATATATATATATATATATATATATATATATATATATATTATAAAAATACATATATTTTTTATTTAAATGCGCCATAATTGATAAGACTCAAAAATATTTGGGGCCTATGTGCGTATTCATGTATGGAAGCAGATAATTTATTTAGTAAGAAGACAGATAAGGTTATTTTTCTTCCATATAATATTGGAGACACTGAACTATCGTTATTTAACAAACATTTTGCGTCAATTATTACGTTGTACATTTACCTCTCAAATCACTTTCACAATTGTCCGTTATGCCGGTGATGATCTCAGGTCCTAGACGCTGAACAAGCTTCTGCTCATAGTCATTTAAGTCGGCCACATATGCTGGTCCACCCAGTATATATATATATATACATATATATATTATAAAAATACATATATTTTTTTATTTAAATGCGCCATAATTGATAAGACTCAAAAATATTTGGGGCCTATGTGCGTATTCATGTATGGAAGCAGATAATTTATTTAGTAAGAAGACAGATAAGGTTATTTTTCTTCCATATAATATTGGCCACATATGCTGGTCCACCCCCGGTAGCACGTGCAGAATTTTTTTCTCTGGCCAATTTAGCTTTGGCGAAACGTTTGATGTTGTTATAATGTTTCCTCAGCTGTTCAACATCCTTTTTTCCAGGACCCTGGACACTAATGGCATCGCTTATCCTTTGCCAGATCATCTTCCTCCTTGAAAAATTAGTCTGTTTGACACGACATCCAAACAAATAATCATAAGAGTCAATAATCATATCAATCAAAATTATGTTTTGCTGATGCAAAAAGTGAGGATTCTTGGATTTTTAAGTGGTATCAGATCCAGATGAAGCCATATCCAATTTGTAAATAAATATTACAAAAATAACGCTCTGTAATCACTGTTCAAAAAATTTGGAACAATAATACAGTTGTTTAGAAAAGTTGAACTTTTATAGTAGCCAAATTCTTTTCCCGCGACTACTATGACGTTTCTGACACTTTGCATGTCACATGTTAATAATTGGCCATACAATTCTACTGACATTTAAGTACATTAGCTTAGTCGCAGGCGAGCGAGGTGTCAAATTTATCAATAATCCGCCACTGCTCGCGGCGGGCTAGATGTGACTATTTATGGGTTGATTATTAGTACATAGTGAGAGTGGACACCATTTCGCCCGCGGCGAGTAACGGCGAGTTTATCCGCGTCTACAATGTCGGATTAATTGACGGCTTAGTACATGGAGCCCAAATCCCAGAAACATATTTTATCAGTCCCAACAGCCTCAAAGTGTTTTCTACAGGGAAATTATTGCGACTGGAAAAGGTTGAGACCGCTTTTCCAGTCGCAATACAAACATCTCTAGGTCTCACTTCAATAACTTTTTCCCCTCCACTTCCTCCCATTCAACTTTTTTTTCTGTCAAGGCCAATGATGTCAACTACTAGATCATTCAGGTTCAGGACCTCCAGGAGACCCTTCCAAGGTAAATTTGCTCACCTTCATTTCACAATTTTTCCCCATTAAAAAATATGAGCCAGATTTATGTTATTTCTAACAGAATGGCAGAAAATTACTTCAGATCCATGTGTTTTTCAAGCAGTATCTGACCTTACTTTAGATTTCATTCAACCTCCTTTCGAAAATTCTGTTCCTATCCCAATAAAATCTTCTGAAAAAAAAATTTCTGATCTGTTAACAAAAAATGCTATAGAACTTGCTCCCTCCAAAAGGGATTCTTTCATAAGCAAATAATTTACTTGTCATCCTTTTGGACTCTCTTCAGCCCCTTGGGCATTTACAAAGATTTTAAAACCAGTTACAGCCTGGCAAAGGAAAAGAGGAATTCCACAGATAATTTATTTAGACACTATTCTTCTTATTCACCAATCTCCATTTATTCTGAAGAATCCGTTATCTCTTACAATTCATCTTCTTCAGAAACTTTGTTTCATTATCAACTTCAAAAACTCCTCTTTGATTCCTTCTCAAAATCAATTTTTTCTAGGTTTCAATATATATATATATACTATTTCTACTACTCTGTCTCCCTCAAGAGAGAGATTTTATACCTTCTCAAGAAGAGATTTTTTTCCTTTTAGCCAGGATTATTGGTCATCTATCTTTATCCATACAAGCAATATTTCCAGCTCCTCATTAAAGAGCTTTTCAAAGATTAAAGATTCATTATCTACAGAAAGGTTTTTCATACCAAAACAAAATGTCCTTATCCAAAGAAGCTATAAAGGAGTTAAATTGGTAGCTTCTAAATATAGAAGCTTGGAATGGCAAGGCAATTTTTGGTAGTACACCAGACCTAATAATAGAGTCAGGTGCAAGCAATTAAGGCTGGGGGGGCAAGATTTCCAGATTACAGGCGGGAAATGGTGTATCTCGGAAAAACCATTACATGTCCATTGTTTAGAACTTTTAGCAAGAGCCTTTGCAGTTCAGAGTTTTGTGCGACACAATCATCCTGTAACTATTCTTATTCGGATGGACAACATTTCAGCAGTTCGTTATATCAATCGTTTGGGAGGAACTGCCTCAAAAATGTTATCAGATTTAACCAAACATTTGATTCCCAATTCTTTATCTCAAAATATATCTGTGCTAGTAGAATTACATTCCAAGTCTCAACAATCAACAATAGATGCCTTTCTCCAACATTGGCCGAAGACAGGAGCTTATGCTTTCCCTCCATTTTCAATGATCCTCCAAACTCTACTATTTGTCAAACAACAACAAATATCTCTCCTGATAATAACTCCCTTTTGACAAACTCAAGTGTGGTACACTCTTCTTCTAGAAATGTCTTCCCTTCATCAAATCCTTTAACCAACTCAATTAGATCTTCTCACAGATCCTATCTTCAAGACAAATTACAACTTATAGCTTGGATGGTTTAACGGGTTCCTGGTCTGGTGAAGGATTATCGGAGGAAGCTAGACTCCTCCTTCAAGACTCTTGGGCACTTGGAACCAGAAAATGTTATTTATCCTCCCGGCTTAAATGGTCTAGCTGGTGCAATCATAGACACCTGGATCCAATTTCAGCACCTTTAAGTGAAGTCATTAATTTTTTATCTTCTTTTTTCAAAGCTGGATTGGCATACAGAACCATTAATGTTGCTAGATCGCCTATTTCTGCAGGACATGAATTACTTCATAATATTCCTATAGGTCAAAATCCTACTCTTTGCAGACTTTTGAAATCTATTCATTTGAAACATCCTCCTTCTTCCAAATATTCTCTCTTTTGGAATGTAGATTTAGTTATTTCTCTATTTAACATTTGGTCTGATACTGAACATTTTTTTCTTAAACAACTTTAAGTTAACTACTTTATTATGCCTTTTATCTTGTAAGCAAGTTACTGATTTTAAGGCAATAGATGATTCCAAATCTTTTTCCCCTCATGGGGTCTTTTTTACTATCTCTCGTAAACTAAGACTTCTTCAATTTTTTATCCTTATTTTTCTGAATATCCTAAATTTTGTGTAGTAATTTGGCTTAAAGGGACAGTTTAGTCAAAATTAAACTTTCATTATTCAGATAGGACATGTCATTTTAATCAACTTTCCAATTTACTTTTATCAACAAATTTGCTTTTTTCTCTTGGTATTCTTAGTTGAAACTAAACCTAGGTAGGCACACATGCTAATTTCTAAGTCCCTTGAGGGCTGCCTCTAATCACATGCTTTTTAAATTGCTTTATATTATAACAAAAGACTTGATAGTTCACGTGGGCCATATAGATAACACTGTTCAGGCATTGAAAGTTCTATAAGATTTAGCACAACATAATGCTAAATGCAAGTCAATAGATAATAATCAGTCACAGTCATGTGATCAGGGGGCTGTCAGAAGGTTCTTAGATACAAGGTAATCACAGAGGTAAAAAGTACAGGGAGTGCAGAATTATTAGGCAAATGAGTATTTTGACCACATCATCCTCTTTATGCATGTTGTCTTACTCCAAGCTGTATAGGCTCGAAAGCCTACTACCAATTAAGCATATTAGGTGATGTGCATCTCTGTAATGAGAAGGGGTGTGGTCTAATGACATCAACACCCTATATCAGGTGTGCATAATTATTAGGCAACTTCCTTTCCTTTCCAAGGCGCAAAATAACTGCCCATGAACTGAGAAAAGTCAAGCGTGCAGCTGCCAAGATGCCACTTGCCACCAGTTTAGCCATATTTCAGAGCTGCAACATCACTGGAGTGCCCAAAAGCACAAGGTGTGTAATACTCAGAGACATGGCCAAGGTAAGAAAGGCTGAAAGACGACCACCACTGAACAAGACACACAAGCTGAAACGTCAAGACTGGGCCAAGAAATATCTCAAGACTGATTTTTCTAAGGTTTTATGGACTGATGTTTTGTTTTTGAATGTCAGAAATGTATATTTGTGAATGTTGAGATGTTATATTGGTTTCACTGGTAAAAATAAATAATTGAAATGGGTATATATTTGTTTTTTGTTAAGTTGCCTAATAATTATGCACAGTAATAGTCACCTGCACACACAGATATCCCCCTAAAATAGCTATAACTAAAAACAAACTAAAAACTACTTCCAAAACTATTCAGCTTTGATATTAATGAGTTTTTGGGGTTCATTGAGAACATGGCTGTTGTTCAATAATAAAATTAATCCTCAAAAATACAACTTGCCTAATAATTCTGCACTCCCTGTATATTAATATAACTGTGTTGGTTATGCAAAACTGGGGAATGGGTAATAAAGGGATTATGTATCTTTTAAAACAATAAAAAATTAATTGTAAACTGTCCCTTTAAGGAATATGAACTCATAACTTTACCTTTGATGTCTCCTCCTTCTAAACAGCTCCTTATTTCCTATGCTATACCTCACTTTCCTGTTTCTTCTTCCTCAGATAAAGTTTTTAGACAATTTTATTTCAACCTATTCTTTCTATTCCAAATCGCCTAGTATCTTAACTTGTTTTTACTTTAAACTAGAAAAATAATAGTCTCTGTCCTAACTCTGTGACTGAATAATCAAGATTTTATTCAGACAAGTATTTTCCATCCGCAAAATGTTTAGTTTTTCCCTCCATTTATTTTAAATATATTTTATCAGATATGTTAATATATATTTATTGTCTTTCAATGTCAAACTCTACTACTACAGGATTCTAATGAAGTTCCAGAATTGAAGATGAACACTCTTCAATCAAGATCTTCTAGACCTGTTTCTTCAGACAAGATTTATACTTCTACGAGCTTGAGGAGATTGGTGATGTTGTTCAGTCTATTGTTTTTGGAACTGTTATTTTTCATCTCCAGAAATATTTTTGGTTTTCTCTGCATCAAAGATCAAAGAGGAGGAGTGGCTACTTACTGGACACTTTATGGATATCTGGACTTTGCTGATTGGTCCTTTCCCTCACTGACCTCTCAAGCCTTTTTCTCATTGGTTTCTGTTATACTCTTTGTTATCGTTGTTTTTTTCTGTGAGAAATGAGATATGAGCTATTCAATGAGAAAAAGGCTTGAGAGGTCAGTGAGGGAAAGGACCAATCAGCAAAGTCCAGATATCCATAAAGTGTCCAGTAAGTAGCCACTCCTCCTCCTCCTCCTTTATACTTTTCATTAAAATACTGCCTGGGCAGTAAAGGAAAGATTATAGCAAAATATGAGATATTCAATGATATGAGATATTCAATGAGAAAAATGCTTGAAAGGTCAGTGAGGGAAAGGACCAAACAGCAAAGTCCAGATATCCATAAAGTGTCCAGTAAGTAGCCACTCCTCCTCCTCCTTTATACTTTTCATTAAAATACTGTCTGGACAGTAAAGGAAAGATTATAGCAAAATAGTCTCTGTCCTTGCAATAAAATTGGAAACAAGATCAGACCCCTCCTGTAGCCCAATGGGTAGACACCATGCACAAAACCATTCTTTTAGAGGAATATCACTATATGAAAATAATGTGCAAATAATTGTTTACTGAGTTACTCTTATTTGGGAAGAATATACAGTATATAACAAATATACAAAATAATACAAAATAATAATAATAATCTGTAGACATGATTTATTTTATAACTGATTAGACATTATTATTATTCTATTTAGCATTGCTGATTGGTCCTTTCTCTCACTGACCTCTCAAGCCTTTTTCTCATTGGTTTCTATGTTATACTCTTTGTTATCATTGTTTTTTTCTGTAATTTATACTTTTTGTTAAAATGCTGTCAGGGCAGTAAAGGAATGATTAAAGCAAAATACTCATCTCTGTCTCTTTAAAAAATCTAGATTACTCCGTCACAGAGGTAGGATAATCGGAATGTTTAGCAATCAGAGTTTTATCACTATTATTTGCAATTTTGAGAATGGCTAAATATACTGTGGGTGATTTTTTTAAGTGGTTTATTTAATAACCATACTAGCAGATCTAATGGTATGTTAGTACCCAATAGTGTTTCTGTCTGTCCCTTCCAGAAAATGCTTATATTAGGATAATTCCACCATATGTGTCCCATGCAGCCAATACCATGTTTGCAACACCAGCAAAGATCAGAGCGCTGTGGGTACAGAATCTTTAAGTGGGCGGGAGTGTAGTACCAGCGATGCAAAATTTTGAAATTAAGTTCTAGAATCTGTGATGAGATGGAGTCCTTTATTGTTCTCTTAAAGATTTTGGTCTTGTCACTTGATGAGATACTAAGTTGGAATTCCTGTTCTTAGAGTTTTATAAATTGATGTTCTGTGCCAGGTGGAACCTGTTACAGTATATTATATAATATAGATAAAATATGCCTATTTGGGGATTGTGACATATATCCTTTTTCAAAGTTTGTTGGGGTGAGTAACGTTATTTCTATCTTTATGACGTTGTATGAATGAATGTGTTTGTAAGTAGAAATACCAATTAGCAAAGATGTTTAAGTTCTTTTCCAGCAGTTCTGATCTAGGGCATACCTTTCCATTCTCAAAGAGAATGAAGACGGGGAGGTTACATTGCCTATCTAATGGGTGTAAATTAGAGGTTTCCTTTCCCAGAAGGACTTCTGGATTATCTAGAATAGGTTTTAGAGATGATGGTTTGGATGAGAGTAATGGATAGATAACTATTAATCTATCCCACATTTAATATGGTTGTTCAAATCAGTCAATAGGATTTCAGTAGCCCTCATCCTATTGACTGTTTTGAACAGCCAATAGGATTTCAAAAGCTGTCATCCTATTGGCTGATTTGAATTTGAAGAATCAAATCAGTAAATAGAAATGCAAGGTACGCCATGGCTGGAATTGGCCTCTAGGATGGCTATGCTACGCACCCCCGGGATGGATGAAGACCTCGCGGCCTGGATGGAGATGGATGTCCGGAATTCAGAAACCGTGAGTAGATCTTCTGGGGTTAGTGTTAGGTGGTTTTTTTATTTTTTTGGGGTGGTTATTTTTTTAAATTAGGGTTTGGGCTTTGAAAAAGAGCTAAATGCCCTTTTAAGGGCATTGCCCATACAAATGCCCCTTTAGGGGTAATGGGTAGCTTAGGTTATTTTTAGAGATAGTTTTTTTTTATTTTGGGGGGTTGGTTGGGTGGTGGGTTTTACTGTTGGGGGAACTGTATTTTTTACAGGTAAAAGAGCTGATTTATTTAGGGCAATGCCCTACAAAAGGCCCTTTTAAGGGCTATTGGTAGTTTATTATAGGCTACTGGGTGTGTTTTTTTTTATATTTTTCATGATTTTAGTGTTAATTATTTTTGGTAAACTTAGATTATTTAAATTTTTCATAGTATTTGGGGTTTTTTAGTTGTAATTTAGATTTTTTTAATTTTTTTGTAGTATTAGGGTTTTTAAAATTTGTAATTTAGATATTTTAATTGGTAGTATTTTTTTTTATTTTATTAGATTAGTTATGTTAGTTTAATTTATAATTTAATGTTAGGTTTATATTTATTTCGCAGGTAAGTTTTTATTTATTTAAATAGATTTATATTGTAATTTTAATTTAAAGTTAGGGGGGTGTTAGGTTTAGGGGTTAATAGTTTAATTTAATGTTTTGCGATGTGGGGGGCCGGCGGTTTTGGGGCTAATAGGTTTATTTAGTGGCGGAGATGTGGGAGGCCGGAGGTTTAGGTGTTAATAACTTTATTTAGTGACGGCGATGTCGGGGAGCGGCGGAATAGGGGTTAATAGCTTTTATTAGTGGCAGCGATGTCGGGGGTGGCAGATTAGGGGTTTATAACTTTATTTAGGTATCGACGATGTCGGGGGCAGCGGATTAGGGGTGTTTAGACTTGGGGTTTATGTTAGGGTGTTAGGTTTAATCGTACCTTTGTTTTCCCCATAGACATCAATATGGTTGCCTTATGGTAATCGCCATTACGCACTTAAGGTGTTAGTTTTTTCTAACACTCTCTCCCCATTGATGTCTATGGGGGAAAGCGTGCACAGGCACGTCAAAGCAGCCCTTGGCTTTTGTGTGGTATGGAGCTTAATGCCACCATATCCCACGCACAAGGAGGCTTTTTCAGAAACTCGTAATGGTAGCGCTATGGAGAGAGAAATAACGCAACTTTTGTTGCGTTCGTTTCGCACCCTGTTTAGCGCAAAACTTGTAATCTTGGTGTTTGTTTTCTTGGTATCCTTTTTAAAACATAACTAGGTAGGCTCAGGAGCAGCAGTGCACTAATGTGAACTAGCTGAACACATTAGGTTAGCCAATGACAAGAAGCGTATATGTCGGCAGCCAGCAATCAGCAGCTAGCTTCTCCTGAAAATACCTAGGTATAATTTTAAACTAATGATACCAAGAGAAGAGAACAATGCAAATTAGATAGAAATAAATTGCAAATGTGTTTAAAATAGTATGTTCTAACTTATATCTGATCTGAATCATGAAAGAAAGAAAAAATTCAATTTAATCATGTCCCTTTAAGGTTGAAGTATGTGATCAGTCAGTCAAAAATATTTTTTTCATGTGTTAGTAGTGGTTTAAATTGGAATGAATCTTTTTAACAGAATAATGATCTATGGAATCCTTTTCGGTACGGCTGCAGATGGTGTCAAGTAAACGAAAAACAAAATTTAAAGATGAGTATACTCAAGAATTTACATTAATAAAATGTGGACGCAGAGTATGATGCGGCATGCAAATTATGCAAGTAAGTTCATTATAGAATACAAAATAGCTTTCCTTCGCCTTAAATTTTGGTAAGTAACATTTTTAATGTTATCTAGTTCATAGTTCTTACTTTTCGATTGGTCACAGGGGGGAAAGTGGCATAAAAAGACTTTGTTGCTACAGTTAACCCCTTAGTGACCAGAACACTTTTCCATTTTCTGTCCGTTTGGGACCAAGGCTATTTTTACATTTCTGCGGTGTTTGTGTTTAGCTAAAATTTTCCTCTTACTCATTTACTGTACCCACACATATTATATACCGTTTTTCTCGCCATTAAATGGACTTTCTAAAAATACCATTATTTTCATCATATCTTATCATTTACTATAAAATAATTTATAAAATATGAGGAAAAATGGAAAAAAACACACTTTTTCTAACTTTGAACCCCAAAATCTGTTACACATCTACAACCACCAAAAAACACCCATGCTAAATAGTTTCTAAATTTTGTCCTGAGTTTAGAAATACCCAATGTTTACATCTTCTTTGCTTTTTTTGTAACTTATAGGGCCATAAATACAAGTAGCACTTTGCTATTTTCAAACCATTTTTTTTTCAAAATTAGCGCTAGTTACATTGGGACACTGATATCTTTCAGGAATCCCTGAATATCCATTGACATGTATATATTTTTTTTTAGAAGACATCCCAAAGTATTGATCTAGGCCCATTTTGGTATATTTCATGCCACCATTTCACCGCCAAATGCGATCAAATACAAAAAATCATTCACTTTTTCACAAACTTTCAGTTTCTCACTGAAATTATTTACAAACTGCTTGTGCAATTATGGCATAAATGGTTGTAAATTCTTCTCTGGGATCCCCTTTGTTCAGAAATAGCAGACATATATGGCTTTGGCATTGCTTTTTGGTAATTAGAAGGCCGCTAAATGCCACTGCGCACCACACGTGTATTATGCCCAGCAGTGAAGGGGTTAATTAGGAAGCATGTAAGGAGCTTTTTGGGGTATTTTTAGCTTTAGTGTAGTGTAGTAGACAACCCCAAGTATTGATCTAGGCCCATTTTGGTATATTTCATGCCACCATTTCACTGCCAAATGCGATCAAATTAAAAAAGAACGTTAAATTTTTCACAATTTTAGGTTTCTCACTGAAATCATTTACAAACAGCTTGTGCAATTATGGCACAAATGGTTGTAAATGCTTCTCTGGGATCCCCTTTGTTCAGAAATAGCAGACATATATGACTTTGGCGTTGCTTTTTGGTAATTAGAATTCTGCTAAATGGCGCTGCGCATCACACGTGTATTATGGCTAGCAGTGAAGGGGTTAATTAGGTAGCTTGTAGGGAGCTTGCAGGGTTAATTTTAGCTTTAGTGTAGAGATCAGCCTCCCACCTGAAACATCAGACCCCCTGATCCCTCCCAAACATCTCTCTTCCCTCCCATACCCCACAAATGTCCCCGCCATTTTAAGTACTGGCAGAAACTCTGCCAGTACTAAAATAAAAGGAACATTTTGGCTTTTTTGTGCATTTTTTTTTAGCATATTTACATATGCTTATGTGTAGGATCCCCCTTAGCCCCCAACCTCACTGATCCCCCACCAAACAGCTCTCTAACCCTCCCCCTCTGACTTAATGTGCGCCATCTTGGGTACTGGCAGCTGTCTGCCAGTACCCATTTTAGTGAAAAATATGCTGTTACTATTAAAAAAATGTCCCTTTTCTGCAGTGTAGCTTCCCCCCCCCAATACCAACCCCCCACCCCTTCCTGATCCCTTAGATGCTTTAAAAAAAATAAGTTTATTATCATTTTTTTACAATTTACTTGTAACTTTTTTCTGTAGTGTAGCGGTTCCCACTTGCTCCCGCCCCGTGCACGCCCCCGGCGATACCGCCCCCCTCTCTGACTAAGAAGCCATCGATGGCCGCCCACCCACCTCCCACTTCAGCTCCCACCCACCAACGAATGCGGCCATCGATGTCCGGTGCAGAGAGGGCCACAGAGTGGCTCTCTCTGCACCGGAGGGGTAAAATTTTTTATTGCAGGATGCCTCAATATCGAGGCATCCTGCAATAACCGGAAAACAGCTGGAAGTGATCAGGATCGCTTCCAGCTGCTTTCCAAACCGAGGACGTGCAGGGTATGTCCTTGGTCGTTAAGTGACTTTTTTAAGAGGACGTACCCTGCACGTCCTCGGTCATTAAGGGGTTAAACATAGGAATGTTTTAAACTCATTCACAAAACAACTGGCAAACTATTTAACAAAATAGCTGCAGCAGAGGCATTTGCTTTCCATTCAGTGAAACACCATCACTCATGCAATTCCACCACGTGTACAAGCAAATTGTTTTTGAAAATGTTCAGTGTCTCCAAAATTGCTAAAGCATTTTCAAGTTCAATGACTAAATCTGGTGCAATAGTGAACAAACAGCTAGATAACGAGTTGTGCTTTATGACTCCAAATTGTAGCGTTAGGGCCCATAACGCATCAATTTCAATAAAGTAGCCATTACAAGTTTTAAAAAAGTCCATAGTGCAACAAAAATTCCCATCTACGCACAAATCCATAACGTTATCCAAGACCAGTAGTTATTGATATATCACAACCAAAAACCTTCACTAATCACTTAAAAAATGTTATACAAAGTACACTTACACTCATACAAACACTGTACAATAAATTCATTTTCAATAAAATAAAAAAATATATATATAAACAGTATATAACGGATCAAATATACAAGATTTCGGGTGTTATATCATCACATACATACATAATTTGGTACATACAAACAATATAAAGCAGATTACGTACACAAAACATATTTTAATTATTAAATTATCACGATTTCATGTACTTTTTCACAGAATGACATGATGTCACTCACTTTGTGCTCAACAGGAGTGTTGGAAGTTTTTTCTTTCAATTTCTCTCCTCAATTGACTTCTATGAGGAATACGTGCTCGTGCACGCAATCGGCCTCTTTCCGTAATGCACGTGATAATTTTCTCTTTTTAAACTCGTAATACGGGCGGTCTACGGTGTGCGCTAATTCATTAATTCTTGCGTAGGTCCCGCAATGAAAACAGATCACAAAATATACTATTTGGCACTGTAGTTATGTGTTTTACATGAGTGAACATCAGTACAAGGTCAAAATCATTTAGGAAATTACATTACATCAAGTATAAATAATAATTATAATAATAATGGGATACTTGTATAGCGCACAACCTCGAACTTAATCGACTCGCGGCACTGATAACATGTATTATTATTACCCAACTTAATGGTACTCATTTTACCGACCTCGGAAGGATGAAAGGCTGAGTGGACCTCAATCACAATTAATTGTATCATCACAAATAGGAAATCATTTTCAAGAATGAACACATATTTAAAGGGACATAAAACACCATTTTTAGATTTCATGATTCAGAAAGAGTAGGCAATTTTAAACAGTTTTCTCATTTATGTCTATTATATCATTTTATTTATTCTCTTCATATCCTTTGATGAACAGCATATCTAGATAGGCTCAGTAGATGATGATTGGTGGCTGCAAATAAATGCCTTCTGTGATTGGCTCACCCATGTGCATTGCTATTTCTTTAACAAAGGATATATAAACAATGAAGGTATTTAGATCATAGAAGTACATTGGAATGTTGTTTTAAAATTGTATTCTCTGTCTGAATCATGAAATAAAAATTATGGCTTTATTGTCCCTTTAAGATCAGGATTTAAACATAATATACCATTAGGAATTTGGTCTAATTCAAAGATATCATTAGAAATATTCTAGTTGTCGCCTTTTTGGAGGGAACAACAATGCTATACTGCTTTATATAAATGAACATATGTGGGAGAAAATTACAATACATACATATATATACATTCATATATGTACATAACACACATCACACAACAACAAAACACACATTTATCTTTTTAATCATCACACAATAATAATGTTGCAAACTAGAACAAGAAAGAAGATTTGGAAAGTAGACAGGTATGTAGCTAATATGATGACATCATTCTAAGCTTCAACCATACCGATTCTAGCATTAGGACTTTACTGCCTCTTTAATCAGTTTCTCAGTCAATATTACATATACGTAGACGAGAAGTTTGGAAGGTCTTCATTATTATTGTGATTTTAATGGTACACGTAAAATATTGAAATATCGCCAATCACTTATATATGCCAGGCATACTTTATTGTTTTGCAACAATATTGCAGTATATTGTTGCAAAACAATAAAGTATGCCTGGCATATATAAGTGATTGGCGATATTTCAATCATTTGAGCGTGGACTTGTGTTTTGTAATATAACATCGCGTTTAATAAGTATTTGTTACGCATATACACTGTATATGTTATATTTTACACTTTAACATTACAATTTATTGGGGAAAAACAAAATTTCAACAAACACAAAAAAATAAACGCCCACATGAAAGCATTCGCGCTGCTCAGATACAATCAAGTGTATACAATCAGCAATCATTACGAACACGCTACCATTGGACATTTTGCACTATAAATCACCCAAACACCATGGCCAATACGTCCCTTACGACCAACGTATCAAATCGCTTTCATGTGTTTGCATACCTTGTTACTCATTTTGTGTTTGCTCTGCTATTTTGGCTAGTGTTGCTTGGCTCTGCAAATATGGACAACCCCCAGTTAGATTGTGTTGGTGCTGTTGAACAAGTTATGTACAACAGAATCAGGCGTGCCCGGCGCCTCGAAGAGGAGCATATGGAACACCTGAGGATTAGGGCTCCTCCTGTTCACAGGGTGAGGCTCACCTTGGATAGCATGAGCGATGCTGCGGTTTTTGACAAAAATAGGCTCAATAGACTGCAGCTATTGAACCTGTACGATGTACTAGGGCCTTATCTGGAGCCACGCAGATTTATGCGCACTGCAATCTCTGGCATGTCAAAGATGCTTTGATGTATACATGTCCTGGCGTCCAAAAGCTTTCAATCCACAGAGGGGTACTTGTCCGGTATGTCCCAAGGCACCTTCTCTGTGGTTTTTGAAAGGTTTCTGAACGGCATGAAAAGAATTTGTAGGCTTTTTGTAGTATTCCCTCAAAATGAGGACGATTGGAGACACCTCAAGAGGGAATTCTATGGAATAGCTGAAATGCCAAATGTTTTGGGAGCAATAGATTGCACCCATATTGCTCTGCGGGCTCGAGCAGAAGAGGGTCCTTACCAAAATCACAAACACTTTTATAGTTTGAACGTGCAGTTCATTTGAAACACATGGATACAGATTATGAACGTGTTTGCAAATTTCAGGGGCGCCAGTCATGATGCCTGTATCCTCAGGCAGTCCTCACTCTGGCAACAGTTTGAAGATAGACAGTTTCCCCATGGGTGGCTTGTTGGTAAGTACTTGTGCACAGCATGGTTAAGAAGTTAGACAATTGCCACTGTAATATTAGCAAACAGGTGTGTTTGTGTAATGTGCAAAATGTGCAGATATAGGATGTGGTTTAACCATTTACTTGTCTCTTTGAGCAAATGTCTAGGTTTAGCTCCAAGCAGATATGTAGCAGGTCATAGATAAAATGTGCAGATATAGAATGAGGTTTAACCATTTACTTGTCTCTTTCAGCAAATGTCTAGGTTTCTATAAACAGATATGTAGCAGGTCATAGCTAAAATGTGCAGATCTAGAATGTGGTTTAACTATTTACTTGTCTCTCTCAGCAAATCTCTAGGTTTCTATAAGCAGATATGTAGCAGGTCATAGCTAGAATGTGCAAATATAGAATGTGGTTTAACTATGTACTTGTCTCTTTCAGCAAATGTCTAGGTTTCTATAAACAGATATGTAGCAGTTCATAGCTAAAATGTGCAGCTATAGAATATGGTTTAACTATTTACTTGTCTATTTCAGCAAATGTCTAGGTTTATATAAACAGATTTGTAGCAAAACAAGAGAAGAAGGCACAACCCCACATCAAGGTAGAATAATAATTTATTGGGAGCACACACACGGTTAAAAACACTCATAAGAAAATTTGCATTAACACAAGCAGAATACTCAGTCTGGATCTGTATAGGCTACATCCACTGGTTCCACCACAGGATTGCCAGAGTTCACCACAGTCAAGAGTAGTTCCAAATAAGTTCAGCCTGCTGTAGTCTGCCACAGCTCCGCCCTCAACGCGTTTCATTCGCTTCTAGGTGAACTTTCTCAAGAGGAGTATAACAAACAGCTGTTACAAGCGTCTTTATATATAAAACTAATCCTCCATCATTATTGTCATTTGCCAATAAGTTATCCGTATCTGAAACACACCCTCTATTGTTTGACATCATGAGGGGCGTTATTTACCATACCGCCAATCCGAACCTGCCCCCAATATGACCTATCATGAGGGGTGTATGTAGGATCTATCATGATTCTCATTATATCAGTCCGTGATACTTGGGGGTCTAGTTATCAAGCCGTGAACCTCAAATACGCTGGAATTCCGCAGCGTATTTGTGGCGAGGCTGATTCGCCTTAGTTATCAAAGGCTAGAGACCGGCAAAAGTAGAATTTTGTGACGTAAACTTCGATCCGCCGGACTCAGTCCGACACAGATCGATTCTTACGTCACTCCAGATGTTCTGCACACAAGTGCGGCACAATCTGACTACTTTTGCTAGTTATCAAAAAACTAGCAGGTACGCTCGGCACTTTTCCGGCCCAGCGTACCTGGTTTTCAAACCGCCACCCTGGAGGCGGCGGATCCCATAGGAATCAATGGGAGTCTGACCATAGCGAAAGTACAAGTTCGCTGCTGCCAGACATCCCATTGATTCCTATGGGAGCTGTCTAAACCTAACACCCTAACATGTACCCCGAGTCTAAACACCCCTAAGCTGTCCCCCCTACACCGCCGCAACTAAATAAAGTTATTACCCCCTAAACCACCGCTCCCGGAGCCCACCGCAACTATAATAAATGTCTTAACCCCTAAACTGCCGCTCCCGGAGCCCACCGCCACCTACATTATACCTAGTAACCCCTATCCTGCCCCCCCTATACCGCCGCCCTCTATAATAAAGTTATTAACCCCTATCCTGCCGATCCCGCACCTCGCAGCAACTAAATAGTTTAACCCCTAAACCGCCGCTCCCGGACCCTGCTGCAACCTATATTAAATTTATTAACCCCTAATCTGCCCCCCCTACACCGTTGCCACCTATAATATATTTATTAACCCCTATCCTGCTCCCCACTACACCGCCGCCACTGTAATAAATTTATTAACCCCTAAACCTAAGTCTAACACTAACCCTAAATATTAATTAAATAAATCTAAATAATATTTCTATTATGAGCTAAATTAATCCTATTTAAAACGAAATACTTACCTTTAAAATAAACCCTAATATAGCTACAATATAAATAATAATTATATTGTAGCTATCTTAGGATTTATTTTTATTTTACAGGCAAATATCAATTTATTTTAACTAGGTACAATAGCTAATAAATAGTTATTAACTATTTAATAGCTACCTAGCTAAAATAAAGAGAAATTAACCTGTAAAATAAAAACTAACCTAAGTTACAATTACACCTAACACTACACTATATACTTTAATAAATTATTCCTATTTAAAACTAAATACTTACCTGTAAAATAAACCCTAAGATAGCTACAATGTAATTAATAATTACATTGTAGCTATTTTAGGATTTATATTTATTTTACAGGTAACTTTGTGTTTATTTTAGCTAGTTAGAATAGTTATTAAATAGTTATTAACTATTTAATAACTACCTAGCTAAAAGAAATACAAAATTACCTGTAAAATAAATCCTAACCTAAGTTACAATTAAACCTAACACTACACTATCATTACATTAATTAAATAAATTAACTACAAATAACTACAATTAAATACAATTACATAAACTAACTAAAGTACAAAAAATAAAAAAAGCTAAGTTACAAAAAATAAAAAAAATAAGTTACAAACATTTTAAAAATATTACAACAATTTTAAGCTAATTACACCTAATCTAAGCCCCCTAATAAAATAACAAACCCCCCCAAAATAAAAAAAAATGCCCTACCCTATTCTAAATTAAAAAAGTTCAAAGCTCTTTTACCTTACCAGCCCTTAAAAGGACCTTTTGTGGGGCATGCCCCAAAGAATTCAGCTCTTTTGCCTGTAAAAGAAAAATACAACCCCCCCAACATTAAAACCCACCACCCACATACCCCTAATCTAACCCAAATCCCCCTTAAAATAACCTAACACTAATCCCCTGAAGATCATCCTACCTTGAGTCGTCTTCACTCAGCCGAGCAGCGATGGAACCGAAGTGGACATCCGGAGCGGAAGAAGTTATCCTCCAAGCGGCACTGAAGAAATCTTCCATCCGATGAAGTGATCCTCCAAGCGGTGCTGAAGAAGTCTTCGATCCGGGCGATGTCATCTTCCAAGAGGCGCTGAAGAAGTCTTCCATCCGGGCGATGTCATCTTCCAAGCCGGGTCTTCAATCTTCATCCCGCCGACGCGGAACATCCTTCTTTACCGACGGACTACTGACGAATGAAGGCTCCTTTAAGGGACGTCATCCAAGATGGCGTCCCTTCAATTCCGATTGGCTGATATGATTCTATCAGCCAATCGGAATTAAGGTAGGAAAAATCTGATTGGCTGATTGAATCAGCCAATCAGATTCAAGTTCAATCCGATTGACTAATCCAATCAGCCAATCAGATTGAGCTCGCATTCTATTGGCTAATGCGAGCTCAATCTGATTGGCTGTAAAGTCCGTCGGTAAAGAAGGATGTTCCGCGTCGGCGGTATGAAGATTGAAGACCTGGCTTGGAAGATGACATCGCCCGGATAGAAGACTTCTTCAGCGCCTCTTGGAAGATGACATCGCCCGGACCGAAGACTTCTTCAGCGCCGCTTGGAGGATCACTTCATCAGATGGAAGATTTCTTCAGCGCCGCTTGGAGGATAACTTCTTCTGCTCCGGATGTCCAGTTCGGTTCCATCGCTGCTCGGCTGAGTGAAGACGACTCAAGGTAGGATGATCTTCAGGGGATTAGTGTTAGGTTATTTTAAGGGGGGGTTGGGTTAGATTAGGGGTATGTGGGTGGTGGGTTTTAATGTTGGGGGGGGTTGTATTTTTCTTTTACAGGCAAAAGAGCTGAATTCTTTGGGGCATGCCCCACAAATGGTCCTTTTAAGGGCTGGTAAGGTAAAAGAGCTTTGAACTTTTTTAATTTAGAATAGGGTAGGGCATTTTTTTATTTTGGGGGGTTTGTTATTTTATTAGGGGGCTTAGATTAGGTATAAGTAGCTTAAAATTGTTGTAATATTTTTAAAATTTTTGTAACTTATTTTTTTTATTTTTTGTAACTTAGCTTTATGTAGTTATTTGTAGTTAATTTAATGATAGTGTAGTGTTAGGTTTAATTGTAACTTAGGTTAGGATTTATTTTACAGGTAATTTTGTATTTCTTTTAGCTAGGTAGTTATTAAATAGTTAATAACTATTTAATAACTATTCTAACTAGCTAAAATAAATACAAAGTTACCTGTAAAATAAATATAAATCCTAAGATAGCTACAATGTAATTATTAATTATATTGTAGCTATCTTAGGGTTTATTTTACAGGTAAGTATTTAGTTTTAAATAGGAATAATTTATTCAAGTATATCGTAGTGTTAGGTGTAATTGTAACTTAGGTTAGTTTTTAGTTTACAGGTTAATTTCTCTTTATTTTAGCTAGGTAAGCTATTAAATAGTTAATAACTATTTAATAGCTATTGTACCTAGTTAAAATAAATTGAAAGTTACCTGTAAAAAAAAAAAATCCTAAGATAGCTACAATATAATTATTATTTATATTGTAGCTATATTAGGGTTTATTTTACAGGTAAGTATTTAGTTTTAAATAGGATTAACTAAGGGTTAGTGTTAGACCTAGGTTTAGGGGTTAATAATTTTATTACAGTGGCGGCGGTGTAGTGGGGGGCAGGATAGGGGTTAATAAATTTATTATAGGTGGCGACGGTGTAGGGGGGGCAGGATAGGGGTTAATACATTTATTATAGGTGGCGACGGTGTAGGGGGGCAGGATAGGGGTTAATAAATTTAATATAGGTTGCGGCGGGGTCAGGGAGTGGCGGTTTAGGGGTTAAACTATTTATTTAGTTGTGGCGAGGTGCGGGATCAGCAGGATAGGGGTTAATAACTTTATTATAGAGGGCGACGGTATAGGGGGGGCAGGATAGGGGTTACTAGGTATAATGTAGGTGGCTTGGGCTCCGGGAGCGGCGGTTTAGGGGTTAATACATTTATAAGAGTTGCGGCGGTGTCTAGGAGCGGCGGTTTAGGGGTTAATACATTTATAAGAGTTGCAGCGGTGTCTAGGAGCGGCGGTTTAGGGGTTAGTAACTTTATTTAGTTGCGGGGGGCTCCGGGGCACCGGTATGGGGGTAGAACAGTGTAGTGTAGTGTGAGTGCTTAGTGACAGGCTAGCAAGAAAGCTGTAAAAAAGCCGAAGAGCAGCGAGATCGGATGAGTGATAACTATCACAGTCCGCTGCTCATCGCCCCGTACTTGGTGCGTGGCTTTTTGACAGCTTTTTTTGATAACTTAGGCGAATTTTTGCAGGTCCGCGGCAGCGATGTGAGGCGAGCTTAGGCGAGCGTATTGGGCCGGCGAAGGCAGGAAAAGTAGACACGATGATAACTACCCCCCTTGGACTTAAAACACACCCTCTTTACGTGAAAGGAGGCGTATTCTGTCATAACAGTCTTATTAGGATATTCAACATAACAAAATTCATTGTGCGGCCCATCTGCTGTTGTCAGAAACTGTCCCCATAATGACATTGAGCCTCAGTCGGGTATGGATTTATTTATTGCTGAGCAATACATTTTTTATCCTTTTTATGTATACCGTATAGTGCTGTTACAAACTGCTGTTTGTAACTGGCCCTTTAAATGGAAAATTGCCCTGCTTCCCTGGATTTTGGAGAAGCCTATTTGCCAGCCTCCTTCCACATGACTATGGCCCCTGGAAGATTGTGCCCCTGAGGACATATTGACTTTTGTTGGGTGTGTGTGGCCCTTTAAGAACCGTCTGGGGACATATTGTGTCTTTGGTGAACAATGCCCCTTTAAGACTATGTCCCCAGACCTGTGAAATGACTTGTCCCTGGCTTTCTCCCACTTGGTTCAGTTTCATTGTGTGCCATTAAGTGCTATGTGACAGACCCTTCGGTCAGAACTAAAGAGATAACTTTGTTCAGCTTCAAGAAGCATTCTAAATACAAGTTTGCTGGGATCAGCTCTAATTAAGTTTAGTGATAAACTTTCCCATTGTCTAATCAGACTTCTAGTAGTGATAAGGTGGACTGCATTGTTTTATTGTGTGTAAAATGTTATCTGCTGAAGTAATGTTGTGGCCTGTCAAAGGGAGTGTCTCTCTATCTAATATCAAATGTGTGATGGGGGATTTTATGCCTCCCCCTGAGAGTGTCCTGTTTGCATGTAACCTCAATAAAAAGCAGGCTGTGTGCTCCAGCACATCAGACCTATGTTGACCCTCTAACTTGAAGCTTTGACTCATGTTTGTAGGATACAGCTTATATCACTACAGGGATTGCTATGTTTTTCATACTCCCTTAGCTACAGGGATTGCTACAGAAGGAAGAGGTTCACCTACTGGAGCCTGGTCGTAGGTCCAGGGCGCAGAGCAGACGGCGAGATACCAGCCCAGCAGCGGTGGTTCATAGAGTCTGCATTACTTATGGTGGTTACGCAGCAGTTATAGAGTCTACGGTGCTGCTGCTCCTTTGGTGAGCGCTAGGAGCATCCTTTTCTACGGTCCAACTTCCAGCCAGCCTGGAGGCAACCGTAACAAGTGCTTTTTAATTAACAAACTTGACAAATATTTTGAACTAACACTGTGTTATTATTTCTATTTATTGTTTCTATTGAGAGTGGGGAGTAATAATAATGGTATTATCCTTTGTTCTCTACTCCAACTGATATTTCAAGACCAATTTGTATTAACTGAAACCATTAGCTGCGCTGCGAATATCTTTGTTTTGTGTTATATAAACAGATGTGTAGCAGGTCATAGCTAAAATGTGCAGATATAGAATGTGGTTTAACTATTTATTTGTCTCTTTCAGCAAATGTCTAGGTTTAGCTCCAAACAGATATGTAGCAGGTCATACCTAAAATGTGCAGATCTAGAATGTTGTTTAAATATTTACTTGTCTCAGCAAATGTCTAGGTTTAGATAAACAGATATGTAGCAGGTCATAGCCTTGACAATACTTTTAAAGGGACGGTGTAGCTCTTTAAACATAACTGACGTATACAACAGTTTAGCAGTTTGCTGATTTCAAAGTCACTAGCAGAGCAATTAAAGTTTATTACATATAGACATTTTAGCTAGGTTATGTAAACGTTTAACCCTCATTTTAATTTCATGGAGTTTATGCGACTTTCGTATACACAAATGCATTGTATCATTTCCTTTTTCTTTCTTTAAATGTATTTTTTCATCTTATTATTTATCAGATATTTGTAATATTGACATTTTATTATTTATAGGTAATTCGGGTTACATAAGACGTAATTAGCTGATTACGCCTCTACGTAACCCCACCGACGAGGACGATTGTAGCGCTACAATCGGGCGCACAGGCGAACTAGGGCTGTAGTGGAACGGATGTTTGGGCTCCTCAAAATGCGCTTTTGATGTCTGGATAGGTTTGGAGGAGCCCTCCAAAACAGCCCTAGAAAGGTGGCGAAGATCATTATGGCCTGCAGCATTCTTCATAACATACAGGGAGTGCAGAATTATTAGGCAAGTTGTATTTTTGAGGATTAATTTTATTATCGAACAACAACCATGTTCTCAATGAACCCAAAAAACTCATTAATATCAAAGCTGAATAGTTTTGGAAGTAGTTTTTAGTTTGTTTTTAGTTATAGCTATTTTAGGGGGATATCTGTGTGTGCAGGTGACTATTACTGTGCATAATTATTAGGCAACTTAACAAAAAACAAATATATACCCATTTCAATTATATATTTTTACCAGTGAAACCAATATAACATCTCAACATTCACAAATATACATTTCTGACATTCAAAAACAAAACAAAAACAAATCAGTGACCAATATAGCCACCTTTCTTTACAAGGACACTCAAAAGCCTGCCATCCATGGATTCTGTCAGTGTTTTGATCTGTTCACCATCAACATTGCGTGCAGCAGCAACCACAGCCTCCCAGACACTGTTCAGAGAGGTGTACTGTTTTCCCTCCTTGTAAATCTCACATTTGATGATGGACCACAGGTTCTCAATGGGGTTCAGATCAGGTGAACAAGGAGGCCATGTCATTAGATTTTCTTCTTTTATACCCTTTCTTGCCAGCCACGCTGTGGAGTACTTGGACGCGTGTAATGGAGCATTGTCCTGCATGAAAATCATGTTTTTCTTGAAGGATGCAGACTTATTCCTGTACCACTGCTTGAAGAAGGTGTCTTCCAGAAACTGGCAGTAGGACTGGGAGTTGAGCTTGACTCCATCCTCAACCCGAAAAGGCCCCACAAGCTCATCTTTGACGATACCAGCCCAAACCAGTACTCCACCTCCACCTTGCTGGCATCTGAGTCGGACTGGAGCTCTCTGCCCTTTACCAATCCAGCCACGGGCCCATCAAGACTCACTCTCATTTCATCAGTCCATAAAACCTTAGAAAAATCAGTCTTGAGATATTTCTTGGCCCAGTCTTGACGTTTCAGCTTGTGTGTCTTGTTCAGTGGTGGTCGTCTTTCAGCCTTTCTTACCTTGGCCATGTCTCTGAGTATTGCACATCTTGTGCTTTTGGGCACTCCAGTGATGTTGCAGCTCTGAAATATGGCCAAACTGGTGGCAAGTGGCATCTTGGCAGCTGCACGCTTGACTTTTCTCAGTTCATGGGCAGTTATTTTGCGCCTTGGTTTTTCCACACGCTTCTTGCAACCATGTTGACTATTTTGAATGAAACGCTTGATTGTTCGATGATCACGCTTCAGAAGCTTTGCAATTTTAAGAGTGCTGCATCCCTCTGCAAGATATCTCACTATTTTTGACTTTTCTGAGCCTGTCAAGTCCTTCTTTTGACCCATTTTGCCAAAGGAAAGGAAGTTGCCTAATAATTATGCACACCTGATATAGGGTGTTGATGTCATTAGACCACACCCCTTCTCATTACAGAGATGCACATCACCTAATATGCTTAATTGGTAGTAGGCTTTCGAGCCTATACAGCTTGGAGTAAGACAACATGCATAAAGAGGATGATGTGGTCAAAATACTCATTTGCCTAATAATTCTGCACTCCCTGTAGCTCAACAGGCAGGAATGTTGCTGCAAGACGTCCAGGTGCCCCTAGCCCTCCAATGAGATGAGGATGACAAAGTCGTAGAGGGGCCATTCCGGGACGAGGGGGTCAATGTCACAGACAACATCTTTAACCGCCACTTCAGAAGGTAAATACAATAAGTTATATAGGAGCATTGCAAAAATATGACACTTTTAGTAAAATGAAAGTAGAATCGGGCGAACTTGTTAGGATTGTTCAAGAAATTACTATATAAAAATCTAAAATATATTTTATTATCATAGGTAAATTATACATCAGGAGAACTTTTGAGAACTATATCATACTCCACCAGGAGAACTCTTGAGAACTATATCATACTCCTCCAGACTTGCTAAACAATTACCTTTAGTGTACCTTCGCTCACTGTAGACAGCAAAGGAACTTTATAACCCAGCACAGACCGGAAGGGATATATGTTTAAATGCATTTTTTGTTCTTAATCTTGTAAGTGTCCATTTGCCTTTTATGCGCACTTATGTTTATTAAATAACCTGCACCTAGTTGGGTTGCACTTGTTTATTTTTTCTTTTCATTTTCCTGTTATTGAGTGGCTTGAAAAAATAACCACTCATATTTCCGGCAGCAACCCTTCCTACTGAGTTTTACCAAAGGGGCTACAGAGGAAATTCCCTGATCCTAGCACTTTTGCAAGTTGTCTATTCGAGACACACCGGCTCTTCATTTACCTTTGCTGCCAGCACTGACGCTGCCAGCACTGACACTGCCTCCCTCGTTTTTACCAAAATTATACATCATATGTCTCTGGCATTGGCTTCTGTGATGACTTTGCCACCATATTTTTAAAGACAACATCAGATGGTAAGTATACACAATGTATGGACCAAGACGGGGGTGGGGGTTGGGCCACTGATCCATCATATGGCACACAATTAGTTTACATGTATTATTCATTTGAGACATTATTAGATTTTAGATAGTCTGAAAGGGATGAATGCCACATATAGCAGATATAGGGATACTCTGAAGCACATTGAATTGAAAAAGTCATACATTAGAGGTTGAGTATGCACAATGTATCTGACTCAGCTTCACACTTGATTGTTATAACATAACACAAAAGAAGCTATTGCTAAGAAACATTTAGGATATAGTTAGTGTTAGGGGGAGGAATGCAGAACTATTTACCACTTTATTAGATATTTTGATTTACACTTTATTTTCTATTAGGGAGATTTACTTAATCTACAGACTGAAAGTGAAGAATACCTATGTGATCATGTCTGTGGCATTGTCTTTTAACTGTGCTGACTTCTACAACATCTAAACACACGTTCACATGGTAAGTGTACACAATGTCTGGAACAAGACTGGGTGAAGCAGGATGCATCCTATAGGAAACACATGTTATTTTAGATGGTATTTCACAATCCTCTATTTTGAAAGTGATGAATGTGACACATATTGCAGATAAACTGATATTTGGACTATAGTCGACTTTTAAAGATCATACATCAGGTTAGTTTGCACAATGCATGCTATTGAGAAGAATCATAGGATGAATAATGGGGGAATTATTGAGAAATAAATTAAATGTGTCTAACAATAAGTTTTCAAAATGTCCTATTTTATTAATATTTATTTCATATACATTCCCCCTACTTTTCATCTGAAATAATTTCAGAGATGGCATTTACGTATTTTAGTTTTTGAAGGGACAGGAAATATTACATTCAATGGTGTCCCTCATACAATTGAATAATTAATGAATATTTGAACAAAATAAGATATTAGATATTAATTTGTCTAATTTTAAATGTTA
Organism: Bombina bombina; assembly: GCF_027579735.1. Taxonomy (NCBI): domain Eukaryota; kingdom Metazoa; phylum Chordata; class Amphibia; order Anura; family Bombinatoridae; genus Bombina; species Bombina bombina. The sequence goes on along the minus strand of NC_069501.1, from coordinate 528,346,734 downwards.
ATATGGAAGTCAACTTTTGATTAGCCAATTTAAAGTGATTTCTTTCAAATTATGTATATATAGATATCCAGTCTGAATCTGGCTTTAATATCAGTTTATAGCATATAGACAGAAGATGACTATAGAATAATTATACTTACAGATAAAAAAAAATATTAATGTGTTATAAAATTACATACTTGCTTTCATATTCTAATTATTTGTATTCTTTTTTTTTTTTTTTTTACAGATTTTCAAGTTTGCTGAATTCACAAAAGAATTTGTAGTTATTGTTAGTGTCTTATTTTTAAAATAAATATCATTACATAATATATATTTTATTTATTTAAATACATCTTTTAAAATCAGATACTATATATATATATATATATATATATATATATATATATATATATATATATATATATATATATACACAATTCTGAAAAAGTTGATTAAGGGTTAATGGCGAGGCTATGCAGTATAATTTAGAAGTTAAAATAATATCTGTACGTATTATTATATGTTGTCTACATAACAAATTTTGTTATGCCACTTTTAAGAAATGTGTAGGATGAACTTGCTAGGTTAAAGTGGCAGTCTAGATTAATTTTCTATTCTCATTATAATATGCATCATTCAGGTTTATAGAAAATTGTAAGATATTTTGCAAATAAATGTAGCTTAGTTATTATGTCATCTTTAGTTGCAAGATAACATAGGTAGATTAAATGATCTTTAAATAAAACATTATAGATTACTTTATTTTCACATTTAGACACAGATAGTTTTTGTATGCCATATTGTTGAGAGTGTTCACTCTAGTTGAGTCATTTAAAGGGACAGTTAACGCAATATTTTTCTCAAATTCAATTTGTTTACAATTATCAACTTTACTGGCTGGAGTGTATTAAATTGTTTACAAGTATTTTCATTACCCTTATTTTTGCATTTAAATTATTTTATTTAGCCTGTGGTATCTCCACCTATTCAGAAAAGCTTTAGCCTTAAGGCCAAGCTGTGTAAACACAGCCATCATAAGAAATTACGCTCCTAGTGGGGTATAGAAGAGATAAGGTAATAAAATGTTAATTTTCAAGTATTGGTGATTGGTTTACAGACATATATAAGATAAAAAAGCATGTATATGCACACAATGTAATGATAAAGTAATGAGATCAGAGTATATCTACAAGCTCAAAACATTTTATTTGGTTGTGGCTTCAAAACCAAAATCAGATAATTCCTATACAAAAAAAACCTTAAAAGCAAATCTCATACATTTTATACTCTGCTGCTGATAAAAAAGAGTAATTGGAAACACATTAAGGAACAAATACATTATAGTATACTGTCCCTTTAAGAGTCTGTGCTGATTCATTAACAAGCTCCGTCAAAGGACGGAGATAAGTGACCAGTTTACATAGGCTTACATACAAGGTCCTCACACAGGTTAAATGTATATTTATATAACAGGGTCGATTATACCAAAATGTGGAATGGGTAATAAAGTAAATATCTATTTGGTGGAGACTGACCCTTTAAATGTATATAACCTTTGACGGTGTCTAGACTAATATATTTAAATGTATCCTTATATTTATACATGACTGCATCTAAATCTTATTTTCTTCAAACATTACCATTGCATATTTACTATTAGAATAGTGTGTATTACATGCATCCATCAATGGTAAGAACAATATTCTAAAAGTAAATATGTAACTATTTAGTTGTTGTTGTTAATAGCTTATGATGGCTATTTCATTTGTAGTAAAAGGGACATGCAACCCAAAGTTCATCTTCCATGATTCCGACAGAGCAAATTTTACAAAATCAAACATTTACCTTCGACAATCACATTTGGTTCATTCTCTTAGTATCCTAAGTTTAAAAAACGATCTAAATAGTCCCATGAGCAGCAAAGCATTACTGGGAGCTATCTGCTTATTTGTGGGTTGCCAACATTGCATATTTTCAATGGTTAGCCAGATGTCTTCAGATACGTCACAGTATTGCATATCTGCATCTTAAAATAAAATACACCATGAGAATGACATTTTAAAATTAAGTATATGTGAATATTTAATAGAAATACATGCTCTATTTGTTTTTTGGTAAATAATGACAATAAAATTGTTTTAAAAATAAATTATGTCCCTTTAATTTATCAAAGTAACGTCTATTTTAAATACAAATAACGCATTTCACCATTAGTGAAATTTTGCGTGGTAAACGTATCTTTCAATGCAAGATTCGCATTTCTGAAAAGTCAAATATAATTTCACACACTGTCACTTAGCACACAATCAATGTGCATTGTTGGGATTGTCACTAAATTAAAAAGAGAAGCACTGACAATACTTGACAATGAGTCACGATATTTATTTAAGAACAAAGGAATACATAAAATATTAACATTATGGATACTAAGAAATTATCAACAGAATGTAAAATACAATGAACAATGTTACACATCTATTGATCAATATTAAAGTTTGAAATGTTTCAATAAACATTTACTAATGTGACTGGATAATATTTACTTTCTGAATATTAAATAAAATATATTTCAACTGTCAAATGTAAAGAAAATAGCTTAATATTTAACGGATTCTGTATATTATATATGCGTCACATACACATTACATTCCCATAAATTCTATAGAAAAGTCTATATGCCAAATGTAGTGATAGCACGCCTAGGAGGTTTGTGTATGGAAGTTACAAAGATATGAATCCATCAACCATTAAGTAACGGCTAATCAGAGTTAATCACACAAACATGACTTGACTCAGTATGACCTCACAGACATGCTAACAAAATTACATTATTTTATCTAATCAGATGTACAGATACCATGTCCCATGGTGTATCTCATGTTTACTTCCCCATATAAAAGTCGATTACACATAGCCATTTTTGTCAGTTCTTTAAAGTCTGTTGGGCAATATGTCTACTCCGAGGTTCATTAGAGAGGAAAGTGCTGCACTGGTGTACGCGGTCGAGGAGTTTTATCCGCAGCTTTATGGGGCTCGGAGGAGGTCAACAACTGGGACGGTCAAAAAAGCCATCTGGGCATCTGTCGCCATCTCTGTTAATGGGGTGGCAGACGTTCATTGGACACTCTTCCAAATGTGCAGGAGATTCAGGGGTATGAGGTTGCGTCTTCGGAATAAAGTCCGCCTCATGAGGGAGTGGACTCGTGCCCGTCGGTGAGGTGAGGATCCGGGCCCACTCCCACGGAAACTTGTCCTCAAACATCATGAGGAGACTTTATGCGCTCTCCTCAATCTCCGATTCCCCTGTGCATTTGCAGCCCCAAGTCCTTGCCCCCCTCCCAGCCCCCAGCTGATGGCCATGAAACTCCCGACCCGGAGGCCAGTGCACCTCCAATCTGTGACCTGGGATAAAGTGGGACAGAGGCTGAACAAGGTAAATGTAAGTATATATTTACGCAATGTGTATACAGTCATATTTTCAACATATATAGAATTCACAACAGACGTTAACTCAGATGGTATACATCTGAATTTAGATTTGTCAAACATCATATAGGAATAATTATCTTTATTGCGCAATCACGATTATGCTTCACAGAGATAAAACGGAAGTGCGCATCTGTGAACTCCCAATCCTCCGCCATTTTATACATAACTGTGAAATATTAATTTGCATGATTAAATGTTAACAATTATTATATTTGAATATCTTCATACACAAAATGGTTAATATATTTTAAAAAGTTAGAAAATATACTCAACACACTACTAGATCCCAATAAATTCATAATCACGGATGCGCAATTACACTTATTACTCAATGCTCATCCATAAAATAAATGCGCAGAGACTTAAACATGAGTTTGCTGTTGCAGTGGCATTACTTTAGACATGTTGTTCAAATGTATACATTCATTTTGATAAATGAAACAAATACAGTATCATGAGATTCAAAAAGAAATTATCTATACTAGGAATCGAAAAATAAATAATCACAGATAAATGTCTAACAATTGATATCAATGCAAGAATACATAAAATGACTCAAAGGGACAGTCAACAACAAAAATTAATATTTAAAAACATACATGATCCCTTTATTTCTAAATACTGTTTTATTTATAAAATTTCATTTTTTAGAAAATATTTTTTAAATCTGTGATTAGCTTATATCTAAGCCATTGCAGACTGACCACTTAATTATTTATTTTGTACAGGCTTGCATTTAGCCAATCAATGACCTCTCCCTTGTGAATCCATGGGCGTGGTCACAATGTTATATGAAAGGCACACCTTAACTTACGCTTTCTAGCTGTTAAAAAGTGCAAAATGAATTGAAAGAATATTTCCATTTCAAGGATATTGATAATAGCATATGATCAGCATTTGTTTTATCTTTCAACAAAGAATACCAAGAGATCAAACACAATTTGATGTTACAAGTGAACTTCAAATGATGTCACAAATGCATTCCCTATTTAATTAATGTTGGATTCTGAATAAACTGTCCCTTTAACATAAGAGGCACAGTTCAAATTCGAATAAAATAACAAGTGAGACTACCTAGGATTATGTTACAATTCCTGATAGTAACATAAATACGCAATAATTTTTAAGCAAATTCCATTGAAGGTAAAATATAGAAATAAAAATAATGATTGGAATAAAAATATAGTATTCTTTGATTCACTGTCTATTTAGCAGATGGGGTAATTGAGTCAACCTTCTAGTTTTATAGGGCCTTAATAAATGGATCAAAAGGAGATTTAAATCATTGAATGAAATCGTAAATATCGATCATTAATAAACATATATTCTTAATAGTTGTGATTAAGTTATCACTTAACGGCAAATACAAACTAGTAAACCTTATCTGCTCATTTATACATACATTTTACAAAACAATGATCTCCCATGCATAATTAAGAATATGTTTACCTTGTCAACATATTTAAAAATGTATGATTGTTCGTGTCAAGGTTATGATTTTTAATAATGATATCCAATCTTGACTGAATATTTTACAGATATAGATGTTGGTGCTTGACCCTCAACCTCATACCACAGTCTGGTATGTCTCATTATACTTCACTCTTGGTTTACAAATTTGTACATAACATTGCCTAATACATTCACATTGATCTATATGAACATGGATCCTCTAGTTAAATGTAAAGTGTATTTAAAAGGAAAAATCATGATTCTGATATAGAATTACATTGTAATCAAAATCAGAATTTATTAGTATTCTAAGATATTCTTCATATTCTTGATATCTTTAGTTGAATGTAATCTTAGGGACTGTGCATTTTGTATTCAGCACCTGGGTAGTGCTTGACAGTTGTTGCTACATTTAGACTACAATCAGAAATTGGTACACAGGTGCTGAATATAAAAATACATCTCTTATGCTTAGATTTTTTAGTCTTCTAATTAAGATATTAAGAGAATTAAATATTCATGATTATAAGAGGAAATTATATATTCGATTGAAATTGCATGCTCTATCCGATTCATAACATTAACATATGGAATAGACTATTCCTTTAGAGGGACAGTCTCAAATATTGATATTGTATGTATATCAAGATACAAAATATCTTTCTTACCCATTACACTGTTTTGATTAAACAAAACTGTAATTTAAATAACATCTTTCACTCTAGGCTTACCTTTATATATAAGCATATTCTAAAAGAACCATGATGAATAGTTTTAAATGTATCTTATGTCTTGCATTGTGATCAATATGTGTTGTGTCAGCAACAACATTACTGTACATTGCACAAAGTTATCTATATATCCCACATGTATTATCCTATAGTTGTCACCAGTTGTTATTCAAAGTGTTAATTGTCTGGAGTGATTTTGAAACAGGGACCAATCTATATTTTGAAATGTTCCATAGATGAATATAAGAATCTGATGTCTAATATTTGAAGAAATAGTACATCTGTGCAAGACATCATTTTCTTTTCAATCACCTTGATGAACAAATCAAGTCTTCACATTGAGGTAGATATTATTTAGACTTGTTTACAATACATTTTTATTCATGTAAAATATGTATTTTTAAATCGTATGTACAAATTGTGTGACATAATTTATATCATGAATAGTTACTTTGACAAGCCCTGAGGGATCTGGCACCAGTCCAGCCCTGCATGAGCAGGATCATGGTAAGTCCATTTACTCATTCATGCATCATTAAATGTATATTACCCAAAGATTTGATGATCATGATGGAGCATTCAATTTGAATAAACCTTATAATGTACTCCTCTGATTATATATATTTATTTTATTAGTTTAATAGTAAAATCTCAAAGCTTCTTAGTCTTCACTTTTGTGCTTCAGAAAAAAAATAGCACATGGTGATTTGGGTATACATTTAGAGAACAATCATCAAGAGATACACACATAATAAGCATTAAATGTTCAGTGTACTATGCTTCGGTTCATGATTTACAAAATACAGATAATTACATTTAAATATTAATCCTCGAAAATTATATATTTTGTTAAAATTGCATGCTCCATCTAAATACTGAAATTCATTAATGTTGTTCATTATCTCTTTAATGCAACATTGATGAGTGTACTTGAGCACAAGTAACACATGTTTTAATTTAAGGTTTTAACACATTATAATTTTAGATTTTAACATGTACACAACATATGTTTTACAGATCTGGATGTTATGTGTGACGGAGGAGAATGTGGTTCCCTTGGAGGCTGATGGTACATCAAATATATATACCAACATGTATATAACGTGTATTGTTTGGAAATATTAATTTTGAATAAAAATAAAGTCTACACATTTGTCCTGTTCAAAAATATTATCACATTAAGTTTCAAATGCACTACTGCCCCCTTTCTACATCATGCAGCATGGACATAGAAATTCAGAATATATTTTTTATTTATGTATAAATTGTCATGAATGACATCATGATGTCACATGCATATAACATCCAATCACACAATAATCATCTTATAATTGTACAGACATTGCTATTCATCTGAGTGCCTAGATGCAGACCAGCTCGTTATGTCATCATTGTTCTGAGCTTATCAGCCATTTATAAGTATACATAAAACATAATCATGTTGAAATTCATTGATTTCATTTTATGATGTATGATCAGTAAAGGGGTTTTAACATGATTTATGTGTAGACTGTCCCTTTCACTAAGACAAACATTAATATTTCTATAACCTAAAATGTTCAAGTCTGAATGTGTCTATTAATATTGGGATGACATACATTTAATCCGAATGTAAAAGATCTATTTAAAAAAATACTGTCAGATAGCATTCTATTGTTAATAGTTAATAGGAAAGGTACGGTCTACTGTGTAAATGTTTGGAATAGTAATTGATTGAACCATCAAGCTTAAAATAATTATATTTAACATTAACAAGGCAATCATCTTAATCTATTTAGTCAACAGTGATTACCTTATTTAAAAGCTTATGTGGAGTGGCCATTTATATTTGCTCATATGACACATTCCCATATTATCCAATTAGTTGACTCTCATAAGTCAATCCACAGGCATGTGTCTAAAAGTACTCTATGTTGTTCACATTTAATAATGCACTCAAGATGTGATCCAATGACAAGTACATCACATAAGAGATGGACCTCTAGTCTTTTCTATATGAAATGCATACATGTCTACTGATATATATTATCAAAAGAGAAATGTAATATTGTAAAATCATAAAGATTAGCACATAATGCGGACTTTCCAACATATGCTTTTTAATGTATTTAGCAAATGTTCAAGAAAAAGTACCAGTGAGCAAACATTATAGTTTCAAGGATCAATTACTAAATATTTGAAATGAGACTTGATTCAAATCCATTGATACCTTTAAACATAGTCATTATTGTGACTTTGTCTAATTTGTGAGCAAAATAAATAATTACATATTTCAAATGATGATGAATATTAATTTGAAATTTAAATAATATATTTTCAGATAATATATGTATTGAAACAATTGTATTATATATTTCAGATGGACCATCCACTTCTGGGCATCACCCTGCTACACCTTCCTTACCTCCCCACCGCCCCCCCTCGCCACTCTCCCCGTCTTTCCCATCCTGCTCCTGCCCCACCTGCCCAGGCACCAACTGCACAGGCCCCACATTCCCTACCTGTGCAGGCCCCAAATGACCAGGCCACACCTTCCCCACCTGGCCAGGTCCCACATTCCCTACCTGAGCGTGCCCCACCTTGCCACGTCCATCCTCCCCACCAACCCATTTTCCCTGATCCTCACCTTCCTCGGCCTGGGTATCCTGTTCTCCTTCCCAACCACAGATGTAAGTATCATTACAAATCAACATTAGACCATACATTCTAAAGGGACATTATACTGATCAAATTATCCCTAAATTTATTTATAATCAAAACATTTATTTCCTAAAACTTTTAATTCTCATATGAATGTGAATGTTTCATATTTACATTATTTGATATTATAATCAACATGTTTTTATTTAAAAAAGGATATAGTCTATAATTTGGATATCAAATATATAAAAATGCTTTCCTATTCCTTCTACGGAATAGTATATTTTTTTTAAAAACATGATTTGTATTTAAATTAGTACAAGGTCCCTTTGATATATTTTAATTCTGTTCTGTCATTTATATTAATTTTAAATGAATGTTTGTTCAGGTTGTGACTCAGCATGGTTGACACTAGAGGCTCTAGCTAGATTGGAGGGAACCATGCTGAGTTGCAATCAGAGGCTGGGAAGGATGCAGGATTACATGGTTCTGCAGCTGCAGCCTAATCGCCTTATGCTTAATTGCATGCTCCGTATGGGGGCAAGGCAGCAAGCTGCAGCTGCAGAACCTCAGGCCAAGGAACGTGAGGATGCCCAGAAAGTGGAGAGTCCGGAGATGCCCCAAGGGAGCAGGAGTAACTCTTCCGTCCATTTTTATTTTTCTACTTTGTTGCCTGTTGGCTCTGTTTTAAAATTGTTATTTTTTTTATAATGTTTGTGCCTGTTGCACTTTGTTTGCCCTTGTCATATGGCTAAAAAAGGGCTATGTTGTCAACTCCATGAAAGGACTGTGATGCACTATGTCACCTTGTCAGATAGCTCCAAAGGAGCTATGCTGGCCTTTGTTTGCCATTGTCAACTCCCTCCAAGGACTGTGATGCACTATGTCACCTTGTCAGATGGCTCCAAAGGGGCTATGCTGGCCTTTGTTTGCCCTTGTCAACTCCCTCCAAGGATTGTGATGCACTGTCACCTTGTCAGATGGCTCCAAATTGGCTATGTTGGCCTTTGTTTGCCCTTGTCAACTCCCTCCAACGACATTGATGCACTATGTCACCTTGTCAGATGGCTCCAAAAGGGGCTATGTTGGCCTTTGTTTGCCATTGTCAACTCCCTCCAAGGACTGTGATGCACTATGTCAACCTGTCAGATGGCTCCAACAGGGCTATGCTGGCCTTTGTGTGCCCTTGATCACCAGATAATTTTGAAGAAACAGCACACCTTTTCTTTTTCAGTGGGGCACGGAAAAAAACGAACTTACCAGGTCCCAGTTAATTGATATTCTTTTCAAGAGAGAGAGAAAAAGGAAATTGGTATAAAAGAACAAAAAAGATAAACTTGGTATTGAGAAATTAAAGAATAATAAAGAAATAATTATTAAAAAGGCCGATAAGGGCGGAGCCATTGTCCTTTTAGACAGAATAGATTATGTGGCAGAAATTAGTAGACAACTAGCTGATAATCAAGTATATCAAATACTAAGTAGAGATCCAACCATTGATATCAATAGAGAAATTAAAAACATCTTAGACCTTGCAGTTAAGAGGGGAGTTATCACAGAATCATTTAGAGAAGCTTTATATGTTGATAATCCGATTAGACCAGTTATATATGTTTTGCCCAAGATACATAAGGCTAAAGAGAAACCCCCTGGTAGGCCAATTGTGGCAGGAATGGGTTCTGTTTTTTTCATCTATCTCTGTTTTTTTAGATAAAATATTACAGCCATTTGTAAAACAAGCAAATTCCTATGTTAGAGATACTAACGACTTCCTAAACAAAATTAAAGATCTTGGATATGTTGGAGATAAATGTATTTTATTTACTTTAGACGTTTCCAGTCTATATACCTCAATAAAACATACTAGTGGGGTTGAAGCTGTTGAGAATACATTGAGATCTAATAGTGACTATACTGAAAGAGAAATTGGGTTTCTTGTTGAATTATTATCTATCATACTATATCAAAATTATTTCTTATTTGGAGATACATATTATTTACAAAGACAGGGAACGGCAATGGGCTCCAACGTCGCCCCCACATACGCCAATATTTTCATGAATAATTTTGAAAAATATTTTATATATTCTCATTCATCTTTTCAACGTTATGGCGCCACCTGGTGGATATATATCGATGATGTGTTTGGCTTGTGGGGGGGCGACGTTGGTAGCCTCCTGTCATTTGTACAGGATCTTAATAATTCAGTGAACATGAATGAAGTGAGGATTGAGTATCTTGATACTATTGTTTATAATAAGGAAGGATATATATATATATATATATATATATATATATATATATATATATATATATATATATACTGATCTTTACACAAAGAGTACTGACAGGAATAATTTTCTGAAATATGGGAGCTACCATCCAGAAAATATTTTTCAGGCAATTCCCAAAAGTTAGTTTACTTGTGTGAAAATAATAGTATCAGATCAAGAACAATGTAAATATAGGTTGGAACAAATGGCGAACAAATTTATAAATAGAAATTATCCTCCATCTTTGATCTTCAAACAATTAGATGCGATCCTGGAAGAAAACAATTCAGATAAGATAAATAAACAAAAAACAAAGTCAAACCGTATGATTTTTGTCACACAATTTAATAGGCTAAGTAATAAAATTACTGGTATCTTGAAGAAAAATTGGCATATAATAAAAGACTGCCATCCAGAAGTCTTGGAATTTAAAGAAAATTTAATTGTGGCTTATAAGAAAAACAGAAGTATTAAAGATGTGTTGGTACATTCAGATATTGGTAGCTATAAACAAGAGAGCCAGAAAACTATTGGGCCTAAGAGGTATGGTTGCTACCCATGTCTGAACTGTTCCAACTGTAGCTCTATGATTAAGGGAGAAATCTTTCACCATCCCATTACTGGGAAGAAATATAAAATAAATAAGTATCTTACATGCAGGGCTACATACTGTATCTACCTTATTAAATGGCCAAATTTATATTGGCGAGACCTGTAGAGAGGTAAGGGAGAGGATAACTGAACACAAATCTAATATTAGATGCAAAAATAAAGAAGCTCTAGTTTCCTCTCACTTCCTCTCTATGGATCACAATATCAGTCAACTTAGGTTTCAAATTATTGAACAAGTAGACAGGCCCAGAAGGGATGGAGATAGGGAACGACTATTAAAAATGAGAGAGATGTTCTGGGTATATAAACTGGAATGCATGAAGCCAAAGGGTATGAACAAAGATTTTGACTGGAGTCTTTTTCTCTGATAAAATTTGAGATAATGTATTAAGATAAAGATCTTTTTCTCTATTAACAACATAAATAACATCAGTTGATTGAAATAATTCTGTTGTGCATTGTTCCTCTTTTTAAATTTGTACTTGGTTGTATATATCTTTTTTAGTTGTTTTATCTATGTGTTTATTCACCTCCTATGTTGAACTTGGAGTTGCATTTAATTATTGCATCCACAAGATGGCACTGTTGTGCAGTTAAATTTCAGCACAGGATGTAGAATAATAGGTGAGGGTATACAAGGCATTCACCTGTGTATCTAATTATACATGATTAAGAGCCTGGTGTGGCTTGAATCGTTGTAACTGTTTGTTTGGGACCCTATGTGAAATAAAGGTCTTTAAGAAAACTTTGTGTGCCCTTGTCAACTCCCTCCAAGGACTGTGATGCACTAGGTCACATTGTCAGATGGCTCCAAAGGGGCTATGTTGGCCTTTGTTTTCCCTTGTCAACTCCCTCCAAGGACTGTGATGCACTATGTCACCTTGTCAGATGGCTCCAAATGGGCTATGTTGGCTTTTGTTTGCCCTTGCCAACTCCCTCCAAGTACTGTTATGCACTATGTCACCTTGTCAGATGGCTCCAAAGGGGCTGTGTTATCATTCTGACTTATTTGTCCTATTATATTATTTATCATAATAAAAATATTCATTTAATTAAAATGTTATATTTATTATTTATTTAGTAATGTCATTTCTAATAAAAGTGATTTGATGTTGATTATTCTTAAATGATGCTGAGAACACTTATTTATTTATGTATATGCATTTATAAGATACTTTTTAATATCTAATTTTGTTTTACTCAACATACACATATAATATATTTAAAACAGACTATAATCTGAATGTTGACAGCACATATATTTCAATGCGCATGAAATCTTATTGTAGTAGAACATAAAAAAATCACTGTGTGTAAAGCACACATATTTTAGATGATTAATCTCTTTCTATTATGTTTAATTATATTTAATTATCAAACAATACATTGATATAGGTAACATATAATGTATAAACAATATACATTTTCATGATGTCTATAGTAGCATTATTTCTATGTTAAACCTTGATGCTTACTAAATATTTCCTAATCTTACTATTCTAATAAAATATATATTTATTAACAACAATGGATTATATTTCACATATCACATTATTCTGTTATCTAGTGTTACATTATGTGAATATGTGCATTACATAGAACAAACCACGCTTGCTATTTAACAATATAGCACATGCTAGTTTTTTAAATAGAAATAAAATTGTTATTGACATCCAAAGGTGTAAATTCTGTAATTTGATTGGATCACGTTTTTCCAAAACATTGGATGCCCCATGTTGTGTAAGACGTTACATGCAAAGGTGTCAATTTCGTAATTTGATTGGATCACGTTGTTCCAAGACATCGGATGTGCCATGTTGCGTAAGACGTCACATGCAAAGGTGTAAATTCCATAATTTGATTGGATCCCATTGTTCCGTGATATTGCTCCATGTTTGCGAATGAGAACATAAGTTTAAAACCATGATTTTCTGAGTTTATAGATTGTTGAAACACAGATGATAAAAAATTTAAAAAATTTTGATTAATGGCTGTCTCTTGGAAGAAACTAATGAAGTCAATGTGTTGTTGATCCCGAATATATTATGAGGCAAGTGATCATCCATGAATGTTCAGCGATTAATATACTCCATCTTGTTTAATATGTTTGTCAACAATATTTTCTCATTAACAAATAATTTATGTGTTGGGTTTAATTGTCATTTATGAAACATGCACATTTGTATTTGAAGTCATTTTCAAATATGCATTGACCTATATCATATGATATATAAAGGATATTTTAATTGTGTAACATATCATAAATCATGTATACTTTTTAGAGATGTTATGTCCTGATATTTATTATTAATTTAAATGTTCAATATCGTGTCAAGTATCGATTCAACATTGTTGTTATCCAAACAATATAGCACTGTAAGCATGAAATTCAAATGTAACTTTAAAGGGAAATGAAACCCTAAATGTATATTTCATTAGTTCTGTAGAACATACAATATTAAACCACTTTCCAATTTACTTCTATTATCAAATTTGTTGAATGAGAATCAATACACTACTGGTTTCTAAGTGAACACATGGGTGAGACAATGACAATCGGTATATATATGCAGCTACCAATCAGCAGATAGAAGCTAGGTTATTTGCTGCTCCTGAGCTTTCCTAGATAAATCTTTCAGCAAAGGATAATAAGTTAATGAAGCATATTAAATAATATAAGTAAACGTGAATGTTGTTTAAAATGTTATGCTCTGTCAAAATCATGAAAGAGAATTTTCAACTTCATGCACCTTTTAAATAAAATAGATTTCCAAACTAAGTAAAACACTTTAAGCTAGCTTTCCAAAAATACACTTTATTTTACGTATTCAATGCTGTAAGCACATCGAAAGAAATATGGCATACAGGATTTTAAAAATAAAACAATATTTGATTGATTTAACAAGCACAATAAGATATACCAATAAGCCATAAGAATTAGTATATGTTAGCATATGTTCTTGTTTAACCTATGTTGTTTGCATCAACACAGTGATATGCCATCATGTATAATTGTAATGGTCGTTGATTTGTATTAGAACATGTTTGGACATCACATCACAAAAACCAATCAATCTAATCAACAAGGACAGCATGTGATGATGTTGTCTCAACACACTTGTAAAACACTCTGCAAACAATCTGACTCCATGGACCCGGTCACATAGAAGCCTATTAAATACAGAGTGTGCTCCACAAGTGTAAGAAGACAACATCATCACATAATTATCCTTTACACATTAACTTTAAATTAAAAACAATAATATATAAACATAATTACTTCTTCCTCCTTCCCTTTTTCTCTGGAGTGGTCAAATGCCTCCTCAGACGTGTCCTCATTGGAGATGTTTGGGGAAGAGGGGGAGGAGTACTGTGAGTGATTGGGGGTTGACCAGACAGAGTAGGAGATGGAGGAGGCACAGGAGATGATGGTCCAGGAGATGATGGTCCAGGCTCTTATGGTCTTCCCATTTCTGGATATGGTCTGCTTGCCACCTCCCGGAGGACCTGAAATATGTTATTTAGAACATTTACAATATTTGTTTGTCCTTCTACCAGGGTGTCCACTGCGTTGGTCATAAACTGTGTGTGTCCCTGTTGTGCCCTCCGGGAATCCTGCATTTCCTGTAGTAAGACCCTCATCAACTCCACCATTGTGGGGGGATGTTCTCGTCAGGGGGAACTGCTGCAGGGGTATCCTCCTGTTCTCTCCGAGGTGGGTTTAATTGTCATTTATGAAACATGCACATTTGTATTTGAAGTCATTTTCAAATATGCATTGACCTATATCATATGATATATAAAGGATATTTTAATTGTGTAACATATCATAAATCATGTATACTTTTTAGAGATGTTATGTCCTGATATTTATTATTAATTTAAATGTTCAATATCGTGTCAAGTATCGATTCAACATTGTTGTTATCCAAACAATATAGCACTGTAAGCATGAAATTCAAATGTAACTTTAAATGGAAATGAAACCCTAAATGTATATTTCATTAGTTCTGTAGAACATACAATATTAAACCACTTTCCAATTTACTTCTATTATCAAATTTGTTGAATGAGAATCAATACACTACTGGTTTCTAAGTGAACACATGGGTGAGACAATGACAATCGGTATATATATGCAGCTACCAATCAGCAGATAGAAGCTAGGTTATTTGCTGCTCCTGAGCTTTCCTAGATAAATCTTTCAGCAAAGGATAATAAGTTAATGAAGCATATTAAATAATATAAGTAAACGTGAATGTTGTTTAAAATGTTATGCTCTGTCAAAATCATGAAAGAGAATTTTCAACTTCATGCACCTTTTAAATAAAATAGATTTCCAAACTAAGTAAAACACTTTAAGCTAGCTTTCCAAAAATACACTTTATTTTACGTATTCAATGCTGTAAGCACATCGAAAGAAATATGGCATACAGGATTTTAAAAATAAAACAATATTTGATTGATTTAACAAGCACAATAAGATATACCAATAAGCCATAAGAATTAGTATATGTTAGCATATGTTCTTGTTTAACCTATGTTGTTTGCATCAACACAGTGATATGCCATCATGTATAATTGTAATGGTCGTTGATTTGTATTAGAACATGTTTGGACATCACATCACAAAAACCAATCAATCTAATCAACAAGGACAGCATGTGATGATGTTGTCTCAACACACTTGTAAAACACTCTGCAAACAATCTGACTCCATGGACCCGGTCACATAGAAGCCTATTAAATACAGAGTGTGCTCCACAAGTGTAAGAAGACAACATCATCACATAATTATCCTTTACACATTAACTTTAAATTAAAAACAATAATATATAAACATAATTACTTCTTCCTCCTTCCCTTTTTCTCTGGAGTGGTCAAATGCCTCCTCAGACGTGTCCTCATTGGAGATGTTTGGGGAAGAGGGGGAGGAGTACTGTGAGTGATTGGGGGTTGACCAGACAGAGTAGGAGATGGAGGAGGCACAGGAGATGATGGTCCAGGAGATGATGGTCCAGGCTCTTATGGTCTTCCCATTTCTGGATATGGTCTGCTTGCCACCTCCCGGAGGACCTGAAATATGTTATTTAGAACATTTACAATATTTGTTTGTCCTTCTACCAGGGTGTCCACTGCGTTGGTCATAAACTGTGTGTGTCCCTGTTGTGCCCTCCGGGAATCCTGCATTTCCTGTAGTAAGACCCTCATCAACTCCACCATTGTGGGGGGATGTTCTCGTCAGGGGGAACTGCTGCAGGGGTATCCTCCTGTTCTCTCCGAGGTGGCGTGTCACCTTCTGCACCTCTCTCATGCCTGGGTGAAGGAAGACCATGTTCCTGCTGTGTTTCCTCCTCACCGGCCTCAGACTTTGTATATTTTAAAATTAAAGAAATAAGAGATATTAGCACAGTTCCAAATAAAGATGCAAATGTTATATTTGAAAGTGTATTAATGAGTCTGCCTTAGCAATTCAATTTTAACCAAAATAAATAAAAACGATTTACGTATTTGAAAACCTGTCTTTAGGATATCTAGATGATCAATATTAATGTGTTTTTGTGTGAGTTTTAAATATGTTTAAATGCACACATAATCTGTGGACTAGATACTAATGCGATAGCTTTTCTTCAAATCAAACTTTCTCAAGGTAATTCTAAATACGTTTTCGGAATAATGTTTAAAAAAGCGTAATTGCGTTTGTCATATCCCTAATTTATTTTGAGTGTAAATGAGTTATGAGGTGAATGAAAAGAGATTAGCAAATGTGCTTACCAGCAGATGAGAAGTGCAGGTTCCCGGTATCGATCCCGACTAGGGCCACCTCAGAGATGTTGGGACGCAGCATTTCCTCCCAGCTGCTGTAAACGAATGTCTGCTCCTAACGGGCACTGGTCCCAGTATTGGCTTGCCTCTCCCTCGACATTTTTTTCTTGAGCTTGCTTTTGCAGTCCCGATAGCGGTGCTGTATAGATTTTACGTCCCTCCTGAACTCCCCCACTGTGTTGAAGTCGAAGGGGTGGCCTTTGGTGCCTGCAGCTTCCTAGCCCTCTCCATATAGGCCATTATAAGGGCCTCCTAACTGGTACACCTCTCCTCCCTCTGCCTGGGCTTCCCCTGTGATGTGAGCCTCTGTTCTCCGGACTGTATTGCACCCTCTTTGCGCTCCTGCCTTGTCCAACTGGGCCCAGCCACGTGTTCGTCTTCAACAATGTGGCTGTGCCCACCCACCCTGACCTCTCCCCCTCCCTCTTCCCCTTCCTCTCTAGTGCCTCTTCCAGTCTCCTCCCTAATATCCTCCCTAATCTCCTGCCTCATCTCCTCCCTAATCTCGTCACTAATCTCTTCCCTACTCCTCATTCCCACCATACCTTTTCAGAAGGTGGAAGTGGACAAATAAAAGGGGGTCAAAATAATGAAACAAAAGTAAAAAGTGCTCAGAGAGTGAATGGGTTCTAGAAAATAGGGTAAGGGATAGTAATAAAAAGACAAACGTATATTAAAGGACTATTAAAGAAAATTAACAAAATATAACTATGGGATGGGTATAGGTTTAAAAGGAATGGGATATGGAGTGTATGTGTGTGTATGTAGTGTTACTGTTATTTGTATATATGTATTGAATATGTTTGCATGTAAATGAAAGTAAATATGTTTAACTGTGTAAGAAATGAAAAACAAAGCAGCACTCGCACACTCACCCAGACAGATTTGTACACAAACTCTCTTCCGCACTTTATCTCTCACTATCTCTCACTCTCACTATTTCTATCTATCTCTCACTATATATCTCTCTCTCTCTCTCACACTATTTATCTCTCACTATCTCTCTATCTCTGACTATCTCTAACCTCCAACGCCTAGACCTGTACCTGTCTCGAAAAAGCATGTTCAGAGTGTGCTTATATACCCTATGTAAATGCTTAAAGGGACACTGAACCCAATTTTTTCTATCGTGATTCAGATAGAGCATGCAATTTTAAGCAACTTTCTAATTTACTCCTATTATCAAATTGTCTTCATTCTCTTGGTATATTTAATTGAAAAGCAAGAATGTAAGTTTAGATGCCGGCCCATTTTTGGTGAACAACCTGGGTTGTTTTTGCTGATTGGTGGATAAATTCACCCACCAATAAACAAGTGCTGTCCATGGTACTGAACCAAAAATTGTCTGGCTCCTTAGCTAAGATGCCTTCTTTTTTAAATAAAGATAGCAAGAGAACGAAGAAAAATTGATAATAGGGGGCCCATTTATCAAAGGGCTTGCGGACCTGATCCGACACTGCGGATCAGGTCCGCAAGACCTCGCTAAATGCGGAGAGCAATACGCTCTCCACATTTAACATTGCACCAGCAGCTCACAAGAGCTGCTGGTGCAACGCCGCCCCCTGCTGACTCGCGGCCAATCGGCCGCCAGCAGGGAGCTGTCAATCAACCCGATCGTATTCGATCGGGTTGATTTCCGGCGGTTCCTGTCCGCCTGCTCAGAGCAGGCGGACAGGGTTATGAAGCAGCGGTCTTTAGACCGCTGCTTCATAACTTGTGTTTCTGGCGAGTCTGAAGAATCGCCAGAAACACGGCCCTTCAAGCTCCATACAGAGCTTGATAAATGGGCCTGTAGGAGTAAATTAGAAAGTTGCTTAAATTTGCATGATCTATCTGAATCACAAAAGAAAAAATTTGGGTTCAGTGTCCCTTTAATGATGTACCGGTTTGCAAAGTAAACGAGGCCCAGGTGTGCTTTTGTGAAGATTTGTATGTGTGCAATGTGGAGTAGTTGTTTAAATTTGCGCATGCTCTTTTAGGGAATATGTATAATGCGATGATGTAATAGTGATAGTTTGCATAACATTATCATAATTTAGTATTGCAAAATCCAAATTATGATTTTTGATCGTATTGTATTTGTTAACTGTTCTAAATGTTTATTTTTAAAAACCATTCCTAATCGCCAATGCGAAGGTTTGGTTTGTGTATAAGTGTGTAGTTAGTTTTTCTTGTTCTTTTGTTCCGTGATGCAGATCCAAATGTATTTTTTTAATCCTCGTTTTGTGTAAATGTTATGTAGTATTTGTTGTAAATAATTGTGAATGTTGAATGTGAATATGCTACGTTGTGTGAGTGATTGTTGTTTGTACATTTGACATGATTATTATTTGTGTCCATTAAGCTGTATGTGTAATGTGACAGAGCAATGTGTAGTTCTTGCGATATCGAGTGTTAGATGAAAAATCTGTTTATTTTTCTGTTTCCATTGATCTCTATGGGGGAATCCATTACGCGGCCGTGATTACGCAAGTGAAATAAACGCGATATTTGTGATAACGTGATGCGTAACAACATTCTTTTCACACTTGTAATACCTACGTTACGAAGAGTCCGCAATAAACATTATGGATGAGCTATTAGCGCACAGCCAATACACAAAACTCGTAATCTAGGTGAAAGTGATTTAACTCTTCATTTAGTCAGATTTGAAGGAAACCTTGTTGGCATGAGTACAGAAGCCAGTAACCGCAAATATCACAAAATATTTCCAGTAATTGTGACAAAGAATAGGGTATTCAGTGAAAACTGTTAGAACAAGATGAGTGTAAACATTTAAATTCTAATGCAGTTTCGGGATATATTCATAGTGTTCTTCAACAGAAATTTTTTTTAAAGGAAAATTAGTTCATAGGGTGGCAAAACAAATACCAATTTTGGAGGTTTGGCAAGAAAAGATGAAAACAACACGTTAAACATATTAAACTGGGAAATATTAAATTGGGAAGTTCAATTGTAGGGGTTGGGTGTCCTGTCCCTAATTTGCATAACCCAATACAAACTGGTGCCTATAGCCTTTCAGTTGATGTTCAAACTATTGCAGAAAAAGTGTATATTATTTGTTTTATATATACAATTTGTGTTGCATCACTCAGATCATTTTGAGTTTGTAAATGTAACCTATTAAGATCTGTTAAATCATATAAGAACAAGATGGTTAAATAGGTTTACTGCAATTGACAGGTTCCTACAGATGTTTGAACCTTTGAGCTCCTACTTCCTGTCTTTAGATGGATGTCCAGTTCTCTTGCAATCTAATGAACTTGGCGAGGCCTCTTTCTGGTTCCTTAGGGCACAAATGAGTCTGTTTCAAAAAGCTATACTCAAAACTGAAATGAAAGAAGTTTGAGAAAGTAATTTGTTTACGATAGATAGACAGACAGACAGATGGACGGACAGACAGATTAGATATGTTGATAACCTAAAAAAGATTATACTGCATTTACAATTTACAATACATTCTATTAGCACTTTTCAAATTATATTAGGCGGAAATCACAAGTGTATTTGTTATTCTTCTGCAAAAGTTTATATAACCAATTGTCTATTTTGAATATATATGTTTGGCTTTTGGTGTGTCAAATTGCTGGTAACCTTAATAAATAAAATAATAAACTTGCTTACTGCTAATGTTTATTTGTTGCTATACTCCACCAATGATGCAGACGGAGTTGTCCAATTGTTGATTGAGAAAACACCATTTTCTGGTATGGAGAAATATGCATCTGAAATAAAGAATACTACTACAGGAAAGTAGTTCTCATCAGAAAGAAATGGCTGCAACTTATCTGTTCTTTTAAACAGGATTTTAACAGTTCTCAGACTGTAAGTTGTGAATCAGCTTAGTGTTGAGGTTTTCTCCATTGCAATAATGTAACCACAAAAATTACGCCAAAACTGGAAAAACACACTACTGTAAACAGGGTTTGTATTTGCATAGTTTCTATTACTGTAAGTAGATTGTGACATGTAGCTCTGTATATTGTACTTGTACTTTTTAAAAACATGATTGTTGTGATTTCTATTTTTTTTTTAAAAACTTGTCTTCTTGGTCACTAACAAAATGGAAACGCAAACTGCAGATCCCATTAGCTTTATGGGATATTATGTATTATATATATATATATATATATATATATATAAATTTGTGTCCTGCCTACTGCAGACAGACTATACAATAGCAATCAGTAGAGCTTTAATGACTCTAGACCATATATACAAATACTCCTCTAAAATGTCTGTAGCTATTTTAGGGTATCTTGCACATATGCAACATAATAGGAATATTTCACATTGTCTTGGAATACTTGCAAATATGTCCAAAAGGCATTTAAGCATTGAATTTGGTAAGTGTAAAATGGTATTGAAAATCTGTTGAAAAGTATTAAGAAAATGAGAGTGGAAGGCCCTCTAGTGGGCCTGTAACAACATTAAGGGATTACGAACTTGAAGTCTGGAGAAAGGCTAGTATGTGTTTTGTTACAATGTTGCAGGTTGGGAGGTGGTGTTTGTTCTTACCTTTATAGGGTCCTGCAGCAGTGTGTTCAGCCTCTTTCGGTTTCCAGACTTCAAGGAGAAGGTTTTTGCTGTGATCCTAAGAAAGATTGGAAGATGGAGAGATCCAGGAGGAAGTCCTGGATCTCCCTCTGATGGCGGCTCGCGCGAGATCTCCTCCTCCACAAGTTCATCAGAGGAGAATCGCGGCCGCCATCTTGGGAGGCGGAACATTGGCGACGGACAGGCCCCGGAGCATCCCAGGTAACTTGGGGAGGCTACAGGTCGCGGAGGGGGCATCAAGGGGGAGCGCTGCGAGAGGGCAGGAGCACTTACCTAGCGGGAGTAGTGTGAGGCGGTCGGGTGCTGGACCGGATGTTGTGGCGGTAGTGTGTGGTGCAGTTGGGGGTCCGAGCAAGAGGCCAACGCAGAATGTTTAGGTGGATAAAAAAGATGGCAGCAGCTCAGGCGAAGGATAGGGCGGGCGCTAAAGGACAGGCAATGGAGGTTACAGGGGCGCTTGGGCCCGGGGGTAATATATCCCCGACGGGCCCGGTGCCGCGTAAAGTGGCGGCGCAGGGGGACACTTACCCATGCTTAGTCCACTCCCTTTACGGACATCTGAAAATGAAGGTCGTGAAGAAGATTCAGGAAGGTAAATATGTGAACGTGTTTGACCTCTCCCTGGATGCCTTCAGGGCGAAAGAAAGGGCTATGGACGGTTCGGGCCTAAGAAGGTGCGCAGGCCAGAGACCTACGAGGAATGGCTGAAATGCTTCCGGGTCTTCGCCGCATGCTACGTGGACAGGTGGCCCTTGCAGGGCCATAACCTGTTTAAGTATCAGGATACCAACGAGGATATCCAAACGAGATTTAAGGAAGGCGCATGGCGTGAATACGACATGGCCTTTAGACGGAAGATGGTGGGTAAACCCTTGCTACATTTTGGCACGTAAGATATGCATTTGTGGTCCAAACTGGGGTTGGAGGGAGGTGCCCCCTCCCCCGGGATGGAGCGCCAAGGCCAGCCTCGCCAGGGTCAGCGGCTGGGCAGGCGAGGTAGGGAATGCTGGAAGTTCCAAGAAAAGTAGTGTGACAGGGGGAGCAGCTGCTCCTTTCGTCACATATGCAAATTCTGTGCTGGGCCCCACCCAGGAATCGAGTGCGGGAGGAGAAAGGTGCAGGGCCAGATCAAATCAACTCCCAAGCCAGGAGTTGCGGTCAAGGGCACCAACCCAGCTTAAGTTGCCAGCCATGCTAATATGGCTGGCGAATTATCCTGGCAGGGTTGGAGGGGGGTTTTCGTATCCCTGTAACAGGGAGGGTTGTGGGTTCTCCGGTGCATAGGAACTTGAAAGCGGCCTACGAATTCCCGCACGTGGTGAGGGAGAAGTTGGCTAAGGAGGTGGCTCTGGGCAGGGTGTCCGGTCCATTTGCGGTCTGCTCATTGGAAGATCTGGTGATTTCACCATTGGGGGTCGTGCCTAAGAAGGAGGAAGGGAAGTACAGGTTGATACATCACCTGTCCTTTCCAAAATAGGGAACGGTTAACGACGCTATTGACCCAGAGCTGAGTTCGGTCCATTATCAGTCGTTTGATAAGGCGCTGGACGTAGTAAGGGCATGTGGCCCAGGTGCGCTGTTGGCAAAGCTGGACATAGAGTCAGCTTTCCGGCTACTGACGTTACACCCCTCAGCTTTCAGGCTAGTGGGCATGAAGTTCGAGGGGTTGTACTATGTGGACAGATGCTTACCTATGGGTTTCTCGCTGTCCTGCTCGCTGTTCGAATGCTTTAGCTCATTCCTCCATTGGGTGGTACATAAGGCTTCCGGTGGGGGAGCGGTGGCCCACTACCTTGATGATTTCCTACTGGTAGGAAGAGCTGGTTGCGCGGATTGCGAACAGCTCATGGGCGTCATGAAGGATATGATGGCACGATTCGGGGTTCCGCTTGCAGACGATAAAACGCAGGGCCCTTGCACGTGCCTCACTTTTCTGGGGATAGAAATAGACACGGTGCAGGCGATATGTAGGTTGCCACAAGAAAAGGTAACACGCATGTTATCCTCAGGAGACTGGACAGAGTGCCCATTAGGGAGGTGCAGTCTTTACTGGGCCTTCTGAATTTTGCGGGAAGGGTCATTCCGATGGGAAGGGTCTTTAACCGTCGGTTGGAGGGTCAGCTGAAAGGCCTGACAGGCCAGGTGAAATGGGCTAGGGTCACGGCCGAGGTAAAAGAGGACCTGGCGGTTTGGGACAGCATTCTAGAGGATTTTAACGGGTGTGCTTATGGAGACACCCTCCCGTATCGAACCATGTGCTGCACCTGTTCACAGACGCAGCGGGTAGCTCCGGGTATGGGGCATACCTTAATGACGAATGGAGCGCAGCTCCATGGCCACGGGAATGGGTAGAGGTAGGTTGTACAAAAAATTTGACGCTGCTCAAGCTATTTCCGATTGTGGTGGCTGTCGAAATTTTGGGGGAAAGGTTGGCCAACAGATCGGTTGTATTCTGGACGGATAACCTGAGTGTGGTGTACGCCATTAACAGGTTGTCTGCGTCATCGCCAGCTGTGGTTTGCTACCTGAGGCACCTGGTGTTACGCTGCTTGCAGCGTAACATCTGTTTCACCGCCAAACACATCCCGGGAGTGCAGAACGTTATAGCTGACACACTCTCTCGATTTAATTGGGGGCAGTTTAGGGAAGCAGCACCCAAGGCGGCGAAAGAGGGTCTAACGTGCCCGTCTTCTCTTTGGCAGTTGTTGAAGATTGGTCGAGCATCCTTCCCTTAGTAAAGGCATCTTTAGCACCAAGGACTTGGTCGGCATACGTGAGCCATTGGAACAGATGGGAAGCTTTCTGTCAGCAGAAGGGTGTGCAGGCGCAGCTACGACGGGAAGGGGTCAGTAGGGCTGGCGCAGGGGGGAGGCTATCTGCGATAGCCTTCTTCAACAAAGCGTTAGGTTATGCGGACCACTCCAGCGCTTTCCTGGTCAGGAAGGTGCTGAAAACGTGGGGTAGGCTTGCCCCCCAGCAAAAGGACCGGAGGGAACCTATTACACAGGGCAGGCTGCGGCTGTTAGCATTAGGATTGGGCTCTGTGTGCACATCTGAATACGAGCAGTTGCTCTTTCGGGCGGCCTTCGCAATGGCATTCGCGGGGGCGCTTCGGGTGGGCGAGCTGGTGGCATCGTCCAAGGTGAAAGGGACTGGGGGAGTCCTGGTGGAGCAGGTCCGGTTGGCGGATGGTGGGCTCCTCTTATTTGTACCTAGGTCAAAGACGGACCAAGAAGGTCGGGGGGCATGGTTGCCCCTTGCACAGCAGGACTGCGAGGAATGTTGTCCGGTGCTTTGCGTGGAAGAATACATTAAGGTGAGGCCGGTTGGCGGGGAGCAGTTCCTGGTGCACCGGGACGGCCTTGTCAGCCTTTCAGTTCCGCAGGGTGCTCGCCAAGGCGGCCGGGAAGGCGGGGTTGGATCCCTGCAGGATATGCGCGGCGACCAGTGCGGCGGAGAAGTGCCTCCCTGTGGCGGAAATTAAGCACTTGGGAAGATGGAAATCATCCCGGTATAAGACATACATTAGGCCCACAAAAGGGGAATGTTAAGCAGATTTCAGGGTTGGGGTGTTGTTTACTGGAGGTTGATGTGGTGGCCAGGTAATGTTGGCTGGTTAGGTCATTTGTGGTACTCTGTTTTGCCAGGTGTTGTAGGTGAGAAATCCCCTCCACTTCGCGTGTGGATTGTAGGGCATTCGTACTTCCACTGGGCACACCTCAGGGCGCTGCGGTCGCCGGAAGGACAGCAGCTTGGATTCCCAATGTCCAGGGCAAACTTCCGGTGGTTAGGGCGCAGGGGACTGTTATGGGCTGATTTGCCAGCATTGTTGCAGGATGCACACAGAAGGTGGGGGCAGCCTAATATATTAGTGCTGCACCTTGTGGGGAACGATTTTGGGGGCAATGCCCGCGTTGGACCTGATTAAGAGGATGGCGGCAGACGTTAAATGGGTTCACACATGGTTGAAGGATGAGACTTTAGGTTGGTCAAATGTGGTTGCTCGACTGCAATGGCGACACATCGTGACCCAGCAGGCTGCTTATAATGTACGAAAAAAGGTTTAACAGGAAGATGGGAAGGATGGTTACGGCCCTGGGGGGCTTCGTGATCCGGCACGAAAATATAACGGCCGACAAAAAGGACCTATTCAGGCCTGACGGGGTCCTCCTGGCGGACGTTGGGTTGGACTTGTTCCTAAAGGACGTCAGGGGCACTTTATTGAGGGTTATTTAAGTTAGTTAAAAAAAATAAAATAATAATTTTCTATAATTCGTTAATATTGTTAAAATGTTTATGTAGGTAATAGGTGCCTGTTGGCTTTGTTTGGCAGCAAGAAGACGCTTGGCTCTTGTGGCGGGTGGTCAAGGCCCTGGGGAGCGGGCACGGAGAGAGGAGTGACAGTCCAGAAATAAGGGGGGGGTTACGCCTGCCAGGCGCCGGCCTGGGGGTCCTCTACCTTGCGGATGCGGGCCGAAGATCTCTTAACATCACAGCTCTCTCTGCATGCCATTGGGCGTGTACAGCCGGGTGTCACGCTGCAGGCATCGGAAGGGGCCATGACCATCTGATCACGAACTTGTTGCCAAGTTTGATGTTAGGTTAATTTGAGTGCCTAAGAGTAATTAGAGTAACGCTTAGGCACTAGTCGCCTTACCGGGTTGGTTGGATATGCCTCAGCAGGCGGGTGGTCAAGGCCCTGGGGAGCGGGCATGGAGAGAGAAAAGTGACGGTCCAGAAAAAAGGGGGGGTTACGCCTGCCAGGCGCCGGCCTGGGGGTCCTCTCCCTTGCGGATGCGGGCCGAAGATCTCTTAACATCACAGCTCTCTCTGCGTGCCATTGGGCGTGTACAGCCGGGTGTCACGCTGCAGGCATCGGAAGGGGCCTTGACCATCTGATTACGAACTTGTTGCCAAGTTTGATGTTAGGTTAATTTGAGTGCCTAAGAGTAATTAGAGTAACGTTTAGGCACTAGTTAAATCATCTATTTTAATAAACGTTGACCGTGACCGGTCTATTTCTAGCCAACGCTTGACTGTGTCTTATTTATAAAGATATAATGGTGATCTACAGTACGGAGGACGGAATAGGGGGTTTAGACCTTATGAGAGTGGAAGGCCCTCTAGTGGGCCTGTAACAACATTAAGGGATTACCAACTTGAAGTCTGGAGAAAGGCTAGGATGTGTTTTGTTACAATGTTGCAGGTTGGGAGGCGGTGTTTGTTCTTACCTTTATAGGGTCCTGTAGCAGTGTGTTCAGCCTCTTTTGGTTTCCAGACTTCAAGGAGAAGGTTTTCCCGCCCACCCGTCCCCTGGAAAGAAGCAATTGGCGGCAACGATGCGGCTGTGTAGGGTGAGTCGACCCGGCAGGGGTAGGTTTAATTGAGCTAGCCTGCAGTAAGTCCAGGTCTGTAATGTAGCCATCCACCCCTGGTGGTAGGGTTGTACGTTTCGGTTGACGGGGGTCGCCTTACCGGGTTGGTTGGATATCCCTCAACAGGCGGGTGGTCAAGGCCCTGGGGAGCGGGCATGGAGAGAGAAAAGTGACGGTCCAGAAATAAGGGGGGGTTACGCCGGCCAGGCGCCGGCCTGGGGGTCCTCTCCCTTGCGGATGCGGGCCGAAGATCTCTTAACATCACAGCTCTCTCTGCGTGCCATTGGGCGTGTACAGCTGGGTGTCACGCTGCAGGCATCGGAAGGGGCCTTGACCATCTGCTAGAAGGGGCTAGGTTAGGGTGAGATGCCGCCAACGATGTTATGATTACAAACTTGTTGCCAAGTTTGATGTTAGGTTAATTTGAGTGCCTAAGAGTAATTAGAGTAACGCTTAGGTTCTAGTTAAATCGTTTATTTTAATAAACGTGGACCGTGACCGGTCTTTTTCTCCCAACGCTTGTCTGTGTCTTATTTATATAGATATAATGGTGATTTACAATACGGAGGACGGAATAGGGGGTTTAGACCTTATGGATTGTAATCACTAAGAATGTTTTGGTTCCATGGTAAATATGACATGAAGAAACACGTTACAGGGGAGGTACAGAATTTCCAGCCATCATTTGTTTCAAGATCACTATAACGATATTTTTAGTAACCACCAATCTGTATAAAGGTTCTATATGGAGTTAGAGTCACTCGTTTCGGCCCGTTAGCACCAGTCAGAGTAAACAGCTAGTGAATTTGGAAGTAGGTGGCCACTTGTGGACTTCAGCTACTTTTGATGACTGATTGATTCTTGTGAAGATCACCAGAATAAAATCTGGATTTGCACAGATCTTAGTGTGATCTTTCACAATAATCAATCCGGCAACGAAAATAGCTGAAGTACACAAGCGGCCACCTACTTCCATATTCGCCAGCTAACAAAGCTGCTTAATGCCCATGCCTACTGAAAAGCACATCAACATCGTCAGTTAAGAAAAAAGTAAAGAGGGATAATTAGTTTAAGAAGTCTTTGCAAAAAAAAGCACACATTTCTTCTTTCATCAAGACGATGAACTACATTTGCTTTCTGAGAATATTTCAGAACTGATTTTTCAGTTAACCATAGTGGTTACAATCATAATGGCACAAAAACAAACATGCATATAATACCAAGGCTATTCAAAGGCTATTGTTTTTTTGCTCAAGACTCAAAAATATAAAAGATTGTAACAAAAGCTTTTAATTCCTGGGTTTTTAATAAAACATAATTTAGCAATAGCAAGTAATGATCACATTAAATATCTATTTAAACAAATGCTTCCAGATTCAAAAATTGCAGAAAACTATGCTTGTGGAGCCACTAAAGCAAACCATATAATACAGGGCACAATAGCTCCTGGAGCTCTTAAGACTTTTAAAACTATAATCAAAGATCAAAAACAGTAACTTCAATTTGCAACTAATAATTGTAAGAAATCCTTCACAGTGCTTATAACATTTCAGCATCCAGCAGCAGACTTGACAGTTACAGAATTCACTTATATGCTATTCTGTAAATCTAACAAATTTCAGGAGCGGTTTGATGAGGTGAACAATATGCTAAGAAAACAGAACCTCTGAAGTGGCGGAGATAAATAACCCTGAACATGTTAATTTGGGTGATTCACAGGTTGGGTGAGAGGTGGGAGGCCTTGTATAAGGCAATCCTTGTGTGTTAGTTCATGCCGCAAAGAACCTTGTCCATTCCTTTCCTTTAGACATGGGGCCCACTGTGTTAAATCTGAACTGTACTACACCAAAAGCCTTACTCCTGCAACTTTCTCAGTTAAAACTAACCTAAAATTTTAATGGATTCTTGGACAACAGCACACTCTCCCACCCAGGCAAAGAACTCCATTACTTAATAACACAGGAGACACTTCCATATAGATCAACCCAGCATTTATTTGTTGCTGATGTCACTAATACTAAAATACACAACACAAAATAAACTTAGCTTAAATAGAGCTAACACTAACAACATACTTTGATATAAAAGTAAAGTTTAATAGCAACACAATAAGTGCCTGAAAACTCTCAGAAAAATAAATAAAAATAAATATTGTGAAGATGTCTTAAGTGGATTTCCTATCTTAAAAAGTTTTACTATTAATATAGGAAATATAGCAGGCACATTACTGATGAGGGCACTCAAAATATGATGTTGTTGCAAATATACAAGATACCCAAGCTCAAAACCAGCAAAACAGCCAACAAATAAAGTATTGGAAAAGTTTACCCAGCCCTATATAATCTCCTGTCACCCCATACTCATAAAAAAACTGCTAAAAATACCAGAATATATTATTAATATGCAATCTCTCTATCTAAATCAGAACCAAGTAGATCACTTAAGATTCCACAATGTCCTTAAAGGAGCATTATTAATGCAATACGAGATCTACTCACAAGTAAAGCCCTCAAAAAGGTGGCTTTGGTAATAAATATCATATATTGTCAGACATTTCAGCACCCCAATTACTATCAATGTTTGATGCCATAAATGACATGATTGCTTTTTCTCTCATTTAATTCTTTTAGTACTATTGTGAATAGACAAATTGTGAAATATATATTTATTTTATACTCCACTGCATCAGACTGAACATTAGCAACAGTGCCAGAGAGTGGTGCCCTCTATTGACGGCTGTATTTATTTTTTCTATAGAGATATTAGCAATATGCATTAGCTCAAACAAGCAAATTGAAGGAAAGACATAAAATAGCTTTATATGCAGATAACTTATATCTCTCTTTTCTTTCTGAGGCAGCATTACCAACAGTACTAGAGTGGGGTGCTCCCTATTGCCACTTGTATTTATTTTATCTATAAAGATATTAGCATCATGCATTAGATCATACAAAGAGATTGAGGGATTAAAATAGGACTTAATATGCATAAAATGGCTGTTAACAAACTCCTAAGCAGTGGTTTAAGTATTTGCTCCTTTTAATCTAAATCAGAGGTTCTCAATATATTAATGACCCCTACTGATCATAACAGCTGAAAACAGAAGAGCCCATACAGATGGTAACCAGCAATTTTTTTTTTTTAACTTGCTCACTTTACCCAACACAATACAAAATAGATTGAACCACCTGGAAAAATAACTCTTGCTTCATTAAAAGTATTCTAGTGTAATAATAAAATGCTCTTGGACAACATTTTTCTCTTTTGAAAGAGATAAAAACATAGTCAAAAGTTCTAATGCAGTATAGCATTTTTTTTCAACACCAGAGTGCCCTTAAAGATGATTATCCTCTCAGGATTATGTATATACTTTGAAAGTCCACTTCCCCCTTGCTCTACATTAAACAATTAGGCCTGTAAATATACCCATAGAATTAAAAAAATGCATAACAGATCTGGATAAAGATCAATATTCATAACCATTATAAATCCTTTTCACTCCAAAGTGTACTAGATTGGCATTTTGGAACCTAATCCAAAGAATGGGTATCTATCAAGGTTTAAATATGTGCATTCTTTTAAATTAGTTCATGTGTGCATACCACCTTTAAATTAACTTAAAATGCTCTTAAAATATGGGAAGAAATTATTTCTACTCTCAAGATTTCCACACATTAGTGCCTATTCAGACTAATGAAGAATCTTCAAGAGGTACAGAAAATAGAATGCCTTCAGAAAAAAAAAATCATGATTACTATTCCCACACAGAAAATGGAAAACAAAAAAAGAATTGCAAATAATAGGTGATGGCTCTTTTTAATATATTAAATATGCTCAGCTACAACATTTTTACACTACTTTATGACAGAGAATGGAAGTCTGAAAACATATGCTGGGGGATTTAGAAAAGAAAACCTTGTTTTATTAAAGGTACATTATACACTCATTTTTTCTTTGCATAAATGTTTTGTAGATGATCTATTTATATATTCCATAAAGTTTTTTTTGTTTTTGTTTTTTTAAATGTATAGTTTTGCTTATTTTTAAATAACATTTCTCTGATTTTCAGACTCCTAACCAAGCCCCAAAGTTTTATGAGAATACCGTCAACTACCTTCTCCAGCTTGCTCCTGTTTGTGTAAAGGGTCTTTTCATATGCAAAAGAAGGGGGAGGGTATTATTTACCACTTGCAGTGGGCTTTCCAGCTACCTTTTCAACAGAGCTAAACTGAGAGCTTCTAAGTAAGTTTTTAAACAGTTTTATACTGGATTTTTATTTCAGTATCTGTGCATCTTATTCTTTATAGTAGTGTCTATTACATGCAATTATATGAAAATGAGTGTATACTGTCCCTTTAAGTATGTTTTTTATTATTTTTCAAGTTTGTATTTTTTTGGCAATGATTGCATAGTAGAAATAGTTTACAAGTCATATTTATGTCTTATTTGTCAGAAGTAAGGGTAAAACAACATTTGTTACAGCAGTACAAGAATAATGAGCCAACAGTCATAGTGGGAGTGCCTGCTGTTCAGTCTTTTGTTCTTTTTATTGAATGTCGCATTTGGGCATACAGGTGGCATAAAGCATGCTTCGAGTTCCATGCATACAACTACAAAGCCCATGTATCTTATTTGGGGTCTCACCTGGAAATACACATTTTTACTCAACTTGGTAATGATTGAGCTCGCATTCTATTGGCTGATTGGAACAGCCAATCGGATTGAACTTGAATCTGATTGGCTGATTCCATCAGCCAATCAGAATTTTCCTACCTTAATTCCGATTGGCTGATAGAATCCTATCAGCCAATCGGAATTCGAGGGACGCCATCTTGGATGACGTCCCTTAAAGGAACCGTCATTCGTCGGGAAGTCGTTGGTGAAGATGGATGTTCCGCGTCGGCGGGATGACCATGGATCCGGAAGAAAGAAGATTGAAGATGCCGCTTGATAGAAGACTTCAGCCCGATCATGGACCTCTTCAGCTCCCGCTTGGATGAAGACTTCAAAAGAATTCTTTGGGGCATGCCCCGCAAAGGGCCCTTTTCAGGGCTGGTAAGGTAAAAGAGCTTTTCTATTTTAATTTTAGAATAGGGAAGGGGTCTTTGTTATTTTATTAGGGGGCTTAGAGTAGGTGTAATTAGTTTAAAATTGTTGTAATATTTTTCTAATGTTTGTAAATATTTTTTTTTTTTTTGTAACTTAGTTCTTTTTTATTTTTTGTACTTTAGTTAGTTTATTTCATTTTATTTATTTGTAGGTATTGTATTTAATTAATTTATTGATAGTGTAGTGTTAGGTTTAAGTGTAGATAATTGTAGGTAGTTTATTTAATTAATTTATTGATAGTGTAGTGTTAGGTTTAATTGTAACTTAGGTTAGGATTTATTTTACAGGTAATTTTGTAATTATTTAGGTAGCTATTAAATATTTATTAACATTACATTTATTATAGTAGCGGTGTGGTCCGGTCGGCAGATTAGGGGTTAATAATTGTAGGTAGGTGGAGGCGACGTTGGGGGCGGCAGACTAGGGGTTAATAAATATAATATAGGGGTCGGCTGTGTTAGGGGTCGGCTGTGTTAGGGGCAGCAGATTAGGGGTACATAGGTATAATGTAGGTTGCGGCGGTGTACGGAGCGGCAGATTAGGGGTTAAAAAAAATATGCAGGTATCAGCGATAGCGGGGGCGGCAGATTAGGGGTTAATAAGTGTAAGGTTAGGGGTGTTTAGACTCGGGGTACATGTTAGAGTGTTAGGTGCAGACTTAGGAAGTGTTTCCCCATAGGAAACAATGGGGCTGCGTTAGGAGCTTAACGCTGCTTTTTTGCAGGTGTTAGGTTTTTTTTCAGCTCAAACTGCCCCATTGTTTCCTATGGGGATATCGTGCACGAGCACGTTTTTGAAGCTGGCCGCGTCCGTAAGCACCGCTGGTATCGAGAGTTGTGGCGGTAAATTATGCTCTACGCTACCTTTTTGGAGCCTAACGCACTGAAAACCCAGCCATTCTGTGAACTCTAAATACCAGCGGTATTTAAAAGGTGCGGCCAAAAAAAAGCCAGCGTTAGCTACGCGGGTCGTTACCGACAAAACTCT
This sequence comes from Bombina bombina, assembly GCF_027579735.1. Taxonomy (NCBI): domain Eukaryota; kingdom Metazoa; phylum Chordata; class Amphibia; order Anura; family Bombinatoridae; genus Bombina; species Bombina bombina. Next base: position 528,313,701 of record NC_069501.1, on the reverse strand, counting down.
AAATCTAGCCGATAGTTTGTTATCCTCAATATGACCTTGTATACAGATAACCTTTTATTAATGCACTCACAAGAGTAGTAATGCATAATAATGTGTACTAATAGTGATATTGTCTAAATAACCCAGAATTCATCTGTTTAGGAATGCCAAGAAACTCAGGCACTCTCAATCAAAATATGCAAGGTACACAATAATAAGGCAATACACAAAAAACATAATTTATGTAAGAACTTACCTGATAAATTCATTTCTTTCATATTAGCAAGAGTCCATGAGCTAGTGACGTATGGGATATACATTCCTACCAGGAGGGGCAAAGTTTCCCAAACCTTAAAATGCCTATAAATACACCCCTCACCACACCCACAATTCAGTTTAACGAATAGCCAAGAAGTGGGGTGATAAGAAAAAAGTGCGAAAGCATATAAAATAAGGAATTGGAATAATTGTGCTTTATACAAAAAAATCATAACCACCACAAAAAAGGGCGGGCCTCATGGACTCTTGCTAATATGAAAGAAATGAATTTATCAGGTAAGTTCTTACATAAATTATGTTTTCTTTCATGTAATTAGCAAGAGTCCATGAGCTAGTGACGTATGGGATAATGACTACCCAAGATGTGGATCTTTCCACACAAGAGTCACTAGAGAGGGAGGGATAAAATAAAGACAGCCAATTCCTGCTGAAAATAATCCACACCCAAAATAAAGTTCAACGAAAAACATAAGCAGAAGATTCAAACTGAAACCACTGCCAGAAGTACTTTTCTACCAAAAACTGCTTCAGAAGAAGAAAACACATAAAAATGGTAGAATTTAGAAAAAGTATGCAAAGAGGACCAAGTTGCTGCTTTGCAAATCTGATCAATCGAAGCTTCATTCCTAAACGCCCAGGAAGTAGAAACTGAACTAGTAGAATGAACTGTAATCCTTAGAGGTGGAGTCTTACCCGACTCGACATAAGCATGATGAAATAAAGATTTCAACCAAGATGCCAAAGAAATGGCAGAAGCTTTCTGGCCTTTTCTAGAACCGGAAAAGATAACAAATAAACTAGAAGTCTTACGGAAAGACTTAGTAGCTTCAACATAATATTTCAAAGCTCTAACAACATCCAAAGAATGCAACGATTTCTCCCTAGAATTCTTAGGATTAGGACATAATGAAGGAACCACAAATTCTCTACTAATGTTGTTGGAATTCACAACTTTAGGTAAAAAATCAAAAGAAGTTCGCAACACCGCCTTATCCTGATGAAAAATCAGAAAAGGAGACTCACAAGAAAGAGCAGATAATTCAGAAACTCTTCTGGCAGAAGAGATTGCCAAAAGGAACAAAACTTTCCAAGAAAGTAATTTAATGTCCAATGAATGCATAGGTTCAAACGGAGGAACTTGAAGAGCCCCCAGAACCAAATTCAAACTCCAAAGAGGAGAAATTGACTTAATGACAGGTTTTATACGAACCAAAGCTTGTACAAAACAATGAATATCAGGAAGAATAGCAATCTTTCTATGAAAAAGAACAGAAAGAGCAGAGATTTGACCTTTCAAGGAACTTGCGGACAAACCCTTATCTAAACCATCCTGAAGAAACTGTAAAATTCTCGGTATTCTAAAAGAATGCCAAAAAATGATGAGAAAGACACCAAGAAATATAAGTCTTCCAGACTCTATAATATATCTCTCTAGATACAGATTTACGCGCCTGTAACATAGTATTAATCACAGAGTCAGAGAAACCTCTTTGACCCAGAATCAAGCGTTCAATCTCCATACCTTTAAATTTAAGGATTTCAGATCCTGATGGAAAAAAGGACCTTGCGACAGAAGGTCTGGTCTTAACGGAAGAGTCCACGGTTGGCAAGAGGCCATCCGGACCAGATCCGCATACCAAAACCTGTGAGGCCATGCCGGAGCTACCAGCAGAACAAACGAGCATTCCTTCAGAATCTTGGAGATTACTCTTGGAAGAAAAACTAGAGGCGGAAAGATATAGGCAGGATGATACTTCCAAGGAAGTAAAAAATGCATCCACTGCCTCCGCCCGAGGATCCCGGGATCCGGACAGATACCAGGGAAGTTTCTTGTTTAGATGAGAAGCCATCAGATCTATTTCTGGGAGTTCCCACATTTGAACAATCTGAGGAAATACCTCTGGGTGAAGAGACCATTCGCCCAAGTGCAACGTTTGGCGACTGAGATAATCCGCTTTCCAATTGTCCATACCTGGGATATGAACCGCAGAGATTAGACAGGAGCTGGATTCTGCCCAAACCAAAATTCGAGATACTTCTTTCATAGCCAGAGGACTGAGAGTCCCTCCTTGATGATTTGATGTATGCCACAGTTGTGACATTGTCTATCTGAAAACAAATGAACAACTCTCTCTTCAGAAGAGGCCAAGACTGAAGAGCTCTGAAAATTGCACGGAGTTCCAAAATATTGATCGGAAATCTCACCTCCTGAGATTCCCAAACCCCTTGTGCCGTCAGATACCCCCACACAGCTCCCCAACCTGTAAGACTTGCATCTGTTGAGATTATAGTCCAGGTCGGAAGAACAAAGAAGCCCCTTGAACTAAACGATGGTGATCTGTCCACCATGTCAGAGAGTGTCGTAAAATCGGTCTAAAGATATTAATTGAGATATCTTTGAGTAATCCCTGCACCATTGGTTCAGCATACAGAGCTGAAGAGGTCGCATGTGAAAACGAGCAAAGGAGATCGCATCTGATGCGGCAGTCCTAAGACCTAACATTTCCATGCATAAGGCTACCAAAGGGAATGATTGTGACTGAAGGTTTTGACAAGCTGATATCAATGTTAAACTTCTCTTGTCTGACAAGGACAGAGTCATAGACACTGAATCTATCTAGAAACCTAAAAAGGTTACCCTTGTCTGAGGAATCAATGAACTGATTGGTAAATTGATCCTCCAACCATGAACTTGAAGAAACAACACAAGTCGATTCGTATGAGATTCTTCGAAAATGAGAAGACTGAGCAAGTACCAAGATATCGTCCAAATAAGGAAATACCAAAACCCTGTTCTCTGATTACAGAAAGAAGGGCACCGAGAACCTTTGAAAAAAATTCTTGGAACTGAGGCTAGACCAAACGGTAGAGCCACAAAACTGGTAATGCTTGTCTAAAAAGAGAATCTCAGACACTAAAAGTGATCTGGATGAATCGGAATATGCAGATACACATCCTGTAAATCTATTGTAGACATATAATGCCCTTGCTAAACAAAAGGCAGGATAGTCCTACAGTAACCATCTTGAATGTTGGTATCCTAACATAACGATTCAATAATGATAGATCCGGAACTGGTCTGAAGGAATTGACCTTCTTTGGTACAATGAAGAGATAAAATAAAACCCCAGCCCCTGTTCCAGAACGGGAACTGGCATAATTACTCCAGCCAACTCTAGATCTGAAACACATTTCAGAAATGCTGAGCCTTGCTGTGTTAACTGGGACACGGGAAAGAAAAAAATCTCTTAGCAGGAGGCCTTAACTTGAAGCCAATTCTGTACCTTCCTGAAACAATGTTCTGAAACCAGAGATTGAGAACGGAATTGATCCAAATTTCTTTGAAGAAAACGTAATCTGCCCCATACCAGCTGAGCTAGAATAAGGGCCGCACCTTCATAGGTACTTAGGAGCTGGCTATAGGTTTCTATAAGGCTTGGATATATTCCAAACTGGAAATAGTTTCCAAACTGATACCGCTCCTGAGGATGAAGGATCAGGCTTTTGTTCCTTGTTGTGAGGAAAGGAACGAAAATGATTATTTACCCTGGAAAGAAAGGGAAAGCAAAGTTGACTTAGAAGACATATCAGCATTCCAAGTTTAATCCATAAAGCTTTTCTAGCTAAAATAGCTAGAGACATATACCTGACATCAACTCTAATGATATCAAAAGATGGTATCACCAATAAAATTATTAGCATGTTATAGAATAATAATAATGCTATAAAATTATGATCTGTTACTTGTTGCGCTAAAGCTTCTAACCAAAAAGTTGAAGCTGCAGCAACATCCGCTAAAAATATAGCAGGTCTAAGAAGATTACCTGAACATAAGTAAGCTTTTCTTAGAAAGGATTCAATTTTCCTATCTAAAGGATCCTTAAATGAAGTACTATCTGCCGTAGGAATAGTAGTACATTAGCAGGAGTAGAGACAGCCCCATAAGTTTAGGGATTTTTGTCCCAAAAAACTCTAATCTGTCAGATGGCATAGGATATAATTGCTTAAACGTCTAGAAGGAGTAAATAAATTACCCAAATTATTCCATTCCCTGGAAATTACTTCAGAAATAGCATCAGGGAGATTAAACACTTCTGGAATAACTACAGGAGATTAAAAAACCTTATTTAAACGTTTACATTTAGTATCAAGAGGACCAGAATCCTCTATTTCTAATGCAAATAATACTTCTTTAAGTAAAGAACAAATAAATTCCATCTTGAACAAATACAAAGATTTATCAGCATCAACCTCTGAGACAGAAACCTCTGAACCAGAAGAACCATTATCAGTATCAGAATGATGATGTTCATTTAAAAATTCATCTGAAAAAAGAGAAGTTTTAAAAGACTTTTATGCATACTAGAAGGAGAAATAACAGACATAGCCTTCTTAATGGATTTAAAAAAATAAAATCTCTTATGTTATCAGGAACACTCTGAAAATTAGATGTTGACGGAACAGCAACAGGTAATGTAACAGTACTAAAGGAAATTTTATCTGCATTAATAAGTTTGACATGACATGCAATACAAACAACAGCTGGAGAAACAGATACCAAAAGTTTATAGCAGATACACTTAGCTTGGTAGCTCCAGCACTGGGCAGTGATTTTCCTGAAGTATCTTCTGACTCAGTTGCAACGTGGAACATCTTGCAATATGTAAAAGAAAAAAATAACATATAAAGCAAAATTGATCAAATTCCTTAAATGACAGTTTCAGGAATGGGAAAAAAATGCCAGTTAACAAGCTTCTAGCAACCAGAAGCAAAAAATAATGAGACTTAAATAATGTGGAGACAAAAATGACGCCCATATTTTTTAGCGCCAAAAAAGACGCCCACATTATTTGGCGCCTAAATGCTTTTGGCGCCAAAAATGACGCCACATCCGGAACGCCGACATTTTTGACGCAAAAAACGTCAAAAAATGACGCAACTTCCGGCGACACGTATGACGCCGGAAACAGAAAAAAAAATTTGCGCCAAAAAAGTCCGCGCCAAGAATGACGCAATAAAATGAAGCATTTTCTGCCCCCGCGAGCCTAACAGCCCACAGGGAAAAGTCTAATTTTTTAAGGTAAGAAAAAATGATTGAAACAAATGCATTTATCCCAAATATGAAACTGACTGTCTGAAAAATAAGGAATGTTGAACATTCTGAGTCAAGGCAAATAAATGTTTGAATACATATATTTAGAACTTTATAAACAAAGTGCCCAACCATAGCTTAGAGTGTCACAGAAAATAAGATTTACTTACCCCAGGACACTCATCTACATGTTTGTAGAAAGCCAAACCAGTACTGAAACGAGAATCAGCAGAGGTAATGGTATATATAAGAGTATATCGTCGATCTGAAAAGGGAGGTAAGAGATGAATCTCTACGACCGATAACAGAGAACCTATGAAATAGACCCCGTAGAAGGAGATCACTGCATTCAAATAGGCAATACTCTCCTCACATCCCTCTGACATTCACTGCACGCTGAGAGGAAAACCGGGCTCCAACTTGCTGCGGAGCGCATATCAACGTAGAATCTAGCACAAACTTACTTCACCACCTCCATCGGAGGCAAAGTTTGTAAAACTGAATTGTGGGTGTGGTGAGGGGTGTATTTATAGGCATTTTAAGGTTTGGGAAACTTTGCCCCTCCTGGTAGGAATGTATATCCCATACGTCACTAGCTCATGGACTCTTGCTAATTACATGAAAGAAACACAGTTTTGGGGAATAAAACACTACTTTTTCATTATTATTTGTTTCTTTCTACATCAAAGATACTGGTGAATTCATAAGGTTTAAATTAAATCCAGGTGATATAATAGATACATTCAATAATATAGGCACTAGGAAAAAGATAAAAAAAAATAATGTTCTGCAACATGTATGATTATAGATTTACAGATATGTGTACTATACATGTAAAAAAAAAAGCAGAGAAATTAACTTCAGATTAGAGCATTTTTCTGCCTATCATTCGGCAGGTCTAGAGTCTTGCATAATATAAAATGTGTTATGAGTGACAGTGTTGTCGAGTTTTTAGGTGTTCCATTCTTGTAATGGAACACCTAAATATATTTATACCTTAAATGTGTAACTATATCCTGCATGTTGAATGATTATATAATATTGTTTTGGACACCTTCGTACACTAACAATTTCATATTATATCGACCGTGTTTATCAGCTGTTTTCCGCTGTACATGTTTTTCGACATCGGAGCAAACACAATCCAAGTATAACACCATTTCTGTATTTGAAAAAAATCGGATCAGATATAAGAAGTCATTCATAAGATGCATGGACAAACATCAATTTTGACTACATCCACCGGAACACAAGTTATAAACTAAGTATTGTCAACAAGATAGACAAATCAAATTCAACAGCCAAAGGCACTTGGTAAATATTCAAAACCCACTGACCAATCAATAATACAGATCAGATAAACAATAGCAATGTTTACAACCGATCTGCACATGTTCAGACAAGGGAAAAAAAAAGATTGCGCTGCCCATGCCAACATGACCAGCGGCCCTTTTTGATGACGATCAATTCAAACCAAATAAAAAAAAGATACTAAATTATAATCAATTAAATGTAAAAACACAAGGAAAACATATTGAGAGGATACTGCCAGGATGGAAGAAAATGCTGAACCAGCAGAGTAAGGATGAGTGGCCTGGTCAGTTGGTGAAAGAGACTGGGCAGCCTGAAGAGCAGTTGTATTTTGTGTGTATCAATCTAGTTTTCGGTGATAAGTAGCCATTATCTGTCATATGTGGTGAATTGTTAAGAACCAGAAAATTTAACATTTATAAAGTTAGGCTGTGCTTGAATCAGTAAGCTTGAGACAATTTCGATAAAAATTTTTTATTCAATCCCGTTTATATATTGAAAAAAAAATTCAGAAAGAGCATTGATTCCACCTTAGCTCCTACGGCTAAAGACTCGCCCACACGACTCCCAGGGGTTCCTTCTAGCTATCCGTTTCAAATTCAATCAAATTGAATCTTTGGCACAGTTTCATATCTTCTCTTAAATGTCTTGATAAATGAAGCAATTTGAAGCTTATGTATTTTACTAAAGTAAAGGCATAATAGGGGCTTAGATGAGCTTGTCAGTATGGTTTCCATTGTTTGCAAGTATGTATAAAAGTACCAGCATCTAAAGTGATTACTATTTTTCCAACCCAACCTTTCCCTGTTGTTCATTTTCTCATTACAGATACTCTCAAGAGTATTTCAGGCCCATTTATCAAAGGGCTTGCGGACCTGATCCGACACTGCGGATCAGGTCCGCAAGACCTCGCTAAATGCGGAGAGCAATACGCTCTCCGCATTTAACATTGCACCAGCAGCTCACAAGAGCTGCTGGTGCAACGCCGCCCCCTGCTGACTCGCGGCCAATCGGCCGCTAGCAGGGAGCTGTCAATCAACCCGATCGTATTCGATCGGGTTGATGTCCGGCGATTCCTGTCTGCCTGTTCAGAGCAGGCGGACAGGGTTATGGAGCAGCGGTCTTTAGACCGCTGCTTCATAAGTTGTGTTTCTGGCGAGTCTGAAGACTCGCCAGAAACACGGCCCTTCAAGCTCCATACGGAGCTTGATAAATGGGCCTGTTAGTGTTCCTATAGTATGGTGCCCTTTAAGAAGGTTTTCTCTAGCCATTTAGCTTAAAGGGACACTCAAGTCAAAATTAAACTTCAATTTACTTCCATTAAAAAAAGTGCAGTCTTTTTATATTTAAACTTTTTGAGTCACTAGCTCCTATTGAGCATGTGCAAGAATTCACAGAATAAGCATATATGCATTTGTGATTGGCTGATGGCTGTCACATGGTATGTGTATGCATTTGTGATTAACTGATTGCTGTCACATGGTACAGAGGGAGTAGAAATAGACATAATTTTTAAAATTGTCAGAAAAAAACTCTACTATTCATTTGAAGTTCAGACTAAGTGCTATTGCATTGTCTTGTTATCTTGCATTTGTTGATTATGCAAATCTATTGTGTTGACTGGTCCTTTAATCTTTAACTATCCCATTGCTGAGGCCTAGCTAGTCACTCTAGTCCTTAGTAGGTCCATAGGATGTCAACAACATAATTATTTGATATTAAAATCTTAAAGTATGGGGAAATATATTTTTGTATTTAAATTTTCCTAATTATTTTTAATTAATCATAGCAATGTCATTTGAAGTCAAAGCTGTGGGTGCTCAAGTCCATATACAGGATCTGAAACTGTTAGGGCTCCATTGAAGCTGCATAGTCAGTTTCAAAGCCTTTAAATGCAAGCCTGCAAACACAAGTTAAGAAGCAGCACTAATACAACCACTGCTTCTTAACTTGCCTGCCACATCAGAAGTTGCAGATCAAAATCACTTCCGACTGGTCAGTGTGGGGTGATTAACAACCCCGGCTCTTGTGGAATTGCACAAGAGTGGTCTTGTGCAATGGCGATGTTGGTCAGACAGGTTCCCTGCATGGGAATCTTGTCTACCAACAGCTTAATAAATGGAGTCAGTCTAAACATAATAAATCTGAAAGATTAATATGTGAATATGATACATTTGGAATAGTTCAATGCATGGATCACGGAAGGGTAAACTTAGGAAATAATACATTAGAAAATATGGAGGGAAGAGCTTCAAGTAGCAACAGAAGGCACAAGAAAATGAAATGCAAGAAGCATGACTGGTAAAATGTGGGAGCTGGAGCTCTTAGCAGCAGAAGAGGAATTTATTATTAGCATAACTGAAGACTGGTGGGATGATTCACATGACTGGGCAGTTAACTTAGAGGATTGTACATTAATTTAGGAAGGATAAGGGTAATAAAAGGGGAGGAAAAATGTGCATGTATATTAAACCTGACCTTAAACCTACAATAAGATATTTATGGTGATGCAGGTGATTATGAAGAGACAAAATAATTATTATTGGGTACATGCCACAAGCCCCACAACTTTAGTTACAAGGAGGAAGCTCAACTGCTAATGCAAATATGAAAGGCTGCTAATAACACCAATGTTTTAATTATGGGAGACTTTAACTATGATAACCATGTCACAATAGGGAATACAACTAGAAATAAAGCTATACTTGATTTAGTGCTATCAAATAACACAGAACTAATATTAAACATAGATGTGAAACAACATTTAGGGAACCGTGATCATAATATGGTCACCTTTGAAATAACCTTCCATAAGCAGTACTAAAAGGCATCTACCAAAACTTTTAATTTAAAGAAAGCAAAATTAAATGATTTAAGGAAATCATTAAATAGAATAAATTGATACAAATATCAACATTTATCACATGGTTATAAAGTAAAGGAAATGTATATAAGCCAATGTCGCTAAATACAAACGTGTTAAGAAAAATAAGAAAAAAACCATAGGGCATTTAAATTATTTTTAAAAAAGTACAGACATTCCAAAAATATAAGAAATGTAACAAAGCATGCAAAATAGTGATCAGATTAGCCAAAATTAAAAATGATAGTTATTGCAAAGGATTCTAAAACAAACCTGAAAAAGTTTTTTAGGTATATAAATGGCAAAAGGTAAATATAGGTACATTACAATGTGAGCATGATTAACAGTGACATGGAGGAGCCTTAGGTACAAAACCAGTTCTTTTCTTCAGGATACACCATAGGGAAACCAATGGGAGATAATTTGGAAAAAAAACTAGAACACACAAGCCCATACCATTAACTGGATTATCTCTGGAGGATATTAGGGGGGAATGGATAATATTTAGGTAAATAAAACTCCAGGCCTATATGGAATACACCCAAGGGTTTTACAGGAATGTAGCAGTTATAGACAAACTCCTTCTTTTAATTTTTCAAGACTCATTATTCACAGGCACAGTACCCCAGGACTGGCGTAAAGCTGATAAGGTGCCACTTTTAAAAAAGCGATGCAGGGCTGATCCAGGAAGCTATAGACCGGTTAGTCTGACATCAATAGTGGGGAAGATACTTGAAGGGATTTTAAAGGATTATATTGATGAGTATATTTGTGTAAACAAGATTAGGCTTTGCAGTTTTATTTTGGAAAAAGTTAGGGTCAGTCCTTCCTAAATACAGGTACATTTTTAGCATAAAGAAATACAGTGGGTATTGAAATAGTGGGGAAGATACTTGAAGGGATTATAAAGGATTATATTGATGAGTATATTTGTGTAAACAAGATTAAGCTTTGCAGTTTTATTTTGGAAAAAGTTAGGGTCAGTCTTTCATAAATACAGGTACATTTTTAACATAAAGAAATACAGTGGGTATTGAAAAGAATCACCCCCTTAAAAATAATCACAATTTGTTGCTTTGCAGCCTGAAATAAAGACACAGTTTTCGTTTATCCAGATGTAATTACCCAGTGCAATTTATAACATCCAAGTGAAAGATATAACACCAACATGTCAGGCAAAAATAAAGACAATTCATAAACAGAATCACCGAGTTGCAAAAAGTTTCACCCCTTGTGTCAGTATTTTGTTGAACCACATTTTGCTTTAATTACAGCCTTTAGTCTGTTGGGATATGTGTCTTCTAACTTTTCACATCTAGACTGTGCAATATTTGCCCACTCTTGTTTGCAGAACTGCTTCAGTTCTGTTACATTTGATGGTGACCGTTTGTGGACTGCAGTCTTCAAGTCATGCCACAAATATTCAATGGGGTTTAAGTCTGGGCTCTGACTAGGTCTTGCAAGGACATTCACCTTTTTCTCCTTCAACCACTGTGTGGTCATTTTTGCTGTGTGCTCTGGGTCATTGTCATGTTGGAAGGTAAACCTTCTTCCCATTGACAACTTCCTGGCAGAGGGCAGCAGATTTTTCCTCAAGAATTTGACAGTATTTTGCCCCATCCATTATTCCTTCTATCCTGACAAGTGCTCCAGTGCCCGCTGCAGAGAAACATCCCCATAACAGGATATTACCACCTCCATGCTTTACTGTAAGTATGGTGTTATTTGGATGGTGAGCTGTATTGGATTTCCTTCAGACATATTGTTTGGTGTTGAGGCCAAATAATTCAAATTTAATCTCATCGGACCATAACACCTTTTCCATGTGGCCTCAGAATCTCCTAGGTGTGTTATGGGAAAGCTCATTTGTGACTGCATGTGGCCTTTCTTGAGGAGTGGCTTTTTTCTTGCAACCCTCCTATACAAGGCACATTTGTGGAGAATTTGTGATATTGTTGTCACATGCACACAATGAACACTCTTTGTCATAAATTCCTGCAACTGCTTCAGAGTTGCTGTGTGCCTCTTGGTAGCCTATCTGACCAGTTTCCTCCTGGCTCTTTCATCCAGTTTGGAACGACGTCCTGATCCAGAGAGGGTCTGCGTTGTAACAAATATCTTCCACTTCTTAAAAAAAGACTTCACTTTGCTTCTAGGCATTGATAAAGCATTTTATATTTTCTTGTATCCATCTCCTGATTTGTGCCTGTCCACAACATTATCCCAGAGATCTTTTGACAGTGCCTTGCCACCCATAGTTGATTGTTTGCTTCAGTTGCACTACCAGGGACTGAGATGCTCCAGGAAAGCTATTTTCATGCTGAGCTAATCAATATGCCCACAGCTGATCCCAGTTGAAGGTGAAATGGCTTTGTGTGTGCCGTTGAGAAGGTGATTAGCTACACCTGATTGAGTTTACAAGTAATTTTAGGAGGGGTGATCCTTTTTGCAACTCATTGATTCTGTTTTTGAATTGTCTTTTACCTGACATGTTGGTGTTATATCTTTCACTTGGATGTTATAAGTTGCACTGAGTAATTACAACTTGGTAAATAAAAACTGTGTCTGTCTTTATTTCAGGCTGCAAAGCAACAAAATGTGATTATTTTCAATGAGGGTGATTCTTTTCAAAACCCACTGTATCCTGTTAAATGACACACTATCTTTTGATCATACCTTCAAACTCTATTAGTGCTCCTTCTATAAATTTCATTACTAAAGCCACTTAAGTTTCACAGTGATTTAACGGATATTTATAGAAGGAAAAAAATAATTGGTAAAACAGAACTATTGATTAAATATAGATAATAACTTAACCAATAATAGCAATTTAAGATGAGCGTGATAAACAGTGCCATATCATTCTTAAGGTCATATTTAAATTGAGTACAAGTTTTATAGTGTTTATTTGAGCTATGTTTTTAATTATATTCATTTTTCTTTTTAACCAAGTAATGATATTTATGATATGTGAACTGGGCATGTGCAAAACCGTTAACATTGAATAGAAAAAAAAGGCCAATATGGTTTTTCAAGAAGGGTGAAATCTGTTGACTTAGAAAAGTTGTACTTAAAAAGTTTTTTTTATGATAGACTAGAATACTGTAATATATTGGTAGAGTTACTGTAGTACAAATAGGTTTCAAATCCCAGCTTTCAAGAGGTTTAAAATCCCAGCTTTCTATACCCGTAACAAGGAAAATGTAATATACTTGACTAAATGTCTGTGTGCCAGAATTTATATAGGTGAGTCTACAAGGAGGATCTGTAACAGCATCAACGAACATAAATCTAATATTCAGGGTAACAAATATGCAGGCTCCCGTTTCCAACTACTTTCTGGAAGCTGGCCAAAATATATCTTAGGTTATAGAACATTTATCAATGCAAATATGAGAAGAGTTACAGACATCACTTTAGTTCAGGTTAAAAAAATCTATAATTTATTGTAGACAAAGTATACATATCTTATTCATTGTCTTGTCATACCAACTGAACAGATCTGGCACGTTACCTGTGCCACCAGACACACTTCCTCAGAGGGAAAGCACATATAGCGAGACCAAGGAGGGGAGGTGATAGTGAGAAACTTTATGGGTTAATTAATTAGATAAGTTTACATCAAATAAGATTTAATAGAGCTATAGATTGGTACCCCATTTTCAGATAGAATTCAGTTGTATATAATATTTAGGTTGCTGTGAATTCGCTTTCAGGTTGTTAAAGTTTTTTTTTTTTGGCTAGAATAGCACGATTCCGCAGCACTATTATATCCTCCCTCCCTCAAGCTGAAAATGCTTGGGTTTAATATCCCTTTAATGGAGTATCTGTTCCATCTGGTGCACTCATTGTAATCCAATGTATTTTGACATTTCTTTTTAGTGTACATTCTTCCTAAATAACTCATATTATAAATAATGTGTATATCAATAAACAAGTCATCATGTTATGTCATGTGAATCCATTCTACTTGATAACATCGTTTAAATACCTGTGATGTGACTGTTTCAATATTTAACTGTTTATATTAAATAATTTCCAACACTAAATAATACTGCAAGGTTATAAACCCCCTTTAGTTGCCAGGGAATGCTGAAACATATGATGCAGCAAACCCGTTCAGGTCTGCCTGGCGGTCAAGAGGTTAAATCATTAAGCCGATATATTCAGTCTGCAATGCTTTGCAACTCACCGTGGTCATATACCATACAACATGAATTGCGTGATATTATCAATTATCCTTAGTGCTTGTCCAATAACAGTAATCCAGTGTGTTTAAGATATATTATGCATTGATATTTACAAGATGTCATATCTTTTATCAAACAAAAAAAATAACTATTTCTTTGTATGCACAGTTTAGCATAAGAATGATGGCGTAAATAGCAGTAATTCTTTTGGTTATGGATGACAGAAGCAAGTCTCAGCCTTTTGCTGCAGGGTAAGGTTGGACACAAGCTGCATTTTAGGGAGCGTTATTCTAGGCGTGTTTGTGAAAAGTCAAACACTTGCCGTTTGTTCAATTCTTTTAATGGCTCCTGGAGTTTAAAATACTTTTTTTTCTCTGAAATGACAACAAAAGAACAACCTAGTCACTTTGTATCTAGGGCTAAACATTTCTTGGATACCTAGAGTGCATACAAAGGGTGGTGTGGAATAAACAAGCTTTTGACATTCAATTGTTAGAAAGGTTATAGGACTTTTCAACATTTAGCTAAAGGCATTCACAAATTCACCCGAAATAGCCATTCTTAAATGCACACATACACACACACACACACACACATATATATATATATATATATATATATATATATATATATATATATATATATATATATATATATATATATATATAATCCTAGAAATGTTTATTATGCAAAGGAGTTCATAGTTGACATTTACATTAAATATATGTGTGGTATTTGCACCTTCCTTGAGTACACTCCCTGCTCACAAACCCTTTAGTCGGACGTAATACTAGATAAACTAATATATTGTATGAAAATATTAATAAAAAGTTCTACACATCTATTCATATTTATATTTCCTATCAATATGTCTATAATTAAATAGCCATACATATTTTTTTTTACTTATATATTACATTTGTATTAATAATGTTAAAAGAAAAGAAAATGTATGCATACATATGTACAAAACTATTATTGACATAAATGGTGTGAGATGATTTCAGAAAGTATATAGGAAGTATCAAAACTAGCTAATGTGTATTGGGATAACTATTAATACAAAACAAAACATCAAATATATAAGAAAATGTATTAAAACATAGAATTAAAATACAATATAATATTTACAAAAATATCAAATTGAATATATGTGCATATATATAAACAAATCAAAAAAACATTTACATATTGGGCAATTACGATAAGTAAATACAAATCATAAAGTGATAGTGACCAAAATAATATAATTTTAAAATAATATTGAATATCTTAGTGATGATAAAAATATAAATCCAAGTGTCAAACAGTATCCTAAGTGATCTTTTTCAAAAGGCTGAATCCTGAAGGACAAATACATACAAAGAGCGAAGCGCTCTACCAGGAACGAACAACAGCTCCGTAGCTTGTTCTATGGCAAATTACCACCTGCGAGCCGTCTCTTTTAGCCCAGTTGTGCTTTTCACAGAATTAAGCAAATTTAGTAATAGAAGTTAATTTTTTTTATTTTATTTTTAATTGTATGCTTAGTTTAAATCACAAAAGACATTTTAAGACATTGCTTTATAATGGGGATAAAAACCCATTGGTGTAAACTATCATTGGTATGCATAATTGGAGGCACATTACTGCATATATAAATACATAGTCCAGATGCATCTTCATATGGTAAAATTTAAATATCTGTCTAAAAATCACAATTCTTTGGAACTGGAAGAATTTTTGAGTGTGAAATATATCCCCAACTCCTGTTATTTTACAACTGTAATTCCTTAAAGGGAAAGTCTAGTCAAAATTTGATTCAGATACGACATGCAATTTTAACCCCTTAAGGACCGGGCATTTCAGACTAAGACTTCCCCAAAAGGTTAGAGCATTTTTGCCATCACTACATTTAAACAGAAATATAGCATTTTTTTACATTTACCTATCAAAACTATATATTTTGTTTAGTAGACAACCCAAAGTATTGATCTAGGCCCATTTTGGTATATTTCATGCCATGATTTCACTGCCAAATGCAATCAAATAAAAAAATTGTTAACTTTTCACAAACTTTAGATTTCTCACTGAAATTATTTACAAACAGCTTGTGCAATCATGGCACAAATGGTTGTAAAAGCTTATATGGGATCCCCTTTGTTCAGACAAAGCAGACATATATGGCTTTGTCATTGCTTTTTGGTAATTAGAAGGCCACCAATTGCAGCTGCGCACCACACTTATTATACCCAGCAGTGAAGGGCTAAATTAGGTAGATTGTAGGGTTAATTTTTGCTTTAGTTTAGAGATCAGCCTCCCACCTGACACCTCACACCCCCTGATCCCTCTCAAATAGCTCTCTTCCCTCTCCCACCCCCAAATGGTCACCCTCATCTTAAGTACTGGCAGTCTGCCAGTATGCAGTTTTACACCTTTATTATTATTATTATTATTATTATTGTCCTTAGTGTAGGATTACCCCCTTACCTTCCCACCTCACTGATCCCTCCCAAAAAGCTCTCTAACCCTCCCCCTTCTAACCAATTCCCTACATCTTAGGTACTGGCAGCTGTCTGCCAGTACCCAGTTTTCTATTATTTTAAATAATTTGACTTTTTTTTCTATAGCGTAGCAGTCCCACCCTCTCCCACGATAGTCCACCTCCCTCCTAACCCTCCCATGCCACCAATGATTGCCACCCACACTGCCTGATGCAGAGAGGGGCACAGAGTGGCCCTCTCTGCATCTGTAACTCTGCCTGTCTATTTCTGCACTGCCCCACTACATTTAGCGAGATCGCGGCATAGAGAGGCCCAGGACAGTGGGGCTTAACTGCCAGTAACGTACAGAGTACGGCACTGGTCGTTAAGGGGTTAAACAACTTTCTAATTGAATTTTATCATTAAATTTGCTTTGTTCCCTTGGTGGTATTTTTGAAAAGCTAAACCTAGTTAGGATACATACAAAAGATTGTAAGGAGTACTCCGGTTTCTTGCTTCTTTAAAAGTCCTTTTAAAAGTCTTTTATTTAATCATTCTTAATTGATCCAAACATACAGCTTGTCAATATTTCATCTCTGGGTCTTCTGTCACAAAAGCCGACATGTTTTGGCTACTTCTACTGTAATCATAGCTTAATTTGTGACATACAGACCTTTGTTTAAAAAGGTGAAATATTCACCCTATTTGTTAAAAGAATCCGACATTCAGCCTATCACCAGTCTCTAATAATTTAGAGGGTTGGCTCTGGAACCTTTACAAATATCTTTGTGTTATTCATGTATTACTGTTAATTGGAATTATAATCACAATAATTACAATATTCTCTTTTCTCACTTCACATTTTATATACAATGTCAATTGTACTGTTGCACTGTTGTAGTCGGCTCTTATGAAGGTGAACTACAAACAGCTGGGCTCATAGGTTTACATGCTATGGGGTTTTAGGGGATAGCAGTGGAGATAGGAAGGTTAGTGTAGGTTGTAAGCGTCCCTGAATAGTAGAGTCTTTTAGGGGGCACTTGAAGCTTTTAAAACTAGGGGAGATTCTTGTGGAGCGAGGCAGAGAGTTCCATAAGATGGGAGCCAGTCTTGAGAAATCTTGTAGACAGGAATGTGAGGAGATAACAAGAGAGGAGGAGAGTAGGTCATGAGTGGAGCGAAGGGGATGAGGGGGGAGAGTATCTGAAGACAAGGTCTGAGATGTAAGGGGGAGCAATGCATTTGAAGGCTCTGTGTGTCAGAGTGAGAATTTTGTGTTTAATCCTGGAGGCAAGAGGAAGCCAGTGAAAGAATTGGCAGAGAGGTGAGGCAGATGAAGAGTGACGTGCAAGGAAGATGAGCCTGGCAGAGGCATTAATTATGGATTGTAAAGGAGCTAGGCGGCAGCTAGGGAGACCAGAGAGGATAGAGTTGCAATAGTTGCGGCGGGAAAGGATGAGAGAGTGGATTAAAATCTTTGTTGTGTCTTGTGTGAGTAAATGTCTAATTTTAGCAATGTTTTTAAGGTGGAAGTGGCAGGCTTTAGCCAAGGACTGAATGTGAGGAGTGAAAGAAAAATCTGAGTCAAGTGTGATCCCAAGACATCGGGCATGTGAGGTTGGGGTAATGATGGAGTTGTCAACAGTTATAGAGACATGGGGAGTGGAGATTTTTGAAGAAGGGGGAAAATAAAGAGATACATTTTGGAGAGATTTAGCTTGAGGTAGTGAGAGGACATCCAAGATGAGATATGAGAGACACAGTTGGTGACACGGGTTAGCAAGGAAGGAGATAATTCTGGTGCAGAGAGCTAGATTTGGGTATCGTCTGCATACAAATGATAATGAAACCCGTGGGACTTTAATAAGGAACCTAGTGAGGACGTGTAGATTGAGAAGAGAAGGGGACCGAGAAACAGAAAGAGGTAACTGGGCAGAGGATACCCCAGAGAAGGCTACACTAATGGTACTGTTAATATTAACTATTATGATCTCATATAGTTAGAACTTATCACTTTTATTAGTTGCTATTTTTTTTAAACCTATTGTAATTACGGCTAAGATAAACTTATGCCTGCTTCATTTTATTGCTCATTAGTTCCAAACTAGATGCCTAAAATTATTAGGTGTATTGTGGATTTCTTCGTCATTATAGCGCTCCTTAGCAGTAACACTATACAATGTATGCGTGATAATGAAAACATTTTCTAAACCATATATTGCTTTATCCTACAGCTAGCTTATCTTGCCTAATTCCAGTAATTTATCAAATCATATTCACTGTTCAAGCCTGTCAGTTTTCTAGTCTTTAACCTCAGAATCCAATATACTTCCTGTCTGGCTAGTACTCGATCCCTATCCCCTCCTCGTTTTGATTGGGGAATTTGTTCAACTATAGTCCACTTCAGACTATTTGGACTTTTGTTATGTTGATACTTAAAATGCATGATCAAAGGTGTAGTCAGTATACCTGATTTGATATTGCCCACATGCTTACAAATTCGTGACCTGAACTCCCGTGAGGTCATACCTACATACTGAAGGTTACAGTGGGAGCATGTTAGCAAATAAATTACATAGGTATGTCTACAGCTGAAACATTTTTTGTGTAAAAACGTCTCCCTAGTTACCTCATTTTGAAAGCCATTGCCCTGTTATACATATGTACAGGCTATGCAATTAGTGTTATGACATTTGAAAACCCCTTTTGTTGTTAGCCAAGAACTTTGAGTACTGTGGTCATTATTCTTTAGGCTAGTAGGAGCTACTCTATTTCCTATGGTTGGGCCTCTTTAAAGGCAAATCTACAGCCCTTCTGAGCTATCTCTGCTAGGTCATCATCTGCTGTTAACACGTAAAAATGTTTAGAAACTATTTCACAAATTTGCCCATATTGTTCACTATAGGTGTACAGGAATGTCACTCCCTGTCTCCCATATTCTGCTCATGAATGTGTGTTCTTGTTCATTACTAGCAATTCATTTCTTTCACGTTTTTCAACCTTTTCCCTGATGTCAATTATCATTTCCCTAGGATAGTCTCTTGACACTAATCTTTCTGTTAACTCACTTGCTTGTCTACTGAAAATGTCTGCTCCCACCACCCCATATAGAGGTTGGTGTATGATGGGGCAAATTTGGCCCCCATCACAGTCCCACATCTATGGAGAAAGAACTCACCCTCAAAACAAAAATAATTATGAGTGAGCAAAAATGTTGTCACTTTAAGTATAAACTCACTTTGTTCTTCATTGTATTGACCTGATCTGGTTAGGAAATACTCTACTGTTCTCAGACCTTCCTGATGCGGTATAGAGGAGTACAGAGATTTGACATCAGTTGTAAGCCACATCATATTGTTGGTCTAATTCAATCCTGTTATGAACCCTAAGAGATGTTTTGTGTCCTTTAAATGGCTCAATAGTCCCTCAACAAACGGTTGAAGGATGGCATCTAACCATTGGGAAAGTCTTTCACATAATGAACCTATCCCACTTAGTGGGCGACCCTGTATATTCGTGCCTGGCTTATGTATTTTTGGTAGGTGATTGAATATTGGTCTTACTGGGTTAGTTACTTGCAAATACTCTATAGTGTTGTTATCAAACATACCTATATCCCTTCCTTCATCTAGCAGAAGACTTAGTTTAATGGAGTGTATTGTTCATTATCTTCTGTCTTCTAGCCTCATTCACAATTGCTCCCTGCTCATCACTACTATTGAGCCCCCTTTGTCTGCAGCCCTAATGACCAGATTTTTATTTTCTTGCAGATGTGTCAATGCTATTCTTTCATTTCTGTGTTTATTTATGGTTGCTTTTTCTCATAGTTCTGTTAAGTCATTTTCCACTCTTTTCTAGAATATTTCCAGTATCTGACCTCTTGACTGTAAAGGGTAAAATGAGGACTTATTTTTTAACTTTGGCAGTTTAACAGGTTCCAGAGGAACCACTGCTCCTGCAGAATATAATTAATTCATTGCAGTGACATCACAATCTTCATCAAATGTTAGGAACTGATCTCTACTAATGGTCACTCTTGTATTATCCCCTTCCTCCAATTCATTAGTTTTGTAAAATTTCTTTAAAGTCAAATTCCTAATAAGCTTATTTACATCTAATAAAGTATGAAATAAATTGAAGTTGGAGGAAGGTACAAAACTTAAACATTTTGTAAGACTTTTCTTTCCATCTCACTTAGCTCATAATCTGAAATATTGATTATGTTGTCTAATGGTACTTTGTGTAATGTCCTCTCCTTTGGCGATACCGAGTGGACCTGGTTTGTACCTGTGATTGCTGATTCTGATTGGGCACCTGAGGGTTTTTTCTTGTTTGCATATTTGTGCCCCCCCCCCCCTTCTGGTCCTTTTGGGTCCAACTGAAAAACCTTATCCATATCACTGTTACTGCTGTTGGCATTCATTGCTTTCTGCGCTGGTTTTATCTAACTATTACTATTCATGTTAGTATCATCCCTATATTCTTGTCTCATTTGGGGTTGAGTTAAGATGGACTTAAAGGGCCCTCTAGGCCAAAATAAACTGTCATGATTCAGATAGAGCATGTAATTTTAAAAAAAATTCCAATTTACTTTTATCACCAATTTTGCTTTGTTCTCTTGGAATTCTTAGTTGAAAGCTTAACCTAGGAGGTTCAAATACTAATTTCTTAGACCTTGAAGGCCACCTCTTTTCAGAATGCATTTTAACAGTTTTTCACCACTAGAGGGTGTTAGTTCATGTATTTCATATAGATAACACTGTGCTTGTGCACGTGAAGTTATCTGGGAGCAGGCACTGATTGGCTAAACTGCAAGTCTGTCGAAAGAACTGAAATAAAGGGGCAGATTGCAGAGACTTAGATACAAGATAATCACAGAGGTTAAAAGTATATTTATATAACTGTGTTGGTTATGCAAAAATGGGGAATGGGTAATAAAGGGATTATCTATCTTTTAAAACAATAAAAATTCTGGTGTAGACTGTCCCTTTAACCTTGGGTCTAACTACCTGTTGTGTATTGGGGTCTTGTGTGGGAGGTGCAGAATTTAGATTAACTGAATTAATTGTCAGCTCCTCTCCTCCTGATGCTGTGTACTCACCTGTAGACTCTGCCTCACTTTCTGAGAATCTGACTTTCCTATCTTCATAATGGTAGTTGTTTCTACCCTTCTGCCTCTCCCACGCCTCCCTCTATAACCCCTATTTGAATATTGGTTATTCCTGAATTCGGACCGCTCCCTTCTATTCCACACATACACTTTGTTTTGGTCATAATCAGACTGATCTCTGAGGTATTTCTTGTGTTTTAATTCCAATAGCAACTTTTTTGCTTCACCAATACTTTGTTGTAAGATTTTATTAAAATTTAAAAAATCAGATACCTCTTGTCTTTTATTCAGTTCAGTCTGAGTAAGACCAATTTGTACAGTAATTTCCCTTAACAACAGTTCTTTATACTCAACAATTAATAAATTCAATTTGAGGGAACATTCAGACAACATATTAGTCCAACGTGTAATAAAGTCCTTGTCATCGGTTATAAACGTAAGGAAACTTGTTAATTCTTAGTCCCCTAGGGATAATTCCCATACTATGATATATTTTCAAGATCTGTTTATCACATTTAATCTTATTCTCTTTCTTCAACAAGATTTCCATCTCGTCAAAAAGTGAACTAAGTGTCAGCTGAGACTTGTCCGTTGTAAACACTTTTTCAAATTCATTATCAGTCCCTTGTCTCTCCACAGTTAAATGTCACAGTATTCATTGGTTTCAGTCATTGTTGCTATTTGTAAAAGATAGCCCAATTTTGATTTGCTGTATAGACAAGACTTGTGTAGTTTTTTTACTTCACATACACTCCTTTTAGCAAGATTACATGTGACGTATACGGTAGGATGTCTATTCAAAAATGAATCAGTAAATCCATTGTAGTTCCGAACTCACAACACCAGGGTTCAACGAGGCAGCCATAGCCCCCAATCACTCAGTGACAGTTGTAAAAAGAACTTTTCCCTGTTCTGTTATATTCAGTGCCTCTAAACCCCATATCATCTTTATGACCATAAACTTTTGTCAGATTCCCTTATTGTCCTGGGGATACCACACTGCAACCCACGCTTCAATAAACCGCTTAAATTTTTGTGTTTAGGCTACTCACTGCTCGTAGTTCTGTTTGTGCTCGGTCCTAGGGGACTGCCCTCTTCATCCGTTCCATGTCGGGTGGGCCATCCTTGTACTGTTCCCCTCTTCAAGGCTCCAAACTTACTCGAACTCCCTGTGAGCGTGTGTGATGCCTGAATGAGCTGTCTGTGGACACACCTCCCCTTTCATTGGTCGATTGTGGTTGTCGGCTCCATATGCGTTATACCGGATCTCCTTTACTGGCTCCAAATTTAGAATACATACAAAAGATTGTAAGGAGTACTCCGGTTTCTTGCTTCTTTAAAAGTCCTTTATATAATCATTTTAAAAACATTCTTAATTGATTGGATCCTTGAGGAGGGGATCCTTGAGTAGCCTAAACACCTAAACATTTGGGTGGGTTGCAGTGTGCTATACCCAGGACAATAAGGGAATCTGACAAAAGTTTATGGTCATAAAGATGATATGTGGTTTAGTGGCACAGAATATAACAGCACAGGAAAAAGTTCTGTTTACAATTAAACCTAGTTAGGCTCAAACTGATTTCTAAACCGTTGAAAACCGCATCTACTGAATCAGAGGTTTCAGATGAGGAACCTATACAAACAGCCAATACAAGTACATCCTTACCTATAACTGAACCCTCCATAACGAGGATTTTTTTAGAGAAGGATCTGTTCCCACCAAAAAAGTCAGTGAGAACAAGGCAGCAAACAAAAACAAAACCAAACAAAAATAAATAAAAGATGAGGGATTACAGATAATCAATCTGGCAGACATAGAGTTAAAAACTGAACACTACACTCTGTTATCAAAAGGTTTGTCATTTATCCCCACTCCGAAATATGATAACTTCAACTGGATTAAAGACACACACCTCTTTGCGAGAAAGTTAGCACTTCATAAATATCACAAGGAGGCTAATAAAGCGTGTCTTTCTGATATGGGTGTTGAAGAAGAGGATCAAGAGATAGTGAACTTGATGATAACCTTACTTGATGAAAATGATGATACTGACTACACAAATATATCAAGTGTAGTAAAACCTAAGAGTACCTTTATGCCAGCCATATCTAAATATCCTACAATTGACAAATTTGTTTCCCTCGTAACTACTGAATTAGAAGCTCTTAATTACAAAAGCAAAGCCAAGAAAAACTTGAGCTTTAAAGAAAGAAAAGCATTAACTGACCTTAAAAATAATCATGAGATAACAATCAAAAATGCTGATAAGGGTGGTAACCTAGTTATTATGAAGAATACCCAATATAAAGAAATGTGTCTTAACATCTTAAAAAACACAGAGTATTATCAGTTATTACCACAAGACCCTACAGTGAGATTTACAAAAGACCTCAAATCACTATTAGATAGGGGTTATGGTGAAAGATTAATCACAAAATCTGAATACCAATACATGTGTAACATGACCCCAAGGATAGCGACAGTTTATAGCCTGCCCAAGATCCATAAGGATACTGAGGCACCTCCGGGCAGGCCGATAGTGTCCGGTAACGGCTGCCTGACTGAAAACATCAGCACATATATTGACAAAAAGCTAAGAGACTTTGTGCACACCCTCACCTCATATGTTCAGGACACAAAAGATGTTTTAAAGTGCCTAGAAAATATCTTTGTACAAGAAAACACCCTGTTGGCTAGTATAGATGTGGAGAGCTTGTACTCCAACATCTCTCATGATCTGGGCAGAGAGGCTATACAATATTTTCAGAAAACGATCAATCCTCGTGGTAATGAGAAAGATTACTTTGTTCTTGAGCTTCTAGATTTTGTACTTCAACACAACTACTTTCTTTTTGACAATAAAATATATCGACAAAAAAAGGGCACAGCAATGGGCACCTGCTGTGCACCTACTTATGCCAATCTCTTTCTGGGGTGGATAGAACATACACATATCCTTAACCAAGATGTTAATCATTTCATGAAATACATGGATTTATACATTTGTTATATTGACGACGTCCTAATACTCTGGACAGGTTCAAAGGATGATTTTAAAAGTTTCAATGATTGGCTAAATAATAACAGACATGGCATTCACTATACCTCTGCGATTGAGGAGTCATGCATTCCATTCTTTGATCTAATGATCCAAAAAGAATCTGATGGTTCCCTCAGTACAAAACTTTTCAGAAAAAAGACATCCACCAATAGTCTATTAAATTGGAAAAGCCATCATCCAAAAGGTCAAAAGATGGGTATTCCCTATGGACAATATCTGAGGGCCAGACGCAACTGTAGCACTATGGAAGATTTTGAGTCTGAGGCAAAAGAACTAAGAAAAAGATTTAAAGAAAAAGGTTATCCCAATAGGTGCCTTAAAAAAGCTTATCAGCGTGCTAAAGCATTAGAGAGAGCGCCTTTATTACAAGAAAAGATATTGGATGAAAATGCCAATACCAACAAAATCAGAATGATTGGTACTTTTGATGAGAAAAACAACATTATACGCAATATCTTCCAAAAACATTGGCATGTCCTACATGAAGACTCTGATTTGTTAGAGGTAGTCACTGAGAAACCCAATATAACAAATAGGAGATCTCAGAATCTAAAGGATATATTGACTAGAAGTCATTACTGTCAAGTGAAACAAAGAACATGGCTTCAGGAAACTAAGGGTTTCTTTAAATGTGGCCGGTGCCAAGCTTGCAAAAATATGGCACCAACAAAAATATTCACACATCCCCAAACAGGGAAAAATTACCAGATAAATGATTTCATGAATTGCAGAACAAAAAGAGTCATATATGTGGCGACTTGCAAGTGTCCCTTAATTTATGTAGGTGAAACCTCTCGTGAATTACGGACCAGAGTGTTGGAACATCTGGGAGACATAAAGTGGGACCGTAATGTACCGATAGCAAAACATATGAATAGTGTACATAAAGATGATAAATACCAAATACACTTCTTTGCTATCGAACAACTTAAATTGAAAGGGAGAAGGGGAGACATAAATAAGCTGCTCTTACAAAAAGAATGTAGGTGGATACATGAGTTAAAATCAGCATCCCCTAAAGGTCTTAATGAAGCAATATCATTCAAAAGTTTCTTATAATATGGTAACCTTAGAGTCACTCCACTCGAATACTATAAAACCATAATCTATCTTTGATACTTACATCTGTACCATCAAGACGTAAGTAACTATATATAGGTTGTTAATATTTACATCATTAGTAACATTGGTTGCCGCTGAATAAAAATAAAAAATGAATCAACATATATACACCAATACTCATATTAGAACTATGATATGGTTACATAAGATGAAAATGATGCAGATAGTAGCACTTAGCTGATAAGCGGCACTATATAAAATGTTTGATTGTATTTTACAAGTATATAATACACATGAATAAGCACATTGCTATAATATGGACGATTACCAATAGGGTATTTGATTAGTGTCTATCAATATGAACAGTAACACTAGGCATGAACTATATCATGTATCTGAATACTATATGTAACTGATATTGAATTTGTCAATTGATATTAAAATTGCTTAATAGCAAATAACCCCAAATATGGATATCTAATCTCCCTAAAGATACATTACAGTGTGCAGAAAAATGTGTGTTTTTATACTATAAAATATTATGTGAGAACAAGATCTACACATAATCTAACACTTCTCAGAACAATAACATTCTTATTGTTATTTTTAACTATGATATAACAATAATAAACAAGTCCCCATCGGGATCATAATAGGAATCTCAGAATGCGCACATACATGTCCATGTAAATAATGTTTAATGGATTTAAATACAGCACAATACCTTCCCTCTGCAATATCCATGATCAATACTCTGTCCCCATTAATGATTTCGCTAATAACATTAGATGAGTTATTGTTATGATATTAGGAAGACGCTACCTACAAATTTGGGCGATTTCGCAATATGAAATATTGAAAATTAAGTCACCAGACAGATGCGGGTAACACTTCCGCATACGCGCTATGCTTCCATGGCAACGCAACAGTATATCTTGCTGAAAGTACGGCTGGACGGCCCCTATGCCCTGACGAAGTCACGCTATAGTGACGAAACGCGTCAGTGGGCGTGTCCTAGAGGCTCGCATGTTATGAACTAAACTAACGGCTTGTTAAACTTTAGCTCCTCAGATTACCATATAGCCCAAATTATGCTTAATGATTTATCGGTTTGAACCTAATCGTAGCAAATACAGCATGTATATTGTAGATTCATTGCATATTTAAGAACACTTGACTAAGTCTATATCAGGCTATTTAAATATTGGTGTCTGTTGGTAACTATTGAACAAGAAACACTATAGATACAAACTATATGCTTACTAATGTGGGTGTCAGACAGTGATAACTGTTGACACATTATATCTATACGTTAATTATACAAGTCTTTCAGAGCTTATTTGAGCATATTCTGTAACAATATAATGCTGCTAATATGCAGTTTAACAGAGTGAACCCCTGTTATGTGTGTGACTTTTAGTGATAGGGAATTTATTTAGCAATCAGCTGACTGGGTTCAATCCCAGCAGTACGCAGGCAGGAGGACGCCTTTGAGCGCATAGTCTGTGAGATTTGTGTGATTGAATCTATCCCTGTATTCACTATAGCTCATTTTGCTCTTATTCACGTTCATTTACATCGCTACCTTAGGATACATAGTCCTTTTTATATGTTTTTAATAATCTGTTGGATCAGTTACGCATGATTATAGATAAGTGGATGGTGATTTCCCACCTATACCTATCTGATCCAATTATAGATATAATTGTTTGTCTTTGCATATTTGTTAAATAAAGTGTATATTTTAACTAATTTTCCTCTCAAACCGCATCTTAGCTCAGAGCAGTTTGAAAGTTTTTCACAGTTAGACAGTAATAGTTCATGTGTGTCATATAGATAAAAATTGTGCTCACTCCTGTGGACTTATTTGGGAGTCTGCACTGATTGGCTAAACTGCATGTCTGTCAAAAGCACTGAGATAAGGGGCAGTCTGCAGAGGCTTAGATACCAGTGTTAATTTTGTCGACTAAAACTAGACTAAAATGAGTATAAAACTAAAGAAATTCTGATTCTGACTAAAATACAACTAAAAATAAAATGGCATTTTAGTTAAAAGACTATGACTAAAACTAAATCAAAATTTGATGACAAAAACATTTTATGCAAGGTGTTATAATCAATCCATATTTAATTACTGCTCTTTTGTCAAATTTACAAAACTTAATTTTATTAAGTTTTAAGATAAAGACATGTTATATACCACAACAGTTAAATCTGTATTGCATGTTCAAACCTTAATACTATAAATTAAAACAGGTTAATAAACCTTTACTCCAGGAGTATATAATGAGTTTGGAAGTTCTAGAGCAGTGTTAATTTTGTTGCCGAAAATTTTTCGAATCTGTGAACAATCAATTGATTCTTCCTATAGAAATAAGCATAACCCACGAGTATGGGTTTAAGGTATGCTGTGCCTGTGCTAGCTGCTGGTGAGTTACTTGATACTTGTTTTAATTATTAACAGAGAACTGTTAATTTTTTTATATTGGGTAATATGTGCAATACAGCCAATACAGTTTACAGTTCTGTTTTTTTATATTTTAAAAGTTGCACTTCTGAAATCAGTTTGCAAATTTTAGAGAAATGCTTAAAGGGACAGTCTAGGCCAAAATAAACTTTCATGATTCAGATAGAGCATGTAATTTTAAACAATTTTCCAATTTACTTTTATCACCAATATTGCTTTTTTCTCTTGGTATTATTAGTTGAAAGCTTAACCTAGGAGGTTCATATGCTAATTTCTTAGATCTTGAAGCCCACCTCTTTCAGATTGCATTTTAACAGTTTTTCACCACTAGAGGGTGTTAGTTCACATATTTCATATAGATAAAACTGTGCACATGCACGAGAAGTTATCTGGGAGCAGGCACTGACTGACTAGACTGCAAGTCTGTCAAAAGAACTGAAAAAAGGGGCAGAGGCTTAGAGACAAGATAATCACAGAGATTAAAAGTATATGATTATAACTGTGTTGGTTATGCAAAACTGGGAAATGGGTAATAAAGGGATTATCTATCTTTTAAAACAATAAAAATGCTGGTGTAGACTGTCCCTTTAAATAATGCATTACACTTTAACTAAACCCCTTAGATTTTAGTCGACTAAAATCTACTGGAGATTTGGTCGACTAAAACTAGACTAAAACTAAAACAATTCAGATGACTAAAATACGACAAACTAAAATGGCATTTTAGTCAAAAGACAAAAACTAAGACTAAATCGAAATTTGCTGTCAAAATATATGTTTTACCTCTGTGATTACCTTGTATCTAACAGATACAAGGTAATCACAGACGTAAAATATATATTAATATAACTGTGTTGGTTATGCAAAAATGGGGAATGGGTGATAAAGGGATTGTCTATCTTTTTAAACAATAAAAATTCTGGTGTAGACTGTCCCTTTAAGTTTTGTAGAGCTGCATCACCCGTAAGTGAATTAGCTGCATAGGATAGCGTGCAAATTTCAGACTTTGTTCACAGCACAGTTTTTTCTCCTTAATGAATCTAAGTTATTGGCATCTACTTATCAAGCCGTCGACTTTCTTGCATTCAACGGCACCAATACGCTCGCCCAAGTTCGCCTAACATCGCTGCCGCGGACCTGAATACGTTCTCCAAAGTTACCAAAAAAGCTGTCAAAAAGCTGCGCACCAAGTACGGGGCAATGAGCAGCGGACTGTTGTTAAATAACAGTCATCGATCTCACTGCTCTTCAGCTTTTTTTCAGCTTTCTTGGTACCCACCCACTAATTTGTTTGGCAAAATATCCATTACATAAAAATACATTTCCACTAACAGAAGTAAACAATGTATTTAAAATAAAAAAAAAACACTTGTTAAAGTAATCATTGAAAATTCTCACGTTTTCAGCCAATTTTTAGTTTGCGAGAGAATGAGCAATTTAGTGGTTACGGTCTGCTTTTCTTGCTGTGTTGGCTGTTTCTAGGGAAAGAAATCGTACAAGTCGTAGAACCTGAAGTAGATTTGGAACCTGAAAGAAGGAGGGATCTTAGAATATTTAGATTGAGGATTGGTTTGGATGCTCTTCTATCCAACCATGAGATAAGAAGATTTAGACTGAGCAGGCAGTCATTGATCCATTTATTTAATTTGGTGGCAGCTGATATAGAGCCAAAGACAGGAAGGACCCATGCTCTTCCACGCATGGTTAAGTTATTGGCTGTGATTCATTTTCTGGCTACTAGATCATTCCAGTCAGTCAGTCAGTAGTATTATTGTGGGCCTCAGTCAACCTTCTTACACTATTGTTAAAACCAATGCTGATGCATTAAAAAAAAAATATATTCATTTTCCAACCAATTCTGATGGTTAGCAAACGTTGAAGAGTAATTTTTTTTTTTAAGGTGGCTGGCATGCCCAATGTCATAGGGGCAATTGACTGTACACATATACAATTAAGACCACCACATCATAAAGAGGAACACTTCCGAAATAGGAAGCAGAACCATTCCCTAAATGTTCAGATGGTCTGTGATGCCAACCTGAAAATAATTAAATGGTTGAAAAAATGTAAGGGTTACCTGATCTTGTGTCAGGTAACCCTTACAGACACAAGATCAAATTTTTTCCCACGCTATATCAATTACATGCTACTGGTATTGGAAGGTAGTATTGAATCCCTGAATGATTTTCTAGGACATCTGAATACGAATGATAACAATTTGAAATTTACCTATAGTCATTCTAAAATAACTATGCCTAATTTAGATGTCCTACTTAGTCATGATGGAACAAAAATCTTAACTGAGGTTTATAGGAAGGATATATCGGGTAATACCATACTTAAAACAGATTATTCACACCTTATACACCTAAAAAGAGATATACTAAAAGGTCAATACATGTGACTGAGGCATAATTGCACCAGTTTAAATAGTTATTGGAATCATGCAAACAATATAACGGTATGACTTATTGAAAGTGCATATGATTCCTGTGTGCTAGCTTTTATTTCAAAAGAGATTTCAAGTATGGACAGAAAGAGATTGCTAGAAGATAAGAGCAAACCTGTGGGTAGCAGAGATGGTATCAATTTTATAACAACATATAGCAATCAGTACAACGATATCTGTAACATTGTTAGTAAAAGACTACCAATATTAGAAAGAGATAAGGATTTATCTATACTTCAGAAGAAATTAAGTTTATCTCACGTAGGTCCAAAACGATTGGTGATTTGATAAGGAAGGATTTCAGCATCAATGTCACTAAAGAAAGAGTAAGGAATACAGGTTGACTTTCACAACAACCAGGTTTCTTTAGATGTGGTAATAGGCCATGTAAGAGTTGCAAATATGCCAAAGTTGGGGATATGTTTACCTCCACGCAAACTATCATGACATATAGAATAAAAAAATCGCATTAAGTCTATATTATATATGTAAGATCTGTGGCTTCCAAACAACAGACCTTGTGTAAACGTAAAGGATTCTCAGTTGCGGAACTGAAATTATATAGTGAATGTATCACAATGTATTCAGGCTGAGACTAACTTCAAAGTAACAGCGGTGAATATAACATGAATTAATATATTACTTGCCTCCTTGTTCCCTGAGTAGTAATTCAAACAGAGGGAGAAGATATTGAGGTCAATAAAGAAACAGAAAAGAAACAACTATACTAAACTAAATCCCTAAATATGAATCTGAAGTGCAAAGAATGTCTCTTTAAATTCCTTAACCTGTTACTTCACAGGAGAAAGCGTTATACTGAACAGGAAAGCAGCAACTACAAAACACAGGAGACACTCTTATTAGAATTAGTCAAAGTTCAACCCTGAGGTATACAGCGCAGTGAGCGCGCTTGTGCTGCGAGTACTGTGAGGGAGAGACACCGGAGACCCGTTACCTGTTACGTCACAGGGGGGTGTGTTCATACGCCGTGGAGCGGCGAGATCACTCGATCCGGTACAAACAACTTTCTGATACAACTCCACAGCAGCGGTAAGGAGAGAAAGTGGATTAGTTGTAATAAATCCTTTTCACAGAGCTGTATCTTTTAATCCTTGCTGGAGGCAGCGTTGGTGTCAGCGTAAAGCAAACAGTTGTTAATTCCTGACACGGAGTGAATAAGATAGGCAGTAAAGCTGTAGCAGAATTGGTGGTGGTTAGTGGAGAAAGGAAAACTCTCCTTTAAGTTAACTTCGAGATATTGGCTTGTAGAAAAGTGAGCTGGATGTCAGCAGTTGCTGAGAGGTCAGAGAAAACTGGTCTGTGATCCAAAATACTAAGCACCTGTCTGAACTTGAATGACAGGATTTATAGGGGAAGTGGGAGGAGTATAGAACAGGTGAAATCCTGACATCACCCCCCCTTCAAAGAAGCGCTCCCAGAGCTTGAGGACGTGGTCGATCAGGATGCCGGCGGTGAAAAAGGGAGACGAGAGCAGGGGCGTGAAGATGGGAAGAGGGCTCCCAGGAATCGTCGTCTGTCGAAAAACCCTTCCAGCGAATGAGATATTCCAAGTCACCAGCACGAAATCTAGAATCCAAGACCGATTCTACTTCATATTCCTCAGAATCAGGCAAAAGAGATGAGGGAGGCATCACCAGTTGGGTACCGCTAGTCCGCGGAGCTGGTTTGAGTAGTGAGACGTGAAAACTGGGGTGTATACGCATAGAAGGAGGTAAGTCGAGTGTGACTGCGTTAGGGTTTATAACCCTAATGATGGGAAAAGGCCCTATGAAAAGTTTACCTAGTTTCTTGGTAGGCACACGGAGCTTCAGATTTTTTGTAGAGAGCCAAACGAGGTCTCCCACTGAATATGATGGTGGAGTACGATGTCTTAGATCGTAATGATGCTTCTGACAGTTTTGAGCATGAAGGATATTTTCACGGAGTGTACGGAAGGTGTCGAGTAGAGAATTGGATAGATCATCAACCTCAGGTGAGTTGGGGATAGTCCCAGGTGAAATATGTATAGTGGGATGATAACCGTAGTTGGCGAAGAATGGTGTCATTTTGGTGGTAGAGTTGAGAGAATCATTGAAAGAGAACTCAGCCATAGGAAGAAACCGAACCCAATTGTCTTGAAGTTGTGAACAATAGGCACGTATATACTGTTCTAGCCATTGATTGGCTCGTTCCGTTTGGCCGTTAGTTTGGGGGTGGAATGAGGTACTGTACCGATGATCAATCTGAAGAAGAGATGATAGTTGTTTCCAGAACTTAGACGTGAATTGTGTACCGCGATCTGTTGTTAGGATACGCGGTACACCATGTAATCTGACTATATGTTGTAGAAACAATTGTGCAGTTTCTGCAGATGTTGGAAGCTTGTGGTACGGGATAAAGTGTGCCATCTTGGTGAACAAGTCTATTGCAACCAGAATGGTGTTTTGTTTAGATGAGAGAGGTAGTTCAACAATGAAATCGAGTCCAACATGCTGCCAAGGTTTGTCTTGGACCTGGATGGGCATGAGGAGACCATATGGGGATCTATTTTCAGGTTTTGTTGATGTGCAGACAACACAGGATTTCACAAATTGAGAGACTGAGTGAGTCAAATCCGGCCAACAATAGTCCCTGGAGATTTTCTCTGTAGTTCTGTTGACTCCTTGATGTCCAGAGGTCGGTGGAACATGGAAGCGTTCTATGATGAAGCGCCTGAGTGAGGGTGGAATGTAGAGTTTCTCGAGATGATAAAAAAGTCCATCAGCTTTTTTGGTAAGCTTGTTGAAGGGTATTTTATTATCCAGCTTTAAGGAGTCACGTAACTGAGTTGGCTGGAGAACAGATAGTCCAATGAAGCGTTCACTGGGTATGATCTGCTTTGTGAGAGGTGGACAAACAGGGATGTCATCCATCCTGGAGAGGGCATCAGCTTTACAGTTCTTGTTTGCTGGTTTATAGACTATGACGAAGTTAAAGCGTGTGAAATATAAGTACCAGCGGATCTGGCGGGAGGAAAGGGTCTTATTTGTCTGAAGGTACTCGAGATTTTTGTGATCAGTGAATATTGTTATTGGTTGTTCAGTACCCTCAAGGAGATGTCTCCAATGTTCCAAGGCACATTTAATAGCTAGGAGCTCCTTTTCCCCAATAGGGTAATTGCGTTCGGCAGGTAACATAATCTTAGAATAGTATGCGACCGAATGAATTGGTCCAGTGGGAGTTGGTCTTTGGGAGAGAACTGCACCCACTGCGTAGTCGGAGGAGTCTACTTCCAGAATGTAAGGTAAGGACGGATCAGGGAAGGATAGGATCGGAGCTGTGGTGAATCTGTGCTTTAAGTTATTAAATGCGTCTGTAGCCTCTGTAGTCCAAGGAAACGGAGTTGTGACAGCTGTAAGACGAGACAAGGGTTTAGCAATCTTTGAGAAGTTCTTAATGAACTTCCTATAATAGTTGGCGAACCCGAGGAAGCGTTGTACCCCTTTTCTACTTTTGGGCCTGACCCAGTCCCTAACAGTTTGGACCTTAGACTCCTCCATCTTTATTCCTTTAGGACTGATGTGATAACCAAGATATGACAATTTCTGTGGTATGGAAAGAACATTTCTCCAACTTTGCAAAAAGGTGGTGTTCTCTTAATCTCTCCAAAACCATCCTGACGTGTTTGACATGTTCTAGCTCTGAGTTGGAGTAAATGAGAATATCGTCAAGATAAATTACAAGACAAATGTCCAAGAGATCCCTGAAGACGTCGTTGACAAAGTGCTGGAAAGTGGCAGGGGCATTGCATAGCCCGAAAGGCATAACCAAGTACTCGAAATGCCCATATCTGGTGCGGAAGGCTGTAAGCCACTCGTCTCCCTTTCTGATCCTGACAAGGTTATACGCACCACGTAGATCGAGTTTGGTAAAGATTTTTGCTTGGTAGAGTCTTTCAATGAGTTCAGGGATAAGTGGTAGGGGGTAGCGGTTCTTGATGGTCCTCTTGTTCAATTCACGGTAATCTATTATCGGTCTGAGATTGGAATCCTTATTTCTGACAAAAAAAATGCCAGCCCCAGCAGGAGAAGTAGAGGGTCGGATGAAACCCTTCCGTAAATTCTCGTTGATGTATGACTTTAGATGTTCTAACTCAGGTTGGCTGAGTGGGTAGAGGTGGCCATAAGGGACTGTAGCTCCGTGCTGTAATTCTATCGGACAGTCATACTCACGGTGAGGTGGCAATGACTCCGCTTGTTTTTTGCTGAACACATCAGAAAAATCTGAATACTGTTGGGGAAGAGAGAAGGCAGGTTCTGAGACTTGTAGAATGCAATCTTTGTGAGGGAAGCAATGCTGCTTGCAGAATGGTGAGGAGAGCGTCAGTTGTAGGCTACCCCAATCAATCTGGGGTTGGTGTTTTTGAAGCCAATGTAAGCCTAGTACGACGGGGAATAGAGGAGATGGAAGAACATCAAAGACTAAACTCTCTGAGTGGTCACTGGTAGTCGTGACTTGTATGGGCATGGTATTGTGTGTGATGGGACCAGAAGAGATGGTAGAACCATCAATAACACGAATAGAAACAGGGTTAGTTTTGCGAGCAATTGGTATTTTATTTTTTACAACAATATCTTTGTCAATATAATTGCAGTATGCACCAGAATCGATGATTGCTTCAATGTTGCAGGTTCTGTCTACTCCCCACTGTAAAAGTAAAGAGAGATTACAGTAAGTAGGTTGTTTTCCTTTAAAGTGAGTAGAGAAGAAATGGAATTTACTTTTCTTAGACTTGAGCAAAACCTCGCAATCTTGCACTGTGTGTGCAGGGTTTGCACAATACATACAGAGTTGGAAGGTCTTTCTTCGTCTTCTTTCTGTGGGTGAAAGAGGACCACAAATGACTCCAATCTCCATTGCTTCTGCTTGTGGCTTGGATGATGTGGAGGTAGAAACTCTTGTAGGGGATGAGACATAAGGATCAGAGTAGACTTTTTCCTGTCTTCTTTCTCTGAGCCTTCTATCGATCTGGGTGGCCAATTTCATGAGAGCTTCAAGCGTTGAGGGGATTTCTATTCTTGCCAGTTCGTCTTTAAGCTGGTCAGAAAGCCCAAGGCGGAACTGGTTCCTCAGAGCCACGGTATTCCACTGGGAATCCGTGGCAAACTGCTTGAATTCCGTTATATACTCCTCCACAGCTCGGCGTCCTTGTTTAAGGCTCCTCATCTTGGTTTCTGCCGTGAGCTGTAGGTCGGTATCTTGATAGAGTTCATCCATGGTGGTATAGAATTCATCCAGAGAAGACAGGATGGGATTGTTAGTCTCATAGCAGGTATCGGCCCAGACCCTAGGCTCCCCTCTCAGAAAAGAGATGATGGTGAGAACCCTTATCCTGTCGGTGTTATAGGTCTTAGGTTTGAGGTTGAATAAGAGATTGCAGGCATTTTTGAATTGCCGGTACACCTTACGGTTGCCTGAGAAGAGATCCGGTAAAGATACCTGGGGTTCTGGTGTGGAATCAGGTACAGGGGATTTTGACATTGAATCCTTTATTATACCACGTAGAGTCTGGTTCTACATCTGTAATTCTCGTAGACCATGGCTTAACTGATCTACTCTCTGAGATAGATTGTACACTATCTGCGGGAGCTCCGCTGGATCCATCTTTTTTGGCTTAGTATTATGTAAGATCTGTGGCTTCCAAACAACAGACCTTGTGTAAACGTAAAGGATTCTCAGTTGCGGAACTGAAATTATATAGTGAATGTATCACAATGTATTCAGGCTGAGACTAACTTCAAAGTAACAGCGGTGAATATAACATGAATTAATATATTACTTGCCTCCTTGTTCCCTGAGTAGTAATTCAAACAGGGAGAAGATATTGAGGTCAATAAAGAAACAGAAAAGAAACAACTATACTAAACTAAATCCCTAAATATGAATCTGAAGTGCAAAGAATGTCTCTTTAAATTCCTTAACCTGTTACTTCACAGGAGAGAGCGTTATACTGAACAGGGAAGCAGCAACTACAAAACACAGGAGACTCTCTTATTAGAATTAGTCAAAGTTCAACCCTGAGGTATACAGCGCAGTGAGCGCGCTTGTGCTGCGAGTACTGTGAGGGAGAGACACCGGAGACCCGTTACCTGTTACGTCACAGGGGGGGTGTTCATACGCCGTGGAGCGGCGAGATCACTCGATCCGGTACAAACAACTTTCTGATACAACTCCACAGCAGCGGTAAGGAGAGAAAGTGGATTAGTTGTAATAAATCCTTTTCACAGAGCTGTATATTTTAATCCTTGCTGGAGGCAGAGTTGGTGTCAGCGTAAAGCAAACAGTTGTTAATTCCTGACACGGAGTGAATAAGATAGGCAGTAAAGCTGTAGCAGAATTGGTGGTGGTTAGTGGAGAAAGGAAAACTCTCCTTTAAGTTAACTTCGAGATATTGGCTTGTAGAAAAGTGAGCTGGATGTCAGCAGTTGCTGAGAGGTCAGAGAAAACTAGTCTGTGATCCAAAATACTAAGCACCTGTCTGAACTTGAATGACAGGATTTATAGGGGAAGTGGGAGGAGTATAGAACAGGTGAAATCCTGACAATATGTCTGATTACCTGTAAAGTGTGTAATTTTCAATATGTAGGCCTCACCTCAAGAATGCTAAAGGACAGAGTTAGAGAACATCTATTGTCACTTGATGCAGAAATACCTAAGACGCCTGTGACAAAACATTTTGCCCAACATGACATGGGTTGTGAAGAGTTTTGTTTCCAACGGATGGAACAGGTTTCATTGGGATTTGGGGGGGGGGGCGATAGATTTCAAGCACTCAGCAAAAGAGAGGTCTATTGAATCTTTCCGATGCGTACAGAATCCCCTCTGGGCATCAATAAAAACAGTGACATTAAACTGTTCATTGATGATGGGTAAAGTAATGTTTGTTAGCCCATAGTTTGGTGTTTCATTTTATTTTATTTTAATCTAATTGTTTCTACCATGTACATGGGAATAACATGTTGTTTTGACTCGCAATAACGATCTTTAACTGTTAATGAACTTAGGAGATTTGAGATGACAGCTATATTTATCTACACATTCATAGGCAAGTATTATTTTTAAATTATTTGATGTTTCTTTCACTCCATAAAACCTTTTAGTTTTTGTTTGATTTTACATACATGCCTCTATGGGGTTGGATGCACAGTTTAAATGTACTTTTTGAGTATTTGCCTTATATAAATTACGCATAATTTGCCTGTGCTTCTACTCTATGGAGATTTTTGTAATGTAATATATTCAAAATATGTTAGTACTTTGGTACTAAAGGTCTGAAGTTTCATATTTATAATATCTTTTTCACTGTATATATGAGCAAGTATCTTGAAGTTATAATTTTGTATCTGAAAAGAATAGTATTTATCTTTTTAACAAATGTTACTTGTTAATTGCAACTTGTTGCGTTTTGATTATTTGCACACCATACACGCAAAAAGGTTATTGCTTCTAGTTAAACTGATGGTAAGGAACAATGTCTACATATATTACATTTCTTCTGTTAAGTGTGATCAGTCCACGGGTCATCATTACTTCTGGGATATTACTCCTCCCCAACAGGAAGTGCAAGAGGATTCACCCAGCAGAGCTGCATATAGCTCCTCCCCTCTACGTCACTCCCAGTCATTCTCTTGCACCCAACGACTAGATAGGATGTGTGAGAGGACTATGGTGATTATACTTAGTTTTATATCTTCAATCAAAAGTTTGTTATTTTAAAATAGCACCGGAGTGTGTTATTATCTCTCTGGCAGAGTTTGAAGAAGAATCTACCAGAGTTTTTGTTATGATTTTAGCCGGAGTAGTTAAGATCATATTGCTGTTTCTCGGCCATCTGAGGAGAGGTAAACTTCAGATCAGGGGACAGCGGGCAGATGAATCTGCATAGAGGTATGTAGCAGTTTTTATTTTCTGACAATGGAATTGATGAGAAAATCCTGCCATACCGATATAATGTCATGTATGTATACTTTACACTTCAGTATTCTGGGGAATGGTACTTCACTAGAATTACACTGTAAGAAATACATAAAGCTGTTTAATAACTAGAGATTATGTTTAACGTTTTTGCTGGAATGTAAAATCGTTTTCATTTACTGAGGTACTGAGTGAATAAATGTTTGGGCACTATTTTTCCACTTGGCAGTTGCTTAATCTGTTTTCTGACAGTTTCTGTTCTCCCTCACTGCTGTGTGTGAGGGGGAGGGGCCGTTTTTTGGCGCTTTTACTACGCATCAAATATTTCAGTCAGCAACTCATTGTATTCCCTGCATGATCCGGTTCATCTCTACAGAGCTCAGGGGTCTTCAAAACTTATTTTGAGGGAGGTAATTTCTCTCAGCAGAGCTGTGAGAATTATAGTTTGACTGAGATAAAAAACGTTTATTCTGTAATTTGTTTCCTGCTTTCAGAATTTGTTATCTTTGCTAATGGGATTAAACCTTTGCTAAAGTTGTGTTATTTACAAGGATTGAGGCTATAACTGTTTCAATTTATTAATTTTCAACTGTCATAGATCTTCTGTGCTTCTTAAAGGCACAGTACGTTTTAATATTATTCTAATTGAATTGTATTTCCAAGTTACAAGTTTATTTGCTAGTGTGTTAAACATGTCTGATTCAGAGGATGATACCTGTGTCATTTGTTGCAATGCCAAAGTGGAGCCCAATAGAAATTTATGTACTAACTGTATTGATGCTACTTTAAATAAAAGTCAATCTGTACAAATTGAACAAATTTCACCAAACAACGAGGGGAGAGTTATGCCTACTAACTCGCCTCACGTGTCAGTACCTACATCTCCCGCTCAGAGGGAGGTGCGTGATATTGTAGCGCCGAGTACATCTGGGCGGCCATTACAAATCACATTACAGGATATGGCTACTGTTATGACTGAGGTTTTGGCTAAATTACCAGAGCTAAGAGGTAAGCGTGATCACTCTGGGGTGAGAACAGAGTGCGCTGATAATATTAGGGCCATGTCAGACACTGCGTCACAGGTGGCAGAACATGAGGACGGAGAGCTTCATTCTGTGGGTGACGGTTCTGATCCAAACAGACTGGATTCAGATATTTCAAATTTTAAATTTAAACTGGAAAACCTCCGTGTATTACTAGGGGAGGTGTTAGCGGCTCTGAATGATTGTAACACAGTTGCAATACCAGAGAAAATGTGTAGGTTGGATAAATATTTTGCGGTACCGACGAGTACTGAGGTTTTTCCTATACCTAAGAGACTTACTGAAATTGTTACTAAGGAGTGGGATAGACCCGGTGTGCCGTTCTCACCCCCTCCGATATTTAGAAAAATGTTTCCAATAGACGCCACCACAAGGGACTTATGGCAAACGGTCCCTAAGGTGGAGGGAGCAGTTTCTACCTTAGCTAAGCGTACCACTATCCCGGTGGAGGATAGCTGTGCTTTTTCAGATCCAATGGATAAAAAATTAGAGGGTTACCTTAAGAAAATGTTTGTTCAACAAGGTTTTATATTGCAACCCCTTGCATGCATTGCGCCGATCACGGCTGCAGCGGCATTCTGGATTGAGTCTCTGGAAGAGAACATTGGTTCAGCTACTCTGGACGACATTACGGACAGGCTTAGAGTCCTTAAACTAGCTAATTCATTCATTTCGGAGGCCGTAGTACATCTTACTAAACTTACGGCGAAGAATTCAGGATTCGCCATTCAGGCACGCAGGGCGCTGTGGCTAAAATCCTGGTCAGCTGATGTTACTTCTAAGTCTAAATTGCTTAATATACCTTTCAAAGGGCAGACCTTATTCGGGCCCGGGTTGAAAGAGATTATCGCTGACATTACAGGAGGTAAAGGCCATGCCCTGCCTCAGGACAAAGCCAAAGCCAAGACTAGACAGTCTAATTTTCGTTCCTTTCGTAATTTCAAAGCAGGAGCAGCATCAACTTCCTCTGCACCAAAACAGGAAGGAGCTGTTGCTCGCTACAGACAAGGCTGGAAACCTAACCAGTCCTGGAACAAGGGCAAGCAGACTAGGAAACCTGCTGCTGCCCCTAAAACAGCATGAATTGAGGGCCCCCGATCCGGGATCGGATCTAGTGGGGGGCAGACTTTCTCTCTTCGCCCAGGCTTGGGCAAGAGATGTTCAGGATCCCTGGGCGCTAGAGATAATATCTCAGGGATACCTTCTGGACTTCAAATACTCTCCTCCAAGAGAGAGATTTCATCTGTCAAGATTGTCAACAATCCAGACAAAGAAAGAGGCGTTTCTACGCTGCGTACAAGAGCTCTTGTTAATGGGAGTAATCCATCCAGTTCCACGATCGGAACAGGGACAGGGGTTTTACTCAAATCTGTTTGTGGTTCCCAAAAAAGAGGGAACTTTCAGACCAATCCTGGACTTAAAGATCCTAAACAAATTCCTAAGAGTTCCATCGTTCAAGATGGAGACTATTCGGACAATTTTACCTATGATCCAAGAGGGTCAGTACATGACCACTGTAGATTTAAAAGATGCTTACCTTCACATACCGATTCACAAAGATCATTATCGGTACCTAAGGTTTGCCTTCCTAGACAGGCATTACCAGTTTGTGGCTCTTCCATTCGGATTGGCTACAGCTCCAAGAATCTTCACAAAGGTTCTGGGTGCTCTTCTGGCGGTACTAAGACCGCGGGGAATCTCGGTAGCTCCATACCTAGACGACATTCTGATACAAGCTTCAAGCTTTCAAACTGCCAAGTCTCATACAGAGTTAGTGCTGGCATTTCTAAGGTCACATGGATGGAAGGTGAACGAAAAGAAAAGTTCACTCGTTCCACTCACAAGAGTTCCCTTCCTGGGGACTCTTATAGATTCTGTAGAAATGAAGATTTACCTGACAGAGGACAGGCTAACAAGACTTCAAAGTGCTTGCCGCACCCTTCATTCCATTCAACACCCGTCAGTGGCTCAATGCATGGAGGTAATCGGCTTAATGGTAGCGGCAATGGACATAGTACCCTTTGCACGCTTACACCTCAGACCACTGCAACTGTGCATGCTAAGTCAGTGGAATGGGGATTACTCAGACTTATCCCCTTCTCTGAATCTGGATCAAGAGACCAGAAATTCTCTTCTATGGTGGCTTTCTCGGCCACATCTGTCCAGGGGGATGCCATTCAGCAGACCAGACTGGACAATTGTAACAACAGACGCCAGCCTTCTAGGTTGGGGTGCCGTCTGGAATTCTCTGAAGGCTCAGGGACAATGGAGTCAGGAGGAGAGTCTCCTGCCAATAAACATTCTGGAATTGAGAGCAGTTCTCAATGCCCTCCTGGCTTGGCCCCAGTTGACAACTCGGGGGTTCATCAGGTTTCAGTCGGACAACATCACGACTGTAGCTTACATCAACCATCAGGGAGGGACAAGAAGCTCCCTAGCTATGATGGAAGTATCAAAG
Source organism: Bombina bombina (assembly GCF_027579735.1). Lineage (NCBI taxonomy): Eukaryota > Metazoa > Chordata > Amphibia > Anura > Bombinatoridae > Bombina > Bombina bombina. The sequence continues at coordinate 528,271,921 of NC_069501.1, read as the reverse complement.
ATAATTCGCTGGGCAGAGTCTCACTCTTGCCACCTGTCAGCAATCCACATCCCGGGAGTGGAGAACTGGGAGGCGGATTTCTTAAGTCGTCAGACTTTTCATCCGGGGGAGTGGGAACTTCATCCGGAGGTCTTTGCCCAAATACTTCGACGTTGGGGCAAACCAGAGATAGATCTCATGGCGTCTCGACAGAACGCCAAGCTTCCTCGTTACGGGTCCAGATCCAGGGATCCAGGAGCAGTCCTGATAGATGCTCTGACAGCACCTTGAGACTTCAGGATGGCTTACGTGTTTCCACCCTTCCCGTTACTTCCTCGATTGATTGCCAGAATCAAACAAGAGAGAGCATCAGTGATTCTAATAGCACCTGCGTGGCCACGCAGGACTTGGTATGCAGACCTGGTGGACATGTCATCCTGTCCACCTTGGTCTCTACCTCTGAAACAGGACCTTCTGATACAGGGTCCCTTCAAACATCAAAATCTAACTTCTCTGAAGCTGACTGCTTGGAAATTGAACGCTTGATTTTATCAAGACGTGGGTTTTCTGAGTCAGTTATTGATACCTTAATACAGGCTAGGAAACCTGTTACCAGAAAGATTTACCATAAGATATGGCGTAAATACCTATATTGGTGTGAATCCAAAGGTTACTCTTGGAGTAAGGTTAGGATTCCTAGGATATTGTCTTTTCTACAAGAAGGTTTAGAAAAGGGTTTATCTGCTAGTTCATTAAAGGGACAGATCTCAGCTCTGTCCATTCTGTTACACAAACGTCTGTCAGAAGTTCCTGACGTCCAGGCTTTTTGTCAGGCTTTGGCCAGGATTAAGCCTGTGTTTAAAACTGTTGCTCCACCATGGAGTTTAAACCTTGTTCTTAATGTTTTACAGGGCGTTCCGTTTGAACCCCTTCATTCCATTGATATAAAGTTGTTATCTTGGAAAGTTCTATTTTTAATGGCTATTTCCTCGGCTCGAAGAGTCTCTGAATTATCAGCCTTACATTGTGATTCTCCTTATTTGATTTTTCATTCGGATAAGGTAGTCCTGCGTACTAAACCTGGGTTCTTACCTAAGGTAGTTACTAACAGGAATATCAATCAGGAGATTGTTGTTCCTTCTTTATGCCCAAATCCTTCTTCAAAGAAGGAACGTCTACTGCACAACCTGGATGTAGTCCGTGCTCTAAAATTTTACTTACAGGCAACTAAGGAATTTCGACAAACGTCTTCTCTGTTTGTCATTTACTCTGGGCAGAGGAGAGGTCAAAAAGCTTCTGCTACCTCTCTTTCTTTTTGGCTTCGTAGCATAATTCGTTTAGCTTATGAGACTGCTGGACAGCAGCCTCCTGAAAGAATTACAGCTCATTCTACTAGAGCTGTGGCTTCCACTTGGGCCTTCAAGAATGAGGCCTCTGTTGAACAGATTTGCAAGGCTGCAACTTGGTCTTCGCTTCATACTTTTTCCAAATTTTACAAATTTGACACTTTTGCTTCATCGGAGGCTATTTTTGGGAGAAAGGTTCTTCAGGCAGTGGTTCCTTCTGTATAAAGAGCCTGCCTATCCCTCCCGTCATCCGTGTACTTTTGCTTTGGTATTGGTATCCCAGAAGTAATGATGACCCGTGGACTGATCACACTTAACAGAAGAAAACATAATTTATGCTTACCTGATAAATTCCTTTCTTCTGTAGTGTGATCAGTCCACGGCCCGCCCTGTTTTTAAGGCAGGTAAATATTTTTTAATTTATACTCCAGTCACCACTTCACCCTTGGCTTTTCCTTTCTCGTTGGTCCTTGGTCGAATGACTGGGAGTGACGTAGAGGGGAGGAGCTATATGCAGCTCTGCTGGGTGAATCCTCTTGCACTTCCTGTTGGGGAGGAGTAATATCCCAGAAGTAATGATGACCCGTGGACTGATCACACTACAGAAGAAAGGAATTTATCAGGTAAGCATAAATTATGTTTTTACATTTAACATAAATATGATTATCCGCACTTTAACACTCTGTCGTAATACAAGGAGTTGTTAGTGATTTACTAAGGTTGATATAGCTCTAGTCCGCACAACTTTTGTATTTTAACTGTTACCTTTTTCGTCTTCGTGATGAATATGTTTTAATTTGTACGAAGTGTGTATGTATTGCATTGTGTTAAATTTGGATATATTGTAACTTTGTAACTATAAATTTAATTGCAATGGATTTGATTGGTTTGACAACAGACCCTTAGACGTTAAGAAGTTACGTAACATACCTGTACAACAGCTCTGATGAAGTGCCGTTAAGGCACGAAACGCGTCAGCTGTTTGGTGTCCTGTATGCTGTGTGCTTGATGATTTTACATGTAACTAATAAAGTGGATTTTTAACTTTATTCCATTGCTCTCCTGTTAAATTTTGTCAATAACTGGTGGAGACCTTTGTCAATTGAAAATAATGAGTGTAAGATCAAATTTTCCTGGGTCATGCAATGATTACTATATACTGCAGCAGTCTGCGCTGTATAGAATATGGAATCTGGAGAGATGCCTGATGGATGACTGCTTTTAAATCATATTTGCATTTATTTTTCTTTGTTTAATTTTTCTTACATGTATTAAAGGGTTAGTAAAATTTATAGACATTTGTTTTTATAATTTGGGTAGAATTTTCAATTTTAAACAGCATTACAATTTTACTTGTATCAAATTTGCTTAATTATTATCCTTTGGTGAATGAATAGCATTGCACTACTACCAGCTATCTAAAAATAAGTAGTTATTCAATCATAAGAGACCAAGTTATACTGTCTCTATCTAAATGGTTTTTAAATTTAACTTTATACCTAGCATTCCAAATTTTAAGGATGTGTTAAATAAAACACTGGTAATTTAATTTAGATATTATTAAACTTGGGCATTTTACCTGTTGTCACCCACGCTAATCCTTAAAAATATTGCATTTTGGTAATGCATGAGTACAGTTTTAAAAACCATTGCTACAAACAGTATCTTTTATGTAACATATCTCTTATCTATGTATGCTCATTTAATGTTATGTAAAATATTTTTTATATGTAATATTACATTTGCATATATATTTTGCTTTTATTTATTTTAGTAGAACGTGGTTATCCATGCCATTAATGGCTCATGACGCCATTTACAAGCCCGCAAAATTATGTAGAAATAAAATATGAGGCTCATAGGAGTACTAGATCTTCAATTGAGAGGACATTTGGATTGCTGAAAACCAGATTTCATTGCCTCAATCGATCTGGTGGAGTATTGCAGTATGCTCCTTGCAAGGTGTAAGACATAATTTTAGTGTGCTGCATTTTGCACAACACAGCTTTGCAGTAAGAAGATGTGGTCGATGTCACATGTGATAATGAAGACAATAACGTTGATCTTTAGGCATCCAGAGATTCCACTGTTGTGGAGTAGAGACGCCTAACAACCTGATTGCTATATATTTTTCTTGTTAGTATTTTTTGTGTTTTTTGTTTTTGTGATTCATGTTTTTTACATATTAAAATGTTGTGCATTCAATTTTTTGTCAATTTTTAAATGTTTAATATATGGGGCCTATTTAACAAAGCATCAACTGAAAATACGCTAGAATTCAGCGTCGTAATTGTCGCGAGATTGATCCGCCCGTAGTTATCAAAGCGTCAAGATTGGCAAATGATTACATTTGTCACGTAAAATACGATCCCACGATCTCAATTCGATACAGATCGATGCGAGTTGAAAACCATGGTATTCGAGCGGAATCGTGTTCATTCGTCCTCCTGATCGACAGTATTTGAAGCTCTCACAAATTTATCAAAAATTCTACAGTTATGCTTGCGTCTTTTCTGACTCAGCGTACCTAGTTTTCAATCCACCACCCTTGAGGTCGCGAATGCCATAGAACTCAATGGGAGTCGGAAAACACAGAAAGCGTATGTTCAATGCTGCAAGAGAATGAAGTATATTACATAAATAAAGTAAATTAGAAACTTTATTAAAATTGTATACCCTTTCTAAATCAAACAATATTATTGCTCCACATTTGGTACACTAGTAAATATAGGGATAAAAATGAAAAATACATTACTACTGATGGATTATGCTACAACTTTGTCTGTCATTACAAAGCAAGGGGACACTATTATTTCATCATATTTGGTGCAAAGTTTTGCCCCAAACTTGTTGCACTAATAGATATAGAGATAAAAATGAAATAAATACACAACATAATATAGCTAACTTCCTTTTAATTTGTTGGAAAAATCTATTTGCACCATGTTTAAGCCATGTAATACAGGTCCCACTCTCCACTTTGCGCCATATTTGACAACACTTTTCTCACCAATTATTACGCAAAATCATAAACAACCCACCACTTTTGATTGTAATATGCATAATCACATGATTTATGACATCAGCCAATCTGAGTCAAATACACATTATAAACTATCACTAACGAATCAAATTGCTCGATACATGTGTCATTGTGTCATCCAAACCCACCACCCGCCACCGTCTACAGACTACCTGGATCCCCCTCACCACGGAGGACACACTCAGAATCATGAAATCTATCCACTCCGGATCACCCTCCGACCCATGCCCGCACCACATATTCAACAAAGCGGGTTTAACCCTCGCCCACGAACTCTGCCTCACCATAAACTGCTCCATCAAAACTGGTACCTTCACAGATGACTGGAAGCATGCAGAGCTGAAACCCCTGCTGAAGAAACCCACAGCTGACCCCATAGATCCTAAAAACTACCGCCCCATCTCTCTACTCCCCTTTCCAGCCAAAGTAATCGAGAAGGCCATCAACGCACAACTTGTTGACCACATCGAGACCAACCACATCTTGGACCCCTCCCAATCCGGTTTCAGGAGCAATCACAGCACCGAGACCGCCCTCCTCGCCGCCACAGACGACATCCGTGCCCTGCTCGACCAAGGAGAGACTGCCGTCCTCATCCTTCTAGACCTCTCAGCCGCATTCGACACTGTAGACCACAGTACCCACCTCACGCGCCTACACGATGCCGGCATCTGCAATAAGGCCCTGGAATGGATCACCTCCTTCCTCAGCGGCAGAACCCAGAAAGTCAGACTCCCACCCATCTCCTCCAATCCCACAGCAATCAGCTGTGGCGTACCCCAAGGCTCTTCTCTTAGCCCCACCCTCTTCAACATCTATATGGCCCCATCGCCGCCATCATCCGACAACACAACCTCAACATCATATCCTACGCTGACGACACGCAGTTAATCATCTCACTCACCCGAGACCCCGCCACCGCCAAGAAAAACATCCACGAAGGACTTACAGAAATCGACACCTGGATGACCAACAACCGTCTCAAACTCAACAATGACAAGACCTAAAACCCCCTCCTCGGACCCTCCAAATCTGTATGGGATGACTCCTGGTGGCCCACAGCCCTCGGACACCCTCCAACTCCAACACACCAAGCACGAAATCTAGGCGTCATCACTCATCACTTTCCATGGACCGCCAAGTCAATGCTGTCTCTTCGACTTGTTTTCACATACTCCACCTACTGCGAAAAATCTTCAAGTGGCTCCCCACCAAAACTAGAAAATCTGTCACCCACGCCCTCGTCAATAGTCGACTGGACTACGGCAATGCACTCTACGCCGGGTCCACCATCAAACTCCAGAAACGACTCCAACGCATCCAGAACACCTCGGGCAGACTCGTCCGCGACATCCCTCACCAAAATCACATCACCGAACACCTAAGGAACCTACACTGGCTCCCCGTCAACAAGAGAATCACCTTCAAGCTCCTAACCCATGCATTCAAGGCCCTCCACAATATCGGTCCTGAATACATCAACCACCGTGTCAATTTCTATACCCCCTCCAGACAACTCCGCTTTGCCGACCAAGCACTCGCAGTCATCCCCTGCATCAAGAAAAAAACAGCTGGAGGAAAATCCTTCTTCTATATGGCAGCAAGATCATGGAACTCCCTCCCGTTACACCTCAGACAATCCACCTCCCTTACAAACTTCAGGAAGGACCTCAAGACCTGGCTCTTCGACTGAATCATCTTTCCTTAGCCCCCCCCCCCCTCCCATAGCGCCTTGAGACCCTCACGGGTGATTAGTTTGCACTTTACAAGTACCCAATAGATAGATTGATCACTCATCAGAACTTGTAAGTGCAATTTGTTACATTGTGCATTATACTTTGAAAGTATGTATATGTGAAATTAGTATAAAAAATAAACATTGATGCTGACATTAGGACACACAGTGTAATATTTTAGACAAGGATTTTAAAATTTGAATTGATGTTTGATTCAATAGAATCTTAAGCTGATAGCTCAAAGGGATAGCCCACCTAACTTTAAACTGTCATGTTTCAGATACAGTAGAAATTAAAATCACCTCTTTATTGGCTATTTTCAGTGTATTTCAGTGTATTTCTTCTTTCTCTTGAATTTCATTTTTAGTAAGAAATGTCATCTTATATGCCAGCCCATTTTATAACACCTGTTAAGGGGTGGTTTATAAAAATAGATTGCAATCAGGAGGGGTTAGACAGGTGCAGAGAGAAACCTGTTCTAGCTCTTAAAGGAACAGGAAACCCCAACATATTATTTCATGATTTGGATAGAACAAACAATTTTCAACAACTTTCCAATTTACTACTATTATCAAATTAGCTTCATTCTCTTGTTATCCTTTGCTAAAGGAACATCATTGCACTACTGGCAGCTAGCTGAACACATCTATTTAGCCAATCAAAAGAGACAAATGTGTGCAGGCACCAATTAGTTAGCTCCCACTAGTGTAGGCTAGTGTAGGATATGTGCGTATTCTTTTCCAACAAGAGATACCAAGAGAACAAAGCACATTTGAAAATAGAAGTGAATTTGAAATTGTTTTAAAATTACATGCTCTATCTGAATCATGCAACTTAAAGGGACAGTCTGCACCAGAATTTTTATTGTTTAAAAAGATAGATAATCCATTTATTACCCATTCCCTAGTTTTGCACAACCAACACAGTTATATAAATACACTTTTTACCTCTGTGATTACCTTGTATCTAAGCCTTTGCAAACTGCCCCTTATTTCAGTTCTTTTGACAGACATCCATTTTAGCCAATAAGAGTTGGCTCACCTGAACTCCATGTGCATGAGCACAGTGTTATCTATATGACACACATGAACTAACACCCTCTAGTGGTCAAAATGCCCTGAGAGAAGAGGCGGCCTTCAAGGGCTTAAAAATTAGTATATGAACCTCCTAGGTTTAGCTTTCAACTAAGAATACCAAGAGAACAAAGCAAAATTGGTGATAAAAGTAAATTGGAAAATTGTTTCAAATTACATTCTCTATCTGAATCATGAAAGTTTATTTTGGACTAGACTTTCCCTTTAAATTTTTACTTTCCTATCCCTTTAAAATATCCATTTATTGCAAATAAATACATATGATACTCTGATTACATGTTATATTCGCAAATATTCCTGCTCAGAATAATAATACATTTACAATATATACATATAGTGGTATAAATAAACACAGAGATATGACAGACAACATTGTTTAGAACAAAAAAGGAACTTAGGAACATGTTAATATGTTTGCAAAAGATTTATGACATACATACAGTATATATATATATATAAAATAAAATAAATAACCATCTTTGCTACAATAGTCATATTTAGTTGAAATAATTTTTATTGTCATGGATCACATAAATACAACATAATAAAACAGTGTGCTGGGTTACAATGTCCTAGTATTTTTAAAACAATTAAAGTTTTTAGCACCCTGTTTATATCATTTTCATCAATTTTTCTCCCCCCTTCCCCTCTGCCTTCCCTAACTCCCTCTCCACCCCCTCCACCCCTTATCCAATTTCCCCAAACCTAAACTTCATAACTGTATACAAAGAAAAACCTTTAACTTTAAACTTTTCCCATCGAGCAGTGACAATGTTGTAGATTTCTTTAGAACGCTAGATCTATATTTAAGAAAGTTCCTATTCTCTCCAATTGAATTGCCCAAAAAAAGCCTTATTGGTTACTTAGTGTTGATCTGTATGTACCTACATATTTCTGTTGATTTAAAATCCAGTGTATCCACATGTTTTGGAATCTCTCAGATGTCCCTTGTATCCATGCAGCTGATTCTAGCATATTATAAACATCTTCAATTTTGATCATTACCTCACCCCATTCTGGAGCCCCCACTTTCCATTTTCTAGCTATACATATTCTGGTAGCTGTACATATAATATTAACCCATCTATTAGTAATTGAGTTCAGTGACTCCTAGGGGATATGTAGTAAGGCCTGTGAGGCTGATAATGTAAAGGAGTGGTCTAGAATCACCTTAAATAGTTGAGAAAGCTTGTCCCATGTAGGTTGTATCTTTGGACACTCCCACCACATGTGAAAATAGGTCCCTATCCCTTTACATCCCCGATAACATAATCTACTACCCTGTGTGGTGTAATGTGAGGATTTCAGTGGTGTAAGGTACCATCTATATGAGGTTTTTATTGCCCCTATTAGCTTTTCCTCATTGAGGAGAAAATCTGGCTCCAATCTTCTCTATCATAGGTTATAGCTAAATCTTGTTCCCATTTGTCATAAATTACCAATTTTGCTGAACTATTTGCGTCTTGAATGGCTAAGTATAAGCGTGTAATCAATTTTTTATTTCTACTGGGTGTCATTATCATTTGTTCCAGAGCAGTTTTTGGGCAGACTGGGATGCTGCCTAGTCTATATGTATTTATAGCATGGGAAATTTGGAGATATAAAAACCAGTGCAATGTATTTGGGTGTATTTTATCTCTTAATTGTGTAAATGCCAACTTCCCATTGTCTAGGAAATCAGCTACCCTATAGAGGCCTTTATTTCCCCACTTATCTATTTGTTTTTTAAATTCTTTTGGGAGTAGTGTACTTAGAGGTATTATAATAGTGTGTGGCGAGAGTAATTTCATTGTATGCGTTAGTGACCTCCACATAAGCTTAGAATCTTCTGTAGTTTTTTTTTTTTTTTTTAATTTTTTTATTAAGGACAAAAAGCATACAATGATTATATATATAAACATAGTACAAAATAGTTTCAAACATCATTAATAAGAGTAAATATGTTGGAATAGTGTCCTCTTTTTCTTTCCCCCAATTTGATGCAGTAGGTCGCTCTTGGACCTTTCCAAGTGTTTTTGATAAAGTCCAGGGGATATTATGAACCAAAACAAAGGAAATCAGCATACTACTAATATGGAAACATTGCAGATGTGGCATAAACATATGTAATCTTGATGCTGAGACCAGAGCTAAACACAATATATAAACAATACATATCGACACAAACCAATAAACATAGGAACAATTGTAATATATAATAGTACAACTCTCTATTTAAAAAGAGATAATAATGCTTAATCACATTAATGCTAATTAATCTACAGACTCAGTCTAAGGGCCTTTGCTGAGTTACCCCATCTACATCAGAAGCTAACAGGAAAAGGGCGATTGGCTATAGGTAGGTAACTATGCTGGTAGGTGAAATATAGTTCTCAGGGTGACATTAATGACAGGTGCAGTGCACTGTGAATGCTGTGTCCGTCCCATGATCCCGGCCGTAGACCACTAGACAAGACACCCCCTTGTATTCTCCCCGCCATCTATTTTGGCTAACCCTAGATTCTGGTGGCCCACCTTCTGTATATTTAGAGTGGTGTTCTGCCCAAGGGTCCCCCCTAACCCCCAGGGCTCACATCTATCTGTCAAATACCAAAGAAAATGAGGGCTCTTTCTTATATGACTATATATACATACTAGGGTATATCTTCAACCAATTTAATTTCTTACGTTTTAAGCACATTAATGAAAGTAGTGCTTTTCTCCACCCTTCTATTGTGTATAATGAACTACAGCGAGTCTGTGTGTAGAGGGTTTAAAATAAGCAATAGATAATAAAATATTAAAACATTGCCCCCCAAACAGCCCCTTATCCCCATGTGCATATGTGTCAACTTTCCCAGACAGGACAAACTTATATACTAAAACTCTGTCAGGGCTAAAGTACTCAACAAAGACCAAATAATCTGTGGTACGCTGCATAGCATCCGCTAGGCAACGGCAAACACCCGTGGTGAAAGTCCCATTTTAGTGTCGAACCTGGCTCGGTCAAATATGAGCTGAGTCATTAGCTGATCTGTTTTACGGAGACCATTTCTACCCAGGAGAATGTCTGAAAGAGCACTAAGGCTCAACACCTCAGATGTCGCTGTCTCCCCGGAGCTCCCCCCAGGACTCCAAGGCAGTTCCGTCATTTCCATTTTAAGTCCGTTCTTACTTGGCAGACTTGCTTTCTCCTGGTTATAACCATAAGTATCTTTTGTGTCTCCTGTGTAGCCTTTTCTGCTGTGTCTCATTACTTCTCTTTTTCCCAGCGCCATCTTTGTTTGATAGTTGCGCAATTGCAGTGTCGCTTCCTGAGCTGGGGAAGTAAGTGTCGTGCTCGGGCTATCTTTCAACCCGGTCTGTTCCTCCAATATGGGCAGAAATAGTGGGATGTTATCCTGCTGCAGGTGCTCTCCGTTTGTCTGTATGCTGGTGACAACAACCCCCATGGGCTCTGTATGTGATACGGATCCTTGTTCCATGGTTTGCTGTGGAAAGTGCGCTGGGTCTGTAACTTTAGGTAGCTTAGCTATAAGAAGTTGTAGCTCACCCTCAGACAGCGCCTTCTCCAAAAGAGGTTGAAAGAGATCTTCCAGCCTGGCGAGAATCTTGTCCCATCTGTCTAGAAGAGGTTTACCTCGCTCTGCAGCTGTGGAATTCAGCATCTCAATTTTTATCGTGCTGTGTAATAGATTGTTATCAGCGATATTGAGGAGAGTTGCTAGCAATCCGGTGTGTCGATATTATTCAAAAGTGTAAACAGCTCTGGCCATACGCCCCAGGAAAGTCCGGGGGGGAGGCGCTGCCTGTAAATGTGCCGTCACTACAGGCCTCAATTGTCCTTTTCAAACCCTGGGATCATAAATACAGCAGTCTTAAAATGTATATCATAGATTGTCTTGTATGTACACGAAACCAGTCGTGTGGGTCCTCTTTGCTGTGAATAATAAGCTATAATCGACAAATTATAAGCTCTTCACCCGGCGCTCTAGAAATATGCGACCGTTCAGAGTCGCTACTTGGACACGCCCCATCTTCTGTAGTTTTTAGTTTAATTATTCTCTGGTCTTTTGGATCTGAGGGTTCCCATAATATATCTCCCGGAGTGCTTAGTCTTCCAATATCCGCTTCAATACCTAGCCATGACATCCCCTGGCAATCTTTACATAAAAGAGCATTTTGTGCCAGTCTGGCAGCATGATAATAATCTCTAAGATTAGGGCTCCTACACCTCCCAATAGCTTGTGTTGTTTTAAAATATGAGCAGCTATTCTAGCTGTTTTATGTCCTCTTATAAATTTAATAATTTCAGAGTGTAGTTCTTCAAGCTCTTTTATTGGGATTTTAATAGGTAAAGCTCTAAATAGATATAACAGTCTTGGTAGGACATTCATTTTAATGGCTGATAATCTGCCATACCAAGAAAAGTCCCCTTTCTTCCATTTCAATATATCTCTTCTTAGAGTTTTGTAAATTGGGATGTAGTTTGCTTTATACAATGTTTCTATGGTGTCTGTGATTTGTATTCCTAGATATTTTAGGGAATGATTAACCCATTTAAAATCAAAGTTCGCTTCTATGAACTTTTGTGCGTGTGTTGGTAATGATAGAGGGAGTGCTTCGCATTTATCCGAATTTATTTTGAAACCCAAAACATTGGAAAAATCTTCTAATAATTGGTACAAATTAGGGAGGGAAAGCATTGGTTTTGTAATTGTAAGCAAGATATCGTCTGCAAATAAAGTTAGTGTTTGTTCCCCTTTATTTAATTTAACCCCATGGATATCCTCAGAGTTACGAATACAAGACGCCAAAGGTTCTATGCACAACGCAAACAAAAGTGGAGATAACGGACATCCCTGACGAGTTCCATTCAATATAATAATAGGTCGAGACTGATATCCCGCTGCCCTAATTGTTGCTACTGGATTTGTGTATATATTTTTGATTGCCCCCTAAATTTACTACCGAATCCCATATATTCGAGAACTGCCATCATATATTGCCAATCTACTCTGTCAAACGCCTTCTCCGCATCCAGAGAAAGGAGCAGAGAAGGCGTTTCTGTTCCCTTCAGATATTCTATCAGCGTCACTATGCGTCTTACATTATCAGGGGCCTCCCTATCTTTAATAAACCCTACCTGATCAGGATGGATCAATGAAGGTAAGTATTGTTTAAGCCTGTTTGCTAGGATTTTGGTGAGAATCTTGAGATCTTGGTTAATTAAGGAAATTGGCCTATAATTTTGTACTATTTTGGGGTTTTTCCCTGGCTTAGGGATTACTACTATCTTGGCCTGTAAAAGTTCAGAGGGAACCGGCGTGCCTGACATAACATCTTTACAAAATGTATGTAGGTGGGAAGTCAAATTGGTTCTAAATAGCTAGTAGTAGTCTCCCGAAAATCCATCGGGACCTGCTGCCTTTCCTATTTTAAGATCTTTAATAGCTGCAGACACCTCAGTAGCAGAGATCTCTGCATCCAGTGCCTCTGCGTCCGCTTTGTATAATTTTGGCAGATTCGCTAACATTAGTAGTTTATTTCTTAGGGTCTCTATCTGGGGGGATTGACCCACCTTCTTCCCATCATACAGAGATTCATAGTATTTGGCAAAACATTCTGTAATTTCTTGCGGATGAGATGTCATAGTACCATCTGGTTTTTTAATTTGTGCTATTGTGAAAGATTTTGTTCTTTCTCTTAGCTTATGGGCCAGATATCTATCTGGCTTGTTTGCATATAGGAAATAGTACGTTTTTAATTTATTAATGGACCTCACTGAATTATCAGATAACATTTTAGCCAGTTCTTTTCTTTTATTTGTCAATGTGTCTAGTGATAGTTGGAATAGTGTATTTTGATGTGCCTTTTCCAAGAGTTCAATCTCTTGTTGCAAGGTAGCTACCGCAAACCTACTCTGTTTTATATATATAAAGCTTTTTTCCTTTATAAGTAACCCTCTAATATATGGCTTATGTGCATCCCATATGATTATGATTGCAGGGTCTACGTTTAATTTTCAGTACTCTTCCAGACTCTTTAATATTTTAGTTTGTATACCTGGTTGCTTTAGTATTGTAGGGTCGTATGTCCAGGATCTTAGTCTTTCTACATTAATAAGACCTTTTAGTTGTATCTGTATTATGGAATGGTCTGACCATACTGAGGCGTGAATGGATGAAGAGATTAGGTTTGGTAATAGAATTTGGCTAATAAATATATAGTCGAGTTTGGTATATATTTTATGTGCAGGTGAGTAGTATGTGTGGTCATTTGTTTGTCCATATAATTTCGTCCAAGTGTCATGTATATTATGATTCTCTAAAGATCCCTTAATTGATTTGGTAATAGAGTTAAGTCTTAATTGTTTATTTGTAAGTTTAGATGTATTAGTATCCCTTAAAATCTTTAAGTTTACATTAAAATCCCCAGCGAATATTATCAAGGTTTGAGACCATTGGGTCAGTAAATGCGAAAGATTATCAAAAAATTTGTGTTGTTGCTCATTAGGTGCATATATCTGTTGCAGAGTGTGATTTGTTTGTCTTGCACAGTTCCCCTCACTATGAGATATCTGCCTTCCTTATCCCTTATCACCTCTTCTTTTATAAATTTAATGGAATTATGAAGTATTGATACTCCTCTTTTCTTTTTATCGGTTGTGGAGTGAAAGTGTTGCGTGTATTGTTTGTCCCAATATTTAGGGATTTGATGGTGTGTAAAATGTGTCTCCTGTAGGAAAATGATTTTAGCCTTCATATTGTTATATTGGGTAAGTGCAGTTTTCCTTTTAATATTGGTATTCAAACCTCTTACATTATGGGAGATTATCTTCCATCTAGAATCCATAATTGAGCATTTTCCCTCTCCCTCCTCATACCTGAACATCAATGCCTCCATTTTCTGACTAACAACTGCTCTCTTAGTGTCCATCCTGTTATGGAGAAACTTTCCTGACCACTGCTCGACGGTACTTGAAACAAAAAAACAACAAAAACATAAAAAACATAGCCCAACATTAAACAACAACAAACTATTAAACAATCTGTAATCCTTCAAGTTATTCTTGTTTGTCTGCAACATCAAATCTATCTAAGTGGGTGTGCAGCTAAATTTTACATAGTGTATCTTATATAATAATGAATTGAAAAAGTGGATCTTTTGTCCCTAGAGGGAACATATACTAATAACTAATGGCATGGATAGTGCCATTTAGTCATATCTTATCATTCTCCAGTTCTTTATAATTTACTTAATGTTCTTTTTACTGACATAAATATACTTTATGCTTGTGCCATTATTTAATACTAGGAGATTGATATTCAAGTCTTTTACCACAACATGAGCCGTGACATTAACTCCTCCACACGGAGTAAGGCAAAGAAAGATTATACTTGTTAAAGAACATCAGTCAGTTCTCTTAGTCTCTTTAATCCTTCAGGGCCTTTGTTTCCTTATAGAGACCTTTGTCCAACGTTCATTTTGAGCTGTTCCTCTTAATGGCTGTGTGGGTCTTTTGGTATTGTCTTGAGAGTTATCTGGAATCTCTGGACAATCCAGCTTAAGCAGTTGGCAGAGACCTGGTATGTCTTGTTTCTCTTTGATAGTGATTGTTCTGCCCTCATGGTGTATGTGAAATGCGAAAGGGAATCCCCATCTGTATAATATCTGATTTTTTCGCAGTAGTTGTGTCAGCGGACGGAGAGCAGAACGCTTCTGCAGTGTTTTGATACAAAGGTCCTGGTAAATTTGTTTGACTGAGCCCTGAAATTTAAAGGTTGGATATTTTCTAGCTGCAGTCATGATTTCTTCTTTTTCTTGGAAGCATAATAGTTTAATTATGACGTCCCTCGGTGGTTCTGCGTCCTTTGGTTTTGCTCTTAGAACTCTATGTGCCCTTTCCATTTGGAATTTTCCATCCTCAGCAGAGCTTGTGATAGCCTGGAATAGTTTTAGAAGATAATTGCTTAATTCTGTTGTAACTATAGTTTCAGGGATACCCTTTAGACGCAGTGTTAATTTTGATGGCAAATTTCAATTTAGTCTTAGTTTTAGTCTTCTGACTAAAATGCCATTTTAGTTTTAGTCGTATTTTAGTTATCTGAATTGTTTTAGTTTTAGTCTAGTTTTAGTCGACTAACTCTTCAGTTGATATTAGTCGACTAAATCTCCAGTAGATTTTAGTTGACTAAAATGTAAGGGGTTTAGTTAAAGTGTAATGTATTATTCTTTAGATATATCAGTGAAAGAAGAAAAAATAAGGTAGGTAAAATTGAAATCAGTTGATGGTAGAATAACAGAAGGAGATAAGCAGATTGCAGACTGTCTCAATGATTACTTCTGTTCTGTTTTCACTAAAGATTGTGAAGATACAATGTCTACATTAAGGGATGCTACGCAAAATAGAAACAAGCTTAACAGTAATCTTTTTACAGAGGATGAGGTTTTGTTAGCATTATCAAAAATAAATGTTACAAAGGCAGTGGGTCCTGATAATATTCATCCAAGGGTTTTAAAAGAACTTCGATCAGTGCTAACTGTCCCATTAACTGATCTGTTTAATCAGTCACTATTAACAGGAGCTGTCCCAGATGATTGAAAAATAGCAAATGTAATACCTCTTCATAAAAAGGGCAGTAGAGAAGAATCTGGCAACTACAGGCCAGTTAGTTTAACTTCAGTAGTAGGGAAATTAATGGAAAGCCTCTTAAAAGAAAGAATTATGACTTACATAAAGACAAACAATTTAGAGGACCAAAATCAGCATGGTTTTACTTCAGGGAGATCATGTCAGACTAATCTAATTGACTTCTTTAATTATGTAACAAAAGTATTAGACAAGGGAGGAGCAGTTGATCAGCGAGTAAGGCTAGCAGAATGCTTGGATGTATTGGTAGAGGTATTTGCAGCAGAAATAGTAAGGTTCTTATGCCACTTTATAGATCATTAGTTAGGCCTCATCTTGAGTATTGTGTGCAGTTCTGGAGGCCATATCTTCAGAAGGATATTAACAAACTTGAATCTGTGCAAAGGAGGGCTACCAAAATGGTACATGGTCTAAAAAATAAAACTTACCAGGATAGGCTCAATGACCTAAATATGTATAGCTTAGAGGAGAGAAGGGAAAGAGGTGATATGATAGCAACTTTCAAGTACATTAAAGGGTTTAGTAAAACTGAGGCTGTGGGTATTTTACATAAAATGGAAAATTCAAGAACAAGGGGTCATGAGCTCAAGCTAAAGGGTAGTAGATTCAGGAGTAATTTGAGGAAGCACTTCTTTACAGAAAGAGTGATTGATTTATGGAATAAAATTCCTCAATAGGTAGTAGCAACAAACACTGTGGGGGACTTTAAAAATGCATGGGACAAGCATAGGGCTATCCTACGAACTAGATAAGTTTATACTGTTAGGTAAGGTCGGGCAGACTTGCTGGGCCTATGGCTCTTATCTGCCGTCAATATCTATGTTTCTATGTTTCTATTTAAGCATTTCTCTTTAATTTTCAAACTCATTATATACTCCAGGAGTAAACATAACACCTATAATTATTAATTGTATTAAAGGGACATTAAACACTTGACTGCAAAAAATCATTTAAACTAACTGCTACTGAATAATAATAAAAAAACGAGTACAGCTCTTTATGCTGTAGATTCAGCTTACACAAAACATTTCAAGAAAATTGTTTCTAATAGTATACATATCCAGGGCTTGATGCAGCTATGTATGCCGCCATATTTTACCAGCACAGGAGTCACATGACATGCTTTTCATACTGTATCTCCCTATAATGTATGCATAAAAAAAGCACAACAGGAGCACTCAATATTATGCAGACAGAGCTTGTGCTGCAGTTTAGTTACTGAAATAAAACATTTTATTATTATGCTTTTCTATGTAAAAAAAGCTTACTTTTCAAACATTACCACTCTGACATTCCTAAGTGTGCACTGTGAATGCACGGCACTCGGCAGGGTTATAAATGTAAATCTGACAAGCTCCGGTCTCCGGTCTGGAGAGGGAGGGGCCGAGGGGGGAGAGAGAGCAGAGAGACTCCAGTCCATGGGAGAAAAGACTGAATAACTCATGCTGTAAATACTTTTTCCTGGAGTCAGTCTTTTCTCCCACGGACTGGAGTCTCTCTGCTCTCTCTCCACACTCGGCCCCTCCCTCTCCAGACCGGAGCTTGTCAGATTTACATTTATAACCCTGCCGAGTGCCGTGCATTCACAGTGCACACTTAGGAATGTCAGAGTGGTAATGTTTGAAAAGTAAGCTTTTTTTTACATAGAAAAGCATAATAATAAAATGTTTTATTTCAGTAACTAAACAGCAGCACAAGCTCTGTCTGCATAATATTGAGTGCTGCTGCTGTGTTTCCTATATGCATGCATACATTATAGGGAGATATTAAGTGCGTGCCATGTGACTCTGCATTGAGTCACATGACTGTTGTGCCCCAGTGTAACGTGCGTTCTAATATGGCACCTTACATGGGACAATCAAGCACCTTATTAGCATTCATCTACAAATCAATTATTTGGGGTAAGCTGAACAAATAAAGCAGACAGTAGTGGTTACTTGATTTGAATTCATAAGAAAACATTATTTTTAATTATTTTTATCAGGTGTTAAGTGTCCCTTTAAGGTTTAAACATGCAGTATAGACACAGATTTAGAAACTGTTAATTTTGACAGCAAATTTTGATTTAGTTTTAGTCATAGTCTTTTGACTAAAATTACATTTTGATTTAGTTTTAGTCATAGTTTTTTGACTAAAATGCCATTTTAGTTTTAGTCATATTTGAGTCATCAGAATTTCTTTCGTTTTATGCTCATTTTAGTCAAATTTTAGTCGACGAAATTAACACTGTTTAGACGTATATTACACCTCCTGCTCCTATTTTCCAGGTCTTCCAGTTTGTCATTAATGTCTGCCAATTCCTGTTGTTGATCAGCCATTTGCTGAGTTATGGTTGTAATGTCTTCTTCCAGTGTTTCTTCTTTTTCTTCCAAGGATTCTAACTTGGATCCCAGTTCCGAGATATCCTGTTTGATTTCAGTGAGACTGTTTGTAACAGTGTTCTGGAGGGTGTCCATCTTTTCCCACATTTTGTCAAATAT
This sequence comes from Bombina bombina, assembly GCF_027579735.1. NCBI lineage: Eukaryota > Metazoa > Chordata > Amphibia > Anura > Bombinatoridae > Bombina > Bombina bombina. The sequence goes on along the minus strand of NC_069501.1, from coordinate 528,253,611 downwards.
TGTGGATATGTCTTGTTTGGAGACATGGTTCCTTATGTCACTTCTGGTAATGGGTATATTATTACCCGCTGGGGATGTTGGTTCTATAACTTCTTCCATTTCTTCCTCAGTTACAACAATTTCTTTATCATGAGCCTTTTCTCCTTTCTGAGGTTTAAAAAATATATTGGCTGTTGCAGGTTTATTTGTAGCATTTAGTTTACTTTGTCTTTTGATTGACATGATATAGCTCATATAATAAAATGGAGGAACACTTGAAATGATCTAGCTGTTGAGCAAAGGATAGCAAGACCTCTGTTTATGTCCTGAAGTGGGAGAAAGTCTGCTGCAGCACTAGTGTTTTAATAGCACTTTTGAGTCACATGCAAAGCCGGAGTGGTTTACAGGAGAAAAATAAATTGCAGGGGGTGATTTATATAGGGTGAATGTTCTGTGTCAATGTTATTTTACTTCCATCCAAAGTTTCTGAGTAGTTTTGGTGATATGCTGTGTACTATAGATAGGTACAATCTGTGCTATATCACCATACAATGCTATTTCTTTTTATGTGTTATTTTGTGATCCAGCTTTCACATTTTAATGCTTTAGGTACTTATCCTTCCTCTGCAGCCCGATTCATTAACATCATGTAGGATTAAAAGTCTTTATTAAATAGTAGGCATGTTGCTGCTCAAGTCTCTCTTGCTGCTTATAATCACTTTATTAACATGCTGCCTCCCACGTGGCTGACTCCCTGCTATGGCGTCTTAAAATTGTCTTTCTTCCTCAATCACCCTGTAGATTAATTGCTTGCCATATTCCCCTCTAAACTCCTTACCCTTTGATGTGGCAGCTTCCTTGCAGTTTTATCCTCTGTTTTCTCTCCATCTTATCTGATTCTTAGGAGACCGGCATTTTGGTTCTTTTACTCCTCAGCTTGCAAGACGTCAAAGACTGCAGCGTTATGTCAGCTTTTACACTGAGCAAACTGAGTGGTCATAAAACACAGAGGATTGATGTATAAACACTCCGGTGGTGTTTTAGTGACCCTCTAGGAGCTTATGATAACCGTTTCTCCACTTTTCTTATTCACTGCACCCGGAGCTCACAAATCACACGTCCTCCATTATGCCTGCCTTGGCTCCGCCCCCCCAATAGTCATATTTAAAGGGACACTTTACTTCAAATTGTATTTGGTTTACGAAAATAGATAATCCCTTTATTACCCAATTCCCAGTTTGGTATGTAAGTCTCTGTAGTCTGTCCCCTTATTTCAGTGCTTTTGACATAATTTAATTTTAGCCAATCAATGTTGACTCCTATAGGAAGTGCTCATAGATTCTATAGAATGTATTTATAATTTGTCACATTTATTGGATATATTGAAATGTCTAGGTTTTTATTGTAGTTAGGGATGCTGTATATATGTATATACACTGTATTGTATTATAGCAAATTTAGGCCTAGATTTGGAGTTCGGCGGTAGCCGTCAAAACCAGCGTTAGAGGCTCCTAACGCTGGTTTTGGCCGCCCGCTGGTATTTGGAGTCAGTGATTAAAGGGTCTAACGCTCACTTTTCAGCCGCGACTTTTCCATACCGCAGATCCCCCTACGCCATTTGCGTAGCCTATATTTTCAATGGGATCTTTCTAACGCTGGTATTTAGAGTCGTTTCTGAAGTGAGCGTTAGAGCTCTAACGACAAGATTCCAGCCGCCTGAAAATAGCAGGAGTTAAGAGCTTTCTGGCTAACGCCGGTTTATAAAGCTCTTAACTACTGTACCCTAAAGTACACTAACACCCATAAACTACCTATGTACCCCTAAACCGAGGTCCCCCCACACCGCCGCCACTCGATTAAAATTTTTAACCCCTAATCTGCCGACCGCCACCTACGTTATACTTATGTACCCCTAATCTGCTGCCCCTAACCCCGCCGACCCCTGTATTACATTTATTAACCCCTAACTTGCCCCCCACAACGTCGCCGCCAGCTACTTAAAATAATTAACCCCTAATCTTCCGACCGCAAATCGCCGCCACCTACGTTATCCCTATGTACCCCTAATCTGCTGCCCTAACATCGCCGACCCCTATATTATATTTATTAACCCCTAATCTGCCCCCCTCAACGTCGCCGACACCTGCCTACACTTATTAACCCCTAATCTGCCGAGCGGACCTGAGCGCTACTATAATAAATGTATTAACCCCTAATCCGCCTCACTAACCCTATCATAAATAGTATTAACCCCTAATCTGCCCTCCCTAACATCGCCGACACCTAACTTCAATTATTAACCCCTAATCTGCCGACCTGAGCTCACCGCTATTCTAATAAATGTATTAACCCCTAAAGCTAAGTCTAACCCTAACACTAACACCCCCCTAAGTTAAATATAATTTTTATCTAACGAAATAAATTAACTCTTATTAAATAACTTATTCCTATTTAAAGCTAAATACTTACCTGTAAAATAAATCATAATATAGCTACAATATAAATTATAAATATATTATAGCTATTTTAGGATTAATATTTATTTTACAGGCAACTTTGTTATTATTTTAACCAGGTAAAATAGCTATTAAATAGTTAAGAACTATTTAATAGTTACCTAGTTAAAATAATAACAAATTTACCTGTAAAATAAATCCTAACCTAAGTTATAATTAAACCTAACACTACCCTATCAATAAAATAATTAAATAAACTACCTACAATTACCTACAATTAACCTAACACTACACTATCAATAAATTAATTAAACACAATTCCTACAAATAAATACAATTAAATAAACTAGCTAAAGTACAAAAAATAAAAAAGAACTAAGTTACAGAAAATAAAAAAATATTTACAAACATAAGAAAAATATTACAACAATTTTAAACTAATTACACCTACTCTAAGCCCCCTAATAAAATAACAAAGCCCCCCAAAATAAAAAATTCCCTACCCTATTCTAAATTAAAAAAGTTACAAGCTCTTTTACCTTACCAGCCCTGAACAGGGCCCTTTGCGGGGCATGCCCCAAGAATTTCAGCTCTTTTGCCTGTAAAAAAAAACATACAATACCCCCCCCCCAACATTACAACCCACCACCCACATACCCCTAATCTAACCCAAACCCCCCTTAAATAAACCTAACACTAAGCCCCTGAAGATCTTCCTACCTTGTCTTCACCATCCAGGTATCACCGATCCGTCCTGGCTCCAAGATCTTCATCCAACCCAAGCGGGGGTTGGCGATCCATAATCCGGTCCAGAAGAGGCTCCAAAGTCTTCCTCCTATCCGGCAAGAAGAGGACATCCGGACCGGCAAACATCTTCTCCAAGCGGCATCTTCGATCTTCTTCCATCCGGAGCGAAGCGGCAGGATCCTGAAGACCTCCAGCGCGGAACATCCATCCGGACCGACGACTGAACGACGAATGACTGTTCCTTTAAGGGACGTCATCCAAGATGGCGTCCCTCGGATTCCGATTGGCTGATAGGATTCTATCAGCCAATCGGAATTAAGGTAGGAATTTTCTGATTGGCTGATGGAATCAGCCAATCAGAATCTAGTTCAATCCGATTGGCCGATCCAATCAGCCAATCAGATTGAGCTCGCATTCTATTGGCTGATCGGAACAGCCAATAGAATGCGAGCTCAATCTGATTGGCTGATTGGATCAGCCAATCGGATTGAACTTGATTCTGATTGGCTGATTCCATCAGCCAATCAGAAAATTCCTACCTTAATTCCGATTGGCTGATAGAATCCTATCAGCCAATCGGAATTCGAGGGACGCCATCTTGGATGACGTCCCTTAAAGGAACAGTCATTCGTCGTTCAGTCGTCGGTCCGGATGGATGTTCCGCGCTGGAGGTCTTCAGGATCCTGCCGCTTCGCTCCGGATGGAAGAAGATCGAAGATGCCGCTTGGAGAAGATGTTTGCCGGTCCGGATGTCCTCTTCTTGCCGGATAGGAGGAAGACTTTGGAGCCTCTTCTGGACCGGATTATGGATCGCCAACCCCCGCTTGGGTTGGATGAAGATCTTGGAGCCAGGACGGATCGGTGATACCTGGATGGTGAAGACAAGGTAGGAAGATCTTCAGGGGCTTAGTGTTAGGTTTATTTAAGGGGGGTTTGGGTTAGATTAGGGGTATGTGGGTGGTGGGTTGTAATGTTGGGGGGGGGGTATTGTATGTTTTTTTTTACAGGCAAAAGAGCTGAAATTCTTGGGGCATGCCCCGCAAAGGGCCCTGTTCAGGGCTGGTAAGGTAAAAGAGCTTGTAACTTTTTTAATTTAGAATAGGGTAGGGAATTTTTTATTTTGGGGGGCTTTGTTATTTTATTAGGGGGCTTAGAGTAGGTGTAATTAGTTTAAAATTGTTGTAATATTTTTCTTATGTTTGTAAATATTTTTTTATTTTCTGTAACTTAGTTCTTTTTTATTTTTTGTACTTTAGCTAGTTTATTTAATTGTATTTATTTGTAGGAATTGTGTTTAATTAATTTATTGATAGTGTAGTGTTAGGTTAATTGTAGGTAATTGTAGGTAGTTTATTTAATTATTTTATTGATAGGGTAGTGTTAGGTTTAATTATAACTTAGGTTAGGATTTATTTTACAGGTAAATTTGTTATTATTTTAACTAGGTAACTATTAAATAGTTCTTAACTATTTAATAGCTATTGTACCTGGTTAAAATAATTACAAAGTTGCCTGTAAAATAAATATTAATCCTAAAATAGCTATAATATAATTATAATTTATATTGTAGCTATATTAGGATTTATTTTACAGGTAAGTATTTAGCTTTAAATAGGAATAAGTTATTTAATAAGAGTTAATTTATTTCGTTAGATAAATATTATATTTAACTTAGGGGGGTGTTAGTGTTAGGGTTAGACTTAGCTTTAGGGGTTAATCCATTTATTAGAATAGCGGTGAGCTCCGGTCGGCAGATTAGGGGTTAATAATTGAAGTTAGGTGTCGGCGATGTTAGGGAGGGCAGATTAGGGGTTAATACTATTTATGATAGGGTTAGTGAGGCGGATTAGGGGTTAATAACTTTATTATAGTAGCGCTCAGGTCCGCTCGGCAGATTAGGGGTTAATAAGTGTAGGCAGGTGTCGGCGACGTTGTGGGGGGCAGGTTAGGGGTTAATAAATATAATATAGGGGTCGGCGGTGTTAGGGGTAGCAGATTAGGGGTACATAGGGATAACGTAGGTGGCGGCGGTTTACGGAGCGGCAGATTAGGGGTTTAAAAAAATATGCAGGGGTCAGCGATAGCGGGGGCGGCAGATTAGGGGTTAATAAGTGTAAGGTTAGGGGTGTTTAGACTCGGGGTACATGTTAGAGTGTTAGGTGCAGACGTAGGAAGTGTTTCCCCATAGCAAACAATGGGGCTGCGTTAGGAGCTGAACGCTGCTTTTTTGCAGGTGTTAGGTTTTTTTTCAGCTCAAACAGCCCCATTGTTTCCTATGGGAGAATCGTGCACGAGCACGTTTTTGAGGCCGGCCGCGTCCGTAAGCAACTCTGGTATCGAGAGTTGCATTTGCGGTAAAAATGCTCTACGCTCCTTTTTTGGAGCCTAACGCAGCATTTGTTTGAACTCTCGATACCAGAGTTAATTTTATGGTGCGGCCAGAAAAAAGCCCGCGGAGCGTTAACAGCCCTTTTACCGCCGAACTCCAAATCTAGGCCTTAGTCAGGTTCTGGAGGCTTCATAGCTGTTGGATATTTGGCAGGTTTATCTTATTACACAATAGGTGGCGCTGTTTGTTATAAACTAAGCACTTGTGAAAGATTGTAAGGGTTAAACCCCAGGATGCTATTTAAACAGGTGAATCTGTACAAATGTTTAACACATGATTAAGGGGCATGTGCCCCGAAACGTTGTGGTTTTTCTTGACTCTGTGATGATTTGATACATCGCATTAAATACTATTTGGCATATTTGGATATCCTCCTTTTTTTTTCATTATTAGTATATGTTGCTGGGAGTTTTGGTGGTAACTTCAGGAGGGTTCTATTCAGTTGGATTGCTGTGCTGGATTCTACTTGCTTCTAATTTGTATATTACCACTGGTATCCGTGCACCTCCAAGCCAATTTAAGAATGTTTAGTGAAGAAGAACGTTTAGGGTCTCAAACTTTTACTTACACAGAGTTTGAAGCTTCCAGGATTACAACCCTTGTTAAGGGTTCACAAAACTTTTTACACACAGCCCCTACACAGTTGGCAAGCAATCAGTATAAAAAATTCAAAGAAGCAATTGGCCTATGATCTTCATGCTACAACATTGGCTGAATACCACCGGGTCAAAAGGATCCCTCGGGGGTTACGCATGAAGACCAGACCTATCTTATTGAAGGACAACCAAGATTATTGCCGGAAATTCGAACAGATCCTCAACAAATGCTCCTTTGATCTGATAGTGCTAACGGTTGAATACCTCCAGAAAGACTTGGATGTTTTAAAAGAGTCTATTACCAGACTGGAGGAGAAGATCCATCAGAACTTTTCTGCAGAAGATTTTGTCAAATTGCAGACAGGCAATAAGGAGCTGCTATCAATAATGAGGAAGACCATTGAGTAGAGGAAGAGGTTAAAGTTTCATAGAGATTCGGAGGACTATGCCTCTAACAGAGTGGTTGCATGACCTGCAGGGTAAAGAGTGCAACGTCACTTCCAGTTCTCGAAGGAAGCACTATCTGCAAGGAGCAGCGTCTGAGAGTAGCTCTGATTCCTCAACGGATTTTTCTCACGAAGAAGGAGCGGACAGCACAGGCGGCGGGGTCGGAAACATCGCAACTGCCAGCAAAGATATTCAGGTATCGCAGAAGCCCGGCAAGGTAATAGCAAACAGGACAATGAGAGCCCGCAACAAAGTATAGTGATCAACATATCGGACTGTCCTTTAAATGAGCGAGAGTCCACGATCCTCCAGAGGGGCCTTTCCTTTTGTCCCTATAGAGACTGTGACTTTTTCAATCTTAGGAGAGATATGCATAAGTTTTTTCGAAATATCAGTCTTAAATTTTGGCATAATAATCGTATTGATTATAATCAAGATGCAGTCTCTGGTCTAAGGGATTCTATGAATGTTGGTGATAATATGAGTAGTATGGTAATAGGTGATAATTTGAATAAACCACTGAGCATCAAACATTTGGGTTTATTTAATAAAAGTGCTTTTTATCCTGCCAATACTCACCATAGCATAGAAACATTTGAACATCTTGTTTTAGCAGATTTAGATAAATTGCAGTCTAAAGTGCAAAAACTAAAATCTAAACAGCCAAGACTAGTGAATTTTACAGCAGCTGATCAGTTGGCCCTTAAGACCTTAAAATCTAATGATAAATTAATTTTGAAGCAGGCAGATAAGGGCGGAGCAACAGTTATACTTAACAACGCAGATTTTATAAATGAGATTAGACATCAATTGAACACTGGCAGTGTATATAAGGAGATTCAAGGTAATCCCATTATAAAGATCAATAAGGAGATACAGACAACTATTAAGTTTGCTTTAAATAATGGTATTGTGGATGATAAAACAGATAAGTTCTTGACAGTTAAGGATCCGATTACACCTGTTTTGTACATCCTACCAAAGATCCACAAGTCCTTGACTGCTCCACCAGGGCGTCCAATTGTGGCGGGCACTGATTCCATTTTTTCTAAGGTCTCAATATTTTTGGATAGAATTTTGAGACCACTGGTGGAGCAGTCAAGTACTTTTTTGAGGGATGCTAATTATTTTCTATTGAAACTTAGGGATCTGCAACTTCAAACTGATAAGTTCATTCTGTTCAGTCTGGACGTTACCAGTTTATACACGTCCATTTTGCATGCTAGTGGCTTAGGGGCTGTACAATACGCTTTACTGACCGCAGGCATTTATTCACAGGCACAGATCTGGTTTATCATGCAATTGTTGGAGATTATATTATATAATAACTATTTTTTGTTTGAGGATTGCTTTTATTTGCAGCAACAGGGTACAGCCATGGGCTCCAACGTCGCCCCGAATTATGCCAACATTTTTATGAATTTGTTTGAAGAGAAATTTGTGTTTAAGAATTCCTTGTTTCGTCAATATGGCGACACCTGGTGGCGCTATATTGACGATATTTTTGGGGTATGGTTGGGCGACGTTGGAGACCTTGAGCTATTTATGGCAGAGCTGAATAATTCCACATGCAACATCAAATTTAAGCTAGTTCATAGCAAGGTTTACATTGATATTTTGGATGTGACTGTGTCAAAGGATGGATTTGGTTTTAAAATCGATATGTTTATGAAAGAAACGGATAGAAATAATCTATTGGTTTACAATAGTGCACACCATCCTACTTTGATAAAGTCACTACCCAAGAGTCAAACGCATTGTGGCAGATGAGTCAAAAGTTCCTGTTAGACTCTGAAATGGGGCAAACATTTCTTAAGAGGGGTTACCCTAGGGATTTAATTTCTAACACCATTGGAACTGTAGCCCAGATGGATAGGGATTCCCTTCTTAAGCCTCGGCAATCCAAGAAAAATGACAAAAAAGATAAGAAAAATAAGAGAATTATTTTTGTGTCTGAATATTCGAGACAAAGCCAACAGATACAACAAAGGGGTTTTTTGGTTAAGCACACCACAAAAGGACTGTTTGATCTTAGCACACAAATTGTGGGAGTGCTACCGAAGTGAACAAAACAATTGCAAGACAACAAAAAGTATCGGTGCACATCCAACCACTTAAATCCACTCTTTCATAGCATATTTGTATATGCTTCTGTCTGTCAAATATACTTACATAGCTTCTAATAAGATTGGGATCAACATCTCGCAATAATATTGGCTTATATTTGAGCTGCAAAAACAAATATACTTCTATCTGCTAAATATACTTATATAGTTCAAATAAAATTGGGATTAACATCTCGCAATAATACTGACTTATATTTATGCTGCAAAAAAATTGCCTGTTAAATATGCCTTTAAATTTAAATAAAAACTTCTGTCTGCTAAATATACTTACATAGTTCAAATAAGATTGGGATAAACATCTCACAATAATGTTGACTTATATTTATGCTGCAAAAAATTGCCTGTTTAAATTTAAATAAAATAGGGATCTTAGTCACACAATATGATCATATTCTGCTAAGCCAGTCACCACTTACAAGGTGTCCCATATTAGACTGGTCCTAACACTAACCAGTTTCCACACTGCAGCAAGTCATGTCTACACAGTGTGAAGCTTTCTAGCTTATTAAGTATATCACAATTTATCTGGAACACACCTGGGCTGGGTGGCGTGCATTAACCAAAGGGGAGGGATTTGGTCAGCTCCCTATTCAAAGACACAACAAAGGGTTTTTTTGGTTAGGCACACCACAAAAGGACTCTTTGATCTTAGCACACATATTGTGGGAGTGCTACCGAAGTGACCAAAACAATTACAAGACAACAAAAGGTATCGGTGCACATCCAACCACTTTAGTCCACTCTTTCATGGCATATTTGTATATGCTTCTGTCTGTCAAATATACTTACATAGCTTCTAATAAGATTGGGATCAACATCTCGCAATAATATTGGGTTATATTTGAGCTGCAAAAACAAATATACTTCTATCTGCTAAATATACTTACATAGTTCAAATAAAATTGGGATTAAAATCTCGCAATAATATTGATTTATATTTATGCTGCAAAAAAATTGCCTGTTAAATATGCAAAAAAAGATAAGAAAGATAGAATTATTTTTGTGTCTGAATATTCGAGACAAAGCCAACAGATAGTTAGCATTATCCGCAGACATTGGGATATTTTCAGCAAAGGCAATCTGGGGGTTCAGGAGTTCAGCCAATTGCCAATGCCAGCTTACAAGAGAAGCAAAAGCTTGAGAGATATGTTGATTCGGACTGACATTGGCTCTGGGAAGACACTTACCCAGCATTACATGAAATACATGATTAAGTGCCCATGTGGGCGGGCCTACATTAGGGAGTCCACCAGGAGGGTCCATGACCGCATCACAGAACACAAAAGTAACATCAGATGTAAAATAATGACAGCTCCTGTGGTACATCATTTTCTAGCAGCAGGTCATCACATTAGCCAGCTTCGGTTCCAGGTTATTGAGCAGGTTAAAGTACCTAGAAGAGGTGGCAATAGAGATGTATTGCTCAAACAAAGAGAGACTTTTTGGATCTTTCACCTCAAAACCCTGGAACCGAAGAGGTTAAATAGGGAGATAGATTGGTCAGTATTTTATTAAGCAGAGACTTTCTGTAGTACATTGCTATATTGATTTCTTGTATTTAAATATAGGATATAGGAAGTGCTCATAGATTCTATAGAATGTATTTATAATTTGTCACATTTATTGGATATATTGAAATGTCTAGGTTTTTAGTGTAGTTAGGGATGCTGTATATATGTATATACACTGTATTGTATTATAGCAAATTTAGTCAGGTTCTGGAGGCTTCATAGCTGTTGGTAATTTGGATATTTGGCAGGTTTATCTTATGACACAACAATAGGTGGCGCTGTTTGTTATAAACTAAGCACTTGTGAAAGATTGTAAGGGTTAAACCCCAGGATGCTATTTAAACAGGTGAATCTGTACAAATGTTTAACACATGATTAAGGGGCATGTGTCCCCCGAAACGTTGTGGTTTTTCTTGACTCTGTGATAATTTGATACATTGCATTAAATACTATTTGGCATATTTGGATATCCTCCTTTTTTTCATTATTAGTATATGTTGCTGGGAGTTTTGGTGGTAACTCCAGGAGGGTTCTATCCAGTTGGATTTCTGTGCTGGATTCTACTTGCTTCTAATTTGAGCACAATGTTACCTATATGGCAAACATAAACTAGCTGTGCACTGTCAAAATGTACTGAGATAAGAGGCGGCCATTCAAGAGCTTAGAAATTAGAATATGAGCCTACATAGGTTTAGCTTTCAACAAAAAATTTTGGCTGTGCAAAGCTAGTAAATGGGTAGTAAAGGTGATATCTATATTTTTAAACAATAGCAATTTTGGTGTTGACTGTCCCTTTAAAGATATAAATAATGGTTTAACTATTCATACTCCACCTTAGTATTAACAAAAATGCTATATTAAATGGAACATTGTACACTACATTTTTATTTGCATACATGTTTTCTTGATGTACCATATATAAGACATCTTAAAGTTATTTTTTTAAAATCTATTTTTTTTTTTTTTTACTTTTAAATAACATGGGCTGATATTAAGACTTGTAATCAAGCCTGTAATGGGTAATTTCATATGCAGGGGAGGGGGATAGAGTTTGTTCTTCCTGCTTTCTCATTCCCTTTCATTGGTTTCATTGGTCCCAACCTAGTTTGATGAAGATTGCTAAAGTAGTAGCTACTAATTTTTTTAATGGTTTTATTTTGAATTTTTCTAACAGTATATGTGCATATTTTTCTTTGTAGTAGTGTGTATTACATGTATATATTACATGAATACAAAAAACATACAGATTTTGTTTTAGGATTACTCTCCTTTATTCTGAAACATAATTATTTTCTTTTCAAGGATAAATGCTATCAGCAAATTCTTGGGACAGCAATGGGGGACGTGCTGTGCCCCTACATTTGCTTGTCTTTACCTTGGTAAATGGGAGTATGATTGTATATGGAACAGTGATGAAACCACTAATGCATTTATAGCTCTTTGGCTAAGATTTATCGATGATATGTTCCTCCTATGGGAGGACACTGAGATGAAATTAATTGAATTCATGCAAAAATTAAATCGGAATACCTGGAACTTGAAATTTACTTATACTTACAGTATGGAAGAAATAACATTTCTAGATCTGAGAATTCTGAATGTAAATAATGTCTTAAAGACAGCTACATTTCGTAAGGAAACTGCAGGGAATGCTTTATTATCATTTGATAGTCATCATCCCAAGAAATTAATTCAAAACATCCCATATGGTCAACTTTTGAGGCATAAAAGAAATTGTAGTGATTCTGAACAATTTAAATTGGAAGCAAAATTCTTAAAAAATAGATTCAAAGAAAGAGGATATCCTCAACAATGTCTAAAACAAGCATTTGCAAAAACCAAAATCAAAAATAGGGATGATTTACTATATAATGAAACTAGGAAAGTACAAGATAATTCTCTAGTTAGATTTATAGGAACATATAATAATAGATGACAAGACATCCGTGCAGTACTCAATAAACATTGGCATGTTTTACTTATAGACAAATCTATAGTGAAATTTGTTGGGCAGGTTCCTCTAATGACACCAAAAAGAGCACCAAATCTGAAAGATTTGTTAGTTCACAGCCATCTTGAAACTGAAGTTGCAGGAACTTGGTTAAATAAGAAAAAGGATGGCAATTATAAATGCTCCAAATGTTCAGTTTGTGAAAATATGCTAATAGGAAGAAATTTCAGTGACAAATTTGGTAACTTCCATTACGTAAAAGGCCACATTACTTGTAAAAGCGAAGGAGTAGTGTACATGGTATTTTGTAATTGTCCCCTGTATTACATTGGGAAAACTTACAGGGAATTGAAAGAAAGAATAATGGAACACAAAAGGGATATCAAAAATAAATGTATAAACACTAGTAGTGCCCGACATTTCTTTGAACATCATGATAGCAATAAAAATATTCTGAAATTCAGAGGCTTGGAACTGGTAGATTTAAAGGGAAGAGGTGGCAACCTTGACCAAATTTTACTTCGTAAAGAAAGTAAATGGATATTCAACTTGAAGAGTCTAAAACCTTCAGGTTTAAATGAAGAGCTTAATTTTGGTGCATTTTTAGGTGAATAATTATATTGAGCCTGACATATATGATAAAAAGTAATAAGAGTGATATATTAAACTCTTTCAATACTATAAATAAAATGATTCCTTTAAAACTTTGGCACTCTGAAGCACACAAGTTCACGCTCATACTGTCAGTTTAAAATACAAACATGTTTAGCATTGTTAAAACTATTTGACATTAGTTTCAAAATTTCTAGGAATGTTTATATTCAGAAACATTGTATTCTTATGAATGTGTATAACATTTCACCAGGGGCTTGTATATAATGAATAAAATAAGAAGGCTGAGCATTCTGTTTAAAATCTAAGGAATGAGAACTCCAATCATATACAGCCCGAAGAAGCCCGTAATGAGCACGGGTGAAACGCGCGTAGCTGCTTGTTTGTTTTACAGCAGTGTGTTCAGCTGAACACAATTGTAAGTAATTCTCTGCATTACTTTCAAATATTCCTACCCGACATTGAATATCGAAGGCGTGCTGAGCACTTAAAGAGCCTTTCAAGAACGGAGGAGGAAAAAAATTTCAAGTAATTATTCCGGATCAGTAAATCACTGAGCGTGGACTGGTTGGAAGCGAGCAAGTAATATTCAGCCACAGTATGGCCACTCACTATAACAGGTAAGATTGAAGCAAGATTCATTTGATACTGTGTGGATTCACTATATGCCTAAGAGATACATCGAGATAGTAAGCAGAGACTGCTACATTTAAATGCTGGTGAAGTTTGGCCAGTGGAAGATGGATTTAAATTAGAGCAGAGGCTGCATTCGCCTTGGCGTGTGTATGTGAAGTGACTGACCATTTTGCGATACCACCAGTGTGAGTCAACCTGGCATAGTGTTGGGCCTGCATTAACGCTTTTACCTATCGCATGAGTGGATTACAATTATACATCTGTGTGATGTTTGGAAATACTTGACCGGGACTAATGGATCATATCTTGGACTTTAATTAGTCTTAAATGTCAACCCGGGTTGATTTGTTGATCTTGATTATGTTTTAATGCAGATATATGTAATTATGTTACTGAAATAACAAGTTAATATAAATGTATCAATTTATAAAGAAAGCTGTGATAATGTTTATTTGTTACATAACTTAGGTTTAAGCATATACTGATGTGTGATATAGTCTGCTGCTGGAATTAATAAGGGTTCTGAAATTCTTTTTGTATTACATATATATATATATATATAAATATATATACACAAATATATATACACAGTATATATATATATAATATATATATAATTGATGTATACTGTACCTTCACACATGAAATATATGTTTATTTTGAAGATCTACAGGCCAACTTTAGGTTTCATGTCTCTTTAAAATATGAAAATTCAATAAAAATGTTTAAATGCACTGATTAGAAGATAAATACTTTAAACAAAATAATCCCTTGTTCAAAACTTATTATAACAAGTCAACTATTATTATTATAAACAAAAATGATGAGAAAATATTTTAAATGTTTAATTGTTTTTAATATGTAAAATTTTAGAATTCATATTTGAAAATATATATATTCATGTGCCAATATAAACTTTTTTTAGCTGAGTGGAAAATGCCTTTGTAAAGGAAGCCACATTTTACACTAGGAGAATTGTTAATAATAACTGCATTGATGCAAAAAATATTTTCCTAAGAGAATTGGTGGGGTAAACGGAGTAAAGCAGGATCAGAGGAATCTGATCCTTTCTGAAATGATTCAAAGCGCTAGAAAAGTAGCTGGATTCAACCGGACACAAAGAGATTGCCTTAAGAGATTCTCTGATATGTGCAGAAGACAAAAATAAATTTAAAAAAATCAATTTTAAGATTTCTGCAATTATGTAAGTATCTTTTTATGCCCTTAAAAATCTGCATTGCACATGACTTTGTACAGTGGCCTTTTGTTATAAGATAAGGTATCATGCCTTAAAAAAACCTTTGTTTCCATTGTATTTATAAACATATATATTGCTAAAGATCCATGTAATTTCTACTGCATAATAATTCTTTGAATGGGACACTATACTTTTTACGCATTCCCCAAAAAAGTATCTTAAAGGGATAGTCTAGCCAAAATTAAAACTTGCTTGATTCAGGCAATTTTAAGCAACTTTCTAATTTACTCCTATTATCAATTTTTCTTCGTTCTCTTGGTATCTATATTTGAAAAAGCAAGAATGCAAGTTTAGGAGCTGGACAATTTTTGGTTCAGCACCTGGGTAGCACTTGCTGATTGGTAGCTGCATTTACATTTTGTCTGTCAATTTCCAGATGTTCTTGTTGCAGGTCTTGCATCTCAATAAAAAAATACCATTGTTCGGTCTGAAAACTACGTGCCAACTCCAATATATTAACTAAATTGGTCAAAATAACATAATTTATGTAAGAACTTACCTGATAAATTCATTTCTTTCATATTAGCAAGAGTCCATGAGCTAGTGACGTATGGGATATACATTCCTACCAGGAGGGGCAAAGTTTCCCAAACCTTAAAATGCCTATAAATACACCCCTCACCACACCCACAATTCAGTTTAACGAATAGCCAAGAAGTGGGGTGATAAGAAAAAAGTGCGAAAGCATAAAAAATAAGGAATTGGAATAATTGTGCTTTATACAAAAAAATCATAACCACCACAAAAAAAGGGCGGGCCTCATGGACTCTTGCTAATATGAAAGAAATGAATTTATCAGGTAAGTTCTTACATAAATTATGTTTTCTTTCATGTAATTAGCAAGAGTCCATGAGCTAGTGACGTATGGGATAATGACTACCCAAGATGTGGATCTTTCCACACAAGAGTCACTAGAGAGGGAGGGATAAAATAAAGACAGCCAATTCCTGCTGAAAATAATCCACACCCAAAATAAAGTTTAATGAAAAAACATAAGCAGAAGATTCAAACTGAAAACGCTGCCTGAAGTACTTTTCTACCAAAAACTGCTTCAGAAGAAGAAAATACAACAAAATGGTAGAATTTGGTAAAAGTATGCAAAGAGGACCAAGTTGCCGCTTTGCAAATCTGATCAACCGAAGCTGCATTCCTAAACGCCCAGGAAGTAGAAACTGACCTAGTAGAATGAGCTGTAATCCTATGAGGCGGAGTCTTACCCGACTCAACATAGGCAAGATGAATTAAAGATTTCAACCAAGATGCCAAATAAACTTGAAGTCTTTCGGAAAGACTTAGTAGCTTCAACATAATATTTCAAAGCTCTAATAACATCCAAAGAATGCAACGATTTCTCCTTAGAATTCTTAGGATTAAGACATAATGAAGGAACCACAATGTCTCTACTAATGTTGTTGGAATTCACAACTTAGGTAAAAATTCAAAAGAAGTTCGCAACACCGCCTTATCCTGATGAAAAATCAGAAAAGGAGACTCACAAGAAAGAGCAGATAATTCAGAAACCCTTCTGGCAGAAGAGATGGCCAAAAGGAACAAAACTTTCCAAGAAAGTAATTTAATATCCAATGAATGCATAGGTTCAAATGGAGGAGCTTGAAGAGCCCCCAGAACCAAATTCAAACTCCAAGGAGGAGAAATTGACTTAATGACAGGCTTTATACGAACCAAAGCTTGTACAAAACAATGAATATCAGGAAGAATAGCAATCTGTCTGTGAAAAAGAACAGAAAGAGCAGAGATTTGACCTTTCAAGGAACTTGCGGACAAACCCTTATCTAAACCATCCTGAAGAAACTGTAATATTCTCGGTATTCTAAAAGAATGCCAAGAAAAATGATGAGAAAGACACCAAGAAATATAAGTCTTCCAGACTCTATAATATATCTCTCTGGATACAGATTTACGAGCCTGTAACATAGTATTAATCACAGAGTCAGAGAAACCTCTTTGACCAAGAATCAAGCGTTCAATCTCCATACCTTTAAATTTAAGGATTTCAGATCCTGATGGAAAAAAGGACCTTGAGACAAAAGGTCTGGTCTTAACGGAAGAGTCCACGGTTGGCAAGAGGCCATCCGGACAAGATCCGCATACCAAAACCTGTGAGGCCATGCCGGAGCTACCAGCAGAACAAACGAGCATTCCTTCAGAATCTTGGAGATTACTCTTGGAAGAAGAACTAGAGGCGGAAGGATATAGGCAGGATGATACTTCCAAGGAAGTGATAATGCATCCACTGCCTCCGCCTGAGGATCCCGGGATCTGGACAGATACCTGGGAAGTTTCTTGTTTAGATGAGAAGCCATCAGATCTATTTCTGGAAGTTCCCACATTTGAACAATCTGAAGAAATACCTCTGGGTGAAGAGACCATTCGCCCGGATGCAACGTTTGGCGACTGAGATAATCCGCTTTCCAATTGTCCATACCTGGGATATGAACCGCAGAGATTAGACAGGAGCTGGATTCCGCCCAAACCAAAATTCGAGATACTTCTTTCATAGCCAGAGGACTGTGAGTCCCTCCTTGATGATTGATGTATGCCACAGTTGTGACATTGTCTATCTGAAAACAAATGAACAACTCTCTCTTGAGAAGAGGCCAAGACTGAAGAGCTCTGAAAATTGCACGGAGTTCCAAAATATTGATCGGAAATCTCACCTCCTGAGATTCCCAAACCCCTTGTGCCGTCAGATACCCCCACACAGCTCCCCAACCTGTAAGACTTGCATCTGTTGAGATTATAGTCCAGGTCGGAAGAACAAAGAAGCCCCCTGAACTAAACGATGGTGATCTGTCCACCATGTCAGAGAGTGTTGTAAAATCGGTTTAAAGATATTAATTGAGATATCTTTGAGTAATCCCTGCACCATTGGGTCAGCATACAGAGCTGAAGAGGTCGCATGTGAAAACGAGCAAAGGAGATCGCATCTGATGCGGCAGTCCTAAGACCCAACATTTCCATGCATAAGGCTACCAAAGGGAATGATTGTGACTGAAGGTTTTGACAAGCTGATATCAATGTTAAACTTCTCTTGTCTGACAAGGACAGAGTCATAGACACTGAATTTATCTAGAAACCTAAAAAGGTTACCCTTGTCTGAGGAATCAATGAACTGAATGGTAAATTGATCCTCCAACCATGAAATTGAAGAAACAACACAAGTCGATTCGTATGAGATTCTTCGAAAATGAGAAGACTGAGCAAGTACCAAGATATCGTCCAAATAAGGAAATACCAAAACCCTATTCTCTGATTACAGAAAAAAGGGGCACCGAGAACCTTTGAAAAAAATTCTTGGAACTGAGGCTAGGCCAAACGGTAGAGCCACAAAACTGGTAATGCTTGTCTAAAAAGAGAATCTCAGACACTAAAAGTGATCTGGATGAATCGGAATATGCAGATACACATCCTGTAAATCTATTGTAGACATATAATGCCCTTGCTAAACAAAAGGCAGGATAGTCCTACAGTAACCATCTTGAATGTTGGTATCCTAACATAACGATTCAATAATGACAGATCCGGAACTGGTCTGAAGGAATTGACCTTCTTTGGTACAAATGAAGAGATAAAATAAAACCCCAGCCCCTGTTCCAGAACTGGAACTGGCATAAATACTCCAGCCAACTCTAGATCTGAAACACATTACAGAAATGCTGAGCCTTAGCTGTGTTAACTGGGACACGGGAAAGAAAAGAATCTCTTAGCAGGAGGCCTTAACTTGAAGCCAATTCTGTACCTTTCTGAAACAATGTTTCTGAAACCAGAGATTAAGAACGGAATTTATCCAAATTTCTTTGAAGAAAACGTAATCTGCCCCATACCAGCTGAGCTGGAATAAGGGCCGCACCTTCATAGGTACTTAGGAGCTGGCTATAGGTTTCTATAAGGCTTGGATATATTCCAAACTGGAAATAGTTTCCAAACTGATACCGCTCCTGAGGATGAAGGATCAGGCTTTTGTTCCTTGAAAGGAAAGGAACTAAAATGATTATTTACCCTGGAAAGAAAGGGAAAGCAAAGATGACTTAGAAGACATGTCAGCATTCCAAGTTTAATCCATAAAGCTTCTCTAGCTAAAATAGCTAGAGACATATACCTGACATCAACTCTAATGATATCAAAAGATGGTATCACCAATAAAATTATTAGCATGTTATAGAATAATAATAATGCTATAAAATTATGATCTGTTACTTGTTGCTCTAAAGCTTCTAATCAAAAAGTTGAAGCTGCAGCAACATCCGCTAAAAATATAGCAGGTCTAAGAAGATTACCTGAACATAAGTAAGCTTTTCTTAGAAAGGATTCAATTTTCCTATCTAAAGGATCCTTAAATGAAGTACTATCTGCCGTAGGAATAGTAGTACATTAGCAGGAGTAGAGATAGCCCCATAACCTTAGGGATTTTTGTCTCAAAAAACTCTAATCTGTCAGATGGCACAGGATATAATTTGCTTAAACGTCTAGAAGGAGTAAATAAATTACCCAAATTATTCCATTCCCTGGAAATTACTTCAGAAATAGCATCAGGGAGATAAAACACTTCTGGAATAACTACAGGAGATTTAAAAACCTTATTTAAACGTTTACATTTAGAATCAAGAGGACCAGAATCCTCTATTTCTAATGCAAATAACACTTCTTTAAGTAAAGAACGAATAAATTCCATCTTGAACAAATACAAAGATTTATCAGCATCAACCTCTGAGACAGAAACCTCTGAACCAGAAGAACCATTATCAGTATCAGAATGATGATGTTCATTTAAAAATTCATCTGAAAAAAGAGAAGTTTTAAAAGACTTTTATGTATACTAGAAGGAGAAATAACAGACATAGCCTTCTTAATGGATTTAAAAAATAAAATCTCTTATGTTATCAGGAACACTCTGAAAATTAGATGTTGACGGAACAGCAACAGGTAATGTAACAGTACTAAAGGAAATTTTATCTGCATTAATAAGTTTGACATGACATGCAATACAAATAACAGCTGGAGAAACAGATACCAAAAGTTTATAGCAGATACACTTAGCTTGGTAGCTCCAGCACTGTGCAGTGACTTTCCTGAAGTAACTTCTGACTCAGTTGCAACGTGGAACATCTTGCAATATGTAAAAGAAAAAAACAACATATAAAGCAAAATTGATCAAATTCCTTAAATGACAGTTTCAGGAATGGGAAAAAATGGCAAAGAACAAGCTTCTAGCAACCAGAAGCAATAAAAAATGAGACTTAAATAATGTGGAGACAAAAGTGACGCCCATATTTTTACGCGCCAAATAAGACGCCCACATTATTTGGCGCCTAAATGCTTTTTGGCGCCAAAAATGACGCCACATCCGGAACGCCAACATCTTTGGCGCAAAATAACGTCAAAGAATGACGCAACTTCCAGCGACACGTATGACGCCGGAAACGGAAATAGAATTTTTGCGCCAAAAAAGTCCGCGCCAAGAATGACGCAATAAAATGAAGCATTTTCAGCCCCCGCGAGCCTAACAGCCCACAGGGAAAAAGTCAAATTTTAAGGTAAAAAATGTTAAATTAAAATGCATTATCCCAAATATGAAACTGACTGTCTGAAAAATAAGGAAAGTTGAACATTCTGAGTCAAGGCAAATAAATGTTTGAATACATATATTTAGAACTTTATAAACAAAGTGCCCAACCATAGCTAGGAGTGTCACAGAAAATAAGACTTACTTACCCCAGGACACTCATCTACATATAGCAGATAGCCAAACCAGTACTGAAACGAGAATCAGCAGAGGTAATGGTATATATAAGAGTATATCGTCGATCTGAAAAGGGAGGTAAGAGATGAATCTCTACGACCGATAACAGAGAACCTATGAAATAGACCCCTTAGAAGGAGATCACTGCATTCAAATAGGCAATACTCTCCTCACATCCCTCTGACATTCACTGCACGCTGAGAGGAAAACCGGGCTCCAACTTGCTGCGGAGCGCATATCAACGTAGAATCTAGCACAAACTTACTTCACCACCTCCATCGGAGGCAAAGTTTGTAAAACTGAATTGTGGGTGTGGTGAGGGGTGTATTTATAGGCATTTTAAGGTTTGGGAAACTTTGCCCCTCCTGGTAGGAATGTATATCCCATACGTCACTAGCTCATGGACTCTTGCTAATTACATGAAATAAATTATTGTCCACATTGGGTGGTGCATCAATGAATATGTGGTTCCTTTGACCCATTAATATTTGTGGCACTTGAAGGAACCGGTGATGTCTGTTGACCTTGTTCTAAGTTTAAAACAATACAAAAAAATAAGATCAAATTAAGTATACCAAAGAGTGCACAATATCATCTATACAGCACACATGAACAAGGACTGTACGGTTGTAGTGTTGAGTGGTTAAAGGGAAAGTATACTATAAAATTGTTTTTCTCTTCATGTATTTTCAAAAGATTCGTTTTACTAGAATGTATGAAAAATTGAATTTTCAGGTTTATTTGTGTATATAAATTAGCTGGTTTTGTGCTTTTGAGTTGAGCTTGCAGGTAATGTCAGATCTCATTATGTTATCACTTTATGTACATACACTTGTTTCCTTATCTTACATCTGTTAAAAAAAACAAAGCTTAAAGGGAGAGTCTAGTCAAAATTAAACTTTCATGATTCAGATAGGACATGCAATTTTAAACCACTTTCCAATTGAAGTTTATCATTAAATTTGCTTTGTTCCCTTGGTGGTAGTTTTGAAACGCTAAACCTAGGAAGGCTCAAACTGATTTCTAAACCGTTGAAAACCGCCTCTTAGCTCAGAGCATTTTTAAAGTTTTTCACAGTTAGACAGTGCTTGTTCGTGTGTGTCATATAGATAACATTGTGCTCACTCCTGTGGAGTTATTTAGGAGTCTGTACTGATTGTCTGAACTGCATGTCTGTCAAAAGCACTGATAAGGGGGCAGTCTGCAGAGGCTTAATTGCAAGGTAATCACAGAGGTAAAACATATATTAATATAAATGTGTTGGTTATGCAAAACTGGGGAATGGGTAATAAAGGGATTATCTATTAATAAAACAATAACAATTCTGGTGTATGGAACATTATCATTTTAATACTCAACTATATTGAACCCCACTCGGAGTGTCATTTCTTCTGCTGGATGTGTATACTTAGGATTGTAAAATGCCTAGACTCCAGTATATAAACTTTCAGTGTAGACTGGGATTACAAATGCTAAATCTGATATTTCAAATGTCAAAATAAGGGAAAAGGTGCTACTTGTTAAAGATTTAATAGACTACAGCAGGTAAAAATAATCATTGGGAACAATTTAAAGCGGAGAAACATTTTGGGTAAACTGTCCCTTTAAAAAAAAAGTTATCTACAGTATATGGCATACACATGAACTAGCAGTGAACGGCATAAATATACCAAAACATGCACAATGTCATTTATACATCACACATTAACTAGGACTGTCTGGTTGTAGTGTTGAGTGGTTAACTCAATCTTATTTATATGGCACACAATAATAAGTAGTGTATAATTACCTTCAAAAAGTAACGTTTCCTCTTGTTCAACATTCACATCATGCTCTTTTAAACCCCTTAAGGACCGGTATTTCAGACTAAAACTTCCTTAATAGACCAGCGCATTTTAGAATTTTTGCCATCACTCCATTTAAACAGAAATAGAGCCTTGTTTTTTTTTTTTTTTATTTACCTTATCAAAACTATATTATTATTTTTTTTAGTAGACAACCCAAAGTATTGATCTAGAACCATTTTGGTCTATTCCATGCCACTATTAAACTGTAAAATGCGATATTAAAAAAATTGTTAACTTTTTCACAAACTTTGGGGTTCTCACTGAAATTATATACATACCGCTTGTGCAGTCATAACACAAATGGATGTAAAAAGCTTCTCTGGGATTCCCTTTGTTCAGAAATAGCAGACATATATGGCTTTGTCATTGCTTTTTGGTAATTAAAATTGCAGCAGCACCACACTTTTATTATTCCCGGCAGTGAAGGGGTTAATTAAAAAAAAAAAAAAGTTTTCTATCCATTTTTCGTTTTTATTTAATAAAAATAAAAAAATCTGTAGTGTAACTGCCCCCCCTCATTTTACTCACCTCCCCCTCCAAGATCTTTTCCCCTACTCTCTATTCCCCTTCTCTACTCTAAGACCCGCCTCTTTCTCCCTCCTTCCTCCAGCTCAGAATTTATTTATTTTTGTAGCGTAGTGTTCCCACCTGTTCCTGCCCCTCCCACCCACCTCCCTCCTAACCCTCCCACACCACCGCTACCCAATGCAGAGTGTCCCTCTCTGCATCGGTCACTCTGCAAATCTATTTCCATGCAGAAATAGCGCAATCTCGCCACTTTTCGCAAGATCGCAGCAGAGAGAGGGCCAGGACAGCAGAGTTGTACAGGCCGTTAAGGGGTTAAAAAATAATAATTAAATAAGAATAACACATTGTAAATTGAAAAAGTACAAATTGTTGAAACCTATACCTACCACCTTCTTGAGACACACTGCTACACTCAAAAATGTTTAGGAAATGTTTCCAAAATGTTTAGCAGCATTAAGGTTCAGTAATTGTGGTGGTACAATGTAGCACTCTTTGCTCTTCCTCGGACTTAAAATACACTCAGCACATCTATGTGTGTTTAAAATCATTGTCCTGCTGGAAACTGAATCCTTTTCAACACAACTTTAAGCCAAAAGGGTTTGCATGCATTTTCAGAATGGAGTGGTACATCTGCTAGTTCAAAGTGTAAAGCAAATCACCAAATAGACAAAGGATCGAAACAACTGAATATCTCCTACACCATATTTAAAGGGACAGTAAAGCAAAATTAAACTTTTATGATTCAGATAGGGCATGCAACTTTTACACAACTTTTCAATTTACTTTTTTCAAAATGTATTTGTTCTCTTGATATTCTTTGTTGAAAGCTAAACTTAGGCTTGTTGGCTAATTTGTAAGCTCTTGAATGCCGCCTCTTATATCAATGCATTTTGAAAAAATGTCACATCTAAACAGCGCTAGTTCACATATGCTATATAGATAATATCGTGCTCACTCCATTGGAGTTATGCAGGAGCCACTGTTTGGATAAAATGCAAGTTTGTAGATAGCTATGAGATAAGGGGGCAGACTGCAGAGACTTAGATATATGGTAATCAGAGGTAAAAAGTACACTAATATAACAATGTTGATTATGCAAAACTGGAGAATGGGTAATTTTAAAAATTATTTTTTAAACAATATCAATTTTTAAGTAGACTGTCCCTTTAATTGTAGGCTTTACACACTGTGGTGTTAGTCTTTCATGATGGTGTCTCATTACATGAATTCTGCAACTGAAAACACAAATTTCAACCATTGATTTGTTAGCAAACAGGAGTTTTCTTCAGGTTTACATTTCCATTCAGGTTTTAACATTTTTTGTATTGTTTGGCCCATGCTACAAAACACGTAGACCTTTTTTTACGGCAAAGTGGTTTGGAGACTTCTACTTTTTTTTTATTTACTTTTTTCATTCAGCAGATACAAATTTAACACATCTGCAATATAACATGTAACAATATTACATCAGCACTGTATCTGCGTATATACATTACATGAGAAACCATTTTGTGTTTTTAATGTTCGCTTTATTTTTATAAATATTATTAAAGGTTAAATTTTAGTTTAGTTTAACTCCACACCCATATTTTCATGATACATTTGGGAACATGATGTGCTTATATGTGCATTCTTTGGTCCAGAATCTTGTGACTTTTGGTTCTTATCTACTGTCAAATTCTAGGTTTCTATGTAACAGAACAACACAGTTTCCCTTCAAAGGACCTATAAGAACACCACAAACTTCAATTCTCGGTCTGGATTAGGGGTGTAAGGAGACAGACAACTATAGGGAGTCCATACCTTGTCTATATAGAGGCCTAATATGGATTGGCCTTAAGATCATTCATCTTTTTGAAGCCAGATGTCCCAGATATTCCAGTAGGAGTCTAATTTTCCCAGACACTGAAAGAAGCCTCTCTAAATTTTAGTAAAATAATCCATGGCCATGATTTTACTCTCAATAGAAGGGGGGGGGGGCGCTATCTGTTTCCAGTTTCTCGCTATGGAAATTTTCATAGCTGCAAAAAGGAAAACTACCAGACTTTTGTGGAGTTTTGGTAATTTATCCAGTAAGATATTTAACAAAGCAGCCTCTGGTTTCATTTGAAGGGTAAATCCAAGTTTACTACATAAATCAAACATTTGTTTTCAGTATGGAACTAACTTGGGACATTAATGCATCATAATGCATGGATAAGTGTTTACACAGTCTAATTCCATTATTCCAATACTTCTCCCAGTTAGTTATTGCTCTTAGTCCACTCCTGGGGAACCCCCACACAACTTTGAGGCTATGGAGCCTAATATATTCAAAACAAAACCAGTTAGGCACTGGTGATACATCAAGGGAAAAGTTCCTTGTAAGAGTAAGTTAATGAGAGTACAATTGTGAGACCAATGCCAATCCCCAGGATCTCCACTCAGCCACATGTGAATCTGAAATTCCCTGCAACAGTGAGGGAATGAACTGGAGACGGGTGCGGGGAGATTTCATAATAGGGTCTTAGGAATTTCCAGGTCTCTAAGTTCTGCAGACCAATCTCATTACAGATACCTAGATCGCCTATGGTATGTCGGTACCCAATGTAAATCTTGTTCTAGTCTTTTCCATCCTGGAATTTCACCACTACAACTCCATGCAAAAATATGTGAAAGACGAGCTGCTTCATAATAAACAAATATGTTAGGAAGAGAAACCCCCCTGACCAAACTTCCTCTGTACAATTTGTAGAGAAATTCTAGCTTTCTTAAATTGCCAAATAAATAATAGTGCATGGAACTTGTGTAATAGATCATTAGGCAAGTTAATCAGGAAACATCTAAAGCAGTAGAAGATTTTTAGTAAAACAGACATTTTTATGGAAGCAATACAACCTAACTAAGACACCTCACAAAAGATCCAAGCATTTAAAAGCAATCTAACTTCCTATAGGGGGATTTTATTATTCTTATTCTTATCCCTAACCAACTAAACATTTGGGCCTAACAAAATGTCCAAGTTCTTGATTGTGTCATAAAATCATAGCTAGCTTGTAAGACATTGAGATCAAATTTTTAAATGTTTATTGGCAAAGCTTCTGTTTCAGAGATTGTGCCATAATTTAGTTACAGCTCAAAAAGATCAATTAACTCAAAGACTGCTGGAATTGAATCAAAGCAGTTGGTTAAAAATAAAGTAAAAAAGCAAAGAGTGTGACCTTCTTGCACTCTGCACCTTATTGGATACCCCGAACTGTGTTGGATATGCTAATAGCCTGGGCAAAAGGCTCAATTGCAAGGGCGGAGATCAAGGGAGAGAGGGGACAGCCTTGGTGAGTTCCATTGGTGATTGGGAATACAGAAAAGCAGAATCCCATACCTTTGATTCTATCATGTGGACTTGAGTATAATGCTTGTACAGCCACAATCACCTCATTCGGGGAAACAAAATTGGTCCAGCACTTCCCAAAGATATTCCCATCTGACCCTGTTGAAAGCTTTCTTAGCATCTAAGGACATGGCCAGCATGGGCAACTTTAATCTAGCAGCTTCGGAAAAACATATTAAGCAATCTCCTTGTGTTTTCAGGCCCCTCTCTTACCAAAGTAAACCCAACCTGGTCCGGAAGTAGAAGCGTTGGTAAAATAGCACACAATCTATTGGCCTAAATGTTTTAATATAATTTAAGGTCTCCATTTATTAATTCAATGGGGCTTTGTCATGACATGACTAAGGGCATGTAGCCCAAAATGTAGTCATTTGTTTCTATTTTCCCATTCTTTTCATCATATTGAAATATTTAATTTTTTCTGCCTCGGCTGGTCAGTTGCTCACTTACTGTGACTGACTCACCTGCACTTAGGTAGGGAGATCCTTAGAATCTGTCCGGATTGTGACATTTGAGGACTGGAGTTAAACCCTTATATAAAGTGTGTCACAAGGATAGTGTCAGGTAAAGTGTATAGCACTGTGAAAAAAATGACACAAAGACATGTGCCAGATATAGGGACACTATACTGTACGCTGTATTTTAAAATAAATTTTTGAAAAAGGAAAAAGAAATCTAATACCAATATGTCCAATTGTGTGGTATATATACTATTGACTTTTATATTTTTTATAATCTAAAAACATTTCTGTTTCAGTTATGGATATTTTGGATAAATATGTATGCCTGTAGGGTTACTTGCTAAAAAAGGTTGAAAAACACTGCTGTAAAGAACTATAGGCCCCTAGGATATATACTTTGTTTAATAGAAACAATTTAGATACCACTTCAGGTAGGACGACCATGTAGCACACAGAGATTTAAGCTAGCCAAAAATGGCAGGATTTTTTTGTCGGAACAAGTACAATTTAGTTGTTTACTCAACTGGTCTTAAAAATTTATGAGCATTCCTAGGATATAAAAGACATGTTCATTAGGTGACTGTATCATCAAGGTTTATTTAAGGCAGATAAAAGTTGACAACATCATTAATTTTAAAAGCCATCAGATTGTGAAAACATTGAATCAAAGACATTTCACAATACGACAAAGGTGTGTACACATCTTTTACATAGTTGTAAAGTGACTGTCTTTGTCCATTTTTACTAAATTTAGCAACAGATTTCTGCACTTATTTCCAAATCTGTGGATTCGGTTTGGTGTGTAGCTGACATGAATAGGGGGAATTTATTTCATATGCCTCTTATTTACTAATTAAATATTGGATTTTGAATGTTTTAATTAAATAATATTTAAAGTTATTGCATGCTTTTATTAAGGCTTTGTAGAACAATTGTTTGTTTTTTGCTCTGTTAGTGCGCTAAATGTAAGATAATTTCTTTTTAAAACAGCATGTTTTAACCAAATAGAATTCACTGTACCATCCCCAAAAAATTGTTTCTAAAATCTGGAAAAAATATTGTCTATAAACCCACTGTGTAGCAAAAAAGCCATTTACCAAGTTTGCTATATAAACTTGGTAACTTTCGGAGATGTACAAATCTGATGAAGGGGATTTGTAAAATCTCTGAAACATAAATAAAACTTTGGATTTCTTCACCCTAAAGGTTCTGTGAGTGCATTTAATTTATATATATATATATATATATATATATATATATATATATATATATATATATATATATATATATATACAGTATATGAAAGGTGACTTTCTACAGAGCTAGTGTTTATAGTCGTCATGATATGGGAAGCTATTAAAAAGAAAAAAACTGAGTTAGTATCCATTTTAGGTAAACCGTCTGTGGAGCTGGGTGGTGATGATGGTTTAGTGATAGTTAATCTTTCCCCCCCTTTCCCTGACACTGGTACATATTGAGCTGTTGAAAATCGGATTATCCTTCTGTTCGTCTAATTGGTTGGATATTTGAATTTGTTAAGGACCTCAAATTGTTGGCTAGGGAACTAGCACTCAAGACATTATATGGGGGAGATCGACATAACCCAACAAAATTTGGAGAGGCTATGGAAACTCAAAATAATTCTGTGTCACTGTTAGATCAGGAGGACTATGCTAAGCCAACATATGCCTGGTTTACCGGCAAAAAGCCCTCATCTGCTTATATACCTGCATGCCCAGGTATCCACTCTTTTGCGAAATGTGTTGAGAAAGAGATTTTTGATCTAGGGGTAAGAGGGACTGTTGAGAATGACGTAATTAAACAACAGAGAAGTGCACTAAGGGACGGTATAAATCAGAATGATCTGGTAATTAAGCCATTGGATAAGGTTGAAATCTGGTGATAATGGTTCAAGTCATGTATGTCAATGAAGTATCAAGAAAAGGATAGAGAATAGTTTAAATCTGGTGATAATGTTTCAAGCCATGCATGTCAAAGAAGAATCAAGAAAAGGATAGAGAATAATATGCAATCTTAAGCAGAGTGGACTTTAATAAATCTTGTAACAAAGTTTTGTTTATACTTAATGAGGCCCTGCAGGACGCCTTAATGCCAGAAAAGAACATGACCGTGTATAATTCCCATCCAATTGTACCTGTATTCTACTGTATTCTACTGTATACCCAAACTATATAAAAGTGTGACCAACCCCCACAGGACAGCCAATTATCTCAGGCATAGGTGGACCTACTAAATGGATGAGTAAGTACATAGATTTCTTTCTGTGCCCATGTTTAACTTGCTTGTCTTGGGAGTGTCATGGTCTGGGCCTGCATGAGTGCTGCCGGCGCCTGGGAGCTACAGTTTATTAAGGGAACTATGAATGCCAACATGTACTGTGACATGCTGAAGCAGAGCATGATCCCCTCCTTTCATAGACTGGGCTGCAGGGCAGTATTACAACAAGATAAAGACCCCAAACACAGCTCCAAGGTGACCACTGCCTTGCTAAGCAAGCTGAGGGTAAAGGCGACGGACCGGCCAAGCATGTCTCCAGACCTAAACCCTATTGAGCATCTGTGGGGCATCCTCAAATGGAAGGTGGGGAAGCGCAAGGGATCTGACATCCACCAGCTCTGTGATGTCGTCATGGAGAAGTGGAAGAGGACTCTAGTGGCAACCTGTGAAGCTCTGGTTAACTCCATGCCCAAGAGGGTTAAGGCAGTGCTAAAAAATAATGGTGGCCACACAAAATATTGACACTTTGGACCAAATTTGGACATTTCCACTTTTGTTGCCAATGTTTTAGACATTAATGGCTGTGTGTTGAGTTATTTTGAGGGGACAGCAAATTTACACTGTTATACAGGCTGTACACTCACTACTTTACATTATAGCAAAGTGTCATTTCTTCAGTGTTGAAAAGATATAATAAAATAATTACAAAAATGTAAGGGTGTACTCACTTTTGTGGGATACTGTGTATATATATATATATATATATATATATATATATATATATATATATATATATATATATATATATATATATATATATATAGGCAAGAGAGAAATGCACTCCTAACTTCCAGAATCAACGATGCCCTGGGTGAAGCAAACAAATAGGCAAGCAAAAAGGACAAGCGCGCTCCAAGGGAAACTTTAACAAGTCCCTTAATTCAGTGAACGTTTTCGGACCTGATGTAGTCTGTCCTCAGACCAAAAGTGTACAAGCAGATTACTTACCCTCCACCAGCTATATGCACCATCACCGTGTACTCTGACCGGGCAACCACGCTCTCCCGGGTAGATCCTCCCCCTAAGATGACATCATCATCCCGGGCAACGTGGGCCAAGCCGAAAATATTTCTAAGTGACCATCTATAATATTAAAATAGCAAACACAATATGAGTATGTGGCTACAGGCAAAGAAAAATACAGTTCAGTAGGCAAAGTACAAAAAGAAACACTTGATTTGCATGTCCTGCACGGACCGCCCGAGGTTGCCATGGGAACCAATAACAACAAAGTGACAGGCAAACAGCGGGGAGTAACAAACTCCCTGATCGCAGTGTGTGCACTACATGTGAATCAACAAAGAGCAGAGTATCTACCAGCACATTATTCATTCACGACCAAGCCTATGTTCTACCAATGCACAACATTTACATGCACAATATTAACATACATAAGCCAGTGCAGTTGAAATAATAGCGACATAAGGTACAACCTGTAATACAAATGCATAATCAAAGCAGAACATACATCCACATTATGATAGAAATTGAAAACAGAAAATAGAAGCAGATGTGTATAATATGCTTTCTGTGCATGCAGCCAAATCCAAACAGCCTCACATACCGGTTGCCATAGCAACACCAATAAACCCAATATAAGAGGGAGAGTGATCTAGATCAGACTGCATACCCAGAGGAGCAACATAAAACAAATACAGAAAAAGGCAAACAAACATATTCCAGCTCCAATCACAGAATGCAATATTCTCAATCGGTTATGAACATCAAACAAATAGATCAGGACTCTCAATGTATGTAGATCCAAGGACTCTCAATAAATTATTTTTGTACTACTCCCCAGAATCCTCTCATTAGGGAATAATCAAAGGAACTGAGTCAGCAATTTACAGGAATGCCTGCCAGTCCAAATGGGTATTCAGGCCTTTGGGGACCAATGTTTGCAAATGGTATGTCCACCTAGCCTCTCTTTGCAATAGAGGTCTATTCCGGTCACCCCCTCTAGGCAAAGGGGGGATGTGGTCGATAATGGTATATTTTAAATCAGACACCTTATGCTGTAGTTGTTGAAAGTGTCTGGCAACTGGTTGTTCAGAACCCCCATTCAGGATCGCCATCCTAATGGCCGAACGGTGGTTGGCCATACAAGTACGCAAGTCATCAACAGTCTTTCCGACATAGTAGAGGCCACATGTATAGTGAAGTAAATATACTATATGTGTAGTAGTACAGGTAAGCCTGTACTTATGTTTGTAAACCTTTCTCCTATGGGAATGCATGAAGGAAGGACTGGTAATTAAACCTCCACATGTTGTGCATCCAAACAACGGTACACCCCAGGCTTGTTGGTATCTAACCATTTAGTTTTCTTGTAGGACTTCTGTGGGTCGGTCTGGACCAAATAGTCCCTCAGGGATCTTGCCCTCCTATATCCTATTCGTGGGGCAGGTGAATTGAGCAGAGGCAGTGTGTAATCACTACTGATGATCTCCCAATGCTTCTTGATTGCCGATGCAATCCCATTTTTATCACCTGTATAGGTTGTAACGAAAGTCATTCTATTCTCTTCAGACTTTTTTACTGTATTCGAGTTGCTCAATACCGAAAGGCATTGTTCACGTAGGAGTTTAACAGGATATTGCCGCTCCTCAAAACGAGCCTGCATCTCTGACAATTGGACCATCTTGTTGTCCTCATCCATGTTATTCCTTGCTACCCTTTGTAGCTGTGACTTGGGTAGAGCTTTCTTCAAAGCGGGAGGGTGGCAGCTGGTAAAATGTAACAATGTATTGCGGCCAGTCTCCTTACGAAATAAAGTAGACTGAATCTTCCCTTCTCCTTTATAGAGGCGCACATCCAGAAAGTCGATCTGTTTTGGGTCATATTGTATTTTGAATTTGAGTGCCTCATTGGTAGAGTTGAGCTGGGTAAACCAAAGATCCAATTCTTCAACACTCCCACTCCAAATGAGGAATAGATTGTCTATATATCTTCTAAAGAAATTAATATGTTTGTTCCCAAAGATATGCGTCTCAAATTCCTCAAACATCGACATGTACAGGTTTGCGTAGGATGGGGCCACATTGGACCCCATCGCCGTACCCGTCAATTGAAGGTAAAAATTATTTTCGAACCTGAAGTAGTTTGTACTGAGACATAAATCTAGAAGATGTATTAGAAACTCTGATGCTGGTCCCACGTATGGGTATCTAGCCAGTTGTCTAGATATAGCCTGCAATCCTTCTCTATGGGGGATAACGGTATATAAACTTGTTACATCGAGTGTAACAAGTAAATCCGTCAGTTGAATCCCTTCCATAGTGGCTAACAGTGACAATAAAGTGGCTGAGTCCTTAAGATACGAAGGCATATTAGAAACCAAATGCTGTAGAAAGTAATCAACAAAGGTAGCGATAGGTTGTAATAACGACCCTATCGCGGAGACTATCGGCCTCCCCTGTGGTCTCTGTAGTTGTTTGTGAATTTTGGGGAGAGTATGAATCACCGGAATCCTAGGGTGGTCAACTGTAAGGAATGCTAAAGTCACTTTGTCCAATATGCCCTGGTTGTAAGCCATATGTAGATACTCATCAATTTGCTTTTTGAAGGCAGACGTTGGGTCACCTATCAGCTTTTTATAGGTATTCGCTTCCTCAAGTTGGGAAAGGATTTCTTGTTTATAATCTTTGTAATTCTGCAAAACAATAGCCCCTCCCTTGTCTGCTTCACAAATGATCAAGTTCCTGTCATTAGAGAGCGACTTTAAAGCAGCCCATTCATGCCTGGTAAAAATATTAAAGGTATCATTATGATGTTGGCTGACGGATTTCTCCATTTCGTCAAGGCTTAGTCTCATATATGTATTGATGCTAGAGTTAGTAGACTGAGGAGTATATTTAGACTTATTCCTGAATTGTCTATGATCCTCCTGGCTAGATGTAAATTTTTCTTTCAAAAGCAATTGCCTCTGGAATTTCTTAGAATCGATATACAGATCAAATGGGTCCGTCCTGGTAGTAGGGATAAAAGTCAAACCCTTGTTGAGAACCTGGATCTCTAAATCCGAAAAATGGTGATAGCTCAAGTTAACAAAATGCTCTCCTTTGTTATTTCTGTGGCATAACCGGGGGCTTTCTCCTTGTATCCGCCTCTCCTGATCTTGAATCTTTTCCTAGAAGTAATGAGGATGACTCTCCTGTAGTTAAAAATCCCAATTTTATTAGTCATACAGGATCAGACAAAAAAAACGCAACGTTTCGGGGTCAATACCCCTTAGTCATGTGATAAAAAGCACTCATACCACACGTTTAAATAGGCTAACCAGGTAATTAACCCCTTATAAACTTATCAAGTGAAATAAATCACAATAGTATAGCCATACTGACCTCTACTGGCCAAGGGTGAAATGACATGCATAATAAAACAGATAATCAAGCCTCCAGGATATATACATATTTACATGGTCACAAACAGTAATATTTTGCACAAAAAACATCATCCTTCAACATTCTTGCCTTCATATTAGAAAGATCTCAATTATAATCTAAAATGTAAATTTATTCATCTGAGCAAGGAGTGAAAGAAATATTACCAGAATATTTTCCATAAAATTAATTCTGCAACTTTTTTCCAACTTTTTTTTAAAAAAGTTTTTTTTCAAATGAAGAATGAAAATAGAACACCAAAAAATCTCCTCTTGAAAATTAACACTATACACCTAAAATATCCGCAGTTGATGTTACCCCTCCCATTGAAGCATGGTCCTAGGAGTATAATTGGACATAGAGTGATAACTCATTATCCAGGGAGCATACTTCAATATGATGGAGCAAGCCCAGCTGTCAACATAGGCGAACGCCACATCAGTAAAAGACTGCCCAGTTAATTTCTCTGTTCATCCCCTTCGGTTCCAGGGAATCCAACTTAAAGATCCAATAGGATTTGCGTTGTTTTAACAACATTGCACTATTACCACCACGTTTGGGTGTCTTAATGTGGTTAATAACCGAAGTTGACTAATATGGTGTCCTGCTGCCAGGAAGTGATGTGCTACAGGAGCAGTAATTACCTTGCACCTGATATTGCTCTTGTGCTCAGTGATGCGGTCCCCCACTCTTCTAGTGGACTCCCCCACATAGGCCCGCCCACAGGGGCATGTGATCAAATAAATGACATAGCTTGTGTTGCAGGTGTAATAGTCTCTGTATTTAAATTTATGACCTGTTTGTGGATGTACAAAGTATGGGCTTTTAATAATTGATCCACAGTTAACACAGCCCAAACAGGGGAAACATCCCAGATTTTTCTTGGTAATGTATCCCTGTTGGGGGGATCTGCCAGGACCCAGATCTGCCTTAAAGAATCTCTTAAGCTCTTATTACGCTTATAGGCTGGCATCGGGTATTGACAGAACTCCTCAACATTGGGAATGCAATTCTGTAGGATGCCCCAGTGTTTACGTATGATACGTGAAATATATTGACTTTGTCTACAAAAGCTAAAAACAAAAAACATTCTCTTGTCTCTATTGCGAGGGGGTTTAGGTTTGAACAACATGTCTCTATCAATTGTAGCCACAGTTTGGATGGTCTCCTCAATTAATTTCACTGGATAGCCTCTCTGAACAAATTTCTTCCCCATCTCAGCTAATCTAATTAGAGATTTATCAGTAACATCCACAATCCTTTTAACCCTAAGCATTTGACTGCGTGGGAGAGATTTCACCAAGGGTAGAGGATGTGAACTCTCATAGTGAAGTAAACTGTTCCTGTCAGTGGCTTTCCTAAATAAATCAGTTTTAAAGCCCATGCCATGTTTAATCACTGTTACATCTAAGAAATCAATGCTAGATTCACTCCATACCAATTTGAATTGTATATTGTTGGTAGAGCCATTCAAATCTGCTACAAAGGACTCCAGTGCTCCAATGTCACCCAGCCAAATACCAAAGATATCGTTGATATAGCGCCACACCGACGAAACTCAGGATGTTCAAACACAAATCTCTCCTCAAATAAATTCATAAAAATGTTGGCATAATTAGGGGCGAGGTTGGAGCCCATAGCAGTCCCCTGCAGTTGCATATAAAATTGATCCTCAAACAGGAAATAATTATTGTATAAAATAATTTCCAATAGTTGCAAAATGAAAGTGATCTCAAAAGTAGACTATAAACCCCTAGAATAAAGTGCACTATTGACAGACCCGATACCACTAGCATGTGAAATTGATGTATAAAGGCTAGTGACATCGAAGCTGAAAAGAATCAATTTATCAGTGGGCAATTCCAAATTGTGTATTTTCACAAGGAAATCATTTGTGTCCTTAATAAAAGAACATGACTGCTCCACCAAAGGTCTCAAAATTTTGTCCAAATAGATAGCTATATTGGAAAAGATAGAATTCGTCCCCGCCACAATGGGGCGACCAGGTGACGCCCCATTGTGGCGGGGACGAATTCTATCTGTTCAAGATCTCACCCATCAATTCTCCCAAATGTTGGAGAGGATGTGATGAGTTGGGGACTATATTGCACATCTGGTGGGAGTGCCCACGAATTCGAACCCTATGGCAACTCGCTGGCCAATACTGCGTTACGAAAGGCATTCCAATTCAACTATTGCCAAGCATGGGCCTGTTCCATATGTTACCCGCACATTTGCCGCTGCCTCAGAAGATGTTCTGTGTCTACCTCTTTTTAGCAATCAAGCTAGCTCTAGCCAGGTTGTGGCTTCAACAGACTGTACCTTCTTGGACACAGGTAGTTGAAATCCTGGGCTTTGTAAAAGCAATGGAATCCTACGTATCTCACATGCATGGCTCAGAAGATCTGCAAATTATGATCTGGGAGTATGACCCTGAGTAACTCTCTGTGGACAGTAATACTGGCCCCTCTCCTTAGGATATGTTACACTTCTGGAACTAGTACCTCTCACCCAATCCCTGCCCCCCCCCCAGCCTATTGAATGTTACCTTTCACCCCCCTCCCCCCCATCTTTTTTTTTTTTTTTTTTTTTTTTTATGTTTTGTCTTCATGCAACTTCTTCCAGCATGGACGTTGTGATCCTACCATCTTCTCTCATTATTCCTGATATTCGCTCTACCGATGGTAAAATGTTATTGCTGGTAAGAACAATTTGTGTTCTCTTATCCTTGCTAGTTTATTTTATTATCCTTGGCTTATATGCTGTTTATGTTTACATAATGTTTAAGTACTTTGACAATCAAGAATTTAGTAGCAAGACTGTTAATTTTCTGATGCAAGTCTTGTCTTACTATGAACAGTTTTCAAGGGTTTTCTATGGAGCTCCCTTGAGGAGTTCTGAACAACTATGGACAATAGTAATACTAGATGTATTCTACTGTCTGTCATTGCTCGTTGTATACTTGATTTGTTGTCACTGTTATTCTTGTTATTTTTGCTGAATTAAAACAATAAAAACTTTAAAAAAACAAACAAACAAAAAAAACTTAAAGACATGTATCAAAAATCTAACTCTACTTATGCCCAATCTCAGACAAAATTCAAAACTAAATCCAAATTTAAAGCCATCTAAGACCCACCCAGCTATTAAAACATATACCAGTATTTGCACTAGGGAAATACAACAGGGCTGCAAAGATATCCCTAAACAACATAGCAACATAAGCAGGCAGGAATGGGAAGCATTAAACAATTTTAGGAATGACAACACTATAGTCATTTGCAGCGCTGATAAAGGTGGTGCAGTAGTAATTCTTGACCACTCATAGTATCAAACTGAACTGTTACAACAGTTGAGTGATAATCAGACCTATTTGGCTTTAACTAAAAATCCCACAAGGAAATATAAGAAAGCATTAGATAACACATTAAGTATGGCATTACAAAGTGGGTTTATAGATGAACATGTTAATTTTTTTATTACTGAATACCCAAAATACCCCTTGTTCCCAAAGTACATAAAGACCCGTTAAAACCTCCAGGACGTCCAATAGTGTCCACAATAGAGTCCCTATACCAGAGTATTGCCCAGTATGTGGATTACCACCTACAGGGTACATTTAAAAAACCAAGGCCTTTCCTTTAGACTACATGGATTTAATTAAATCACTAAATCAAATTACGTTCAGTAAGGATGTTATATTAGTTACGCTAGACGTAGTTAGCCTCTATACCACTATCCCACACCAATTAGAATTAGAGGCAGTAAGACAAAAACTAGTGACAGATCAACAATACATGGGTCCTCTAATAGAATTCGTAATTGAGCTTTTAATTATTTGTTTAATCCACAACTATTTTAGATTTGAAAACACTTACTACTTATAGCTCATAGGAACAGCCATGGGTTCTCCAATGGTCCCTTCATTTGCCAACCTTTTCTTGGCCTGGTATGAAGATAAATACATCTTTCCTAATAACAACTCTAACATATTATTGTATCGTAGATATATAGACGACCTGCTCATAATATATAGGGTGGCACTGAGATGGAGCTGCTAGAATGGTATAATAAATTGAATGGACATTTAATCAATGTTCAGTTTACTATGGAACATGATGTAAATGAGATTAAGTATCTAGACTGTATTTATAAAACCCATATAAACAACTCTTGTAAATTACAAACTAAACTATATTCCAAACCAACAGATAGGAACACCCTCTTGAAATGTCAAAGCTACCACCCACCACAATTAAAATTTAGCATTTTAAAATCACAACTCATGAGAGTCATAAGGAATAATACAGATGAGAAAGACAAATTATTCCAATATGATCTTATGAAAAATAGGTTCCTACAGGGAGGTTATAAAGAATCAGACATTATTAAAGTGTGGAACAAAACT
Source organism: Bombina bombina (assembly GCF_027579735.1). Lineage (NCBI taxonomy): Eukaryota > Metazoa > Chordata > Amphibia > Anura > Bombinatoridae > Bombina > Bombina bombina. The sequence continues at coordinate 528,215,848 of NC_069501.1, read as the reverse complement.
GTACACTTGTACCAACATGTCAGGAATTGTGAGGATTTATGTGTTTATTATTTTGCTGCACTTTCCCTTTAAGCTTTTCATCATGAGACCATTTTTCATCTATTTAAGGATTACACACCCTCCAATACATGCTTGGTATTTTGAAACCCTAAGGATATTCTGAGCGTGTATCCTGCTCATTAAAGTTCATATTCTCCAAGTATTGATTGAAGCTGCTCTGTACTAAAAAATTACAGGCTAATTCTAATAAGCTGCAAGTTTGTATTCACAGCTTCTCTCCAGCTGCGCTCTGACCCGCTCTCTACAAACTCGGCGTGTGACGTCACGACAGATCTACAAACACAGCGTCTCAGCTCCTCTGATCACTCTGCTTAACCGCTACTAAGGCAAGTCAGGATCTTTGCTCTCTGCTCACAGAACCTCATCCTACTAACGTACTTATCCGGATCAAGTCTGCAGAACTCACGGTATTTACAATTTAGTATTAGATGTTGATATCTCTCTCAGTATTGCAATACTTATAAATCTAGGCAATTACCGGAACGTTACCCCAGCAATCAGTACTGCAACTTTCCTTATGCATATGCTTCCTAACTCCATCCTTTCCAACACACGACATATACATTAACTATAAGAGCTACATTATATCTACTAGCATTCAGCTCTGGTTTGTTACACTACATAAGTAGCATATTAATCTTAGTTGTGATAAACTGTACAGTAACTAAAGATAGGATTATATTGAGATTCTAATTACCAGAAGTCTCTATTTAGTATAATTGATCCTATATATATATTTTGATTTTCTATTCTTGTTTTTCCTATAATACTCTTAATGACCCCTCCATAGGTCACCCTCAGTCAATGAGCAAACTATTGGGTGTTAAATTCAATCTAAATACCCAAGTTGTTGTGTGAGACTGAGTGGAGAGTTCAAATAGGAATTTTTACATTAATATATATTAGGGTATTAGTTAGTTATCCTTACACAACATTCCCTAATGTCTAGAGTTAGAGGGGAGAAACCAGAGAATAGAGTGATTAATTATATCACTACCTATACACCAGCCAGCTCCTTGGTAAAAAAAAAATCTTAGCTAAGAACTGGTTTATTCTGACTGACGACACTTCTTTGCCTTTTGCAGGAGCTAAGCCCCCATGTATGGTATAAAAAAGAGGTAAAAGTCTTAAAACTCTACTGGTTAAGCATGATGTCGTGTGTGAGACCCAAAATTGGCTACCAAAAGGCAAAGTAGGTTGTTTCAAATATGGGAACTGTGTCACCTGTAGCACTCTAACTTCTGGTGAAACATTCTCCCACCCGTATAGATCTAAGAAATTTAATATCAGACACAGATTATCTTGCACCTCTGACTTTGTAGTGTACATAATTGTTTGTCCATGTGGGAAATATTACGTGGGAAAAACTTGTACCCCCTTCAAAGAACGTTCAGCCAATCACAAAACTGCGAAAAGAGCAGCGTATAGAGATGGCACCAGTGAACAGCCTGTGGCTCTTAATTTTCTTGAAAATAGACACACTGTATCTATGCTTAGAACAATGTTAATTGACAGAATACCTACACTAAGAAAAGGAGGGAATAGGGATGAGGAACTATTATGGATTTTTTACTATTCTATTAAGAATATTTACCATTAAGATTTATCATCTCAAAGTCCTTTTATCTACATCTTTAATTCTACCAAGAATATAATTATCCCCCCCCCAAAAAAAAAATGGGTCCCTAGGGACCATCATTAATAACAAAAATATATTTGATATATATTATGATGGTCTCTTAATTTTTAAATAATTGTATTCTGATTGTGCAATATAGCAGATAAATATGTTACTTATTTTGATACATAACTGCTCATTGTTTCTAGTAATTCCTCTAAATAACAGCAGTTTCTATATGATGAAAAGACTAAAAACATGCATAGTTTAGATAGTGAATGTTCCGTTCAACAAACCCTATAAATGTGATAGCGGTTTTTATTTAGTAAGATTGTGAACAGCCCAGTCCACAAGAATAGATAAGATGCATTCTTCCATTGTCCTATTTAGCGAAAACCTTACAAATAAAAAGTATTTATCTTTTAAACAACAAAGACGGTGTTAATAAGATACACGCCCCTACTTGGTTATGTAATTCACAAATATGAATAGGTTAGAACAGCGGTCATCACAAGCTGTTTCAATCAGCTGTCAACACACGCCCCCAAACAGTGATGCGGTTTGCGTCACTCCAGACTGTTGAACCGCGGGTATTTCAAGTCAGCTGTTAGCGTGTAAAGACATACAGCATTTGGGAATGGCGGATTGAACACGCCATATGAGAAACAAGGTATGCACTTTAAAACCTAAAATGTAAAACATTAACTAACTATTCAGATGAAAAGCTTTACACATGTACTCTTGAACAACAGGCGAAGGTTTTATATATGTAAACAGACTTGCTGGGTAATATCGGCTAGTTCTTATAAAGAGAAACAATTTCGCTATTGATGACTTTCAGGACAAATTAACCAAATAATGAGCAGTGAAAAATTAAAATGCTCTAAGTTAGCGTATGTATTAGGATACACCAAGGTATACAATAAAGGGATGAAACGAGACAGCAAGACTAATTTAACAATGTTTTTCATCATATTAACCAGTTTAGGTTATATATATATATAAACATTGATACAAAAAAATCCAAGTATTTGTCACACAAACAAATGATGAAGTTAAGTTGGGAAACTTTTAATGTTTTAAATTTAATTTTTGTATCTAGCACAGGGTAATGGGATATTAGTAGGGAATATAATTAGTATTTTTCTTTTTGACATTGTATGTGGTTGCACAATGAACTGTCATGTATTTTAATTTGTAAATACTATTGTTATAGATTGTCTTGAGAAAGGCTCAGGTGTGGAGCCGAAACGTCGACTTATGTGATTTTGTATTGATAATAAAAAATTACAACCTAATCAAGACCTGTGAGTGCCCTCCATTTCGTATTGATGTATATAAAGATTGTTTGAGGAGACACCCGGGCTACATAGAAGAGCCAGAAGGGATGGAGTGCATGAATTGAAGGATATATATATAACATATGTTGCTATTTATTCACTTGCTATTTTTTTTAGATAGATTAGATATTTTTACCTCATTTTATCTTGTTTGGTCTGAGCCTTACACAGTGATTATAGCATAACAGTTAAGATTTTTAATTTGTTTGAAGCAGCCAGAGGAGGACTTAACAGTCAAGAAATTCTGCCCTTGACCGAGGACACAGCACTTAGGGGGTCCCACTGCCACTGCCATGCCCACAACTTTAATTTTATTTGAAGCAGCCATAAGTTTAAAAATTAAATTTCAATACAAAAAAATTAAAAAATCTGCTCGGGACCAGCAGTGCACCAAAAGACCTGAGCAGCAGTTCTACTGTTTGTTTAACTCCTTCGCTGGAGTTAAGCACACAGTACTGTAGGGTCAATGGTTCAAATACAATAAATCAGCTCCAGTTTTCAATATATTTTTAACAACTTGGCTGTCATAACTCATTCTTTAACCCCTTGCTGGGTCTGTCATACAGGAGGGCTTGGCTTCACAAGTCAGTCACAAAGATTGGCTTACTCTGATTAATTGTATGATATACCAGATTTAGAATATCATGGGTGGTCAGGTCTTTGACTATTCATACCCCACAGTCTTTTTAGAGATGTGCTCCTTGTAGTATTATTGGTGCTTCTCTGTGTTACGAAGCTTCTGTTTTGTATCAGATTTCAGCCAGTCAACATTAAAAGGGTATCCATACATGATCTGTTGGTCTTCTACAATCTACTTTTTGGCCATAGCTGTGTGAGCTGTACTTCACTACTTACATCAGTTAACACATTTTAGTGAGGATGAGGTATAGTGACAGCTCTACAATAAAGTTTTTAAAGTACTTATCCGAAAAGAAAGGAAATCCAACCAATTTCAGCTGCAGTTTTCCCAATCCAACCTGGAGTAGAGTCACTAAATTTTATCTGGCCAATTTATTCATCTGAACTAAGCTGATCCAAGTTTCCTTTAGACATTCATTTAGGGCTGCTTTATTTACGGTGTTTATGCATATTCCCCACTTAAATATCTATTATGTTTCCCTTTGAGCTAAAGCTCTCTATTGCCCCCTCTCCTTGCTGGCCTAATTTGTTTGATATATTTTAAAATCTGAGTTGAATGACAAGGTGTCCTAGCTCCACCAAATGTTCTGTAACTAGTGATTTTAAATTCCTATTGCGAAAACTTTACTTATGGTCAGTAATCCTCAAGACCGGATTTGTCTAACAGGATACCCAGAAATTTCCTGGTGGGCTGCAGCAGTTGGGGCTGGAAAGCTACAATTTAAATGGGTAATTAATGTATGCAATTGGGTTTTAGTGTGCCTATATAACAACCTTGCACTTTTGTTTAATACAAAGTAATATAATTTAATTTTGAAAAAATATTGGGGGATGGAGTATCCCAGTAATCCCCGTTGGGAAAAATGGGGAGTGCGCATTCTACTGTCTCAACAGAAAATAGGTCTGGTCTTAATATTTTTCCAGGGCTGCTTTTTATTTCCAGTCCAGCCTTGGTAATCATCTCACTCCTAGTTGTTTCTCCTATATAGCTCTGCCAGCAAGGTCTGTACTACATGCTTAGATGAAACAAATACTTTCCTTTACTCATATTATTACATGTTGAGCATGCAAGGCATGGATAATAATTATTTTGTATTCATTTTAGAACCTATATCAGATCTGATTAAACTGCATAGGTTCGTATCTCCTGATCGGCATGAGAAACAGTTTGAAATATTTTACTTTAGGGTTACATGTTAAAGGGACAGTCTACTCCAGAATTTTTATTGTTTAAAAAGATAGATAATCCCTTTATTACCCATTCCCCAGTTTTTCATAACCAACACTGTTATATTAATACACGTTTTACCTCTGTGATTACCTTGTATCTAAGTTTCTGTAGACTGCACTCCTATTTTAGTTATTTTGACAGATATGCATTTTAGCCATTCAGTGCTGACTCCTAGGCAACTGTACGTGTGTTTGAGCACAATGTTTTATATATATATATATATATATATATATATATATATTTATATATATATATATATATAGAGTTTTATTTATATATATATATATATATATATATATATATATATATATATATATATATATATATATATATATATATATATATATGGCACACATGAACTAAGCTGTGAAACACTGTCAAAATGCCCTGAGATAAGAGACGGCTTTCAAGGGCTTAGAAATTAGCATATGAGCCTGCCTACCTAAATTTGATGATAAAAGTAATTGAAAACATCAGAAGAGGTATCCAGCAACATTCACTTTCAGTTCTAAACAGAATCCTTAATCTATCCTAAATGTTTTCATTAATAACCCACCTAAATCTGGGTTATTTTAGTTTTATGGTTGTAAATTTTTCAGAGGTATTTTTATTGTTTTGGGGGGTTATTCTTCAAACTGGTAACTGTGAAGAATTGGCTAAAAAAGCTCCATACTATCTTATCAATAGCATGCAACTGAGCAGCAACAAAATGTTTGTGTCCTGCTATGTAGAATCCCTTAACACTAGCATCAAAATGAAATGGGGATATAAAACTGCTTCCAACTTTCCACAGACAAGACAGCAATTGATCGCAAATTAAATTCAATTTATATACACACACATGAACAGAGATTTCTCAATCTTGAAAATAGGAGTCATCTCTGTCATTAAAGACTTTGTGAATTTCAATATGATTAATTCCATGTAATAACTAAAGAAAACAGAATTTATGTTTACCTGATAAATTTCTTTCTCCAACGGTGTGTCCGGTCCACGGCGTCATCCTTACTTGTGGGGATATTCTCTTCCCCAACAGGAAATGGCAAAGAGCCCAGCAAAGCTGGTCACATGATCCCTCCTAGGCTCCGCCTACCCCAGTCATTCGACCGACGTTAAGGAGGAATAATAGCATAGGAGAAACCATATGGTACCGTGGTGACTGTAGTTAAAGAAAATAAATTATCAGACCTGATTAAAAAACCAGGGCGGGCCGTGGACCGGACACACCGTTGGAGAAAGAAATTTATCAGGTAAACATAAATTCTGTTTTCTCCAACATAGGTGTGTCCGGTCCACGGCGTCATCCTTACTTGTGGGAACCAATACCAAAGCTTTAGGACACGGATGAAGGGAGGGAGCAAATCAGGTCACCTAAATGGAAGGCACCACGGCTTGCAAAACCTTTCTCCCAAAAATAGCCTCAGAAGAAGCAAAAGTATCAAACTTGTAAAATTTGGTAAAAGTGTGCAGTGAAGACCAAGTCGCTGCCCTACATATCTGATCAACAGAAGCCTCGTTCTTGAAGGCCCATGTGGAAGCCACAGCCCTAGTGGAATGAGCTGTGATTCTTTCGGGAGGCTGCCGTCCGGCAGTCTCGTAAGCCAATCTGATGATGCTTTTAATCCAAAAAGAGAGAGAGGTAGAAGTTGCTTTTTGACCTCTCCTTTTACCTGAATAAACAACAAACAAGGAAGATGTTTGTCTAAAATCCTTTGTAGCATCTAAATAGAATTTTAGAGCGCGAACAACATCCAAATTGTGCAACAAGCGTTCCTTCTTTGAAACTGGTTTCGGACACAGAGAAGGTACGATAATCTCCTGGTTAATGTTTTTGTTAGAAACAACTTTTGGAAGAAAACCAGGTTTAGTACGTAAAACCACCTTATCTGCATGGAACACCAGATAAGGAGGAGAACACTGCAGAGCAGATAATTCTGAGACTCTTCTAGCAGAAGAAATTGCAACTAAAAACAAAACTTTCCAAGATAATAACTTAATATCAACGGAATGTAAGGGTTCAAACGGAACCCCCTGAAGAACTGAAAGAACTAAATTGAGACTCCAAGGAGGAGTCAAAGGTTTGTAAACAGGCTTGATTCTAACCAGAGCCTGAACAAAGGCTTGAACATCTGGCACAGCTGCCAGTTTTTTGTGAAGTAACACCGACAAGGCAGAAATCTGTCCCTTCAGGGAACTTGCCGATAATCCCTTTTCCAATCCTTCTTGAAGGAAGGATAGAATCCTAGGAATCTTAACCTTGTCCCAAGGGAATCCTTTAGATTCACACCAACAGATATATTTTTTCCAAATTTTGTGGTAAATCTTTCTAGTTACAGGCTTTCTGGCCTGAACAAGAGTATCGATAACAGAATCTGAGAAACCTCGCTTCGATAAAATCAAGCGTTCAATCTCCAAGCAGTCAGCTGGAGTGAAACCAGATTCGGATGTTCGAACGGACCCTGAACTAGAAGGTCTCGTCTCAAAGGTAGCTTCCAAGGTGGAGCCGATGACATATTCACCAGATCTGCATACCAAGTCCTGCGCGGCCACGCAGGAGCTATCAAGATCACCGACGCCCTCTCCTGATTGATCCTGGCTACCAGCCTGGGGATGAGAGGAAACGGCGGGAACACATAAGCTAGTTTGAAGGTCCAAGGTGCTACTAGTGCATCCACTAGAGCCGCCTTGGGATCCCTGGATCTGGACCCGTAGCAAGGAACTTTGAAGTTCTGACGAGAGGCCATCAGATCCATGTCTGGAATGCCCCATAGTTGAGTGACTTGGGCAAAGATTTCCGGATGGAGTTCCCACTCCCCCGGATGCAATGTCTGACGACTCAGAAAATCCGCTTCCCAATTTTCCACTCCCGGGATGTGGATAGCAGACAGGTGGCAGGAGTGAGACTCCGCCCATAGAATAATCTTGGTCACTTCTTCCATCGCTAGGGAACTCCTTGTTCCCCCCTGATGGTTGATGTACGCAACAGTCGTCATGTTGTCTGATTGAAACCGAATGAACTTGGTCCTCGCTAGCTGAGGCCAAGCCTTGAGAGCATTGAATATCGCTCTCAGTTCCAGAATATTTATCGGTAGAAGAGATTCTTCCCGAGACCAAAGACCCTGAGCTTTCAGGGATCCCCAGACCGCGCCCCAGCCCATCAGACTGGCGTCGGTCGTGACAATGACCCACTCTGGTCTGCGGAATGTCATCCCTCGTGACAGGTTGTCCAGGGACAGCCACCAACGGAGTGAGTCTCTGGTCCTCTGATTTACTTGTATCTTTGGAGACAAGTCTGTATAGTCCCCATTCCACTGACTGAGCATGCACAGTTGTAATGGTCTTAGATGAATGCGCGCAAAAGGAACTATGTCCATTGCCGCTACCATCAACCCGATCACTTCCATGCACTGAGCTACTGAAGGAAGAGGAACGGAATGAAGTATCCGACAAGAGTCCAGAAGCTTTGTCTTTCTGGCCTCTGTTAGAAAAATCCTCATTTCTGAGGAGTCTATAATTGTTCCCAAGAAGGGAACCCTTGTTGACGGGGATAGAGAACTCTTTTCCACGTTCACTTTCCAGCCGTGAGATCTGAGAAAGGCCAGGACGATGTCCGTGTGAGCCTTTGCTCGAGGGAGGGACGACGCTTGAATCAGAATGTCGTCCAGGTAAGGTACTACTGCAATGCCCCTTGGTCTTAGTACCGCTAGAAGGGACCCTAGTACCTTTGTGAAAATCCTTGGAGCAGTGGCTAATCCGAAAGGAAGCGCCACAAACTGGTAATGTTTGTCCAGGAATGCAAACCTTAGGAACCGATGATGTTCCTTGTGGATAGGAATATGTAGATACGCATCCTTTAAATCCACCGTGGTCATGAATTGACCTTCCTGGATGGAAGGAAGGATAGTTCGAATGGTTTCCATCTTGAACGATGGGACCTTGAGAAATTTGTTTAAGATCTTGAGATCTAAGATTGGTCTGAACGTTCCCTCTTTTTTGGGAACTATGAACAGATTGGAGTAGAACCCCATCCCTTGTTCTCTTAATGGAACAGGATGAATCACTCCCATTTTTAACAGGTCTTCTACACAATGTAAGAACGCCTGTCTTTTTATGTGGTCTGAAGACAACTGAGACCTGTGGAACCTCCCCCTTGGGGGAAGTCCCTTGAATTCCAGAAGATAACCCTGGGAGACTATTTCTAGCGCCCAAGGATCCAGAACATCTCTTGCCCAAGCCTGAGCGAAGAGAGAGAGTCTGCCCCCCACCAGATCCGGTCCCGGATCGGGGGCCAATATTTCATGCTGTCTTGGTAGCAGTGACAGGTTTCTTGGCCTGCTTTCCCTTGTTCCAGCCTTGCATTGGTCTCCAAGCTGGCTTGGCTTGAGAAGTATTACCCTCTTGCTTAGAGGACGTAGCACTTTGGGCTGGTCCGTTTTTACGAAAGGGACGAAAATTAGGTCTATTTTTTGCCTTGAAAGGCCGATCCTGAGGAAGGGCGTGGCCCTTACCCCCAGTGATATCAGAGATAATCTCTTTCAAGTCAGGGCCAAACAGCGTTTTCCCCTTGAAAGGAATGTTTAGTAACTTGTTCTTGGAAGACGCATCAGCCGACCAAGATTTCAACCAAAGCGCTCTGCGCGCCACAATAGCAAACCCAGAATTCTTAGCCGCTAACCTAGCCACTTGCAAAGTGGCGTCTAGAGTGAAAGAATTAGCCAATTTGAGAGCATTGATTCTGTCCATAATCTCCTCGTAAGGAGGAGAATCACTATCGAGCACCTTAATCAGTTCATCAAACCAGAAATATGCAGCTGTAGTGACAGGGACAATGCATGAAATGGGTTGTAGAAGGTAACCCTGCTGAACAAACATCTTTTTAAGCAAACCTTCTAATTTTTTATCCATAGGATCTTTGAAAGCACAACTATCCTCTATGGGTATAGTGGTGCGTTTGTTTAAAGTAGAAACCGCTCCCTCGACCTTGGGGACTGACTGCCATAAGTCCTTTCTGGGGTCGACCATAGGAAACAATTTTTTAAATATGGGGGGAGGGACGAAAGGAATACCGGGCCTTTCCCATTCTTTATTAACAATGTCCGCCACCCGCTTGGGTATAGGAAAAGCTTCTGGGAGCCCCGGCACCTCTAGGAACTTGTCCATTTTACATAGTTTCTCTGGAATGACCAACTTTTCACAATCATCCAGAGTGGATAATACCTCCTTAAGCAAAATGCGGAGATGTTCCAACTTAAATTTAAATGTAATCACATCAGATTCAGCCTGATGAGAAATGTTCCCTGAATCAGTAATTTCTCCCTCAGACAAAACCTCCCTGGCCCCCTCAAACTGGATTAGGGGCCCTTCAGAGATATTAATATCAGCGTCGTCATGCTCTTCAGTAACTAAAACAGAGCAGCCACGCTTACGCTGACAAGGGTTCATTTTGGCTAAAATGTTTTTGACAGAATTATCCATTACAGCCGTTAATTGTTGCATAGTAAGGAGTATTGGCGCGCTAGATGTACTAGGGGCCTCCTGAGTGGGCAAGACTCGTGTAGACGAAGGAGGGAATGATGCAGTACCATGCTTACTCCCCTCACTTGAGGAATCATCTTGGGCATCATTGTCATTATCACATAAATCACATTTATTTAAATGAATAGGAATTCTGGCTTCCCCACATTCAGAACACAGTCTATCTGGTAGTTCAGACATGTTAAACAGGCATAAACTTGATAAGAAAGTACAAAAAACGTTTTAAAATAAAACCGTTACTGTCACTTTAAATTTTAAACTGAACACACTTTGTTACTGCAATTGCGAAAAAACATGAAGGAATTGATCAAAAATCACAAAATTTTCACCACAGTGTCTTAAAGCTTTAAAAATATTGCACACCAAATTTGGAAGCTTTAACCCTTAAAATAACGGAACCGGAGCCGTTATAAGCTTTAACCCCTTTACAGTCCCTGGTATCTGCTTTGCTGAGACCCAACCAAGCCCAAAGGGGAATACAATACCAAATGACGCCTTCAGAAAGTCTTTTCTAAGTATCAGAGCTCCTCTCACATGCGACTGCATGCCATGCCTCTCAAAAACAAGTGCGCCACACCGGCGCGAAAATGAGACTCTGCTTATGCTTTGGGAAAGCCCCTAAGAAATAAGGTGTCTAATACAGTGCCTGCCGATATTATTATATCAAAATACCCAGATAAAATGATTCCTCAAGGCTAAATATGTGCTAATAATGAATCGATTTAGCCCAGAAAAGTCTACAGTCTAAATAAGCCCTTGTAAAGCCCTTATTTACGATCGTAATAAATATGGCTTACCGGATCCCATAGGGAAAATGACAGCTTCCAGCATTACATCGTCTTGTTAGAATGTGTCATACCTCAAGCAGCAAGAGACTGCACACTGTTCCCCCAACTGAAGTTAATTGCTCTCAACAGTCCTGTGTGGAACAGCCATGGATTTTAGTTACGGTTGCTAAAATCATTTTCCTCATACAAACAGAAATCTTCATCTCTTTTCTGTTTCTGAGTAAATAGTACATACCAGCACTATTTCAAAATAACAAACTCTTGATTGAATAATAAAAAACTACAGTTAAACACTAAAAAACTCTAAGCCATCTCCGTGGAGATGTTGCCTGTACAACGGCAAAGAGAATGACAGGGGTAGGCGGAGCCTAGGAGGGATCATGTGACCAGCTTTGCTGGGCTCTTTGCCATTTCCTGTTGGGGAAGAGAATATCCCCACAAGTAAGGATGACGCCGTGGACCGGACACACCTATGTTGGAGAAATTATGTTCTTCACCTACTTGTTATACTTTAAATTATGTGTATCCTGAACGTATAAGAGTATGCTTATTTCAGTAGCAATTTATAAAGTGCATAGATCAGATTTAATCACTAGATGGCTGCAGTGCTCCACTGTTTGTTGAAAGGTTCTAGTAACTAATAAATCATTTTGTTGTATTGGACTAAAGACTTCCTTTATAAAGGTCTTTGGGGTAACTAACAGTATTGACAAGACTTCTTAGATAATGTCGCCAAAGCAGAATTTTATTTAAACATTATTTATGTTTAAATATGCTATAGGCTGCATCTCTTGTATCTTCTTTGAATATGAATAGTTTAATATACATTATCTTATTTTTATTTAGTAATCTGTTAATTTTTTTGTACATGCTGATTATCTGCCTGATAAAGGCCTTGTAAATCTTTACGCATATTAAGTTACAAATTTCAAATGCCTTATTTAACTGACAGCAAAATTCAGTGATTTTTATTACAGTGATGATTATTGTATTATTTCATGCTTTGCTACATATTTAAAAATGTGAATATATGTTGTCTAAAGCTAAAAAGAACAAAGCAAACAAAATGGTTTATTTAAAAATAAGTTCAAATCAATTTTATGAGTCCCTTTCCATATTTTAATGCATTCATAATAAACATTTATAGAAAATGTAGTTATTGTTAATTTGGTTAAAAAACAATATCAAGAGTGAAAAACATTGAGGTAAACAGGGAATGAACCACTTTGCAGGAGATGTATTGCAGGCCCAGGGCTGGAACAGACTTGAATCAGCTCCCAGAAGATAGCAGTGAGCACCAGCGATCAAGAGATGAATAGTAAAGTAGTCAGTAGTCAGGCCAGGGTTCAGCAACGGGTGAGAAGACAAGAACCAAATGTCCCATCAAAAGGGATAAACAAAAGAGTAATTCAAAGTACAGAGTTCAAGGTACAAGAAAAAAACATGCCAGGATCAGGATCAAAGGTGCATGCCAGAAACAAGAACGCCAAGACTTCCATAGAGAATAATCAAGAACAAACTTACATTAGCAGAGGTCTAATTCGTATTAGTGGGACCCTTCAGCAGCAGTTTGTTATTAGGTCTACAACACACCCGCCCCTTAATTTGCAGGGTTAACAAAAAATAGTGGCTGTGTCTACACACCTAGGGGCATATTTATCAAGCTCCATATGGAGCTTGATGTTTCGTGTTTCTGGCGAGCCTCCAGACTCGCCAAAAACACAAGCTATGAAGCAGCGGTCTAAAGACCTCTGCTCCATAACCTGTCCGCCTGCTCTGAGGTGGCGGACAGAAATCGCAGAAAATCAACCAATCGGGTTGACACCCCCTGCTGGCGGCCATGAATCTGTAGGGGGTGGCGTTGCACCAGCAGTTCACAAGAACTGCTGGTGCAATGATAAATGCTGACAGAGTATGCTTTCGGCATTTATCGATGTGCGGCGGATATGATCCGCAATATCGGATCATGTCCGCTCGCACATTAATAAATATGCCCCCTAGTCATTGTTCTCCTATATTCTCAATAAATGCTCTTTTGACTTGATAGTACTCACAGTCGATTACATGCAACGTGATATTGAAAAACAAAAGTTAGAACTTAAGAGATTGGAGGAGGAGTTGCAAAAGATCACATCAATAGAGCAGTTAGGCACAGGGGTGGGTGCATTGCCTGGCCAGTGTACTTTTTAACAATTGCATATGTTCACATTTTCAAAGTGAACATTTTATAAGTGAGGCACTAATTTTTAAGAATTATACAAGAATTACACTCAATACTCACCACACTGCTGTTTACTAACTAACAAAATGCCTATTGACATCTGCTTTGGAATGCTGAGTTAACCTACTCTCTCTTCTGCTCTCAGGTATGTGAATTGAGCCCCTGCATCAAATCCTGCTACTTCCCCAGCTTTTGTGTCATTTGTACTCCAAGTCTCTCTTTCTGGTATGTGTATATGTATATTGAGCACATGAATTTAGGTTGTTAAAATTAAGTCCTGCATTCATTGTAATGTTGTTCCCAATGTCTTAATTCTAATGTTTAGCTAATTGCCATGTGATGCTCAATCCTTATCAATACTTGCTATCATTCTATAATTTATAGCTGTCTTATGCCATAGTTTTAACCTCCTCCAAATGTTATTGTCTGTTTACTTAACTCATCTCACCCTGACCAGACCAAAATCTAACATTCCAATTGGCCTTTCCAATTGTCTTTGATTAGCAATCAACTAAATTTAGTGGACTCAGCTGACTGCCCTGCCTGTATATATTCCACACTAGATTGGGAGGTGCATTGCACAGGGGTGGGTGCATTGCCTGGCCAGTGTACATTTTAACAATAGCATATGTTCACATTTTCAAAGTGAACATTTTATAAGTGAGGCAATCATTTTTGAATTATACAAGAATGGGACAAGGATTGGGCAAGGAGCAAGAGACAAGGTAATAGTGTGTTTTATGTATCTCATTGTATCCTACCTGTCCCCTCGACCCCATCCCCTCACAGCTACTCCCCTCCCTCTCTTCTACCCTCACCCCCATACTCACACACATTTTCAACCTCTCCCTCAGCACTGGTATATTTCCCTCATCTCTAAAACATGCACTGGTCACACCTTCCCTCGATCCAACCTCCCCATCCAACTACCGCCCTATTTCCCTACTCCCTTCTTGCCTCAAAGCTCCTAGAAAAGCTAGTATACGCACATCTATCCCATTTCCTTACACTAAACTCTCTTCTTGACCCACTGCAATCTGGATTTCGTCCCCATCACTTTACAGAGACAGCAATTGTCAAGGTTAACAACAAACTACTTACAGCAAAATCCAAAGGCCACTTCTCTCTGCTTAGCCTCCTTGACCTGTCTGCAGCCTTTGACACTGTTGACCACCCTCTTCTGCTCCAAACCCTCCAATCCTTCGGCATCTGCGACACAGCTCTTTCGTGGTTCTCTTCCTATCTAACTAACCGTACATTTAGTGTAGCCTTTTCCGGAGCATCCTCTACCCCATTACCACTTTCTGTTGGGGTACCTCAAGGCTCTGTCCTCGGTTCCCTTCTCTTTTCAATCTATATGTCATCATTATGTTCCTTAATAAAGTCCCATGGGTTTCAATATCATTTGTATGCTGATGACACCCAAATCTACCTCTCTGCACCAGACCTACCTCCTTCCTTACTAACCCGTGTCACTAACTGTATTTCTCATATCTCATCTTGGATGTCCTCTCACTACCTTAAGCTAAATCTCTCCAAAACTGAACTCCTTATTTTTCCCCCTTCTTCCAATGTCTCCACCCCCAAAATTTCTATAACTGTTTATAATTCCATCATTACTCCTACCCCGCATGCCTGATGTCTTGGGGTCACACTTGACTCAGATATTTCCTTCACTCCTCACATTCAGTCCTTGGCTAAATAAAGCTTGCCGCTTCCACCTTAAAAACATTGCTAAAATTAGACATTTCCTTACACAAGATACAACTAAGATAGTTAATCCACTCTCTCATCCTTTCCCGCCTCGACTACTGCAACTCCGTCCTCTCTGGTCTACCTAGCTGCCGCATAGCTCCTTTACAATCCATTATGAATGCTTCTGCCAGGCTCATCTTCCTTACTCGTCGATCTTCATCTGCTGCGCCTCTCTGCCAATACCTTCACTGGCTTCCTCTTTCCTCTAGGATTAAAAACAAAATCCTCACTCAGACATACAAAGCTCTCAACTGCACTACATTTCAGAACTTGTCTCCAGATACTCTCCCTCCCGTCCCCTTCGATCAGCTCAGAATCTCTTCCTCTCCTCCTCTCTTGTTACTTCCTCACATTCCTGTCTACAGGACTTCCCCAGACTGGCCCCCATCTTGTGGAACTCCCTGCCTCGCTCCACAAGACTCTCCCCTAGTTTTAACAGCTTCAAGCGCTCCCTAAAAACTCTACTATTCAGGGATGCTTACAACCAACACTAAACTTTCCTAATTCCATTGCTTTCCCCTTGAACCCCTTAGAATGTAAGCCTATGAGCCCAGCTGTTTGCAGATCGCCTTCATAAGACCCGACTACAACAGTGAAACTCCCGGCAGGGCCCTCTACCCACTTGATTAATGCAAAAGCTAACCTGTATATTGACAATGTTTACAGCGCTGCGGAATCTGTTGGCGCTCTACAAATACCTGATAATAATAATAATAGAGCAAATTGAATGAACTGAAAAAAAGAATTGGCATAGCTGAAAGCCAGTGTTGAAGATCATAAAAGGAAGAAATGTTATCGCAACAAACATGATTATCTGAAAGATGAGGTGTACAGATGGTCATCGGCCCAGAGGGATGATATAAGACGAAAACAGTCAGGTCCCAGGAGAAGCCAACACATAAAACCTAGAGAGGATTATGATAGACTCTCCCCTCTTCAAATTCTTCACAGGGGGATTCAGACGGAGACCGCAGAGAGGTGCACGCCCACCTAAACTTGTTGAAAGTCCCCCACGCAGTCAACTACTGAGAGTTAGAAAAATAGTTTCTTATCAGGAGTTATCATGCAAATGATAAGATGAAATGGGTACCCATTTCATACAAAGGGGTTACCCATCACCCCTCATTATGAATCTGTCAGGGTGCCAGGAATCAGACTGAGACGAGAAGTGCAAAAATAATCACACCTTTATTAATAGCAAAAAATAATAAAAAGTCCACAAGTCAAATAACAAGCCAGGAGTCAAAACCAGAGCTGGTAGTCAGACGAGCCGAGTCAGGAGCCAAAGCAAATAGTCAGACGAGCGGGAATCAGGAACAAGGAAAACAGCAGAGTCAGGAACAAGCCAGGAATCAGGAAGGACGTCAGGCAGCCAGATAATACTCTCACAAACAGGTCTGAGACAACGCAAAGGCAAAGCATACTGAACAGAGGCCCTTTAAATAATAAGTGATGACATCACAATTCTGAGACTGCATCCTGTCTCACATGGATGATGCACACCAGTCTGGCCATAAAAGGAAGTGCAGTAAATGAGCAGCATCCTCCACAATACACCAAGTCAGCAAGAGAGGTGAGTAAAATGGCTGCTAGCAGCACATGGCAAACAAAACAGGGAAAAACCCTGACAGGATCAAATAAGAGAAGTGAGCAAGGTCCCATGAAAAGAATGTATGGAATAAAGACCCAGAATCTGAAATATAACGGATTTGCAAAAATAATTCTAAACCTAATAAACTTGGAGATTCTTACAAAGATTCTTACAAAGATGCAATTCACATATTCCAGAATTCCAATCTTTCACTATGCCAGTGTTTATATGAGTCAATAGCTTGAGAGATACTCTAGTATAGGCTGACATTGGTCCATCTAAGACATGGAAGCAGATATTTCTGTCTACTCCCAAAAGCGTCTGTTACCCCTGTTTAGGATGCAGCCGCTGTAATAATATGATCAAGGGACTTTATTTTTGTCACCCTAATACAGTGGTGTTCCTATTTATTTTTTCTAGCCTTCTCTACTGAGCTTTCAAATAATTTCTTGGTATATTTTTTACTGTAGATTTTTTTCTTTTAAAAGATTGGCTTCTCTGTAATAGTCTACTAATTTAGAACAGTTTCAACGTAACCGGTGAAATTGTCCATATGGTATGTTTTTTATCCACAATGGCTGCTATTAGCTTGTAGAAAGCCATTACTTTCTTTTCTGAAAATTCTAGTGAGTATTTTTTTCTTTTTTCATTAAATAGAATTAAAGCTAAGAATTCAATCTCTGTATTTGACATTGTATAGGGAAATTTTAAGTTCATCTCATTGTTGTTAATAAACTTCATAAAATCTAAAATTGATCCTTTATCTCCTTCCCACATAAGGATGTCGTCAAATAATAAATCTACACCACCATATAATTTTGTGGATAAACAGATTTTGATATATTTCTCGTCCCAATGGCCCTTGTATAAATGTACGTATATTGGTGCTATAATGGGGCTCATAGCCACACAGCTCATTTTAAGTTAGAACTGATTGTTGAATTCAAACTAATTTCTTTCTAAAGCAAATTGAACTGATTCTATAACAAATTTCCGATATTCTTCAGCTAAATTGGTTTTCTTTTCAAGTGTTTCTTTAATAGTTGTCATACCCAAATGATGGGGTATACTTGTATATAGTGCAGAGACATCTAGTGTTATGCTCTGATATGTGTTCTTCCACCTTATTTGTTCAATTTTCTCTATAGTATGTGCATAGCCTCTAAGATAGGACTCCAAAGTCGGTATGTTAAGGAATCAGTTCCTAAAACTATTGGACGAGGATTTTTGTCATTCTCATAAATTTTTGGTAGATGGTAGAATGTAGCAATACGTGTTGAGATATTTTAATTCTGTGATGTCTAACCCCCTTTAGTACTGGAAATTTCAGAGAAAAACTTGCCAAAAAGACTGGAGCATTTTTATCATTTTTGCTATCACTCGATTTAAACATAAATAGAACCTTTCTTTTTTTTTATTTACCATCAAAACTATATATTTTAAGTAAACAACCAAAGGTATTGATCTAGGCCAATTATGATATATTTACTGCCATCATTTCGCTGCCAAATACGATAATATAAAAAAAAAATGTTATACTTTTTCACAAACTTTGGGTTACTCACTGAAATAATTTACATAACACTTGTGCAATCATATCACAAATGGTTGTAAGTTTCCCTGGCATCCTTTTTGTTCAGAAATAGCAGACATACATGCCTTTGCCATTGCTTTTTGGTAATTAAAAGGCTGCTAATTGAAGCTGCACAGCACATTTCTAATATTCCTGGCAGTTAATGGGGTTATCCAGGTTGCTTGAAAGGTTGATATTTGATCAAGTTTAAATATTACCCTCCAACCTGACACTACTCACCTCCCTCACCCATAGCTTATCCCTCCCATCTTTCCCCCCCACCCACACTCCTTACACCATGTTAGGTACTGGCAGACAGTCTGCCAGTATGCAGTTTAGGACTTTTTTTTATTATTTTTATTTTCTGCAGTGTAGGGAATCATTTCTCAACCTTCCCATCTCACTTATCCCCCCCAAGCAGCTCTCTAACACTCCGCCCTTCTATTAGTGGCTGCTAGTACCCAGTTTTGAGTATTTTTTGTTATTTATTTACCTTTTTTTTTTACTGTAATGTAGTGGTACCCCTTCACCATCCCCACTCCCTCTTCCCTGCAATCATATTGTAGCCCCCCCCCCCCATGGGCTCTGATTTGACATTTTCTGTAGTTTAGCTTCCCATCTCTCCCTGTCCCTTCCAAATTTTCTTTCTGTAAGTTAGGGTCCCACCATTAATGTTACTGTTTTAAATACTGTAACCATGTGATCGCTGTGATTTCCTATCATATCAATCACATGACCGCCCTGGGTTTCGGACACACTGCCTCAGTTGTGAGGGAGGGACTGCAGGGGATCCCATGTGAAGCAGTCAAAAATGAAGGATGTACCATTACATCACTAGGGTCCTTAAGTCGTCCGTTGTGCTGAAGGGGTTAAAATACCCTTACATTTTGCAGTATCTAACATTGAGAAAACACTGATTAGGTACTACTCTAAAATGAGTATAGGCTCCTGAATCTCCCTAGGGATTTTATATATTGCGCTGGACTATTCTTCCTTTTAATATTTATATATGTGTGTATGTATATATATATATATATATATATATTTAATATCTATTTCTCTATCTATATATGTATTTATTTTTGTAGCTATCAACGTTTCTAGCTAAGTATTGATCTGCATATGTATACATTTATTAATAACATTTAATTAAGTCTAACATCTTCATATTTTAGATAGGTGATATTAAAAAATGTCTTCCAAACCAACAGAGTACAGAGTCGATCTCCATGAACTTGATGAAGCAGAAGTAGCATGTTTGGTAATTATCAAATTCCATTATGTTTAAAAATATATATATATATATATATATATATATATATACTTAGCGCTGCGGAATCTGTTGGCGCTCTACAAATAACCGATAATATATATATATATATATATATATATATATATATATATATATAAACCATCAGGGGTACAGAACAAATGGCTTGATGAACGTCATGAATTAATAAGTGTTTTGTGAGCACTGATTAATAGTTTGTATATATATATATATAGGTTTACACATGCAAGGTATATATTTCATTCATGTCAATAGTATAGGAATTTAGGTACCTAATAGGTTAAAATATGGGAGGTGTTTGTTGCGGTTATAACCCCTCCTTGCAGGGCTATGATCAATCCGCCCTGAGGAAGCCCCATCTATCATTTGGCATTGTGGGTGAAACGATCAGGATCGTAGGCATTGGATCTCTGATGTACATGTGACCAACCCGGAAGTGAGCACACAGCCAGACCACGCCACAGCAATTCGGCGTGTACAACACAGCTTGGTACAGCAACTTTTCATTGAGCACAACAATAAGGCTCTTACTCCTATGAGCAATCAAGTGTCACTGCAGCAACCAGCGGATTCTTACAGCGGACGCTCTCTGTTTCAGATAAGTGTACTAACATTGGGCCATATTGGAATGTGACTGAACTCTTTTGCAAATCCGCAGTATGTGGAGGGTCAGCCTGGTCTGACTCTGGTTGCTTGTCACGCTGGCTTGCCGTTTTTGATTGTTGTCTGCAGTCTTGCCACTATTCATGATATCTGCTTTGCAAATTTGTTTGCAGTTTTGCTACTATTCATCATACTTGCCTGCTTATGGATGTCTGCAATTTTTCTGCTAAAGGCAATAACGCTATATGTGGAGGGTCAACCTGGAATCACTCTGATTGCATCTTTAGCACTATTGAATATTAACATTCTGCTTCATTGCTAACAATTTCATTGCTACAATCTTACTTATATATTTGCATGCACTATTATGTGAGTTCTGGCACTCCATTATTGTATGTGTACTTGAATTTCTTTCAAAGCACCTTGTATTACTTAGATCCCTATTACTTTTCCTGTCCGGTAGCAATCCCTTGCATAGTCTTGGGAATCGTGTACAGCCTGGGTGTAGTAATATATTAGGTAGCTTTGAACGGCATACATGTTATTTTGCATTCCAAGATGTGCACATCTCCAGGGTATATTATTGTCTCATGTACTTGATCTAATTTCTAAAATTTGATGTCATGATAATATACACCTATGCAGTTGTTTGCTATTTTTCTGATATGACAGTAAACATTTATGTAGCTATTTGCTAATTTTGGAAACTAAGGTATTTCACTATTAAACCATTTTTTTTTTTGCTTATTGTGATTATGCTGGTCAGAGACTTATTTCTTATAAATAAAATTTAGAGCTAGATTGATTACACAATTTCAATTTTTAGAAGAGTGCTTGATTTCCTATCTGTTTTGGTCCATTAATTTATTTGGCCCTTGTTCTTTTCTTATAGTTTGTTGGAAATATATATATATATATATATATATATATATATATATATATATATATATATATATATATATATATATACACATTACTGTGCAAAAGTATTAGATTTTTTTTCCTTTTAGCAATGGTATAATGACCATATAGAATCATTTCTCAGTCTCTTTATTAGAATATAACCATAAAATACAGGGTATTTGTATGCAGTATTAAAAAACAGAAAAAACTGCTTCTATAGGCTTAAGTGGCAACTATTTAGTGTGACCTCCCTTCACACTTGAGCAATAGCAGGAACCTGGCTCTTGTAAACCTTGCATTGCTAACACCTGTGTTTCTCCTACTATTTCATGTCAAAATGACTGCTGTGGAAAAGGTCTATTACACTAGGTTTGTGCAAAGCATGCTTGAGCATTACATAAACATTTGGTATGAGTGTAATTAATTGGAAACTTTCAATCACATCATTCCATTAAAAATGCCAAAAATCACAGAATTTGACAGACATAAATTCATACTTTTGAATCAGCAAGGCCACTCTTAAAGGGAAATCAGCAAACAAACTGGTTACTCAAGATGTGGTATTCAATATGTTATAAAGAAATTTGAAGAATCAGGAGAGGTCAAGGACAAAATAAGGACTGGAAGGCCAAGAAAACTTTCAAAATCTGATGAGAAGTTTCTCAGAGTCTCTTTAAGAGACCAGAAGTCCAGCAAGGACCTGGCTCAGCAACTGGCAGCTTCATTGGGATGCCCAATGGGAAAGAGTATTATGGAGTGACGAATCCAAGTTTGAATTTTGTGGGTCCAATCGTCGACAATATGTGAAAAGTAGAGTTGGAAAGAGATGGAAGAATGAGTGCTTGCGGCCTTCAGTGAAACATGGTGGAGGGTCTGTCCTGATTTTAGGCTGCATTTCTACCAGTGGTTTAATCATACATTGCACTTACAAGATAAAAGATGTTCACAGGCGTATCATTTAGGTGACAAGAGTCTCCGTAGCTGGCCAGACTGGATACTTATTCTCTGTGGAACACAGCTTTATAACATTCTAGATATGAAATCCCAAGCAATATCCTTCTGAATAGTTTGGATTCGCACAACTTCACTCTAACGCTGTAGCACAGCCAGTAAAGTTCCATATAAGTCTGGATACACTTGCAACAACTTGGAACAAATTGCTAATGAATTAACCCTATGCATTTCGTTTGCTACACGGGCAAATTTCCTCAGGGGTATTTTTTGTATGTTCTTGGTTAGCATATCTAACGTATATCTAAGCATATCTAATGTATGCTTAAATTGCGCTGTTATTAAAAGTGTTTTTATACTACCTTGAATCGGTGGGCGCTGTGTGTTCCTTAAATATTTTTCAGCTGCTACTCCTTGTCGGGACCAGGATACCCGGATTACACACTAAGCTGCAACTGACGAAAAGGGAATCATATGAACTTTATATCTATATAGTAATTCAATAAGTATTTGTTATCTACAGCTAATTTGATGCACGTATTTTTTTTTTTTTTTAAATAAATTTTTATTGAGGTTATGAAAAATGGTACATATAAGAGTCATCCAATGACAATAAGAACAAAACATTTAAACATATATTATTTTCCCACAAATATAGGAAAGAAATAGAGAAGTGATAATTCTGGGCATAGATTCTGAGCATCTCAAGAAAAATATGAATGCAAAAACCACGAAACATACCATTATATCTTGTGTTCACATTACTAGTATTGTAGCTAAAGGGGTAAAAAAAATATAGCATTGTGTGTCAAGCTCAGCTAGAAAGTCATTGATGGATAATGAAACCTCATTTTTATATTATTGAAATAGATAAAATGATCTCCACCTTGTCAGAACGAACCATCACATAATTGTTTAGTCTAATAAAGTTGAGGCAAGTGTGGATTAGGTTGTGTTTGGTCGCTTTTGGACCAAATTAGCGAGGAGGGGGAAAGGAGATTCAGCGGGCAAGAGCCGCTCTAGTTGAGGTAGGGGGGGAGTGGGGAGCGGAGCCATATAGGGTACAAGAGTGGTGAAGTAGAGGGATTGAGTGAGGGCGTGTTGCGTGGTGATAAAGGTGAACTTCAAGGGAGCGCCTGTGTCTAAGGACAATGGGGAGGAACATAGCTAGTTCAAGATATAATGATTAACAAAATAAGATGTATCCATTATAGGTGATATACTTAGAAAGCCCTTGATATGACGGTGCGTTAACACCTTTGAATATTGTGTGTAAAAGAAGGAAGCGTCCATTTAATCTTAAGAGAAGTGAGGGGCTCAGAACTTAGGGCTAAGGGTAACTCAGCAGGACAAAAGCCACTCAAACATTGAAAAGGGGCAGGGGGGGAGGGCGTATCTGGGAAAGCCTGAGATACAGCAGTGTCACAGTTATGTAGTTCAACATCGAACATATATAACTTTATTTGGAGAAGTAGTGACTCAGTATGGGATTCAAGTAATATATAGAACGTATATCTAGTTACTCAAAGAATGTAATGTTGACAATTTAGTAGTTCAGTAAAGGGCAGGCGTATGGAAATCGCCTCTATTTTAACCTTAATACTAGGTATTTGGTATTGCAGGTGTTCTAAGACTGGGTTTGTAATACCTACTCACTCAGTGCAAACATGTAAACATGTTAATAGGTGTCATATGTGTATCCTCTCCCTTCTGTAATGAGCAGGTACTGGATAATAGAAGAGTATATTGCAGTATGTAATTCTTAACTTATATAGCGAAACACCTTGGCATAAAATTAATAATAGCCTATAATATGCATCTACGATAAGAGCCTCTAGATAGCAAATTGTGTAAGTGCCTCTGACATATCAATGGAGTTGCTAAGCTATATAAAGAATACATGCCTGCTATGCAACTATGATTAAGCAAATCATATCATAACAGAAGAAGCTTTGTAGATGTCTATATCGCCAGCCAACTGCCATGAAGGCAATGTATTAATTATAGCTGTCTATAAGAATGCAGTAGAACCTGGGTTAGTCTGGAGTCAGAGTTTTGTCGGGAACAGCTAAAATAATTGGTTCTTAGTGTAGCTAGTGACTATGAGATACTTTCAAGGTGAAGAACACTTAATATGCATAAAAGATATATAGTGAAGGTGTTTACCATATACATTTTAACATGTGAAACAACATTAAAACTGGGGAGCACAAAACAGATTATTATATCTCAGTTTACAAGCTGTCAGCCTTCTTTTAAAGTGTTAAGAATTCCCAAGTAGGATTTAGATATATGTCTATTAAAATTGAAAGTCACATTAAAGAGCTGTTCTAGTAAGGGGTCTAGTACATAAACAGCATATAAGTTTGTCTAAGCAAGATCATGCATGCCACCTTTCAGGCAGCATACATGAATTGCTCTAGGATAGCTCTAAGTATAAAGGAGAATATCACTAGTCTTACTGAACAAGATATATAAACTGCGGTAATAAGATTATATAGATTATTAAACTTTAGCTAGCTAGTTACCTGGACATCCCTCAACCGGAGGTTAAGCTCCAGTACCGGGGGATGAGGTAAACGCTTTTGAGAGGTTTGCCAGAATGGCGTGGGAAACTGTATTTGTGTCTGGTGTGCCCCATCTCTATAGTTCTCAGGCTTCTTAAAGTACTGACCTCTGGTTCTAGGGACATAGGAGACCACGCCACCAACTCACCCTGTCAGTCTCAAGAAAATGGCCACTGAGTCTGCCTAGCCTCTCAGCCGGAATAGAGTGTAAAGTTAACAGTTAACATGTAAAGTAAGCCTATGTAAAGAAAGTACCTATAAAAACTGAACGTGAGAATAACAAAGGTAGGTTGATTAGCAACAAGATCCACTAATTGTGAGAGCACAATTCCAGACAAACATATGTAAGCAGAGGGCGCCAAATAAAATTTCAAATATACAATTGTCATACCATTGGTCCCTCACGTTAATAATATTTATAGTATCTATAGAGATAGGGAATGACCAGAAACTAACATATATTAGCTCTCAGTTAAAATGCAGTGAGTTTGAGTTTGAGAGATCTTCCCCATCTTAAATACAGTAAAGATAATAAAGGACAATACTAAGCTAAGAAATGCAATTGACCAAAGACGACACAAAACTATGTCTTTAGTCTAATTCCAAAGTCCCAGGCCAAGTAATCGTGAGGTGGAGAAACTGAGGAAGTAAAGTTAGCCCACTCCAGTCTTACAGAGCTTAGGTCTCGACAGGTTGATACTTTGTAATGGCTGCAGAGCTAGGAGATCCCCCACAAGTGATCGCCGAGGGCTAACTGGGTCATGTGATGCCTTTAACATACCAGGTAGGCTTCTAAGTGTAAGCAACCGCATATCTGCAACCACTATGCTCCAAGGCCACTAACAAATGAGGAGTCTCCGCCTGCAGAGCAAAGCAGCAGGCGATAGTTCCAGGACCCACTCACAAGCAGGTAAGACCAGTTCTTCCCAAGGGGCTGCAGGAGCGTCTCCTATATCACATAGGACCGAATATTCAGGTGTTCCCCCTACTGTAGAAGATAGGTGTACACAAGATGCCAGCATGGGCCATAGGGGACACATACCGAAAAGGCTTAACCGGCTCGTCTCCGCTGAAGGTGATGTGAGTACTGTGGGAGCCACCGGGCGGGTTCCTTCATTGTCTCCCATGTCATCACGGGGTTGCCAGAGAGGAAGCTTGTGGTGTATTTCCTTAGTCTTCAAGTTGATAGGAGTGTGCGAGAAGAGCCGCTGCGGCTCCCGGTCAGAGTCAGGCGCTGTGAGGGCTTCCGATGTGCCTGCCTGTGAGTTCTGACTGGAGGCTTCTGGGAAAGAACGGCTGGAGATGTCTCTTAAGGTGAGGGCGAAATCAGCCCGATAGTAGTCAAGGCGGGAGCCGAGCTCTTTCAGTACGCCTATAAGATCCATATCGTCAGAGAGAGATGTTATCGCTGAACATGTAAGGAGATATGAGGCGGAATGGTCACTCTATTGTAAGTTAAGCTGGTAGGTTAAATATGTAGAGTGGTATCCATCTTTGTGTGGCAGTCCTCCGCATGGCTCTTATATCAGGCTGAAAGTAGTCTCTCCGACTGAGATTTAGTTCCAAAAGTCTACTAAAAGCTAGAGGAGATCATCATAGTGTTGTTGGCAGAAATAGATTCTGGTTGAGATAGGTAAACTCAATATATTAGGTATATTTCTATATTAGCTTTAGGAGCTCTACTGAGATGCGTCCTTCCATTGCAGTAGTTGGCTCCGCCCCCCTGATGCACGTATTTTTAATGAGTGTATGACTTATACATTATACATTATTCATTTAATCTTTTTTGGTTTTGGTTTTAGTTGATACTTGATTTTGATCCAGTGTGCGCTGATATTTTATTCTCTAAATATCATTTCTGCCAGTGGTGTTGGCGAAATTGTCCGAATTGATGGGATCATAAATGCTGAAAAGTACATACAGGTTTTAATTCATCATGCCATTATTTCTGGAAAGCGCCTGATTGGGAATGGTTTTATTTTTCAGCATGATAACGATCCCAAGCACACTGATAATGCAGTGAAATTATATTTGGAGAGAAAAACAGCTGATAAAACATTGACAGTCATGGACTTGCCTCCACAGAGTCCAGACCTGGATATTATAGAGACAGTATGTGATCACTTGGGCACAGAAATAAAAGACAACCTAAATCTAAAGAAGAACTCTGGGAATTGCTGAAAGAATCTGGTATAATATACCAGAAGATTACTTCAGAAAACTTCAGGACCAGTCTCCCCAAAAGAGTTCAAGATGTGTTTAGTGCCAAGGGAGGTCACATTAAATACTGAATTTTGCCTAAAGAAGCTATTTTGTTCTAAAAAGTGTGTGTGTGTTTATATTTGTTGTATTATATGGATTTCTGGATATCCAGGTCCAAAGAATTAAAAACCTATTCCTTCCTGCACGGTCTCCTGAATAAGATATCCATACCCCTCTCCAGATAACATATATGTAGATTTTATTTATACTGAGAATTATGGCCCTACTTTTGTAGATTAAAACATTTTATTTTTATATATTTTTTTACCTTTAACATACATACTGATTTTAAATGTGCCCAAGTGATATATTATGAAAATGTAACTAATTAAATTATATTATAACCTTGGTTGCGTTAAATGTTGACTGTGAAAGTTTATGTAGCACTTTGACACTCAAAATTCTATACAAAGAAAAAGAGAGATTACAGCCTTTATATTTAAAATGGTTCTTTATTGCTTTATATCAGGGTTGAAACATGGACCCAGTATTACTGAATTAATTTGCGCTGTCTATATACAAATTATTAAAGAGGAACTTAGTCTCACGATATATAAATGGTTAGATGTTATTAGATCACTTCCTTTGCTAGCATAGATACAAATTATTTCACTGTTTCAAAAATCGACTTTTTTTCTAATGCAGATATAAAACTGTACTTTTCCAATGTCCTCGTTAATTAGACTTAAGGACATCCTTCTAATTTCCAACTAGCGTAGGGTTGTATAGGGATAGTGGTGGCAAGGAGAAGTATAAGTGGGGAAAGGAGGGGAGCGAAGGAGGGATTTTTTTTTTTTTTTTTGGTGTTTAATGCTAGAGACATTAAGATTGTATTTAAATTACCCTACCACTGGATGTAAATTTCTCTTTAAGTCACGAGAGGACAAAGGGAGGGAAAAATCAGGAAGTGAGGGTCTGACTCCCAAAGGTGATTTCTGTTTATGTAAAATTCTATATATATTAAAAATAAAAAAAAGCTTAACAAGACTTAGACCTAAACGTTCATGATTCAGATAGAGGATTTCATTTTTTATTTTTTTTTTATTGAGGTTATGCAGTGAGAAAACATCATACAATGATAAGTATGCAACAATTAATGCACTTAAATAATTTGTCGATAAATATTGCCGAACATATAAAGGTAATAAGAATCAAAAACAGCAAAAGTACAACAATGGAGGATTTCATTTTAATACACTTCTATTACAAAAATTAATTTCTTCTATAAAATGTATCACATTCAGCAGCAGCAATGCACTAATAGTAGCTAGCTAGTGATTTGTGGCTACATATATTTGTCTTTTGTCATTGGCTCACCAGATGTGTTCAGCTAGCACACAGTAATTATTCGGATTTTAGTTGTTGGTTTATGGAACAATGGTAAATAACATAATGAAAACTCCATATATTTTAAAGGGACAGTCTAGTCAAAAATAAACTTACATGATTCAGATAGGGAATGTCATTGTAGACAACTTTCCAATTTACTTTTATCATAAATTTGGCTTTGTTCTCTTGGTATTCCTAGTTGAAAACTAAACCCAGGTAGGCTCATATGCTAATTTTTTAGCCCTTGAAGGCCGCCTCTTCTCAGAATGCATTTTACTTCTTCATAACTAGAGGGCGTTAG
Source organism: Bombina bombina (assembly GCF_027579735.1). Classification (NCBI taxonomy): domain Eukaryota; kingdom Metazoa; phylum Chordata; class Amphibia; order Anura; family Bombinatoridae; genus Bombina; species Bombina bombina. The sequence goes on along the minus strand of NC_069501.1, from coordinate 528,187,290 downwards.
TTCATGTGTGTCATATAGATAACATTGTGCTCAGGCACGTGGAGTTTACCTAAGAGTCAGCACTGATTGTCTAAAATGCAGTCTTTCAAAATAACTGAAATAAGGGGGAAGTATGCAGATGCTTAGATACAAGGTAATCACAGAGGTAAAAAGTATATTATTATAACTGTGTTGGTTATGCAAAATTGGGGAATGGGTAATAAAGTGATTATCTATCTTTTTAAACAATACAAATTCTTGTGTAGACTGTCCCTTTAATGGTAGATTGTAATTTGCACAAAACTTTGAAGCATATTACATATATACTTAAAGGGCCATAATACCCAAATGTTTAAACACTTGAAAGTGATGCAGTATAGCTGTAAAAAGCTGACTAGAAAATATCACCTGAACATCTCTATGTAAAAAAGAAAGATATTTTACCTCAAAAGTTTCTCAGTAGCCACCTCCCATTGTAAAGGATTTCTAAGCAGCATATTAGTATGTCTGTCCTGGGACAGCTTAGGGGATGAGCATCGTGCAATCTCATATTATTTCAATATTCAGCTTACTATGAAATCTCATGAGAGTAAAGTCAAATCTCATGAGAGTAAAGTCAAATCTCATGAGATCACAGTAAAAGAGTTCATGACCTCAGTACTGCTAATGCTGATTGGCTGCTGTTCATTTCTTCATTTTTTTTATTTTTTTTTTACCTGCAGCTCGGCAACAGCTAAGTATAACTTTTTACACAGAACTTACTCTGCTGAGCTGAGGAAATTGTGAGGTAAAATATCTTCCTTTTTTTACATAGAGATGCTCAGGTGATATTTTCCTGTCAGCTTTTTACAGTTATACTGCATCAGTTTCAAATGATTTAGCATAGGAGTATTATGTCCCTTTAAAAATGTTCCTCACCAGCTAAAGTGGTGGTTCTAAAATTAAGATTAAACCCTTAAGGACCGGGCATTTCAGACTAAAACTTCCCCAAAAGACCAGAGTATTTTTAGAATTTTTGCCATCACTACATTTAAACAAAAATAGAGCCTTTTTTATATTTACCTATCAAAACTATATTTTTGTGCAATCATTTGGCACAAATTGTTGTAAATGCTTCTCTGGGATCCCCTTTATTCAGAAATAGCAAACATATATGGCTTTGGCATTACTTTTTTGGTAATTAGAAGGCCGCTTATTGCAGCTGCGCACCACACTTGTTTTATGCCCAGCAATGAAGGGGTTAAATAAGTAGCGTGTAGGGTTAATCTTAGCTTTAGGGTATAGATAACCCTCCCACCTGACACATCTCACCCCCTGATCCCTCCCTGACCCCTCTCAAACAGCTCTTTTCCCTCTCCCACCCCCAATTGTCACCCCCATCTTAAAGGGATATGAACCCCAATTTTATTCTTTTATGAATAACAGAGTTTCAATTTTAAGCAACTTTCTAATTTACTCCTATCATAGTTTTTTCTTCGTTCTCTTGGCATGCTTTGTTGAATGAACAGAAATGCACTACTGGTTTCTAACTGTACACATGGGTGAGCCAATGACAATCGGTATATATATATATGTAGCCACCAATCAGCAGCTAGAACCTAGTTTTTTTTGCTTCTTCTGAGCTTCTGTAGATAAACCTTTCAGCAAAGGATAACAAGAGAAGGAAGCAACTTAAATAAGAGAAGTAATTGGAAAGTTATTTAAAATTGTATTCTCTAGCTGAATCATGAAAGAAAAAACATAATTTATGTAAGAACTTACCTGATAAATTCATTTCTTTCATATTAGCAAGAGTCCATGAGCTAGTGACGTATGGGATATACATTCCTACCAGGAGGGGCAAAGTTTCCCAAAACTCAAAATGCCTATAAATACACCCCTCACCACACCCACAAATCAGTTTAACGAATAGCCAAGAAGTGGGGTGATAAGAAAAAAGTGCGAAAGCATAAAAAATAAGGAATTGGAATAATTGTGCTTTATACAAAAAAATCATAACCACCATAAAAAGGGTGGGCCTCATGGACTCTTGCTAATATGAAAGAAATTAATTTATCAGGTAAGTTCTTACATAAATTATGTTTTCTTTCATGTAATTAGCAAGAGTCCATGAGCTAGTGACGTATGGGATATAAATACCCAAGATGTGGAACTTCCACGCAAGAGTCACTAGAGAGGGAGGGATAAAATAAAGACAGCCAATTCCGCTGAAAAATAATCCACAACCCAAAAAAGTGAAACAAATTGAAACTAAAAGCAGAAGAATCAAACTGAAACAGCTGCCTGAAGTACTTTTCTACCAAAAACTGCTTCAGAAGAAGAAAACACATAAAAATGGTAGAATTTAGTAAAAGTATGCAAAGAAGACCAAGTAGCTGCTTTGCAAATTTGATCAACTGAAGCTTCATTCCTAAACGCCCAGGAAGTAGAAACTGACCTAGTAGAATGAGCTGTAATTCTTTGAAGCGGAGTTTTACCCGACTCAACATAAGCATGATGAATCAAAGACTTTAACCAAGATGCCAGAGAAACGGCAGAAGCCTTCTGGCCTTTCCTGGAACCGGAAAAGATAACAAATAGACTAGAAGGCTTTCGGAAATCTTTAGTAGCTTCAACATAATATTTCAAAGCTCTAACTACATCCAAAGAATGCAACCATCTTTCCTTAGAATTCTTAGGATTAGGACATAATGAAGGAACCACAATTTCTCTACTAATGTTGTTAGAATTCACAACCTTAGGTAAAAATTTAAATGAAGTTCGCAACACCGCCTTATCCTGATGAAAAATCAGAAAAGGAGACTCACAAGAAAGAGCAGATAATTCAGAAACTCTTCTAGCAGAAGAGATGGCCAAAAGAAACAAAACTTTCCAAGAAAGTAATTTAATATCCAGCGAATGCATAGGTTCAAACAGAGGAGCTTGAAGAGCCCTCAAAACCAAATTCAAACTCCACGGAGGAGAAATTGACTTAATGACAGGTTTAATACAAACCAAAGCCTGTACAAAACAATGAATATCAGGAAGATTAGCAATCTTTCTGTGAAACAGCACAGAGAGAGCAGAAATTTGTCCTTTCAAGGAACTTGCAGACAAGCCTTTATCCAGACCATCCTGGAGAAACTGTAAAATTCTAGGAATTCTAAAAGAATGCCAAGAAAAATGATGAGAAGAACACCAAGCAATGTAAGTCTTCCAGACTCGATAATATATCTTCCTAGACACAGATTTACGAGCCTGCAACATAGTATTAATTACGGAGTCAGAGAAACCTCTATGACTGAGAATCAAGCGTTCAATCTCCATACCTTCAAATTCAATGATTTGAGATCCTGATGGAAAAAAGGACCTTGCGATAGGTCTGGTCTTAACGGAAGAGTCCAAGGTTGGCAAGTAGCCATCCGAACAAGATCCGCATACCAAAACCTGTGAGGCCATGCTGGAGCCACCAGCAGAACAAACGAACGCTCCTTTAGAATCTTGGAGATCACTCTTGGAAGAAGAACTAGAGGCGGAAAGATATAGGCAGGATGATACTTCCAAGGAAGTGTCAATGCATCCACTGCCTCCGCCTGAGGATCCCTGGATCTGGACAGATACCTGGGAAGCTTCTTGTTTAGATGAGAAGCCATCAGATCTATTTCTGGAAGTCCCCAGATTTGAACAATCTGAAGAAAAACTTCTGGGTGAAGAGACCATTCGCCCGTATGTAACGTCTGGCGGCTGAGATAATCCGCTTCCCAATTGTCTATACCTGGGATGTGAACCGCAGAAATTAGACAGGAGCTGGATTCCGCCCATACAAGTATTCGAGGTACTTCTTTCATGGCTAGAGGACTGTGAGTCCCTCCTTGATGATTGACATATGCCACGGTTGTGACATTGTCCGTCTGAAAACAAATGAACGATTCTCTCTTCAGAAGAGGCCACGACTGAAGAACTCTGAAAATCGCACGGAGTTCCAAAATGTTGATTGGTAATCTCGCCTCCTGAGATTTCCAAACCCCCTGCGCTGTCAGAGACCCCCATACAGCTCCCCAACCTGTCAGACTCGCATCTGTTGAGATCACAGTCCAGGATGGAAGAACAAAAGAAGCCCCCTGAACTAGACGATGGTGGTCTGTCCACCACGTCAGAGAGTGTCGAACAATCGGATTTAAAGATATTAACTGTGATATCTTTGTATAATCCCTGCACGACTGGTTCAGCATACAGAGCTGAAGAGGTCGCATGTGAAAACGAGCAAAGGGGATCGCGTCCGATGCAGCAGTCATAAGACCTAGAATTTCCATGCATAAGGCTACCGAAGGGAATGATTGAGACTGAAGGTTTCGACAGGCTGAAACCAACTTCAGACGTCTTTTGCCCGTTAGAGACAGAGTCATGGACACTGAATCTATCTGGAAACCTAAAAAGGTTACCCTTGTCTGAGGAATCAATGAACTTTTTGGTAAATTGATCCTCCAACCATGTTCTTGAAGAAACGATACAAGTCGATTTGTATGAGATTCTGCTAAATGTGAAGACTGAGCAAGTACCAAGATATCGTCCAAATAAGGAAATACCACAATACCCTGTTCTCTGATTACAGATAGCAGGGCACCGAGAACCTTTGTAAAAATCCTTGGAGCTGTTGCTAGGCCGAATGGCAGAGCCACAAATTGGTAATGCTTGTCTAGAAAAGAGAATCTCAGAAACTGATAGTGATCTGGATGAATCGGAATATGCAGATATGCATCCTGCAAATCTATTGTGGACATATAATGCCCTTGCTGAACAAAAGGTAGAATAGTCCTTATAGTTACCATTTTGAATGTTGGTATCCTTACATAACGATTCAATATTTTTAAATCCAGAACTGGTCTGAAGGAATTCTCCTTCTTTGGCACGATGAATAGATTTGAGTAAAAACCCAGCCCCTGTTCCAGAACTGGAACTGGCACAATTACTCCAGCCAACTCTAGATCTGAAACACATTTCAGAAACGCTTGAGCTTTCACTGGATGTAATGGAACGCGAGAAAGAAAAAATCTTCTTGCAGGAGGCCTTATCTTGAAACCTATTCTATACCCTTGTGAAACAATGTTCTGAATCCAAAGACTGTGAATCGAATTGATCCAAATTTCTTTGAAAAATCATAATCTGCCCCCTACCAGCTGGGCTGGAATGAGGGCCGCACCTTCATGTGGACTTGGGAGCTTGTTTTGGCTTTCTAAAAGGTTTGGATTTATTCCAGACCGGAGATGGTTTCCAAACAGAAACTGTTCCTGTAGAGGAAGGATCGGGCTTTTGCTCCTTATTCTGACGAAAGGAACGAAAACGATTAGCAGCCCTATATTTACCTTTAGATTTTTTATCCTGCGGTAAAAAAGTTCCTTTCCCCCCAGTAACAGTTGAAATAATAGAATCCAACTGTGAACCAAACAATTTATTACCTTGGAAAGAGAGGGAAAGCAAAGTTGACTTAGAAGACATATCAGCATTCCAAGTTTTAAGCCATAAAGCTCTTCTAGCTAAAATAGCTAAAGACATATACCTGATATCAACCCTAATGATATCAAAGATGGCATCACAAATAAAGTTATTAGCATGTTGAAGAAGATTAACAATGCTCTGAGAATTATGATCTGTTACTTGTAGTGCTAAAGCCTCTAACCAGAAAGTTGAAGCTGCAGCAACATCTGCCAAAGATATAGCAGGTCTAAGAAGATTACCTGAACATAAATAGGCTTTTCTTAGAAAGGATTCAATCTTCCTATCTAATGGATCCTTAAAGGAAGTACTATCTGCCGTAGGAATAGTAGAACGTTTAGCAAGAGTAGAGATAGCCCCATCAATTTTAGGGATTTTGTCCCAAAACTCTAATCTGTCAGATGGCACAGGATACAATTTTTTAAACCTTTTAGAAGGAGTAAAAGAATTACCCAGATTATTCCATTCCCTGGAAATTACTTCAGAAATAGCATCAGGGACAGGAAAAACTTCCGGAATAACCACAGGAGGTTTAAAAACCGTATTTAAACGTTTAGATTTAGTATCAAGAGGACCAGATTCCTCTATTTCTAATGCAATTAAGACTTCTTTAAGTAAAGAACAAATAAATTCCATTTTAAATAAATAAGAAGATTGATCAGTATCAATCTCTGAAACAGACTCCTCTGAACCAGAGAAATTATCATCAGAAACAGAATCAGAATGGTGATGTTCATTTAAAAATTCATCTGAAAAATGAGAAGTTTTAAAAGACCTTTTACGTTTACTGGAAGGAGGAATAACAGACATAGCCTTCTTAATAGATTTAGAAACAAAATCTCTTATGTTAACAGGAACACCCTGAGCATTAGATGTTGAAGGAACAGCAACAGGTAATGGAACATTACTAAAGGAAATATTAACTGCATTAGCAAGTTTATCATGACATTTATCACAAACAACAGCTGGAGGGACAGTTACCACAAGTTTACAACAAATACACTTAACTTTGGTAGATCCAGCATCAGGCAGTGAATTTCCAGAAGTATCTTCTGATTCAGGGTCAACCTGAGACATCTTGCAATATGTAATAGAAAAAACAACATATAAAGCAAAATTTATCAAATTCCTTAAATGACAGTTTCAGGAATGGGAAAGAATGCCAATGAACAAGCTTCTAGCAACCAGAAGCAAATAAACAATGAGACTTAAATAATGTGGAGACAATAATGACGCCCATATTTTTTAGCGCCAAAAAAGACGCCCACATTATTTGGCGCCTAAATGCTTTGGCGCCAAAAATGACGCCACATCTGGCGACGCCGACATCTTTGGTGCAAAAAAACGTCAAAAAAGTGACGCAAATACAAAACAACTTCCGGTGACACGTATGACGCCGGAAATGACAAGGAAAATTTTTTTTTGCGCCAAGAATGACGCAATAAAATGAAGCATTTTCAGCCCCCGCGAGCCTAACAGCCCACAGGAAAAAAAGTCAAATTTTTTAAGGTAAGAAAAATTTAATATTCAAATGCATTATCCCAAATAATGAAACTGACTGTCTGAAATAAGGAATATTGAACATCCTGAATCAAGGCAAATAAATGTTTGAACACATATATTTAGAACTTTATATAAAAGTGCCCAACCATAGCTTAGAGTGTCACAGAAAATAAGACTTACTTACCCCAGGACACTCCTCTACATGTAGTAGATAGCCAAACCAGTACTGAAATGAGAATCAGTAGAGGTAATGGTATATATAAGAGTATATCGTCGATCTGAAAAGGGAGGTAAGAGATGAATCGCTACGACCGATAACAGAGAACCTATGAAATAGACCCCGTAGAAGGAGATCATTGAATTCAAATAGGCAATACTCTCTTCACATCCGTCTGACATTCACTGCACATTGAGAGGAAAACCGGGCTCCAGCCTGCTGAGAAGCGCATATCAACGAAGAATCTAGCACAAACTTACTTCACCACCTCCAAGGGAGGCAAAGTTTGTAAAACTGATTTGTGGGTGTGGTGAGGGGTGTATTTATAGGCATTTTGAGGTTTGGGAAACTTTGCCCCTCCTGGAAGGAATGTATATCCCATACGTCACTAGCTCATGGACTCTTGCTAATTACATGAAAGAAATGTTGGGTTTCATGTCCCTTTAAGTACTGGTATATTTTTATATATATATTTTCTGCTGTGTAGTATCCCCCCTTACCTCCCAACCTCCCTGACCCCCCCCCCCAAACAGCTCTCTAACCCTCCCCCCACTACCTATAAGCCGCCATCTTAGGTATTGGCAGCTGTGTGCCAGTACCCAGTTTACAATATGTATTACTTGTTTTTTGCTTTTTTAAATGATTTTTTTATGTAGTGTAGCTACCGCCCCTCCCAGATCGCTTTCCCACCCTGTCCACCCTTTTCTAACCGTGATTTTTTTATGAACAATATATACTCCCATTTGTCTTTGTCACAACAATAGCCCCGCTTAGGGCCAGGTAATAAGAGGAGCGCAAAATATCACTTTTGTAATATCAGCAAAAGCAAATGCTATTATGAGTTAGGTGTTTGCAATGCAAGGAAGCGTTGCACTCACAAAAGCACGCTTCCATAGGCTCCAATGGGAGCCTTGTTCTGATTTCTTCATTCACGGCACAGAACCTTAGTGCAGCAATTTTAAATATGTATGTATATGCTTATATACATATATATTTATATGTGCATATACATATATTAACACATATAAATGTATATGCTTATATACACATATTAACACATATCAATGTATATAAGCATATACACATATTAACACATAAATGTATATAAGCATATACACATAAACACATATAAATGTATGTAAGCATATACATATATTAACACATATAAATGTATATAAGCATATACACATATTAACACATATAAATGTATATAAGCATATACACATATTAACACATATAAATGTATATAAGCATATACATATATTAACACATATAAATGTATATAAGCATATACACATAAACACATAAACACATATAAATGTATATAAGCATATACACATATTAACACATAAATGTATATAAGCATATGCACATATTAACACATATAAATGTATATAAGCATATACATATATTAACACATATAAATGTATATAAGCATATACATATATATTAACAGGGAACACACAGTTCCCATAGATTGCAATGTAAAGGCACTTTTCATTGTCGTACACCAGCCAACTTTAGCCCCTTATAACCGCCTTATGCAGTTACTTTATTAAAAAATAAAAATGCTAATATTTTTATTTTTAATAAAGATTAATACATTAATACACTAAATTTTAAGGGGGAATTTGAGGACATTTAGAAAATTAATAAGAGGTCAGACCTCTGGTTAATATTCGGAGCACTAATTGCTACTGCAAGCTCGCGGTAGCAATAACCAGCCACTTATTGCAGGCGAAAAATTAGCGCTCCACTTGTAATCTAGCCCTTAATCTATTAAAACTACATCTGTTCTTTGGTAGTACATGTGCCAAACATGATAAACACCTCATGGTTTTGTCTCCTTGAATATTACAGGGAGTGCAGAATTATTAGGCAAATGAGTATTTTGACCACATCATCCTCTTTATGCATGTTGTCTTACTCCAAGCTGTATAGGCTCCAAAGCCTACTACCAATTAAGCATATTAGGTGATGTGCATCTCTGTAATGAGAAGGGGTGTGGTCTAATGACATCAACACCCTATATCAGGTGTGCATAATTATTAGGCAACTTCCTTTCCTTTGGCAAAATGGGTCAAAAGAAGGACTTGACAGGCTCAGAAAAGTCAAAAATAGTGAGATATCTTGCAGAGGGATGCAGCACTCTTAAAATTGCAAAGCTTCTGAAGCGTGATCATCGAACAATCAAGCGTTTCATTCAAAATAGTCAACAGGGTCGCAAGAAGCGTGTGGAAAAACCAAGGCGCAAAATAACTGCCCATGAACTGAGAAAAGTCAAGCGTGCAGCTGCCAAGATGCCACTTGCCACCAGTTTGGCCATATTTCAGAGCTGCAACATCACTGGAGTGCCCAAAAGCACAAGGTGTGCAATACTCAGAGACATGGCCAAGGTAAGAAAGGCTGAAAGACGACCACCACTGAACAAGACACACAAGCTGAAACGTCAAGACTGGGCCAAGAAATATCTCAAGACTGATTTTTCTAAGGTTTTATGGACTGATGAAATGAGAGTGAGTCTTGATGGGCCAGATGGATGGGCCCGTGGCTGGATTGGTAAAGGGCAGAGAGCTCCAGTCCGACTCAGACGCCAGCAAGGTGGAGGTGGAGTACTGGTTTGGGCTGGTATCATCAAAGATGAGCTTGTGGGGCCTTTTTGGGTTGAGGATGGAGTCAAGCTCAACTCCCAGTCCTACTGCCAGTTTCTGGAAGACACCTTCTTCAAGCAGTGGTACAGGAAGAAGTCTGCATCCTTCAAGAAAAACATGATTTTCATGCGGGACAATGCTCCATCACACGCGTCCAAGTACTCCACAGCGTGGCTGGCAAAAAAGGGTATAAAAGAAGAAAATCTAATGACATGGCCTCCTTGTTCACCTGATCTGAACCCCATTGAGAACCTGTGGTCCATCATCAAACGTGAGATTTACAAGGAGGGAAAACAGTACACCTCTCTGAACAGTGTCTGGGAGGCTGTGGTTGCTGCTGCACGCAATGTTGATGGTGAACAGATCAAAACACTGACAGAATCCATGGATGGCAGGCTTTTGAGTGTCCTTGCAAAGAAAGGTGGCTATATTGGTCACTGATTTGTTTTTGTTTTGTTTTTGAATGTCAGAAATGTATATTTGTGAATGTTGAGATGTTATATTGGTTTCACTGGTAAAAATAAATAATTGAAATGGGTATATATTTGTTTTTTGTTAAGTTGCCTAATAATTATGCACAGTAATAGTCACCCACACACACAGATATCCCCCTAAAATAGCTATAACTAAAAACAAACTAAAAACTACTTCCAAAACTATTCAGCTTTGATATTAATGAGTTTTTTGGGTTCATTGAGAACATGGTTGTTGTTCAATAATAAAATTAATCCTCAAAAATACAACTTGCCTAATAATTCTGCACTCCCAGTAATTTTCATTTTGTGAAGCCAACCTTTTCAGTGACTCTCCTTACTTATTCTACAGAAAACCGCAATAATCCCACTTAGCCTCACTCATATAATCTGGTATCTTACTTAGACTGTACATGGGCTAAACAATATTAGCAGTGTCTTGTGGTTTTGCCTTAAAGGGACATGAAACCACAAAAAAATCTTTCATGATTCAGATAGAGAATACAATTTTAAACAACTTTCTAATTTACTTCTATTATCTAATCTGTTCCATTCTCTTTGTGTCATTTGTTGAAGGAACAGCTATGCACTACTGGTTTCTAACTGAACACATGGGTGAGCCAATCACAATCAATATTTATATGCAGCCACCAATCAACAGCTAGGACCTAGGCTCTCTGCTGCTCCTGAGCTTGTCTAGATAAACATTTAAGCAAAGGATTACAAGAGAAGCAAGCAAATTAAATAATAGAAGTAAATTGTAAAGTTGTTTAAAATTGTATTCTCTATCTGAATCATGAAAGAAAATATTTGAGTTTCATGTCCATTTAAGGATTTTTTTTTTCCTACTATCAAAGTCCATGTGTATTTCATTCTGTAATTGACCTAATAACTCCATAGAATTTGGCTATAATTCAATTTCATGTCACTTGAAAAAACCCATCCTCTGCTATGATGCTGAAGTTAGCTCCTTATTCGGCCGCTGAAGTTAGCTCCTTATTCGGCCAGCTTCTTATTCGAAGGTTCAAGTTAGCTTACTATTCACCCAGCATCCTATTCTAGTTAGCTTCTTATTCATGAAATAAATTATTTATTAAACAACAATTAGCAAAGTTAATATGATATTAATCATGACATTTGGCACCAAAGGTGGCACCATCATTGTCATTAATTTCAATAGGGAAATTCTGAATAAGGTACCAAGCTTTTACTCTTGGCTCACTCACATTTGTCTTGTTTTATACTAATTGGGCATCCCTCTATATAAAAAGAATCAATCTAGCTTGAGCAAAATTATATTGATCATGTAATATGGCACCAAATTTGGTACCCTAATGTCAATGCATTTCAAAGGGAGATTTTGAATAAGTAACCAAGCTTTTAATCTATGAAAACCATTTTGGTTCACTTACATTTGGCTTGTTTTATGCTAATTGGGCATCCCTCTATATTAAAAAATTAAATGTAGCCTGAGCCAAATGATATTGATCATATAATAAGGCATCAAAGCTGGCACCTTAGCATCCATGCATTTCAATGGGAAATTGTGAATAAGTAACAAAGCATTTACTCTATTAAAAATATCTTGGCTCACTCACATTTGGCTTGTTTTATGCTAATTGGGCATCGCTCTATCTTAAAAGAATCAATCAAGCCTGAGCTAATTTCAATACATTTCAATGGGATATTTTGAATAAGTAACCAAGCTTTTAATCTATGAAAACCATCTTGGCTCACTCACATTTTACTTGTTTTATGCTAATTGGGCATCACTCTATCTTAAAAGAATCAATCTAGCCTGAGCCAAATGATATTGATAATGTAATATGGCACCAAACCTGGAACCCTAATTTCAATGCATTTTAATGGGAGGTTTTGAATAAGTAACCAATCTTTTAATCTATGAAAACCATCTTGGCTCACTCACATTTGGCTTGTTTTATGCTAATTGGGCATCCCTCTTTATAAAAAGAATCAATCTAGCCTGAACCAAATGATATTGATCATGTAATATCACACCAAACCTCGTACCCTAATTCTAATGCATTTCAATGGGCAATTCTGAATAAGTAACTAAACTTTTAATCTATGAAAAACATCTTAGCTCACTCACATTTGGATTGTTTTATGTTAATTGGGCATCCCTCTATATAAAAAATTCAATGTAGCCTGAGCCAAATGATATTGATCATATAATATGGCATTAAAGCTGGCACCTTAGCATCCATGCATTTCAATTGGAAATTGTGAATAAGTAACCAAGCATTTACTCTATTAAAACCATCTTGGCTCACTAATATTTTACTTGTTTTATACTAATTGGGCATCCCTCTATATAAAAAGAATCAATCTAGCCTGAGCCAAATGATATTGATCATGTAATATGGCACCAAACCTAGTACCCTAATTCCAATGCATTTCAAAGGGAAATTCTGAATAAGTAACCAAGCTTCAAATCTATGAAAACCGTCTTGGCTCACTCACATTTGGCTTGTTTTATACTAATTGGGCATCCCTCTATATAAAAAATTAAATGTAGCCTGAGCCAAATGATATTGATCATATAATATAGCACCAAACCTGGTACCCTCATTTCAATGCATTTCAAGGGGAGATTCTGAATAAGTAACTAAGCATTTACTCTATGAAAAGCATCTTGGCTCACTCACATTTTACTTGTTTTATACTAATTGGGCATCCCTCTATATAAAAAGAATCAATCTAGCCTGAGCCAAATTATATTGATCATGTAATATAGCACCAAACCTGGTACCCTACTTCAAAAGCATTTCAATGGGCAATTGTGAATAAGTAACTAAGCTTTTAATCTATGAAAAACATCTTGGCTCACTCACATTTGGCTTGTTTTTTGCTAATTGGACGTCCCTCTATCTAAAAAGAATCAATCTAGCCTGAGCCAAATGATATTGATCATGTAATATTGCACCAAACCTGGTACCCTAATTCCAATGCATTTCAATGGGCAATTCTGAATAAGTAACTAAGCTTTTAATCTATGAAAAACATCTTGGCTCACTCACATTTGGCTTGTTTTATGCTAATTGGACATCCCACTAACTAAAAAGAATCAATCTAGCCTGAGCCAAATGATATTGATCATGTAATATGGCACCAAACCTGGTACCCTCATTTCAATGCATTTCATTTCGAGATTTTGAATAAGTAACCAAGCTTTTAATTTATGAAAACCATCTTGGCTCACTCACATTCGGCTTGTTTTATGCTAATAGGGCATCCCTCTATCTTAAAAGAATTAATCTAGCCTGGGGCAAATGATATTGATCATGTAATATGGCACCAAACCTGGTACCCTAATTTCAATGCATTTTAATGGGAGATTCTGAATAAGTAACCAAGCTTTTAATCTATGAAAACCATCTTGGCTCACTCACATTTTGCTTGTTTTATACTAATTGGGCATCCCTCTATATAAAAAGAATCAATCTAGCCTGAGCCAAATGATATTGATCATGTAATATGGCACCAAACCTGGTACTCTAATTCCAATGCATTTCAAAGGGCAATTCTGAATAAGTAACTAAGCTTTTAATCTATGAAAAACATCTTGGCTCACTCACATTTGGCTTGTTTTATGCTAATTGGACATCCCTCTATCTAAAAAGAATCAATCTAGCCTAAGCCAAATGATATTGATCATGTAATATGGCACCAAACCTGGTACCCTCATTTCAATGCATTTCAATGGGAGATTCTGAATAGGTAACCAAGCTTTTAATCTATGAAAACCATCTTGGCTCACTCACATTTGGCTTGTTTTATACTAATTGGGCATCCCTCTATATAAAAAAATCAATGTAGCCTGAGCCAAATCATATTGATCATAAAATATGGCATCAAAGCTGGCACCCTAGCATCCATGCATTTCAATAGGAAATTCTGAATAAGTTACCAAGCATTTAATCTATGAAAACCATCTTTGCTCACTCACATTTTACTTGTTTTATACTAATTGGGCATCCCTCTATATAAAAAGAATCAATCTAGCCTGAGCCAAATTATATTGATCACGTAATATAGCACCAAACCTGGTACCCTCATTTCAATGCATTTCAAGGGGAGATTCTGAATAAGTAACTAAGCTTTTAATCTATGAAAACCATCTTGGCTCACTCACATTTGGCTTGTTTTATGCTAATTGGGCATCCTTCTATATAAAAAAAATTCAATGTAGCCTGAGCCAAATGATATTGATCGTATAATATTGAATCAAAGCTGGCACCCTAGCATCCATGCATTTTAATAGGAAATTGTGAATAAGTAACCAAGCATTTACTCTATGAAAAACATCTTGGCTCACTCACATTTGGCTTGTTTTATCCTAATTGGGCATCCCTCTATATAAAAAGAATCACTCTAGGTTGATGTTTGGAGACTCCAACACCCCACGGCGAAGAGATATATACCTTCTATTCCCATCCTCAGAAATCCTCATCCAGAATAGACTACATTCTCTTAGATCAAGGCCATCTCCACTTAGAAAACATTCTTATATTAGCCCTACGCCTTGGTCCGATCATTCTATGACAATACTAGAAATCTCCTGGCCCACGGATAGCTCAGTATTGCTGGAGGTTAGATGACTCACTTTTAAAAGACACGCAATTGACAGAGAAGGTCGCTCGCTCCTTGACCGAGTACTTTCACCTTAATGATAATAAGGAAACTGCACCACATCTACTGTGGGACGCACATAAAGCGGTTATTAGAGGTGACTTCCTCAAATTTAAAGCGAACAAACTTAGAACTAGTCGGAGAGAGTTTGAGTCCTTAACAAAAAACTTAAATAAACTAGAGGCTGAATTCTCAAGCTCTCCCCACAATGGGTTAATACAAAGAAATCTGACAAAAGCTAGAACTTCACTTAATGTCTACTTTAATAAAGAGGCACAGAGACACGCCTTTTTCTTAAAGAAACTTTATTTTACGGAGGGTAATTGTCAGGGTTTATTCCCTGTTGTGTTTGCCATGTGCTGCTGGCAGCCATTTTACTCACCTCTCTTCCTGGCTATGGTGCATTGTGGGAGATGCTGCTCAATTCCTGCACTTCCTTTTATGGCCAGACTGGTATGCATCATCCATGTGAGACAGGATGCAGTCTCAGAATTGTGATGTCATCTCTTATTATTTAAAGGGCCTCTGTTCAGTATGCTTTGCCTTTGCGTTGTCTCAGACCTGTTTGTGAGAGTTCCTGTGTATTACCTGGCTGCCTGAAGTCCTTCCTGGTTCCTGATCCCTGGCTTGTTCCTGACTCTGCTGTTTTCCTTGTTCCTGATTCCGGCTCGTCTGACTATTCGCTTTGGCACCTGACTCGTCTCGTCTGAATACCAGCTCTGGTTTTGTTTCCTGGCTTGTTATTTGACTTGTGGACTTTTTATTATTTTTTGCTATTAATAAAGGTGTGATTATTTTTGCACTTTTCGTCTCAGTTTGATTCCTGGCACCCTGACAGTAATAAAGTAGGCACAATGTTGGCACGAGCCTTACGTCAAAGAACACTTAACTCCTACATACATAAAATTTCAACCCCAGATTCTGCTGTTATTCAAGACAGTAAAGGGATAGCTAAGGTTTTCCATGACTGCTTTCAGGCCTTATACAAACTTCCTCATATTGACAACCACCTAAACAAGTGATATGTACATAAAAAATGCGGACCTTACAAATATTTCACAAAAAGATGCTGCACAATTAGATGCCCCCATAGAAATCTCAGATATACTTTCGGCTATAGAATCCCTTCCTAACTGTAAAAGTCCAGGACCAGATGGATTATCCAACTCCTATTACAAGACCTTCAAACACATTTTAGCGCCCCAGCTAGCTAAACTATTTAGATCAGTAGACGACACCTCTTCTTTTTCCATGGACATGCTTCCCGCCCACATTGCCCTAATTCATAAACAGGGTAAATCTCCACAACTGCCAGGAAATTATCGCCCTATATCGCTGATCAATACAGATGCAAAAATATTTGCTAAAATCCTAGCCACTAGAATTAATAAGCTGTCACCACAAATCATCCATGTGGACCAGACAGGCTTTATTCCGTGTCGGGAGGCCAGGGACAACACTATCAGAACATTGCATCTTATAGACCATTCGTCCTTGACGAATACTGAGCTTGTCCTGGTCTCTACCGACGCGGAAAAAGCATTTGATAGACTTAACTGGTCATATCTGAAATTGGCCCTGATAGGATTTGGTTTTGGGAAAGTAACCATCAATAGAATTTTTAGCTTATATAGAATTCCATCGGCTAAGATAAAGGTGAACAGCACCCTATCAGACTCCTTTCAAATTAATAACGGGACCCGACAGGGTTGCCCTCTGTCCCCATTACTCTTCGCAATAGCTATGAAACCTTTGGCGGCATATATCAGGGGCAACAAGGACATTAGAGGCATGACAAGCATTTCTTTCACAACTCCAATGAATTCTCTGTAAATTTAAATAGAGTGGTAGTAAACCCAGAGTAGCAAGACAAACTCTTTATCGTACAAAACAACAGGGTGGCTTGGGGGTTCCCTGCATAGCAAGATATTATCAAGCTACCACATTACACAGAGTTTTAGACTGGCACTTAAAGCACTACGACAAAGCGTGGTTATCTCTTGACTCCTTTATACTTCGGACCCTGCAACTCAGTCCTTTATGTTGGTTACCAGCATCCTGCAGACCGAACATTGTCAAGCTTTCACCCCTGAACAGGCACATCTTTCACTCATGGGATATTTGATACAACACACACCAAGGATTTCATCCCCCTTCTCACCCATGTCACCAATATTTCAGAATACAGAGTTGCTGAGGAGCATACATACACCTACAGGTAGTACGTTTCTCCTCTCCCATATGTGAGTTTCTCCATCTGGGGGATCTGAGGCCTGCATATGAACTAGCAGATATCCTAAATGGCACTTTCACTCATTGGCTTAAGTACTTCCAGCTAAAACATCTAACTACTTCTCCACACAAGCAAGCTCTTATACGCCCTCTTACACGCTTTGAATCGCTCTGCAGAAGTGGGAAAGCCTTGAAGGGAACACTAGCATTAACTAGAAGAATCATAGACTCTTGCCTACACAAACACTTACCCAAATCCACACAGAACTGGTCCAAAGACCTTGGCCTGCAAATTCCAGCGGAACGATGGGATCGGTTATATTTACATACCCATAAATCATCTACATCTACTCAAATTCTAGAGATGAACTATAAAATAATTTCCAGATGGTACCTCACACCAGTACGATTAAAGTATATATATCCCAAGTTGTCTCCTATGTGCTGGAGGGGCTGCGGCGAAATCGGTAGTATGACACATATATGGTGGTCTTGTCCTAAATTGCAGCCTTTTTGGAACGCTTTGCAGCAGACACTTTCTCCCTTATTTGTCGCCTCATTTAAACTCACACCCCTGATGGTACTATTTAATGACAGACCTAAACATACTTCTAAACTGAGGTCACATCTCCTACAGATTTGCTTAAATGGAGCAAGATCCCTAACTGCTAGAAATTGGAAAACTAACATCATACCCACAGTTGAAACGTGGAAAACACGTACTCAAGAGCTCATACAATTAGAGGAATACTATTATTTTAGAAACAATAAGGTGAACCTCTATTGTGACGTCAAATTCTACTGGGAAACCATAAACCCACTTCGACCATAATACTACTACCGCCCCCCTTCTCCTCCCCCCTCATCTTCACTCTCTCCCCCCTTTTCCTTCCCCTTCATAGTTGACCGACTGCTGTCCAGCAGTCTCATAAGCAAATGGATGATACTCTTCAGCCAAAAAGAAAGAGAGGTAGCCGTAGCCTTCTTACCCCTACGTTTCCCTAAAAAAAAATAACAAAGAAGATAGTCGAAAATCCTTAGTCGCTTTGAAAGAAAAACTTTAAAGCATGAACGTCTAAATAATGTAACAGACGTTCCTTCTTAGAAGAAGGATTAGGACACAAGAAAGGAACAACCAACTCCTGATTAATAGCTTTGTTTGAAACAACCTTAGGAAAAAAAACAGGCTTTGTACGTAACACTACCTTATCCGAATGGAAAATAAGATAAGGAGAATAATAATGTAATGTCGAAAGGTCAAATATTCTTCAAGCAGAAGAAATAGCAACTAGAAATAAAACTTTCCAAGATAAAAACTTAATATCTATGAAATGGTTAGGTTCAAACGGAACCCCTTGAAGAACTCTAACAACTAAATTTAAACTCCAAAGAGGAGCAAAAGGTCTAAATACAGGCCTGATTTTAGTCAGAGCCTGACAAAAAGATGGTACATCTGGAACATCTGCCAGACACTTATGCAACAAATAGATAAGGCAGAATCTATCCCGTTAAGGAACTTGTTGATAACCCCTTCTACAATCCTTTTTGGAGAAAAGACAAACTCCTGGGAATCCTAACCCAACATCATGAGTAGCCCTTGGATTCACACCAAGAAAGATATTTACACCATACCTTATGGTAAATTTACCTAGTAACAAGCTTACGTGCCTGAATAAACGTATCTATGACCGAATCAGAAAAACCTCGCCTGGACAAAATCAAGCGTTCAATCTCCAGGTTGTCAGCTGCAGAGAAACTAGATTCCGATGATGGAAGGGACCTGGAATGAGAAGGTCCTTCCTCAAAGGAAGTTCCCACGGTGGCCGAGATGACATGTCCACCTGATCGGCATACCAAATCCTGCGAGGCCACGCCGGGGCAATGAGGATCACTGATGCCCTCTCCTGTTTGATCCGAGCAATCACCCAAGAAAGGAAAACAGAGGAAAAAATATATGCTAGACTGAAACCCAAGGAACTGCCAGGACATCTATCAGGTCGGCCTGGGAATCCCTGGACCTGTACCCGTATCTCGGAAGCTTGGCATTCTGACATAACGCCATAATGTCCAACTCTGGCCGAGCCCATCTGATAATCAGGCTTGAAAATATTTCCAGATGGGGCTCTCACTCTCCCGGATGAAAAGACTGCCTGCTCAGAAAATCTGCCTCCCAGTTTTAACCCCTGGGATGAAAATCGCTGACAGAAGTCAAGAGTGAGCCTCTGCCCACTGAATAATTTTGGATACCTCAATCATGGCTAAGGAGCTTCTTGTTCCTTCCTGATGATTGATGTAAGTCACTGTCTTTATGTTGTCCGACTGGAATCTGATGAATCGGGCAGAGGCCAGCTGAGACCAGGCCTGAAGCGCATTGAATATCGCCCTTAACTCTAGAATGTTGATAGGAAGAAGATATTCTGCTGGAGTCCATAGTCCCTGAGCCCTTAAGGAGTTCCACACTGCTCCCCATCCTAACAGGCTGACATCGGTTGTCACAATCACCCATGTGGGTCTGCGAAAGCATAACCCCTGGAATAGATGATCCAGTGACAACCACCATAGAAGAGTCCCTTGTCTCCTGATCTAGGGTTATTCAAGGAGACAAATCTGTATAATCTCAATTCCATTGCCTGAGCATGCATAGCTGCAGAAACCTGAAATGAAAGCGTGAAAACAGCACAATTTACACTGCCGCCACCATCAATCCGATTACCTCCATACACAGAGCCACTGACGGCCGAGGTTGGACTGAAGGGCTCGACATGTATACAGAATTTTTAGTTTCCTGACCTCCGTCAGAAAAATCTTTATCGACATAGAGTCGATTAGAGTTCCCAGAGAGGGTACCCCAGTCTGAGAAAATAACAAACTCTTTCTCAGATTTACCTTCCACCTGTGATTCCTTAGGAAGGCTAGCACAATCTCAGTATGAGACCTTGCTAGTTGACAAGATGATGCCTGGATCAGAATGTCGTCCAAATAAGGCACCACCGCAATGCCCCGTGGTCTTAAATCTGCCAGTAGAGACCCCAGAACCCTTGTGAAAAGTCTGGGTGTCGTGGCCAGACCGAAAGGCAGAGCTACAAAATGAAAATGGTTATCCAAAAAGGCAAACCTCAGAAACTTGTGATAATCACTGTAGATAGGCACACAAAGAGATGCATCCTTTGGATCCACTATCGTCATACATTGATCCTACTAGATCAAATGGAAGAATGGAACAAATAGTTTCCATCTTGAAAAATGGAACTTCTGAAAAACTTGATTGGACTCTTTGAAGTTTAAAACAAGTCTGAAAGTTCTCTCCTTTTTGGGGACCACAAATAGGTTTGAAGAAAACCCCTGTCTCCGTTCCCATACAGATCACTCCGATGGAAGACAGCTCATTTACGCCTAGGAAGAAAGCCTCTTTTTCAAATTTCAAAGAGGATTATCTCCATCAAGCCAGGTTCAAACAAGACCCACTTGTAATGGATCGTTAAAAAAAAATGTAGACTTAGAACCTATATCTGAAATCAAGGCTCTAACCAAAAGGCTCAGAGAGCTGTGACAGAGAAATCTGAAAACTACACTCCCTTTCTTTAATAACCTCAAGGCAAGAATTTGAAATAAAGGAATTAGCCTAATAACCCATCCTGGATCTTACCCAGGGGAACTTAAAATCAGACGACGCATCAAACCAAAAATGCTGCCGCACTAATGATGGTATTAGAGTACACAGTCGGATGCCATTGTCAGCCCTGGTGTACATCCCCTTTTCCAATTTTCGTCCATACAACCCTTGAAAAAACTCTAAGGAAAAAGTAGTCCTTTTAGCAAAGCTGGAGCTACTCCTTTCACCCTAAGAAACATCTGCCCAACCTCCTTAGTGAAGTCGGTTATGGGAAACCCCTCTGGAAGTATAGGGAATGCAGTCTTCCACTCCCTCTACCTCATTGGATGCACTAGGATAGATTACCAGAATAGTGCAAGAGTTGAAAATAATTCCTCTATTAAAGTTAGGATCCACGTGGGACAAACATAGAAAAGAGAGCACAGAAGGTTGTGTAATTTTTTGAATAAAAATCGCCACAAAAAAACGTTTGCCACTTTAAACTTCTTAAAAAGTAACTTCTTATATCTGTGTCAGAAAGACACCAACTATGCCATTAATAGACATTGCTATGTACGTTAAAGCACCCCTGTCTTGTGCAACAATTCCTATAAAAATTGTAAGGAACCCAGAGCACAGCATGTGGGCCAGAAATTATCTTTCTTTTTTTTATTATTTGGAATCCTATATGAAAACTCTGTGGTCTGTATCGACCAGTGTCAACAGACTCCTAAACACCATTGAGATGGAGTAATTATAATAAAAATTGACACATGAAAGATGTAACTATCTCTTTAAAACTTAAAGTAACTAACTTTTGTGTGTAACTGTTCCATCCTAAGACACAAAGGATGAACTGAACAAAATAACAGAAATGATCTAAATAAAATAACAAATAAGAAGTGTTACTGTGTTTTTAAATTTTAAAGCATCTTATTTCTGATGTCCAATTAGAATGTCACCATTGTTGTTAATATACATCAATACGTTCATGAGATAAGCGATGTTATGTGTAACCATTTCAAATTAAATTTGCCAGGAACCACAGAGCACTGCATGGGGCCCTAAAAACACTTGGGACACTATAGGAGACATAGTGGCATGCCAAGAGACCCCTAAGAGCAATCTTCAGAAGGAGAATATGTCAGAAAAGGTGACCCATGACTCACTTCCGTTTGAGGGAGGAGCAAGCAAGGTGCTGCATGTTGGGCTGCTCCTGCTTGCAGTTTGAACCAACCACTCCCGCCTTCAACTGACCCTTGGCCGCGGATCCCCCACTGGCCCGGGCATAGGATCTTGGATCCACGAAGTGGAAGTCTGCTAATCGCCATTACTATGCTTCGTGGCGGAAGCAACCTACTACAGTCTTGCTATTTTTTGCCTCGATTGAAGTAAATCAGACTGTAGCAGTGTTTGTTTTAAATGTTGCAAACTGTTGCAAATAAACACCTGACTACCTGTTCAGAGACTTGATACTAAAAAGAAGACTCTTAGGCTTGGCAGTGGCTTGTTCTGCCGATAAAGAAAGCCCCCCTGCGGCAAACCCTCTATCCTGACTCGAATGGTGAAACTTGGACGGAGACGAGTGACTGGATAGTTCCCTGGTGAACTTACGGGGGTGAAGTCCTTGTTCTGCGGGCACACAAGAAATAGGAGGAATATCGTGCTGGCCTGCCTGATGGGAAATAGGCCTTCAAGTAAAAGTGCTTGCTACCTGTATCTCTAACAAGAATTCGGCCCCAATGCTGAGAGGAGGAAGCAGGTGAAAGATATACTCACCTGCTGTAGTGTCCTGTGTCTATCCGGGTGTCGGAGGTTGCGAGGATGCCTGGTGGCTCCCTGGTGAGCGCATAGATTGAGGCGTTGGGTGCAGAACCGGTGGCGTTCCAGCGGATGAATACAGACGTCCTGTGGCGCTACGACGGTAGCGTGAAGCATAGTGCCGGCAGAGAGGTACACTCCTACAGAGAGCTGACAGTGGAGCTGGAGCACTGAACAGAAAGCGGCAGGGGTACGCTAAGCTTGGTCCCACAAGTGGATCTTTAGAAAGGACTCGCATAAGGATATAGTGCGGGCTCAGGAAGGCCTGGTGAAAGGAGCACCGGAGTGACCCCCTCCCCATAACTAAGGTACTTTTTCTGCTGTTTTTTCAGTATCCCTCCCGGAATTCAAATACGGCTTATGAAAGTACGCCAAGTGGAAAGGGAGAAGTCTGGCCCTCTCTAGGCCATGGAGTAAGGGACACACATATTGGGTAAATTCCTTATGCATTGGCTGTATATGTCAAGCTATAATTGAACGGGTTTGATTTGTCTTATATTGATAAAGAACTTATCCTATAGAATTTGACATATTCCCTGAAGGTGGCCCCTTGCAGCTGCGAATATATCCAAATAATCTCTTGGACATTTGGACATTGAAACACTTACCTGGCAATAAATTCAGTAAATTGGTTATGCCATGGTTCCCTCTGGACTCTTTAAAAGAAGCTACTATTGGACATATACTTATATGCTAAGATAAGGGGGGAAGGTTTTTTTTTTTTTTTTTTGCTTATAGATTCAATTTACTGTATGTATCATAGTTTAGGCAGGACTATACTGTGCTTAAGGATAAGAATATTGGATTATACTGTAAACTGTGGTTTAACGAGATACTGCATTGCCTGAGGGTGCATCTGTAGGCTGACAAATAGGGTTGTCAGTCTTCTGGATTGTGATCCCTGGTTAAATTAGGCTGATTAAATTGCCTGGTCCTTAAATGCTAGAAGGAAGCCCCCAGTATGGGCATTAGAAATATTACTTAGGCTGTAAGATTCTTTTTCATTACTGTATAAAAACTTAGCAGATATAAGTAAGACGTTAGAATTTGATGGCTTAAATATGTTTTGAGAGAGTAACCACTTTAAAAGTCATATTTCCTATACTGCTAAAATATACACAACAATTAGTGGTTTATTAAGTGGGAGTAAGAATAACTTAAAATCTCTAAAAAGGTCCTAAGTATTTCAGAGTCTGATAATTTTTTATTTAGGCCACTCTTTGGTTTGTTTCTCATCACTTCTCACTTTTCACGTCTATTGTATTGCACTTCTGTTCTATTCCTCTTTTCTTCTTTTTTTTTTTTTTTTTTTTTCTTTTTTTTTTCTCCCTCTTTCACCTCACATTCCCTTTTTGCACTTCTCACCGACCCTCTCTGCACGCAGATATTGATTAGCCTCTCTTGGCTCAGTAGCATAGGCACGTGCTGCCTATTCTCCCCCTTGTGAATATATTCTCACATTCCCTGGACTTCTCTAAGCACTAGTATAAAATACACAAACAATACACGAACTCAATAGTCCCGTAAATTGTGTGGCACAGTCACTTTGAGTGGCCTAATAAAAATAAAAGTAGTGGACTTGATTAGATTTTTTATATATGGATAAATTTACATTTACAACTCGGAATCCTTCTCCTATTATGCCTGCTAAACAGAAGGAAAAAAAAATGGCTAAACGTGTCGATCAGACATTGGATCTATCACAAATCCAGAGTGAGACACACATTGACATGCAGGAACTAGTTTTTCAAATCACTAAATCTATTACACCGCAATTGGATAGTATGAAATCAGATATTAAAAATGATATTTGCAGTCTTACGGCAGAAATAAGGCATTTCTCCACAAGACTGAAAGAGGTAGAAACAAGGATCTCAGATATAGAGGATAAACTAAACACAGCTGAACCTATTACTATTGATTATATGGCGCGTCTTGATAAGTTGCAAGCTAGAGTTGAGGATCTGGAAGACCGATCTAGGCGCAACAATCTTAGAATTATCGGTCTTCCAGAAGATGATACTTACCAAGATTTAATGTATTTTGCTACGGTTACGTTATCTCAGAGCCTTGGAATTAATTCAGCTACGCCAGTATTGATAGAAAGGATACACAGAATAGGAGCAGCACGTTCAGTAAGAAAAGATCATAACACTAGTAGACCTATTGTACTGAAGTTTTTAAATTTTCAAGATAAAGTAACTTTCTTGCGACAATATAGGAAAATGTATCCACTTGTGATAGATCAACATAAGATTCTAATCTTTCAGGATTTCTCTAGTGAGACCGTAGCAAGGCGCAAAGAGATGTCTCCATTTTGCTCTAAACTTTTAAATGCAAATTATAACGTCAGGATGTTATACCCGGCTAAGCTGGTGTTATCCATAGATGGAATTCAGAAGGTATTGAACAATTATACAGAAGCGCAGGCCTTTTGTAAGGAGCAGGGTATATAATAAATATAATAAAATTTGCTATGGACAGGTAGTCAGGTCATGATATGATTCTGTTGACTGTATGTAGAGTAGTGAATGCATGGTTGTATGCTTGTGTTGTGTGTTGGTGTGGTGAGGATGATTTGTCTTTCCCTTTTTTTTTTTTTTTTTTTTTCTCTCTTTTTCTTTTTCCCTCTTCTATCAGAACGGAGTCATATAGTTTAATTTTACACTTAAAGGAATGGAGGTAGGCATGAGCCCCTTAAAATTCCTCTCATGGAATGTAGGAGGGATTACATCACCAATTAAGAGAAAAGCCATCATAGCACAGAACAGGACCCTGGTGGCAGGTTTCAAATTATGCAGATAAAAATTAATACAGTTTGTTTCATAATTTGTAATGTATACGGGCCTAACGTGTTGGACACATATTTCAGGAATGGCTTAATAAATAAGTTATTGGGATATATAGGGCAGAATTTAATAATAGCGGGAGACTTCAACTTAACACCCCTACCTAACTTAGATAGAATTGGCAAGAAGGAATCCTATAAGGGGGATAAGAAAACACGTATATTCCAGAAATTGTGTGCTCAACTTGGGGTTCGGGATATTTGGAGAATCCATCATCCAGACAGTAGGGTATATACCTGCGCATCATCAAGCTTTCAAAGCCTCTCTAGGATTGATATGTTCCTAATTGCAGAGAATTTGATGGGCTCAGATTGTAAAGCTGACATTAAAGATATTGTATTGTCAGATCATGCCATTATCTCTCTGGAATTTGGGTGTAGTGCATTTAAAAAGGGAATTAATAATAATTTGTTTTTCCCCAAATATCTTGCAACAAATAGCGGCTTTCAGAATTATTTTAGGAATAAATGGACTGATTATCACAGTTTCAATGAGAATTATTTGGAGAAGACGGAAACCTACTGGGAGGCAGCAAAGGCCGTTCTTAGAGGCACATTAAAGTTTATCTAGGTATATTAAAGAAAAAAAACAAACAGATAGAATCACAACTCTCAAATACAGTTAGGAACTGCTATAATACATATATATCCCTTAGAACCAATGATAACTGGAAGAGATATGCTGAGGCTAAATCCCAGTGGAACATTTTCTTAAAACAGAAAGCTATGCAAGAAGGCCTAAAACAGAAAGCGCTATACAGAGGATTCACTGGTCGGGCTGCAAAATATTTGGCTAGAATAGCTAAACCTAAAGACAGCAACCGGATTCTCGCAATTAGGCAGAGCAATAGCAGGTATACACAGACAGAAAAAAAAAACACAGCAATTAAACAAGCTAAGCTTAACAAAGCTGCTGGGCCTGATTGCCTCCCGATAGAGTTTTATAGAATGTTACAGGAGGAGGTGACCCCAATCTTATATAAGTTATTTAATGGCTACTATGGCTCACATGCGAGTTGTTCTCGGTAATTTACAGTATCTAATATATCACTTATCTTAAAGAAGAACAAGGACTCAGAGAGAGTTGAATCATATAGGCCTATATCATTATTAAATGTAGACTATAAGTTGTTGACATCGATTATTGCCATGAGATTACAACCTGTTCTTAGAAATATTATACATGAGAATCAAGTCGGTTTTATGCAGGGGAGAAACCCAGTAAAAAGTATTCGTAAAACTATGTTGATATTGGATTATTTCTGGAACAATCTATCAGAGAAAACCGCGGATAGATTGAGCGCTGCAGTGGTGGCACTGGATGCGGAGAAAGCTTTTGATTATATAGATTGGGGTCACCTCTTCATGGCGATTGATAAGTTTGGTTTTAGTGGTAATTTTGCTAATTTCATTAAACTGATATATAGTAACCCGGTCTCCTCCATTATTGTAAATAATGTAACTACAGATTTTTTTTCTCTCCATAGAGGTACAAGGCAGGGGTGTCCTTTATCTCCCCTTCTTTTTAACATATCACTTGAACCATTGGCTATCCTGTTGCGTGATCAATTAGAAGGTATTACTATTAGGGGGCATAAGTTTGTTCTTTCCCTATACGCAGACGATTTATTGCTTTTCTTAAATGACGTGGAGCTTAATCTACCAATATTGCTTAAACATCTACACTTATTTGGCTCAATATCAGGCTATAAAATCAATTCAAGCAAATCTGAATTACTATGGATAAGGAGACCACTAAAAGGGAATGTGAGGCATCCTTTCAAAGAAACCATGCATATAAACTATTTAGGTATAGTTCTTAGTGATAATCCGTCAGAATGGTATACTTTAAATTTTTCTTCTTGTTTGCAGGAAATACAGAAGCAATTAGATAATTGGATGAGTCTTCCAATTTCACTTATACCACGTATAATGTTAATTAAGACAATACTGTTTCCAAAGTTACTGTACTTGTTACAGAATATTCCAATTTTACTTAAAAATAGAGATATTGACAGATTTAATCAGATGTGCTCTAAGTTTATTTGGAAGGGGAGGAAACCTCGGATGGCGTTAAATAGACTAATGAATGACAATATTTCTGCTGGTCTATCATTCCCTAACATTAAATATTATAACTGGGTCACAATATTAAAATACGCTATTGACTGGATTACTGAAAAGGAATATGTTACTTTGTATCAGTATGAATCCAGTATTGTTGCTCCATTTGACTTGAAAGCCATACTACATTGCCCAATTAGAAACCTCCCCTGTAACATTGATAATCTGATAACTTTTAAAAATGTTATTAGGGTGTGGCAAAAATTTTGTCTGGAAATTAAGGTTGTTCCATTTGCCACTGAATTTTTAACAATTCAAGGGAACCCGGGATTTCAACCGGGGTATCAGTCTCAAGTTTTTCAGGGATGGCGAGAAAGAGGCTTAAGATATGTTAGCCAGTTAATGGTGGAACCTGGTATAATTGACACATTTGATACGCTTAGATCTAAGTATGGAATACAGAATAAGGAGTTTTTTGCTTATCTTCAAATACGACATTATTTAACTTCTATTCAAACAGAATTTAAGTCCCAGTGGAATACGGGGCCTTTAGCAATCGGGATTAAAATTTATCAAGCAGGAAGTTTCTCAATAACTAATCTGTACAAAATTCTGAATGCCAACATTAAAACTAGACAAATCAAGTATATACACTCGACATGGCTAAGATACTTTCCAGAAATTCTTATCATAGATGTGCAGAATTGTCTAACAATAATCAATGACTCTTGGGTCCCGACAGCATGGCATGAATCCCAATTGAAGTTGTTATATAATGTATATATTACTCCAAACAAAATGGCCATGTGGTACAAAAAAGCTCATCAGTGCACGAAATGTAGTATAGAAAACGCCGACATTATGCACTGTTTATGGTCTTGCCCTAAAATTATGCAATTTTGGAACAAGATATTCTACTGGGTCAAGCGGGTAGTCAATTCGAGAATAAATATAGGCACGCAAGAGGTAGTGTTTCTTACCACGCGGTCTACGGGTGGCAGAGAGTACAAACTTATCAATACATTATTGATGATAGCCCGTAACATTATATTGAAAAATTGGAAGGCTGCACAGATAGTAGAATTTTCAGGTTTTAAGAAAGCAGTCATCATGCAAATTACATTGGAACAGTACAATGTAACAACTTCTAATGACAAAGAGGTGCAAGTTTTCTTCAATAAATGGGAGGGCATTATTAAGTCATTTCCGAATAGCACTCAAATTCAAATAGTCCGCCCACTGTGTAACACTACCTTTGTCCTGCAAAATATACTTACAGGGCATTTTCCTAAAGAATGGTCAAATTAACTAACAAAGTATATTGAGTATATTAGTATATGTGTTTTTTTTTTTGTTTTTTGTTTTTTGTTTTCCTTCTCCCCATACCCCGTTCTCTCCCGATGTGGCTTGTGGTACCTACCGACTGGCTCGATAGGTACGAATGAATGTGTGTGTATGAATGAATATCCACGGATCTAGGAATATAAACTAAGAGTTTGGTTAGACCTAATAGATGAGGAACACAACATAATACAGATATCACTCAATCTATATTGAGTGTAAAGTTCTCACTAAAGTTCGTAGTTTGTTATTTTTCTCTTTGATATAAAGACGATCTATTGTTTATAAAATCTATCCAAGACTCATGTACTTGAAATTATTCAAAGAAAGAAGTCTAAAAAATCTTATTTAAATAGTGGTGTACCTTATTATTCTGTTTCTCTTCTCCTATTGTCGGAGATACATTTATGGCCCTGCGTGGTCCCAATTAAGAAATGTATATTATCTGTGATCATGTTTTGTTTTTTTTGCTTGTCTTCTTTTTCTTATGTACACTACTTGATATAAATAAATATTTAAAAAAAAAAAAAAAAAAGAAAAGGTGACCCATAAAAAGCATTACTGTTTCTTTAAAAGTTAAAGGAACAAAATCTTTTGTGCGTGCTTGTAATATCCTAAGACACCAAGGATGAAACAAACAAAAAACAGTTGAAATTATTATGATAAAAAAACTGTCCCTGCAAACTTTAAAAAGCACTATAATTCTTTAATCGAGTGCTTCACTCTGAAAATGCTAACTGCCCACTTATTATGCGAACATGTGTTGAAAAACAAAACAGTTACATTGCATACTAAGCCTCAGCTATAGTACTGAGGTCTAAGTGTTGTCTTTGTGTGTTATGAGGCTGGTGTTCATCATACTGAACAAAACTAAAGTGCAATACAAACTCTACCCTCTGGATCTTTTGTAATGGAGGGAGAGTGCAACTAATACAGCCACAATAGTGCTCCGCCCGTCGTGAGCGTGCCAGCACTCCAGACTCCTGCACACTCCTGAGATGAAGGAAGAACCCAAAAACGTCAGGAAGACAACTCCACCCATCGTGGGCGTCACTAACCTCCCGGTCGCCATTAAGATCTATAGATCTGACACCGGGAGGCATAAATCATCAGTAAAAAGTTTAGCTGAGTATGCTACCGCATTTCCGGAAGCTCTATTACCCATAATAGAGGTTCACAACACTTCCCCATGAAAAAATATCTCCATAGGTGTAAAAAGTGTCTTATGTGTGTTCTCTGAGAAACGCCACATAATTTTCACAAGCCCCAGTGTCTGCGTGCCCGTCGTGAGCGTGCCAGCACTCCAGACTCCTGCACACTCCTGAGATGAAGGAAGAACCCAAAAACGTCAGGAAGACAACTCCACCCATCGTGGGCGTCACTAACCTCCCGGTCGCCATTAAGATCTATAGATCTGACACCGGGAGGCATAAATCATCAGTAAAAAGTTTAGCTGAGTATGCTACCGCATTTCCGGAAGCTCTATTACCCATAATAGAGGTTCACAACACTTCCCCATGAAAAAATATCTCCATAGGTGTAAAAAGTGTCTTATGTGTGTTCTCTGAGAAACGCCACATAATTTTCACAAGCCCCAGTGTCTGCAAACACGATGTGCTGCTTTTAGGCCCGGAAGCTCTATTACCCCTAATAGTGGTTTACAACACTTCCCACAGACATAACATCTCCATTGGAGTTAAACAGTGTCCTATGTGTGTAATATCATAAGTCCCAGTGTCTGCAAACATGCTGCTTTTTGAGACATTTCCCCACTATCAGAAAGATAAGTGCCCAATCGTTTCTGAGGTAACCTGTGTCCCAGAAAAATAAAGGACTGCACTTACCTCTATGCTGAGCGACAGCATGTCAGTTCCCACAGGTTCAAGAGGCCTTCTCCCTCCTGCAGATCTGTGGATACATACAGGGCCTTAGTTAATATCTGCTAGGATCATCGTCTGAAGGGCAGCAATCAGTATGGGAGGTGCAGTGTGAGTTTTGTCCCACTAGTTACCATTGCTTTAAAGCCACCTGTAGCTCTACTTCTAGAGGCTGACAAGAAATACGGCTACACCCTATAATAAAATAGTACTCACTGGCACCATTTTAAAAATAAAAAACTCTTGATTGAAGAATCTAAACTAACAACTCACTTTACCTCTTCCTATCACTAACACAGGCAAAGAGAATCACTGGATTGGGAGGGAAGGGAGGAGCTATTTATACAGCTCTGCTGGGGTGCTCTTTGCCTCCTCCTGCTGACCAGGAGGCATAATCCCACAAGTAAGGATGAAATCCGTGTACTCATCGTATCTTAAAAAAGAAATATTTATTTTTTAAAAGAGGGTTACCGTAAGCAGGATTCAGTTTGGGGTAAAATTGCATGTGCCTTAGGACATAAACTATCCACAAGATTGTGGCTGTATCATGTTTGGCGAGAAGACAGGAGGAAAATCATGACAAAAACTTTAGCTTTTCATAACGAACATTTTGAGAAAGTATCACTAAGTGGGGAAAAAAATGTTGCCATAAAAAATATGAAATATCCCTGTCTCCTAACAGTAATGTTTCTGATGATACAGAACAAACATATTGTATATGTAAACAGAGGAACAATCTTAATGAACCTTATGCTCAATGTGACCTCTGCAATGATTGGTTTCATCCAACATGCATTGGATATAAAATCATTAAGGATATTGAACCCATTTCTCCATGGTTTTGCCCCGACTGCAACTTAAAGCAAATGCAGACAGAAAAAAAAAATACTGTTAAAAGTGAAATTAAAAAAACACTGTTTCCATCACTACCTTCTGAACAGTTGGTTACTATAGTTCATCAAACTAGTCTATCAGATGAGTCTCTTGCAAGCAGGTTGGATTGTGATTTATCATACATTGTAACAGCTAGAAGAGAAGACAATGAATTAGCAAGATAAATAGACTCCATTAACCTTCAAGTAACCAATAACACAACTGAGGTGCATCCTTTTCAAATGTTCAAAGAAACAACTCTGCAAAAAATGTTGATTACAGACAAAGGTTTAAATCGGAGCCATTTTGAGAAGGATATTCCTTCACACTTTACATTAACATTAAGTAGAGAGGAATGGAAAAAGGTAAAACCAGAGCCCAGGAAAGGCGGCTATCGTGTACTGAAGAGTAGCTGTTCTGATATAATAAGCAAGAAGGTCAATAAGATAAATAAATATTGTGTTATTGCTTTCAAATACAACAGTGTGAGGTGTCATGCATCACGCAAGAAAAATACTGCCTTCTGGCGTGGCAAAGGGAAATGTAAATTTAGTGGATGTACAACATATACTTTTGTGCTAGAAAAAAAACCTGGGAAGAAAGTCAATGAGGTAAAAATTAAAGTTCATGTCAATGGCTCAATTAGACATCCAGCGAACCAATCATTCACAAGGAATACACGTGGTGAAGAGAGGCATAACCTGAAATTACAACTAGGACAGTTAAGTCCCACTCACTTGCGTATGAAGTCCCTGTCAACAGCAGACCCTGAGCAAATCATAGCTGGCAATCTCAATACTGTTAAAGCAACCCATGTTTTTACAAAAATGTGTTTTTGGAGTGTCTAGACATACAGCAAAAACAGGACAAGAAACAACATCATTCTTTTATAAGCAGACACGCATTTATACAGTATATTTGTATGAGGCCTTTTGTTATTCATGTTTACTATGATGTACAACTACATATACTGAAAGATCTCCAGTCTTTGGGACACTCTTCAGTCTAGTTAGATGCAACTGGTTCTGTGGTAGCAAAACCAAAAGAAACTGATCACGAGATTTTGTATTATGCCTTGTGTTTGCATATTAGCTCCCCTAAGAGGTATATTGTGCCAGTAGCAGAAATGCTTACATCAAATCAAAGCACACCAACAATTCTCCACTGGTTAAACTGTCTATGCAGAGATTTTTTTAATTTATCCAACCATAGTTTAACCCCATAAAAAGTAGAGGTGGACTTCAGCTGGGTAGTGATACATGCAGCAATGCAGGCATTCAATCAGATTACAGTTGTTCAATATATCAATCGATGTTTTCGCATCTGCGGAGGAGAACTTAAATGCACAATGACTGTAATACACATATGTGCCGCTCACATGATTAAGTTGGTGACTGTTAAAGCAAGCAAAATACAAGCCAGGAAGCAAATCAAAGATTTTGTTATGTATTCTTTTGCCCTGTTACAAAATGCTAAAAATTTAAAAGAGTTATAGGTGCATCTTATGAGGCTAATCTATGTGCTGATTGTTAAAAGTGAAACAAATACTTGCCTGGAATATGTTCGACTGATCACACGATCAGTAAAAAAACAAAAAAATACAGCTATATAATGAAAACATAGATGAGGGCAAATTTGACCTTGAGATTGCAGAAGACATACACAAAGAACGCACAATGGCCTCTAGTTATCAAAGTCTGGCAGACCTGATCCGACAGTGCGGATCAGGTCCGCCAGGCTTCGTTGAATACGGAGAGCAATACGCTTGCCGTATTCAGCATTGCACCAGCAGCTCACAAGAGCTGCTGGTGCAACGCCGCCCCCTGCAGACTCGCGGCCAATGGGCCGCCAGCAGGGGGGTGTCAATCAACCCGATCGTACTCGATCGGGTTGATTTCCGGCGATGTCTGTCCGCCTGCTCAGAGCAAGCGGACAGGTTATGGAGCAGCGGTCATTGTGACCGCTGCTTCATAACTGCTGTTTCTGGCAAGTCTGATGACTTGCCAGAAACACGGGCCATCAAGCTCCATACGGAGCTTGATACATATGCCCCTATAAGAGAATCTTCGCCATTTTATAAAATGTTTGAATCAATATGATTCGAAATTTCACAGCAAACAGAACATGATGAACATGAAAACCAGAAAGAAAATATGAATTATTGCCCACAGTTTATTTCTATACTTCAAAAATATATAGCAACCATACCACTGTGGAGTGGAATAATTTTAAGTGAAGAGAAAAGTAGAGATACAAATGCTGCAGTGGAAAACTGGTTTCGTATTGTGAAAAAAGATGTCTTAAATGACAAATTACACAGAAGAGTTGGAGACTTTTTACAAGTAATGAATGAGTTTGTTCAAGGGAAAATTTGTGATATTGCTTTAGGAAGTTTGAAAAGTTCAAATATTAAAAAGGAAGTTGGAAAAAAGAAAACAAAAGGTAGAAAGTGCAAATGGAAATGAAAATTTAAAAAAACAAATGATCCCATCAAAAAATCAAACAGAAAGTGCAGGGCTGCAGAATAGCCAGAAACGGGTTAAGGGTTAAGGAAGCAGGGAGGAGGAGTGTATGTGGGTTGTGTGAGTGAGACTAGCAACAATGTTGCAGGCTAAGGGAGGGATCTTGACTTACCAATAAAAAGGGGCTTCTGGGAGTTTTAGGCCCTCTTTTTCTGTTCCTGGCCATCACAGATCTTCTCGTGTTAGCTGTGTTTCTGAAGTGCAGTGATGAATAGGTCACGCAGGTCTTCTCTGCCTCCTCTCCGGTTCAGGGACGTGGGCCCTCAACGTGGACGCAAGGAACCTGCAGAAAAAGAGATGAGTGACGTAGAAATTGTTCCCCCTTCCCCAGGGTCCCAGGGACCAACCCTTAGGCTCGGCCATAATACTTTGCAAGGGATTAGCTCTAGGGGGGGAGCGGGGGGAGAGAATGTACGCCCAGCAGAGGCCTCTGCAAGGGTTGAGGAGGAGAATAGGGAGAGGGGTAGAATGGAAGTAAGTGAAAGGGGGGAGCAGCTGGGTGGGACTAGCTCTGAGGTGGGTAGGGGCCATGGGTCAGTCGAGCATGGGGCCTATGAGGAAGGTAGGGGGAGCCTGAACCTGGTGGGGCACATCGAGCACCTGGATGTGGGGGCTATTCCCCAGGGACAGCTAGCGACCGTGTGGTCGCTAGTGCAGTCCCTTTCTAATGTATTGGCCCCGGTTTTTGGAGCGCAAGGGGCTACCCCCTTGTCCACCGCTCCTTTACTAATTACTCACGGCGGAGGGCCGTCCGCGGGAGGCTCTCACACCCACGCGGCGGCCCCATCTACCGCCACACTGCAAGGGCCTAGTAGTGGTCCGACACGTGGCCCATCCACGAGCAGGGATGGGCCCGTGTCGGCCGCTGGGCCTTCTACCGCCACACTACCTGGGCCAAGTACCGGCCCGCCACGCGGCCTATCCGCCAGCTTGGAGGGGCCCGTGGCGGTCGCCGGAACATCTACCGCCATACCACCGCCATTGACAACCGGAACGCCACGTGGTCCATCCGCTTGCTTGGATGGACCCGTGGCGGTTTCCGGAGCTGCTACCGCCACACTACCATCACTTACCACCGGGGCGTCGCATGGCCTATCCGCCATCCTAGGTGGTCCAGCGGCGGCGTCCTCCGGTGGTGTAGAGGCCATCGGGCCTGGTCCTTCAGGCCTCGCTAGGCCTCCGTAGGCCTTGGAGCCTGCATTGCGGCCCATCCATGCGCCCGGATCCATGCGCCCGGAGCCCCGCCCACTGACGCACTTCCGGTGGGCGGGACTTCCGGTCGCGGCCGCAGTAGGGCTTTGAACGTGGCCAGGAGAGGAGCAAAAAGGACAGCTCTATCCGCATCCCTCTCCCCAGAAGGTAGGAGGGGGTGCCGGCTGCGGGGGGTTGGGGGGTGCCGGCTGCGGGGGGTTGGGGGGTGCGTGGCGAGGGGCTAATGCGCGCGCGTGGGACCAATTGTTTAACACAATGGGTGATAGGGGGGAGACATTTGGTGGGATGGGGGGGGGATAGGAGGGCATGCACAAATAGGGGTGTCGCATTTAAGGAAAGGGGTGATGATATTGGATACCACAATATGAGCCCTGGGCAGTTAGGCCCACAGGACAGGGGCACGTTTTTGAATGCGCAAGGCAGGGAAGGGGCAAACTTGCCCAATTCATGGAGGATGCAACAAGGTAAGGAACAGCAGGCAGATTTTGGGCCAGAGCCCCGGAATTGGGGGGGAGTAGGGAACATGCAGGATGGGGTTCAGCATTTGTTGCAAGGGGGACAGCTGCAGAGGGCTGATGATATGGCGTGCAGAATGAATGCTGGAAGTGTGAATGTACCCTTGCCTCCCAAGTCAGCCGGTACTCCTCTCCTGTCTTTCTTCCCACAGGTGCAATCGCAGCAGGCGGCGATCCAGGGGACAGGATTGCCTTCAACCACTTCCATGGCGGCAGTAAGATCGTTGGCGCCGCAGGCACAGTCGGCTGAAAGGGGACAAGGAAGCGCAGAGGCAGGTGAGCAATATCTTGCACCACAGACACTAGAGGAAGGGAAAACCAGTTAGTCAGAGTCAGGGTCTGAAAGTGACACTGAGTTAGGTTTACACAAGAAAGGGGAGAAGCGTATGTACAGGATGCTAAGGACCCTGATGGCAGATAGGAAGAAAGCGCGCAGCCAGGGCTCAGTGCCGCAAACCGAGCAAGGGGGTAGTGAGGATACGGGCGCGGCCGAGGAGCATGGGGGCACCCAGGAGGGTAATAGAAAATCGGCGCTAGAAGGGGATTCGGTCACGGTAAAGGTGCACTGCTTACACGAGCACCTGAAATCCAAGACAATTAAGAAAATACATAGTAGAAAATATGTTAACATATTTGAGCTCTCGGCTGAGGCTCAAAAACAAAAGGAAATGGCGGAGGATGGGACAGGCCCTAAGAAGCTGAAAAGGCCGGACACCTACGAGGAGTGGGTGAGCTGCTTTAGGGTGCTGGGGTCTTGTTATTTGGCCAAATGGCCTATGCAGGGGGCAGATATCTTAAAATCTCAAAGCACGATAGAGAGGATCTATAAATGCCATAAAGAAGGAATATGGAGGGATTATGATATCACGTATCGCAGAAAGATGGCGGTGGATCCATCCCTGTCGTTTGGGTCCATTGAGTTACTGCTATGGAACAAACTAGGGCCCGAGGTGCAGGCGTCACCTGCAGGGCTGTTGGGTAGCCAACCCTTTCGGGCGGGCGCGGCGGAAAGGGTGGGAATGCTGGAAATTTCAATAGAAGCAGTGCGACAGGGGGCAAAGTTGTTCCTTTCGGCACGTGTGCCGCTACTGCGGTGGCCAGCACCCAGGGGTCGAATGCACCAGAAAACGCGAGCAGGCAGGGGATCGCAGCGGGGGCAAGTTGCCGCCAGCTTGGAAGGACCGGGAGGCGGCACGCTTGCTGCAGTCCGGTCTGAGGGAGGGGTTTGTCATTCCCGTACAGGGAGTGGTAACGGGGTCCATAATTCGGAGGAACTTGAAATCGGCGAATCAGTTCCCAGGGGTCGTTCGTGAAAAAATTATGAAGGAGGTTAGTTTGGGGCGTATGGCATGCCCATTCAAACAGCCGCCTGTCGAGGGACTAATTGTGTCCCCGTTGGGTGTGGTGCCTAAAAAAGAAAGCGGAAAATTTCGCCTTATACAGCACCTTTCGTTCCCGAAAGGGGGATCAGTGAATGATGCCATTTCACCGGAGCTCAGTTCCGTGCAGTATCAATCATTTGAATCTGCTGTTGATATTGTGCGGGAAGCGGGGGTGGGCTCGCTGATGGCGAAGCTGGATATCGAATCAGCATTCCGGCTACTCCCCATTAACCCTGTTTCATTCCGGTTAATGGGTTGTTACTTCGAGGGCAGCTATTATGTAGATAGGTGCCTCCCGATGGGTTGTTCTATTTCATGCGCCTACTTCGAAACGTTCATCACGTTTCTGCATTGGGCGCCCATTATTTGGACGATTTCTTGCTTGTGGGGGAACCGGGTTCCTCCCAGTGTGGCGACCTAATGCGGAGCATGACCTCCCTAATGGAGGCATTCGGGGTTCCTTTGGCATCCGATAAGACGGAGGGCCCCTGCACGCGCCTCACTTTCTTGGGAATTGAAATAGATTCCGTGGCTAAGCTATGTAAGGCTTCCGGCGGACATGCTGAGCCGTCTGCTGGGCATGGTGCGCTGCACCAGGGAGGCTAAATCAGTGAAGGTGAAGGAGCTGCAATCATTGCTTGGTCTCCTGAACTTTGCGGGGCGGGCGGGTCATCCCGATGGGCCGCGTTTTCAATCACAGATTGGAGGCGCAGCTGGGGGATGGTAAGCTCCTCACAAACTTCAACGGGGTCTGTATATGGAGAACACCTGCGGAGTCCAATCAATCCATGCATCTATTCACCGATGCAGCGGGCTCCGTGGGGTACGGAGCAATGCTGGGCACGGAGTGGAGAGCGGAAGCGTGGCCTACTTTGTGGTTTCTGGCGGGTTTGACAAAAAACCTGTGTTTCCTTGAGCTATTCCCGATTATAGTAGCTGTGGAATTATGGGCACAGAGGTTGGCTAATCGAACGGTTATCTTTTGGTGCGACAATCAGAGTGTGGTTTTCTCTATTAACCACTTGTCAGCAACCTCGGCGGTCGTTGTCAGGCTCCTTAGGCAGCTGGTACTCAGATGCCTCCAGCATAATATCAAGTTTTCAGCCAAGCATGTGCCGGGGGTTAAGAATATCATGGCTGACACGCTGTCTAGAGGGAAATGGGAGGTGTTCAGGAGGGTTGCCCCTTGTGCCTCACCTCACGGCCTGCCATGCCCGTCTTATCTCTGGCAGCTGGAGTTCCCTGGGAGTTTGTGTTCCCCTTAGTTAAGGCGTCATTGGCTCCGGCGACCTGGACATCATATGTGAGGCACTGGAACGAATGGCAGGAGTTCTGCGGGAGAAGGAGGTTATCTTACTGCGACACTTCTCAGGTAACCCTGTTAAAGTGGTTAAGGGACCTTCAGAGGAAGGGCGCCAGAAAATCGCTAGTGCAGGGTAAGCTTGCAGCCCTATCTTTCTTTAGTAAGCTGTTTAGGGAACGCGATTTCACGGGTACTTTCGTCGTTAAACAAACATTACGAGGTTGGGCGAGAGGGGAGCCCCCTAGGGCGGACAGGAGGGAACCCATTACTGTGTCTCGGTTGGTGGATTTGATGCACGCCTTAGAGGAGGTGTGCGCAGGGCAATACGAGGTTGTGCTGTTTAAGGCGGCATTCGCGCTGGCATTTCACGGGGCGCTGCGAATGAGCAAACTGGAGCCACCATCCAAAAATTTGCCGCTGTTGGGTTTTCAGGGTGGGCCAGGAATGCGGTTTTGTTGCTTATTCCAAGGTCCAAGACAGACCAGGAAGGAAGAGGAGTATGGCTACACCTACCAAAGTTAGGGGATGCCAGAATAGAAGAGAAGAGGGGTACGGTGTCTTGGGGGTGGGGGGTTTTGCTATCTGCCCAGGGTAGGGGGATCATTGGGGAGATCAGTTGATGATTTGCATAGTTTAACAGAGTTTTGTGTTTTTTCAGGAAGGTGCACAGGTTCTTGTAAAATCTGGATTGTCGGCCACTCGTTCATACACTGGGCCTCCACACGAGCGTCAACACTCCCAGCTGGGAGCCGAATGGGCTTTCACCCCTCCCGGGCGTCCGTCAGGTGGCTCGGCCGCAGAGGCCTCTGTTGGCACGACATGCCTGCATTGATACAGGAGGCCTACAGAAGGTGGGGTCGTCCTGATGTGATAGTCATACATCTGGGGGGCAACAACCTAGGGGCGATGCCTACCCTAGAGTTAATTCAAATTATGTGCGCTGACGTTAGGTGGTTGCACGCATGGTTGCCTGGGGTAAGAGTAGGTGGTCACAGGTGATTCCCATGCTGCACTGGCGGCATATGATCTGCCATAAGGCCGCCTTTGGAGTACGAAAGAAAGTCAACAGGGACGTAGGGAAGGTCATCAGAGAATTGGGAGGTTTTATAGTGAGGCACCCCGACATCTCAGCAGGGGACAGGAGCTTGTACAGGCAGGATGGGGTCCATCTAACGGACCTGGGGTTAGACAGGTTTATAGAGAACATTAGGAAAGGATTAGTAGCTGCAGTTATGTAAGTTATAGGGTAGTTAGTCATAGGTTTTTGGCGGCAAGAATCAGGTGGTTGTTGTTTCTTGTGGCGGGCGGTAGCGACCCAGGCGTCAGATAGAAAGCGGGGAGGAGTGACGTAGCCAGGCGCGTGCCTGGGGAAAGCTTCTCCTGGTTTGCGGTAGGCCGAACAGCTCGAGTAAAACCTTCTATCCGTTATGCGTTGTAGCCGGGCTCCGCTTTGTGTCAGCTGCCTGGGCCTGCTTCCCGCTTCATGTGAGTTAGGTAGTTAGTTTGTTTGCCGCTTAATGTTTTTTCAAGTTGAAGTTATAACGTTTACATGTAACCATGTAAATGAGTCAGAGTTCAATAAGGTAAAAACGCCCTGATGTTTTCGTTAAATAAACATCCAGGGGTGCCTCGAGTTAATAAATGACCCAATGGTCTTTAAATCCCAATTGTTGTTGTGTCTTTATTTATTAGATTAAGTAGATGGTTAAGTGGGGGAGAGTGGGCTTTTCTTACAGGGTCGCACGACATTGCTCCTTTAATCCCTTAAGGAAACACTTTAACTCATGAGGAGAAATGGAAGGAAAAAAAAAAAGTAATCTAAATACTATAGATCACCAAGTCCAAAATCAAAATCTATGATTGTTATGTGTAACTGCCCACCATGGTCTGGGTCAGGGAAGTTGGGAAGAAAAAACATAAAATTACTAAACACATGTACAATTGACAATTTGCTTTTTGTAATTCACTTGGCAATGCAGAACTTTCCTCATGTATTGCATGAGTTCATTGACATAGCAAAAAGGGACACATGGATTAGATCCATATTGAATGTGCATTCATATTATACTAAACATGAATGGAGTAAAGGAAAAATTGAATGGCTAAAACAATTTGAACGATTTCAAAGTAAAACTGTATGGGATGCATTTGGCACAGAGGAGGATATGGTAGTTTGCCGTCTAAACTATCTCTATGTCACAACTGTTGAAGCAAGATGCTGTAATCTCTTGTGTTCAAGAAAAACTTACTCTATAGAAATATGGTAAGAAATCATTTTGTTTATCTACCTTTCTGTATATCTAACTATACAAATTTCTAGGTATGTGCATTCAGATGATTTGGTAGCATACAAAAGTGGAAGAATGTGTCCACTTGTGCCGTTTGTCTCTTTTCTGATATCTTTTGTGAAAATACAACACACTAAGATCTGTGCAAATAGAGTTCTTAGTAAGTTGTACTTTCACTTGAAGAAATGCAGCTCCAAAAT
This sequence comes from Bombina bombina, assembly GCF_027579735.1. Taxonomy (NCBI): domain Eukaryota; kingdom Metazoa; phylum Chordata; class Amphibia; order Anura; family Bombinatoridae; genus Bombina; species Bombina bombina. The sequence goes on along the minus strand of NC_069501.1, from coordinate 528,146,272 downwards.
GAGCCAAATGTCATGAGAGAAGCAGCCTTCTTGCGAATTTGGATGCTACCGAAGCATCCAAACACACATGCCAACAAAATTATGTAATCATGGAACACTCACAGTACTTAGTATTTAAAAAAATAATAATTATAGAGACAATCAATATCTACGTTCAGGACCTTTTTAAAGTCTTTTTCCTAAAGTTACAAGAGTCAAGTATTCTTTTACAGGAAGGGGGTAGACTGCTAGACAGTCATAAAAGGTTTAGGTACAGATAGACTTATAGGGTTAGGTGTAAGAGGTCAGATAGTCTTATAGGAAAGGGAACAGGTAGTCTTAAAGAGGCAGTAATTAAAGGGACATTAAACACTAAATACATGCTATATAGAATGATGCATTCAAAGATAAGATTAGTCCATGAGTAACATGTAGATGTATTTTTTAAAGTTTCATTAGTTGTTTAAAAAGTGACAAAATAAGTTTAAAGTTTTAGTGTCTATAAAACACTGGGAGCTGCCATGTTGTAACTTGTGTTACGTTCTCTGCTGTGGCCAATTAGAAACCGTTATAAATAGGTCACTAGAGTGTGCAGCCAATGGTTGTGCCGGATTTAACAGTGTTCTGCACTTCCATTTCTTACAGGAATTGAAAAGCTCACAATTTCAGAATGGAATTGCAGGCAAAGAGGACAAAATAAATAATGAAAGTATATTGCAGAGTTGTTTTATATATACAATTTATCATTTTATATTATCATCTCAAAGTGTTTAATGTCCCTTTAAGGTTCTCTCCTAATAGTCTGAATAGTAAGTGGTAAAGGTGTAAAGTTTTCTTAAAGGGACATTAAATCTAAAATTGTTTCATAATCCTTTTTTGAATGAACAGCAATACACTAATGTGATGTAACTGAACACATTTGGTAAGCGAGTCTCAAAAGGCATATATGTGCAGACAATAATAAACTGCTAATGCCCAGTAGTAGATTGATTTTCTTTAGTATATAGGTATTTTTTTTTTCAAAAACGGATACCAAGAGAATTTAACAAATTAGATAATAGATGTAAAGTGGAAATTTAGAAAAAAAAAATTTGATCCATCTGAATCATGAATAAATTGAGTTTCATGTGCATTTAACAAGCAGGGGGTTAATGTCAGTAAGTCTAAAAGCATCAGGGAATAATCTTAAAAGGACAAGTAGATTTAAAGTGTCAAGCAGTAGGTGTAGACACTCTTAAAAGGTCAGGGAGTGCTGTAGCCTTAAATTAAAGGAATTTAGGGATTTATAGTCCAAAAGTTTTCAGTGGTATATAAAGTGACAGGAGTTAGAAGGATCAGTCTAAAAGGGGTAGGAGCAGATAGTCTTAAGAGGGCAGAGGTTTAGGGCCAGGTAGTCTTAAATGGGCATGGGCAATGTAGACTGAAAGGAACAAAGTGTTAAGGGGCAGTGGTAAACAATTTTAAAAAGGCAGTGGGTAGTTATTAATAGGGCATGGAAAATGTAGGTGATAGTGCAGTGAATATGGAGTGATATTTTTAAAGGGATAGTGGTTATATAATCATAAAGGTGTAGGGGTTAATTGGTAGATATAAAATTACTTTTTGTGTCACTTGTATTAACAGAGACTAAAATTCAATTACCACTTAAAACTATCTCTCTTTAAAGACTACATAATTCCATGCCCCTTTAAGACTCCCACTATCCCTAAAACTACCTCCTTAGAAACCTTTAAGGCTATATACCCTTATTGTATTAATTATATCTTCCCCTGCCCCTTTAAAACTATATACCCCCTCTAAACCATTAAGAACACCTGCCCCTATATTACAATCTACCCTACTATCTTTGCAATTTAATACTACCTATCCAGCGCCTCTTTATGACAATCTGACCCCTTAAATCCTTTGCATCTTGTAGACTAACTGACATTATGCCCCTTTAAGATTATATACTCATATCCCTGCCTTTAAAGACTACCAAATGCACTCTCCATTTAAGCCTAGTTGACGCTTAACCTTCTACCCCTTAAAGGCCACTTGTTTTTTAATAATATTTGCTATAACCCTTTAAGACTATCTCCCCCTACACATTTAAAACAATTACTTTCTACCCCTTTTAGACTAACCACTAGCTCCTGTCAATTTAAAATTATACACCCCCTTCCCTGTTACATATACCAACCACTTAAACTTCCTAAGCTTTTAAGATTATTTACCCCTTTCACTTGCAGATTATTTCTGTTACACCTGTAAGACCTCTCCTATCTACCGCCTTTATTGTCCCTTAAGACTATATTACCCCTTGCACCTTTTTAGATAATCTACCTTATGCCCCTGCTCTTTAATACTACCTTATCCCCTGCCCCTTTAAGTCTACCAGATCCCTTAACCCTTCTGCCCTTTTAAGACTACCTGGCCCTCTGCCTAGAGCTAGATGTGGTCACAGCACAGTCTCCCTAACAGAAAACTATGAGGAAGTCTGTCAGAGTGTGGGGACTCTTTGTCAATGCCAGACATGTATATGACCTACAAATACTACAAGTACAAGTGGGGGGAAATACCTGCAGAGTGTATTTTAAAGTAGTGAAAGAATATTTGACAATGTGTGGATGTAATTCAGAGCAGCATAATTGTGCAATGCAATTGTCATTAAAACATGTGGGTAATTCTACATGTATTTTTTATTCCTATACCTCCTACTCCTGTATCTCTGCCTATGTTTGCCTCATTTTGCATAACTCTAATTTACCTCCTTCCCTTGCTGTCCATATAATCCGGTAAGTATTCAGATCCCTAACTGATATAGACAAGGTATAGAAAGAGGTAGGGCTGCAGCAACTAATTATTAAGATTGGTCATAAAAATAGATGTTAAAGAATATCATTATCGATTGGGTGGTCTGTTATTAGTTGGTCAGTTGCACAGCACCAGCTGCCTCACTCCGATGAACTCCTGCACATGGTAATGTCAATTTTTTTTAAAAAATTTCATATGCAATTAATTTGCCGATTTTTCTCAGATTAATGGGATACCATGTGCAGGAGTTCATCAGAGTGAAGCAGCTGGTGCCGTGCAACTGACCAACTAATCACAGACCACTGAATAAATAATGAGATTTGTTCACAACTATTTAAATGATCAATGTCACAGATTAGTTGTTGAAGCACTAGAAAGAGGTATTTACAGACCTTAGAGTGACTGTGCTGAAGATGAAAGAAAGAGACAGAGAAAGTTGTAATCTTACTAGTCAAAACCACAAAACGATATGAGGATTCAAAAAGACAGCCAAGTTAGATTAGCTGGAGTCAGGGCATGTAACAAACTTTGATGGTCAAAAAGCAAGCAAAGTCAGGGACACAGTAAAACAGGTACAAATAGTCACAATATCAAAATCACTAAATAAACCATGCAAGGACCATGAACTGACAATTAAACAAATGAAGATCAGACCTTAAAGGGTCAGTGTGCTACAGTGTTAATTTCGTTGACGAAAATATTTTCGTCAAATGTTTTCGTCAGCGGCCGTTTTTAGTGACAAAAAGTTAACGAAAATGAAGTTATCATTAAGTCAATTGATGAGAAATATGACGAAAATCAATTCCAATTTTCGTCATTGGACGAAACCGAAACGAAAATGTGAGGGTCTGAGGGAGGGACGTCACCTGAACCTCCGCTTTTTAGTTTCCTCTGAGCTCCACCCACCGCTGTCAGTGAGATGCACGCAGCCACGCATGGGAGTCTGGGAGAGAGAGTGAGAGACGCAGGCGCAGCTGCAGGTGCAGGATCCCTCTGTTTGCCTAAGGGAGTCAGGACTTCTGGAACAACGCCCTGCAGTGCAACTGAGTGCAAACCACAGAAGAGAAGAAACAAAAAAAGAAAGGGCGCCTCCTAGTGTAGCCAATTTTTGTAAGTAGATAATATATATTCGCAGATTTTGTACTCACATGTAGTGAAGGCAACGATAATGCCTAGGTAGATGGTCTGGAAACTTATCAGTGTCCCAGTTGACTGTGCACCATGAGAAGGGCTGCTCCTCTTGAATGGAAAAGATCTGGAAAACTGGAAAAATATACAGAGGGCGACTCCTAGTGCAAATCAGTTGATACAGTTGTAAGCCCCAAATGATCCCTTTAGAGAGATACTCACATATTATGGAGCACACTATAGTGCTAGTGAGGCAAGCTGGGTATATTATATTCTTAGTTTTATAGGATGATCTGTTACATTGTACTAAGAATTTAACCAATGTTGAATAACATACAAAGTTATCTTTATCAGATCTCTGTAGTAAATATATAAAACATGTTGTATATGCCATTTAAGGAATGTTAGGTGGTGTCAGCAGAGTTGCTATGGTAATAGTAGCAAGAGCTAATTAAAAGGGTGTGAAATGGGTGTAACCGACATCCCAATTAGTTTTTTTGGGTTTAAATAGGAGACTTCAGTCATATTTCAGTAGAACTTGCCTGAGGAAACAGAGTGGTGAGCTCTGAGAAACGCGTAGCGTGTTTTACTGATTGTTTTTATGTTCATTTATTTATATTTATAAAACTCATTTTTGATATACTTCTGGAGTCTCCTATCTTTTATTTGCTACATTGATCCACTGCTTGCCAGAGTGTTATGTGCGCTGGGCCACCATAATATACCCAGCTTGCCTCACAGAAGAGAAGAGGAAGAGTTGGAATTGGAACTCCTCCATGTCTGGAGAGTGGAAATTGAATGTGACGTGGTGAGTGACTTGTGTGTTTGTCTACTGAATTTTTAGTATAAGATCTCGGTTCGGTTCACGTTGCCAGTGCCACATGGTTATGTCGCCATGCAATGCATCCTCCTACCCTACTCTTAGGTGTCAGGCTTCCTGTCTGTGTGTGTGCACTGTGTAGTGTGTATCTCACAGTCTGTCACAGAAAAGTCCATGTATTTATTTAGGAAGGATATAGGAGGATCTGGCATCGGCATGGCAGGCTCAGCTCAATGGTGGCCTGGGTGGGTGGCGCAGGTGACTTATAAGGAAGGGGCACTGATCTGATGGGCCTGAAAATGAAATAGTAGCAGAGTGGGGGCTGAGGGGTTGCTGCTGAGCTGACTGACTGACCCTTGCTTTAACAATTACAGCATTTTTCTGTATTATTACCATTTTGTCTAGTACTAGTAATATCTTTCTTTTTGGGTAACACCAGTCACCAACAGGTAGCATACCCTGCTGCACAAACTGTACAGATACAGATGACACTAGTCACTGAAATGTTAGTGTCTGGGAGAAAGAGAACAGAAGATCTATGGATGCATTTTACATTTGATGCTAAGGAGAACAAGACCCTTTGCAAACCATGTGGAGTGGCAATCACTGGTAAAAATAAAACAAACTTGAAGCGTCATTTGCAGATGAGTCATCCCGAAATTCATACAAAGGTACTATGCACTGCACAGTCACACTTAAATGGTTGTTTAAGATAAAGTTATTTAGTCAGGTAGGCCAAACTGGTGTTTTCTTTTCACTAAACTTAAAGGGACATAAAACAGGTTGGTTTGGTTCAGGTTCAGAATAGATCTGTTCAACTGCATATCCATTATCCTAAGCTAAACGGGCTAATTTTTTTTAATAATTTTCAAAACTAAGCAAAATGAATTACATTATAGCTAAGCTGCCCCCTGGCCTGGAGCAGCCAACTCCACCCCCTCAGTGTTTTACAGTCACAGGCATTGTATTTCAACTGAGTTCGCACACAGCTTCTAGTTCTCAAGGCATGCTCCAGTAGATATTATGGATAATCCCTATGCATTTTGGAATTCTACCAACAACAAAAACACACAATATATATAGAAGGAAATGTCTGGGATGTGGGGGGAGTTAGAGCTTTACAATTCAGAAACTAAAAAGAAAGGGTTAATGTCGACTGGCGAGGCACTGCAGTATAAAATTGCAGGTAAAGTAATTAAAATACATATTATTAATTATATTTTGTCTCTATCCTATCCCACTTGTTTTATGTCCCAATACAAGCCTAAAGAAACCACTGCTGTCCTGTATTGATTGATGAGATAACTAACCCTTTTGAGAGTGACATATGGTGGAACTGGGACTCAGGAAGCAAGGGACATAAATGTAGTATATATATATATAGAAAGAGACAATTGAACTTGGTGCTGTGGATGGGTGACCGTGAGATAAAGAAAAATCAGAATAATTTGATTTTTTCCCCCCACCTTATTCACCCCCACAGATACAGAAAACATCCAATGATGGGCCAAGTCAAGCCAGTGCACCACAGCAAAATATTTACACAGCTCTTGTAAGTGCTTCAAAATACAAAATTGACTCTAAGGAACAACAGGCCAGGGAGGATGCCATAGCAAAATGGATTGGGCGCACTGGATTACCAGTCAGAACGATTGAAGATGAGGACTTTGTTAACATGATGGCGACCGTAGATAGGAGACTGAGTGTTCCAAAGAAAACTAAAATAAATAATCTGATTGACAAACATTATGAAGATGAAAAACAAAAATTCAAAAAGAGACTGGCTGCTGCCCGGAGAGTATCTATTTGCACTGATTTGTGGACAAAAAAAGGACTAACAGCTTCATTCCTTGGTATAAGTGCGTGCTACTTTTGTGTTGACCAAAATAAAGCTGAGCACATATTGTTGGCCCTTGAACAAGTAGCACACCCACACACTGCACAGTCAATCAAATCATGTGTGGACAAATGCTTGCAAGAGTGGGACATACCAAAGAAGAAGATCCTTACAGTGATAACAGACAATGGGAGTAATATGGTGGCAACATTTAAACACACCACAGCAGCAGCAGAAGAACCACCCAGCTTTAGTGAGGAAGACTCCCCCATAACGGAAAGTGACTCTGAGTCGTCTGAGTCTGAAATTGATGATTTGCGGTGAGCCATTTTTATTATTTTTTCAATCTTTTTCATGATGACAGTCAATTTTAACATGGATATGAGATTGATGTTGGGGGCGGGCTGTATCTTTTGTTGTTATTTTTCCATTTACACTTTGTATTGTAATCTTGTGTAAAGTATTCCCATCCATCATTAAGATATTGAGGGTTTAAAAAATTGAATGGAAAACTTTTTTATACTTTATGCTTAATTAACTGTGCTCTGTCCTCTTAGGTACCAACAGATCGACATGGACCGGACACCGTGTGTGGTGCATACCTTACAACTTGTGGTCCACATGGTGCAGAAGGAGGCAAGTGTTAAGAGAATCCTTGATAAAGCAAGGTCAGTAGTGAAACCCCTCCTGCAAGTCTTCCGTTGCAACACAGAACATATTGGAGCAGTGTGGCCATATTGTTTTAAATGACTGCCCCACACGCTGGTCAAGTACATTCAACATGATCGCACGACTCATCAAAGTGAAAGACTCGGTCTGCCAAATCGCAAACAACATGGGATGGGACAGCTTTCTCCCTAGTGAATGGCAAAAGCTCACATCATTGCATGATCTACTGCTGCCATTTGCAGAACATACTAAAACCCTCCAGAGTGACACCATGTCCATGTCCCTGGTTGTCCCTGCCCTCTTTGATCTGCTCAGTCACCTTGATGACTTTAAACAGAACACTAGCTACCAAGACCTTGCCACAATTGCACAAAAAATGAAAGGGAATGTAAACCAGCGTTTTGCTTCATTCTTAGATACAACAGATGAAAGGTTCTCCCCACTTGCAGCTGCTGCTTGTTTTGTCAACCCTACTGTCTGTGAAACCCTTGTTGATGTGGCTGATGAAAATATTCAGGAACTTCTTAAACAGGCAGAGGAGTATGTGATAAGAAAATCAGCATTGCCCCACACACAAGATGAGGATCTGTTTGAAGAAGATGATGCACTTACAGTTGTAGAAGAGGAGAATATTGAGAAATCAAAGGAAGAAGCCCCACCATCCACATCAAAGCACAGTCTTTCAGTTTCTCTCAAAATGCCGCAGAATACCCAGGCAGAGGACCTCCCCAAACAGCATAGAGCAGCAGATCAGAAAATATAGGGAGGAAGAGCTTTTGCAACAACCCATCACTGATGACGACACTGGAACAGATTTTTGGCTGTCAAAGAATGATACTTTTTATCACCAGTTAAAACCTTTTGCATTAGACCTGTTGGCTATGCCAGCTTCTCAAGCCTTTGCAGAGAGAATATTCAGTGTCACAGGTGACCTCTCTCGAGGCCGGCGGAATAGAGCAAGGGTCATATTGGCACGAAGTGCTTTCCTTAAAATGAATTGAAACAAATAGAAATGTCTTTATTCTCCAGTTACTTATAACATGTTAAGCATTTTTAGCATACCTATACTTGTGGGTTTGGGTTGTGTTTCACTCACTGCTTATTGCTATAGGAAGAATCAATAATTCAACAGTTCTAATTGTCAAATACAGTGACAGTCATAGAAAAAATGCCTAAGGCTAGTGCTACAATACCATAAGTGAGTGTGTGTGTGGATTAGAATTTCTGTGGAACTATAATAACAACCACCACCAATAAACTCCTCTCTCTCTCTCTCTCTCTCTCTCTCTTAGCATTGATAATAGAGGTAAATATATCACACTAAAGAAAAAGAAAAAGAAAAATAGACCAGTAAGTTTAGTTACAGTAACTTTCAATTAGATGCATATTGTTGCTATGGATGAATCATGTCATGTCAATGAATCTAGCAGTGAATAGTATTCACTCACTCCTGACAGCACTTCCTAAACCTATACAAACGTCTCAGACAGATTTATAATTAGGCAGAGTAGGCACATATCATTTTTTTACGTCAGGCAGGCCCAGGTTCTGCCCCTAGGGGAGTTGGCAGCAGGACCTCAGTGTAAGGGTTCCCTACCTTGCACCTGTCTACAATGTGGTGCCAGAAATGTAAATCCACTCCAGCCTCTAGTAGATAGCTAAGCTATAGGTGCTGCTCACTTGCTGTCAAATTTAGCACTGAATAAATAGTATTATCTGCTGTATTAACAGCACTTCCTATAGCAACAATATGCATCTCATTGTAAGTTAGTGGGGTGTTGTTAGTGTGATACATATTTACCTCTATTGTCAATGCTTGCTGAGACAGAGAGAGGAGTTATAAAAAGTGGTGATTGTTATATAGTTCCACACAGTACAGCTGCTAGCATTGTAGCCTCTGCACTTTTTCTTTGAAATGTATCTGAGAATTAGAATTGTTGAAATTTGAAACAATAAACTGTGAAGATGTGAAAAATTGTGAACAGTCCACGTCCAGTGAGTCAGTTAGTAACTGATTCTTATTATAGAAATAAGCATTACCCCTCTAGTATGGGTTAATTACTTTAGTAGTTATGCTGTCTGTGCCTTTGCTGCCTTGTAGAACTAGCTGGCTGCAGAATTGTTTTGTTGTGTACGGTTAAGGTTAAAGGGACAGTCTACACAAAAAAAAAATTAATTTAAAAAGATAGATAATCCCTTTATTACCCACTACCCGTTTTTGCATAACCAACACAGTTATATTAATATACTTTTTACCTTTGTGATTACCTTGTATCTAAGCCTTTGCAGACAGCCTCCTTATCTAAGTGCCTTTGACAGACATGCAGTGTAGTCAATCAGTGAAGACTCCTAAATAACTTCATGGGAGTGAGCACAATGTTATCTATATGACACATGTGAACTAGCACAGTCTAACTGTGAAAAACTTTCAAAATGCTCTGAGCTAGGAGGCGGTTTTCAACTGTTTAGAAATCAGTTTGAGCCTAGCTAGGTTTAGCTTTTCAAAAATACCACCAAGGGAACAAAGCAAATTTGATGATAAAAGTAAATTGGAAAGTTGTTTAAAATTGCATGCCCTATCTGAATCATGAAAGTTTAGTTTTGACTTTACTGTCCCTTTAACAAGTTACTTGAACTGTTAAAAGGTTTTATATTCAGGTAATAATATGTGCAATGGGATTACAGTACAGTTGCACTTCTCTTTGTCAAAATTCAAAAAACAATATTCTTGTTTGTTAATTGTTTAACAGTACACAACTAAACAATTCTGCAGCCAGCTAGTGCTACAAGGCAGCAGCAACATCAAACTTGCTTTTATTTTGCTGTCTGTGCCTTTGCTACTGCCTTGTAGCACTCGCTGGCTCTGGCTGCAGAATTGTTTTGTTGCGTACTGTGTTCAAGTTAGTAAGTTACTTGAACTGTTAAGGTTTTATATTCAGGTAATAATATGTGCAATGGGAACACAGTACAGTTGCACTTCTCTTTGTCAAAATTCAAAAAGCAATATTCTTGTTTGTTTATGAAACTTGCTTTTATTTTGCTGTCTGTGCCTTTGCTGCTGCCTTGTAGCACTTGCTGGCTGCAGAATTGTTTTGTTGGGACTTGGGTACTGTTAACAATAACACGTTACTTACTTGAACTGTAAAAGGTTTTATATTCAGGTAATAATGTGCAATGGCATTATTACATTGATTGAACAGTACAGTTGCACTTCTGTTTGTAAAAATTCAGAAAAACAATATTCTTGTGTTGTTTGTTTATGAAACTTACTTTTATTTATAAAGACGTTACCACAACGGCTAAAAGTAAATTTGTGTCTGTATTCTTTTGTATGTACTATGTTCGAACTTCGAACCTTAATACCAATACCATAAATAATAACATTTTTAATCCAGGAGTGTATGTGTATATATATATATATATATATATATATAATGAGTTTGGATTGGAAATTCTAGATAAATGCTTAAATAATGCACAATTTAACGCATTAGATTTTAGTTTTAGTCGAATTTTAGTCGACTAAAATCGCCAGTACGATTTTAGTCGACTAAAATTCGACTAAAACTAAAACAATTCAGATGACTAAAATACGACTAAAACTAAAATGGCATTTTAGTCAAAAGACTACGACTAAAACTAAATCAAAATTTGCTGCCAAAATTAACACTGGTGTGCTATAAAATAGTTTTTCCCTTAATGTATTTCTAATTACTTTTTTTACCGTCTGCAGAGTATAAAATGTATGAGATTTGCTTTTTAAAGTTTATTTGTGTATATGAATTAGCTGATTTTGAGTTTTGAAGCCACAACCTAATAAAATGGGTTGAGCTTCTAGGTATAATCAGATCTCATTACTTTATCACACTGTGTACATATACAGTACCTGCTTTTTTTCTTATATCTGTCCATAAACCAATCACCAATACTTGGAGAGAACAATGGAAAATTAACAATGGAAAATTAACATTTTATTACCTTAGAGGCTTCCGGTGGGAGGAGCAACGTAGTGCAGCTGCGAGCACACTCTCCCAACTACAGGCTTGACACCACGCCGACACGCTTTCCATAGGCTGAGGATGATATACCCCAGCCCGGACTTGTATGCAGACACTTGCCGGTTACTGCTACCAGCGTGAGAAGCCCAAGACTAGCTAGTAGCCCTAACAACGCTGCGGCTTTTGCCCAGACCAGACAAGTGAGGGAAGTATCTGCTGGGAGAACCGCAAGGACGCACTGATCGAACGGCCCAGGACGTAACGACCTCAGAGGGAGGTTGTGCGTAGCTGGGGAGGACCCGATCAAAATTCGACTATCCCGGTTCAAGTTTTTGACATCTGCCGGTACCTCAATTGGAAGGAGCCTGGAACACCCTCACAAGCGGTCTGGCTGGACATTCCAGAAGGTTTGGATAACCTCTTGTCAGAGCAAGTAAGTCCCTGATCACATATCAGGGTGAAGGTAAGAGCGGAGTGAAAGAAGAGTATAAGTGGAGTGTAAAAAGGGATAAAGGCGTCTACTGAATAAGCTGTCTGGCACGTAGCAGAGTGATACTGTATAACAGGGGGAAATACGACAATTGGTCATATTATGAGACAACGGCAGTACACAAACTGGACTTAGTCAAACATATAACTCCCTGAATGCTGTATAAAGCTATAAGCTGCATACAAGTTAGGTGTACAAGGCCATCTTGAGCATTTGGGGCTAGATTGGTCCATACCCAGAACCGACAAATTGGTGAAAAAGACAGACAGCGCCACATAAGCACAAAACATGACTTTATGGATGTAATCATTTATAAAGCAGCTCTGATCGATTATTACTTTCCTCTATAAAGCCAAACTCATTTAGGTGGAATCTTGGGAATTAGTATTAAGAGAACTGAGCTGTTAAACATCTAAGAGTTGGTGGGTGCTAATCCCAACTTATGGTGAAGAAGGAGAATTCTATCACTAAACATTGAGCAAAGAGCCTGTGGGTGTGAAAGTTGTTGAAAGCACAACATTTACTGCTGTTAAGTCACGTAGCAGACCACATACCGGAACAGAATCTAACTAAGATGGGATAGATCTGGTATAGATATGGTATAGATAAAGGCATCTCCTTTATTAAGAAAATAAGACTTCGGACGGTTAAAAGAATATCTTGTATAACATATTTGAATAAAAAAAAAAAAATTTGGTGAACGAGATCTACATGTCAGATGATCTGGAGTGCCCAGATTCACAGAAGTTAAATTGATAGAATATTCTTTGCATTGAACTCTCTAAACCTATATATGTGCCAAAACTGAGTTATGATAGAATTATTGTTATGCTTGGCGCTATTGCTAATTTTCTATACTGAATGGACTGAGTTATTATTGACTGATTCATTTATTACTGTATTAGTTGAGGGTTTCTGTATTTGCAGTTAAGTGAAATTATAAGGTGTCAGTATTGTATTTCAAGGATTGAATAAGCTTGGTCTGTTTTTTTAGAGTCTAGATAGATAATAAATAAGAAGAGTAGACAATAAGTATAGGGGAGATAAAGTAGGAAAACACTATTTTATACATTTTTCCTTGCTTTGAAAAGTGAATTAGTCCTAATTTGACAGAGTGTTATATACACACCATCTATTAGAGAGATATCCCTTTACTTGGCGTTTTTTCTTTTTTGCACAAAAGGGATACTCCTTTTCACGCCCCCTTTTCTTTTCTTTCTTTCATTACACTTCCTCTCATATCACTACTCACTGAAGAGAGATATCATATTGTGCACTCTATATGGATAAATATCTGTCACCCATAACCCACATAATGCCTGCCAAACCTAAAGACAGAAACCTAGAAACAGCATTGAGAACAGTGCAGATTTTAGAACTGAAATGAACAGTGTTAATATAAGTAAAACTGACATCCAAGAAATATCAAAACAAGTAGTAACACTGCTCATACCCCAATTTGAACAAAATAAAACCGAACTCTCCTCACTTTCTGAGGAGGTGAAAAGTCTCTCATCTAGATTCATAGAAATGGAGATGAGCATCTCAGATATTGAGGATACTTCAAGTAAACATGAATCAACAATACAAAAACATACAAATAAAATACTCGAGCTCTCAGACAAATTAGAAGACCTAGAAGATAGGTCACGTAGAAACAATATAAAAGTAATTGGTCTACCAGAAACTCTGTCGTACAAGGTTTTTAATATATTTTGCGGCAGTCACACTTCCAAAATCAGTGGGGATGGATTTACAATCCCAAAACATAGTGGTAAAAAGAGCACATCGGATTGGCCCTATTAGAAATCTGGCAGATAGTAATATTCATTAACGCTCTATTATGATCAAACACCTGACTTTCCAGGATAAAGTGAATATATTAAGGGCATACAGGAGATGTAAAAACTTAGAAATTGATAATAACAAAATCTTGCTCTTTCAAGACTATTCTGCACAGACTGCCACAAAACGGAAAAATATAGCACCTTTTTGTACTCAGATGATTAATATGGGCATACCTGCCCGTTTAATCTACCCAGCTAAAATCAAGATTTTTAATGAAAATTAAATTACTACATTAGAAACATTGCAAGAAGCTAAGGAGTATATAGATAATTATAAAGACAGATAAAAGGATGAATAGCAAACCGATCTCTATTTATAGACTCGGTTTAGGTATACTGGTTAGGCTTGCTTATGAAAAAGTGGTCATTTCAATTTCTTTTTTTTTTATATATGGGAATGGATCTTAAGGTACAATATCTGTATGTTAATATTCAATGTAGAAAATGTTTTCTCCATGTTAGATGATGAATCATATGATATTATAAGTATAGGGGGTCAGAGGAAGGTCCTCTTGGATTTTTCTCCTTGCCTCTCTTTTTCTTTGCCTCTCTTTCTTTTCTTCCCCCCCCCCCTTCCCTGTCTTTTTTTTTAGTAGAAAGCAATGATGTTATTAAAAATTATTTCTTGGAATGTGGGAGGGGTTACGAGCCCGATAAAAAGGAAAATAGTTATTGCACAACTTAATAAAAGAAAGGTAGATATCGCCTTGTTACAAGAAACCCATTTGACAGAAAATGAGCATAGGAAGTTAAAAGCTAACTGGGTAGATGAAGTTATCTTTACACCTTGCTCTTCCCGGAAAAGAGGAGTTGCAATACTGTTAAGAAAAGGCCTAGATTATCAAATACTTAGTCAAGAGTTAGACCCTGGGGAACGGTATATTATTTTAAAAATAAAAATAGGAACACGTCTACTTATTATATGCAATGTATACGGACCTAATAGTTCAGATAAAAAGTTTTGGGCACAATTAAAGTTAAAATTATTTGAATTTGTAAATTGTAATCTGATAGTTGCTGGTGATTTCAACAAATGCATTTTCTAATATTGACAGACTACAGACAGCCAATCACAAAGGTATTAACCTACCTAAAAAGTCCTCTAGAATTCTTAAATCTTTTGTAAGCGCACTTAAGATTAAGGATATATGGCGTCTTATCTACCCTAATATTAGAGCCTTCTCATGTGAATCAAAACAATATAGGTCATTTTCACGGATTGATTTTTTTTTAATATCAGATAAAATTTTTGGACTGGATGTAACGTCTAGTATTGGTGACTTCAGCATTTCGGACCACGCACCTATCTCCTTGGATATTACCTGGGAGATTTCCAAATATGATCCAGTAAAGAGTTATACATTTCCCCGTTTCCTAACTAATAACATTGAATTCAGAAAGCGGTTGGTGTCTATTTGGAATGAATTTGCCTATCAAAATAGAGAATATAATGCTAAAACAGAGATATATTGGGAAACCGCTAAAGCGGTAATTAGAGGAGAAATTAAAAAATTCACGGTGAGATTTAAGAAAAAAATCGCTCCTAAAAGAGACTGAATTATCAAATTACCTAAAAAATAAATATAATGCATATATAACCATACCGAATCAGGAAAACTGGCAAAATTACGTGAAGGCGAAAAAGGAATGGGAAATTCTTAATTTGCAGAACACCGCTATCCAAGAATTGAAATACAAAACTAGATTTTATAGATACAGGAATAAGATTGGGAAACTCTTAGCTAATTGCATAAAGTCACCGAAAGCTTTTAACCATATAAAATCTATTAAGGTACATGGACAAAAAATAACAAATCTTGAAACTATTAAAGTAGAATTCCACAAATACTTTAAAAATTTATATGCGTCTCCTGTAGTCAATGAACAAAATAAAAA
The DNA here is from genome assembly GCF_027579735.1 of Bombina bombina. Classification (NCBI taxonomy): domain Eukaryota; kingdom Metazoa; phylum Chordata; class Amphibia; order Anura; family Bombinatoridae; genus Bombina; species Bombina bombina. Next base: position 528,130,812 of record NC_069501.1, on the reverse strand, counting down.
GAATTTTTGGTAAAAAATAACACTCCCGAAACTTACTGTAAAAGATTTGGAAATCTTGAATACACCGATTACGGAACTAGAAATAGCTCAAACTATAGATAATCTTAAAGCTGACAAAGCTGCGGGTCCAGATCTTTTACCGGCAGAATTTTACAAAATTCTCAAAAATGAGATTAATCTTCCCCTACTGAACTTATTTAATGAGTACTTATGTAAAGACAGAATCCCTTCACATAATTTTGCCATCTCAAAAATAATCCTGACATTAGAGGAATACAACACTTTGGTAAAAAATGTGGAGAAAGGAGAAGCAGAATATCGTAAGATATTAGAGGATCGGAAAAGAACGAAGTTCCAGAGGGACATCGAGGATTACGAATCCGGATTGGTTTATCGATGGTCACATGATCGGGAGCCAAGTTACCGCCCACAAGCAGGGGAATTTCGTCAGCGATGGCGTCCGAGACACAGGCAGCAAGGTGAAGCTGCGTTGGGAAGCGACACAGATTCCTAAGCCGGTTTTTTAACCCGAAGAGTCGGAAGGAGAGGCCACAGGGGTGGCCGCAAACACAAGGGCCGTATGGTGTCCGGATAGCAACCATTCTGGAGGGGTCCGAGGAGATCGGGTCGAGGTCGGAGGTATTAGAAGGAGGTAACAGGAGACCAACTGACTGTTTGATACCCGACGGTGATAATTCCAACCATGAACTGCCTAAAAATGACCTAATTATTAACATCTCTGACTATACTTTGTCTAGTGAGCAAATATTAGCCCTTAATAAAGGTTTATCGTTCAGTCCTACACAAAATTTAGATTTTTTCGATCTATTAAATTGAAACGTTTTTTTGCAAATAAAAATTCTCCAACTACTGATAAAGATAGTAGCACTGGTTTGACAAAAGCAAATTTGTTCCAGTAAATGTTAACCACAGTGTTAATACGTATATGGAGTTAAAAAAGATCTGGAAAAAGTATACAAAAAGATTGCTGGAGAACATCGCAGTAATAATATATCTAAAAAAGAAAGAGAGGCTATTAATTTGTTAAAAAGTAACAAAGCATTAACGATAAAAATGGCAGACAAGGGCGGAGCGATTACTGTTATGAATACTAGTATGTATATTACAGAGATTAAAAATCAGTTGTCCAAGCAAGATGTATATAAAGAGCTGCCATATGATCCTACTATAATTGTCCAAAAGGAGATTGTGTCTATGGTGAATAGAGCTTTAAAAATGGGTATAATATCCAAAGATTTTGCTGATTTTTTGATCATAGATCACCCCTGTATCCCAGTTTTTTACACTTTGCCAAAGGTGCACAAGCGGCTTGAAAATCCACCAGGTAGGCCAATTGTGGCCGGCATATGTTCAGTTTTTTCTAACATAGCTATCTTTTTGGATAGAATATTTCAGCCGTTTGTGCACCTTGGCAATTCATATATCAAGGACACTGGGGATTTTTTGGATAAAGTACACAATTTAGATCTATATGGCAACAAATACATACTTTTCACTTTAGATGTGAGCAGTTTATATACTGCAATAAAATATGAGAGTGGTATTTCAGCAGTCATGAAGGTACTCCACACAGTTAACAAGTATTCTCCATCACAGAAGATGTTTTTTGAAAATCTATTGAGAGTTGTTCTTTATCAGAATTATTTCTTGTTTCAAGATACATTTTTTCTCCAGCTTCAAGGAACAGCCATGGGTTCCAATGTCGCCCCCACATACGCGAATATATTCATGAATATGTATGAGGAAACATTCATTTATGAGAATACATTATTTCTACAATATGCAGTGGCCTGGTGGCGGTACATAGATGATGTATTCGGTGTGTGGTGTGGCGACATTGGAACCCTGGAGGAATTTGTCGCTAAGCTTAATTGTAGCACTGACTAAGTCAAATTTTGCCTTAATGCAAGTGAAATACAGGTTGACTTCTTAGACACCACAGTATATCTGAAGGATGGTAAGGTCTGTATAGACTTATATGTCAAACCTACTGATAAGAATGGCTTGTTACACTATCAAAGTTTCCATCCCAGAAGTACAGTTAGGTCATTACTTAGAAGTCAGTTCATAAGGGTACAACGTATTGTATGAGAGGAAGATAGATTGCAAAAGAGATTACACAATATGGCAAAAAAGTTTGAGGATAGGGGTTACCCTGCAGCGTTGGTTCAGAATGAATTAATCAAAGTACAATCTAAAAAAGATCCAATACCAAAAAAGCAGGATAAACGTATGGTAGTGGTTATGGACCACAATAACCATGGTAGTGAAATTATGAGTGTACTAAAAAAACACTGGCGTATCCTACAGGGTTGCCATCCAGGTGTTGCTGAATTTGCAGTACCCCCCCATGCCTGCCTATAGAAGGAGAAATCTCAGAGATGAGCTTATACATACGGATATTGGAAGTGTAAACAAAAAACATCAAAGCTATATATCTGATAAAAATTATGGGTGTTATCCCTGTCTGGGATGTGGCAACTGCAATTCGATGATTAAAGGCCCTCAATTTGTACACCCTCTCACTGGTAAAAAAAATTTGATAAAAGGCTTTTACACATTTTACATTGGCGAGACGACACGCCGTGTCCATGATAGGATAGTACAACATAAAAGCAATATCAGATGTGGAAATCTAGAGGCACAGTGTCAAGGCACTTTTTCCAATGTGGCCATAATATTAGTCAGGTTCGTTTTCAAATCATTGATGCAGTGCCACGTCCCAGACAGGGGGGGGGGGGGTAATAGAGAGTTAATGCTAAAAAAGAAGGAGGCATTTTGGATATATATACTCAATGCAATGCAACCCTTGGGTTTAAACAAAGAATTAGATTATACTCTATTTTTGTAAGTATTTTTGTAATCATTTTGAGTCAAGAAATGTCAAGTTTGCTGCAACTGTTTTTCAACAATTTGTTTTTTTAACAATTTTCAATAATTTGTCTATCAATAATTCATTTGGTTGAAATTACATTGGTATCTGTATAAGTCATTGTTTTGCATATGTATATATTTTTGTATTGATTTTAATTCTATCTTGCACCAAGGTGAAATAAGAACATTAAGTTCTAACACAGATGTAATTAAGTGAGTAACCACTAGGTGGAAGTGTTGAGAAATGTTAATTGAACACCTGTGTATAGGTAGGCCTTTATAAGGATTGAACAGTGTGTTTTAGCTTTGTATGATTAAGGGTTCTATACCCGAAACGTCACTGTTTTATTCCAGCATGTGGAAATAAAGATATTTTTATACTGCAAGGTGCTGCCTTCTTCTGTGGATACTTAAAAAGAGTAAGGATCCAGAAGTAATTGATTTCTACCGTCCAATATCTCTATTGAACACAGACTACAAAATATATACATCCGGGAAAGCAGCAGGAGTTTGGAACTCCGTGTCGAATCTGCACAGAATACCTTTAAAACGGCACTTTTTCAAGGTTAACACGAAAAACATCACCCCACTTTCCACCCGGTGAACCTTCTTAGGTAGAATAAGCTACCCAGAGCCAGGGAGACATTGATACCGGTCGCCTGGTACGGTTTACAGGAGCGGATCTGCGCTCCACCACCAAAGTCCCCTCATCTCGCACCGCTTGGTGAGTGTTTTACAGCGGAGGATAACCAGACCCCCCGGTGACACTAAAACACTACCTTGAAAAATATAGAACAATCCGTGGAGTCCGGAAAGGGACACAGAACGGCAGGCGCCATTTCATAGTTGGCGCAACCTCCTAGCTCCGGGTCAGTCTCCGCTCGGCTGGGCGACACAACGGCTACCAACAGTGATCTACCAGACCTCCCGGCAACATCAGCAGACCCCCCAGGAGCACCCAACACAACCGGTAGAGTCTGAACTGGGGCGGGGAGCAACAGATGCCATTCAACTGTTGGTGCAGATGTCAGATGCCATGGCAGCCTCGGCTTGATCGGGTAATACGACATCTGACAACAGTCACCTACCTGGTAAGCTACCCCTCTCTTTGTCGGATACCTGTGGGCTAAGTCGACAGGGACACACTGCAGGGACACCGGCCGGTCGGAGGCTAGCTTGGCTATTTTTGGCGCTGAAGCACACAACGCCATCTTGACTCCGAGATCGGTTGAGAGGGAGCTGCACAGCAGGCCTTAAACAGCGGCAGCCCTTGAATGAAGCGGTAAGGTATTGAGAATCTACACTGCCTGGCTAAGACTAAAACCCTCATAAACTAAAGTGACAAACATATATAAACACATTGGGGGTGCATTTTGACGGAGGGTCTGACCACCACTGGGCCTTGGGAAGCACATGTGGCTAACTCTCCTGCTGGGGCAGGGACTGCATAGACTATTCCGACACTTGTGCGCTCTGGGACCACAGGGCTATACCTCCCTTTATTTGAAACCGGTGGGGACTAATGCCAGACTGACATCGTGATCTTATATTATTCTAACTAATTGCCACGTTTACTCCTTTATGAGTGAGGACAAACGACACATCAACCTTGTGTGTTTTTAGGCCCACATGAAGTCACTGAACTCTACAGCATCATAAGTTGCCCACAGATCAGAGAACCCAAAAACAAGGGGCACCACTGTATTGCAGGCTGTTTTCTGTCTTTGTTTATCTTTTTTTGCAGGAGTCAAGGGTTAATATTGTCGTTGCTATTGTAACTGCTTGATTCACATATGACAAATAACCCACCTAAAAAGGTGTTTATATATGAGAGCGCCCAGTGTGTGTAAATGTAATATATTGGTTGGACCTCTATACAGAGAATACAATTCAATAATTCATTAGCACATGTAATTAGAATGAAATACAATGAAATAAAGGATATATTGCATCAGAGATCCTAGGGATTCAGTATTCAGATCGAGGTTGCAGCTTCCCCCATAACACAGCACTGGAGGCTGGATAATAACTAATAAACTCAAAGGGGAACAAGGAGGCGCAAACCCCTCTAAGTGCAGACTTATGTACTGGTAAAATATTTATTAAAATGACGATAACACACTCACAATCAGCAACTAGCTTCCTCCCCAGATGATCCGCATATACAGAAAGCCACAGGAAAATAGCAAAGTTCGTGCAGAAAGTCACAAATAAAGGTCTCTAAAATGTTCACACCAAAGGCCAATACTGCACCAGACTTGTAAGGTAAAAAGCCGGCTCCCATACAGCTGGTGTGTGCGGCGTGGCGTGAAGACGGTGGGCGGGGCCTAACGCGTTTCGTAGGACGTCTTCCTACTTCGTCAGAGGCTGCCCACACGTGGCTTAAGTATGTAAACAGGTGGGGCACTAGGTGTTTATAAGACACGGATCTACCGTTACATGTGGTTAGAATAGACCCATCATCTGTATACAAAAGCCTACTTGTGTAATGTTCAGTAGATAGATAAATCAGTGTAATTGGTTTAACACAAGGCTACACACCTTTTGAATAAAACAGATAAATTGACAGATATTGACAGATACAGTATAAACCCTTAGAATAGCTTACAGTGTTGCAGCATTTAGAATCCAGAGAGTAGGCAGGTCAATACAATTCAGGCAGCATATGTGTACATACATGTGAATCAAGCAATAAAGACAAAAGGGAACAGGGAGGCGCAAACCCCTCTAAGTGCAGACTTATGTACTGGTAAAATATTTATTAAAATGACGATAACACACTCACACTCCAAACCCTCAAACATATGAGGTATGTTCAAAACAAAAAGCAAACAGATGCTTCAAGTGACAATCAGCAACTAGCTTCCTCCCCAGATGATCCGCATATACAGAAAGCCACAGGAAAATAGCAAAGTTTGTGCAGAAAGTCACAAATAAAGGTCTCTAAAAAGTTCACGCCAAAGGCCAATACTGCACCAGACTTGTAAGGTAAAAAGCCGGCTCCCATACAGCTGGTGTGTGCGGCGTGGCGTAAAGACGGTGGGCGGGGCCTAACTGCGTTTTGTAGGACATCTTCCTACTTCGTCAGAGGCTGCCCACACTCTGTCTCAACCCTCTATTTGTCCAAGTTGCTGCTCCAAGATGTTGCTCCTCATTGGATATCTGCGAACAGCTGGTTAAGGATAAGAAACCCCTATGTATACACTACGCTAATAAATGTATTCTAAGCAGTAAATGCACATGTGAAAACCGCTATTATTATTTTGTCTCAGCCTGAGTAGAAAAAACAGTCTACTTAAAAATTGATTGACAAATGCATTAAACATTGCATATAACCCCTATTTGTACTAAACAGATCTATTCACTAGATATATGTAAAAACCACTGTTTATTGATATATAGATAAAAAGTAGTTAATATGCATAAACATTAAATATTTAAAAACCCACACAATTAATATACAAATCAGATATAATATAAGAACCAATTAATTAGTTAATGCATTCAGTCCATAAGTAAAAAACATAAATGCAAAAAGTGCAAAAATACAAGATGAATATACACATACACAAAGATATTCATAAGAGACTCAGACAATATTTCCACATAATGTATTAGTATGTGTCATAAAAAGCAAAAACTTATTTCTACATATATTTCTTTGTCTCATAGAGCCAAACAGACCCTTATTAAATACATTAAAATATGTGTATACCACACTATAAACCACAATATGTAAAATACAAAATATAAAATATAAACTATAAATATTTATTTAATATGAATATAAAAATCATGTTAATCAGCCTTTTTTAGGGAGAGGAGACTCCCCTACAGGGCGATTGTTAAAAAGAGCGGTAAGAGAAATAGAAGAGGATGCAGAGGAGTGGTGGCACTCCGATCCAAAAAGTAGAAAAGAAAAAGAATGGTATTGATGAAAGAATTTGAACAAAAATTATTTAATATTTCTTCCAAAATACTAACCCCGTGCAAAGAGGAGGTACTGAAAAAAGGTCTCTCTTTCGCCCCAACAAATACCCCCCAAAGATTTTGAATTGTTTATTGACATACAGAAATTCACACGAAAATTAACTCTTAAAAGATTTTTTGAAAATAGAAATAGAGAAAGTGGTGGATGTGTGGGTTTTGAGGAGGCCAGTGACCAATTTGAGGAATATGGGACTTTTGATACATTGTTTGAGTTGGATAATGAAGTGATGAATGAGAATAACCCCCCTGATATTTTGGAAACACTCCAACAATTGGAACGTGAGGCTTTGGACCTGAAAGTAAATCACACAGGTTTGAAACCTCAATCAACTTTTTTCCCGAGACAGGCTCAGGGGAATTTTATCCCAGTTTTTAATAGTCGAGTTGAGCAAGATTTGGAAAAAATCTGCAAAAAGAAATATGACTATAAAGAAAATAATTTAAGTATGAATGAGAAAAAAGCTTTGGAGAACCTGAGGAAGTACGATAAATTAGTTATTCGGAGTGCAGACAAGGGTGTCAGGATCTCCCCTGGATACCTGCCTTTCTCAGTTAACCCCTCCTACTTTACCTTTATATCCTGTCCACACCCTGTTCCTAGTGCTTAGTAATTTTGATTTCATTACCAAAGGAAGTCTGTGTCTAAGCTAAGCTGCTTCACCTTCAATATTCATATTGGAAACCCCTAGCTTGTCAAGTGAGCTGTACTGGACAAACTGTGCATCTTTAAGAATACATCATCTGTACTTTGCTTCCCAACCTGTTACAAACTACGGAATCTGAGAACATTATTTCTGGTTACATCAAGCCTGAATTTCTATCAAGATAAAAGTGAGGACTACAACCGCTATTGAAAATACTTTGCCAGTTAAACTAAACTTGTAAAATTGCAACTTACAAAAGACGCTTCTCTGCTAAAATCTTTCAGCTTGTTAGCCGCCGAACAGCGTTAGGAGCTTGAGCGTGTGACGTCACCTGTCAGTCATACTGACTGCTTAAGCAGCACGCCCCCTGCAACGCTCCGCTGTTCCTTCATTACACTTTCTGTGTGCATACGGACTGCTTCCAACTTACCAACAACTCCAGAGACAGTTCACAAATAGTTTGTCTTCCCAGACAACTCCTTCTCAGTTTGGATTCCGTACTCAGAGAATTATTTGTTGCTATTATAACTACCCAGAAGTTACAACTACTCTTCTTATTAAATTCACTACTTATTAAGGCATTACTACAAGTGATTCTTGCCATAAATAAGACAGTGATACAAAACATATATTTGGTCTACAGCTGAGTGTCAGAATTATAGTCACAGGATAACAAGGCTCACATAGTAAAGCACATCAGCCTTGTTGATCCTGACAATATTACTAAGCCATGACATCTGATCCAGTAGACCTTCCTCAGATTGTATTTAACCTTTCCCAACGTGTGGATCAAATGGGACAAGCCCTAAGGGATTTGGAAATAGAGAACCAATCTTTAAGGAGAGTGATTAGAGACTCTCTAACAACAAGAACAGAGCCAGTCCCTGAGCCTGTAGCATCCCTACCTGAACCTTTTTCAGGAAATAGGAAACTGTATCGACAATTTAAGACAGCATGCCTCCTCTTATTCACCCTCAAACCGAGAACGTACTCCACGGAGAGAGTAAAGGTACTCACTGTGATATCATTCCTACGTGGTGAACCAAGGGTTTGGGCAGACGCTTCATTTGAAAACAATCAACCTGTACTGGGATCATTAGATGAGTTTTTCACTCAGATGGATGAACTTTACCAAGATACTGATTCCCAGATGACTGCAGAGATTGCAATGCGAAGCTTGAAACAAGGCAAACGTGTAGTGGAGGACTACATATCCGAATTCAAACAATACGCAAGGGATTCTCAATGGAATCCTATCGCCTTGCGTAATCAGTTTAGATTGGGCTTAGCAGATAATATAAAAGACGAGCTAGCCCGTACTGAAATACCACAGAGTTTGGAAGCTCTAATGAAACTCGTCATTCAAATTGACCGCAGATTAAGGGAGAGGAGGTCAGAAAGATTTCATACAGATTCAGTTCCAAAGCATCAGTCCATCCAAAACCTTTCACAAAGCAGTAAATCAACATCAGAACCAATGGAGATAGGTCTAGCTAGGGCTCCTCTAACACTTGAAGAAAGGACCCGCAGAAGACTAAATAGGCTGTGTATGTATTGTGCCAACTCCACGCATTCAGTCAGCGAATGTCCACTGCTGCAAAATTCAAAGAAAAGTAAGTCCCATATCATATCAACTACTAACATACCAAAAGGTACTCATACTTACTGTATGCTTTCTGTGTCATTACAGTGGGATCATCGAAGAATACCATCTGAGGCTATAATAGACACTGGTGCTTATGGAAACTTCATAAATTCTGCTGTAGTCAATACTAATAAAATTCCCTGTGTGTTAAAGCATACACCAGTGTCAGTTCGTGTCATTGATGGTTCTTCCATCGCTAGTGGTCCTATCACTCATAAGACAATACCACTATTAGTAACCACTTCATCTGGTCATTCTGAATATATCGAATTTGATGTATTACCTTCTCCTTTGTTCCCTATTGTTTTAGGTATCACTTGGTGTAAAAAGCATAAACCATTACTAAATTGGGAAACACTTGAAGTTACTTTTACATCTTCATACTGTATTGAAAATTGCTCCTCCATTCATCCAATTTTAGAAATAGTGACTCAGGTTCCACAGATTCCACAGCAATATTCCGATTTTGCTGATGTCTTCAGCAAGACAGAGGCCGAGACTTTACCACCACATCGAGTGTACGATTGTCCGATAGATATTAAACCTGGATCATCAATCCCTTTCGGACGATTGTACCCACTGTCAACGCCAGAATTAGAACATCTGAAGACGTATTTACAAGATAATCTACGAAAAGGATTTATTCGTCCTTACACCTCCTCAGCCGGAGCCGGCATGTTCTTCGTAAAGAACAAGGATGGATCACTTCGCCCAATCATCGATTACGCGAATTAAATCAGCGTACTATTAAAAATCGATACCCTCTCCCACTTATTCCTGAATTGATCGAGCGCCTACAAGATGCCACAATTTACACTAAATTGGACCTTAGAGGAGCTTACAATTTGATACGAATTCGAGAAGGCGATGAGTGGCTAACAGCTTTCAGGACCAGGTACGGTCTCTTCGAGTACCTGGTCATGCCATTCGGGCTTTGTAACGCCCCAGGAACATTCCAGCATTTTATAAATGACGTTTTCCGTGACCTTCTTGATATCTGCATTGTCATTTACCTGGATGATATCCTTATATACTCCAATTCATTTGAGGATCATGTGAAACATGTACGAACCGTTCTGTCCAGATTAAGATCACATCACCTCTATGTAAAATTAGAAAAATGTGAGTTCCACTCTAAGTCAATCTCATTTCTAGGATATAACATCTCTCCAAATGGAATAGCAATGCAGGAGGATAAGGTTGAGGCAGTTAAGAATTGGTCTATCCCAAAAACAAAGAAAGAACTTCAGAGATTCCTTGGTTTCACAAACTATTATAGGAAATTCGTGAAAGATTTCTCCAAAATAGCCAGACCACTAACTCAGCTCACAAGTTCTACAACCAAGTTTCACTGGACTACTGAAGCAAATACTTCTAAAATCATTGATAACTTCAGCACCAATTCTACGGTTCCCTGATGCTAAACTACAGTATATACTTGAGGTCGATGCATCAGAGTATTGCACTTGGAGCCATACTTTCTCAAAAAACATCTATCACTGAAGCTTTACATCCAGTGGCGTTTTACTCCAAAGTTCTATCATCAGCGGAGATTAACTATCCCGTGGGAGAGAAAGAACTCCTGGCTATTAAGAGGGCCTTAGAACATTGGAGACATCTTTTAGAGGGTACTATTCTCCCTATAATCATTTACACAGATCATAAGAATTTAGAATTCCTCCAAACAAACAAAACTCTTTCATCACGGCAGGTACGGTGGAGCTTATTTTTCACAAGATTCAATTTCCACATCATTTACAGACCTTCATCAAAAAACGGAAAGGCTGATGCTTTATCAAGAAAGGATCTACCTCAACAAATTCATACAGAATCCATTCCTATCATTCCTAAGAGCAGGTTTATAGGTTTAACACCCTATCTAGTAACAGCTTTTAAAGAAGCTTATTCTAAAGACAAGACACTATCCGATTATGAGCTGGAATCAGGAGATGAGGGTCTGCTCTATTATGCAGGAAAATTATATGTTCCAGAAAATGTTAGATCAGACATCCTAAATTTACATCATGACTCTCCACTTGCAGGTCATCAAGGGGTAAGGAGAACTCTTGAATTGATCTCCAGGAAGTTTTGGTGGCCATCTATGTCAAGCAGTATAAAGTCATATGTGTTATCCTGTGCAACTTGCACAACCTCAAAAACTGAAAAAAAGAGTCCTTATGGCCTTCTTATGCCTTTACCAATTCCATCTCTTCCATGGCAACACATTTCTATGGACTTTATAGTTGAATTACCACTCTCATCTGGCACAAATACCATCATGGTTGTGGTTGATCTTTTAACAAAGATGGCTCACTTCCTACCGTACCATAAGGTACCAACCGCTTCCGAAACTGCTGAACTTTTTATGAACAACATTGTGCGACTACATGGATTCCCTAAAATTATTACGTCGGACCGAGGCACTCAGTTTACCTCACGTTTCTGGAGATCACTTACAAGTTTGTTACACATTGATCATCGTCTCACGACATCTTTCCATCCCCAGACTAATGGACAGGTAGAGCGAGTGAATCAGTGGCTGGAGCAGTATATCCGCTGCTTTTGCTCATACCAACAGAATCAGTGGTTTACTTACCTTCCGATGGCTGAATTTGCTTTTAACAAATCCCAAAACTGATCCACTAAAATGACTCCTTTTCAGGCTAACTATGGGTACCATCCCATCTCCTTTCCAAGTTCTGGATTACCTGGAGATTCTCCATCCCTCTGTCCAAATGCTAATGAATTCACAGCAGATTTTTCTACCGTACATAAAACTTTGCAAGAGAATATCTCATCCGCACAAGAACGACAAACTCATTACTACAATCTACGAAGGCGACCTGCTCCCAACTACGCTATAGGTGAGCTAGTCTGGTTATCCACCAAAAACCTGAAATTGAACATTCCTAGTAAAAAATTAGGTGGGAAGTACATTGGACCATTTCAGATCTCAAGCATTGTTAATCCAAATGCGATCACTTAACGTCTACCTGATACTTTGAGGATACATCCCACCTTCCATGTCTCTTTGCTGAAACCCTACAATCAGACAAGGACTCCGGGTATGATCTTACCTCCTACGGCCACTCTACCTGAGTTGGATGAATATGAAGTTGATTCTATTCTTGATTCTCGCATCTTCCATGGTCAATTACAGTATTTGGTGCATTGGGCTCCCTGAATGTACATGCTCCGAAAAAGGTCTCCTTATTTCATCGACGGTTTCCGGACCGACCGGGTCCTTGACACCTCCTCATGTACCGTAAGGGGGGGAATATGTCAGGATCTCCCCTGGATACCTGCCTTTCTCAGTTAACCCCTCCTACTTTACCTTTATATCCTGTCCACACCCTGTTCCTAGTGCTTAGTAATTTTGATTTCATTACCAAAGGAAGTCTGTGTCTAAGCTAAGCTGCTTCACCTTCAATATTCATATTGAAAACCCCTAGCTTGTCAAGTGAGCTGTACTGGACAAACTGTGCATCTTTAAGAATACATCATCTGTACTTTGCTTCCCAACCTGTTACAAACTACGGAATCTGAGAACATTATTTCTGGTTACATCAAGCCTGAATTTCTATCAAGATAAAAGTGAGGACTACAACCGCTATTGAAAATACTTTGCCAGTTAAACTAAACTTGTAAAATTGCAACTTACAAAAGACGCTTCTCTGCTAAAATCTTTCAGCTTGTTAGCCGCCGAACAGCGTTAGGAGCTTGAGCGTGTGACGTCACCTGTCAGTCATACTGACTGCTTCAGCAGCACGCCCCCTGCAACGCTCCGCTGTTCCTTCATTACACTTTCTGTGTGCATACGGACTGCTTCCAACTTACCAACAACTCCAGAGACAGTTCACAAATAGTTTGTCTTCCCAGACAACTCCTTCTCAGTTTGGATTCCGTACTCAGAGAATTATTTGTTGCTATTATAACTACCCAGAAGTTACAACTACTCTTCTTATTAAATTCACTACTTATTAAGGCATTACTACAAGTGATTCTTGCCATAAATAAGACAGTGATACAAAACATATATTTGGTCTACAGCTGAGTGTCAGAATTATAGTCACAGGATAACAAGGCTCACATAGTAAAGCACATCAGCCTTGTTGATCCTGACAAAGGGAGGGGGGATTGTCCTTCAAGACAGAGCCGATTATTTAAAAGAAGCCTATCGTTTGTTGAAGGACAAAGAAACATATATTAAATTGAGTCGAAATCCAACAAAAATCTTTTTGGAGGCATATAACCTACTTATTAAGAAAGCTAAAGATTCTCATGTACTTGATAAATCTGAATTTGAGTTCTTGCAGGTGGTGGAACCACGCATAGCGATTTTCTACCACCTGCCAAAAATTCAAAAGCAACTAGGCCCATAGTGTCTGGGATAGGGTCCCTCACAACAAAATTGTCCCAATATGTTAATAATATTTTGAGACCGATGGTGCCTCGCCTACAGTCATACATTAGAGACAGTACAGATGTAATTACACAATTGTCCAAAATTGATTGGAGGGACGAATACATGTGGATTACTCTAGACGTCTCCTCACTGTACACATCAATTCCACACGATCTAGGATTACAAGCAGTCGATTATTACTTTAAGAAGACTAATTATATAAACCAAGAACAAAGGGAATTTATTAAAGAGAGTATCAGGTTTATTTTGGAGAAAAATTATTTTCTATTTGAAAGTGAATTTTTTCTACAAAAAACAGGGACCGCCATGGGTACGAAATTCGCACCGAATTTTGCTAATTTATATATGGGGTGGTGGGAGGAGAGGCATATCTTTAAAGAGAATCCTCTCACACCCCATATAGTTAAATGGTGTCGATTTATAGATGATATACTAATAATTTGGCGTGGTCCGGAAAATAGTATAGTGGATTTAGTGACATATGTCAATTATAATCTATTAAACTTGAAGTTCACCGAATCTCACAGTAAAGAAAACATAACATTTTTAGATTTAAACCTGTCACATAGAGACTGTAGGATTATCACTAGTTTGTTTAGGAAAGAAACAGACACTAATGCATATCTACATGCAGAAAGTAGACAGCATTACAAATGGATCAAAAATATCCCGTTCGGGCAGTTCCAGAGAGTAAGGAGGAACTGCACTGACGAGGATACATATATAAAAGAGTCTGAAGTCCTAACTAACAGGTTTTTATTCAAAGGGTACGATGCTTCAGTGATAAAGAATGCATATACAAGAGCAAAAAACCTGAGGAGATCGGATTTATTGCAGAAAAAAACAATGTAAGAAACCAATTAAGGATCAACCCCTATTTGTCACAAAGTACAATAGGGCCTCAAGACAGATAGAAAAAAGTTTTGCTAAACACTGGCCAATTCTTTTACAAGATCCTGTATTAAAAGAAATCTTAACAGATAGACCAAATATAGTGTTTAGGAAAAACCAAAATCTAAAGAGTATTCTGGCTCCCAGTAAATTAAGGGAAACTGAGAAGAAAAGAAATTGGTTACAGAGAAATTCAAAAGGTTTTTTTAAGTGTGGCAGGAGAGGTTGTTTGAGCTGTGCACAATGTGATATTAATAATACAAATTTCTCATCCCTAAGAGATGAAAGGAAGACTTATGAAATTAAAGAAACTATAAACTGTAAGAGTACTTAGGTGGTTTATTTATTATCTTGCTCATGTGAGAAAATGTATATAGGAAGAACTAAAAGGAGCTTGAAAACACGCTTTAGAGAAGACCTGGTGAATATTGAGAGAGGTGTCCTTAACCATGGAGTCTCAGCTCATTTTTGTGAAATTCACAATAAAGACCCTAGTAGCCTAAAAGTTAAAGCTATTGAGAGAGTTTCACTTGATACTAGGGGGGGAAATAGATTAACCACTTTGAGACGTAGAGAAACTTTTTGGATTCATACCTTGGCTCAATGGAGCCCAGGGGGATGAATAGAGAGATTGATCTCGCAGTCTTTCTTACTGATGAATGAACTATATTGATACGGAATTAAGTATGTGTATATATATATGTATATAATCTCTAATGAATTTTATATGTGTCAATGGATGTGATATACACATTTGTAATAAGAATTGAGCACCAAATGTGTGCACATATGTGTGTAAATATATATATATTACGATATGTATATGTATGTATACATATGTATATATATTTTTGGTCTTATAGTCACAACCTTTTAATTTTTAATTTATGGTTTTATAGGGAAATGGTTGTAAATAAATATTTGTATTTTATATTCATATTAAATAAATATTTATAGTTTATATTTTGTATTTTACAGATTGTGGTTTATAGTGTGGTATACACATATTTTAATGTATTTAATAAGGGTCTGTTTGGCTCTATGAGACAAAGAAATATATGTAGAAATAAGTTTTTGCTTTGTATGACACATACTAATACATTATGTGGAAATATTGTCGGAGTCTCTTATGAATTTCTTTGTGTATGTGTATATTCATCTTGTATTTTTGCACTTTTTGCATTTATGTTTTGTATTTATGGACTGAATGCATTAGCTAATTAATTGGTTCTGATATTATATCTGATTTGTATATTAATTGTGTGGGTTTTTAAATATTTAATGTTTATGCATAGTAACTACTTTTTATCTATATATCAATAAACAGTGGTTTTTACATATATCTAGTGAATAGATCTGTTTAGTACAAATAGGGGTTATATGCAATGTTTAATGCATTTGTCAATCAATTTTTAAGTAGACTGTTTTTTCTACTCAGGCTGAGACAAAATAATAATAGCGGTTTTCACATGTGCATTTACTCCTTAGAATACATTTATTAGTGTAGTGTATACATAGGGGTTTCTTATCCTTAACCAGCTGTTCGCAGATATCCAATGAGGAGCAACATCTTGGAGCAGCAACTTGGACAAATAGACGGTTGAGACAGAGTGTGGGCAGCCTCTGACGAAGTAGGAAGACGTCCTACAAAACGCAGTTAGGCCCCGCCCACCGTCTTTACGCTACGCCGCACACACCAGCTGTATGGGAGCCGGCTTTTTACCTTACAAGTCTGGTGCAGTATTGGCCTTTGGCGTGAACTTTTTAGAGACCTTTATTTGTGACTTTCTGCACGAACTTTGCTATTTTCCTGTGGCTTTCTGTATATGCGGATCATCTGGGGAGGAAGCTAGTTGCTGATTGTCACTTGAAGCATCTGTTTGCTTTTTATTTTGAACATACCTCATATGTTTGAGGGTTTGGAGTGTGAGTGTGTTATCGGCATTTTAATAAATATTTTACCAGTACATAAGTCTGCACTTAGAGGGGTTTGCGCCTCCTTGTTCCCTTTTGTCTTTATTGCTTGATTCACATGTATGTACACATATGCTGCCTGAATTGTATTGACCTGCCTACTCTCTGGATTCTAAATGCTGCAACACTGTAAGCTATTCTAAGGGTTTATACTGTATCTGTCAATATCTGTCAATTTATCTGTTTTACTCAAAAGGTGTGTAGCCTTGTGTTAAACCAATTACACTGATTTATCTATCTACTGAACATTACACAAGTAGGCTTTTGTATACAGATGATGGGTCTATTCTAACCACATGTAACGGTAGATCCGTGTCTTATAAACACCTAGTGCCCCACCTGTTTACATACTTAAGCCACAGCAGAGTGGACTTTTGTTTTTGCTACAATTATATGGAGAAATACTTGTCCCCTGCACCAATGGCTAGCCGCAGTAAGACCAGTGACCGTAGAAACAAATCTGGCTCTGATTAGCTCAGCCAGAATTCCAGTGGGGAGGTATTCATAGAAGGGACATCAATTGATACACATCCCATTGTAAAACAAATCTCTATGTTGTTTATGCCCAAGATAGATAATCTACAGAGGGGGGTGGACACACTTACAGATGATGTCAAACAATTCTCTGCACGAGTCACAGAAGCAGAGAACAGAATATCTGACCTAGAGGACTCCAATGTGGCTACCACCTCTAAGATTGATTTTCTGGAAAGGCAAACGATAGCTTTACAATCAAAATTAGATGACCTAGAGAATAGGTCAAGGCGCAATAATGTGCGTCTACTAGGCCTTCCTGAATCTGTTAAACCAGCCGACATTCTCCAGTTTGTGGAGAACACCTTGCCCTCTTTGTTAGGGATAACTGCACGGGAGTTCATTGGAGGAGTTGAGAGAGCGCACAGAGTAGGCTCAGAGCGCTCAGGAGCTGATAATTCTCAACCAAGGCCAATCATGATTACATTTTTACACTTCCAGACTAAAACTGTGGTCCTTAGGGCCTATAGGAAAGTAGAAAAACTCACTTTTGAAAAAGCAAGATTGCTCCTCTTCCAAGACTTCTCTGTAGAACTCATGAAAAAACACAGAGCATTCTCTCCAATTTGTTCCAAACTACATGGGGAGGGTAGGCAGGCCTTTTTGCTGTACCTAGCGAGGCTCAAAATAATGACACCCCGGGGCCCAAAATTCTTTGACTCCCCTAAAGCAGCACAGGCATTCCTTGATTATAGGGAGGCTCCCGACCACAACCCTAGAGCTTCCCCACACAGCCCCCCCAGGAACAGCTGAGAGGTGATGAGGGCTGATAAGTTAGTGAGGGCAATAGGCTACATTACTAAGTAATTGATGCTTCATTACTTTTCCCAAATTAGATGCCTCCATGGCAATTGGGACGACAACATTGGGATGTGTGAAAATACGCAAATGTGAGATATCAGAATTCAGTTTAAGTTTAATAGGTTTGCGGTTAATATATTTACTATGCTTAAAGGGACAGTCTACACCAGAATTTGTATTGTTTAAAAAGATAGCTAATCCCTTTATTACCCATTCCCCTGTTTTGCATAACCAACACAGTTATTTTAATATATGTTTTACCTATGTGATTGCCTTGTATCTAAGCCTCTGCAGACTGCCCCCTTAGCTTAGTGCTTTTGACAGACATACAGTTTAACCAATCAGTGCAGACTCCTAAATAACTCCACGGGAGTGAGCACAATGTTATCTATAGGACACACATGAACTATCACTGTCTAACTGTGAAAAACTTTCAAAATGCTCTGAGCTAAGAGGCAGTTTTCAACAGTTTTAGAAATTAGTTTGAGCCTAGCTAGGTTTAGCTTTTAAAAAATACCACCAAGGAAACAAAGCAAATTTAAAGATAAAAGTAAATTGAAAAGTTGTTTAAAATTGCATGTCCTATCTAAATCATGAAAGTTTAATTTTGACTAGACTGTCCCTTTAATATACTTAACAATACCCCGAGCACTAATCTCTCTAAAGTGTGACAAGCAGTGGAAACAATTATTGTATTTGCTCGGTTGGATGAACGAGGAATACTGTCCAGTATCGGGAGGTGGGAACTTCCACAAATGTCAGAAATCAGCACTAAGTTTAAGTTTAATATGTTTAAGATTAATGGGTTTAATATATTTAACGTTATCCCAAGCACTAATCCTTCTAAAGTGTGATAGGCAAAGGAAACACTTATTGTATTTGCCTTGCTGGATGAATGAAGAACACTGTCCACTAATGGGATGGATGAACGTGCACAAATATGAGATATCAGAACTCAGTTTAAGTTTAATAGGTTTGAGATTAATGAGTTTACTATGTCTAATATATTTAACAATACCCCAAGCACTAGCCTTTCTAATGTGCGACGAGCAGAGGAAACGCCTATTGTTCCTGCTCAGCTGGTTGAAAGAAGTACATGGTTTGGAAATAATTCAGCTGTTTATCAAATATTCACATATATGTTTCCTGTCCACAGAGCTCTCGGCGGGGCCCAGAGTAATTTCTGGATTATTCTTACTGAAGGCATCAATGGAATACCTATGTAAGCAAAAAAAAAAATATTTTATTTTATTTTTTCTTCTCTCTCCTTCTTTCTCTTCTGCTCCTTTGCCCTGGCCTCCCTTACCCCTCCCCCTGCTGCCAAAACATGCGGAAAGAGCATGCTACCTCCCTTTCTCCATGACACAATCTGCACTCATACACATCCTAGATCTCCTTACCGACACCTCATACGTACATATGCGCAGCTACACTCATGGATCACACTAACCACTAACTAATCTTTCATCTCTACAAGTGGAATGTAGGGGGAATGCATTCCCCTATCAAGAGAAAAACAATTCTTACACAACTAAGACAGAAAGGGGCTAAAATTGCGTTTCTGCAGGAGACTCCTCTGTCTGACCAAGAACACGATAAGCTACTAAGAGATTGGGTAGGAAGGGTTGAATATGCTTCATATACTAAAGCCAGCAGGTGTGTTGCCATACTATTTGGTAAAAAACTAGAAGTAGAAATTAAAGACGTACTAAAAGACAAGGAATGTAGGTACATTATAGTCCAAGCACAAATAGCCGAGAGCTTGTATACTTTTGCAATATTTATGGCCCCAACCAAAAGGACAAAGATTTCTGGGACTCCATAATTAGGTTGTTGACCCCATTTTTGAATACCTATATGATTGTGGGAGGGGACTTTAACCTAGCCCCTAACCCATATTGTGACAGGATTAGAGAGCAACGGGAACAACCCAACAAGATGGCAGCTAAATCCCCATATAAGTTTGAGCTGGAGACGTTTCAAAAACTAGCTTCGTTGCTGGATGTGGTTGACATCTGGCGACAATTGAATTCCGATGGGAAGGATTACACCTGCGTTTCACGCTCCAACCCAACTATGTCGCGTATCAACCTTTTCTTAATTTCTAACTCTTTGATACCCCAAATTATTGACGTAAAAATTGGAGAGGTAGTTGTCTCTGACCATGCCCCAGTGGCGTTGTTCGTGGATGTAGGTGTGCAGGTCAGTAATAGACGAACCTTTCGCTTCCCGAGATATTTAGGGACATCACAAGAGTTTCAGAGCTTCCTAGTGAAGTGCTGGAATGACTTCCAGTCTAACAATGCACAGCACCTGGAAGACTCCAAATTGTTTGGGAGCGCAGCCAAAGCGGTGCATAATTGCCTTTATGGCCCGTAGGAAAAAGCAAGTAACGGAAAGGTTACACCGCTTGAGAGATGGTCTAGCCCTGGCTTACCGCGAATATAGGGCGACACCATCGAGACCTCTACATCAAAAATACATCTCAGCCAAAAAGGAGTATGACGCTATGCTCGCATACTCTGCATCACAAACTCTGATGCGTACCAAAGGCAAATACTACAGATTTGGCGACAAGTCGGGTAGGTTACTTGCATCGTTAGTTAACATGCGCACGTCTACGCCTCGGATAGTGAGGGAGGCGAATCGTATTGCAGAGGCTTTCGCGGCTTACTATGCAAAGCTATATTCTTTCAATCCCCCCGCCCCTGCACTGATGCAACAAAATTTCTGGGAGTCTGTTAACTTACCAAAACTCTCCTGGGAGCAACTGGAAAAGTTAAATAGCCCTATTGGTAGAGAAGAAATAGATAAAATAATCATGTCCATCTCGTTAGGTAAGGCGGCGGGACCCGATGGGCTACCCATCGAGTTTTACCGGCTGCTTCAGCCTCAGGTGACCCCGATCCTTACCAATTTGTTCCTAAGTTATATCCAAGAAGGAAAACTACCGACCCCTAATTTTTCTGCAGCTTTTATCACCGTCATCCCCAAGGCAGGCAAGGATGCCCTTCTTCCCGAGTCATATAGACCGATTTCGCTGCTGAACTCTGACTATAAGATCCTGACCAAACTTCTAGCTGAACGGTTAAAGTATATACTGCCGCATTTAATTGGGGAAGACCAGACAGGGTTCATGTATGCAAGATCCTCAATGGTGAACGTAGTCCTCCAAATTGTGCAACATTTCTGGAACGGAAGGAGGGTTGGGGGATCTGGCAGAACAACAGAGGCCTTCCTGCTGTCCTTGGACGCAGAGAAGGCCTTTGACCGGGTCGAGTGGACACACCTGTTTTCCACCATGGCCAACTTCAATTTCTCTGGACCTTTTCTATCACTTGTCACAAATCTGTACAATACCCCCGTTGCGAATATTCGTGTCAACAACATGTTCTCGACAGAAATATGCTTGAGGAGAGGGACAAGACAGGGGTGCCCACTGTCACCCCTTCTCTTCAACCTGGCCCTGGAGCCGCTGGCAATGAAACTTAAGCAAATATTCCCAGGCATTGATGTTGCTGGATCCCCACATCTAGCACTTTATGCGGATGACATGCTTTTGTTTGTGCAGGACCCGCATGTACATATTAACCCTATAATACAAACACTTCAGGACTTTGGCGCCTTTTCAGGCTACAAGGTCAACATGCAGAAGTCTAAGATTCTATGGTTAGCAAAAAAAGACACAAACCATGATAGATATCCATTTGCAGTAGCAAAGCACTCTATTACATATCTTGGCATTCACATCTCAACCAACACGAATAAATTATACGCCAACAACATTACACCAGTGTGCTCCAAGCTTCAGGGCCAGATGAGAAGCTGGAAGTCCCTGCTACTGTCACTCTCGGGTAGGGTTAGCTTGATCAAGATGGTGATCTTGCAGAGACTGCTATATCCCCTCTTAATGCTTCCCCTATTGTTGACCAAAACTGATATCAAGCAACTAAATGCAGCAGCACGTTGTTTTCTATGGAAAGGGGGTAAGGTGCTGATAGCCACCGACAAGCTGAGTACGACGTATCTGAGCGGGGGACTGGCGTTGCCTGATTTTAAATTTTACAGTTGAGCTGCACTGATACGCCTAGTGATAGATTGGCAGGTTGGTTCACACCACTTCTGCCAACCACAACTGGAACAAGCAGTGCTGGGTCAACTTTCCCTGGCATATCTACCACATATGAAAGATCTTCGGAGCATTAGGGCTCTTGGCCTCGATACCCTATATAGGGACCCACTGAAAGCATGGCGACTAGCACACAGATTCTTGAAAAAGTCTTACCATGCATCAAAATACCTACCCCTCAATAAAAACCCTGACTTCCCAGCGGGGCTAGATATGCGCCCATTTGGGAAAGACAGAGACTTTCCTCAATAAAACCTTTAATAGTCCCCCTCACTCACTCGGTCAAAACATTCTCCAATTTACGAAGAGAATTTGCTTTGCCAAATCAACACTTCTTTGCCTATCTGCAGGCGCGGGATTACATAGGGGCACTGGTCAGAGACAATGATGATTTTTGGGAAGGTTCACCCTTTCGATTGTCCCAATCCCTATTTACGATGGGGAGATTCTCTCTAACTGAGATTTACCAGGTTTTACTACAGAGACGTCTTCAGCTCATACAACCTAACTTTCTGAGGGGGTGGGAGAGGGAGGGATTAGAGGCAATTTCGGAAGGGATTTTGAAAGACAGTATGGAAAAAACAAGGAAGGCGACTCTTTTGGCAGTACTGAGAGAGTCACAGACACAAATTATACACAGAGCTTACTTAACACCTAAGATGCTGTCCAAATGGGACCCCAACTGTAGCAATAATTGCGTCAAATGTCCTCTAGAATCCCCAGGCCTATTACACTACATGTGGCTTTGTCCCATAACCCAGCAGTTCGGGCATAAAATCCAGTATTGGATCCAGAGAAAGTTGAACATTCCCATTACCCTACAGTCAGACACGATTTTGTTTTTGAAGTGGGCCTCAAAATTTAAACAATCTGATTCGGTACTGAGTCTAGTGGTTCTGATGGCCAGAAAATGTATATTGAAGTTCTGGACAAGTAGCTCTCCCCCAACAGTTGCATGCTTTAGGAATATGCTAAAATTACAGATGTTCACTGAACAGCTTGATGTGCGAATGGATGTACAATCCAGATTAAGCCAATTCCTGAGGAAATGGCATAGGC
The DNA here is from genome assembly GCF_027579735.1 of Bombina bombina. Taxonomy (NCBI): domain Eukaryota; kingdom Metazoa; phylum Chordata; class Amphibia; order Anura; family Bombinatoridae; genus Bombina; species Bombina bombina. Next base: position 528,107,824 of record NC_069501.1, on the reverse strand, counting down.
TCATCCTGACGTTTGAATTAGAAATACAGAGACTACTTTTGAAACCATTCAGGGATACAACCATTTTCTTGGAGGGTTCCCTGAGAGGGGAGTAGTCGGGGGTATTCCAGGCGACAGAGCCATCTAATGGATCATAAAGGGGGGACAGCTGTTTGGGAGGTGAGACAGATATATGCTTGAATTCCCTTTCATTCCATGTGCCTCCTTATCCGACTGTCCCCTCCCTTAACTCTTTTCTCATATATTTTTTTCTACTCTTCCCTGGGCCCCGTCGAGAGGAAGAAAGGAGACGCGGCTGTAGTTTATCTTTATGACTCAATTAGTTAAATAGTTTAGTTTTAGGGTAGTTTAAAGAACAGTTGACAGTTATAGTTTAGGTTTTTATAACATAAAGATGGAAAAAAACATTGGGTATTAGGAGCGAGGAAGATGAAGACAGACATATTGTGTCGACAGTATATACGTTTACTACATCATACATGTGTACTTTGAACTGTGTGTCAATACAACTTGCCTATTTTACAAGATGTCATGTATATCGAATGCATTGTACCTAAATGACCTACGCAAGCTACATTTGATTATATTATGGATTTTATGGCACTGTAACTCATTTATTTAGCAACATGCAATGTATATGCACGAATGTTCTAACCTACTCTCCTGATATCAATAAAAAGTTTTAAAAAAACAAAATACATACATCCATTCTAGCAGGCAGACTGAAATTAATTATGAGTAAATTAATCCATGCAACCAGGTCGGCTTTATGTTGCAGTGGAATATCTCGGCAAATTTACGTAAAATATTCATAGTAATAGATTTTTTCGCAACACCTAAAAATAAGTTAAGTCAAGACGCCGCTATTCTATCTATAGACGCCCCAAAAATAATTTGATTCAATTAGTTGGGACCATTTGTTTCAGACTATGAGGATGTTCGGATTTAATGATCAATTTCTTGGGTGTATCCAAGCTTTATACTTAAATGCATCTTCTGTCTTAATGATTAATGGTTCAACCACCAGCCCATTTCTGATTAAGACAGGAACAAGGCAAGGATGTCCAATTTCTCCCTTACTCTTTAATTTAGCAATTGAACCTCTTGCCACAATACTCAGGGAAAAATTGAAGGGAATTAAGGTGAGCTCGAAATTTATCAAAACTTTACTTTATGCAGATGATCTGTTACTCTTTCTCAATAACAACCAGTTGGAAATACCAATGATTTTAGACATAATAGTACAGTTTGGGTCATTCTCGGGATACACAATTAATGTCACAAAATCAGAATTACTCTGGCTAAGAGAACCTAATCTGAATCATTATATACTCCCCCTTTTAAAATAGCAGAACAATTTATCACTTATCTTGGTATCAATATCCGTATTAATCCTAGGGATTGGTATTTCTTAAACTATCCCCCTCTTTTTGAAAAAATCTAACTTGATCTGATGAAATGGGCCAACCTTCCGCTTTCAATTGCTGCAAGAATTAATATAATTAAGATGGTTGTGCTACCTAAGCTGATGTATCTTATGCAAAACATCCCTATTCTTTTAACAAAAACAAATATAAAGTTTTTGGACAAGTGCGTCAGATCTTTTCTATGGGGGACAGGAAGAAAACTAATTGCTCTGCACAAACTTGCAATTGAGACAATTTTAGACTGGACACATTTAGGTATTAAAATGGGTTTGTCTTTATTTAAAATAGGTAAACATTCCACTAATTATTGGTATAAACTGATTCTATCTAAAGAGGGCAATGCTAACATTATAGATATATGTATAAAATGGAGTCCATATATTTCAAATTTAGATGAAGAGAAAGTAAAGCATAGCATAACGGCATTGGAGGAAGCCACCTTATTCGCAAATTGGCGTGAAATACACGTGAAATTGCTGAACAGAATTTACATTACACCGCATAGATTAAATAAATGGTTCCCCCTAGTTCAAAACCTCTGTCCGAGATGTTCTTCAGGCGAAGCCGACCTGGTCCACATGTTTTGGAGTTGTCCGAAAATTCAACAATTTTAGAAACGTATACAATATTGGTTGGGTAATGTGATAACTATGCATTTCGTAATAGAGCTCCAACATATAATCTTTTTCGTAGATATGCGAGATAAATTATATAATAGGGAGTTCATCAATACAACAATATTAGGGGGGAGGTATCTTATCCTCAAAAACTGGAAGAAGAAAAAAAAGGCTCCCACTATAAATAACTTAACATTCTTACTTCAATCGCAATATATAATTGAGCGATTTGACTCTATAAATAGTACAGATAGACAACAAAACAGGTTTGTTATCAAGTGGCTGGACTTTATTAAACTTTACAAAAATAACTTTGTTCAGAGACAGCTACTTATGCCTTTGCATAACTTAGGACTAGATAGTTAAGGAACGGGCTCGGTACTCCCCTCCGTTTCTCAATTAATGTTACTGCTTTCCTCTCCACCTTTTTTTTCTCTCTTTCTCGCTTGCTGCTCTTCCTTTCTTCTCCCTCTTATGTCTTTTTTTTCGTACTTCTCTTTTCAACAAATTTACAAATGTTTATAATGGTTAAGCTAAACCTGTACAGAAATTTAAGATCAAGATCATTTGATACTATTGCAGTCCCTACCATGTGAATGTATATGCTATCAATCTGAATCTGGGATACTATGGGCGATTATAGAACAGATCTGATAACTGAGCTGATTTATTTAATTGTTAAGTACCCTGGGCATAGAAAGAGACCTACCAGAATATGTCTATACCATGACTGTTTTCTTTTCTTTTTTTTATGATTGTATGCTCAGGCTGGAATTTTGTTTATGAACTGGAATATATTTTGGTTTTGTTTATGTAAAATATTTATGAAGATGGTATTCATGATGTATGGTGTGACCTTATGAATAAAAATTATTGAATCTAACATTTTATTACCTTATCCCTTGTGGCCCAAACCGTTCAGGATTTCTGGGGATACCACAGACTAAATAAACAATTTCCAATGCCAATATAAGGTTAATGGAAATACTTGTAAACAATTTAATACATTCCAGCAGGTAAAGTGGATCATTGTGAACAAATTAAAGGGGAGACATTTTTTGAGTAAACTGTCCCTTTAAATAGGTTTAGGTCTTGTGCTTAAAATAACGCCAAAAGTGGTGTGACAGCTGCATCAAAATTGGATGCCAGAAACCACCCTCCGTAAAAAATGACACGTTATCAAATGTACGGCATAAAATAAAAGACGCAAGTACCAAGAGTCAGGCATGTTGGTTGCGCAAGATGACACTAGATGTGTGGTTTCACTTTACCACAATACTTTTGGGTCTCTTTCTAACACCCTTCCTTTCTCATTCCCACTCATCCTATGGGGTCGATTTATTAAGCGACGGATGCTGCTTCCAACCCCCTTTGTTTCAGGTACGCCTGAAACGGAAGTTAAGAAGCAGCGGTCTTAAGACCACTGCTCCTTAACTTGTCCACCACCTTTTCGGTGGTGGACTGAAATCATACCAATACGTTTGGGATGATTGACAGCCCCTGCTAGCGGCCATTTGTCCACCGGTGAGCAGGGGGTGGCATTGCACAAACATTTCACTAGAAATGCTTGTGCAAAGTTAAATTAAATTTAGCGAGGTTTAGCGGACATCATTCTATACAGCTAATCATGTCCTCTCAACCAATGTTAAATATCAACACCCATGTCTCTTTCCTCTCCATAACCATAAAACCTTGTTACTTTCCATTTTTACAGCTGTGATGATCTCAAAAAATTACAGGAAGGACTGGATACATGGCTTTCATGCAATACAAGTGAATGCAAAAGAAAAAATCAAGGGTAAGACCAAAAAAGTGAGGTGCCCACGTCTACAAATATTCTGAATGCCATTTTCAACAAATGTCCTAACAGTAGGTAGTAATATAAAAAAATAGATAGATATATATAAATATAATACAAAATGCAAAACAATCTACATACTTAAATGAACACAGAACACAGAGTAGTAAGTAGAACTGCCAGATAAAAGAAATATTGAATTTTAAGTGTACAGTATATCATGCACTCACAAGAAATAGGAGATTCTACTTATGAGTACAGCTATCTATGAAACTTTTGGTGTATTTTATAATCATTCCTTATTATATGTGCATTTTTGCTTTACAAACCAGTAAATATACCATGTTGTTTAACAGTACCCATGTAGCATAAGTATGAGGACTTATTCAAAGAGGACATTTAATCATGGTTTACCTTGCATACTAATTGCTGCAGTTTTAAAAAAATGTAATTATGCAAATTACAAACAGATTCCACTTGATCTTCCGGATCTTTATATTCTAGGGTTTAGGTAAGTGTAATTACTTGTTTATTTGCCTTTACTACATCATAATATAATACATTTATTCATCCATATTTATTTTAATTTAGGTATAAGCCTATTGCCATTACATATCATGCTGCTTCACATTAATAGCTACACCTGAAGTTATAGAGCAAGAAATAACATTGTCACATTCAGTTGGCCATATTGTTTTCATTCGTCTTAATGAAGCACCATCTGTAATTGTCAAGGTAAGAAAGGAATGGGACAACTTTATACTTATTTTTTTTGTTAACTATTTTACAGGAATATATTGTCTGTCATTTATTGTCTTTAGTGTATTATGATTAGTGTTGTATACCTACATTTCTAAGTCTCAACAGGAATGGTATTAAAATCCTTTAACACTTGAAGTCTTTAGCTATTAAAGGGAGACTCCACCCTCATAACAACTTTATCTAAATGAAGGTGTTATGAGGGCTGCAGTCCCTGGGAGTACCTTATGGTGTTTTAATAATTTAATCAAAACCAATTTTCAACAGAGCATCTGTTTGCGATAATCCTGTCTCCTCCACCCTTCACATTGATCATGAAGGTTTTCCTTGGGTGCCGGGGTTCTGTCGAGAACTCCAAGGTTCTTGAAATCTCCAAGATTACATCATTTCCTGTGACTCTCCCGTTTTCACTATTTTTTGCCCCAACTATTAGCACATTTGGCATCCACCCCAAGTGAACCTTGGGGATTTAGGTTTACAAGGGTGGCTTCACCCGACTTGAACCACCCAGGCAGAGTAAAAAATAGATATTTTAGATGGGCTCATTTACTAAGCTGCGGATGCGAAACAAAAGTTAAGAAGCAGCGGTCATAAGACTGCTGCTCCTTAACTCATCCGCCATCTATTAGGTGGCAGACTGCAATTATCCCTATCGGATACGCTTGTGATGATTGATATCCCCTGCTAGTGGCCGATTGGCATTGCACTAGAAATGCTTGTGCAATGTTAAATGCCGAAAGCGTATGCTGTTGGCATTTAGCTATGTAGGGCGCACATATAATAAATCTAAAGCATAGGCTCCCAGTGTCAACTGGCAATCTCATATTATCACCAGCCAGCCATTACCAGTAACAGTGCGTACTCTTACTCTCAATGGGCGAACAGTGATAGGCCCATAGAAAATATTCCTGATATATGTGGTGAACGGAGGAGGAGTAAGGATGTATTCTGGACGGGTGTCCAAGGGGACAACTTTGGGGTAAACTTTTTAAAATTATTTAATCTACAGCTCCAATAACAACTTATTTGAGATTAATGTTTTATGGCGGCTGGAATATAGTCAGAATGCTCTTTTAAAGCTTTTTTAATGGCTGGTTAAATTTTACAGTTTCAAACATACACTAAAAATAACTCAGAAATAAGGGCAAATTTAGACTTGATTTGCAAAAATTTTAAATAGGCACTCCCCTTGTAATGTGGAAAAGTGTAGAGTTTATTATCAAAACAAATCACAGTAAAAAAAATAATATGTTCACACTATGCTTCCCGCTAAAGTAGTTCAGTAAAATGAAATGTTTTAGTAATTTGAACTGTTCATTTAAACAATACCAATCAAATTCTACACAACAGAATCTGACCTTTATACTAAGGGGTAGATTTAATAATGTCTGGTGGACATGATACGCTGTAGCGTATCATGTCCACCAGACATCGCTGAATGCCGACAGCATACGCTGTTGGCATTTAGCATTGCACAAGCAGTTGTAGTGAACTGCTTGTACAATGCCGCACCCTGCAGATTTGCGGCCACTAGCAGTGGGTGACAATCAAGCCGATCGAATACGAGTCAAATTGATTGCTGTCCGCAGATCAGAGGCAGCGGATTCAGTTAAGGAGGAGCGGTCTTAAGACAGCTGCTTCTTAACTGCTGTTTCCAGCAAGCCTGAAGGCTCACGCGGAAACAGGGAGATCAGGGGCCATTCGGCCCTTCATAATTCGACCCCTATGTATTCTTTTATCTGAGTCAGTAATTCAGGCTTAGATCAACTCATGAATTCTAGTTGTAAATTAATTTTACAATGTAATATTTGAATTAAATAATTATAATAATCTATAGCACATAATTATGCCTATCATAACATCCCTGTGCCAATGAAATTTAGTTTTAATTTAAACTCCAAAAAAAGAGTACACAGCTTCCCATTATTAAAAGGGTATCCAGCAGTTGTGATCCTATCTTCTTCCACTATGTGTATGATGAGATTGGGAAATAAAAAAGCCAATTTTAAGACTTGACAGAATCCCAATGTTGTGTCTCTTACTTTATATGCAAATGGAATAAACAGGACTAATAATAATTGGGTGGTGGTCAACTCCTGGATCCTTGCTCTGCCTTTCATGCCATGCAAGGTGGGTTAGACACGTGCATTTTGAGGTTTCTTTCACATCCAAAAGCAGAAGAAGGCGGCTCTTCGTGCAGCTCAGCTATTTTCGTTGCTGAATTCAATCTTGCGCAACAGCAACACACTGAAATCTGGATTTGCACAGATGTTAAGATGGTACTGTTGCACAACAATAAATTTTGAAACGAAAATAGCTAATTATCACAAAGAGACGCATTCTTCCGCTTTCGGAGGTGAACGAAACATCAAAATGCACATGTCTAGTATACAGTGCGTAATTAATGCTGAAAGGTGTTTTCCACATGCCACACTACTTTCACCCACACCCCAGACTTTGGGTGAAGGTGGATCGTGCAATGATGATTCACTGGTTCAAAGGCAAACTGAAATTATTATACATGAGCCAGCAGGTGACTAGCTTCCTGACTCTAACCAGGCCAAAGATAAATAATATTAATACAGAGTATTAATACTAAATATATATATGTGTCCCTTTTTTCTTTACAGTTTTGCATAAAGAAACTCACAGTAGTTATGTTAGTTTATAAAATGATCAAATGGTAAAACCCTAGAAAGGAGTTTGTTCTCATGTAGATATCAGCCCACTGCATAATAATTACATATATCTGGGGGGTTTTAGAGTGGATTTCTTTTCATTGTTTAATTAAATTATGCATCTCTACTGCTGGCATTATTGTTACTGATCTATAATTTGGAATTTAAAGTAAAACCTCTTTCATTGTGTAATTTACAGGATAATAAATTGCTCTGTGATACCATAGTTGCCAATAAGTGGCGTGACGAAAACATGCAAAACCTTTTTGGTCAAGTCTCAGCATGGATGAAAAAGAAACAGATGATACTATTTACAAATATGAAGAATATGTAAACTCTAAATATGAAACTGGAGTAAATCCTCTAGAGCCATTTGTTTTCACATTTTCAGTGCTGATATGCATATGTTTTTATCTGAGATAACAGACAAGCAAAAACTTCTTGTACATGTCAGTTGTGAATCACAACTTTAAAGAGACATACATCGCCTGACTTTTTTATAACCAGCACTTTAAAAAAATATAGAAAGTAAAATAAAGCAAGAAACAATGTTAAATTATTTAATAAATGTTTAAAAATGTTATATAGACTCTGTCAGTTTGCTTTGTTCTGGTACACCTCTAAGCTAGGGGAGTTTCTTCAGCCTAACTCCTGCATCTGACCTGCCGCTTACCCGTCTACTAATCCACCCATCTCACTTTGACGTGAAATATTAATAGCCATGCATGAGAAACTATGTGGCTATGAATCACTTTTGCAAACAAAAGTTCAAAGAATGAGAGTCAAGAAAACACTATTAACAACCTGATTCTCTGCATCTCTGCACACATGAAAGAAAAAGCAACTGTAACAATGGTTTCTGTGTGTGTGTTTATCCATGTATCTATCATATATATATATATAAAAACTGTATAAATATACACATAAAAACAAACATTTAAAGGGATACTAACCCCTCATTTTTTTTTTCTTTCATTATTCAGATAGAGCATGCAATTTTAAGCAACTTTCTAATTTACTCCTATTATCAATTTTTCTTTGTTCTCATGTTATCTTGATTTGAAAAAGCAGATAATGCTTGGTTCCTTTTTCAGAATTTATCATTGAAATGCATAGAAGCTACAGTGAAAGTGTGGTGCCATATTTCAAGATCAATATCATTTGGCTCAGACTAGTTTGATCTTTTTCGTTTAGAGGGATGGTTAATTAGTATAAAATAAGCGAAATGTGAGGCAGACAAAATGGTTTTAATAGAGTAAAAGCTTGGTTCCTTATTCAGAATCTACTACTGAAATGCATTGATGTTAGGGTGTCAAGTTTGATGCCATACTATATGTTCAATATAATTAGGCTCAGGCTAGATTTTATTTGTGTATATAGATGGATACCCAAATAGCATAAAACAATCCAAAAGTGAATGAGCCAAGATGGTTTTCATAGAATAAAAGCTTGGTTACTTATTCAGAATCTCCCATTGAAATGCATTGAAATGAGGGTACCAGGTTTGGTGCCATATTACATTATCAATATCATTTGGCTCAGGCTAGATTGATTATTTTTATATAGAGGGATGCCCAATTAGTATAAAACAAGCCAAATGTGAGTGAGCCAAGATGGTTTTCATAGATTAAAAGCTTAGTTACTTATTCAAAATCTCCCATTGAAATGCATTGAAATGAGGGAATAACAGGTTTGGTGCCATATTACTAGATCAATATCATTTGGCTCAGGCTAGAGTTATTATTTTTATATAGAGGAATGCCCAATTAGTATAAAACAAGCCAAAGGTGAGTGAGCCAAGATTTTTTTCATAGATTAAAAGCTTAGTTACTTATTCAGAATCTCCCATTGAAATGCATTGAAATGAAGGAACCAGGTTTGGTGCCATATTACATGATCAATATGATTTGGCTCAGGCTAGATTGATTATTTTTATATAGAGGGATGCCCAATTAGTATAAAACAAGTAAAATGTGAGTGAGCCAAGATGTTTTTCATAGAGTAAATGCTTGGCTACTTATTCAGAATCTCCCTTTGAAATGCATTGAAATGAGGATACCAGGTTTGGTGCCATATTACGTGATCAATATCATTTGGCTCAGGCTAGATTGATTTTTATTATATAGAGGGATGCCCAATTAGCATAAAACAAGTAAAATGTTAGTGAGCCAAGATAGTTTTCATAGAGTCAATGCTTGGTTACTTATTCAAAATCTCCCATTGAAATGCATTGAAATGAGGGTAACAGCTTTGATGCCATATTATATGATCAATATCATTTGGCTCAGGCTACATTGAATTTTTTTATATAGAGGGATGCCCAATTAGCATAAAACAAGCCAAATGTAAGTGAGCCAAGATGGTTTTCATAGATTAAAAGCTTGGTTACTTATTCAAAATCTCCCATTGAAATGCATTGGAATTAGGGTACCAGGTTTGGTGCCATATTACATGATCAATATCATTTGGCTCAGGCTAGATTGATTCTTTTTATATAGAGGGATGCCCAATTAGTATAAAACAAGTAAAATATGAGTGAGCCAAGATGGTTTTCATAGATTAAAAGCTTGGTTACTTATTCAAAATCTCCCATTGAAATGCATTGAAATGAGGGAATAACAGGTTTGGTGCCATATTACTAGATCAATATCATTTGGCTCAGGCTAGAGTTATTATTTTTATATAGAGGAATGCCCAATTAGTATAAAACAAGCCAAAGGTGAGTGAGCCAAGATTTTTTTCATAGATTAAAAGCTTAGTTACTTATTCAGAATCTCCCTTTGAAATGCATTGAAATGAGGATACCAGGTTTGGTGCCATATTACATGATCAATATCATTTGGCTCAGGCTAGATTGATTTTTATTATATAGAGGGATGCCCAATTAGCATAAAACAAGTAAAATGTTAGTGAGCCAAGATAGTTTTCATAGAGTAAATGCTTGGTTACTTATTCAAAATATCCCATTGAAATTCATTGAAATGAGGGTAACAGCTTTGATGCCATATTATATGATCAATATCATTTGGCTCAGGCTACATTGAATTTTTTTATATAGAGGGATGCCCAATTAGCATAAAACAAGCCAAATGTAAGTGAGCCAAGATGGTTTTCATAGATTAAAAGCTTGGTTACTTATTCAAAATCTCCCATTGAAATGCATTGGAATTAGGGTACCAGGTTTGGTGCCATATTACATGATCAATATCATTGGGCTCAGGCTAGATTGATTCTTTTTATATAGAGGGATGCCCAATTAGTATAAAACAAGCCAAATACGAGTGAGCCAAGATGGTTTTAATAGGGTAAATGCTTGGTTACTTAATCACAATTTCCCATTGAAATGCATGGATGCTAGGGTGCCAGATTTGATGCCATATGATATCATCAATATCATTTGGCTCGGGCTAGATTGATTCTTTTTATATAGAGGGATGCCCAATTAGTATAAAACAAGCCAAATGTGAGTGAGCAAAGATGGTTTTCATAGATTAAAAGCTTGGTTACTTATTCAAAATCTCCCATTTAAATGCATTGAAATGAGGGAATACCAGGTTTGGTGCCATATTACTAGATCAATATCATATGGCTCGGGCTAGAGTTATTATTTTTATATAGAGGGATGCCCAATTAGTATAAAACAAGCCAAAGGTGAGTGAGCCAAGATGTTTTTCATAGATTAAAAGCTTAGTTACTTATTCAGAATCTCCCATTGAAATGCATTGAAATGAAGGTACCAGGTTTGGTGCCATATTACATGATCAATATGATTTGGATAAAGGTTAGATTGATTATTTTTATATAGAGGGATGCCCAATTAGTATAAAACAAGTAAAGTGTGAGTGAGCCAAGATGTTTTTCATAGAGTAAATGCTTGGTTACTTATTCACAATTTCCCATTGAAATGCATGGATGCTAAGGTGCCAGCTTTGATGTTATATTACATGATCAATATCATTTGGCTCAGGCTACATTGAATTTTTTTATATAGAGGGATGCCCAATTAGTATAAAACAAGCCAAATGTGAGTGAGCCAAGATGTTTTTCATAGATTAAAAGCTTAGTTACTTATTCAGAATCTCCCATTGAAATGCATTGGAATTACGGTACCAGGTTTGGTGCCATATTACTTGATCAATATCATTTGGCTCAGGCTAGATTGATTATTTTTATATAGAGGGATGCCCAATTAGTATAAAACAAGTAAAATGTGAGTGAGCCAAGATGGTTTTAATAGAGTAAATGCTTGGTTAGTTATTCACAATTTCCCATTGAAATGCATGGATGCTAGGGTGCCAGTTTTGATACCATATTATATGATCAATATCATTTGGCTCAGGCTACATTGATTTTTTTTATATAGAGCAGCGGTTCCCAACCTGTGGTACGCGTACCCCTGGGGGTACTTGGCAGACCAGTTGGGGGTACGAAAAAATATTGTTGGTAATGGCAGAAGTTGTGGGGGGAGGGTCGGGCGGCACTCTGAATAGGTCATCAACTAATAACCATTGTGGAACTGTGGAAGGAAGGAGCGCTCAGCCGGAAAGTGATAAGTGAAGTCCTGGCCTGGCATATAGGCAGATGGGAGCCCCTGCACCTGAAATATGTGGACCAGGTGTGGATGACTCCGGTCCACATATTAATGATTACCCTGTGTCACCAGACAGCTTAGCCTCCTGCTCCACCCACTCCTTTGCACAGAATTTTGACTGCGAGTGCGCAGTTAGAAGCGGCACTGCAGCAGTATAGCCACGTGGACATGTGTGGTAGAGCAGTGGAGGTTGTGAGTCACACAGGCGAGGCGGGTCTGCATCCCCAAATAAGTTATAGTCAGTGCCGGTAAGTAAAGTACTGCTGCTAGTGCTTGCTTGATTCAGATTGTTGCACTTCCAACTAAAAACGTTCATAGTGGCTGGGTGGTTAATATCGATCTGATTTCACAAATTTAAATATTTATTTTTATGATCATTTCACTTTGACTCCCCCCAGGGCTGTGTTTAGGGGCAACCAGGCAGCTGCCAGGGGCGCCAGCCACACAGCAGGGCTCCTCCTGAGAATGAGATCTGAGCTTTAATCCTGTTGATACACGTACAGTCATATGCCATTCAGGTATAGCTTACCTCCCCTATAAAAAAAGAGCTTCCTTTATTTTGGGGGATGGGTGGGGGTAATGAAGAGAGGTGGGTACTCATAAATGAAAAGCCTAATCAAGGGGTACGGGAGAGAAAAAAGGTTGGGAACCGCTGATATAGAGGGATGCCCAATTAGCATAAAACAAGCCAAATGTAAGTGAGCCAAGATGGTTTTCATAAATTAAAAGCTTGGCTACTTATTCAAAATCTCCCATTGAAATGCATTGAAATGAAGGTACCAGGTTTGGTGCCATATTACATGATCAATATGATTTGGCTCAGGCTAGATTGATTCTTTTTATATAGAGGGATGCCCAATTAGCATAAAACAAGCCAAATGTAAGTGAGCCAAGATGGTTTTAATAAAGAAAATGCTTGGTTACTTATTTAGAATTTCCCATTGAAATGCATGGATGCTAGGGTGCCAGATTTGATGCCATATGACATGATCAATATCATTTGGCTCGGGCTAGATTGATTCTTTTTATATAGAGGGATGCCCAAATAGTATAAAACAAGACAAATATGAGTGAGCCAAGAGTAAAAGCTTGGTACCTTATTCAGAATTTCCCTATTGAAATTAATGAAAATGATGGTGCCACCTTTGGTGCCAAATTTCATGATTAATATCATATTAACTTTGCTAATTGTTGTTTAATAAATAATTTATGTCATGAATAAGAAGCTAACTAGAATAGAATGCTGGCTGAATAGTAAGCTAACTTGAATCTTCGAATAAGAAGCTGGCCGAATAAGGAGCTAACTTCAGCATTCGAATAAGTAGCTGGCCGAATAAGGAGCTAACTTCAGCATTCGAATAAGAAGCTGGCCTAATAAGGAGCTAACTTCAGAATCATTTCTCTGCTTAGGTTGTACATGCACTAAGTACTTATTTACTGCACCTCTTATTTTTTATCTCCATACTGCTTTAACCCTTTAAGGACACAGCTTTCAGTTTGCTCAATTGTTTTATGACAGAACAATTCCGCCATATGTCCTTAAGAGGTTAAATGTTGCCTCCCATTAAAGTTTATTGACATTCTGTTCCGTCATTCACCATTGTCATACTATACAACACTGCCAATGTACTTAGGGAGTCCATCAGGCCCATCTATCAAAGTGTCAACCTGCAATACGCCCGAATTCCGCGTCGTACATGGCGCGATGAGGATGCGCCTTACTTATCAAAGCTTTAAGATCGCAATAATTAGAATTTTATGACGTAACATACGATCCACCGTTCTCTATTCGACGCAGATCGATACAAGTTGAAATCATGTGTAAATTGAGCGTAATCCTCTGCATTCGCTCTCCTATTCGAAACAATTTGAAGCTGTTCAGAAATTATCTAAAGTTCAACAATTACGTTCGCGTCTCATCCGACGCAGCGTACCTATTTCTCAATCCGCCACCTCTGAGCTTGCGGATGCTATAGAACTCAATCGGAATTAGAAATGATTTCTAATGAAAAACATTTATGTTCCTTTTATCATTTGTTATATATTTTCAGATAAATATCTATGTATAAAATATATATAAATTATAAAGTATGTATAAATATATCTATACGAAAAAATCATATACCTTAATTGTCTCTTCCAAAACTTGCAGCAATCAATATGTTGCTTCCACCTGCATTTTCAGCAGGTGAAATGCTCATTATAAAAGGGAGTGTCTAACAGCATAGAAAGTTTGATGTATGCAGTCATTACCAAGATGGAGATGATCAATCTATTTTGCATTGCTATACAACAAAGACGCAAAAGAAGGAGATTTTTGGAGTTAGTTCAGCGTTATGAACGACGCAGAAGGCCAAGGTTATTTTTACCTAGAATAGGGTTACATACCCTGAGTGACAGGGAAATTGTTCGAAGATTCCGTTTGAATAGAGGTTTAATTGAGAATCTGTATCTGGAGATCAAAGACTCCATTGAACCTATAACTTATAGGACAAAGGCAATCCCTGGAATGTTAAAACTGCTGGCTGTCCTCTATTTCCTCGCCACAGGATCATTTCAGGCTGTAACAAGTTTAGTTGTGGGGATGAGCCAGGCTTCTTTTTCAAGTCATCTAACTGTAGTATTAAAAGCCTTACACCAACGGATAGTAAATTATGTACATATTCCGGAAACACCAGAGGATTGGCATCGTGTGAAGGTGCAGTTCTATGGGATTGCTGGGATGACAAACATTTTGGGTGCAATTGACTGTACCCATGTGTTAGTGCAGCCTCCAAAGTTAGGAGAATTGCCCTATCGTGACCGCAAGCGTAACCATTCTTTAAATATACAGGTCATCTCTGATGCCAAATTGAAGATTATGAGCATCCGGTCAGGATTCCCAGGTTCAACACATGATTCTTTCATCCTGAGAAATTCGCATGTTTATGACCTGTTTCAGAATCATCAAATGCCAGAGGGAATTCTCCTAGGTAAATATCTCTTACTAATTGTCATATATGGATATAAAAATATTATGTATTTCATATTGCTAAAATCAAATTATTTTTTACACACAGGAGATTCAGCCTATTCATGTCTCCCATGGCTTTTCACTCCTGTGCTGAACCCCAGAACTCCTGCGCAAGTGCGCTACAATGAGGCTCATACATCTACAAGATGTGTTATAGAGCGCACATTTGGCGTTTTGAAAAGCAGGTTTCGTTGTTTAGACCTCTCTGGGGGAGTACTTCTATACAAACCAAAGAAAGTATCCCTGATATTTCTCATATGTTGCATGCTCCACAACCTAGCATTACGCATGCCAGATGCTGATATTTCTATGTTACAAGTAGAGTATGATGACAATGTGGCACCTTTAGAGCAAATTGATGCAAGTGGAGTACAAGCTCGATCTGATTACATCCATGCTCTATTTGAACAATGATTATGTAAATATATTGTACATATGTTCTTTTGTTTCATCATATCTTTATGTTTAAAATTATCCCAAAAGAGGCTATTTATGTTAGTTTAACTTAATAGTTAATATGTATTCAAATAAATGTTCTTCATTTCACACCTGACTCTTTTTTTAATGAAATATTTCTAATTAATACTCAATAGATTATAAGTGATAGACCATGTTATCATAGGGCTCTCAGAAAATGCTTAGATACAAAGTGCATTAAACATCATCTTTCATGATTTATCGAGAAGGCAATTTTTATTATTAAATTATATTCTATTTTCCTCATCTTTGTATATAATTTTTGGAATCAGCATCAATGCAATACAGGTTTAACACATGTTCTTGGGTGGTGTTCTTTAACCAATGGCAGATGTTTAGTCTCCCTGATTAGCTTGTAATAATAAAAATCAAAAATCCACCCAAATCAAATATATATATTTTGTTGCTCTTATTATATGTGTAGATACATGTTTACATTTTGCCTTAAAACATTATCATGGAGATTGACCATTTTCCATTGGTTAAAGCATTGATTTTTTAACCTATTTATTTTTCATGGCACACTTTTTTCAATTAAAAAATACTGTGACACACCACCATTCAAAAATTGTAAAAAATCACACGTATCCTAATAGAGTATATATATATATATTATATACATACACACATCACACTGTATGTATTGTGCTGTCGTGCCATGCCTCCTACAAACTATACGTGACATATTGACATTCATTCTCAAACAATCATACTGAATGTCTGTGAGTGAATAGCAATATGTCATGGTTGTACATGATGCCTGTCACATACCTCCCAATATATACAAATTTGAAAGAGGGACACCCCTGCACTGGGAGTAAAAAAAAAGCTAAATTAAATAAATATCTCACAATGTTGTCAGTCTGCCGTGGCACACCTGAGGATCTCTCATGGTACACAAATGTACCATTGCACACTTTTTGACAAACACTGGGTTAAGGCATCACACCCAAGCTTAGGGGTGCTAAGGATATCTTTGAATCTTAAGCCCGGGCTTCAAATTATATTATGTAGTGCAATATCAGTAATTATTATGCCCACTGAGTAACGGCACTTTAGTGCATATACATTATTTTTAAGGAGTTGAAAACATATATATATTTCTATTTATCAATAACATTGGTTATTACCTGTTCATGAGCTTCCATACATTCATCTTTCATCAATATAGAACAAGTGAATGACTAAAATTCTACAATTAAAGTTGTTACTAGAAAAGTTAGAAATAACATTCTATTTTCTAACATAAACATTAATTATTATTGTGTTTATGTCCATTTAATATAGTTGTGTTGGTTCTGCATAACCGGTCAATGTTTAATAATGTTATTTATTTAAAAAAATATAAAATACTTTGGTGTACATTGTACCTTTAATAACTTATTAGATATGACCAATGAATAGTAATTAAAAACATCATTGTTTTCAAATAAAATACAATAAAGATAATCATCAAAATAATTTCTTTTATTAAATTATAACAAGCATTACTTCATGCATAATACAAACAAAATAAATCAAAAAACTAATCTTTAGACCGCTTAGAGGCAGTGGGAGATTGTGGAGGTGATCCTTCCCTTCTTGAAGAAAGTAATTCTTGAAGGGTACCCTGCATCAACAGAAATAAATTGCGATTGAAATTTCGGTTCTCTTCATCTGCTCTCTCCCTTCGCACCAACTCCCTTTCCTCTATGGCTACCCTACGTATATCTATAGCTATTCTCTCCCTTTGCAATTCCATTTGCATCTCCACCTGACGCCCCTGTTGCTGAATATATACACCCAATGTCCTAATCAACTCCTGTTGATTGTCACTATATTGCCTCCCCAGATTGACCATATTATTTATTGCTCCATCATCATCATGGCCAGGGGCAGCAACAGGGGCGGCGGCAGGTGCGGCGGCAGGGGCAGCAGCAGGTGCGGCGGCAGGGGCAGCAGCAGGTGCGGCGGCAGGGGCGGCAGCAGGTGCGGCAGCAGCAGGGTCAGATCCTGGTGCAGCAGGTTCAGCGGCGGCAGCAGCTGAATCTTCAAGATACCTTTCTATCTGTGTATCGTCATTCAGTAGGCTACCAATCAGATCTTGTGATTCGTCATATAAACTCTCCTGTATCTGCCTAACCACAATTGTAAGCTCCTCCGACAGCTGATGACACCGTTCGGTACCTATTGTAAATATAAACTAATATTATAATCAAAATTAAAGTAGCATGAATGTGCAATGTATTCTCTTTTTAATACACATTGATAAACAATAATATTTTTAATATCGATTTGTTCTCTTGTAATCTCATTTCTTAGTAATGATAAATAAGCACATATTCAACACTTGGGTTAGATATATTATGGTTGTTGCCTGCACAGATTCATCTGTAAATTTCATTAATATAAGTCACAGCCATCTGCAAGGATTGCACTCCTTTTCCATTCAACTAATAATAATACATTGCAGTTGACATTTAACACACCAATCATAATATATTTGTGTTTTTTTTTTTTTTATTTAAATATATTATTTTTGGAATTAAAAATAAAAAATTATTAAAATATTAAATTTAAAAAATAATATGCCTCGTGCAGCTAGATCACACATGTACATTATTATTTAATGGAAAAATACATATGCCCTCAATAAAACAGTCATATAATGAACTTTTCATGGTTTTGTACATTTTAATCTGCATTGCAAAAATGCTATAAAAATGTTTGTATTACATGCACCTTTAAAGGGACATCCAACAATGTTTTTTTAAAAAAAAAAAAAATACATAATCCCTTTATTAAACATTCGGTTTTGCATAACCAACACAGTTCAAATGAATGTTTATCTTTTAAATAAGTACATCAAGAGAACAAAGCAGAATTGGTAATAAAATTAAAATGGAAATGTTTATAACATTACATGCTCTATTTTAATTTCTTTAGCTTTCATAATTTACTGTCCCTTTAAAAGAATATTACATACAAAATAGGAAAGCATATGGATGTATTTCATGCAGTAATATAAACCCAAAAACTTTTATATACAACTATTAACAACTATGCTTTGAATACAAAGTAAGGGATTTTAAATTAATTGTATTGAAAGGCACAGTCTTGTCTAGATTATGCTTTCATTATTCAGATTGGACTTACAATTAAATTTGAAATTTGATTCAAATTTAATCATAAAATTCAGGTGATCAGGGGACTGGAAGAAGGTTCCTAGATACAAGGTAATCACAGAGGTAAAAAGTATATTAAAGGCACAGTCAACACCAGCATTTTTTTTTTTTAAAAAGAGAGAAAATAGCTTTATTATCCATTTCCCACTTTTGCAAAAGCAGCACTGTTATATTAATACACTTTTTACTTTTGTGACTAAATGGTATATAAGCATCTTTTAACCTCCCCTAATCACATGACTTTGTTATTATCTATTAACTTGTATTTTAGCCAATTAGTGCAGTGTCTGCCACTAGCCACGAGCGTAATCACAATGCTATCTATATGGCCTACATGAGCTAGCACTCCCCTGCTCTGAAAAGTAAATAAAATATAGGCGGACTTGAAGGGCATAAAAATCATATGATCCTTCCTAGGTTTGCTTTCAAATAGAATACCAAGAGAACAAAGCAAATCTCTTGCTAAATGTTAATTGTAAAGTTGTTGAAAGTTTGTTTGGGACTTGACTGTCCCTTTAATATAACTTTGTTTGTTATGCAAAACTGGTGAATGGGTAATAAAGGGATTATCTATCTTTTCAAACAATAACTATTGTTTTGTAGACTGTTCCTTTAAATAAGCACTTTTCATCAGCATTTTCAACAACATTCATTGCCTGAGCCTGAGGTGCTTCTACAATCTTCTAATTAATAAATGTAATAGTTCACAGGATACAATCACCTCTTTTGCTCTGAAGAGATGCAGTGTTT
Source organism: Bombina bombina (assembly GCF_027579735.1). Classification (NCBI taxonomy): domain Eukaryota; kingdom Metazoa; phylum Chordata; class Amphibia; order Anura; family Bombinatoridae; genus Bombina; species Bombina bombina. The sequence goes on along the minus strand of NC_069501.1, from coordinate 528,088,550 downwards.
AATATGCTGTGGAAATAATTTCTAGATATGCATCACATGCATGTAGCAATATAATGTTGAGCAATCAAAAATATAAATTATTTTTGGGTAATACATAAATTTAGAATGATTTCACATATAAATGGTTGAACGCCCCTTTTATTTTCAACAGTTATATTTGACAAAATTTCAATGTGCCCTAATACTTATTAACCCTTTATATTACATGCAGCATCACAAGATAAAGTATTTTAATTTTGATATTGTTTACTTGTTTTATAAAACTCTGGAATGAAATCCAATATGCTATCTTACAATCTTTAAATAAAAAGTAAAATAATAAATATTTACTGTGATTTCATAGGGTCACACAAATTAATGATTATGGCATTCAGTGTCTGTTTAAGTTTTCACACTTACAACATTCAGGTGTTGCATTAATTGTATTACCTGAGGAGGAGGAGGAGATGGAAGAGGTAGGAGCTGGCCCCATAGCCCTTCTGACTTCCACTACAATTATAAAAAATGGCATTATAATTTAAACTTGAATATTAACAATTACACATTTACTTTAAACAGTTAACAATTACAGATTTACATTAAACAACAGTTAACATTAACTTACATACCTGTTGTTTGTCCAACACCTGGGTCAGGGGTGCTGCACATTATGTCTGGCTGTGTTGTAGCTGAAGAAAAACTGTGGCTGGAGTCTGTATCAATCAGCCCAGTATCAACCACAGGTAACGGCTGTGTAGCAACAGTAGAAGCTCTACTAGTAGATGCTGTAATAGATTAAGGTTTAAAATCAATATTAAGTATTAATATAATTGAAATCCAATATTAAACATTTATACCATTAACATTTTTTAAAATTCGGCGTCAGAAATGACGCCGTTGAAATATATAAATGTACCTTGTGCGGCTAAGGCGTCAGTGTCGTGGTCAAAATCTTCTAGACCCTGAAGCATATTTTCTCCCAATTTCTCCATTAACAAAGTTTCATATGTTGAGAGTTCTGCAACATATGGCTTCCCACCACCTGTCTGACGTGCTGTCTTTTTTTCTCTGGCCATCTTTGCCTTCAAGATTCTCTTAATATCCGAGAATCTTTTTTTGCAATTATCTACAGTTTTAACATTGTTCCCCTCAGCAGATACATTTTCTGATATTGAGCGCCATATTTCGTTTTTCCTGGAGGTAGTTGTTTTTTGTGCTTTAGCACCAAATAAAAAATCGTAATTTTCCAGCACCATAGTAACAAGAATCTGGTTCTGCTGGAAATTGAATTGGATATTGCGTCCTGATTTTGTTTTTCCAGACCCTGCAGATGCCATTGTCTATGCCAAATTGAAAGGTAATGGTTAACAGACAATTCTATCTCCTGAACCATACACATTCAATTGACTTTTCTCTTGATATTTATTGGGAATCGATGAACCAGGTGATCATTTAAATCAGCCAATCAGTATGCTATTGCAAGCAATGTAATCAATCAACAATCATCCAAAAGTTTATATAAATCCATATACTTTGTGCGCCATTCGTGTCTCCATTTTTATGTCGAATAAATTGGAGGATCTCTGATTTCAACACCCCATAGGTATGTATTTTTTTGATATTTCTCATTTTGTTCACTATTAATAACATTAATCATATAATTTACAAGATGTTTTTTTTTAATCAACAGGCCTATGGGGCCATAAGGTTTTTCATGCGCTATTTCTGTTTTTGTTTGTGACGCAGATAATATAATTTTCTATTGGTTTTTAAAACGTACATTGGTGACGCATTTAAAATTAATATTTAGATGACGCTCATCATGTTTAGTGATTCGCTGTTGCATACAATATTATTCAGATGTCCCTCCAATCAATAAGCGAAACTAAAATTTATATTTTCAATAACCAATGAGACAGCTGTATACCTAGTATATTTATTGTCGCCTTAAAAAAAAGTTATTTTTGTTTCCGTGAGTTTACAAGTATGTCGAGAACACCAATTTTCACAGATGGGGAGCTTATTATACTTGTTTACGGAATGAACAGGTATTTCCCGAGGAGAATCGGTGGTGTGCGCGGTATTAGGCACGAGAGACGGGATGAAATAATATATGAGATGATGCGCAGGATGAGACGCGTTTCAGGTATACATAGGAGGCGACGACAGTGTCTGAGACGATTCAGTGACCTGAGACGCAGAGAGCCAGAACGCTATACGGCCATGAGGTCGCTCATTCGGAGATGTAAGTTTTAATTTTTTTGTTTTCTGTTTAATCTCTGTCGAAACATATGACGCACCAAAATAAAGCATGTAAAATGTTGACTGTTAAAGGGATAGTCTACATCAGAATTATTATTGTTTTAAAAGATTTAGAGAATACCTTTATTAGCCATTCCCCAGTTTTGCATAACCAACACAGTTACTATAATATACTTTTAACCTCTGTCATTATCTTGTATCTAGGCCTCTGCAAAATGCCCCTTTATTTTATTTCTTTTGACAGACTTAGTTTAGCCAATCAGTGCCTGCTACCAGATAACTTTATCTCCACAAGCACAGTGTTATCTATATGAAATACATTTAAACTAAGAATACCAATAGCCAAATAAAATAATAGTAATTTGTAGAATTGTTTAAAAAAAGATGCTCTATCTGAATCATGAATTTATTTTTGTGCATAGACTGTACCTTTAAATTGTTGAAAGCATAAATGGTAAACAATCATTTACTTATGATAAATATTCAGAAAATATAGTATAATATATAGATATATGATATATGATATATGTGTTGTTATTATTAATTTAATCTGGAGTGTACAATGTCCAATTTTGGAAGCTGCATGAGCATTAGACATAGTAGTATAAAGTGAATAGTTGTAATGTGGACATGAATACTTTATAATTGCAGACCTATCAAGGCCAAGGGAGAGGATACCTAGGTATCTGCTGCCGGTATCCCACAGCAGCCCAGTGAGCAACAGGTCATCACCACCACTGCCACTGACTTTGCTCCAACCTCAGGGTGATGAGGACTCCCAGACATCCTCAGCTATGAGTGAAAATGAAGGTAATGTTACAAGATCTCATTATTTACATTAAAATGAGATATCAAAATATTTTAAATTTCGTAATGCTGATTCCTCAGGGATGTATTATGGCCTAGGCACACACGTTATTTGCATAGGGAATCAAAATTTGGATGTGCATCACATCTGTACTGTCCTCTATCTAAAATCAAGCATATAGTACAGTGACTGATAATGTGAATGATTCTGTAGAGAAGACAGGGCACACGCAATGATTAATGCTTATAGGCATTGCTAATTCAAAAGATTTGCTAAATTAACTGCTTAAATATTTGGTGTGAAAAGCATTACACACGAGAAACTGGAACAGTGCTAAGCATCAAAAGGTGATAAGGGAGGACAAGACATTGTTACAATATGCTGTATCCCATTATCTGCTGAAGTGCATCTGTGACCTTTGTGGTTATTGCAGGTCTTAGCAGGTAACGGAATGGAATAGCTAATATGTAATATTTCTTTTTTAAAAGCATGAGGTTGTCACAACCATCTAACAGCAATGATGGTCATAACATATAACTTTAAACATATTCATCTACCAAATAATCATTTGTGTTTGTGTTTCTTCTCGGACAGATGAAAGTGATGAATCATCCTCATCACCCGAGGAGGAGATTTCCCCAGAAGCATGTCCTACACTGGTGACGGCAGAGGAGGAAGATGAGCCTGAAAATGAAGGTAGGAATCTATCATGTTCTCTTTTGTTAAAATTCCACATTGATTTGGAAATAATCTGCAGACACTTGTATCTTTTTGCTTTCTAGAACAATGTGGGGGATAATCTAGGCCTTGACAACAATTCTGCATCCATAACAATGATTTTTCGGGGGGGTTGTGTTTCTTCTCCAACAGATGAAAGTGATGAATCATCCTCATCATCCGAGGAGGAGATTTCCCCAGAAGCATGTCCTACACTGGTGACGGCAGAGGAGGAAGATGAGCCTGAAAATGAAGGTAGGAATCTATCATGTTCTCTTTTGTTAAAATTCCACATTGATTTGGAAATAATCTGCAGACACTTGTATCTTTTTGCTTTCTAGAACAATGTGGGGGATAATCTAGGCCTTGACAACAATTCTGCATCCATAACAATGATTTTTCGGGGGGGGTTGTGTTTCTTCTCCAACAGATGAAAGTGATGAATCATCCTCATCATCCGAGGAGGAGATTTCCTCAGAAGCCTGTCCTACACTGGTGACGGCAGAGGAGGAAGATGAGCCTGAAAATGAAGGTAGGAATCTATCATGTTCTCTTTTGTTAAAATTCCACATTGATTTGGAAATAATCTGCAGACACTTGTATCTTTTTGCTTTCTAGAACAATGTGGGGGATAATCTAGGCCTTGACAACAATTCTGCATCCATAACAATGATTTTTCTGGGGGGGTTGTGTTTCTTCTCCAACAGATGACAGTGATGCATATGCTACATCAGCCCTAAGTCCGGAGGAGAGACAAGAGGAGGAGGCGGAAAGTGAATGTAAGCATAAGCATTTATCATATATTATTTCACTGCTATATTTATTTTGAATTTGTAGACCCTATATTGTATATTTTGTAAACAATGTGGAGTATAATGTAGGCCCCTTGACGCATATTCAAGATCAATAACAATATATTTTTTGCGATTCTCGGACAGCTGAAACAGACAGTGGCACTGAATATGCAGCCACAGCAGAGGATGAGGTGGAAAAAAAAGAAAGTAGGAAGATTTCATATGATGTTTTTTTACTTATATCTGGAAAGTGAATTGTTGTAACAAAACTAATTTTGTGTTTTTATTACAGCGGTTGAAATAGGGACACAAACAGAGCCCTCAGTTACACAATTCAGGGACCTTCGTCAGGCACTGCGAAATTTTGTAGAGGCTGCAAGAGTACTAGAGCATTCACTTCAAAATCTTTAAGAAATTCATTGTATATATTTTTCTTTGTTTTACAACAATCATTTTATGAATAATTAAAAATTTATATTTATAATATCATGTGTCACTCCATTATTTTAAGGATTATCTTAAAGGGACATGAACATAAAATATATGTTTAATCATCTATAAATAGCATGCAATGTGGTAGATTATTATTTGGTTATAAATTTATATCTATCCTTTGATGTCAAACATATTTTTCAAAACCATATAGCTGCTCAATTATGTCTACATATGGATGCCTTATGTGATTGGCTTGCACATGTGCATTGTTATTTTATAAAATAAAAATATCTGAGGGATAATAGAAGTGAAAATGATTAATGCTGCTTGAAAAGGTTTTGTCTATCGGCAAAATGAAATTACATATATCAGTTTGATGTCCCTTTAACATATGAAATGACATTTTTTTTAAATATAAAACTCAATTGAGTAATAATTCACATTACATGTTTTTAATATATTATTGATACAATCGATAATATATTTCATCAATCAAAAATGATTCATATGAATACATAATGAGATATGAAGAACAATGTTGATTTATTAAAAATATTACAATGTTGATGAACATATCAAACAATTTAGTAATTGGACATAACAGGTATATAAATATATATATATACACACAAACAGACATACAGGGGCCCATTTATCAAGCTCCGAACAGAGCTTGTGGGCCCCTGTTTCTGGCAAGTCTTCAGACTCGCCAGAAACACTAGTTATGAAGCAGCGGTCTAAAGACCGCTGCTCCATAACCCTGTCCGTCTGCTCTGAGCAGGCGGACAGGAATTGCCGTAAATCAACCCGATCAAGTACAATTGGGTTGATTGACACCCCCCTGCTGGTGGCCAATTGGCCGCCATTCAGCAGGGGGTGGCGTTGCACCAGCAGCTCTTGTGAGCTGCTGGTGCAATGTTAAATGCGGAGAGCGTATTACTCTCCGCATTTAGTGAGGTGTTGCAGACCTGATCAGCATTGTCGGATCAGGTCCGCAACACCTTTGATAAATAGGGGCCACAGTGTCTATCTCTCTCTCTCTCTCTCTCTCTCTCATTATATATATATACTTTTATCTATATATCTATCTTTAACTATATCTGTATTTATATATCGATATCTATATATCTATATATCTATATATATATCTATATATATATATCTATATATATATATATTTATAGATATAGATATATATATAGATATATATAGAGATATATCTATATATATATATATATATATATCTATATATATATATAGATAGATATATCTGATTATATTAAATAAGATATGTGCAGATGTCAGGTATAGAGTTGAAATAATTAGAGTAAAATAATGCTTCATATAACAAATAGTCGTCAAAATTTAGAAACTGGTAATTCGCGACCTAAAACACCAAAATTTATCAACAAATTCGCTAAACCAGTACGATGCTAATCGCGCCGTACTTGACGCGCGTGTTTTTAACCTTTTTCTTCATAAATTTGAGGATCGTATTAAGATTCGCAGCCGCGATGTTTGCCGAAGTTTAGCGAGCGTATAGACGCCCGCGAATGCAACATATTTGACGCTTTGATAGATGGGCCTGCATGTGTCAAATACATATTTATCAAGGTTTTGTCCCCATGCCACATTTAAACTTTTCTATAATGTGCATTCTATTCGCTCATGACATTCCAATAGAATACGGCTATAATCCCACTTAATATCTCTCACATTACTGTATTTGGAGAGTGTCACAATGCCCCTGTTCATTTTCCTGTTATTAAAGTCTACTGAGATTTCTATGCTGTCTTTCACCCTTGTTATTTCATATACAATGGTTTTAATCCCATTCTACTGCTTGTCTTGTATTTCCAGAAATACCAGGGGGTTATACTTAGGCATTCATTCATTGCAGCTGTTTTTCTTTAGTACATTAGGAGATGAGTGTAAATTGTTTGTGGGTTTTTAATCAATGGGAAATAAAAGTTAAGTTTTAACCACTTTTACTCAATTTTTTGGATTATGTGCATTAAACCCTATTCCTTTCCATATATGCCCAATTATTTACTCCCACTTAAAGGGACATGCCACCCACATTTTTTCTTTTAAGAATCAGAAAGAGAATGAAACTTTAAACATCTTTCTAATTTACTTATATTATCTAATTTGTTTTAGTCTCTTGATATTCTTTGATGAAAAGCATATCTAGATATGCTCACTAGCTGCTGATTGGTTGCTGCACATAGAAGCCTTGTGTGATTGGCTCACCATGTGCATTGCTTTTTCTTCAACTAAGGATATTTAAAAAATGAAGCAAAATAAATAATGGAAGTAAATTGTAATGTTGTTTAAATTTCTATCCTCTATCTGAATCATGAAAGAAAGATTTTGGGTTTAGTGGCCCTTTAATCTCACTTTTGGGAGCTCTCATGCCAAATATTTGCATCATATATCTTAAAGTTTTGTTTCCATGCCACTTTTTTCCTCCAATTATTATCCATTCTGGCATTCAACCTTACCCTTCCTCATAACACTGCTATATACCCCACTAATCTCACTGTTACATGTACAGACATCCCAACTCTCCCTGAAGTTCAGGGAGTCTCCCTGATTGTAATAGCGTCTCCCTGATGCCAGCAAATAGAATGCAATCTCCCTGAAACTCCAAGTACCATGATCCAATGTGGCCCAAATCCGGAAAAGTGTTTCTTTAAGGAATGCCTTTAGTTGCTGGGGACATTATAGAACCCTCAAAGCCTGCATCAGAAACCAAAAAGCCCCCACTGATTCTAATAAAATAAAACACAAATTCTACCTTATTTACTGCACGTAATTAAACTTCGTATTCTAAAATATTTAAGCATTCAACAAGCGTACGATCACTGGAAAATAGGTTTGTTGTATGTGGTTGTGCAATAAAGCTACTTTTTTTTATGTGACTTTAGTGGGAAGCTACTTTAATGATAAGTCAGTCCCAATCTTATTTAGGGTTTCAAGGTGTCCAATATTTAACTGGGGGGGGGGGCAGCGCTGTAGAGGGTGAAGCCCCCTCCCTGAAATGAGTTTTTGCAGGTTGGGATGTCTGCATGTATTTGATCTGAAAGTTACTTTTTTTTATCAACTATTAAAATAGTTTACAAATATTCAATGTTTAATTTGCCTCTCATATTCTACAGCTATAATCACATTTAATATATATTTACAAATTTCCCATTATACTTGTGGAATAACTGGGGCAAAAAATCTAGGATGTTCTAGAACAAGACTAAATGGAATACCAATAGAATACAATTATTCTCATCACACAAATATAAACTTCACAAAATAGTAATATAAGTATGTTTTTTTTAGGTTTGCCAAAATTAGTAGTTGGAAAATGATTTAATTTGTATTCAGCGCTTTCTACGTTATAAAATAGTTTGGCATATTGGCAAGTATAAACTGTGAGGTTAATAAGAATCATTTAAAAAAAAAATAGTAAAATGACTTAGGAGGCTTAAAAATATGAGAGAGAAAAAGTCCTATACGTTTTTGCTCTCTTTTCTTTTTACTTTAGAACTCGCTGCCGACATTATAAGAAAACAAACGCTGCATATTACAAAAGCTGCATGCTATCTCAGCATTCTGCCGATAAAATATAATACAGCATACAGCTCTCAACATTTGCTGACTAAATTCCTTGCTAAAGTACCCTGAGCTAAGTAAAATAATAAAAGTAAAGTATATCTGCTCTGCACATTCACTCCTTACTTCACGATGCAAACAAACAAAAAATAACCTAGTAATAACAACGGAGCAGAAGCAAAGGGAAAGAGAGATACAATCTGTTTCAGAATCTAGAGCTCCCCCTAGTGGTCTCCAACGTGTATGATCCTTTTGAAATAAAGAATTGTCAGCACTTCGTTTTTTTTTTCTTCTTTTTTAGAATATGTATTATGCAGCAAGAAGTTGAGAAGTTAAATAATTAATGGGTGTATTCATTATTCAATTACAACATATTTAGAGGACTAAGTTCATACTTTTTATCATTTTATTTTTCTTCTTTTTCACTATAAAAGGGACATAAAAATTTGAGACTTTTATAATTTTATATATATATATATATATATATATATATATATATATATATATATATATATATAAAATCTCAAATCTTTATGTCCCTTTATATATATATATATATATATATATATAATCTGAAATCTTTATATTCTTTTTGTATGTATATATATATATATATATATATATATATATATATATATATATATATATATATATATACTGCATCTAAAATGCAGACAGTACATTATTTTGTTGTATTTGAAGCATATATACAACTCATACAAAAATATTTAATTATTTTTTAAATATTTTTGTATGAATTGTATATATGCTTCAAACACAACAATGTAATGTACTGTCTGTATTTTAGATGGTATTGAAGAGGGCTTAGGTTATAAGCTGAAACGCCAACCTTGTCTTTCTAATGAAACATTGTGATGAATAAATAACTACTATATAATCAAATCCTGTGAGTGCCCTCATGTTTGAAGTTTTGTGCATAAATACATTAAGGAGGAGACACCCGGCATCTAAACAAATGATGGTAGTGAGGGCATGAAGTTGGAGTAGTATATATATATATATATATATATATACAGTATATATTTATATATATATATATATATATATATATATATATATATATATACACACAGTATATATATATATATATATATATATATATATAGGCTCTATATATGATTGTAAAATGTCTTGTAAAATGTATTTAAAATAATACACCAATTTATTCAGATGCTTATTCTGCAAAGTTCCCCCTATTCCAAGCAGTGCCAAGACCACAAACTTTTTCATTCACGCTAGAGAAACTGTCATAACGAGTCTAGCGACTCACAGAAGTCTTTCACCCAGATGCATGCCCATAATGTTAGTGTGACCACACATGTGACATCACCAGCACCCTAATACTGCAAAGTGAAAATATTAGTATGGTGCTTATTTCCAAATGAATTGAAAGCAGTGGCTCAGAAGTAGAGGGCAGAGGGTGTGAGACAGAAGGAATATTTGTAGCACAAAAAAATGTTAAAGGGACATGAAACCTCAAATTTTTGATTCATGGTTCAGATTGAGCATACAATTTAAAAGAATTTTGCAATTTACTTCTATTACTATTATCTACTTTGCTTTATTCTCTTAGTATCCTATGTTGAAAAGCAGAACTAGGTAGGCACTACGGAGAACTGGCTGCTAATTGGTGGCTTACCCAATGTATTCAGCTATCTCCCAGTAGTACATTACTACTTTTTCAACAAAGGATACCAACAGAAGGAATCAAATTTGATAACAGAATTAAAATGGAAAGTTGTTTTGGGGGAACTTCCGGGCGGTGGCCATGCTTGGACAAAAAATTTTGAGCTGCTCCAGTTATCCTGCTAAATCAAGCCGATATCTCAACTTTTGGTCTCAATCTGGATCGTATTTAGACAACATCTTGATCTGCAGAGGATTACCTCTCAAAAGATACTCTTCTTTTCGGGATTGCTGCCTGCTCTCAGAATCCGGCGACTTTCTCTGAGGTATAGGCCTCAATTCAAACCCCCCAGTGATTTCCTACTTGGACTTCATTGTCGAGCAGCGCCATATGTGCGCTGAATAATAGCATTTAACCTGTACAAAGCCTTACACAGAGATTTAAAATGGGGTCTGCTACCTTCTTCTTAAAAGAACTAAGCCGCTTGCTTGACGACTCTCGAGATGCATTTGAGGAAAAACTACAAATGGTGTCTAACCTTACCATCAAAGGTGCTACAGAAAGGCCCCTCCAAACGGAGCCTATTTATTTAAAAGTGGAGAGTGATGAAACTTCACATCTTCAGAGCCCGCTACCCGCTACCGGTCAACTCCAGAGAGAACGTATTCCTGTTAATACAGCTACAGATCCTGAAGCAAGGGACAACAGTGCTCAGTATCGGCATTGTGCAAACACAGGAGAAAACCTCTCAGCAACTAGGGAGCCCAACTGCTTCTCCCCCTGCGTGGTAAAATCTGCTAAAAGTCCAGCATTAACTGAAATCGCAACTAGCATCTCTGCTAACCAAAAGAAGATTGCATGGCTCTCAGCACTTACTTTACTTGGCTCTAGGCCAGATCTAGTTGCAAACAAGGTTCCCTACAATATGGTTTCCCTGCAGCTGCCTTCCACCGCCATGCACACGGAAATACTGAATATGTGCCAGGACTCAGGTGATGTTTCTCCATTTGCCCAACTACCCCACCTTGAGCGAGACACCTCTGTACCAGTTCCTGAAGTCACTTTGCTCCCCTAAACTCTTTGGGAACGGTGCTGGCTGAACGATGCTTAGTGCTGGGGATCTATCCAGTATAACCGCACCGGAGTGAGCTACCCAATGCCAACTGTCTCTTACATGTCTCAAAAAAGGATGGGAATTGGGTAGTATGCCTCTCAGACCAATAGCTACTAAAAAGTCTGCAGCCGTAGCTGATACCTAGCTACAATGACTAAAGTGACTCTGTATGAATATGTTCAGCTAAACAACAGTTATGCTTTCCTTGTTGATCTTTTGTGCTAAATGCTTAAATATTTTTGTATAAACTTTACTCAGATCATTATACAGGGGGTTTGTTTATTTGAAGGCTACCAGCCGAAGTTTAACTGAACCCTATAGTGTTTATTGATGATACAGTTTCTGAAGCTGGTTAATGTTACGGGTCGGCTACTCCTACTTGAAGTTGTCCATTATCTTTCATATAACTTATCAGTTATCTATATAGTTATAAAAAGGTTTTGATCCCCAGAAGCTTGTAGATTGCTCTTAATTGTTGTTAATCCTCCCCCCAAGAAATACTCCCTTCCACTCTATATGATATGTTGGCAATACTACCAATTCTTTTCAATTACAACGATATATTCACGTGGTTCCAGGCTTTGTGCAGTCTATTGTTTATTTGCAGATATGTCTTAATATTACCTCTATAAGCACAAGAGTTAAAGAAATACATGAATATAGACATTGAAAAATGAGGGTAATCATTCGGGACCCAATAGTGATCTCCTATGATCAAAAATCGCCTTTTGTGATTTTGTTCTATACTTTTGAGGTCCAAGAGTGGACTTTTATGTCTTCTGGGAGGTGTGTACATTATCTGACATACTGCTTATGTATTACTTTTTCTTTTATTCTTTTGAATTAATGTGCTGATGTACTCATTGTCAGTTTAAAACTGTCTTATTCCATGCAAATATTATATTGTTTTCATCTGTCACTGGCTTATGCTTATGTATGCTTTATTTTGAGCCTCAAATAATAATCACTTTAAAAAATAAAAAAAATGGAAAGTTTTAAAAGTGTATGCTCTTGTGAAAGAAAATGTTGGGTTTTATGTCCCCTTAAAAAGACATTGTACACTAGATTTTTCTTTGCATAAATGTTTTGTAGATGATCCCTTTATATAGCCTATACAGGTTATTGCTTTTTTTATTATTATTATAGTTTTGTTTATTTTTAAATAACATTGTGCTGATTTTCAGACTCCTAACCAAGCCCCAAAGTTTTAGATGTATACTGATGTCTACCTACTCCAGTTTGCTGCTGTTTGTGTAAAGAGTTGTTTCATATGCAAAGGAAGGGGGAGTGTCTGCTGTTTTTGCTATAGAAACACTTGCAGTAGGTGTCCCGGCTAACCTTTTCATGAGAGCTAAACTGGGAGCTTCTAAGTAAGTTTTTAAACGTTTTTATACTGGATTTTTATATCAGTATCGGTGCATTTTGTTCTTTATAGTAGTGTCTATTACATGCAGTTATATGAAAATTGTTGTGTACTGTCCCTTTAATTATTAGTTTTAATTCTTTGCATGGTTATACACAAGAAATAATGCAATATAAAAAGATCTAGCATATTTCTTGCACTTTTATGTTCCTTTAAGTTATGAGGTACAGGAATAGATAAATCATAGTTAAAGGGATACCAAACCCAAATGTTTTCTTTCATGATTCAGATAGAGGCCTCTATTTACCAAAGTCTGGCGGACCTGATCCGACAGTGCGGATCAGGTCCGCCAGAGCTTGCTGAATACGGAGAGCAATACGCTCTCCGTATTCAGCATTGCACCAGCAGCTCACAAGAGCTGCTGGTGCAACGCCGCCCCCTGCAGACTCGCGGCCAATCAGCCGCCAGCAGGGGGTGTCAATCAACCCGATCATACTCGATCGGGTTGAATTCTGGCGATGTCTGTCCGCCTGCTCAGAGCAGGCGGACAGGTTATGGAGCAGCGGTCTTTGTGACCGCTGCTTCATAACTGCTGTTTCTGGCGAGCCCGCAGGCTCGCCAGAAACACGGGGCATAAAGCTCCATTCGGAGCTTGATAGATAGGCCCCAGAGCATGCAATTTTAAGCAACTTTCTAGTTTACTCCTATTATCGTTTATTCTTCTTTCCCTTGCTATCTTTATTTGAAAAGGCAGGAAAATAAGCTAAAGAGCCGACCCATTTTTGGTTCAGCACCCTGGATAGCGCTATCGGCAAGTGCAACCCAGGTGCTGAACCAAAAATGGACCTGTTCCTTAGCTTAGATTCCTGCTTTTTCAAATAAAGATAGCAAGAAAATGAAGAACAATTGATAATAGGAGTAAATTAGAAAGTTGCTTAAAATTGCATGCTTTATCTGTATCATGAAAGAAACTATTTGGGTTCATTATACCTTTTAACATTGTATCTTATTACATTTTAAAGGGAAGCTAAACTGCTGGGTAAAAACTACACCAGTATGGCTACAACGCACTGTGCTACAACTCACGGTGCTGGTTAGTGAAGCTCTGCATCTTCCCACTGGGCACTGCCATCTTGGAGTTTAAGTCATCATGCGACAGAAGCGGTGTACATTTACATATCAGGGACATTGTTGTCTTCTTGACAAGCTGTGTCCTGTACTTCGTACACAAAACCGAGCGGAAATCGTATGTTTTTGCAGCAGCTAAATTGCTCTATAGGATTCCTGAAGGATTTCTTTATGGCTTTATGTTTATTATGTAACTTTTAAACTCTGTAAAAATAGCAAAAATGTAACTTCTGCTTTCTATTTTGCAAGCTAATCCAAAGAGCAATAGCTGTCAAAAAGCCATCAATATAGAAACATAGAATTTGACGGTAGATAAGAACCAAAAAGGCCCATCAAGTCTACCCATATTACATGTTACTTTTTCCTTAGGATAGCCTTATGAATGTCCCAGGCATTTTTAAATTCCTTTACAGTCTTTCGGCTAGATTTAGAGTTTTGTCGGTAACGACCCGCTTAGCCAAAGCTGGCTTTTTTTCCCCCGCACCTTTTAAATAGCGCTGGTATTTAGAGTTCACAGAAGGGCTGGGTTTTCAGTGCGTTAGGCTCCAAAAAGGGAGCGTAGAGCATAATTTGTCGCCAATGCAACTCTAGATACCAGCGGTGCTTACAGACGCGGCCAGCTTCAAAAACGTGCTCGTGCACGATTCCCCCATAGGAAACAATGGGGCAGTTTGAGCTGAAAAAAAACCTAACACCTGCAAAAAAGCAGCGTTCAGCTCCTAACGCAGCCCCATTGTTTCCTATGGGGAAACACTTCCTAAGTCTGCACCTAACACCCTAACATGTACCCCGAGTCTAAACACCCCTAACCTTACACTTATTAACCCCTAATCTGCTGCCCCCGCTATCGCTGACACCTGCATATTATTTTTAACCCCTAATCTGCCGCTCCGTACACCGCCGCAACCTACATTATACCTATGTACCCCTAATCTGCTGCCCCTAACACCGCCGACCCCTATATTATATTTATTAACCCCTAATCTGCCGCCCCCAACGTCGCCTCCACCTACCTAAAATTATTAACCCCTAATCTGCCGACCGGACCACACCGCTACTATAATAAATGTATTAACCCCTAAAGCTAAGTCTAACCCTAACACTAACACCCCCCTAACTTAAATATAATTTAAATCTAACGAAATAAATTAACTCTTATTAAATAACTTATTCCTATTTAAAGCTAAATACTTACCTGTAAAATAAACCCTAATATAGCTACAATATAAATTATAATTATATTGTAGCTATTTTAGGATTAATATTTATTTTACAGGCAACTTTGTAATTATTTTAACCAGGTACAATAGCTATTAAATAGTTAATAACTATTTAATAGCTACCTAGTTAAAATAATTACAAAATTACCTGTAAAATAAATCCTAACCTAAGTTACAATTAAACCTAACTCTACACTATCAATAAATAAATTAAATAAAATACCTACAATTACCTACAATTAAACCTAACACTACACTATCAATAAATTAATTAAATACAATACCTACAAATAAATACAATGACATAAACTAACTAAAGTACAAAAAATAAAAAAGAACTAAGTTACAAAAAATAATAAAATATTTACAAACATTAGAAAAATATTACAACAATTTTAAACTAATTACACCTACTCTAAGCCCCCTAATAAAATAACAAAGCCCCCCAAAATAAAAAAATGCCCTACCCTATTCTAAAATTAAAATAGAAAAGCTCTTTTACCTTACCAGCCCTGAAAAGGGCCCTTTGCGGGGCATGCCCCAAAGAATTCAGCTCTTTTGCCTGTAAAAAAAAACATACAATACCCCCCCCCCAATATTACAACCCACCACCCACATACCCCTAATCTAACCCAAACCCCCCTTAAATAAACCTAACACTAAGCCCCTGAAGATCTTCCTACCTTGTCTTCACCATGCCAGGTATCACCGATCGTTCCAGGATCCGAAGTCTTCATCCAAGCCCAAGCGGGGGCTGGCGATCCATCATCCGGCTGAAGTCTTCTATCAAGCGATGGCTGAAGAGGTCCAGAAGAGGCTCCAAAGTCTTCATGCTATCCGGGCAGAAGAGTAGATCCGGACCGACAACCATCTTCTTCAAAGCGGTCACAAGCGGCTCCATGTTGAAGACCTCCGGCGCGGATCCATCCTCTTCTTGCAACGTCCGAATGAAGGTTCCTTTAAATGACGTCATCCAAGATGGCGTCCCTCGAATTCCGATTGGCTGATAGGATTCTATCAGCCAATCGGAATTAAGGTAGGAAAATTCTGATTGGTTGATTGAATCAGCCAATCAGATTCAAGTTCAATCCGATTGGCTGATCCAATCAGCCAATCAGATTGAGCTCACATTCTATTGGCTGATCGGAACAGCCAATAGAATGCGAGCTCAATCTGATTGGCTGATTGATTCAATCAGCCAATCAGATTTTCCCTACCTTAATTCCGATTGGCTGATAGAATCCTATCAGCCAATCGGAATTCGAGGGACGCCATCTTGGATGACATCATTTAAAGGAACCTTCATTCGGACTTAGGACGTCGCAAGAAGAGGATGGATCCGCGCCGGAGGTCTTCAAAATGGAGCCGCTTGTGACCGCTTTGAAGAAGATGGTTGCCGGTCTGGATCTACTCTTCTGCCCGGATAGGAGGAAGACTTTGGAGCCTCTTCTGGACCTCTTCAGCCGTCGCTTGATAGAAGGCTTCAGCCGGATGATGGATCTCCAGCCCCCGCTTGGGCTTGGATGAAGATTTCGGATCCTGGAGCGATCGGTGATACCTGGCATGGTGAAGACAAGGTAGGAAGATCTTCAGGGGCTTAGTGTTAGGTTTATTTAAGGGGGGTTTGGGTTAGATTAGGGGTATGTGGGTGGTGGGTTGTAATGTTGGGGGGGGTATTGTATGGGTTTTTTTACAGGCAAAAGAGCTGAATTCTTTGGGGCATGCCCCGCAAAGGGCCCTTTTAAGGGCTGGTAAGGTAAAAGAGCTTTTCTATTTTAATTTTAGAATAGGGTAGGGCATTTTTTTATTTTGGGGGGCTTTTATTAGGGGGCTTAGAGTAGGTGTAATTAGCTTACAATTGTTGTAATATTTTTATTATGTTTGTAATTAATTTTTTTATTTTTTGTAACAGCTTTTTTTATTTTTTGTACTTTAGTTAGTTTATTTAATTGTATTTATTTGTAGGTATTTTATTTAATTTATTTATTGATAGTGTAGTGTTAGGTTTAATTGTAGGTAATTGTAGGTATTTTATTTAATTTATTTATTGATAGTGTAGTGTTAGGTTTAATTGTAACTTAGGTGAGGATTTATTTTACAGGTAATTTTGTAATTATTTTAACTAGGTAACTATTAAATAGTTATTAACTATTTAATAGCTATTGTACCTGGTTAAAATAATTACAAAGTTGCCTGTAAAATAAATATTAATCCTAAAATAGCTACAATATAATTATAATTTATATTGTAGCTATATTAGGGTTTATTTTACAGGTAAGTATTTAATTTTAAATAGGAATAATTTATTTAATAAGAGTTAATTTATTTCGTTAGATTTAAATTATATTTAACTTAGGGGGGGTGTTAGTGTTAGGGTTAGACTTAGCTTTAGGGGTTAATACATTTATTATAGTAGCGGTGTGGTCCGGTCGTCAGATTAGGGGTTAATAATTGTAGGTAGGTGGAGGCGACGTTGGGGGCGGCAGATTAGGGGTTAATAAATATAATATAGGGGTCGGCTGTGTTAGGGGCAGCAGATTAGGGGTACATAGGTATAATGTAGGTTGCGGCGGTGTACGGAGCGGCAGATTAGGGGTTAAAAAAAATATGCAGGTGTCAGCGATATCGGGGGCGGCAGATTAGGGGTTAATAAATATAATATAGGGTTCGGCAGTATTAGGGGCAGCAGATTAGGGGTACATAGGGATAACGTAGGTGGCGGCGGTGTGCGGTCGGCAGATTAGGGGTTAAAAAAAATTAATAGAGTGGCGGCGATGTGGGGGGACCTCGGTTTAGGGGTACATAGGTAGTTTATGGGTGTTAGTGTACTTTAGAGCACAGTAGTTAAGAGCTTTATAAACCGGCGTTAGCCCAGAAAGCTCTTAACTACTGACTTTTTTTTGCGGCTGGAGTTTTGTCGTTAGATTTCTAACGCTCACTTCAGCCACGACTCTAAATACCGGCGTTAGAAAGATCCCATTGAAAAGATAGGATACGCAATTGACGTAAGGGGATCTGCGGTATGGAAAAGTCGCGGCTGCAAAGTGAGCGTTAGACCCTTTCCTGACTGACTCTAAATACCAGCGGTAGCCCAAAACCAGCGTTAAGAGCCTCTAACGCTGGTTTTGACGGCTAACACCAAACTATAAATCTAGCCGCTAGTGTTTACCACCTCAAATGGAAGTTCATTCCATGAATCCACCACCCTTTCTGTAAAAAAATGCTTCCTTAAATTTCTCCTGAATCTGCTACCCTCTAACTTTAGATTGTGACCCCTTGTTTTGGCATTTATTTTTTTGTGAAAATTGCTTTCAGCTTCTATTTTATTAAGTCCCTTCATAATATCACTGATCTGCGAAAGTGCACTGCTTATGACACAGGATGCAACAATACGCACATTACAAAATGGTGGCACCCAGTATAAAGTTGCAGAGATTTAGCAAATGGCTTCTGATATGGGTTAAAATAACATAGAGCAGCAGGTACATTAGAAAAACCAATAGCATGGTTTAATGTCCCTAAACTAGAAATAAAAGTGTTTTAAATATGATTACCTTTTTTAACTGTAATATACTGTATATCTGTTTCCCAAAAATGTTATCTCCTTTTTACACTAAGGGTCTATTTATTAATGTGCGGATGGACACGATCTGCTATAGCGAACCATGTCCGGCGCATCGATAAATGCCGACAGCATATGCTGTCGGCATTTATCATTGCACCAGCAGTTCTTGTGAACTGCTGGTGCAATACCGCCCCCTGCAGATTTGCCAGCCCGTTCGTACATGATCGTGCGGATTGCTATACGCCACCTCAGAGGCGGCGTATGAGTTTAGGAGCAGCGGTCTTAAGACCGCTGCTTCTTAACTCCTGTTTCCGGCAATAGTGATTGCTTTTTCTAGAAGCATTTTTGCACAAGTAGGTATTACTTGTAAAGTACCTATAACTATTACAGACTTTGAGGCCTATTTATCAGGCCGTCAATCGCAAATACGCTGGAATTCCTCAGCGTAATTGTGGCGAGCCTGATTCGACCTATTTATCAAAGCCTATAGACCGGCAAAAGTTGAAATTTGTTACGTAACATACGATCCGTCAGTCTCAATCCGACACAGATCGATGCTTACGTCATTACAGATGTTCCGAATACAAATTCGGCACTATCTGACAACTTTTGCAAGTTATCAACTTTCTAACAAGTATGCTCGCCACTATTCCGGCCCAGCGTAACTGCTTTTCAATCCACCACCTTGGAGGCCGCGGATGCCATAGGTATCAATGGGGGTCTGAAAGCAGAGAAAGCTTATGTTCGATGCTGCCAGATATCCCATTGATTCATATGGTAGAAAACCAGTAAAGTTTACATCTAGCACCCTAACATGTTCCCCGAGTCTAAACACCCCTAATCTGCTTCCCCGACATCGCCGCCACCTACATAATGTTATTAACCCCTATCCCGCCGCTCCCGACATCACCGCCACCTACATAATGTTATTAACCGCTATCCTGCTGCTCCCGACATCGCTGCCACCTACATAATGTTATTAACCCCTATTCTGCTGCTCCCGGACCACGCTGCAACTACATAAATGTATTAACCCTTAAACCCCTGGCCTCCCACATCATTACCACTTACTAAACCTATTAACCCCTCAACCGCCAGCCCCCCACATTGCTATAAACTAAATTAAGCTATTAACCCCTAAACCTAACAACCCGCTAACTTTTCATTAAATATTAACTCATCCCTATCTTATAATAAATTAAAACTGACCTTTAGAATTAAAATAAACTATATTAAACTACTAATTAACCTACCCTATTATACTAAAATTACATTAAACTATATTAAACTATTAATTAACCTACTCTAACTGTTATACTAAAATTACATTAAACTAACAATTAAATTAACTATATTACATATTTAAAAACCTAACCCTACTTAAGTTATTTAAATCTACAATAAAGAATTACTAAGTTACAGAAAAATAACAACTTAGTTACCAAAAATAAAAAAACACGAAGTTACACAAAATAAAAAATAAATTATCAAATATTTAAACTAATTACACCTAATCTAATAGCCCTATCAATATAAAAAAGCCCCCCAAAATAAAATAAAACCCTAGCCTACAATAAACTACCAATGGCTCTTAAAAGGGCCTTTTGCGGGGCATTGCCCCAAATAATTCAGCTCTTTTACTAATATAAAAGAAAAAAGATACCTTACAACAGCACTCTTAGTCAAATATACTTTTTACTAAGTAATTATAGTATATATACACTACAACATACCTACTGTGCACAGTGAACATAAAGCTAAATGTGGCTAAATGTGGCAAATCAGCTCTTTAACCTCTAAAATAAAATACAAACACCCCCCCAACAGTAAAACCCACCATCCACACAACCAAACTCCCCAAATAAAAACCTATCTAAAAAGAACTAAGCTCCCCATTGCCCTGAAAGGGCATTTGGATGGGCATTCCCCTAAAAGGGCATTTAGCTCTTTTTCCGCCCAAAGTTCCTAACCTAAAATTAAAACCCACCCAATAAACCCTTAAAAAACCTAACACTAATCCCCGAAGATCCACTTACAGTTTTCGAAGACCCGACATCCATCCTCATCCAAGCGACAGAAGTCCTCAGCGAAGCCGGCAGAAGTCTTCATCCAAGCAGGCCGAAGTCTTCATCCAACTGGGCAGAAGTCTTCATCCAGACGGCATCTTCTATCTTCATCCATCCAGCGCGAAGCGGCTCCATCTTCAAGACATCCGGCGCGGAGCATCCCCTTCTTACGATCGCTGCTGAAGAATTAAGTTTCCTTAAAATGACGTCATCCAAGATGTCATCTCTTAGATTCCGATTGGCTGATAGAATTCTATCAGCCAATAGGAATTAAGGTGGAAAAAATCCTATTGGCTGTTGCACTCAGCCAATAGGATTGAGCTTTCATCCTATTGGCTGATTCAATCAGCCAATAGAATGTTAGCTCAATCCTATTGGCTGATTGGATCAGCCAATAGGCCGAAAGCTCATAAAAGAAGCTGAAGCATTACCACCACATCGATCATATGATTGTCCGATAGAACTCCTACCCGGATCATCCATACCAGTAGGTCATCTTTATCCATTGTCTCAACCTGAACTTGAGTTCTTAAAAAATTATTTGGAATAAAATTTGAAAAAAGGATTCATCAGGCCATCCACCTCTTTGTGAAGAATAAAGATAATTCGCCCAGACCCATTATAGACTAACGCAAACTAAACAAGAGAACTGTAAAAAACAGATATCCTTTACCCCTCATACCAGAGCTAGTAAAACGACTCAGCAAAGCAAAATTTTTTACAAAACTTGACCTCAGAGGAGCCTACAACCTGGTAAGGATCAGAGAGGGGGACGAGTGGCTCACAGCCTTTAGAACTCGTTATGGTCTGTACGAATACAGGGTGATTCCGTTTGGGCTTTGCAATGCCCCTGCCACGTACCTGATTAATGATATCTTTGGGGATCTTTTGGATGTTTGTCTAGTGGTTTACCTGGATGACATCCTCATATATTCAGAAAACATCGAAGACCACAAAAAGCATGTCAGATGGGTACTTGGACGACTAAGAACCCACCAGTTATATGCAAAGCCAGAGAAATGTCTGTTTCATGCTAAAGAAATCTCTTTCCTTGGATATTACATCTCGTCTTCAGGAATTCGAATGGAAGACAATAAAGTCAAAGCCATAAAAAACTGGCCAACACCAAGAAGCAGAAAGGATGTACAGCACTTTCTTGGTTTTGCAAACTTCTATCGGAAATTTATAAAAGGATTTTCAGGCATCGCAAAACCATTAAGCAGCCTTACAGGATCACATACAATTTTTAACTGGGGTCCATCTGCAGAAAAAGCATTTACCTTCCTAAAAGATGCTTTTACCTCAGCACCTATACTCAGCTTCCCGGACCCAGAGCTACAGTACATCCTTGAAGTGGATGCCTCCGAATACGCCCTTGGGGCTATTCTCTCACAACGAAAGGCTACCAATTTGCCGTTACATCCCGTAGCTTTCTTCTCCCGGTTGATGACAGCACCAGAGATAAATTACTCCATTGGTGAGAAAGAGTAAAATTATTAACCCCTAATCTGCCTAATCTGCCGCTCCGGACATCGCCTCCACTATAATAAACATATTAACCCCTAAACGCCGCACTTGCGCACTAGTTAAATATTATTAACCCCTAATCTGCTGCCCCCAATGTCGTCGCCAGCTACATACACGTATTAACCCCTAATCTGCTGTCCCTAACATCGCCGCAACCTACATTACTGTTATTAACCCCTAATCTGCTTCCCCCAAAATCGCCGCCACCTAACTACACTTATTAACCCCTAATCTGCTGTCCCCAATGTCGCCGCCACTATACTAAAGTTATTAACCCCTAAACCTAACCCTAAGTCTAGCCCTAACCCTAATGTAATCCTAATCCTAGCACCCACTAACTTTAACATAATTAAAACAATTCCAAATAAAAATTACAATTAAGACCTAAATTATTCGTATTTAAAACTAAATAAATACTTACCTGTAAAATAAAACTAAGCTAGCTACAATATAACTAATAGTTATATTGTATCTAGCTTATGTTTTATTTTTATTTCACAGGTAAGTTTGTATTTATTTTAACTAGATAGATTAGATATTAAATAGTTATTAACTATTTACTAACTACCTAGTTAAAATAAATACAAATTTACCTGTAAAATAAAACCTAACCTGTCTTACAGTAAAACCTAACATTACACTAAAATTAAATAAAAATTACATTAATCAAATACAATTAACTAAATTACAAAAAAATAAACACTAAATTACGCAAAATAAAAAGTAATTACCAAATATTTAAACTAATTACTCCTAATCTAATAGCCCTATCAAAATAAAAAAAGCCCCCCAAAATAATAAAACCTCTAGCCTAAACTAAACTGCCAATAGCCCTTAAAAGGGCCTTTTGCGGGGCATTGCCCCAAAGATATCAGCTTGCCCCAAAGATATCAGCTCTTTTACCTGGCAAATAAAAACCCACACAACCAACCCCCCAAAAAAATTCTATCTAAAAAACCTAAGCTACCCGTTGCCCTGAAAAGGGCATTTGGATGGGCATTGACCTTAAAAGGGCATTCAGCTCTTTTACATTGCCCAAACCCTAAGCTAAAAATAAAACCCACACAATAAACCCTTAATAAAACCTAACACTAACCCCCGAAGATCCACTTACAATTTTGGAAGACCGGACATCCATCCTCATCCAGCCAACGAAGTCCTCATCCAAGCGGCAAGAAGTCCTCAATGAAGCCGGGAGAAGTCTTCATCCAATCGGCAAGAAGTCATCATCCAGGTGGGCAGAAGTTTTCATCCAGACGGCATCTTCCATCTTCAAGACATCCGGCGCGGAGCATCCTCTTCATACTGTCCCAGCCGTACACCGAAGGTTCCCTTTAAGGGACATCATCCAAGATGGCGTCCCTTGAATTCTGATTGGCTGATAGAATTCTATCAGCCACTAGGAATTAAAGTGTAAACAATCCTATTGGCTGATACAATCAGGCAATAGGATTGAGCTTCAATCCTATTGGCTGACCCAATTAGCCAATGGGATTTAGCTCGCATTCTATTGGCTGTTCCAATAAGTCAATAGAATGTGAGCTCAATCCTATTGGATGATTGCATCAGCCAATATGATTTTTTACCCTTTAATTCCTACTGGCTTATAGAATTCTATCAGCCAATCAGAATTCAAGGGACGCCATCTTGGATGACGTCCCTTAAAGGGAACCTTCAGTGTATGGCTGGGACTGTATGAAGAGGATGCTCCGCTCCGGATGTCTTGAAGATGGACCCGCTCCGCGCCGGAAGGATGAAGATGCCGTCTGGATGAAGACTTCTGCCCGCTTGGATGAAGACTTCTCCCGGCTTCATTGAGGACTTCTTGCCACTTAGATGAGGACTTCGTTGGCTGGATGAGGATGGATGTCCGGTCTTCCAAAATTGTAAGTGGATCTTCGGGGGTTAGTGTTAGGTTTTATTAAGGGTTTATTGGGTGGGTTTTATTTTTAGCTTAGGGTTTGGGCAATGTAAAAGAGCTGAATGCCCTTTTAAGGGCAATGCCCATCCAAATGCCCTTTTCAGGCCAATGGGTAGCTTAGGTTTTTTTAGATAGATGGGCAGCCGGGATACCGGGAAAAATACCGGTGGGCCGCCGGCCGGCAGCTCAGCTGGGCTGGTTGGCTGGCGGCTGCTGCTGCATAATTATATTGTTGTATTAGATATTACATTTTTGCTACACACTGACTTAATCCCCACTGACTCTAGTCTAGTAGTAAATAAGTTAAAATAAACTTATATACCAACCTTAACCCTCTCTGCCAGAATTCACTCAGACAGTGACTGAGTCTGTGTCTGACTGTCACTCACACAGTCAGTCACAGGCTCAGTCTGTCACTGAGGCCAGCGGCGGGCCGGGCAGGGCCACGCACTGGGCCAGGGAGGACTCCGACTCAGGATCATGATGGAATCATCAATGATCATATGCGGGCTGGGTCACTGGGTCAGGTCAGGTGGGGCAGGCCGGCAGCTTACGTGACGTCACGACACTAAGCGGAGGGAGCCTCAGCCTGGGAGCGGCTGTGTCAGTGAGCCGAGCTGTTGATGAGGTGGAGTACTGTAATCCAGTAGGCCACATGGGGTCACGTGTGGAAGCAGGGCAGGGACTGAAGAAAGGCGACGGCGGGTCCAGGTCTCGGGACCGGTGGCTGGCAACTTCTTGGGCAGCAGCAAAGCAGAGGCAGGCACTGTTCACGATCATGTATGTAATATTATTTTTTTTATAAATTATTATTGAATTTGTGAACAGTGAATGTGATTCTGTGAACAAGTTAGTTAAGTCCAGTAGAAGACAGTAGTACTAACCGACCATTGACCGTCACCTGTACCAGTACCACCAGCTTGTCGCAACTCAATTAAATTTATTACTCAATTATTGTTTATTTGTTTGTAGGCTAGCATGCATACTGACAGAGACAGTGTTTGACCAAATTTCTGTGTATCTAATACAGGGGAGTGTGGGGTTAATATGAGGAATGGTTGGTATATTGCACAGATATGAGAATTATTAACTATTGCTTACTGCATATGCTTTAACATAGTAGAGGGAGGGTGTCTTTAAATTGCTGGGGAGATTGGACCGGAGGGGGCGAGTCTGAGCTGAAGGGGGGGGCTGCGTTGGAGGGGGGTGGGGCTAAGATGAAGGGGCAGGGCTGACTCAGAGGGAGTGGGGCTGGGCCGGTCTATACCCAGTCCGACCCTGTGGGTGGTGGGTTTTACTGTTGGCGGGGATGTTTGTATTTTTATTTGCCAGGTAAAGGAGCTGATATATTTGGGGCAATGCCCCGCAATAGGCCCTTTTAAGGGCTATTAGCAGTTTAGTTTAGGCTAGGGGTTTTATTATTTTGTGGGTCTTTTTTTATTTTGATAGGGCTATTAGATTAGGTGTAATTAGTTTAAATATTTGATCATTTCTTTTTTATTTTGTGTGATTTAGTGTTTATTTTTTTTGTAATTTAGTTAATTGTATTTGATTAATGTAATTTATTTAATTTTAGTGTAATGTTAGGTTTTACTGTAAGACAGGTTAGGTTTTATTTTACAGGTGAATTTGTATTTATTTTAACTATGTAGTTATTAAATAGTTAATAACTATTTAATAACTAATCTACTTAGTTAAAATAAATACAAACTTACCTGTGAAATAAAAATAAAACATAAGCTAGATACAATATAACTATTAGTTATATTGTTGCTAGCTTAGGTTTTATTTTACAGGTAAGTATTTATTTAGTTTTAAATAGGAATAATTTAGGTATTAAAGGGACATAATACTCATATGCTAAATCACTTGAAACTGATGCAGTATAACTGTAAAAAGCTGACAGGAAAATATCACCTGAGCATCTCTATATAAAAAAGGAAGATATTTTACCTCACAATCTCCTCAGCTCAGCAGAGTAAGTTCTGTGTAAAAAGTTATACTCAGCTGCTCCCAGCTGCAGGTAAAAATAAAAAAAATGAAGAAATGAACAGCAGCCAATCAGCATCAGCAGTGCTGAGGTCATGAACTCTTACTGTGATCTCATGAGATTTGACTTAACTCTCATGAGATTTCATAATAAGCTTCCTTTACCTGATTGGTGAAATAATATGAGAGTTCACGAGGCTCATCCTTTCAGCTGTCCCAGGACAGACATACTAAAATGCTGCTTAGAAATCTTTTACAATGGGAGGTGGCTACTGAGGAACTTTTGAGGTAAAATATATTTCTTTTTTACATAGAGATGTTCAGGAGATATTTTCTAGTCAGCTTTTTACAGCTATGCTGCATCACTTTCAAGTGTTTAAACATTTGGGTATTATGGCCCTTTAATTGAAATTTTTTTTGGAATTATTTTAATTATGTTAAAGTTAGTGGGTGTTAGGGTTAGGGTTAGACTTAGGGTTAGGTTTAGGGCTTAATAACTTTAGTATAATGGCGGCGACATTGGGGGCAGCAGATTAGGGGTTAATAAGTGTAGTTAGGTTGCAGCGATTTTGGGGGCAACAGATTAGGGGTTAATAACAGTAATGTAGGTTGCGGCGATGTTGGGGACAGCAGATTAGGGGTGTTTAGACTCGGATTTTATGTTAGGGTGTTAGGCTTAAACATAAAAAAAAAGAAAAAATCCCCATAGACATCAATGGGACTGCGTTACGGAGCTTTACACTTCGTGATTGCAGGCTCTCCCCATTGTTGTCTATGGGGAAATCATTCACGAGCATGTAACAGCAGCTCAAAGAAGCACTGGTATTTGTGTGCGGTATAGAGCTCAACAATGCCATATCGCCCGCAAAAGCCGGCTTTTTTTTTATAAACTCGTAATACCAGCGCTATAGGGAGTGAAATAACGCTGAAAATGCTGCGGTCGTTAATTTCCCTATAGTGCTCAAAACTCGTATTCAGGCTGTCTGTTCTGATTTTCAGACTCCTACCCAAGCCCCAAAGTTTTAGGAGAATACCAAACATATACCTACTCCAGCTTGCTCCTGTTTGTGCAAAGGGTCTTTTCATATGCAAATTGCAAAGGATGGGGGAGGAGGGAGTGTCTGCTATTTCCCACTTTCAGTGGGTGTTCCAGTTAACCTTTTAAACAGAACTAAACTGGGAGCTTCTAAGTACGTTTTTAAATGGTTTTATACTGAATTTTTAGATCAGTATCTGTGCATATTATTCTTTATAGTAGTGCCTATTACATGCAGTTATATGAAAATTGGTGTATACTGTCTGTCATGAGATGCAGGACATATGCAGGACACAGCAATGATGGTACAACTCTATTTTATTACAGAGCATAGAAACATACATCTAGTCAGGGTGATTGCACTAACTAACTGCCACACAGACTACCGGACCTAAGCCCCGCCCCCAAACTAGTGACATCACTTCCTGCTCTCATCACATCTTCCCCCTTTTCAAAGGGCGAAGCATACATTTAAATATAACAAATAACAGGGTATACAACAACATTTTTGAACAGTATATAGCAAATTGGTTACAGAAAAATAAACAACATTAATTACATCCTGACTTGGACATCCGGGCAGACTACCCTAGTCCACAGTGACCATGGGATTATTCTGCCCATACTTCCGGTCACTGTTCTAGCTAAAGTCAGTCCCTATATCGGGCCGGAAGTTTCACCACTCTTCCGCTTGATGTAACTTTGCATGAACTGTCCTCTGATACAGAAGAAGGTGAATAAGAGTCCGCTGGAGGCAAAGACATATCCCCGCTGTGATCTTGCTGAGGGGAAGGCACCTCTCTTAGAACAGGGGATCCCACCGGAGGTGGTACTGAGGCATCCAGTTCCAGACTCTCAGGTACAGGCTGAAGATGTCTTCGGTTACGGAGTGTAACCGTCCCTCCATCAGTAAGGACTGCATAAGACCTTGGTTCTGGAGAGCATCCAATTACCATAGCAGGCGTCTTCCATTTCTTCTCATCATCCAGTTTTATTCTGACACTTTGCCCCGCATTTAGTTCCTGTAAGGGCCTGACAGAATGTCTCCTGTCGTAGAAGAAACGATAGCCCTTTTTGGCCTCTTCATCCCTCCTAAGGACTTCGTCCCGAGGAACAGAGCCAGTCGGCTTGAAGACACCCACTGTGGGTAAAGTGGTGCAAATCTGGCGTCCTAGAATCAGCTGTGCCGGGCTAAACCCGGTGGCTTGAATGGGCATCGCCCTGTATGACAAGAGGGCTAGGTACGGCTCAGATTGCTTTAAAATGAACTTTGTGGTTTGAACTGCCCTTTCAGCCATTCCATTGGCCTGCGGGTAATGTGGACTTGACATGGAATGTACAAAGTCATATTCCCTGCTGAAAGCACTGAACTCTGTAGAAGCGAATTGCATGCCATTATCACTCATCAGCTCCATTGGAATGCCCCACCGGGCGAACAAGCTCTTCAGACGAATGATAACGGCTTGACTTGTGATATCATTCAAAGGTGCAATTTCCAAATACCTGGAATAGTAGTCGATCACAACAAGGAACTTTTTCCCGTGCAGTTCACACAAATCAGCAGCTATTTTCTGCCACGGCCCCGCAGGCAGCGGAGTAGAAATCAAGGGCTCCCTTCTCTGAGTAGGCCGGCGTTCCCGGCAAAAGGCACATTTAGACACGTGATTTGCAATGTCGGAGCTGATCCCAGGCCACCACACAGCTTTAGCTGCCCTTTCTCTGCACTTTGTAATGCCTAAGTGGCCATCGTGAATCCTGTTTAACATCTCCTTCCTCATGCTAACAGGAATAGCGATGCGGTCTTGGAACAGCACCAACCCCTCCAGCTCTGTGAGCTGCGACCTCTCTGACTGGTAAGAACTTAAAGACACCCAGGCTGCCTGGCTCTCGGGCCAGCCTTCTTTTATGTACTTTATAACCTCTTGCAGATCTGTGTCCAAATATGTCTCTTTCTTTATTTCTTCCAGTTTCCTTGAAGAAATGGACTTTGAGGCCAGAACCGGATCAACATACACTTTCACATCAGATTCGGTTGAGGATTCTTCAGCAGCAGCCAGCGGGAGCCTGGATAGTGGCCACCAGGACAATGGACATTTGTAGTAACCTTCGCCAGCTGGGGCTGACAAGGCAGTCTCATAAATGCAGCGAGAGACATTACAGTGATATCTGCTCCTGTGTCAATCTTAAAATCAACGTTGGCTCCCATTACAGTAAAAGTAACCTTCCAATCTTCCTCTGAGCTTGGCCGTTCCACAACAGACCCCACAAAAGACACTTCCTGACCCTCCTGGTCACTGTCCACCTGCATCTCCAAACTGCAGCCAGACACTCTTTCTCAATTTTAGCGTACTTTGACTCCGCAGTCGTCAGTGTGCGGGAACAGTAGGCGATGGGTTGTAGTTTATTTTCATTTAACTGCAGGAGAGCAGCCCCCAACCCATAACTGCTTGCATCAGCACTAACCACAGTCTTTTTGGAAGGGTCGTAGAACCCCAGCACCGGGGAAGACCCCAGCAGGGACTTGGCCTGCATAAAAGATTTTTCTTGTGAAGGTCCACAGACCCAGGCAACGTCTTTCTTTAGCAACTCTGTGATAGGGTGTAGAACTGTTGATAAATCTGGAAGAAACTTGCCCACATAATTTACAAGGCCCAATATCTGTCTCAGCTCATGTACATCAAAAGGACTTTTCCTCTGTTCAATAGCACAAATTTTCTCGGGGTCTGGCTTAATGCCATCCCCATTGATGATATGCCCAAAGTAACATAATTCAGTTTTCCTAAAATGGCATTTTTCTTTATTTAACTTAAGCCCAGACTCTTTGATAGCCTGCAGCACACACCTTAAAAGCTGATCATGCTCCTCCGCTGTAGACCCATACACTAGAATGTCGTCCATGACGACTGCCGTGCCCACGTGGTCACTTAGGAGAGAACTCATTTCCCTTTGAAACATTTCTGGGGCAGAGGATATCCCGAAGGGGAGTCTGCAAAGGCAAAACCGACCTACCAGTGTAATAAAGGGAGTCAGTTTGTGGCACTTTGGATCGAGGGGGATCTGCCAAAAGCCGCTAGAAGCGTCTAATGTAGAAAAGAACTTCGCCTCAGCCAACTTTGGAGCTTTGTCTTCTAATGTCAGCAGCACAAATCTCTCTCTCTTCACTGCCTCATTCAACCTTTTAAGGTCCACACAGATGCGCACCTTTCCATTTTTCTTTGCAACAGGAACAATGGGGGCACACCAGTCAGTTGCTTCAACAACCTCTTCAATAACCCCCATAGACTTCATGCGCATAAGCTCCTTCTCCACTTGAGGCATGAGCGGGAACGGAATTCTACGGGGAGTAGAAATACTGTATGGGACTGCGTCACTTTTAAGTGCTATACGGACTGGCTTGCAATTCAGTAGGCCCAATTCCCCAAACATATCTTCAGAGATCTCATTCACTCTGGCCACTAGGCCCAAGTCACAGGCTGCTTTTCTGCTCAATAAATTGCTAACACACTGACCTTGAATCACATGCACCCACATGGTGAATTTCCTTTGCTTGTACTCACAGCTGGCAAGAAATTTCCCCGCACAATCAATGCGGCCACCAGGACTATGGACATTTGTAGTAACCTTTGCCAGCTGGGGCTGACGAGGCAGTCTCATAAATGCAGCGAGAGACATTACAGTGATATCTGCTCCTGTGTCAATCTTAAAATCAACGTTGGCTCCCATTACAGTAAAAGTAACCTTCCAATCTTCCTCTGAGCTTGGCCGTTCCACAACAGACCCCACAAAAGACAATTCCTGACCCTCCTGGTCACTGTCCACCTGCATCTCCAAACTGCAGCCAGACACTCTTTCTCAATTTTAGCATATTTTGACTCCACAGCCGTCAGTGTGCGGGAACAGTAGGCGATGGGTTGTAGTTTATTTTCATTTAACTGCAGGAGAGCAGCCCCCAACCCATAACTGCTTGCATCAGCACTAACCACAGTCTTTTTGGAAGGGTCGTAGAACCCCAGCACCGGGGCAGACCCCAGCAGGGACTTGGCCTGCATAAAAGATTTTTCTTGTGAAGGTCCACAGACCCAGGCAACATCTTTCTTTAGCAACTCTTTGATAGGGTGTAGAACTGTTGATAAATCTGGAAGAAACTTGCCCACATAATTTACAAGGCCCAATATCTGTCTCAGCTCATGTACATCAGAAGGACTTTTCTCTGTTCAATAGCACAAATTTTCTCGGGTCTGGCTTGATGCCATCCCCATTGATGATATGCCCAAAGTAACATAATTCAGTTTTCCTAAAATGGCATTTTTCTTTATTTAACTTCAGCCCAGACTCTTTGATAGCCTGCAGCACACACCTTAAAAGCTGATCATGCTCCTCCGCTGTAGACCCATACACTAGAATGTCGTCCATGACGACTGCCGTGCCCACGTGGTCACTTAGGAGAGAACTCATTTCCCTTTGAAAAATTTCTGGGGCAGAGGATATCCCGAAGGGGAGTCTGCAAAAGCAAAACCGACCTACCGGTGTAATAAAGGTAGTCAGTTTGCGGCACTTTGGATCGAGGGGGATCTGCCAAAAGCCACTAGAAGCGTCTAATGTAGAAAAGAACTTCGCCTCAGCCAACTTTGGAGCTTTGTCTTCTAATGTCAGCAGCACAAATCTCTCTCTCTTCACTGCCTCATTCAACCTTTTAAGGTCCACACAGATGCGCACCTTTCCATTTTTCTTTGCAACAGGAACAATGGGGGCACACCAGTCAGTTGCTTCAACAACCTCTTCAATAACCCCCATAGACTTCATGCGCATAAGCTCCTTCTCCACTTGAGGCATGAGCGGGAACGGAATTCTACGGGGAGTAGAAATACTGTATGGGACTGCGTCACTTTTAAGTGCTATACGGACTGGCTTGCAATTCAGTAGGCCCAATTCCCCAAACATATCTTCAGAGATCTCATTCACTCTGGCCACTAGGCCCAAGTCACAGGCTGCTTTTCTGCTCAATAAATTGCTAACACACTGACCTTGAATCACATGCACCCACATGGTGAATTTCCTTTGCTTGTACTCACAGCTGGCAAGAAATTTCCCCGCACAATCAATGTGGCCACCAGGACTATGGACATTTGTAGTAACCTTTGCCAGCTGGGGCTGACGAGGCAGTCTCATAAATGCAGCGAGAGACATTACAGTGATATCTGCTCCTGTGTCAATCTTAAAATCAACTTTGGCTCCCATTACAGTAAAAGTAACCTTCCAATCTTCCTCTGAGCTTGGCCGTTCCACAACAGACCCCACAAAAGACAATTCCTGACCCTCCTGGTCACTGTCCACCTGCATCTCCAAACTGCAGCCAGACACTCTTTCTCAATTTTAGCATATTTTGACTCCGCAGCCGTCAGTGTGCGGGAACAGTAGGCGATGGGTTGTAGTTTATTTTCATTTAACTGCAGGAGAGCAGCCCCCAACCCATAACTGCTTGCATCAGCACTAACCACAGTCTTTTTGGAAGGGTCGTAGAACCCCAGCACCGGGGCAGACCCCAGCAGGGACTTGGCCTGCATAAAAGATTTTTCTTGTGAAGGTCCACAGACCCAGGCAACATCTTTCTTTAGCAACTCTTTGATAGGGTGTAGAACTGTTGATAAATCTGGAAGAAACTTGCCCACATAATTTACAAGGCCCAATATCTGTCTCAGCTCATGTACATCAGAAGGACTTTTCATCTGTTCAATAGCACAAATTTTCTCGGGTCTGGCTTGATGCCATCCCCATTGATGATATGCCCAAAGTAACATAATTCAGTTTTCCTAAAATGGCATTTTTCTTTATTTAACTTCAGCCCAGACTCTTTGATAGCCTGCAGCACACACCTTAAAAGCTGATCATGCTCCTCCGCTGTAGACCCATACACTAGAATGTCGTCCATGACGACTGCCGTGCCCACGTGGTCACTTAGGAGAGAACTAATTTCCCTTTGAAAAATTTCTGGGGCAGAGGATATCCCGAAGGGGAGTCTGCAAAAGCAAAACCGACCTACCGGTGTAATAAAGGTAGTCAGTTTGCGGCACTTTGGATCGAGGGGGATCTGCCAAAAGCCGCTAGAAGCGTCTAATGTAGAAAAGAACTTTGCCCCAGCCAACTTTGGAGCTATGTCTTCTAATGTCAGCAGCACGAATCTCTCTCTCTTCACTGCCTCATTCAACCTTTTCAGGTCCACACAGATGCGCACCTTTCCATTTTTCTTTGCAACAGGAACAATGGGGGCACACCAGTCAGTTGCTTCAACAACCTCTTCAATAACCCCCATAGACTTCATGCGCATAAGCTCCTTCTCCACTTGAGGCATGAGCGGGAATGGAATTCTACGGGGAGTAGAAATACTGTATGGGACTGCGTCACTTTTAAGTGCTATATGGACTGGCTTGCAATTCAGTAGGCCCAATTCCCCAAACATATCTTCAGAGATCTCATTCACTCTGGCCACTAGGCCCAAGTCACAGGCTGCTTTTCTGCTCAATAAATTGCTAACACACTGACCTTGAATCACATGCACCCACATGGTGAATTTCATTTGCTTGTACTCACAGCTGGCAAGAAATTTCCCCGCACAATCAATGCGGCCACCAGGACTATGGACATTTGTAGTAACCTTCACCAGCTGGGGCTGACGAGGCAGTCTCATAAATGCAGCGAGAGACATTACAGTGATATCTGCTCCTGTGTCAATCTTAAAATCAACTTTGGCTCCCATTGCAGTAAAAGTAACCTTCCAATCTTCCTCTGAGCTTGGCCGTTCCACAACAGACCCCACAAAAGACACTTCCTGACCCTCCTGGTCACTGCCCACCTGCATCTCCAAACTGCAGCCAGACACTCTTTCTCAATTTTAGCGTATTTTGACTCCGCAGCCGTCAGTGTGCGGGAACAGTAGGCGATGGGTTGTAGTTTATTTTCATTTAACTGCAGGAGAGCAGCCCCCAACCCATAACTGCTTGCATCAGCACTAACCACAGTCTTTTTGGAAGGGTCGTAGAACCCCAGCACCGGGGAAGACCCCAGCAGGGACTTGGCCTGCATAAAAGATTTTTCTTGTGAAGGTGCACAGACCCAGGCAACGTCTTTCTTTAGCAACTCTGTGATAGGGTGTAGAACTGTTGATAAATCTGGAAGAAACTTGCCCACATAATTTACAAGGCCCAATATCTGTCTCAGCTCATGTACATCAGAAGGACTTTTCATCTGTTCAATAGCACAAATTTTCTCGGGGTCTGGCTTGATGCCATCCCCATTGATGATATGCCCAAAGTAACATAATTCAGTTTTCCTAAAATGGCATTTTTCTTTATTTAACTTCAGCCCAGACTCTTTGATAGCCTGCAGCACACACCTTAAAAGCTGATCATGCTCCTCTGCTGTAGACCCATACACTAGAATGTCGTCCATGACGACTGCCGTGCCCACGTGGTCACTTAGGAGAGAACTCATTTCCTTTTGAAAAATTTCTGGGGCAGAGGATATCCCGAAGGGGAGTCTGCAAAAAGCAAAACCAACCTACCGGTGTAATAAAGGTAGTCAGTTTGCAGCACTTTGGATCGAGGGGGATCTGCCAAAAGCCGCTGGAAGCGTCTAATGTAGAAAAGAACTTCGCCCCAGCCAACTTTGGAGCTATGTCTTCTAATGTCAGCAGCACGAATCTCTCTCTCTTCACTGCCTCATTCAACCTTTTCAGGTCCACACAGATGCGCACCTTTCCATTTTCTTTGCAACAGGAACAATGGGGGCACACCAGTCAGTTACTTCAACAATCTCTTCAATAACCCCCATAGACTTCATGCGCATAAGCTCCTTCTCCACTTGAGGCATGAGCGGGAACGGAATTCTACGGGGAGTAGAAATACTGTATGGGACTGCGTCACTTTTAAGTGCTATACAGACTGGCTTGCAATTCAGTAGGCCCAATTCCCCAAACATATCTTCAGAGATCTCATTCACTCTGGCCACTAGGCCCAAGTCAGCAGACTGCTTTTCTGCTCAATAAATTGCTAACACACTGACCTCGAATCACATGCACCCAGATGGTGAATTTCCTTTGCTTGTACTAACAGCTGGCAAGAAATTTCCCCGCACAATAAATGCGGCCACCAGGACTATGGACATTTGTAACCTTCACCAGCTAGGGCTGACGAGGCAGTCTCATAAATGCAGCGAGAGACATTACAGTGATATCTGCTCCTGTGTCAATCTTAAAATCAACTTTGGCTCCCATTACAGTAAAAGTAACCTTCCAATCTTCCTCTGAACTTGGCCGTTCCACAACAGACCCCACAAAAGACACTTCCTGACCCTCCTGGTCACTGTCCACCTGCATCTCCTTAATGTATTCAGTTTTACACACCACTTCAAAATGGCCCATTCTGTTACATTTTCTGCATCTTTTATCTCTGGCCAGGCATATAACACTCTGATCATGGGCACGGTAGCAACATGTGCATCGGGCATGCTGCGCCCATCCACTTCTAGGTCTATCCATTAATTTAGATCTACCGCTCACACTGTGCCTTTCACTAGCAGTTTTCCTGGACTGTTGCACTTCATCCACAATACTCTCAGACCTCAGATCAGCACTTTGCTTTTTCACCAGTTCACTCTGGCGGGCCATCCTAATAGCCCCATCTAATGTTAAATCAGGCTCTAACTGCAGCTTCAGTGAGACTTCAGCATCTGCAATTCCAACAGGGTCAGACTGGGAAATCAGACCGGCCCTGGAAATTTGTATAGACCGGCCCAGCCCCAATCCCTCTGAGTCAGCCCTGCCCCTTCATCTTAGCCCTACCCCCTCTGACGCAGCCCCCCCCTTCAGCTCAGACTCAGCAATGTAAAGATACCCTCCCTCTACTATGTTAAAGCATATGCAGTGAGCAATAGTTAATAATTCTCATATCTGTGCAATATCCCAACCATTCCTCATATTAACCCCACACTCCCCTGTATTAGATACACACAAATTGGGTCAAACACTCTGTCAGTATGCATGCTAGCCTACAAACAAATAAACAATAATTGAGTAATAAATTTAATTGAGTTGCGACAAGCTGGTGGTACTGGTACAGGTGACGGTCAATGGTCGGTTAGTACTACTGTCTTCTACTGGACTTCACTAACTTGTTCACAGAATCACATTCACTGTTCACAAATTCAATAATAATTTATAAAAAAATAATATTACATACATGATTGTGAACAGTGCCTGCCTCTGCTTTGCTGCTGCCCAAGAAGTTGCCAGCCACCGGTCCCGAGACCTGGACACGCCGTCGCCTTTCTTCAGTCCCTGCGCTGCTTCCGCACGTGACCCCACGTGGCCTGCTGGATTATAGTACTCCACCTCAACAATGGCTTGGCTCACTGACACAGCCGCTCCCAGGCTAAGGCTCCCTCCACTTAGTGTCGTGTCGTGGCCCCACCTGACCTGACCCAGTGACCCAGCCTGCATATGATCATTGATGATTCCATCCTGATCCTGAGTCTGAGTCCTCCCTGGCCCCTGCCTGGCCCGCCACTGGCCTCAGTGACAGGCTGAGCCTGTGACTGACTGTGTGAGTGACAGTCAGACACAGACTCAGTCACTGTCTGAGTGAATTCTGGTGGAGAGGGTTAAGGTTGGTATATAAGTTTATTTTAACTTATTTACTACTAGACTAGAGTCAGTGGGGACTAAGTCAGTGTGTAGCAAAAATGTAATATCTAATACAACAATATATTTATGCAGCAGCAGCCGCCAGCCAACCAGCCCAGCCGAGCTGCCGGCCGGCGGCCCACCGGGATTTTTCCTGGTATCCCGGCTGCCCAATCCGGCCCTGAATTCCAATAACTATTCTGTCTCTGATTTGCTCTTCTTTAGCAACACCAAACTCACAGAATTCAGCTAGTTCATACAGGCTGCGCACAAATGACTCCACAGATTCTCCCACATGCTGATTACGTTTGTGAAAACAAGCTGTCTCATGAATCACATTTCTTTTGGGCACAAAGTGGGAACTGAGTTTATCCATAACTATATCAAAGTTAAATTCTTCCCCTTCTTGGAAAGTAAAAGCATTGAACACTGGCTCCACATCTTTCCCCATAGAGTATAAAAGAGAATTAACATGTACTTCACCACTCTCCTTGACCAGCTTGGAAGCAATCCTGAAGCGCTGAAACCGCTGACGCCATGTGGGCCAAGCTGCAGGCTGAGAGAAGTCAAAAGGCTCAGGTGGGGTAAACTTTGACATCGTCATCGATCAGGAACAGAAGCGCAGGCCAGAACTTCTGACACCATGTCATGAGATGCAGGACATATGCAGGACACATCAATGATGGTACAACTCTATTTTATTACAGAGCATAGAAACATAGATCTAGTCAGGTTGATTGCACTAACTGCCACACAGACTACCGGACCTAAGCCTCGCCCCCAAACTAGTGACATCACTTCCTGCTCTCATCACACTGTCCCTTTAAGTATTCTCGCACCATGTGACAGACGTGGTGTACATTTACATATCAGGGACCTTGTTGTCTTCTAGACCATGTACTTTGTGCACAATACAGAGCAGGAATCGTATGTTTTATATCTGTTTCCCAAACATTTTATCTCATCTTTACACTATGTGGTTGGTAATTGCAATTGCCACTCTAATAGTGATTGCTTTTTCTAGAAGCATTTTTTCACAAGCAGGCATTACTTGCCAAGTACCTATAACTATTACAGACATTGCCTTTTGGCCTTTCTAGAAAGCATGGAATAATTATCACAGCAAAATCAAGCAAACTAAATAATGTATGATTCATGTCTTTGATTAAAAACAAAATTTGAATTTATTATTAAAGGGATATTAAACACTAAAATTTCCTGTACCTCTCTCTTATTATGGGTACTGTCATTTTGGAACCTACATATCACTGCAGGTATCTGTTGGAGAGTTGCTGCAAACACGTTTGCACTGGAATAATAAAATGTATTTAGTGTCCCTTTACTATAAATACACAACGCGTAATTACCTCTTTGTTATTATTTTGTGCAATTTATTAACATTTGTTTCAAAGCTGGCAAACAAGATGTTCTGTACTAATCTTTTCTAAATTGCTTTTGAATTGATCAAGGCTGTTGAGTTAGAAAAATATAAAGTGGAGCAAAAATAGATTTATAAGGCACTGACATACAGTTGATGTATGTTTGTCAAGCACACTTAAATATTTACTGGTGGTTATTACTGGGAGAGAATAAAACACACAAGTAAGTACATGAAAAACTACAAGAAAGGATATTGAATAATTTTCAAGTTAATTCTCACAAGGACTCTCAGAGGTCTTTGTGAAAGTAAAAATGTTCGGAAGAGGAGGAGTGTCCAGGTGGCAGCCATGATTGACTGCAGTACTAGAAGCTGCTTGATAGCACTTGATAATCCTACAATTATTTTAGGACAGACACATCTTTCCCTGAAAACAATATAGATAGATTGGTGAGTGGTTTCTACACCAAGTAATGTCAGTTTTATCCTTGCCTGCTAGTCTGGACCATTGAGAAATTATCCAACAGGGCTCCTGAAAGTATCACCACCTTCTCACTATAATATTATTTTGAAATGGTAAATTTGGAGGTTGACTCTCTAGTGTACAAATTTTAGGAGTTCCTAAAACTTGGTGAATTATCTTGGCCTACTGAGCTAATCTCTTGTGGTGCTTTCTTTGAGGTAAGCCCTTCTACACAGAAGTTATCTTTTTCACATATTCATGAAGAATATAGTGCTGTACCATCCCTAATCTTTGCAAAATTTGGAATAAATTGATTTCCTGTCAAACTCAGAGCCACAATGATACATTGGTCAAATTTGAAATCTTAATCAATTGTTGTATTATACGGATGATTTTTGTGCAACTCTCATTTTCGGACTACATTGTTATGTGAACTACTTGCTGCTCTGTTACAGGAATTTCATCTCTAATTTTCCTTACTTTTCATTATGTTGTAGACTCAAGCACCGCTCAGCTCATTCCTGTAATCACAAGAGTTGGAAATATAAAGGTTAAATTCACAAAATGTACTGTTGGTAAGTTTTACTATGTATGTCTATCTAATTTCTTTAGTTGGTGCATTTACTATAGGTATAGAAACTTGTGATTGCTATGTACACTAGCCCTTTAAGAGTGGAGCATCAGGAGTATGAATTTAGGATAGGGAGGAAATCTAAATTTAGATTTGGCTTTAAAGGGACAGTCTATACCTGGGACGCACTTACATTATCTGAAATTTTCTCCCCAAGCAATCCTCCAGTACTGTGATGCAGTAATAAACGCATATCAGAATAACAATTTTTTTGCATTTTTGTATGCAATAGCAAGCCTCAAAATGGCCCCCTAAATCGTCCCAAAGGTTGTGTCGGGTTTCAGCACTTTCAAATTTACCCTCTAGCAAGCGACTTGTAAATATTATGGTGCATGCACGGAGTTGAGCGCATGCGTGATTGGCTAGATTTCCCATATGATCTGGAAATTTGTGCATGACACTAAAACTCAGTGGCTATACTATAATACATTTTAATAAAATGTAAACTTGTGCTGAGATGCAAACTTCAGATTAGGAATTCAACTTCAATTCACTGCGCATGCACTGTACCTCGCACACTGTGTAGTGACGTCATAGTCAATATCAGGAACGCGCATAAGGGGGAAAAAAAAGATATTTGGGAACCAAGAGAAATTGGTTTGTTTCCCAAATGGATTTAAATTATTTTACAATTATTTTTGGCTTTCTACAATTTAAATATTTTAACCCTTTACGATCGCAATGTACCCTGTACGTCACTGTTCGTTAAGGGTTTTTCAGGTCATAGGAGAAATAGATCATGTCAAACTAATCTAATTAGATTCTACGAGGAAGTAAGTAAAAATATAGATAAAGGGGAATCAGTTGATGTGATATACTTAGATTTTGCAAAGGCATTTGATACAGTGCCACATGAGAGATTAATGCACAAAATTAAGGGACTGGGAATAGCTGAAAATGTTAGCTCATGGATAAATAACTGGATAAAAGATAGGGAGCAACGAGTAGTAGTAAATGGATCATACTCAGATTGGACAAAGGTAATCAGTGGCGTCCCCCAGGGATCAGTACTGGGCCCTGTTCTTTTTAATATTTTTATAAATGACTTGGAGCAAGGATTAAATAGCGACATCTCTATTTTTGCAGATGATACTAAGTTAAGTAAGGTCATAAGGTCAGAGCAGGACGAACTCTCTTTACAAAGGGATTTGCTAAAATTAGAACTATGGGCAAGTGAATGGAAAATGAGATTTAATACGGAAAAATGCAAGGTTCTACATTTTGGAAGTAAAGATAAGCAGGCTACGTATTTTTTAAATGGGACAAGACTTAGCCAAACACAGGAGGAAAGGGATTTGGGAGTAGTAATAGATAACAAGCTAAAGATGGGTGCACAATGCAGGGCAGCGGCTTCAAAGGCTAATAAGATACTAGCATGTATTAAAAGAGGCATTGATTCAAGGGAGGAAAGCATAATTCTGTCATTATATAAAGCCCTGGTAAGACCTCACCTTGAGTTTGGAGTGCAGTTCTGGAGACCAATTGCTAAAAAAGATATTGCAGAACTAGAAAAAGTTCAGAGAAGGGCCACAAAGCTAATAAGGGGATTGGAGAAATTAACCTATGAGAAGAGGCTAGCCAAACTGGGTCTGTTTTCTTTAGAAAAAAGGCGCTTGAGAGGTGACATGATTACTTTATATAAATATATTCAAGGCCCATATACAGAGATGGCAGAAGCTCTGTTTATTCCAAGAAAATTGTTTCTGACAAGAATTCATAATTTAAGGTTGGAGGAAAGGAGATTTAATCTCCTGCAACGGAAACGTTTTTTCACTGTAAGAGCAATAAAATTGTGGAACTCATTACCAAAGGAGGTAGTGAATGCCAATACCATAGATACATTTAAAAATAGTCTGGATACATTTCTGTATATAAACAAAATTCATGGATATGATTGCTAGTATTAAATGGGTCACATTTTAATGGGGTTATTTAAGCTTAACTGGAGCTTTTTGTAAGTATTTTAGATTTGTATAGGTTGAACTCGATGGACTTCAGTCTTTTTTTCAACCTTATCTACTATGTTACTATGTTATAGTAGCGCGGGTCTTGCAACGAGCAGTAGGACCACGCTATTATGACCTCTCTTCCGGTGGCAATCATCCTAGGATAGTGCGGTCTCGCCGTTATCAAAGTAGCAATCCCCATCCAAAGACCAGCGATTGGAGCCCTGTAACTACCTAAACTGCCTGCTAAATAAAACCTAACACCTAACGCATGCGCAATGTCTATCTACCTGTCAACCACGATCCCCCGCCGCAATCCCTAATAAAGTTATTAACCCCTAAACCGTCCCTCCCGGACCCCGCCGCCATCTACATAAACTAACCCCCTACTGTGAGCCCCTAAAACCGCCACCATCTAACTGATCTATCCCCTAATGTGAACCCCTAAAACCGCCACCATCTAACTGATCTATCCGCTAATGTGAACCCCTTACACCGCCGCCATCTACCTGATCTATCCCCTAATCTGACCCCTTACACCGCCGCCACCTATATAAAAATTATTAACCCCTAATCTAATCCCCCTATACCGCCGCCAGCTATATTAATATTATTAACCCCTAATCTAATATCCCTAAAGTAATAAGCTCTATTACCAGCCATTAAAAGGGCCTTTTGCGGGGCTTTGCCCCAAAGTAAACAGCTCTTTTGCCCTATAACCTGCCCTCCCTACACCGCCGCCACCTATATTAATAGTATTAACCCCTAATGTAAGCCCCTTACACCGCCGCCATCTATATTAAAATTATTAACCCCTAATTTAATCTACCTACCCCGCCGCCAGCTATATTATCTATATTAACCCTAAGTATATTATAGTTAATATAGTTATTACATTATATATATTAACTATATTAACCCTAATTATATTAGGGTTAATATAGTTAATATAGTTACTATAGTATTTATATTAACTATATTAACTCTATCTAACCCTAACACCCCTAACTAAATTCTTATTAAATAAATCTAATTCATATTATAAACTAAAATATTCCTATTTAAATCTAAATACTTACCTATAAAATAAACCCTAAGATAGCTACAATATAATTAATAATTACATTGTAGCTATGTTAGGGTTTATATTTATTTTACAGGTAAATTGTTAATTATTTTAACTAGGTATAATAGCTATTAAATAGTTATTAACTATTTAATAGCTACCTAGTTAAAATAATTAACCAATTACCTGTAAAATAAATCCTAACCTAAGTTACAAATACACCTACACTATCAATAAATTAAATAAACTACAAATATCTATCTACCAATCAGCCAATCAGATTGAACTTGAATCTGATTGGCTGATTCAATCAGCCAATCAGATTTTTCTACCTTAATTCCGATTGGCTGATAGAATCCTATCAGCCAATCGGAATTCGACGGACGCCATCTTGGATGACGTCATTTAAAGGTACCTCATTCCTCGTTCAGTCATCGGCCAGGATGGATGCTCCGCGTC
Organism: Bombina bombina; assembly: GCF_027579735.1. NCBI lineage: Eukaryota > Metazoa > Chordata > Amphibia > Anura > Bombinatoridae > Bombina > Bombina bombina. The sequence continues at coordinate 528,045,750 of NC_069501.1, read as the reverse complement.
AGAGGAGTGAAGAAAGAAGATTGAAGATGCCGCTTGACGGAAGATGCTGCCGGATGGAAGAAGACTTTGCTGCCGCTTGGATAAAGACATCGCCGGGATGAAGACTTCTTCTTTGCCGCTTGGATAACGACATTGCCCGGGTCGGATGAGGAGTTCGGCCCGGTTAGGTGAAGACAAGGTAGGGAGATTCTCAGGGGGGTAGTGATAGGTTTTTTTAAGGGGGGTTTGGGTGGGTTTAGAATAGGGGTATGTGGGTGGTGGGTTGTAATGTTGGGGGGGGGTTGTGTTCTTTTTGTTACAGGCAAAAGAGCTGTTAACTTGGGGTAAATACCCCGCAAAAGCCCTTTTAAGGGCTGGTACAGAGCTGGGTATTTTATAATTTAGAATAGGGTAGGGAATTTTTTATTTTGGGGGGCTTTATTATTTTATTAGGGGGCTTAGAATAGGTGTAATTAGCTTAAAATTGCTGTAATCTTTTTTTTTTGTAATTTAGTGTTTTTGTTTTTTTTGTAATTTAGTTTAGTTTATTTAATTGTATTTTTAGATAGATATTTGTAGTTTATTTAATTTATTGATAGTGTAGGTGTATTTGTAACTTAGGTTAGGATTTATTTTACAGGTAATTGGGTAATTATTTTAACTAGGTAGCTATTAAAAAGTTAATAACTATTTAATAGCTATTATACATAGTTAAAATAATTAACAATTTACCTGTAAAATAAATATAAACCCTAACATAGCTACAATGTAATTATTAATTATATTGTAGCTATCTTAGGGTTTATTTTATAGGTAAGTATTTAGATTTAAATAGGAATATTTTAGTTTATAATATTAATATTAGATTTATTTTAATAAGAGTTTAGTTAGGGATGTTAGAGTTAGATAGGGTTATTATACTTAATATATATATAATATAATAACGATATTAACTATATTAACCCTAATATAATTAGGGTTAATATAGTTAATATATATAATATAATAATTATATTAACTATATTAACCCTAATATAATTAGGGTTAATATAGTTAATATAGCTAGCGGAGGTGTAGGGGGATTAGATTAGGGGTTAATGTGTTTAATATAGCTGGCGGCGGTGTAGGGGGATTAGATTAGGGGTTAATACATTTATTATAGGTGGCAGCGGTGTAGGGGGATTTAGATTGTAGGCAAAAGAGCTGATTACTTTGTGACAAAGCCCCGCCAAAAGCCCTTTTAAGGGCTGGTAAAAGAGCAGTTTTCTTTGGGGCATGCCCCGCAAAAAGCCCTTTTAAGGGCTGGCAAAAGAGCAGTTTACTTTGGGGTAATGCCACGCAAAAAGCCCTTTTCAGGGCTATTTGTAGGGTTAGACTTAGGTTTAGTGGTAGGGATAGTTTAGTATTTTAGGGGTTAAATAATTTAATATAGATGGCGGCGGGGTAGGGGGATTAGATTAGGGGTTAATAATTTTAAAATAGATGGCGGCAGGGTAGGGGCTCACTTTAGGGGGTAGGTAAGGTAGATGGCAGCGGTGTTAGGGGCTCACTTTAGGGGGTTATAGATTTAATATAGCTGACGGCGGGGTCCGGGAGCGGCGGTTTAGGGGTTAATAACTTTATTAGCTTGTGGCGGGGTCCGGGAGCGGCGGTTTAGGGGTTAATACATTTTTTATTGTTAGGATAGTGAGGGGGTATAGATTTAATATAGCTGACGGCGGGGTCCGGGAGCGGCGGTTTAGGGGTTAATAACTTTATTAGCTTGTGGCGGGGTCCGGGAGCGGCGGTTTAGGGGTTAATACATTTTTTATTGTTAGGATAGTGAGGGGGGATAGCGGATAGAGGGTTAGACGTGTCGGGCTATGTTTAGGAGGCGTGTTAGACAGTGCGGGTGATTTCATACTTTAGTCAGGTTTTGTAGGCGCCGGCAGTTTCTAACGTGGTGCAAGTCACTGGCGACGCAGATTTCTGGACATCGCTAGTTTATCCGACTTATGCCAGTTTAGCATCTGACGGCGCCGTATATTGGATAGCTCGAGTTGCGAGCTGAAACTGCGGGCAACGCAGGTTCCCTCGCTTGCGCCGCAAACTACGCCGTATATTGGATCGCGCCCCTAAAGTCTTACTGCTGTTCTACAACAGGATTGAACATAAGAGGATATTTGTATCCAGTAGTTGCAACTTGCTTATAGTTAACCTCAAAAAGAAAAGACAACCAATAGGGCAACACAGTTTCAAATAGAGCCGAAATTAAACACATTCATGTAACTATATTAACCCTAATTATATTAGGGTTAATATAGTTAATATAGTTACTATAGTATTTATATTAACTATATTAACTCTATCTAACCCTAACACCCCTAACTAAATTCTTATTAAATAAATCTAATTCATATTATAAACTAAAATATTCCTATTTAAATCTAAATACTTACCTATAAAATAAACCCTAAGATAGCTACAATATAATTAATAATTACATTGTAGCTATGTTAGGGTTTATATTTATTTTACAGGTAAATTGTTAATTATTTTAACTAGGTATAATAGCTATTAAATAGTTATTAACTATTTAATAGCTACCTAGTTAAAATAATTAACCAATTACCTGTAAAATAAATCCTAACCTAAGTTACAAATACACCTACACTATCAATAAATTAAATAAACTACAAATATCTATCTACCAATCAGCCAATCAGATTGAACTTGAATCTGATTGGCTGATTCAATCAGCCAATCAGATTTTTCTACCTTAATTCCGATTGGCTGATAGAATCCTATCAGCCAATCGGAATTCGACGGACGCCATCTTGGATGACGTCATTTAAAGGTACCTCATTCCTCGTTCAGTCATCGGCCAGGATGGATGCTCCGCGTCAGAGGAGTGAAGAAAGAAGATTGAAGATGCCGCTTGATGAAAGATGCTGCCGGATGGAAGAAGACTTTGCTGCCGCTTGGATAAAGACATCGCCGGGATGAAGACTTCTTCTTTGCCGCTTGGATAACGACATTGCCCGGGTCGGATGAGGAGTTCGGCCCGGTTAGGTGAAGACAAGGTAGGGAGATTCTCAGGGGGGTAGTGTTAGGTTTTTTTAAGGGGGGTTTGGGTGGGTTTAGAATAGGGGTATGTGGGTGGTGGGTTGTAATGTTGGGGGGGGGGTTGTGTTCTTTTTGTTACAGGCAAAAGAGCTGTTAACTTGGGGTAAATACCCCGCAAAAGCCCTTTTAAGGGCTGGTACAGAGCTGGGTATTTTATAATTTAGAATAGGGTAGGGAATTTTTTATTTTGGGGGGCTTTATTATTTTATTAGGGGGCTTAGAATAGGTGTAATTAGCTTAAAATTGCTGTAATCTTTTTTTTTTGTAATTTAGTGTTTTTGTTTTTTTTGTAATTTAGTTTAGTTTATTTAATTGTATTTTTAGATAGATATTTGTAGTTTATTTAATTTATTGATAGTGTAGGTGTATTTGTAACTTAGGTTAGGATTTATTTTACAGGTAATTGGTTAATTATTTTAACTAGGTAGCTATTAAATAGTTAATAACTATTTAATAGCTATTATACCTAGTTAAAATAATTAACAATTTACCTGTAAAATAAATATAAACCCTAACATAGCTACAATGTAATTATTAATTATATTGTAGCTATCCTAGGCCTAGATTTAGAGTTCGGCGGTAGCCGTCAAAACCAGCGTTAGAGGCTCCTAACGCTGGTTTTGGCCGCCCGCTGGTATTTGGAGTCAGTGATTAAAGGGTCTAACGCTCACTTTACAGCCGCGACTTTTCCATACCGCAGATCCCCCTACGCCATTTGCGTAGCCTATCTTTTCAATGGGATCTTTCTAACGCTGGTATTTAGAGTCGTTTCTGCAGTGAGCGTTAGAGCTCTAACGACAAGATTCCAGCCGCCTGAAAAAAGCAGGAGTTAAGAGCTTTCTGGCTAACGCCGGTTCATAAAGCTCTTAACTACTGTACCCTAAACTACACTAACACCCATAAACTACCTATGTACCCCTAAACCGAGGTCCCCCCACATCGCCGCCACTCGATTAAAATTTTTAACCCCTAATCTGCCGACCGCCACCTACGTTATACTTATGTACCCCTAATCTGCTGCCCCTAACCCCGCCGACCCCTATATTATATTTATTAACCCCTAACTTGCCCCACACAACGTCGCCGCAAGCTACTTAAAATAATTAACCCCTAATCTTCCGACCGCAAATCGCCGCCACCTACGTTATCCCTATGTACCCCTAATCTTCTGCCCCTAACATCGCCGAACCCTATGTTATATTTATTAACCCCTAATCTGCCCCCCACAACGTCGCCGACACCTACCTACACTTATTAACCCCTAATCTGCCGACCGGACCTGAGCGCTACTATAATAAAGTTATTAACCCCTAATCCGCCTCACTAACCCTATCATAAATAGTATTAACCCCTAATCTGCCCTCCCTAACATCGCCGACACCTACCTTCAATTATTAACCCCTAATCTGCCGACCGGAGCTCACCGCTATTCTAATAAATGTATTAACCCCTAAAGCTAAGTCTAACCCTAACACTAACACCCCCCTAAGTTAAATATAATTTTTATCTAACGAAATAAATTAACTCTTATTAAATAAATGATTCCTATTTAAAGCTAAATACTTACCTGTAAAATAAATCCTAATATAGCTACAATATAAATTACATTTATATTATAGCTATTTTAGGATTAATATTTATTTTACAGGTAACTTTGTATTTATTTTAACCAGGTACAATAGCTATTAAATAGTTAAGAACTATTTAATAGTTACCTAGTTAAAATAATTACAAATTTACCTGTAAAATAAATCCTAACCTAAGATATAATTAAACCTAACACTACCCTATCAATAAAATAATTAAATAAACTACCTACAATTACCTACAATTAACCTAACACTACACTATCAATAAATTAATTAAACACAATTGCTACAAATAAATACAATTAAATAAACTATCTAAAGTACAAAAAATAAAAAAGAACTAAGTTACAGAAAATAAAAAAATATTTACAAACATAAGAAAAATATTACAACAATTTTAAACTAATTACACCTACTCTAAGCCCCCTAATAAAATAACAAAGACCCCCAAAATAAAAAATTCCCTACCCTATTCTAAATTTAAAAAGTTACAAGCTCTTTTACCTTACCAGCCCTGAACAGGGCCCTTTGCGGGGCATGCCCCAAGAAGTTCAGCTCTTTTGCCTGTAAAAGAAAACATACAATACCCCCCCCCCCAACATTACAACCCACCACCCACATACCCCTAATCTAACCCAAACCCCCCTTAAATAAACCTAACACTAAGCCCCTGATGATCTTCCTACCTTGTCTTCACCATGCCAGGTTCACCGATCCGTCCTGGCTCCAAGATCTTCATCCAACCCAAGCGGGGGCTAGACATCCACTGAAGAAGTCCAGAAGAGGGTCCAAAGTCTTCCTCCTATCCGGCAAGAAGAGGACATCCGGACCGGCAAACATCTTCTCCAAGCGGCATCTTCTATGTTCTTCCATCCGATGACGACCGGCTCCATCTTGAAGACCTCCAGCGCGGATCCATCCTCTTCTTCCGACGACTAGACGACGAATGACGGTTCCTTTAAGGGACGTCATCCAAGATGGCGTCCCTCGAATTCCGATTGGCTGATAGGATTCTATCAGCCAATCGGATTTAAGGTAGGAATTTTCTGATTGGCTGATGGAATCAGCCAATCAGAATCAAGTTCAATCTGATTGGCTGATCCAATCAGCCAATCAGATTGAGCTCGCATTCTATTGGCTGTTCCGATCAGCCAATACAATGCGAGCTCAATCTGATTGGCTGATTGGATCAGCCAATCGGATTGAACTTGATTCTGATTGGCTGATTCCATCAGCCAATCAGAAAATTCCTACCTTAATTCCGATTGGCTGATAGAATCCTATCAGCCAATCGGAATTCGAGGGACGCCATCTTGGATGACGTCCCTTAAAGGAACCGTCATTCGTCGTCTAGTCGTCGGAAGAAGAGGATGGATCCGCGCTGGAGGTCTTCAAGATGGAGCCGGTCGTCATCGGATGGAAGAACATAGAAGATGCCGCTTGGAGAAGATGTTTGCCGGTCCGGATGTCCTCTTCTTGCCGGATAGGAGGAAGACTTTGGACCCTCTTCTGGACTTCTTCAGTGGATGTCTAGCCCCCGCTTGGGTTGGATGAAGATCTTGGAGCCAGGACGGATCGGTGAACCTGGCATGGTGAAGACAAGGTAGGAAGATCATCAGGGGCTTAGTGTTAGGTTTATTTAAGGGGGGTTTGGGTTAGATTAGGGGTATGTGGGTGGTGGGTTGTAATGTTGGGGGGGGGGGTATTGTATGTTTTCTTTTACAGGCAAAAGAGCTGAACTTCTTGGGGCATGCCCCGCAAAGGGCCCTGTTCAGGGCTGGTAAGGTAAAAGAGCTTGTAACTTTTTAAATTTAGAATAGGGTAGGGAATTTTTTATTTTGGGGGTCTTTGTTATTTTATTAGGGGGCTTAGAGTAGGTGTAATTAGTTTAAAATTGTTGTAATATTTTTCTTATGTTTGTAAATATTTTTTTATTTTCTGTAACTTAGTTCTTTTTTATTTTTTGTACTTTAGATAGTTTATTTAATTGTATTTATTTGTAGCAATTGTGTTTAATTAATTTATTGATAGTGTAGTGTTAGGTTAATTGTAGGTAATTGTAGGTAGTTTATTTAATTATTTTATTGATAGGGTAGTGTTAGGTTTAATTATAACTTAGGTTAGGATTTATTTTACAGGTAAATTTGTAATTATTTTAACTAGGTAACTATTAAATAGTTCTTAACTATTTAATAGCTATTGTACCTGGTTAAAATAAATACAAAGTTACCTGTAAAATAAATATTAATCCTAAAATAGCTATAATATAAATGTAATTTATATTGTAGCTATATTAGGATTTATTTTACAGGTAAGTATTTAGCTTTAAATAGGAATCATTTATTTAATAAGAGTTAATTTATTTCGTTAGATAAAAATTATATTTAATTTAGGGGGGTGTTAGTGTTAGGGTTAGACTTAGCTTTAGGGGTTAATACATTTATTAGAATAGCAGTGAGCTCCGGTCGGCAGATTAGGGGTTAATAATTGAAGGTAGGTGTCGGCGATGTTAGGGAGGGCAGATTAGGGGTTAATACTATTTATGATAGGGTTAGTGAGGCGGATTAGGGGTTAATAACTTTATTATAGTAGCGCTCAGGTCCGGTCGGCAGATTAGGGGTTAATAAGTGTAGGTAGGTGTCGGCGACGTTGTGGGGGGCAGATTAGGGGTTAATAAATATAACATAGGGGTCGGCGATGTTAGGGCAGCAGATTAGGGGTACATAGGGATAACGTAGGTGGCAGCGGTTTACGGAGCGGCAGATTAGGGGTTAAAAGTGTAATGCAGGGGTCAGCGATAGCGGGGGCGGCAGATTAGGGGTTAATAAGTGTAAGGTTAGGGGTGTTTAGACTCGGGGTACATGTTAGAGTGTTAGGTGCAGACGTAGGAAGTGTTTCCCCATAGGAAACAATGGGGCTGCGTTAGGAGCTGAACGCTGCTTTTTTGCAGGTGTTAGGTTTTTTTTCAGCTCAAACAGCCCCATTGTTTCCTATGGGAGAATCGTGCACAAGCACGTTTTTGAGGCCGGCCGCGTCCGTAAGCAACTCTGGTATCGAGAGTTGTATTTGCGGTAAAAATGCTCTACGCTCCTTTTTTGGAGCCTAACGCAGCATTTGTTTGAACTCTCGATACCAGAGTTAAATTTATGGTGCGGCCAGAAAAAAACCCGCGGAGCGTTAACAGCCCTTTTACCGCCAAACTCCAAATCTAGCCGCTAGGGTTTATTTTATAGGTAAGTATTTAGATTTAAATAGGAATATTTTAGTTTATAATATGAATTAGATTTATTTAATAAGAATTTAGTTAGGGGTGTTAGGGTTAGATAGAGTTAATATAGTTAATATAAATACTATAGTAACTATATTAACTATATTAACCCTAATATAATTAGGGTTAATATAGTTACATGAATGTGTTTAATAGAGCCGAAATTAAACACATTCATGTGGCCTGGCCTTGAGCTACACGACACTAACTCAAAGAATTTCGCTTTCTTTATAAACCACTCCGGCAAAACAGGAACTGGCGATCAAATATACATTTATTTTACAATTTAAAAAAATATTAGTCACACAGGGCACAAATATTGACACCAAAAGCAACATAATACCACAATAGAAAGCTCAATAGCTCACAGGAACCAAGTGTAAAGCGGTGAGAGTTTCTCAGAATGTTGCAGTGGTCATATGATGGCCCTTCCAGAATATGTCATATGACCACTACAACATTCTGAGAAACTCTCACCGCTTTAAACTTGGTTCCTGTGAGCTTTTGAGCTTTTGAACCCTGTTTTTATTGTGGTATTATGTTGCTTTTGGTGGCAATATTTGTGCAATGAGTGACTTTTTTTTTAAATTGTGTAATAAATTTATAAAATAAAAGTACAAAGCTCGAATATACATAAACCTCAAAACTCCAATTAGTGATCTTCTTGCCTCAAAAAATAATATATATATATATATATATATATATATATATATATATATATATATATATATAAAAATAGTGAAGTACTGTATATATATATATATATATATGAGCAAAAATGCTCAAAACTGCCAAGGGGCTACTCATGTAACGATGAGCCTCAACGGTTTTGGAGATGACGCACTTCTGGTTTTATACTGCCAGATACCCAGTATTCACCCAGCAATACTCCGTGCAATACATTTAACAAACTTTTATTAAAAACAATATAAAATTTTAAATAGCCACAATTTAGCTCCCAGTAGTCATTCTGGTATTTAACCACTATGTGCACTCAGTGGGCAGCATGTAACTTTCTTACAGCAGGATGGGAGTGGATAGGATTTGTAACCGCTCCTCAAAGATCCGACCTAGGATCCAGTAATCTCCAAATACCTTTCCTTGGGATGTTTTTTAGGGGGCGTGGCTATGAAGTATTGTTCCAACATTTCACTGTATGCATTGGCACACATGAGAATATGCGATCGGGTTTGCGCACAAGTTGGGTGTAAGGTTTTTTCCATACTTTTTTTGCTCCATTGACTTCTATGGGGGAAAAAGGAACTCCAAAAGAAAGGGTGCTCCAGCTTTTGCAGTTTAAAGTAAAATGACCTTTATTGTGCCATGGTCCACAAAACAAACAACGTTTCAGACCTACATTAGGTCCTTAGTCATGTCTATGGGGAAAAGGGAATCACATGCGCGTGCAATATTCTAAGTTACGCTTTTTTGTGCTTGTCAGGTTAGCGCACAAGCAAAAACAGTTTAGTTTCAACTCATAATAAAAGCGCAACCCAAAGCGCCCAAAAATCTTACTTCTAGCGCAGTTAATGCTCGAGCGGGAGAGTTAAATAACACTCCACTTGTAATCTAGCCCTATGTGTTTAACCCTTGCAAAGTTAAAGTACAGCTTGGGAGCCACAGAGCGGCTGGTCCCAAGCAAACATGACAACTAACCCAATTAGCGGTGCAACTACCACTGCTGATTGGGTGACCGTCGGTTTCTGCTGAGGATCAGCAGTCCTCTGCGGCTATCATCTTACAATGGCAAACTTACGCCTAGATTACGATTTTTGTCGGTAAGGCTGTGCGGTGCTAATGAGCAGTTTTCCCTCACCGCTCACCTACAGACAACGCTGGTATTACATGTTTTTACAAACCCGGCGTTAGCCGCAAAAAAGTGAGAGTAGAGCAAAATTTAGCTCCACATCTCACCTCAATACCAGCGCTGCTTACGTTAGCAGTGAGCTGCTAAAACGTGCTCGTGCACAATTTCCCCATAGGATTCAATGGGGGAGAGCCGGCTGAAAAAAAAATAACAGCTGCAAAAAAGCAGCATAAAGCTCCTAACGCAGCCCCATTGATTCCTATGGGGAAACACATTTTATCTCTACACCTAACACCCTAACATGAACCCCGAGTCTAAACACCCCTAATCTTACACTTATCAACCCCTAATCTGCCGCCCCCGACATCGCCAACACCTGCATAACATTATTAACTCCCAATCTGCCGCTTCGGGGCACCGCCGCCACCTACATTATAGTTATGAACCCCTAATCTGCTGCCCCCCAACATCGCGGAACCCTACATTATATTTATTAACCCCTAATCTGCCACCCCCAATGTCGCCGCAACCTACCTATACTTATTAACCCCTAATCTGCCGCCCACAAAGTCGCCGCCACTATGTTGAAGTTATTAACATCAGCCAATAGGATTTTTTCTACCTTAATTCCGATTGGCTGCTAGAATTCTATCAGCCAATCGGAATTGAAGGGACGCCATCTTGGATGACGTCATTTAAAGGAACCTTCATTCTTCAGTTGGACTTCGTTGGAAGAGGATGATCCGCGTTGGATGTCTTGAAGATGAAGCCGCTCAGCGCCGGATGGATGAAGATAGATGATGCCGCCTGGATGAAGACTCCTGCCCGTCTGGAGGACCTCTTCTGGTCGACTTCGATGAAGACTTTTGCCCGTCTGGAGGACCACTTCGCCCGGCTTCGTTGAGGACTTCGGCTCGGTTGGGTGAAGACTTCTCAAGGTAGGGTGATCTTCAAGGGGTTAGTGTTAGGTTTTATTAAGGGGGGATTGGGTGGGTTTTAGAGTAGGGTTGGGTGTGTGGGTGGTGGGTTTTAATGTTGGGGGGTATTGTACTTTTTTTTACAGGTAATAGAGCTGATTACTTTGGGGCTATGCCCCGCAAAAGGCCTTTTTAAGGGCTATTTGTAATTTAGTATAGGGTTGGGCTTTTTTTATTTTGGGGGGCTTTTTTATTTTATTAGGGGGATTAGATTAGGTGTAATTAGTTTAAAAAACTTGTAATTATTTTATTATTTTCTGTAATTTAGTGTTTGTTTTTTTTCGTACTTTTGATAATTTTTTTAAATTGTATTTAATTGTATTTAGTTTAGGTAATTAATATAATTATAGTGTAGTGTTAGGTGTAATTGTAACTTAGGTTAGGATTTATTTTATAAAATAGTTGCGGCGACGTTGGGGGCGGCAGATTAGGGGTTAATAAATGTAAGTAGGTGTCGGCGATGTTAGGGCCGGCAGATTAGGGGTTAATCATATTTAACTAGTGTTTGCGAAGTGGGAGTGCGATTGTTTAGGGGTTAATATATTTTTTTATAGTGGCGGCGATGTCCGGTTCGGCAGATTAGGAGTTAAAAAAAAAAATGTTTATTGTTTGCAATGTGGGGGGGGGGGCTCGGTTTAGGGGTTAATAGGTAGTTTATGGGTGTTAGTGTACTTTTTAGCACTTTAGTTAAGAGTTTTATGCTACGGCGTAAGCCCATAAAACTCTTAACTACTGACTTTTAAATGCGGTACCAGGCTTGACAGGAGAGGCTGTACCGCTCACTTTTTGGAAGACTCGTAATACCGGCGCTATGCAAGTCCCATTGAAAATATAGGATATGCAATTGACGTAAGTGGATTTGCGGTATTACCGAGTCTGGCCAAAAAAGTGACCGGTACACCTGTCATTTGAAGACTCGTAATACCAGCGGGCATTAAAAAGCAGCTTTTTAAAACGCTGCTTTTTAAGGCTAACGCAAGACTCGTAATCTAGCCGTTAATTTTGTTTGTCATAACACTCTAGGTATGTATCACACTTTTTCAAGTGAACCAGGTGTTTTATTATGTTTATAAGGCCAAGTTAATGGAGGGTTGCATTGCTTGTGGTGATTTGAAGGAAACATTTTTTTTTATATACATATAACATATCAACAATTTAGAAATGCATTGTAAAACATATTTATATTTGAGTAGTATAAATCCACAAGTAAACACTGCACTGAAAAAAGAACTACAGAAACATAGAAATTTTATAGGTGGTTAGACGTTAATTTCTCTTATTATTATTTCCATTGTTATCGTGCGTTAAAGCAGTTTGGAGGCACAACTGTTGAAAAGCCTTGAGCATAGTACTCTTTAAAGAGACATGAAATCCAATTTTTTCGTTCATGATTCAGATAGCTCATACAATTATAAACAACTTTCCAATTTATTTCTAATCATCTAATTATCTTCATTCTCTTGATATCCCTTGTTGAAGGAGCAACAACCACTATTGGGAGCTAGCTGAAAGTCAATGGCAGAAGACATATATGCACAGCCACCAATCAGCAGTTTCTAAGCCTACCTAAGTATGCATTTCAATAAGGATACAAAGCAAAAAAAAAACAAATTGGATAATAGAAATAAATTGGAAAGTAATTTAAAAGCTCCTGCACTGATCAAGATATCGCTGTTTAGCACATTGCTGAACAGGTCCTACATAACATTCCAGCATTTAAGGTGGTAAATGCCATTAGAATTATGCAAATTTAAAAATTAGAACATATTTTCATGTTGTTTTTTTGTCAAATATGCATAATTATATTATATATTATAGGCAATTTCATTTTTTAGTTTAATGTCCCTTTAATAAAACATGCAGTTTACTGAATGGATTCTGTAAAGACTAGAAACACAGAAATATAATGTAATAATACGAGGTAAATATAGAAGTAGCACATATTTGTGGTCATTTTGTTGTTATTACAAGGCATTATTGACCTCATGATGCCTCTTTTATTCATGTACATCCACAGAAAAGGTTAGTCTAGAAAGGTGTGGTACATATCAGTCACTAAAAGGAGGTAAGACAACCGGTGAACCATTAATCAGAGCAGTGGCATAAGAGTGATATGTTATTGTATTCAGGCTTTATGCTGTGCACGGCTCATTGAAATGCTCCATCCCTAACATTTTTCTCCCACTCCCCTTTATTCTTCTGTCTCTCCTTTTTCTCTTTACTTGTTAAAACCCAACATTTTTCTATCATGATTCAGACAGAGCATACAATTTAAAAAAAAACAAAAAACTTTCCAATTTACTTTTTTTATCAAATCTACTTCTTTTTCTTTGCATTCTTTTTTGAAAAGCAGATAGATAAGCTCAAGATTGGCACATGTCTGAAGCATTATATTGCACTAGTTTTGCAAAAAAATAAACATATTGATAAATGAATTTATTTCATGGTGGTGAGAATCCATGATCCATTACTCCAAGGAATTTTTCTTCCCTACCACTAGGAGAGACAAAGATTCCCAAACCCCAAGAACTCTATAAACCACTCCAACCTCACTAGTACTTCAGTCTAATGTATGGCTGAGCACAAAGAGGAAGGAAAAGTAATAAGAGCAAACAAAAGTTATCAGGTAAGCATAAAACACAATTTATGCTTACCTGATAAATGTATTTCTCTTGAGGTGTATCCAGTCCACGGATCATCCATTACTTGTGGGATATTCTCCTTCCCAATAGGAAGTTGCAAGAGGACACCCACAGCAGAGCTGCTATATAGCTCCTCCCCTAACTGCCATATCCAGTCATTCGACCGAAACAAGCCGAGAAAGGAGAAACCATAGGGTGCAGTGGTGACTGTAGTTTAATCTAAAATTTTGACCTGCCTTAAAATGACAGGGCGGGCCGTGGACTGGATACACCACAAGAGAAATAAATTTATCAGGTAAGCATAAATTGTGTTTTCTCTTGTAAGGTGTATCCAGTCCACGGATCATCCATTACTTGTGGGATACCAATACCAAAGCTAAAGTACACGGATGAAGGGAGGGACAAGGCAGGTACTTAAACGGAAGGTACCACTGCCTGTAAAACCTTTCTCCCAAAAATAGCCTCCGAAGAAGCAAAAGTATCAAATTTGTAGAATTTGGAAAAAGTATGAAGCGAAGACCAAGTCGCCGCATTGCAAATCTGTTCAACAGAAGCCTCATTTTTAAAGGCCCAAGTGGAAGCCACAGCTCTAGTAGAATGAGCTGTAATCCTTTCAGGAGTCTGCTGTCCAGCAGTCTCATAGGCTAAGCGGATTATGCTTCTTAGCCAAAAAGAAAGAGAGGTTGCCGAAGCCTTTTGACCTCTTCTCTGTCCAAAGTAAACAACAAACAAAGCAGATGTTTGACGAAAATCTTTAGTAGCTTGTAAGTAAAACTTTAAAGCACGAACCACGGCCAGATTATGTAAAAGACGTTCCTTCTTTGAAGAAGGATTAGGACACAATGATGGAACAACAATCTCTTGATTGATATTCTTAGTAGATACCACCTTAGGCAAAAACCCAGGTTTTGTACGCAGAACTACCTTATCTGCATGGAAGATCAGATAAGGAGAATCACATTGTAAAGCAGATAACTCGGAGACTCTACGAGCAGAGGAAATAGCCATCAAAAAAAGAACTTTCCAAGATAAAAGCTTGATATCTATGGAATGAAGAGGTTCAAACGGAACCCCTTGAAGAACTTTAAGAACCAAATTTAAGTTCTCTGGGGGAGCAACAGGTTTAAACACAGGCTTGATTCTAACCAACGCCTGACAAAATGCCTGAACGTCTGGAACATCTGCCAGACGCTTGTGCAAAAGAATAGACAGTGCAGAGATCTGTCCCTTCAAAGAACTAGCTGATAATCCTTTCTCCAAACCCTCTTGGAGAAAAGATAATATCCTGGGAATCCTGACCTTACTCCATGAGTAGCCCTTGGATTCACACCAATAAAGATATTTACGCCATATCTTATGCTAGATTTTCCTGGTAACAGGCTTTCGTGCCTGTATTAAGGTATCAATGACAGACTCGGAGAAGCCACGCTTTGATAAAATCAAGCGTTCAATCTCCATGCAGTCAGTCTCAGAGAAATTAGATTTGGATGATTGAAAGGACCTTGAAGTAGAAGGGCTCGTCTCAGAGGCAGAGTCCAAGGTGGAAAGGATGACATGTCCACTAGGTCTGCATACCAGGTCCTGCGTGGCCACGCAGGCGCTATCAAAATCTCAGATGCTCTCTCCTGCTTGATTTTGGCAATCAGTCGAGGGAGCAGAGGAAACGGTGGAAACACGTAAGCCAGGTTGAAAGACCAAGGCGCTGCTAGAGCATCTATCAGCGTCGCTTCCGGGTCCCTGGACCTGGATCCGTAATAAGGAAGCTTGGCGTTCTGGCGAGACGCCATGAGATCCAGTTCTGGTTTGCCCCAACGATGAATCAATTGAGCAAACACCTCCGGATGGAGTTCCCACTCCCCCGGATGAAAAGTCTGACGACTTAGAAAATCCGCCTCCCAGTTCTCTACACCTGGGATATGGATCGCTGATAGGTAGCAAGAGTGTTTTTCTGCCCAGCAAATTATTTTGGAGACTTCTAACATCGCTAAGGAACTCCTTGTTCCCCCTTGATGGTTGATGTAAGCCACAGTCGTGATGTTGTCCGACTGAAATCTGATGAACCTCAGGGTTGTTAACTGAGGCCAAGCCTGAAGAGCATTGAATATTGCCCTCAATTCCAGAATATTTATTGGGAGGAGTTTCTCCTCCTGAGTCCACGATCCCTGAGCCTTCAGGGAGTTCCAGACTTCACCCCAACCTAACTGCTTGGCCCTTGATTTGGACCTGTCCTGAGGAAGGGCATGACCTTTACCTCCAGTAATGTCAGCAATAATTTCCTTCAAACCAGGCCCGAATAGGGTCTGCCCCTTGAAGGGAATGTTAAGTAGTTTAGACTTTGAAGTCACGTCAGCTGACCAAGATTTAAGCCATAGCGCCCTATGCGCCTGGATGGCAAATCCAGAATTCTTAGCCGTTAGTTTAGTCAAATGAACAATGGCATCAGAAACAAAAGAATTAGCTAGCTTAAGTGCTCTAAGCTTGTTAAGTATGTCCTCCAATGGAGTCGTTGTCTGTAAAGCCTCTTCCAGAGACTCAAACCAGAACGCCGCAGCAGCAGTGACAGGAGCAATGCATGCAAGGGGCTGCAGGATAAAACCTTGTTGAATAAACATTTTCTTAAGGTAACCCTCTAATTTTTTATCCATAGGATCTGAAAAAGCACAACTGCCCTCGACAGGGATAGTAGTACGCTTTGCTAAAGTAGAAACTGCTCCCTCCACCTTAGGGACCGTCTGCCATAAGTCCCGTGTGGTGGCGTCTATGGGAAACATTTTTCTAAAAATAGGAGGGGGGGGAAAACGGCACACCGGGTCTATCCCACTCTTTATTAATAATTTCTGTAAACCTTTTAGGTATTGGAAAAACCTCAGTACACACCGGCACTGCATAGTATTTATCCAGTCTACACAATTTCTATGGCACTGCAATTGTATCACAGTCATTCAGAGCAGCTAAAACCTCCCTAAGCAAAACATGGAGGTTCTAAAGCTTAAATTTAAAAGTAGAAATATCAGAATCAGGTTTCCCTGAGTCAGAGATATCACCCACAGACTGAAGCTCTCCTTCCTCAGCTTCTGCATATTGTGAGGCAGTATCAGACATGGCTCTTAAAGCGTCTGTATGCTCTGTATTACGCCTAACACCAGAGCTATCACGCTTTCCTCTAAATTCAGGCAGTCTGGCTAATACCGCTGACAGTGTATTATCCATGACTGCCGCCATGTCTTGTAAAGTAATCGCTATGGGCGTCCTTGATGTACTTGGCGCCATTTGAGCGTGAGTCCCTTGAGCGGGAGTCAAAGGGTCTGACACGTGGGGAGAGTTAGTCGCCATAACTTCCCCCTCATCAGAATCCTCTGGTGATACATTTTTTAAAGACAAAAGCTGATCTTTATTGTTTAAAGTGAAATCAATACATTTAGTACACTTTAAATCAAGTTAACAAGCAAATATAAAAAAACAGTACTGTGCCTTTAAGAGAAACAAATTTTGTCAAAATTTGAAAAACAGTGAAAAAAGGCAGTAAATCAAACGAAATTTTTACAGTGTATGTAATAGGTTAGCAGAGCATTGCACCCACTTGCAAATGGATGATTAACCCCTTAATGTAAAAAACGGATAAAAAAAACGAAATAAACGTTTTTTAAACAGTCACAACAACTGCCACAGCTCAACTGTGGCCCTACCTTCCTCAATAAACGACTTTTGAAGCCTTTAGAACCCTTCAGAGATGTCCTATAGCATGCAGGGGACTGCTGAGGGAAGCTGAATGTCTCTGTCTGTAATTTTAACTGCGCAAAAAAGCGCTAAAATAAGCCCCTCCCACTCATACTACAACAGTGGAAAGCCTCAGGAAACTGTTTCTAGGCAAAAATCAAGCCAGCCATGTGGAAAAAACTAGGCCCCAATAAGTTTTATCACCAAAGCATATATAAAAACGATTAAACATGCCAGCAAACGTTTTATATTGCCATATTATCAGAGTATATATCTCTGGTAGTAAGCCTGATACAAGTCGCTATTAAATCACTGTTTTTAGGCTTAACTTACATTAATCAGGTACCAGCAGCATTTTCTAGTCCCTAGAAAAACTTAAAACTGCACATACCTCAATTGCAGGATAACCTGCACGCCATTCTCCCTCTGAAGTTACCTCACTCCTCAGACAATGTGAGAACAGCAGTGGATCTTAGTTACAAGCTGCTAAGATCATAGAAAACGCAGGCAGATTCTTCTTCTAAATACTGCCTGAGATAAAATAGTACAACTCGGTACAACAACAACGGTACTATTTGAAAATAACAAACTTTTGATTGAAGAAAAAACTAACTATATTTTACCACTCTCCTCTTACTACCTCCATCTTTGTTGAGAGTTGCAAGAGAATGACTGGATATGGCAGTTAGGGGAGGAGCTATATAGCAGCTCTGCTGTGGGTGTCCTCTTGCAACTTCCTGTTGGGAAGGAGAATATCCCACAAGTAATGGATGACCCGTGGACTGGATACACCTTACAAGAGAAATTATGTTTTCTTTCATATAGGTGTTGAGAGTCTGTGATCCATTACTCTTGGGAACTAATAACATAAAGAGTGAGTTTTAAAAAACAACAACATCTTCTTCACTGAGAAACTAAATCCACAAGCCCCCCAAAAAAGGCAATTTAAAAATCACCAACAAGCAAAAATAAATCAATCTGAGACAACTGCCTGAAGGACATACTACCAAAAGCAAAAAACATTAACATGGTAGAACAAAATATGCAAAGAAGACCAAATAGCTGCCTTGCAAATTTGGTCCACTGACAAAACATTATAAAAGAAGTGAGAACAAATCTGATAGAATGAGCAGAAACCCATCTAGCTGGAGGTTGACCTGCCTTAAAGAAAGCTATATGAATCAGAAGCTTCAACCAAGAAGCCAAAGAAACAGCAGAAATGTCTGCCCTTGCATAGAACCAACAAAAGGAAAAAACAAACTAAATGTTTGTCTGAAATCCTTAGTAGAGTCTATATAATACTTCAAAGTTCTAACAGAATCCAAAACATGAAGAGATCTCTCTGAATAATTCTCAGAATTGAGCAGTAAAGAAGGAACAACAATGCCCCAACTTATAGAAAACACAAGAAATAGTAGAAAACTCAGAAATTCTTCTAGCAGATGAAATAGCTAAAAGAAACAAATCTTCCAGAAAGATGTTTAATATCCACCTGATGCATAGGCTCAAAACAAGGAACCTGCAAAATCCTCAAAACCAGATAACAGTTCCAAGGAGGAAAAACTGGATGATAACAGGCTTAATTCTAGGCAAGGCTTGAACTAAACTAGTTACGGAACATAACTAAAAAGGGCCAAAAACTGACCTTTGAAAGAACTGGTGGATAAACCATTTTCCAAACCATCCTGTAAAGATAGCAAGAATTCTAGGAATTCTAAAAGAATGCCACGAAAAAACCCTGATTTGAACACCAAGAACTAAAGGCCTTCCAGACCATTAATTAAAAAGTCCCCTAGTCACAGACTTACGAGCATGTATAGGAAACTCAGTAACTGATTCTGATTCAATATCCATGCCATCATGCTGAGAGATCTAGAATCCAAATTAAAAAAATGGACCTTAAAATAGAAGGACGACTGGATGCAAAGGAAGCAGCCAAGGAGAGAAACAGGACATCAAAACCAGATCTGCATACCAAATTCTGAAGGAACAAGCTAGAGCAATCAGAATCACCAAAGCTCTTCCTGACAGATCTTGACAATCACTCAGGGAAAAAGACCAGAGTTGGAAAAAATAATTAAAAGGCTAGCTAAAATGACCACTGAACTACCAGAGCATCCACAAACAAAGTTCAAAGAAGCCATCAGAACTATCACTGGGCAACCCCAAAGATCTAATATCTGATTGAACATAGCCAAATGAAGAGTCCATTCTTCCAGACAGAATGATAGACGACTGAGAAAAACTGCTGGAATATGAATAGCATAAAGCAGACAACTATTAGCTTCTGCCCAGGAAAACGTTTTTTATACTATCGGCATAACTAGGGAGCTGTAAATTCCCCTGATGATAGACATTAGCTGCAGATGAAACATTGTCTAACTTTGAACAGAGAAAATATTGCCTTTTCAACAGAGGCCATCCCTGAAGGGCCATGAATATTGCACACAGTTCTAAAACATTAATAGGCAACCTTGCCTCCTGAGAAGACCAAATGCCTTGTGCCTTCTGAGACACCCAGATGGCCCTGCAATCATGAGATTACAGATGAAGAAGGATGAAAAAAGAAGCCCCCTACAAAAAGAGCTAATAGTTCGGATACCAAGAGAGAAACAGATGTGTGTATTCTGGAATGTAAACAAGTCCTTTTGAGACAACTGAGTATGGTCACTTCATCATTGGCAAAATATACAAAGCTAACCCCTAAACCGCAAAAACCCCACATTGCAATAAACCTAATTAACCTATTAACCCCTTAAACTGCCAAAATCCACAACGCAAATAACTAATTAAATTACTAAGACCCCTAACCTAACACCCCCTAAATTAACACAAATTAACTAAACTAGTTACAAAAAAAGCTAAGATTACAAAAAATAAAAAAAGGCTAACATTATAGAAAATAAAAAAACAAATTACCAAAGTTTACAAAATGAAAACCTAATCCCTATGAAAATAAAAAAGCCCCCCCAAAATAAAAACACCCCCTACTCTAAGAATAAACTACCAGTAGCCAGTAAAAAGGGCTTTTTGCAGGGCATTGCCCCAAGATAAACAGCTCTTTTACAGAAAAAAAGTCTAAGTCCCCCCTAACAGTAATAACCCCCCAAAATAAAAGAACCTAACACTAAAAAACCTAAACTACCCATTGCCCTGAAAAGGGCATTTGTTTGGGCATTGCCCTTAAAAGGGCATTTAGCTCTTTTACTGCCCATTCCTAATCTAAATAAATAACCCCCCCAAAAAAACCTTAAAAAAACCTAAGTCTAACCCCCAGGTTGGTACTCACCGTTCCTGAAGTCCGGCGGAGAAGGTCCTGTTCCAGGCAGTGAAGTCTTCTTCCAAGCGGCTACCTCATCTTTCTTCTTCCAGGAACATCCGGCACGGAGTGGAGCTGAAGACTGGTGACTGCGGAGCTGAAGACCGGGGACCTTGGAACTAAAGACCGGCGACCCTGGAACTGAAGACCGGCGACCACGGAGCCATGGAGTGTGGAGGATCTTCTTTGTACGATCGCCACCGTACACTGAATTGTGAATTCAAGGTACGCGATTAAAGATGGCATCCCTTGGATTCCTATTGGATGATTTGATTCTTCAAATTCAAATCAGCCAATAGGATGATAGCTACTGAAATCCTATTGGCTGATTTAAACAGCCATTTTCCAAATCCACCTGGATGGCAGGGTGGTGAATGAATCCACCTGGATGCAGCATAAGCTGCATCCAGGTAGATTCTTTCACCCGTCACCACAATAGACTGCCCTTCCGAAAATGGCAGGGTGGTTCGGTGGTTTCGTCACCACAATAGACTGCCCTCTGGTTAGGCTATCCCAATAGTCTGTCTCATAATGTAATTTTGTGAGGTCACGTTCAACCCTTGATTGAAATTCCTCTATATATTTCCCCTAGATTGAATATGGTAAAATGTAGATTTGGGTTTAAAGCCCTTTTTCCCGTCTTCCTGTAGAAGTGTATCTTTCATTTGTTCACCCTGTAATTCCAATAATTTTTCTACCATACACATATCAGAAACACCTAATCCCAATTCTGCTATATTCTAATTATCTGGGATCTCTTCAGATGTTTTATTATAGTTAGTGGACCTGTCCCTTCGCTGCCATATATGGACTGACTTTGCCTGGTAATCGCCAAAATCTCTCAAATACTTGGTAAGTTTGTTATTTACGATATCATCTTCTGTATCTTATATGGTTTTATGTAATATTTTATCAAAGGTCAGATATTCTGGTTTATGTTTTTGTTTTTCTAGTTGTTTCTGAAATTGATCTATTTTATATTTAATGTCTAGTAGTTGTCTATCCTTATAAGCTACCAACATATACATCAATCTGAAGGAACACTCATCTAATGCAGAGTCCCATTCTTCTTTAAATTTAGCATCATCAACTTCAAAAGTAGGATATTTATTAATGTGTATAGGCTCCTATGTATCATTTTCAGACCTAAGTACCTCTGTAATTTTCCAAACTTGATTCTGCCATCAATACCTCTATTTTGGAAAACACATCACTCAGGGATAATAAGGTACCATCCTGTTCAAAGAAGCAGTCAAAGTCCTTATGTGACATTTCCAATTGATTAATGTCCCCAGTGAAAAATAACTGACTGTGGATTCCACTTGACCTTCCAAATAAGTTAATTCCATAGTAGCAAGTCCATATAGTAATAATAATGAAACACTGAAAGAGTCACCTCTTATTTCACAAACAAATGATGCTGTTCCTTAAAATAACATCCTTAAAATATATTGTGGATATAAACTAACCTTGCACAATAGTCAGAATAGTTTCCATTTTGAAAAAAGGAAATTAAGAAACTTGTTCTGAGTTTCTAGATCAGAATTGACCTGAAAGTTCCCTCTTTCTTTGAAACAATGAATATTTTGGAGTTCCCATCTAACTGAGACTTTACAGGGTTTCTAGGAACATTGGACAGAAAAAAACCTTTCCTTGAGAGGCCTTAATCTGAAACCTATTTGATATCCTTGAGACTATATTAAGAAACCAAGGAACCTGAACAGACTAAAACCAAGCTTCCTGAAAGAAGCGTAACCTATCCCCTACCAGAGCTTCTGGATCGGGGGCCACACCTACATGCAGACTTGGAAGAGGGAAAATATTTCTTGAAATGCTTAGACCTGTTCCAGATAAACTAATTGGTACTGACCCTGTCAGCATTCTCCAGAGGCAGGGGCGGAACTACCATTGGTGAAGCAGGTGCGGTGGCACCAGGGCCCAAATACTGGGGGGCCCATATCAGCATGTGTAAAATCCTAATGCAGGGGTGCCTTTTAGTAATGCAGTTTGCAGGTCCATCTATCTATCCTCAAAAGCATTATACATAGCAGAATGTATATTATTGCTATTGTTTACTACTGAAATACCATTGGGGGGCCCCCCAAAAAAATTGCAGCAGGGCCCCCTGTTGAGTAGGTCCGCTACTGTGCAGAGGATATAGATTGGCCTGGTATATAACTTTGCAGCCTTGTAAGTCGAGGGTTTAGTATTTTGCAAATGCTATTCTATTTATTTCCAGATAGAACTTGGCAGAGGAAAAAGATTTCTGAGCCCTGTTCTGATGAAAGGGACTAAACACAAATCTAAGCTTTAGATACACCATTAGACTTCTTGTCCTAAGGAATAAAAGCTCCTTAACCCCCAGACACTGTAGAAAAGACTAGATTCATTAACAATTTAAACATCTTCAATGTTATTACTTTAACCCCTTAATGACCAGCGACATACCTGGTCTTTCAATAAAGATTGCAATTTTGATAGTGGCGAGACCGTACTATTCTAGGATGACTGCCACTGGAAGGGAGGTCATAATAGCGTGGTCCTGCAGCTCACGGCAAGATCCGCGCTACTATGACCTGAAAAACCCTTAATGACCAGTGATTTACAGAGTACATTGTGGTCGTTAAGGGGTTAAAGGGACATGAAAACCCTAATTTTTTTGCCATAATTAAGAAAGAGCATATATTTTTAAACACCTTGTTAATTTACTTCTATTGCTTTTTTCGCTTAATACCCTTTGTTGAAAATCATACCTAGGTAGGCTCAGGAGCAGCAATGCACTACTGGGAGCTAGCAGCTGATTGGTGGCTGCACATGTATGACTGTTGTCATTGGCTCATCTGATGTGTTCAGCTAGCTCCCGATAGCGTATTACTGCTCCTTTAACAAAGGATACCAAGAGAATGCAGCAAATTTGATAATAGAAGTGCAATGGACAGTTCTTTAATATTGTATGCTCTATCTAAATCATGAAAGACAAAAATTGGGTTTCTTGTCTTTTGTTTATTTTTATAATACATAGATGGTTTAACGAATTTGACTCATGTATTCATTCTAAAGTTTATGTAAAAAAACAGATATGATTTGTTGAAGAGCATTTAAATAAAGGGAAGTAAAAATCAAATTTAAAATGCACTGCAATATGCTTCAGACAAAACCTTATCACATGTTTGGTAACAACAATTCTTTTGCACCAAGCTCCAAATTATACACAAAGAAGCTGCCTGCATGTGCGCCCATACTCCATGCATGAGTAATGCATTCCCATTTATATATGAGCCAAGTTCAAGAGGAAGTTATCACTGAATATGCGTTTTTGCCCAAAGCATTTTTTACAAAACATGCATTTCAAACTTTTTCTACTCAAAATGTAAATGCACTATTGTGTATTTAAAATTTTACTTAAAGGGACAGTTTACCCTAAATATTTATCCCCTTTAATTTGTTTACAATGATCCATATTACCTGACTGAGGGCTAAAAGTGGAGCGCTAATTTATCATGCGCCCATAAATGGGCAAATACACCCGTTTACGGGCGCACAATAATCAACCAGCCATTACAGGTGGCTGGTTAATGCTACCACAAGCTTGCGGTAGCAATTAGCTCTCCAAAAATTAACCAGAGATCAGATCTATGGTTAATTTTAAAAATGTCCCCCAATTGCACCCAAAATAAAGTGTAGTGTAGATTTTTAAAATAAAAAAAAAGGGATATAACAGTCAGAGCTAAGGAACACTATCTGCTACCTACAATTGTTGAAATGCCTTGTATTCAACATAGAAACACTACATTTGGATGAAACCAATGTGCTACTCACTGTGGAAGGAGGAAATTGTGCAGCTACTGAAGATTCATTTTTCGATATTGGAGTGTCTGCTGTTAGTGGCTTCTGGGAATACTTCCCCAGTCGAAGAGATGTGTACGCCTAGCATGGTTACAGCCGTAGCAGATGAGATAGCATTACCTATGGAGGCCGATGCTATCAACCACTGGCAGTTTTTCACGACGGTAACACCTTATGTTATCAGCACAGCTTTGTACCAGACATGAAGGAAGGTCCTTGGTATGCCTATACTTATGATGCTGCAACTTATAATTTAAAGTTTGACTTGGCCTTGATGCAGGACTTTCCTACAGTGGTAAGACTTACTGAACTATCTCTGGGACACTCTGACCATTTGCTGCCCATATCTTCTCCTGAGACCAGGCCTCGCAGTTCCGTTACTGCTCTAGATGGGACACATAACTTTTTCCATACTCTTCCCAGTCTCAGAGTGCATATATATTGGGTGTTTTTAAAGTTGGAGTGGGCTAAGTAACTCTGTTATCTGCAACTACCCAGTATCTGTATTTTAATAATTGCATGTCCTTCTAGCAGTTGTTGCTTTTTGTTCAGCTATAAGTTTTGTTCAGTATTATTGAAGATCTCTTACTTCGTAAGGTCTAAGTGTGACCCTATTCAGACTTTTTCTTAACAAACTGAGTGTTATTTTGGTTTATCTTTTGGTCTATAAGCTCAATAACTGTTTTTAGTATTAGCATTTGTTCGGTATTAACCAGTTACTGAATGTATATATAATAGGTTTCTTCTTCTCCCAAAAGACACTCCTTTTGCATTACTAAGGTGCTAAACTTATCATATACAGCAATTCACCACTGGGAATTACCTATTTACCTCTACCCAGGTGGCAAGGTTTTATTATATTATTGAAATAATGCAACCGCATTTTGTTCTGAGCCAACATAGGTTTTATTATTTCTCATTACTGCAGAGACAGTCTTAGTCTTATGGTCCACTTAAAGATCATTCCCATGTTTGTGGTACTTTTTGCTCATTAGTCTGTAACATATTTGACTCAAAACCAGGTTTCTGCAAACATTATACTCTATAACTTTACTCCATAATCAATACTCTTATTATATGCTGCTGGTTCCTTCAACTCCCTATAGTGGTAAACCTGTATAAGGCTGGTCTTTGAATGGGGATTGCAATTGTGATAGCGGTGAGACCGCACTATTCTAGCATGACTGCCACTGGAAGGGATAGGTATATGCAAAATTCATATTAGAATATACTTTAAACCAACTCATATTGTCACAATGGTTATAATGTTTGCACCATAACTCTGAAGCACAATTGTCATAGATAAGTTAATAATGGGGTAAACATGCCCAGGTTGTATTATGGACATAGGTCATTTATAGGATAGAAATACCAAAATTGTATTATGGACATGGTTCAAGTAACACACATGTAAAGATAGGCAAAATATATGATGCCAATTTCATATCATTCCATATGTACAATTTGTATATACATTAAGGCTATCCATATTCAAAACAATCTATTGATCACAATTGAATATATCAGAGGAACTGATATATGTGTTCTATCAGATAAATTGAAAGAAAGAAATGTTCAGGGAATGGAAGTTCATTCCCAAAAGTTAATATGATTGTAACTTGAGTTTAGTCTAAGTGGTATTCTAGTTCTTAACTTGAACACCCAGAACATTTCCCTTTTTGATAGAAGCTCGTCAAGATCACCTTCCCTAGCTGGCAAGACTGCCTTTTCAATAACACACTATTTAAATGTACTTAAATTTCCTTTATGTTTCCCTGAGAAGTGCTGAACTAAAGGCGTAGTTGGTTTTCCAATCTTAATGGTAGAGAAGTGGTCCCTCATTCTAGAGTTTACATCCCTGGTGGTTAACCCTACGTACTGAAGCTGGCAGCTATCACAAGTAATACGATGGATGACATAAGAAGCTTACAGTTAAGACATGATTTAATCTAAAACTCCTGGTTAGTGACGACTGATCTGAATGTTTTTGTAATCTGTACATATTCACAAGGTTTACAGCGTGTATGCCCACATCTATACATTCCACAATGTCTAAGCCAAGAACTAGGTCTATTGTGAAACGGTTTGAGCTTTGAGAGAGGGAAAAAATTACCTATGGCCGGACTTCTCCTATATGAGCTTCTCAAACCCCTTGCAACCACATTGGTTAGTTTGTCATCTTCGGCAAGCAGACCAAAGTGCTTGCGAATAATCTTGCAAATGTCATAATATTGCATACTGTGTGCAGTTACAAAGGTAACCTTTTGTGGTGTACTTTTCTCTATGTTCCCTTTTTTTGTCATTAAATAGTGTACTTCTGCGTAATTTATGCACCTCTGATCTTGCCTTATAGATGTCTCTTTTTGAGTATCCTCGATCTTATAATCTTTGTGTCACATCATTAGCCTCCTTTATAAAATCTCTCTGACTTGTACAGTTCCTTTTGAGTCTCACAAACTGGCCTTAAGCAATTGCGTACAGGACTTGTTTAGGATGACAGCTAGCTGCGTGCAGCAGTGTATTTCCAGAGATAGGCTTGCGGTATACCCTCAAACTCACCCTTCCATTGCTACCTGTAAGTCTTACATCCAAAAAATGTATCAATGACATTTGATAATCAAAGGTAATGCCCAAGCCTACACAATTGTCATTTAGCCAATCAACAAAAGAGTTAACATGTTCCCTAGTACCAGACCAGATAAACAACAAATCATCTATAAAGTGTCTAAAAAAACAAATGTGCTGTTTAAATGGGCTTCCATCTCCAAAGATGTGGGCCAGCTCCCACCAACCTAAAAATAGGTTGGCATAGGAGGGGGCAATCTTGGCCCCCATAGCGGTTCCGCATCTTTGGAGATAGAAAGTTTCCTCAAATCGGAAATAATTGTGTGTCAATAGAAACCCTGAAATACGACTACAGCTTGCTTGAATGTAACTGAGGGTAAGGGTTGTTGATCCCTGGAATTAGATGCACTATGTAGACTTATATGTCTGAACTTTGGGTGTAATTTCCTTTTACTTTTTATTTCTATCTTTTGATTTTGCCCAGAGACTTATTTGCGGTTTCTCTTATAAATACCACCATTAATATTATATATTTCTCTAATTAGATACCCATACCTAGGTTGGTCATATGTGTTTTTAGTTAAATTCATGGTTCCTGTATAGCATGATTAAAATTTTACTATTTCTCTCTTCACATCATAATTGGTCCATATGAGGCCTTCCTATATTACTGTGGGAAACAATTCCTTTCTACATCTTAACTAATATTCGGCTAGATTACGAGTTTTGCGGTATGAGTGAAAAAGCAGCGTTAAGGCTCTTTTTCACTACCGCTGGTATTACGAGTCTTGCAGGTTTATGGGCACTGCACACTTTTTTGGCCTTAACGCAACGTAATTACTGCAGCTTTCAAAAAGGCCTTTTTCAATGGGCCTTCCATAGCGCCGGTATTATGAGTCTGCCTGGGAGGCCAAAAAGTGAGCGGTACACCCTATACCGCCAAGATCCATAACGTAAACTGAAAGTCAGTAGTTATGGGTTTTGCGCTATAAAGCTGTAACATAAAACTCATAACTAAAGTGCTACAAAGTGCACTAACACACATAAACTACCTATTAACCCCTAAACCGAGACCCTCCCACATCGCAAACACTAAAATAAAATTATTAACCCCTAATCTGCCGCTCCCAACATCGCTGCCACTATAATAAACATATTAACCCTTAAACAGCTGCACTCCCACATCACAAACACTAGTTAAATATTATTAACCCCTAATCTGCAGCCCCTAACATCTCCGCCACCTACCTACATTTATTAACCCCTAATCTGCAGCCCCCAACGTCGCCGCCACTATACTAAAATTATTAACCCCTAAACCTAACCCTAAGTCTAACCCTAACACCCCTAACTTTAATGTAATTAAAATAAATCTAAATAAAACCTACTATTAATAACTAAATAATTCCTATTTAAAACTAAATACTTACCTGTAAAATAAGCCCTAAGCTAGCTACAATATAACTAATAGTTACATTGTATCTAGCTTAGGTTTTATTTTTATTTCACAACTAAGTTTGTATTTATTTTAACTAGGAAGAATAGTTACTAAATAGTTATTAACTATTTACTAACTACCAAGCTAAAATAAATACAAATTTACCTGTAAAATAAAACCTAGCCTGTCTTACACTAACACCTAACCTTACACTACAATTAAATCAATTACATAAATTAAATACAATTGACTAAATTACAAAAACAAACAAACCCTAAATTACACAAAATAAAAAAAAGAAATTATCAGATATTTAAACTAATTACACCTAATCTAATAGCCCTATCAAAATAAAAAGCCCCCCTCCAAATAAAAAATAAACCCTAGCCTAAACTAAACTACCAATAGCCCTTAAAAGGGCCTTTTGCGGGGCATTGCCCCAAAGAAAACAGCTCTTTTACCTGTAAAAAAAAATACAAACACTCCCAGAGTAAAACTCACCACCCACACAACCAACCCCCCCAAATAAAATGCTACCTAAAAAACCTAAGCTCCCCATTGCTCTGAAAAGGGCATTTGGATGGGCATTGCCCTAAAAAAAGGGCATTTAGCTCTTTTTCCGCCCAAAACCCTAATCTAAAAATAAAACCCACCCAATAAACCCTTAAAAAAGCCTAACACTAACCCCCGAAGAAACACTTACAGTTTTTGAAGACCCGACATCCATCCTCAACGAAGCCGGCAGAAGTCCTCAACGAAGCGGCAGAAGTCTTCATCCAACCGGGCAGAAGTCTTCATCCAGACGGCATCTTCTAACTTCATCCATTTGGCGCGGAGCGGGTCCATCTTCAAGACATCCGGCGCGGAGCATCCTCTTCAATCAATGTCTTCTTCCGAATGAGGTTTCCCTTTACATGACGTCATCCAAGATGGCGTCCCTTAGATTCTGATTGGCTGATAGATTTCTATCAGCCAATCAGAATTAAGGTTGAAAAAATCATATTGGCTGTAGCAATCAGCCAATAGGATTGAGCTTTCATCCTATTGGCTGATTGCAACAGCCAATAGGATTTTTTCAACCTTAATTCCGATTGGCTGATAGAAATCTATCAGCCAATCGGAATCTAAGGGACGCCATCTTGGATGACATAATTTAAAGGGAAACCTCATACGGAAGAAGACATTGATTGAAGAGGATGCTCCGCGCCGGATGTCTTGAAGATGGACCCGCTCCGCGCCAGATGGATGAAGTTAGAAGATGCCGTCTGGATGAAGACTTCTGCCCGGTTGGATGAAGACTTCTGCTGCTTCGTTAAGGACTTCTCCCGGCTTCGTTGAGGATGGATGGATGTTGGGTCTTCAAAAACTGTAAGTGGATCTTCGGGGGTTAGTGTTAGGCTTTTTTTAAGGGTTTATTGGGTGGGTTTTATTTTTAGATTAGGGTTTTGGGCAGAAAAAGAGCTAAATCCCTTTTAAGAGCAATGCCCATCCAAATGCCCTTTTCAGGGCAATGGGGAGCTTAGGTTTTTTTTAGGAAGGATTATATTTGTGGGTTGGTTGTGTGGGTGGTGGATTTTACTGTGGGGGTGTTTGTATTTTTTTTTACAGGTAAAAGAGCTGATTTCTTTGGGGCAATGCCCCGCAAAAGGCCCTTTTAAATGCTATTGGTAGCTTAGTTTAGGCTAGGGTTTTTTTTTATTGGGGGGGGGGCTTTTTTATTTTGATAGGTCTATTAGAATAGGTGTAATTAGTTTAAATATCTGATAATTTCTTTTTTATTTTGTGTAATTTAGATTGTTTTTTTGTGATTTAGTTAATTGTATTTAATTTATGTAATTGATTTAATTGTAGTGTAAGGTTAGGTGTTAGTGTAAGACAGGTTAGGTTTTATTTAAAGGTAAATTTGTATTTATTTTAGCTAGGTAGTTAGTAAATAGTCAATAACTATTTAGTAACTATTCTACCTAGTTAAAATAAATACAAACATAGCTGTGAAATAAAAATAAAACCTAAGCTAGATACAATGTAACTATTAGTTTTAAATAGGAATTATTTAGTTATTAATAGTAGGTTTTATTTAGATTTATTTTAATTACATTAAAGTCAGTGGGTGTTAGGGTTAGGTTTAGGGGTTAATCAATTTAGTATAGTGGCGGCGACGTTGGGCGGCAGATTAGGGGTTAATAAGTGTAGGTAGGTTGCGGCGACAATGGGGGTGGGAGACTAGGGGTTAATAACATTATGTAGGTGTCAGCGATGTTGGGGGCAGCAGATTAGGGGTTAATAAGTATAATGTAGGTTTCGGCGATGTCAGGGGAGGCAGATTAGGGGTTAATAAGTATAATGTCAGCAATGTCGGGGGTGGCAAATTAGGGGTTAATAAGTGTAAGATTAGGGGTGTTTAGACTCGGGGTTCATGTTAGGGTGTTAGGTGTAAACATAAATTTTATTTCCCCATAGGAATCAATGGGGCTGCGTTAGGGAGCTTTACGCTGCTTTTTTGCAGGTGTTAGGCTTTTTTTTCAGCCGGCTCTCCCCATTGATGTCTATGGGGAAATCGTGCACGAGCACGTAAAACCAGCTTACCGCAGCTTTCAGCAGCGCTGGTATTGGAGTGCGGTATGGAGCTCAATTTTGCTCTATGCTCACTTTTTGCCTGCTAACGCCGGGTTTTTGCAAACCTGTAATACCAGCACTGTAGGTTAGTGAGCGGTGACAATAACTTGCAAGTTAGCACCGCACCCCTCATAACGCAAAACTCGTAATCTAGCCGATTATTAGCAACATTCTAATTAGAAATGCATGCCTAGGTGCATCACATGTGTTTTCAATTACATTCTTGGTTTCTGTATAGTATGATTAAAATTTCACTGTTTTTATCTTTATAATTGGTTCATATGAGGCCTTACTTTATCAATGTGGGAAATTATTCCTTTCTATCTCTTAACTAATATTATAGCCATTATTGTTGACAACCTTGTTCTCCTCTTTTGTATAATAATTTTAGAAAGTGCCGAGGCTCAAGAGTAGCCTCACTAGTTTGTGGAGTACAAATTCATTTTACTTTTACATATATAAAAAAAATGAGGATAATATAGTCAGAGTACATAATATATCTGGTTACATCTTAGCAAGTCTAACTTTTGATAACCTGTTACATACCTATAACTCTTGGTATCACTCATTCTTACATTATTATATGATCACTTTTTCTCTTGTACAGGTATGTAAAAATGTACATATACATATATATATATACAGTATATAACATTTATTGTGGTATATGAGTTGATTTTATGACACTTAAAGGGACATGAAACCCACATTTTTTCTTTCATGATTTAGAAAGAGAATACAATTTTAAACATCTTTCTAATTTACTTCTATTATCTAATTTGTTTAATTCTCTTGATATTCTTTGCTGAAAAGCATATCTAGATATGCTTAGTAGCTGCTGATTGGTTGCTGCACATAGAAGCCTCTTGTGATTGGCTCACCCATGTGCATTGCTTTTTCTTCAACTAAGGATATCTAAAAAATTAAGCAAAATAATAATAGAAGTAAATTGTAATGTTGTTTAAATTTGTATTCTCTATCTGAATCATGAAAGAAAGACTTTGGGTTTAGTGGCCCTTTAAACGCACTGAAAAATGCCTTTACATTGCGGTCTATAGGACGGTGTGTTTACTTTAAATATATATGTATATGCTTATATACATATACATTTATGTGTTAATTTGTGTATATACACATATAAACACAAATATATATACACATATAAACACAAATATATATACACATATAAACACAAATATATATACACATATAAACACAAATATATATACACATATAAACACAAATATATATGCATATACATATATATTTTAAAAATGTCTGCCCATTGCGGCATGACTTACCCCCTTCACTGCACTAGGTTCTCTTCCGTGTCTGATGGCATGAGAACAAGGCTCCCATTGGAGCCTATGGAAGCATGCTCTTGTGAGGGCAAAACTTCCGTGCAATGAAAACGCAAGGTCACGTTCACATTTCGCTCAATTTGTAATACCAGCGCACATTTGCATGGAGCGCAAATATTGCACTTGCGAAAGCGCAATATTGTGCTCAACTCCTAATCTAGCCCTGAGTGTATTAAATTGTTTACTAAAAGTTCCTTTTGCCTTGTTTCAGCATTTTAAATAGTTAATTTAGCCTGTGGTATCCCTACTTATACTGAAAGTTTCTATACTTAAAGGGACAGTTTACCCAAAATGTTTTGAAATCTCCATTTCTAAAGTACTAACCTAAGCCCATCATAATATTTTGTGGCTGCGTGGCCAGTTCACCATTACTGTTTCTTCACATCGCGCATGCGCCACCACAAGTGTGAAAACAGGCTTGAGCTACATAAAAGCCAACTTCCGTGTTCATATGTGAAGACTTTTCTTCTTATCATCTAGATGGTAGGGACACATACTGAAGTCTTTTGACAAAATAAAATCTTCACAACACCATATGACGCTGGCATTGATTACATATATAATTGTGCATCTAATTAATTGCGTGAATGGGATTGGTCAGGGTGCAGGCTAAGAAAGCGATGTTGCCCATCCCTTTTATCTGGGTGTTCTGGGATCGTCAAACACAGCGCCTCAAAAATAAAGTCAAAAGGTATAAAAATGTATTTTGATATATAAAATTTAAGAATGTATTACTCTATATACATTTTGCAAATCGTGTTTTTACTGCAAGATCATCAGCTTAACTTGAGTAAACTGGTATTTTAAGTATAGGCTACTGACAAGCTATGTAAACACAGCCAGCAAAGAAATTACACTCCCAGTTGGGTATAGGAGAGTTAAAGCGACAGTCTACTTCAGAATTTTTATTGTTTAAAAAAATAGATAATCCCTTTATTAACCATTCTCCAGTTTTGAATGTCCAACATGGTTATATTAATATAATTTTTTTTCCTCTGTGATTACCTTGTATCTAAGCTTTTGCAGACTTCCCCCTTATTTCAGACTTGCATTTTAGCCAATCAGTGCTCACTCATAAGTAACTCCACGGAAGTGAGCTCAAATCTGTCTATATGGTACACATGAACTAGCGCTGTCTAGTGGTGATAGGAGGAGATAGGAGGAGATAGGATACGGCTTACTAATTAGCATATGAGCCTACCTAGGTTCAGCTTTCAACAAAGAATACCAAAAGAACAACTCAAATTTGATGATAAAAGTAAATTGGAAAGTTGCTTAAAAATGGAATGCCCTGAGGGGGTTTCCGGTGGAGGAGGAGCTAAGCATGTGTTGCTAAGCCCGTAGCTCCAGTCCCACAGACACTGGCGGTGAAATCCTTCGCGCCCTGCCCCAAGCCTGGGGCTGTTCTTCTGGATAGCTAAGGAAAACTTGCTCTGGAACCCAGCACCAGTGAACCCCCATCTCACTGGTCTATGCTAGTAGCTAACTAGCTACCTGACCTGTCTTGCCCGTATTAACTAACACACCTGGTTGGAATAGGTGTTCCTTACAGCACCTGTATTTCAGCCCCAAGATACTGCACTTATCCTCCCCTTGGTAACTTTGTTCAAAGCTGCTTGTAACTTTATCTTTTCTTACTCCCCTTACTACGCCTGCCGCCCCGCCAGGCTTAACAACAAAGCACAGGTCCGGACTGTAACACCTTAACCCTACCTGTTGTCTCGCTGCGGACCTTCCCCCCGCTCTCTCCTTGCTCGGCGTCCGCCCCCCCCCTCCCCCACCGGTGCTGCGTGGGAGGGAGTCGGGTTGGTGCTGGAATGGTGACCCGGAGTTGAGGCTGCTTCCTTGGTTTTTTCCTGCGTTAGCTGCAGTGCGTCTCTCTCCCCTCCCACCGGTGCTGCGCGAGGGGAGCTGAAATAGACCTGCCAGTGAGGCAGCGGAGCAGGTGGGGTCTCTCATCGGATAGAGCCTTGCGGATCGTAGACCGGACTCTGTGCTGGAATTCAGAACGCCGCAGACGGACACGGCGGGCGGCTAGGCTGCAGGAGTAAGGGTGAGTCATCTTTCTTTTTACCTATATGGAGCCCCCCACATTCTTATTGGCAATACTTGCTTAAATAAGGGAAAAGCCCTGAAGAGGATCCTAAGCAAAGACTTTGGAAAGGGAGGATAAGAGAATAATCAGCAAGGAGAAATAAATTCTGGACATAAAAGAACGGTAAAGTGTCCGGCTCAAAAGGCTACTGAGGGGTTCTCCCTCTTACTATGGAAGATTGTTATAATTGACTGTTACTTGTCTGGGACATTAAAGAAAGGTTCCTAACTTTTACTCTTTGCAGTACATGGTAAACGCAAGTGCACCTCAAGGGTTAATACGATTTGAAGAGGAAAAGAGAACAACAGGACTTTCTGTTACTATAATTTTTAATTTTCTTTTTCCCCCGAATCTTGTATCTTATGTATCTCACTGATATAGAAGCTATATAGAAACTCAGTATTAGGTGGTTACACTGTATCATGCAAGTTATACTGGTGGTTTCCCTAGTGAGTCTGAATTTATAACTATGTTGAATAGGCAAAACAGAGCTCTATGTCCCTGAGCTATTCTAATACTTCTGTGTAATATCTAAACTACAATTAATGACATGCTCCCAAAAGCCTATACTCTAGAGATAAGGTTCAACCTCTACTCTGATTTGGAGGGATTAGCTTTAGCTTGGTTATGCATAAGAACTCTATGTGCTTCTATGAGACCATAAAAGGTTAACTGCAGCTGTAATGTTTGAAATTGGGAAAAAGACTCTTTAAGGGTTATACTTAATTACAGTAATTCTGCTGGTGTCACTTTAATGTAAAGAAAAGCTCTCTAAAGTGCGATTGTGTAAATGTATTTCCTGCTTAAAAATTGTGCAGTTTAGGCGTTATCTCCCTCTTTTGTACTTTGATAATAGATATCTTGATTGTTAAATTCCAAGGGCCACTTTTGGTATAACAGAATTCCTAATAAGTAATTAGATACACTGTGGATGAACTACTAGACCCTTGATTTCTCTCTGCCTTTAAGGCCTTGGGCCTAAATATAGAGAAAGAGAAAAATTAAATACAAAACTTGAAAGCAAAAGTCCATGGAAACTTAGCCTGGACGTTATTTTCTTTTTTTTGCTGTATTTAAACCTTATCTGTTCACTCAAAAAATACAAAACTAGCAACTAAATTGGGGGAGTATAAATGAGTGCTGTAATCAACTGAACTAGGGATGTAAGTTAAAATTTAAAGATACTCAACTAGCTCAAGGAAGTCAGACTCTGCCTCCTTTTCACTTTTGATACAATGTTTTTTAAATAATAAAGAAGAAGGGGGAAAAAATTAGTTATAACTAGGGGAGAATAGAGGGAGGGGGGAACAAACTATTCTCCTCTCTTCTTCTCCTCTCTTTCTCTCTTCCTTATACCATTGTACCCTGAATACAAACTCAGACTGAAAACAAGATATACTTGGAATCCTATTTAAACTGCTAAGAAGTATAGTTCTTCTCTAAAACCCTGAGACTAGGAATTCCTAAACACTATAGTTCAAAGGATAGGTTCTTTAAAATTGGCTGGACACCTTCTCACTAGAAAGAATAATTGCCGACCCTGGTTAAACTAGGGCTGGTGGTTAATCCTATTAGAGAACTAATATCATTGTGACCTAAACACTGGGAGGGAAGGACAGGGGAATTGGAGGGGAACACTCCTTGTTACCACTATATGCGTCTCTTCACTGTTCACTATTAAAACACAGAAGGAAGGGAAGGGGGAAGAATTTTTTTTTTTTTTTTTCCTTCCCCCTCACATGCTATAGCTTAACTCACTCTCTTACTCACTCCAACAGGCTTTCTGCCCCTTCCATTGCTGGGCTCTTGGAGCCCCTGGACACTTCCCCCCACTCCCTCACTTCCACCCCACTGCCACAACACTACCTACCTCTCCTCTTTTTCTCACTACTAATTAATTGTAAATTAATTTTTTTTTTTTTTTTTTGAGTGGCACTTAATTTTTATTCACACCCACGTGGTACATGGATAAGTTCCTCTCTAACTCCCCTAAAATTCCTTCCCCAAATATGACAGGAAGGCACAGAGATAGGAAACCTAAGAGTACGTTGGATCCAGTCACTGAACAAATAAATCCCATTAATATGACAGCATTACCTGAAAATCTTAATATGCAGACACTGGTGACTAATATTACGGAGGCACTTGCCCCTAAATTTGAATTACTTAAAACTGAAATTAAGCTAGATATTTCTTCTTTAACTCAAGAAGTAAGGCAGTTCTCGACTAGATTGCAAGAAGTAGAACAGAGGGTCTCAGACCTAGAAGACCAAGCAATTATGCATAGCACTGAAACTGAGACCTCAGCTAAAACAATACGAAAATTGATGGACAGGGTAGAGGAACTAGAAAACCGCTCTAGACGGAATAATATAAGAATAATTGGTCTCCCTGAAAATAGTAAATTTGAAAATCTCGATACCTTTATATCTGACACACTTACTAAAGCTCTAAAAATCCCCTCCACACACCCATCGATTATAGTTGAAAGAGCCCACAGATTAGGCCCTCTACGCTCTGACAGTAATAATAGCAGTAGACCTCGACCTATAATTGCAAGATTACTAAACTATAAAGATAAAGATCTTATACTGCAGCAGTTTCGGAAGAATCAACCACTTACAATAGAGGATAGTAGAATTCTGATTTTTCTGGATTTTGCGGCAGATACAGCTTTAAAGAGAAGAGAGTTGGCCCCGATATGTTCTAAATTTATTCAACAAGGGTGTAGGGCGGCCCTTATTTATCCCTCAAAATTGAAAGTGGTAATAAAAGGGACAACACATATTACTGAGGATCTTCAAATTGCAGAAAATCTTTTTAAGACTCTAGATACATAAATATAGCCTTTAACTTAGAAGTCCTGATAGGCAGGCCATGGCAAAGGCGGCTACAAACACATTCCCCCCCCCTCCCCTTTTGGGTCGTTGGGGTATTTTTCTTGATTTTTTTTTTTTTTTTTTTTTATTCTTTCTTTTTTGTTCTCTACTTCCCCTTCTCTTTTTTTCCCGCCCAGTTCTCTCATCTCTCCCATCTCACCAATGCTATTTACCCCCCCCTCATATTTAGAGAAGCATGACGTATAAACCCGATAATTTTAAAATTGTATCCTGGAATGTAGGAGGAATTTCCTCCCCCATTAAACGTAAAGCAATTTTATCACATTTGCGGAAAGCTCAGACAGATATTGGTCTAATACAGGAAACGCATCTAAGCCTAGAGGAATCATTAAAATTAAAATCATCCTGGGTAAAAGAAGTCTATGCAGCACCGAGTCTAGGGAAGAAGAGGGGAGTTGTAATACTTATAGGCAAAAAAATTCAAGCAGAGATTCTACACTCTGAGGCCGACCCCGGGGGGAGATATGTAATAGTTAAAGTGAAAATAGGTCAGGCAAAATATACAATTTGCAATGTTTATGGCCCGAATAAAACTGACCCTGAATTCTGGGACTCATTACAAACTAGGCTCCTCTCTACTGTGGAAGGCCACTTAATTTTGGGGGGGGACTTTAATATGGCCCCCAATGTCCTATAGATAGACTCAGAAAAGACACTAAGCTTTTGAAACAGAAAAAGGACAATCTTGATTTTAAATTGATCAAAAAGATTAAACAGATTCTCTCCTTGCGAGATATTTGGAGATATCAGAACCCTGACACTCAAGATTTTACTTGCCTATCCAAGGCTCACAAAACTTTATCTAGAATCGATCTATTCTTGATTAGTGATCATTTGAGCTCCACAAAGATTAAATCCGAGATAATGCCAATCTTTCTATCAGACCATGGGCCCATCGCTCTTGAATTTAACTTAGTACAATCTAGACCAAAGACCTTGCGATTCTTCTTTCCTTACTATCTTTTTACTGATCTGAAGTTTAAACAGTGGCTCAGGAATAAATTCAAGGAATATGCGCGATTTAACATTAATTATGTAGATCGGACAGATATCTTCTGGGAAACTGCTAAGGCAGTTCTTAGAGGAGAAATTACAGCATATTCCATTATTCAAAATAAAAAAAAGCAAGAGAAAAGGAAGTTTATAATTCTCTGATTAATGCCTATAACACCTATTTATTGGAAAGAACTTCCTCAAGCTGGGCAAGGTATATACGCACTAAAGCTGCAAGAGATACTTTTTACTTAACTCAGGAAACGTATAGTGAGCTCAGATTGCAGGCTAAATTACATAAATTTGGTAATAAGTCTGGTAAAATGTTATCTAAATTAATTAAAAGCGAGAACAAAAAATCTAATATTGATAAAATTCAACATAATGAGAAATATCTCTCTAACTCTGATGAAATCACAAATACGTTCCACCAATACTATCAACAACTTTATGCTAATACAGACTTTGACATAGACAAAGCAACCGAATTTTATAGTAAAATTATTTTTCCTAGGGTTACTGCTGAGGAGGCTGTTAGACTTAACACCCCCATTACACGGGAAGAAGTTGAAAAAATAATCTCTAAACTTTCTTTGAGCAAGGCAGCCGGTCCGGATGGATTGCCCAATGAATTCTATAAAATCCTATCATCAGAGATAGTTCCTTATTTAGCCAATCTTTATAATGATATTTTTATTCATCATAAACAGCCCTCGTCCTCTTTCGCGTCCTCTCTAACTACTCTGATTTTAAAGGAGGGGAAGGACCCTACATGTAAGGAATCCTACAGACCAATCGCATTGTTAAACTCAGATTATAAAATACTCTCTTCCATTTTAGCAATTAGACTTCAATCTATTTTATCTGCAGTAATCCATCCGGACCAAGCTGGTTTTCTTAATAATCGTAACTCGTCTGCAAAGATTAGGGAATTACTCGTGACTATGGAATATGTTCAGGGAGAGTCCTCATATGGGGCGGGGGGAGAGGACTCCCCGGACCTGGCCATTTTGTCAATTGATGCGGAAAAAGCTTTCGACCTGGTAGTTCATAAACACTTAATTTTTTCATTAGCAAGGTTTGGGATTGAGGGGAATTTCCCTAAATTCGTGGAGAGCCTCTATAGTCACTCCTTCACAAGTCTGATCATTAATGATGATATCTCCCCACCAATTGCATTAAAGAGGGGCACTCGTCAGGGCTGTCCTCTCTCCCCGCTCCTCTTTGACTTAGCTATAGAACCCTTAGCAATTAGGATCAGGACCTCATTGGAGGGCATAAAAGTTAGGAGTCATGAAATGAAAGTCGGATTATATGCGGATGACCTACTTATATATATATCTAACACAGCACAAAATATCCCAAAACTCCTGCAGATTACTGACCATTTTGGGGTATTTTCAGGATACAAAGTAAATGCGATAAAATCGGAACTAATTTGGCTCAGGAAAAACAAGACCAGCAAGACAGACTTACCCTTTAGAGTAGTATCGGACTCATTGAAATATTTGGGAATTAAAATACCAATCAATTTAAAAGATCTATATAAAATGAACATAGCTCCAATGTTAAGTTTTATCAAAGAAAGGCTTAAGGCCTGGCAAAACTTACCACTCTCAATATCTGGCCGATCAGCCTTACTTAAAATGACCCTTCTCCCAAAATTACTTTATATCTTACAGAATGTCCCACTAATCTTATTTGAGAAAGATATACGTTCAATGAATACATCAATCGGGCAATTCATATGGCAGGGGAAAAGGGCCAAAATTGCCCTCTCTAAATTAATGATGCCAAGGGAACTGGGTGGAATAGCACTGCCGAATTTAAGACTCTATAATCTTTGTTTCTTGGCCCGCATAATAGCGGACTGGTTTTCTACCAAGAACTATGTCTTAAATAATGACCTTGAATATAATATATGTGACCCATACTCTCCAATAGCCCTGGCACATACGAATCCTAAAGATCTACCCAGAAGCATAAAAGAACTTAAATCTATTTTAAACCCGATTAAAGCTTGGTTCAAAATATCCAAGTCTCTTTCTATATGCCCCATGGTATCAAAATATCTTCCTTTAACTAGAAATCCGAACTTTCAACCAGGACTGGATTCAGTCATTTTTAATAGATGGTATAACAAGGGGCTGGATAGGGTGATCTACTTTATCAACCAGGAGAGAAAATGTGTTAAATCCTTTGAGGAATTGCGGATTGAATTTAAATTGTTAAACAAAGATTTTTACGCATATTTACAGATAAGACATTATATTACAGAGCTCATACACAAGATTGGATGAAATTGGACCTTGAGAAGCTTAGAAACCTGGTTATCAATAACCAAAAACTCCTCCATGTCTATTGCCCCATGTTATTATTCATTGAACCTTAACAAGGCCACCCCGATATTGGAGAAGCTGGCCGGGTCCTGGGACACTTTAATTCCACACAGTAACATTAACTCGAAAATTATCCAATCTTCAGTTAACAAAGTAATAAAAACAACATCCTCATCAAATTGGCGAGATGCTCATTTGAAACTTTTGCATATGGCATATTTCACCCCGGAAAGAGGCCTCAGAGTCCGTAATCACCAATTTAATAAATGCCCCAAATGTTCTTATTTCGCTGCTGATATTACTCACATGTTCTGGCATTGTCCTAAAGTGAGTAATGTATGGAGTAAGCTAGAATACTGGCTTAAGAATAAGCTTAAAATTGAACAAATAGCTCTTTCATTGTTTCAGACTATATTCTGTCTAAAACCTGGAAAAGGGCGACAGCCTAATGAGAAATTAGTTAATCTATCTATCTTAGCAACCAGATATCTGCTTTGTCAGAAATGGAAGATGAGGTCGGTACCAACTATTGTTGAAATCAGGGATCATCTAAAGAAACAATGTGTTTTAGAACAGAAAAATACTAATATAGATAATGAACCTGATGTAAAGAAATTTTTTGATAAATGGGCACCATTTATTAAGATTTTCCCTGAGAGAGAAATCGATTACTTAATTTCTCCATTTAAGAATTCGGAGTTAATATTATTGGGTATTTGGTGATTTAGAGAAGGTTCGAGAGAACTGGGATTTCCCTCCCTTCCATCCCTTACCCCCTTCCTTTTTTTTTTTTTTTTCCCTCTCTCCTCTCCTTTTTTTTTTCTTTTGTTTTCCTTTTTTTTTATATATATATATATATATATATATATATATATATATATATATATATATATATATATATATATATATATATATATATATAAATAAAATAACCCAACAATGAGTAATATGCAGATAGGCAGATGATTTAGGTTTAACCGACTAAGTACATGATGGATAATATGCAATTTTGGTTGATAATCAATACTTTCTCTCCATGTTTTTGTTTCTTTACTGTGTTTATGAACTGTAAGACTGTGGCTTTTTATTTTTCATGGAACTTGTACTCATTGTTGGATATAAATAAATGTTTAAAAAAAAAAAAATGGAATGCCCTATCTGAATCATGAAAGTTTAATTTTGACTACACTGTCTCTTTAAATAATAAAAACAGAATTTATGTTCTCTTACGGTGTATCCAGTCCACGGATTCATCCTTACTTGTGGGATATTCTCAATCCCCACAGGAAGTGGCAAAGAGAGCACACAGCAGAGCTGTCCACATAGCTCCCCTCAGGCTCCGCCCCCCCAGTCATTCGACCGACGGTTAGGAGAAAAAGGAGAACCATAGTGTGCAGTGGTGAATTTAGTTTTACAAAAAATAAATTTGAACCTGACTTAATTGCCAGGGCAGGCCGTGTACTGGATACACCGTAAGAGAAAGAAATTTATCAGGTAAGCATAAATTCTGTTTTCTCTTACATTGGTGTATCCAGTCCACGGATTCATCCTTACTTGTGGGAACCAATACCAAAGCTTTAGGACACGGATGAAGGGAGGGAACAAGTCAGGTAACCTAAACGGAAGGCACCACTACTTGCAAAGGATATAAAAGCAACAGCGGGCGCCAACATAGTGTGAATCGGTTTACATAAACTGAGAAATAAGGTGTAAGAAATATACTCACAAGTGGAGTGCAGGCAGGCTGACATTTAAGACCAGCAGTCAGTACGCTGGAGGTCTCACTCGGGAAACCTATGGATTGGTGATGACAGGTGTAGCTTGCGTCAGCTGTAGGTCGTTTGGGAAGCCGGATCGCCGGTGGAGAGGTGCAGACAGCTGTGTGTAGTTTCCCCAAACGATAATGTTTGTATAGTTAGATTTGAACCCAAATGAACTGATATAAGTCCATATAAGGAAAAATATTTAAAATCCAGCAAGATAAAGAAGCATTGTAGGCAGCAATATAAAATAGCAAAGAAACCGGGTCTGTGTGAAAACAGAATATTTTATTTGCTACGCGTTTCTCAGTCCGTAAAGGACCGTTTCCTCAGGCATATACAAGGATGTTTCACAGGTGACTATTTATACCTGATAATGACCCGGAATCTAATCTGGAGGTCATCTCCAAACCATTAATATTAAAAACAATGCATTTAAAAGTGTCATATTGAGCAATGTTTAGAAAACATATATGTCATTAAAATTTCAAAATGAAAAATATACAAATAACTATTACAACGCATGTTTGCACTAATAGATGCAACCTGTAATACTGTTTCTGTGAGTGCATCGCCCATGTTTGTATTCTAAATAAGTGATTATTTCATGAATGATATAATTGGACAATAACATAAAAGACAATTCCAAAAAAGAACAGAGCTTTATCTATCTTAAAAATAATATGAGCTAAAATAAATTTCTAGGTTGGGCTCGAACCCTTGACCTTATGTGTACTAGGTTTATGCTTATCCAAAAGAGCTAATCGGATATGATAACAAATGAGGTTGTGTTGGTCTAATTATACCAAAAACATGCCAAAGTCATAGTAAAGAACAAAAACAGAAAATTATTAGGGTACCAATTTGTTGAACATTTGTTATAACGAGGCATTGTGTCTTGTTGCAAAGATGCAGGAATAGTAGTGAATATTGGAAAAATGTTATTAGTTTCTAAATAAATAAAATACCACTACTTGCAAAACCTTTCTCCCAAAAAAATAGCTTCCGAAGAAGCAAAAGTATCAAATTTGTAAAATTTGGCAAAAGTATACAGTGAAGACCAAGTCGCTGCTTTACAAATCTGTTCAACAGAAGCCTCATTCTTGAAAGCCCATGTGGAAGCCACAGCTCTGGTGGAAAGAGCTGTAATTCGTTCAGGAGGCTGCTGTCCAGCAGTCTCATATGTCAATCGGATAATGCTTTTCAGCCAAAAGGAAAGAGAGGAAGCGATAGCTTTTTGACCTCTCCTCTTACCAGAATAGACAACAAACAAGGATGACGTGTGTCTGAAATCTTTAGTTGCTTTTAAATAGAATTTTAAAGCACGAACCACATCAAGATTGTGTAACAGCGGTTCCTTCTTAGAAACTGAATTAGGACACAGAGAAGGAACAATGATTTCCTGGTTAATATTCTTATTAGAAATCACTTTCGGAAGGAAACCAGGTTTTGTACGCAAAACAACCTTATCTGCATGAAACACCAGATAGGGTGAATTACTCTGCAAAGCAGGCAAT
The DNA here is from genome assembly GCF_027579735.1 of Bombina bombina. Lineage (NCBI taxonomy): Eukaryota > Metazoa > Chordata > Amphibia > Anura > Bombinatoridae > Bombina > Bombina bombina. Next base: position 528,001,917 of record NC_069501.1, on the reverse strand, counting down.
TCTGTAACTCTTCGAGCGGAAGAAATAGTTACCAAAAACAAAACTTTACAAGATAATCACTTAATATCTATGGAATGTAAAGGTTCAAACGGAACCCCTTGAAGGACAGAAAGAACTAAATTTAGACTCCATGGAGGAGCCAAGGTTTATAGACAGGCTTGATTCTGACTAAAGCCTATGCAAACGCTTGAACGTCTGGTACTTCCGCCAGACGCCTGTGAAACAGAATAGATAGAGCAGATATCTGTCCCTTTAAGGAACTAGCTGACAATCCTTTATCCAATCCTTCTTGGAGAAATGACAAAATCCTAGGAATCCTAATCTTACTCCACGAGTGACCCTTGGATTCACACCAACAAAGATATTTCTAACACCACATTCCCTTTACACTCCCGTGGAGATGCTACTTGTTAGAGCGGCAAAGAGAATGATTGGGGGGCGGAGCCTGAGGGGAGCTATGTGGACAGCTCTGCTGTGTGCTCTCTTTGCCACTTCCTGTGGGGATTGAGAATATCCCACAAGTAAGGATGAATCCGTGGACTGGATACACCAATGTAAGAGAAATGTTAATTTTTCATTGATCTCTCTAAGTATTGATCTTTGGTATATAGACAAATATAAGATAAGGAAGCATGTGTGTGTACTGAAAGTGTTAAAGGGACAGTCAAGTCCAAAAAAAATTCCTGTTTCAAATAGGGCATGCAATTTTAAACAACTTCCAATTTACTTTTATCACCAATTTTGCTTTGTTCTCTTGGTATTCTTAGTTGAAAACTAAACCTAGGAGGTTCATATGCTAATTTCTTAGACCTTGAAGGCCGCCTCTATTCTAAATGCATTTTGATTGTTTTTCACCACTAGAGGGCATTAGTTCACGTGTTTCATATAGATAACATTGAGTTCATGCACGTGAATTTACCATGGAGACATCTCTGATTGGCTAAACTGCAAGTCTGTCAAAAGAACTGAAATAATGGGGCAGTCTGCTGAGGCTTAGATACAAGATAATTACAGGGGTAAAACCTGTATAATTATAACTGTGTTGGTTATGCAAAACTGGGGAATTGGTAATTAAGGGATTATCTATCTTTAAAAACAACAAAAATTCTGGTGTTGACTGTCTCACATTGGCTTTCATACATATAGAACATAGCTTATCTGAAGGTACAGACATGTTAAACAGGCTTAAACTTGTCAACAAAGCACAAAAAACGTTTTAAAATAAAACCGTTACTGTCACTTTAAATTTCAAACAGAAAACACTTTATTACTGAATATGTGAAAAAGTATGAAGGAATTGTTCAAAAATTACCAAAATTTCACCACAGTGTCTTAAAGCCTTAAAAGTATTGCACACCACATTTCAGAGCTTTAACCCTTAAAATAACGGAACCGGAGCCGTTTTTCAATTTAACCCCTATACAGTCCCAGATATAGTCTTTGCTAAGACCCAACCAAGCCCTGAGGGGAATACGATACCAAATGACGCCTTCTAAAAGCTTTTTTAGAGATTCTTAGATCCTCACACATGCATCTGTATGCCCTGCTCTCAAAAAACAACTGCGCATTAATGGCGCGAAAATGAGGCTCAGTCTATGACTAGAAAGGCCCCCTGACTGAAAAAGGTGTCCAATACAGTGCCTGCCGTTTTATAAACGTTCCCCAAGATTATAATGACAATTGTTAGCCTAAATCTGAATAATATGCACAAATAAAGCAATCGATTTAGCCCATAAAAATGTCTACCAGTTTTTTTAGCCCATAATAAGCCCTTTATTCTGTTTGTTTTTGACTAAGAAAATGGCTTACCGGTCCCCATGAGGGGAAATGACAGCCTTCCAGCATTACACAGTCTTGTTAGAAATATGGTTAGTCATACCTTAAGCAGAAAAGTCTGCTAACTGTTTCCCCCAACTGAAGTTACTTCATCTCAACAGTCCTATGTGGAAACAGCAACCGATTTTAGTTACTGTCTGCTAAAATCATCTTCCTCTTACAAACAGAAATCTTCATCCTTTTCTGTTTCAGAGTAAATAGTACATACCAGCACTATTTTAAAATAACAAACACTTGATAGAAGAATAAAAACTACATTTAAACACCAAAAAACTCTTAACCATCTCCGTGGAGATGTTGCCTGTGCAACGGCAAAGAGAATGACTGGGGTGGGCGGAGCCTAGGAGGGATCATGTGACCAGCTTTGCTGGGACTCTTTGCCATTTCCTGTTGGGGAAGAGAATATCCCACAAGTAAGGATGACGCCGTGGACTGGACACACCAATGTTGGAGAAACATAATTTATGTATGAACTTACCTGATAAATTCGTTTCTTGTATATTGGCAAGAGTCCATGAGCTAGTGACGTATGGGATATACAATCCTACCAGGAGAGGCAAAGTTTCCCAAACCTCAAAATGCCTATAAATACACCCCCTCACCACACCCACAATTCAGTTTAACGAATAGCCAAGTAGTGGGGAGATAAAGAAAGGAGTAAAAAGCATCAACAAAGGAATTTGGAAATAATTGTGCTTTATACAAAAAAATTATAACCACCATAAAAAAGGGTGGGCCTCATGGACTCTTGCCAATATGAAAGAAATGAATTTATCAGGTAAGTTCTTACATAAATTAGGTTTTCTTTCATGTAATTGGCAAGAGTCCATGAGCTAGTGACATATGGTATAGCAATACCCAAGATGTGGAACTCCACGCAAGAGTCTCTAGAGAGGGAGGGATAAAACAAAAACATAATTTATGCTTACCTGATAAATGTATTTCTCTTGTGATGTATCGAGTCCACGGATTCATCCTTACTTGTGGGATATTCTCCTCCCCTACAGGAAGTGACAAAGAGAGCACCCACAGCAGAGCTGTCTATATAGCTCCCCCCTTAGCTCCACCCCCCAGTCATTCGACCGAAGGCTAGGAAGAAAAAGGAGAAACTATAGGGTGCAGTGGTGACTGAAAGTTTTAAAATAAAAATATATATGCCTGTCTTAAAAAACAGGGCGGGCCGTGGACGCGATACATCACAAGAGAAATAAATTTATCAGGTAAGCATAAATTATGTTTTCTCTTGTAAGATGTATCGAGTCCATGGATTCATCCTTACTTGTGGGATACCAATAGCAAAGCTTTAGGACACGGATGAAGGGAGGGACAAGGCAGGAACGTAAACAGAAGGCACCACTGCCTGTAAGACCTTTCTCCCAAAAATTAGCTTCCGAGGAAGCAAAAGTATCAAATTTGTAGAATTTAGAAAAAGTATGAAGCGAAGACCAAGTTGCCGCCTTGCAAATCTGTTCAACAGAAGCCTCATTTTTAAATGCCCATGTGGAAGCTACCGCTCTAGTAGAGTGAGCTGTAATCCTTTCAGGAGGCTGCTGGCCAGCAGTCTCATAAGTTAAACGGATTATGCTTCTCAGCCAAAAAGAAAGAGAAGTTGCCGAAGCCTTGTGGCCTCTCCTCTTTCCAGAGTAGACAACAAACAAGGCAGATGTTTGACAAAAATCCTTAGTTGCTTGTAAGTAGAACTTTAAAGCACGAACCACATCCAGATTGTGCAACAACCGTTCCTTCTTGGAAGAAGGAATTTGGACACAGAGAAGGAACAACAATTTCCTGATTGATATTTCTATTGGAAACAACCTTAGGAAGAAAACCTGGCTTGGTACGTAACACCACCTTATCCGCATGGAAAATCAGATAGGGTGAATCACACTGCAAAGCAGATAGCTCTGAAACTCTTTGGGCTGAAGAGATAGCAACTAGAAACAAAACTTTCCAAGATAAAAGTTTGATATCTAATGAATGCATAGGTTCAAACGGAACCCCTTGAAGAACTATAAGAACTAAATTTAAACTCCATGGCAGAGCAACTGGTTTAAATACCGGCTTGATTCTGACTAAAGCCTGACAAAACGCCCGAACGTCTGGAACATCTGCCAGACGCTTGTGAAAGAGAATAGATAGAGCAGATATCTGTCCTTTTAAAGAACTAGCTGATAATCCCTTTTCCAATCCTTCTTGGAGAAAAGATAGAATCCTAGGAATCTTGACCCTACTCCATGAGAAACCCTTGGAATTACACCAATGAAGATATTTACACCATATCTTGTGATAGATCTTCCTGGTGACAGGCTTCCTAGCCTGGATCAAGGTATCAATAACAGACTCAGAAAAACCACGCTTTGATAAGATCAAGCGTTCAATCTCCATGCAGTCAGGCGTAGAGAAGTTAGATTTGAGTGTTGAATGGACCCTGGATTAGAAGGTCCTGTCTCAATGGCAGAGGCCATGGTGGGCAGGATGACATGTCCACAAGATCTGCATACCAAGTCCTGCGAGGCCACGCAGGAGCAATTCAAATCACAGAAGCTTTCTCCTGCTTGATTCTGGCAATCAGACGCGGGAGAAGAGGAAACGGTGAAAACACATAAGCCAGGCTGAAGGACCAGGGCGCAGCTAGGGCATCTACTAGTGCTTGAAACCTCCAACATTGCCAGGGGGCTCCTTGTTCCCCCCTGATGGTTGATATAGGCTACAGTCGTGATGTTGTCCGACTGAAATCTGATGAACCTGACCGCAGCCAGTTGAGGCCATGCCTGAAGAGCATTGAATATTGCTCTTAGTTCCAGAATGTTTATCGGGAGGAGGGCCTCCTCCTGAGTCCACAAACCCTGAGCTTTCAGGGAGTTCCAGACTGCGCCCCAGCCCAAAAGGCTGGCATCTGGTGTCACTATAGTCCACTCTGGCCTGCGGAAGCTCATTCCCCTGGACAGATGGACCCGAGATAACCACCAGAGAAGAGAATCCCTGGTCTCTTGATCCAGATTTAGCAGAGGAGACAAATCTGTGTAGTCCCCATTCCACTGATTGAGCATGCAAAGTTGCAGTGGTCTGAGATGTAGGCGGGCAAACGGAACTATGTCCATTGCCGCTACCATTAGGCCGATTACTTCCATACACTGAGCCACTGACGGCCGAGAAATGGAATGAAGAGCACAGCAGGAAGTTAGAAGCTTTGATATCCTGACCTCTGTCAGAAAAATTTTCATTTCTACTGAATCTATCCTAATCCCTAGGAAAGAAACTCTTGTGAGAGGGGAGAGAGAACTCTTTTCTCTGTTCACCTTCCACCCGTGAGACCTCAGAAAGGCCAGAACAATGTCCGTATGGGACTTGGCGATTTGAAAAGTCGACGCCTGGATCAAGATGTCGTCTAGGTAAGGAGCCACTGCTATGCTCCGCGGCCTTAGGACCGCCAGTAGGGACCCTAGAACCTTCGTAAAGATTCTTGGCGCAGTGGCTAACCCGAAGGGAAGAGCCACAAACTGGTAATGCCTGTCTAGGAAGGCGAACCTGAGGAACTGATGATGATTTCTGTGAATCGGAATGTGCAGATAAGCATCCTTTAAGTCCACAGTAGTCATATATTGAACCTCCTGGATCATAGGAAGAATGGTTCGGATTGTCTCCATCTTGAAGGATGGGACCCTGAGGAATTTGTTTAGGATCTTGAGATCCAAGATTGGTCTGAAAGTTCCCTCTTTTTTGGGAACTATAAATAGGTTTGAATAGAAACCCTGCCCCTGTTCCTCCCTTGGAACTGGGTGGATCACTCCCATAACCAGTAGGTCTTGAACGCAATGTTAGAATGCCTCTCTTTTTATCTGGTTTGCAGATAGTTGTGAGAGATGAAATCTCCCCTTTGGTGATGAACCTTTGAATTCGAGAAGATATCCCTGGGAAGCGATCTCCACTGCCCAGGGATCCTGAAGTCTCTTACCCAAGCCTGGACGAAGAGAGAAAGTCTGCCCCCCACTAGATCCGGTCCTGGATCGGGGGCTACTCCTTCATGCTGTCTTAGAGACAGTAGCTGGATTTTTAGCCTGTTTCCCCTTGTTCCAAGCCTGGTTAGGTCTCCAGACTGGCTTGGACTGGGCAAAATTTCCCTCTTGTTTTGTACTAAGGGAAGCGGAAGCCGCGCTACTCCTGAAGTTTTGAAAGGAGCGAAAATTAGTCTGTCTGGTCCTTAACTTATTAGCCTTATCCTGGAGAAGGGCGTGACCTTTTCCCCCAGTAATATCAGAAATTATCTCCTTCAGATCAGGCCCGAATAGGGTCTTTCCTTTGAAGGGGATGTTAAGAAGCTTAGACTTTGATGAAACATCTGCTGAACAGGACTTAAGCCATAGCGCCCTACGCGCCATGATGGCAAAACCTGAATTTTTAGCCGCAAGTTTAGTTAACTGAAACACGGCGTCTGAAATAAAGGAATTAGCCAGTTTAAGAGCTTTAATCCTGTCTAAAATCTCATCCCACGGAGTCTCCACTTGTAGAGCCTCTTCTAGAGACTCGAATCAAAAGGCCGCTGCAGCCGTAACTGGAGCAATGCATGCGAGAGGCTGGAGAAGAAAACCTTGATGTAAGAAAATTTTCTTTAGGAGACCCTCCAATTTTTTATCCATAGGATCTTTGAAAGCACAACTGTCTTCAATCGGAATAGTTGTACGCTTAGCTAAAGTAGAAATAGCTCCCTCCACCTTTTAGGGACCGTTTGCCACGAGTCCCGCATGGCGTCAGCTATGGGGAACATCTTTTTAAACATAGGAGGGGGAGAGAACGGTATACCTGGCCTATCCCATTCCTTAGTTATAATTTCCGAAAACCTTTTAGGGACTGGGAAAACATCAGTGTAAACAGGCACTGCAAAGTATTTGTCCATTTTACACAACTTCTCTGGTACCACAATGGGGTCACAATCATCCAGAGTCGTTAAGACCTCCCTAAGCAATAAACGGAGGTGTTCAAGCTTAAATTTAAATGTTGTCATGTCAGAGTCTGGCTGAAGTAATAACTTCCCTAAATCTGAAATGTCACCCTCAGATATCAAATCCCTTGCGCCAACTTCGGAACATTGTGAGGGCATATCGGACATATCTACTAAAGCGTCAGAAAGCTCTGTATTTGTTCTAGCCCCAGAGCTGTCTCGCTTTCCTTGTAAACCTGGCAGTTTAGACAACACCTCTGTGAGAGTAGAACTCATAACTGCCGCTATGTCTCGTAAAGTAAAAGAATTAGACGCGCTAGAAGCATTTGGCGTCATTTGTGCGGGTGTTACAGGTTCTGACCCATGGGGAGAGCTAGATGGCATAATCTCCCTTCTTACAGTCTGAGAATCCTCTGGTGATATATTTTTTAAAGCCACAATATGGCCTTTGTAACTTATAGATAGTTCAGTACAAGTGGTACACATTCTAAGAGGGGGTTCGACAGTGGCTTCTAAACATATTGAACAGGTAGATTCTTCTATGTCAGACATGTTTAACAGACTAGCAAAGACACAAGCAAGCTTGGAAAACACTTTATTAAAGTAAAAAACAGCAATTTCATCAAACCGGTACTGTACCTTTAAGAGAAAAAAAGTAGCACTTAAACTGCAAAACAGTGAAAAAAAAGCAGTAAACTCTTCGAAAATTTTTACAGTGTGTATATGAGACCAAGGTAATATTGCACCCACTTGCAAATGGATGATTAACCCTTTGGCCCCCAAACCGGATTGAAAAAACGTCTACCACCGGTACAAACCGCTAAACACCTCGCCACAGCTCTGCTGTGGCGCCTACCTGCCCTTAGGGACGAACAGGAATGGAAGAAACCCTCTTTAGTGGTCCTCAGATACAGAAGGACTCCTCTAGAGAAGCTTGATGTCTTAGAAGGAAAGCAACTGCGCAACTGAGGCGCGAAAACAGGCCCCTCCCACCACACTCAATGTCAGAGGGGCCTTAAAAAAACACTCCTAGGAGTTTCTGAAAAAGCCATGTGGACAAGTAAACCCCAAAAAACAGAATTTATGCTTACCTGATAAATTACTTTCTCCAACGGTGTGTCCGGTCCACGGCGTCATCCTTACTTGTGGGATATTCTCCTCCCCAACAGGAAATGGCAAAGAGCCCAGCAAAGCTGGCCATATAGTCCCTCCTAGGCTCCGCCTACCCCAGTCATTCGACCGACGGACAGGAGGAAATATATATAGGAGAAACCATATGGTACCGTGGTGACTGTAGTTAGAGAAAATAAGTCATCAGACCTGATTAAAAAACCAGGGCGGGCCGTGGACCGGACACACCGTTGGAGAAAGTAATTTATCAGGTAAGCATAAATTCTGTTTTCTCCAACATAGGTGTGTCCGGTCCACGGCGTCATCCTTACTTGTGGGAACCAATACCAAAGCTTTAGGACACGGATGAAGGGAGGGAGCAAATCAGGTCACCTAAACAGAAGGCACCACGGCTTGCAAAACCTTTCTCCCAAAAATAGCCTCCGAAGAAGCAAAAGTATCAAATTTGTAAAATTTGGCAAAAGTGTGCAGTGAAGACCAAGTCGCTGCCTTACATATCTGGTCAACAGAAGCCTCGTTCTTGAAGGCCCATGTGGAAGCCACAGCCCTAGTGGAGTGAGCTGTGATACTTTCAGGAGGCTGCCGTCCGGCAGTCTCATAAGCCAATCTGATAATGCTTTTAAGCCAAAAAGAAAGAGAGGTAGAAGTTGCTTTTTGACCTCTCCTTTTACCAGAATAAACAACAAACAAAGAAGATGTTTGTCTGAAATCTTTAGTAGCCTCTAAATAGAATTTTAGAGCACGGACTACGTCCAAATTGTGTAACAAACGTTCCTTCTTTGAAACTGGATTCGGACACAAAGAAGGTACAACTATCTCCTGGTTAATATTTTTGTTAGAAACAACTTTAGGAAGAAAACCAGGCTTAGTACGCAAAACCACCTTATCTGCATGGAAAACCAGATAAGGAGGAGAACACTGCAGAGCAGATAACTCAGAAACTCTTCTAGCAGAAGAGATTGCAACCAAAAACAAAACTTTCCAAGATAATAACTTAATATCTACGGAATGTAAGGGTTCAAACGGAACCCCTTGAAGAACTGAAAGAACTAGATTAAGACTCCAGGGAGGAGTCAAAGGTCTGTAAACAGGCTTGATTCTAACCAGAGCCTGAACAAACGCTTGAACGTCTGGCACAGCTGCCAGCCTTTTGTGAAGTAAAACAGGTAAAGCAGAGATCTGTCCCTTCAGAGAACTTGCAGATAATCCTTTCTCCAAACCTTCTTGGAGAAAGGAAAGAATCTTAGGAATTTTTATCTTGTTCCATTGGAATCCTTTAGATTCACACCAACAGATATATTTTTACCATATTTTATGGTAAATTTTTCTAGTTACAGGCTTTCTAGCCTGAATAAGAGTATCTATTACAGAATCTGAAAACCCACACTTTGATAAAATCAAGCGTTCAGTCTCCAAGCAGTCAGTTGGAGGGAAACCAGATTCGGATGTTCGAATGGACCTTGAACAAGAAGGTCCTGTTTCAAAGGTAGCTTCCATGGTGGAGCCGATGACATATTCACCAGGTCTGCATACCAAGTCCTGCGTGGCCACGCAGGAACTATCAAGATCACCGAAGCCCTCTCCTGATTGATCCTGGCTACCAGCCTGGGAATGAGAGGAAACGGTGGGAATACATAAGCTAGGTTGAAGATCCAAGGTGCTACTATTGTATCCACTAGAATAGCCTTGGGATCCCTGGATTTGGACCCGTAACAAGGGACCTTGAAGTTCTGACGAGAGGCCATCAGATCCATGTCTGGAATGCCCCATAATTGAGTTATTTGGGCAAAGATTTCCGGATGGAGTTCCCACTCCCCCGGATGTTCCTCCATCGCCAGGGAACTCCTTGTTCCCCCCTGATGGTTGATATAAGCAACAGTCGTCATGTTGTCTGATTGAAACCTTATGAATTTGGCCTTTGCTAGATGAGGCCAAGCTTTGAGAGCATTGAATATCGATCTCAGTTCCAGAATGTTTATCGGGAGAAGAGATTCTTCCCGAGACCATAGACCCTGAGCTTTCAGGGGTTCCCAGACCGCGCCCCAGCCCACCAGACTGGCGTCGGTCGTGACAATGACCCACTCTGGTCTGCGGAAGCTCATTCCCTGTGACAGTTTGTCCAGGATCAGCCACCAACGGAGTGAATCTCTGGTCCTTTGATCTACTTGAATCGTCGGAGACAAGTCTGTATAATCCCCATTCCACTGTCTAAGCATGCACAGTTGTAATGGTCTTAGATGAATTCGAGCAAAAGGAACTATGTCCATTGCTGCAACCATCAATCCTATTACTTCCATGCACTGCGCTATGGAAGGATGAAGAACAGAATGAAGTACTTGACAAGAGCTTAGAAGTTTTGATTTTCTGACCTCTGTCAGAAAAATCCTCATTTCTAAGGAATCTATTATTGTTCCCAAGAAGGGAACTCTTGTTGAAAGGGGACAGAGAACTTTTTCCTATGTTCACTTTCCATCCGTGAGATCTGAGAAAGGCTAGGACGACGTCCTTATGGGCCTTTGCTTTTGACAGAGACGACGCTTGAATCAGGATGTCGTCCAGGTAAGGTACTACTGCAATGCCCCTTGGCCTTAGAACCGCTAGAAGGGACCCTAGTACCTTTGTGAAAATTCTCGGAGCAGTGGCTAATCCGAATGGAAGTGCCACAAACTGGTAATGCTTGTCCAGAAAAGCGAACCTTAGGAACTGATGATGTTCCTTGTGGATAGGAATATGTAGGTACGCATCCTTTAAATCCACCGTGGTCATAAATTGACCTTCCTGGATGGTAGGGAGGATCGTTCGAATGGTTTCCATTTTGAACGATGGAACCCTGAGAAATTTGTTTAGTATCTTGAGATCTAAAATTGGTCTGAATGTTCCCTCTTTTTTGGGAACTATGAACAGGTTGGAGTAAAACCCCATCCCTTGTTCTCCTAATGGAACTGGATGAATTACTCCCATTTTTAACAGGCCTTCTACACAATGTAAGAATGCCTGTCTTTTTATTTGGTTTGAAGACAATTGAGACCTGTGGAACCTTCCCCTTGGGGGTAGTTCCTTGAATTCCAGGAGATAACCCTGAGAAACTATTTCTAGTGCCCAAGGATCCTGAACATCTCTTGCCCAAGCCTGAGCAAAGAGAGAAAGTCTGCCCCCCACCAGATCCGGTCCCGGATCGGGGGCCATCCCTTCATGCTGTTTTGGTAGCAGTGGCAGGCTTCTTGGCCTGCTTACCCTTGTTCCAGCCTTGCATCGGTCTCCAGGCTGGTTTGGGTTGAGAAGTATTACCCTCTTGCTTAGAGGATGTAGAATTTGAGGCTGGTCCGTTTCTGCGAAAGGGACGAAAATTAGGCTTATTTTTAGCCTTAAAAGACCTATCCTGAGGAAGGGCGTGGCCCTTTCCCCCGGTGATGTCTGAAATAATCTCTTTCGAATCAGGACCAAACAGTGTTTTACCCTTGAAAGGGATGTTAAGCAATTTTGTCTTGGAAGACACATCCGCTGACCAAGACTTTAGCCAAAGCGCTCTGCGCGCCACGATAGCAAACCCTGAATTTTTCGCCGCTAATCTAGCTAATTGCAAAGCGGCATCTAAAATAAAAGAGTTAGCCAATTTAAGTGCTTGAACTCTGTCCATAACCTCCTCATACGAAGATTCTTTATTGAGCGACTTTTCTAGTTCTTCGAACCAGAAACACGCAGCTGTAGTGACAGGAACAATGCATGAAATTGGTTGTAGAAGGTAACCTTGCTGAACAAACATCTTTTTAAGCAAACCCTCTAATTTTTTATCCATAGGATCTTTGAAAGCACAACTATCTTCTATAGGAATAGTAGTGCGTTTGTTTAGAGTAGAAACCGCCCCCTCGACCTTGGGGACTGTCTGCCATAAGTCCTTTCTGGGGTCGACTATAGGAAATAATTTCTTAAATATAGGGGGAGGAACAAAAGGTATGCCGGGCCTTTCCCACTCCTTATTTACTATGTCCGCCACCCGCTTGGGTATAGGAAAAGCACCGGGGGGCACCGGAACCTCTAGGAACTTGTCCATCTTACATAATTTCTCTGGAATGACCAAATTGTCACAATCATCCAGAGTAGATAATACCTCCTTAAGCAATGCGCGGAGATGTTCTAATTTAAATTTAAATGTTACAACATCAGATTCAGCTTGTTGAGAAATTTTCCCTGAATCTGAAATTTCTCCCTCAGACAAACCCTCCCTCCTGGCCCCTTCAGATTGGTGTGAGGGTATGTCAGAACAGTTATCATCAGCGTCCTCTTGCTCTTCAGTGTTTAAAACAGAGCAATCGCGCTTTCTCTGATAAGTAGGCATTTTGGATAAAATGTTTGCAATAGAATTATCCATTACAGCCGTTAATTGTTGCATGGTAATAAGTATTGGCGCACTAGATGTACTAGGGGCCTCTTGTGTGGGCAAAACTGGTGTAGACACAGAAGGGGATGATGCAGTACCATGCTTACTCCCCTCATTTGAGGAATCATCTTGGGCAATATCATTATCTATGGCATTATTGTCCCTACTTTGTTTGGACACTATGTCACAATTATCACATATATTTAAATGGGGAGAAACCTTGGCTTTCATACATATAGAACATCGTTTATCTGATGGTTCAGACATGTTAAACAGGCTTAAACTTGTCAACAAAGCACAAAAAACGTTTTACAATAAAACCGTTACTGTCACTTTAAATTTTAAACTGAACACACTTTATTACTGAATATGTGAAAAAGTATGAAGGAATTGTTCAAAATTCACCAAAATTTCACCACAGTGTCTTAAAGCCTTAAAAGTATTGCACACCAAATTTGAAAGCTTTAACCCTTAAAATAACGGAACCGGAGCCGTTTTTACATTTAACCCCTATACAGTCCCAGGTATCTGCTTTGCTGAGACCCAACCAAGCCCAGAGGGGAATACGATACCAAATGATGCCTTCTATAAGCTTTTTCAGTGGTTCTTAGCTCCTCACACATGCATCTGCATGCCTTGCTTTCCAAAAACAACTGCGCATTAGTGGCGCGAAAATGAGGCTCTGCCTATGACTAGAAAAGGCCCCCAGTGAAAAAGGTGTCCAATACCCGTTTTTTTAAAACAATCCCCAAGATTATAATAACTATTAATAGTTATAATCTGCCAAATATGCTTAGTAAAGTAATCGTTTTAGCCCAGAAAAATGTCTACCAGTTTTTTAAGCCCTTATGAAGCCCTTTATTCTTTTACTTAAACTAAGAAAATGGCTTACCGGTCCCCATAGGGAAAATGACAGCCTTCCAGCATTACAAAGTCTTGTTAGAAATGTGGCCAGTCATACCTCAAGCAGAAAAGTCTGCAAACTGTTTCCCCCAACTGAAGTTACTTCATCTCAACAGTCCTGTGTGGAAACAGCAATCGATTTTAGTAACGTTTGCTAAAATCATCTTCCTCTTACAAACAGAAATCTTCATCTCTTTTCTGTTTCAGAGTAAATAGTACATACCAGCACTATTTTAAAATAACAAACACTTGATTGAAGGATAAAAACTACATTTAAACACCAAAAAACTCTTAGCCATCTCCGTGGAGATGTTGCCTGTGCAACGGCAAAGAGAATGACTGGGGTAGGCGGAGCCTAGGAGGGACTATATGGCCAGCTTTGCTGGGCTCTTTGCCATTTCCTGTTGGGGAGGAGAATATCCCACAAGTAAGGATGACGCCGTGGACCGGACACACCTATGTTGGAGAAACAAAGTTTAAACCCTCTCAAAAAACGATCTTCATGTGCAAAAAGAAAACGTTTTTATCACTAGAAACAAATAAAATGAGTATTACCCAACCTTGCAAGCTTGATCCCAGTCATTATTAAATCCCTGCATCTAGCTTACCTCATTTCCAAAAAAGATCTGTCAGCATTTTCTAGACTTTATCATCTCTCTAGAAACAATTATACTGAACATACCTCAAAGCAGGCAATCGGCAGGCTGTTCCCCCAGCTGAAGTTTTCCCATACTCTTCAGTTATGTGTGAGAACAGCAATGGACCTTAGTTACAATCCGCTAAGATCATTATCCTCCAGGCAGAATTCTTCTTCTAATTTCTGCCTGAGAGCAAACGCCGGTACCGTTTAAAATAACAAACTCTTGACTGAAGATGAAAACTACACTAAATCACCACATATCTCTTTATACTTCCTATCTTGTTGAGAGCTTGCAAAGAGAATGACTGGAGGTGGGGGTTAGGGGAGGAGCTATATAGACAGCTCTGCTGTGGGTGTCCTCTTTGCAACTTCCTGTTGGGAAGGAGAATATCTCACAAGTAATGGATGAACCCGTGGACTGGATACACCTTACAAGAGAAAGATGTTTATATTACCCAAATATGAAACTGACAGTCTGCAGAAGGAAATACATGAACCTGACTCATGGCAAATATAAGTACAATACATATATTTAGAACTTTATATAAATGCATAAAGTGCCAAACCATAGCTGAGGTGTCTTAAGTAATAAAAAAACATACTTACCAAAAGACAGACACCCATCCACATATAGCAGATAGCCAAACCAGTACAGAAACAGTTATCAGTAGAGGTAATGGTAAAAGGGAGGTAGGAGATGAATCTCTACGACCGATAACAGAGAACCCATGAAATAGACCCCCGTTAGAGAAATCATCGTATTCAATAAGTGATACTCCCTTCACGTCCCTCTGACATTCGCTGTACTCTGAGAGGAATCGGGCTTCAACAATGCTGAGAAGTGCATATCAACGTAGAAATCTTAGCACAAACTTACTTCACCACCTCCATAGGAGGCAAAGTTTGTAAAACTGAATTGTGGGTGTGGTGAGGGGTGTATTTATAGGCATTTTGAGGTTTGGGAAACTTTGCCCCTCCTGGTAGGATTGTATATCCCATATGTCACTAGCTCATGGACTCAAGCCAATTACATGAAAGAAATTTGGCTATTGAAAAACAATTGCAGCAAAAAAAAGGTAAATTAGTTTTAAAAATCTTTAGATATGTTCTTCAAAAGAAAGACAACATAAATGTATTTTAATTACAAATGGTATTTACTGTGCCTTTAACTTCAAAATGAATTTTCTTTTTCCGTATGTAAAATAAAAACTCAGTGTAGTGCTAATAAAATAAGGACATTTTTTGGTTATATGGAAATGTTTCTTGGAATTGATTTATTTTCATGACATTGTATAATATACAAAACCAGAACAGTGTCTGGAAATTTATAAAATAAAAAAGAGAGGAGACCCTAAGTAAGTGAGGAATAAAATACTGAGAAATGAGAAGCCTGAACTATTTATCTGTCAAACCACAATATAGGGATCTACTAATATATATTGATACAAATAGAATTCTATAATCTAATAACATTCAATAGCAAAATGCAGACATTTGGGGGGGGACTGGAACACATTGTAAAGATCCAGATAGATATGTTCCCAGTACAAAGAGGTAATCCTGTTTATCAAATAAAGTTATCCTAGGTATATTGGCTAAAAAAAAACAACAAAAAAACACATCACTAGTTTGCTTTGGCTCGCTTTCTCATATTAAAAAAATAAAAATATATTGTTAAAACCTAGCAGTAGTGTTGATAAAGTGTACACAATGTACAATTCTTTTACTAGCACACACAAGCAGATATTCAGCACTACTTCTAGGACAACAAATATGGCAGAATTTCAGCCTCTTCCAGGTTCAGCACAAGAGAATAAAGTCCAGTTAATTTGATCATTCCATGTGAAAGGTGAGACGTAAATCCTGTTCTGTTTGTGGTGCATAAGGACTGGGAGTTGTACAGGTCTATGTTACCTTTCTCCTCTAATAGCTGCCACTCACCTCCCCTCCAATCCACCATAACATACCCATATGGCTAAAATTATAGAATCGGTTCTGCCTAAACCTAAATATAAATGGCATATCTGTATAATGTTATATACATTATTTGTTCTATAGATAGTCTTTTCATGTTGTTTTTAGTCACTTGCATCACTCTCTTCCCTGCCCCCTCGATCCAATTCCCTTTCCAAGCTGTCTGCAGAGTCTGTTCTCCTCTCTTGCTTTGGACTTGTAACCTTTTCATCTCCTCTTGCTTTGCCTATGTTATCATATAGCTGTTCATGTTCATATTTCCATTTTTGAAACAGAGCAGAGGTAAGATATGGATTATCCAGGACTTGATTGAGGGCCTCAAGTTCTGATTCCTTGGCCTGTAAAGAAACAAAGGATCAGTGTGAAATGGAATTACAGAAAGGAGATGGAGAAATCATAAAAGAGAAGAAAGATGGAACAAAGTATATGAAGAAGCAAAAACAAACAGGCATATCAGGTTTAAATAAAACATGAGTGGTAATAAAGAAAACATTAATACATAGTAAATTAAAGAAGAGTAGTTGACTTTGAAAGATGGTAGTGGAGAATTCAGTAACATACTAAGAATCTCCCCTCATTTTTTTAGCTTCTATTCCTGCATTTTGCCATCTCTATTACCTTTAAAGTGCTTTGAAGTGCTCGCAGTGAGTGAGCTCTGCGGTTTATGTCAGGATTTTTATTTCTTTTGATGAATGATTTTCTGTATTCATCTCGAGTCATTGTAGTCTTTGCCCCAATAAGAGACACACCACCTTGTTTCAGGCAGGAGATAAGCGACTCCAAACTGTCATCTGTCAAACAGGGGAAATGCTTTTAACATAACAAAGCCGCTGCTAGAACGTTATAAAGTACTGTAATTTATGTAAGAGTTTACCAAAATACACAGAAAGAGAAGTGCTCAACCAGGAAGCGGCTCAACAGTTTGTTCTTTGGCAGGTCACCACCTAGTAGCAGCTTCTCTTAGCTAAACTGTGCTATATACATAGAACGTTCCTTAAGTATATCAGGTTGATTCCTACTATAATGGACTATGAAGTTCTAAAATATCAAGCAATCATTCCCTGAACAAGGAACATGGCAACCCCAGACTTGTCAGTGAGTGCATCACACTTACTCTAGGCACATTGGGTCTCCCTCCATCACCCATAGGAAGACTTTTCCCAGGGTCATAATAAACATATACACCTACAAAGAAGTGTTCAACCAGGAACCAACAACAGCTCAGTAGCTTGTTCCTTGTTGGGTCACTACCTGGAAGAAGCCTTTTTTAGCTTAATTGTACTTTTTACAGATGAAAATTTTCCTGAAGAATATCAGTCTTATCCCATCTAAAAAGGATTGTTGAGCCCCGAAATACCAGGCAATCCTCTGAACAAGCTATTACACTTAGGGAAGTCCCATGAGGGTGGTGGGGGGAAACCATAAACCAAATGTGGACCTGTTGCCCAATGTGCCTAGAGGGATATGGCTGCACATCACTGACAAGGCTCACACTAGACCAAAATGTATATTTGGGGTTTGCAATGTCTCTTGTTTAGAGAAGTTGCCTGGTATTTTGGGTCTAGATTGTACTTTATACATTTTACTGCAGGAACATTTCTCTTTGTAAAAGGCACATGCTGGGCAACAAGAGGCTGCTCTTGGGGTGGTAACTAGCCAAAGAAAAAAAGCTATTATGCTGTTGTCTGTTCCCTGGTTTGAGTGCTTTTCTTTTGTGTATGCAAGAGTGTACCACTATCTAGATAGTTCCTTCGAAAAAACAAAGTTTAGAGCAGTCACCTTTAGTCTTAATCCATATACCAGATTTATACTTAATAAATTAACTTCACGTTACAAGCAGTACTGGTTGGTAGATTGCCTCTGATCATTTGGGGTGATAGAAACTATATATACAAACAAATTAAATAAATGAGAGCAACAAAAATAACATCCAATTGATGATCTAGATACAATGCTATTGCCAGTGTTTTATTTGCAAGTATCATAACGATATTCAAATTTAGCCGATTATATTCTTATATATAAATATTTGTTTGTATGTACCTGCTAGTTTTTTGTCTATGTGTATTCTTTGGAACAGAGTGGCTCTTGCTGTTTTTTATGAGGCTTAATATGGGGTTGATGGGTAAGGTTTACTAGTTGTAGTTGTGTAGTAGTTTTTTGCTACATATTTAATAATTTAAAACTCAGTGCACCTTGGTCTCCACATTTTTTTTACTGTGGGGCCTTGTCCATAGCCTAATACATTCCTTACTAGCTGGTACAACTTTGTGTGTGTATATATATATATATATATATATAATACATTCCTTACTAGCTGGTACAACTTTGTGTGTATATATATATATATATATATATAATACATTCCTTACTAGCTGGTACAACTTTGTGTGTGTATATATATATATATATATATATATATATATATAAAATACATTCCTTACTAGCTGGTACAACTTTGTGTGTATATATATATATATATATATATATATATATATAATACATTCCTTACTAGCTGGTACAACTTTGTGTATATATATATATATATATATATATATATATATATATATAATACATTCCTTACTAGCTGGTACAACTTTGTGTGTATATATATATATATATATATATATATATATATAATATATATATATTTATATTTATATATTATATTATATATATATATATATATATATATATATATATGTGTGTGTTTGTGTGTTTGAACAATCTGATTGGCTGACCTTATCTCTTTTCATTTCTAAATAGCAAAAAGGGTAAATGGATAATTCTCTTTAAAAATAAGATAAACAAACATATTAACTTGTTTAGGCTATTTCTTAATAAAATCACAGGCAAAATGTGAAACTCTTATTTCTACATGGCAGAATCAGTTCCCCTATGTGTATGCAAAGACATCTATATGTTTTTAAGCAACAGCATGACATGGCATATTTCTGATATGGAAACAGAAGAGCCTAGACAATCAGTATTAATAAACTCACACTACTCCAAATGAGAATAAACAGAAAGAGAATAGATATTTGGAAAAGTGCCCTTGAGCCTTCTGGAAGATTTCTACCTTTTCCAAGATGGCACAAGAATGACAACTGTTATGGGTATGACTGGCTAAAATAATTTTCTGTTTCCCATGCACAAACTTATTACTTTGACTTCCATTGATAAAATGACAGTACATTTGCCATACAAATGACCACATTAATGATTTGTACATTGGAATTTCAGAATTAGGCATACAGAAAGAAACAAACAGCTAAGAAGTTTGTTCTATGGTGAGTTACCACTTACGAGCAGCCTCTTTTAGCCCAATTGTGCTTTTCGCAGAGAAGAACTTTCCTGAAGTATATCAGTCTAATCCTGCCTAGTAGGTTCAGTCCAGCCCCAAAGTACAAGGCAATTATCCTCTGAACAAGGAACATGGCAACCCCAGATGATCGTTTCGGCCTGAGGTGCTACCATATTCTTCTAAGCACGTTGTGCAAGGTGTTCGCATCTGGTTGCTCCATCACCCAGGCTCATGATACAAATGCATACAGAAAGCTAGTTTATGGTGAGTTGCCACATAGGAGCAGCCTCTTTTAGCCCAGTTGTGTGAGGCTACACCTCACTGATGAGGGCCAAAGGAGGGTGAAACGATTATCTGGGGTAGCCATTTCCCTTGTTCAGTGGAGAATTGCCTGGTATTTCGGGGGTTGGACCATACTGATATACTTCAGGAAAAGTAAAATAAAATTAATTACAGTGTTAAATTCAATATTTTTTTAATTTAATGTTATATGCGTATCAAAATAAAGATATTTTTGCAACAAAAAAAAAATATATCAGAAACTTTAGTAAAAATTTCATAAAATTTAGCAAATATTTATAGTTTTAACAAAAGTATCAAAACAAGTTTTGTTCCATAGTGATGATAAAGTAATTTAGTGAATGTCACGACCTATAGGCAAACCTATTTTAATATTGATAAGTTAAGTTGTAGGTGAAACTCAAACCCATAGTATAATCACTCCGTTAACTTATTAAAAACCTAATTTCTTAAAGAATATATAATAATAGGAGTCTGAAGCTGATCAGTATATGTGTTTGTATACAAAATCCTTCATGTAAATGACCTTCAGGTTGAGCCTTGATGGGGCCAGATGCCTGCCCAAGTTCAGCTGCTCCTATATCATCTTTTAGGGAGGGACTCTCAGTCTCCGGCACAGTCTTTGCCTGTGGTTGTATCATCAGTTTTTCTACCTGTCAAATAGAGGGTTATAGAGTTAGTAAGTAAGTAAAGTTAGGTAAAGGGAAATTAGGAGAAGGTTTATTTGCAAAAAAACAATAAAAATGTATGTCTACTCGATAAATTAATTTATTTTATGGTGGTGAGAGACCACGATCCATTACTCCTGGGAATTACTCTTCCTGGCCACTAGGAAGTGGCAAATATTCCCAAACCCCAAGAGCTCTAGAAAACCCCTCCCACCTTACTGGTAACTAGTCTGACCTATAGTCCAGCAAGAAAGGAGGGAAAAGTAATAAGAGCAGTGAAAAAGGAGGTGCAAAAAATAAAAAACTATCCGAAAAATAACAAGTTCAGTGTCGGATTGGCCAAACGGGATGCCAGGATATTTCCTGGTAGGCTAGTGGCATTGAAGGGCCACATGCTGGGCAGCAGGAGCCTTTTGTGCCAGGAGAAAGAGTGAGCCTTGTGAACAGCATAGTGCATCTATTCGAGACTGCTCCATTCCTGGAATACTGAAGGTAACGGGCTGGTAAAAGGCTGAGCGGGGGGGGGGGGGGGGGCAGATGTTGGGCCGGTCTTCAGAAATTTGCAGGGCCAGTTTGATTTCCCAGGCCGGCCCTAAACAGGGTAGAATCTAAAGAGGAGATTGTCACACCTCCAAAAAACCTTATGAATGAAGCACAGCCATAGCTAACTTGTCCTTTTCTAGAACCAGAAATAAAGATCAGACAAGAGGATTGACTGAAATCCTATATAGCTTGGAGGAAAAAAACAAACTACAAAGTACTGACAACATCCAAACTATGACAAAGCCTCTCCATAGAAACCTTAGGACGAAAAGAGGGAACAACCATTTCCAACTTATATTGTCTGAAGACATCACTTTAAGCAAATAATCAAACTTAGTCCTCAAAACTGCCTTATCCTGATGAAAAAGCAAGATTAGAAGGGACACAAGAGAAAGCAGACTCTCCTAGCAGAAAAAAATTGCTACAAGAATCAAAACAGCAAGGCAGCAGAGCTCTAAACCCGACATCAAACAAAAAGACACACACAGGAGAATAGAGTGCAATAAAAAAATGCAATAGCGCGCTTAAAACAGGAAGGGAACGTGTGAATAAACGGCGTGATCAAAAAGACAATAGCGCGCCAAAAAATACCAACAAGCGAAAAAAAACCCGACCTGAGCTATCCCGACTAACCGACGTTCACAAACCTGGCAAACCGATATGCGCAAACTCAAAAAATCTGATGCATGTTAACGTGCTGAAAGAATAAGCACACAAAAAAAAATTAAAGGGGAATAGAGAATTATAATTTTAAAGAAGTTAAAATATAAATATACACACTAAATATTGTCCCAAGGCTACAGAGTACAATAAAGTACAAACGTAAAAGCCTGATAGGCTTAAATAAGTGCCAGAAATATATATAAAAATGTACTTACACGTAGGCACCTTATTATTGGAAGATAAAGTGTTATCCAGAAAGCCAAACCAGTGCTGAAACATAACAGCAGAGGATATGGAATAATATACAGATGACCAAACAGGAGGCGGCAAAGGACAGGTCCCTGCAACACCTGTCTGGGGCATGTGTTACTAAATCCCATAAGGTGTAATTGTGCCACTACCCTATACTCCAATACATCCGTTAAACAACAGTACTCTGAGGGGAAAATGGGCTTCAACTACATCAGGAGCACCTTTATTCTTTACCTACCTCCGTCAGAGGCAAAGACAAGACTGGCTACCAGTAAGGTGGGAGAGGCTTTTATAGAGCTCTTGGAGTATGGTAACCTTTGCCTCCTCCTAGTGGCCAGGAAGTATAGTTCCCAGGAGTGATGGACAATGGAATCTCACCACCTATTTTAAAGAAAATAAATAAAAAAAAGGGCATACCTGTCTTTGCCCTCTAAATTGATCCTCATCTTCTGTCTCACTGTAACACTCTGTGGATAGATAAATATTATGTTATGCATACATAACACAAAAATGGCAGCAATTATCCATTGTATTGGAAAACAAATAAGCCTATACTACTGTATATGCAGATGACTGTAACAGTGCCATGAAAAATAATATATCAACACCAGATTTCACATAGAGGCTCATTTTAGCCACCTGGTCAAACTTGCCCCACTATTAAAAACATGACATAGCGTTAAACACATAGCTTAAGTACTATTTGGGACCCCAGAGCACTGCTGGTCCTGAGCGGAAAGTGCAGCTGATCCAATCAGCAGCGCTAGTCACACAGCTGGGTTGTGCAATTAACTCTGCTGATTGGATCAGCAGCAATTTCCACTCTGGGCCAGAAGTGCTCTACGGCTCCTGAGCAGTATTTTAAATGTGTGTTTAACTTGTTTGTGGGGGTTAAACACATAGACTTTTAGCATAGCTATAGTGATAAAATGACATTTACATTTAAAACATTTTTCTAAATTAAAGAACATTTAATTTTACCACTATAATGGTCCTTTAAATACAGTGGAAGAGTTTTCATTCTTTCAGCATCCTCCCACCTGCAACAACAGATCCCCCTCTTCTCAATAATCACTGTATTTTTGTTATTCTGAAGTTTTGTTTTGTTTTTTTTCTTCCAAATTCTGATTGGTTCATCAAATTAACCAATAAGGATTGGGTATGGGCAAAGTCACTATCAAAATTAACCCTACCCCTCACTTCTGAATTTTCTGGTTTAATAGAAGAAGCTGTCTCAATTTAGAGAGTGAGCCTGCCCATACACAATCCAGAATAATGAACCTGATTAAATAATCAAGATAGTCCAAACATGTTTTAGTTTTTCATATGAGTAAATCCAACGAGAAAGAGAAAAAGAGAGAGATAGAGGGATATAGAGAGAGATAGAGAGATAGATAGAGATAGAGAAAGAGATAGATACAGTAGATAGAGAGATCGATAGATAGAGATAGAGATAGAGATAGAGAGATAGATAGATAGATAGATAGATAGATAGATAGATAGATAGATAGAGACAGAGAGATAGATAGATAGATAGATAGATAGAGAGAGAGAGAGAGAGAGAGAGAGAGGAAAACATCCACAACTTTAAGCCCTGAGTGGAAAGTCACTGGGATACAACATGAGAGACCGGAGTTCAAGACACCATGAAGGTATGACAGTGATTGCATCAACAATTGCGCAATTTCATTTTTCCAACAAGTGTTCACAAAAAAAACTTGATGCCGGCACAAAGAGGTTAAGCGTAATTTCGTTTTTTTTTTGAATGGGGACATTTTATTCTAGTAAGTTGTTTTGCAATGCAGTGGAATGTTCATATTTGTGAATAGGGGGCTGGGCGAGCTGTAGATAATTTTATTTTTGGTGAGCATAATTTAGAGTTAAATGGGGCAGGAATAATCTTAAAGGGATATTAAACACTTTGAGAATGTAATATAAAATGATAAACACACACACACACACACACACATATATATGCACATATATCTGCTATATACTTTCATTATTTATTTTGTCCCCTTTCCTGTAATTCCATTTTAAAATTGTGAGCTTTTCAGTTCCTGTTAGAAATGGAAGTGCAGAACACTGTTATATTCCACACAGCCATTGGCTGCACATTCTAGTGACCTATATATAACTGTCCCTAATTGGCCACAGCAGAGAAGGTAACCTAAGTTACAACATGGCAGCTCCCATTGTTTTATAGAAACTAAAAATGTACACTTATTTTGTCAATATTTAATATAACAGCTAATGAAACTTAAAAAAATACATCCATTTGTTATTCTCAGACTAATATTTTCTTTGAATGCATCATTCTATCTAGCATTTATTTACTGTTTATGTTCCTTTAATATAGGGGACCATTTAATTTTATATCCTCTGCATTAAGTTTTGTATCCCTAGAAACTACTGTATGGCCGCAAAAATCAATTGGAAAAGCTTTACGTTGTCACTGTTATGATATGGCAGCTCTTCCATATGTTGAACTTGTATCCAAAATGGGTTTACTTGAAACAACAAGACAGGTACAATACAATGTGCAGAAGCATTTAAGAAAACAAACAAACAAGGAAACCTCCTGCTAGTAAATATGTAAGCTTCCTGTCTCTATCACTTGACAGTTGGCAATATGAAAAGACAACAACTTACAGAATAATTCAAGATGGTGGTTGGATTGTATGTATATTCCTGTGTGTGATAAGTGTTGATTATATAAAAATGTGGTTGCCTACAGCTTTGTTCTTTCAAGTCTGTTGGTAAGGCAAAAGAAAATCAGATCTCTCACAAGATCCATTATCTTTGAAAAGTAGCCAGTATAGTCACTACCTTCCAAGAACTTTCACAGTAAACTGAGTATCCAAGAAATTATCCTTATCTTGGTTCTTGGTATATGGTATTGCAAGTTCATAACTATAGATCAACTTCCATGTCATTTTTATATGTATGATTAAAGTTTTACTGTCTACATTGATTTGTAATCAGCCACAACTTTAATAAGCTGAAATCTGATTAAAAAAATGACAGGGGATTCATGAAATGACCATTATTAAAATGATATATTTATGGGTGACCTTGTGGTTGTTCATTTCAGAACAATTGAGTACCTTCTTCTTTTTGGTTCCCAACAGATGGAGAAGGCTTGTGTTTCTTGACTGATGCTAGCAAACAGGTCACCCACCTTTTATAGGAGAATAGAAAAATATAAAAGTTAATTTAAAATAAAGATGATATTTTATAGCGTGAAGGAGATGGTTTGAGGAGTATAAATACTAAGGGGAAAAGCAATACAAAACAATTTAATAGTCTAAGAAGAACAGTATCAAGTAAAACAGAACACGGTAGGATATCAAGGACAGAAAAAAAAAGGGCTTTCAAAATGTTGGATTCACTTACTTGCTCATATCAGTCAGGCTGTCTGCAGCAAAGACAAATGGTTTGTAGGTTTGGTGACACAACTGGAACTCACTGAGAAGAGACAAGTATGAAGTTGCCCATTAATACCCAATCACTGCTCGTGCTCTTTTTTTAATTCTCACTTTGCCCCAACCCTCTATCATCCCAGCACCCTTTATATAAACTGGCTCCTGCAGACTCACTATTTCTTTTTAGGATCCTTTGTGCTTTCCAGCTTGTATAAGGAAATATTAACCAGTCCCAGAGCTTTGTCATCCTGAATAAAAAAAGAGATAAAAGAAAATGTGTAGATGGTTACTGATGACAATTAAGTCACTCTGATAAAGACTCACATAACTCTGTGTTTTAATGCAAAATGCAACATATCAGTAACAGCTGGAAGCAAACCTGGTGGTTAACTTGTGGTAGCACTGGTCTTGTGCCCAGCTGCAGTGGAATTGAGCCAACATCACTTTTCCCATTGGAAAATAAGAAACCACTCCAATTGGTTGCATGAAAACACAATCATATGTGTAAATGGTGACTAGTTAAAAACAGAAGAGCAATTATAAAAAATAGGAGAAAAGCGCCCAAGAAAAAATAGACCCTGCTGTTACTGTGAATATCCCCTCCAAGATAAACCAGAATACGGACTAAAGAAAAATGTAAAGTAACAGCTCTATAAGCACGACTCTTACATATATAATAACCAAACTTGGCTAGATATTAATGGGTCAAATCAGTAAAATTTAAAACAAATATACATTTATTATCACATAAATAAGGGGCGTCTCCCTACTAAAATAAATCAACAAGTAAAAAACATAGGGACTCATACATGAAGATGAGTCTAAGGTGTTATACACATAAATAAAATAAAATGGGGTAGCCACAAACAGTGGACACTGCTATTATAGCACTCAAAATAACTGTGGTGACAACAAATAAGTGGATAAGGCTGTACCATCTTTGGTTCCCAAAAAGTACGCTTTATAGGTGTAGCGACGTTAGCATTTGACGTGGAAGAATGTTACCTTTTTGTTTGTTAGAAGAGCTGTGTATACCTCGTTATCTCCTCAGTGGATTTTACCACGTCTAGAGGGATTGCTGGAGGAAAAAAGGCAGTTAATATCTATTCCTTATCTTTGGTGGATATCCTCGCATCCGGGCAGGTTATGCCGCTTGTTGGTGTCCTTGACTGTGATCGAATAACGTGATCTGCCATTGGTGTCATGGTCAAAGGTCGTAGGTATCAGTCTGGGTGTTTGAGCATAACAATAGCGCTATTGTAAAGACTGATGGGAGTTTATCTCTGTCAGTCACTTAGTAGTGGATAAAGAAAAGCATCTTGTATATTGTGGCTGTTGTGCAGAAATCCTGATGGTGCTTGTGTTCACATACACTTCCCTCCATTCAGAATAAGAACTCCTCAGGGTTGGTGTACCTTCAAACACTTGTAATAGTTGTACTGTGGCAAAGCAAAGTAAGGTCCTGGTCAACGCGTTTCACCCACTTGTGGGCTTTATCAAGCCATACATTACTAAATTGCTTTGCTCCTTATCAAGGCCTCCTTCTTTTTCAATTGGTTGATAGATTTTTTCCAAAAGTTAGTTAAAGGTGGTATTTAATAGATTGGGTAGTCTTCGTAAGGTGGAATGTTTGCACTTTTTAGAGCAAGGTTGATGTAAAAGTGGATTAAATTGAAACTTGCAAAGTCTGCTATGTTATGTTATATATATGAACAAAGTATACTTGCAACATTTGTTACAGAACAAATTACATCGGCAACAAGGATGATAAATACATATTTAGTTTGTATTAGATACAAAAAGGAACACTTTATAATTCCACAGTACTTGTTACGCAATTGCTTTAATTTTTTCAGAGGAACTATACTTCATAGCAATGTTATTATAAGTTGTGTCCAATACTTCTATTCTTGGCAATTTATATATTGCACAATGGAAGAATTCTAATAACAAAATACAGATTTTTGGTGACTTATAAAGGGCCCATCTGGTTTGTGTTATAAACTTATATTTGGTATTTATTGTATCATCATTTATTATTGATTTCACTTTATAAAAAAGGTGAGACATCTATCTCAGAATTCAATCCTAAAGGGTGCAGTGTATCCCTTTTATATATAAGTTCTGCCTCTAGTTTAAGCCGTTTATTCTCTAGATTCCATCCTCTCCAATTTGGGCTGACTTTCATGATCCCCCAGTATTTAAAGTATTTAAGGTTGTTTTTGTGAATCTCCCTGAAATAGCTGAACAATTGGGTTTCAAGGGTTTCTCTATCTATGCACGAAATATGCTCCTTTATACGCTCTCTCAGACTCCTGGTAGTTTTGCCTAAATAGATGCTATTGCAAGAGCATTTAATGGTGTAAATAAGCCCCTTTATCCTGACATTTCATGATATCCTTAATTTGTAGTTTATAATTATTAGAGGGTGAAACTAGGAATTTAATTTTGCTAGAAAACTGACATGCTCTGCATCCAAAACATGGGAAAAGGCCCTGTAAAGGGTTCCCATCAATACTTTGTTCTTTTACTTTTCTAGTTTTTGTCTTTCCACTTTTGTAAGTGACAGCTATTATAGTGCATCAAATTGTTGGCATCAACTTTTTTGAAATGAGTAGTTGTAATTAGCTCCTCACCAACAATTTCTATGTCAAGGTCCAAAAATGTAATTTTTTGTTGACTATATGTATGGGTGAATTTGATACCTATGTTGTCGTATTCATGTCTTGTATTAATTCTTGTAAGTCCTGTATTCCTCCCTTCCACACCATGAAGACATTGTCAATGTATCTTTTGTATAGCACAAGATTCCCACCTAGCTTGTGATTTGGGGAAAAATATGTCCTCCCAGTTCCCCATAAATAGATTTGCATAGCTAGGTGCAAATCTTGTACCCGTCGCAGTTCCTTCAGTTGCAGGTAGAAATGCCCTTCAAATGCAAAATATTTTTTTTCCAATATGAACTTTATACCTTTTAAAATGAATTCTGTTAAAGTAGGGTCCTTCTACTTCTACTTTAATTGTTTCAAGGCCGACATCATGGTTTATACTAGTATAAAGTGATGACACATCACAAGTAACAAGGGTATAATTATTGTCCCATTTTAATTGGTTAATGCCGTGTAAAATATATATTTTATCCTTCAAATATGAAGATAACCGTTTAACATAGTCCTGGAGAAAGCCATCAATACATTGAGACAAACCATCGATTTGTTGTCACCGCAGTTATTTGATTGCTATAATAGCAGGGTCCACTGTTTGTGGCTACCCCATTTTTTCTTATTTATGTGTATAACACCTTAGACTCATCTTCATATACGAGTTCCTATGATTTTTAATTGTTGATTTATTTTAGTAGGGAGATGTCCCTTATTTATGTGCTAATAAATGTATATTTATTTGTTTTAAATTTTACTGATTTGACCCATTAATATCTATCCAAGTTTGGTTATTATATATTTAAGATCCGCGCTTACAGCGCTGTTACTTTACATTTTCTTTAAAACAGAAGAGCAAACAAACAAGAAGAGCAAGCCGATAAAAAATATAACCCAGGAAAATCAGTTAATAATGATAATTAAAGGGACACGAAACCTATTTTTTTATGATTAAGATAAAGCATATCATTTTAATCAACGTACCTCTTACATCTATATTCTGTTATTAATTTTGCTTCATTCTCTTGGAATCCTTTATTGAAGGAGCAGCAATGCACTACTGGCAGCTAGCTGAACACATCGGTAAGCCAATGATAAGGGGTATATGTGTACAACCACTAATCAGCAGCTAGCTCCCCCCTTATGAGATTACCTAGGTACATTTTTGAACAAAGGGTACCAAGGGAGTTGGAAAGTTATTTAAAAAAAAATTATCAATCTGAATAATGAAGGGAAATTTTTGGGTTTCATGTCCCTTTAAAAGACTATTAAATACAGCACATTTCCAGAATCAACAAATGCATAATAAAAAGAAAATGCAATAACACTTATTTTTTCAAAGTAACTTCCATTCTCTCTGCCCTCTGTATCATGTGACAACTATAAGCCTAATCACAAAGGACATATATGTGCTGTGAACTCTTACACGTGCTCAGCTGGACTTGGTGCCTCATATAGCGTACATATAAAAAATGATAATGGAAGGATACCAAGAGAATGAAGCAAATTAGATAATAGAAGTAAATTGGAAAGTTGTTTAAAATTGCAGGCTGTATCTGAATCATGAGGAAATGTTTTGGATTTCATGTACCTTTACCAACATGTAAAATAAATGAATATTCAAGTAAAAACAGAATTTATAACCAATATACAAATTAATACTCATTGTTCACCTTGCTATCACGTCAGTGGACTCTTCTAGATCGCTGAACAACACCCTGTTTGATGTCTATATTTATTTTTTAATCGGTTTCAGGCAAATACCCTTACACTATGCACTATGGACAGTGTGCTACTTTTATTTTGGCCTTATTGGCACCATTTTTTTAAATTGTTCAGGCCACTGGTAATTTCTGTCCATAGCTGTCTATCAGGTGACGCCAGATGATGTTATTTTCTGTTTTTGGTTTCCTAGTCTGGTAAACATAACTAAATTTGATATTGACAGCAATGTATATATATATATATATATATTCTTATTTTTTTTTATTACTGTTGCATTGTACAGATGAGACTTAGTAGGATGCCTATTACAAAATGGATAACACTGCCCCTCAATCTATTCTTGCTCAAAGTTATTTTTCTTTCAACATGTTTTTAGTTAATATTTTTTAAGCTTTGACATTGCAGAATATACTTTCCCCCTCCATGTTACCAAACATCTAACCTAATAATCTATCCCTCTTTTTTAGATGCTTACCAGGATGTTGTAATTGTTAAAAAAAAATTCTATTTCTTTTCTAAAGTCAGATTAAATGTAAATGAACTCCTGCTATAGGAGTTTTTTTGAGAATTAGTTGTGCTTTTACTTGTGGGTATGCTTCGCACTATTTAACCTATTCATGTCTGGGTGTTAGTTAGCATAAGCAATCCTCCTAAACAGCACTATTCATCACAGTAATCTGACCTCTTATTCTACTCTATTGTGGAGATTGTCTATGTCTGACAGCCTGAGTTCAAGCTATTTTTAATTTGTGTGTGTGTGCGCGCAAGTGTGTGCATCTTCTGCCTGCTTTGTTTTTTTGTTGAAATATTTTTTTATTTGTTTTCTTATATATTTTTACTTTACAATAAATCTTAAAGTACATTTTTAGTACATACATTACAATATCTCAGAAGCAAATGTACATATTTGAAAAAATAAACTTAGTACTTTATGATAACAAAAACCGGTATCTGTGTCCTCTTTGCCAATCTTCTATAAGTTTGTGTCCAGTTTAAAATCTTTTAAATTCAGTACAACTCAGGAAAAACATTTGTAGGTATTATAGACATACAGTATAACAGCTTTAAAATACCAAGCGATAGCATCCCTCACCTGCAACATATTCCCAAGTCACTACAATTCAAGTAATTATCCGTCTGTTAGCCTCATAATACATTATGTAGGGCTCGCATTGGTCTAAAAACTGATCCACTCTATTTAAAAGAGTGACTGTGAAACTAGACATATGATAGTGATACTCAATATGATTTGTGATGTATTCTAGGTTAGGTAATTCACCGTTCCAATATCTAGCTATCCCTATCCTAGTTATATTGCATATCATGTGGATTATTTTGGCATGCAGTACGCCTATCACTAGGAAATGTAATAAAGCCTGTCCAGGAGTCAATCTAATTTCTCTCTTGAAGATTAAACTCAATAGGTCTGACACAAAGTCCCATATTCTTGGGTAGACATGTGCGTTTCGTTTCAAATTTAAATTCGGACAAATTTGTCAAATTTGGAGATTCGGATCGATTCGAATTTCCGAAATTACAGTAGCACTGAATCTAACGAATAAATCCGAATTAGTTCGGATTTATTTGTACCATTCGGATGGCCATGGACTAATCACAATTACACTAGTATTGTACTGTATATTAGGTTATATCACTCTGCTATGGGTTACACCTAATATTACAGTTCATAATACTAGTCTAATACACAGCACATCCCACCTAACACATACCGAACTTCCGAATTTACGAATCGAATCCGAACCGAATACATCCGAATTTATTTGAATCCGAACGAATCCGAAATAAATGCATTTGAATGTATCCAAATCGATCCGAAAACGAAATTTGAAGAATCGATCCGAAACAATTTTTTTCCAAATACTACTTTTAAGTAATGCATTTACAGAGAAGGATGCACCCCTGGTTACGTTTTTAATCCATGTGTCTACTGTCCAATTATTATCTAAAGCTTTTTCCCATTTTAGCATGGTAGAGGTTATTTGGCTCTCTCTGTTGACCAGATTAAAATAGGTTATAATTTTGATATCAATCCTTTCAGTTGTTGTTTAGCAAGGCATAAAGTTTCAAACCTAGTGTTAGTTGGGGGTTTTCTGCCTCCCAATACTTCTTGTACCCTAGACTGGAGCTGTAAATAATGATACCAAATATTTTTATCTGTGTTGCCTAGTTCTGCGTATTGTGTAAAAGTTATAATTTTATTATTTTTAAGTGTGTCTGCAATCCTATACTGCCCTTTATTTGCCCATTTGTTCTTTACTTGTTCTGCTATTGAGGAGGGAATTATAGTTAGAGGTATTGCTGTAGATCTAATGTTTATGAGAGGATATTTTGTTGTTAATGTTTCCCATAGGTATCTGGTGTGATTAATAGATATAAAGGCCTTCTGATTAACTGGTCTCTCTTGTTTCGGGATCTAATTCTAACATTTCTGTTTCTAGTTGTACCCATTGAGGTTTGTTTTCTAATCTATACCACTGCAAAGTCTGAGCAATACGAGCTGAGTAATAATATATGAGATTTGGGGCTCCTACTCCTCCGCCCCTTATGTCTTAGTATAATATGCTTATTAATCCTCACTCTTTTCCCTTGCCAGATGAAATTTAAAATATCTCTTTGTAGTCTGTGCAGTTCTGATATGGGAATTGAAACTGGTAGTGATCTAAAAAGGTACAGAATTTTAGGTAAGATCGTCATTTTAGTCACCACTATCCTGTCATATAATGAAATGTTATATTTAGTCCATTTAGTCATTAAGTTGCGCAAATTTTTAACCATGGGATAATAGTTTGCTCTATAAATGTGATTAACATTGGGAGTCCTATTTATGCCCATATATTTTAGCGATTTTTTTGCCCAAGAGAAAGATAAATTAAACTTCAATAACTTCTTTGTATGTTGTGGTAAATTTATACTGATAGCCTCGCACTTTTCATCATTAACTTTATACCCAGACAGCTGTCCAAAATTATGAAGTAGAGAGTAAAGTGGTGGGAGCAATAGAAGCGGCTTAGTTAGCGATAGAATCACATCACCCGCAAAAAGCGATATCTTATAGTTTTCCTTTCTTACCATAATCCCTGAAATATCAGGGTTGTCTCTTATTTTAACAGATAGCAGTCCAATACACAGTGCAAAGAGAAGTGGGAACAATAGGCACCCCTGTCTGGTGCCATTACGGATTTTGATAGCTTTAGATTGATAACCCGACAATTTGATATGTGCTTCAGGTGTGGAGTATATGGAGGTTAAGGCATCATACAATGGTCCCGTAATTCCGACTTTATCTAACATTGCATGAAAATCCCAATCAATCCCGTC
Source organism: Bombina bombina (assembly GCF_027579735.1). Taxonomy (NCBI): domain Eukaryota; kingdom Metazoa; phylum Chordata; class Amphibia; order Anura; family Bombinatoridae; genus Bombina; species Bombina bombina. Next base: position 527,969,237 of record NC_069501.1, on the reverse strand, counting down.
GAATGCCTCCTCTGCGTCCAATGAAAGAAACAGAGAAGGCACTCCTCTATTTGATGTCAGATTAATTAAGTTGATTATTTTGCAAACATTATCTGGGTCCTCCCTTTGTTTAATAAAACCAACTTGATCTGTAAGAATACGTTTCATTAGGGGGTCGATAATCTATTGGCTAATATCTTAGTAAAGAGTTTAATATCCTGGTTGATAAGGGATATATGTCTGTAGTTTTTGCAGTATGGTCTACTTTTCTCAGGCTTGGGGATGACTGAGATCCTGGCTAGTAACATATCTGGAGGTATATCCCTTCCTGTAATATATGATTAAATAATTTGACCAGTTGGGGTGTTATGATTTCTTGTAGGTCTTTGTAAAAAAAATCCTGCATAACCATCAGGGCCAGGGACCTTGTTTCTTTTTAGATCTTTGCTAGCTTTTTAGATCTTTGCTAGTTTACTTCTGGGCCTTTTATTGGGGCATTTAACATATCTATGTCCTCTTTTGACAGTGTCCTAATAGTACTAGTCCCCAAAAATGTAGTTAAATCATCTAATTTATTTAGGCTGTGTTTATTTGGATTGAGGTTATAGAGGGCATTATAAAAATCTGCAAATACATTTGCGATCTTTAGTGGATCATTTGTGGCCTCACCATTTGCTTGTTGAATTTGGGGTATAGTAGTAGCTCTAGCAATCGCTTTTAATTTGTTGGATAACATTTTATCCAGTTTATTGATATATAAATAATATTGTGAGATCACCAATTTTATCGATTGGATAGCCTCCTTATTTTAACTGATCAAGTGTCTCATTCTTGGTTTTTAATAGTGATTTTCTGTGGTTTTGTATAGTCTGTGCATGTAGTGATGCAATTTCAGCTCTTAATTTTTCAACAGTATTATTGTGTAGTCTTTTAAGTTTGCCGGATTCTGAAATTAAGATTCCCCCTAAGTTTTAAGAGCTCCCCATACCAGTATCGGGTTAGAGGTAGACCCTTCGTTAATAGAAATATATTTATTAATGCTTTGTTGTACCTTCTGTAGTACTATCTTATTTTTTTAAAGCCCAGGGTGAAGGGCCCAGTTTTTGATTCTATGTGGGTTTATCAATCCTGTAAGAGTGACTTCTACCATTGCATGGTCTGACCATGGGCAATTGCGTATATTTGCCTCGAAGAGCGAGAGTATTAAAATCTGGCTGATTAAGATATAATCTATTCTAAAATGTGTGGCGTGATGAGTAATATATATATATATATATATATATATATATATATATATAATCCCTTGTTCCTCTATTGAGAGTTCTCCAGGAGTCTATTAGGTTATGATCCAAAAGAAAATCTTTTTTAGATCTCTAGGGTTATTGTTAGGCCTAGTTTTACCCCTGTGCTCTTTATTAGTTCTGTCTAGATTATCATCTACTGTCATATTGAAATCACCTCCTATAATTGTTTTATATCTCTTCCCCTGTAAAACGAACTGCCTTAATCTGACTAGGTAGGGCAATAATAATTTTTGAACATAGGTGACACAATATTTCACTGTACTTACCAAATGGTAACCCATCTAGAGTGGGTTTAGGCCTCTGGACAATTGTTTGGACAAAAATATAATAATTATTTGAACATGTATCTGTAAACAGTAACTCAAAAATGTCAACATACAAAAACTGAATCAAGTAAATAACATACAGAAACATTCTGTATAACAATACTTTCAATAGTATTATTTAAAAAGGTATGTATTAAACAATCTGACAAGTATGATAATTATATCATATTATTGAATGTGAACCAGGGGAGGGGGTAAGGTAGGTAAGGGAAAGTCAGGGAATGGGAGGTAGGGAACCTGGTAAAAAGGATAAGGGATTGTAGTTTGGTGGTAGAATTTCACTTATATTTACTTCCTCCCATAAGAAGGTGGAACGTGTCCTCTTAGGTCCATTAGGACCCATATTTGCAATAGGGGAAAACAAAAGTTTGCCTGGAAGTTCCAGACAATTTGAAGTGGAAGTTTCTGTAAAAGATCATGTTCATGGCGGAATTTGATCTTCTGTGCTGGATAAGCTTGCCTCCCACGGAACAGTAGATCCTGGTTTGGATTTTTTAGGTTTCCCATTTTTGCCTATGGGAGTCCAATCCCTTTGGAAAAACTTCCTTTGAGGTTTTGGAGTTGTAGACAATTCAGGGTTCTCAATGGGGATCTGGAGGCGATTCAATCATTCAACAATGCCGTGCCTTCTTCTACTGTGGTGCAGATATGCGTAGAATTCTGGTAAGAAGATTAGTTTAAATAGAAAGTTCAATCTATACTTGATTCTGACTTCAATTAGCGCTTGAACCACAGGTTTCATTTCTCTTCTTCTGCGGAGTCTTTTTGGTGAGAGGTCAGTGTAGATCTGTATTGGATGACCTTCATAGGTTAAGATCTGGGTTGATCTGGCATTAGCTAGAATCAATTCTTTTACATGAAAATAATGCAGCTTCACAATAACATCTCTGGTCACAGATTGTGTAGGTCTGGTCAGGGCTCTGTGCACTCTATCCATCAATAGCATATTTGTATCAGTGATCAATCGATCAGAAGAGTTTGGTGATGTCCTCATGCAGATTTTTCTAAGTCTCAGGTAGATTTCTGATACAGAGATTTGAGCATCTTGATCTATTTTCTAGATCTTCGATATGGTCTTCTAGGCTCTTGATATAGGTTGAGTGATCTTGTAGAGTATTCTGTATACGTGGTATTTCTTCCGCTATTTCGTCTAATTTTTCCTCAATTTCTGAGGTGCGACTGCCAATATCTTTTATATCCTGTCTCAGATCAGAAAGAGCTGTTTTGAGTTCTTCTTGGAAAAGTTTTTTGATCTGTGACAGTAATTCTCTGTTGGGTGGATCCGCTAGATTTGATACTTCATCATCTTTAGATGTAGTGGGGGAATCTAAAACCATAGCAGTCATTCTCTTCTCTATAGCTTTTGGTTTCATCTGAGATCTTGAAAGACATTCTTTCACTGATTGATTCTTATTTTTCATGTTGCTGGGTAGCTGCTGTATCTCATATATGAAAGAAATATTGAGGAAGTACGGTGTGCAGATGCTTTAGGTCTTCCACTTTACTATTTCACTTATTTGACATTGAAGGCAAGGATAGTGTAAACAAGCAAAATTAATTCCCAACTTTGCTGGAGCCGGTTCACTTTATCTTTTTAACTTGTCATTTTCAGTTATCTTAGCTTGATTGTCAATACATATGTCAGAGTGTTGGTTAAAGTTGTATTTCACTAATGACGTTCTAAGTTTTGGCACCCAAGAGAGGACTGTGGTTCAAGTATCTTAATGTACAGTATATGTGTCCCTTCCTATCAGCCTCCGAAATGTATCTCAATCCATCTTCCTCAAAGCTTCAGGATTAAGTTAGGTAAGAAAAAGGTGTTGCAAAAAGTAGGAAGAGTATGAACCATATCTCTGTAAGTCCTTCCTGGTTTGGGGGTCTCACTTCATACTCACTTGGAGCTTAAAAGATTACATTACCACATTTAAATATTTCATGAAAAACTAAATTTATGCTTACCTGATAAATTACTTTCTTTTACAATATGACGAGTCCACGGATTTCATCCTTACTTGTGGGATATTAACCTCCTGCAGGAAGTGGCAAAGAGCACCACAGTAGAGCTGTATATATAGCCCCTCCCCTTCCCCTCCACCCTCAGTCATTCGGCCGAAGGTTATAGGAAGAGAAAAGGAAAGGCTAAAAAGGTGCAGAGGTGACTGAAGTTTTCAAAAAATAAAATAAACCTGTCTTAAAACAACAGGGAGGGCCGTGGACTCGTCATATCGTAAAAGAAAGTAATTTATCAGGTAAGCATAAATTTAGGTTTTTTTTACAAAGATACTTGTGGGAAACCAATACCAAAGCAATAGGACATGGATGAAAGGGAGGGACAAGACAGGAACCTAAATGGAAGGCACCACTGCTTGAAGAACCTTTCTCCCAAAGATAGCCTCGGAAGAAGCAAAAGTATCAAATTTGTAAAAAGTGTGAAGGGACGACCAAGTCGCAGCCTTACAAATCTGTTCCACAGATGCATCGTTTTTAAAAGCCCATGTGGAAGCCACAGTCCTAGTAGAATGAGCCGTAATTCTTTCAGGAGGCTGCTGTCCAGCAGTCTCATATGCCAGACGGATGATACTTCTCAGTCAAAAAGAAAGAGAGGTAGCGGTAGCTTTCTGACCCCTACGCTTTCCAGAATAAACAATGAATAATGAAGATGATTGACAGAAATCCTTAGTTGCCTGTAAGTAAAACTTTAAGGCACGGACCACGTCCAAGTTATGTAACAGACGCTCCTTCTTAGAAGAAGCATTAGGACACAAGGAAGGAACAACAATTTCCTGATTAATATTCTTATTCGAAACAACCTTAGGAAGGAACCCAGGTTTGGTACGTAAAACCACCTTATCAGAATGAAATATGAGATAAGGCGAATCACACTGTAATGCTGAAAGCTCAGAAACTCTTTGAGCAGAAGAAATAGCAACCAAAAACAGAACTTTACAAGATAATAGTTAAATATCTATGGAATGCATAGGTTTAAACAGAACCCCTTGCACAACTCGAAGAACTAAATTCAAACTCCAGGGAGGAGAAATAGGTCTAAATACAGGCTTAATTCTAGATAGAGCCTGACAAAAAGACTGAACATCTGCTACATTTACTTAAATTCAATAAAGAATTGAATACAAGGATACTATGTTAGCACTCCTAAGACTCTATGAACAAATTTGAACGGAGAACTTGATAGTTCACTTGGGTTAAAACATATAATCTTTATTAGAACATATTTAAAATAATGGGTGTTGTTAAAACTAAAATGTTAGCAGAGAAATAGTGATGATTTACATCTAATAGTTATTGGGTTGGTGCAGGTAGTTAAATTACCTTGGACACAAATGAGTATAAATAATTGCCTAGTAGGTGGCAGGATATTGGAACTTGTGGGTCAAAGAGGATACTAAAGTAGCACTATGTGCACTAATTCAATATTGTGTCTGGGTTACATTAGAGATATAATCTCTCTCCAATTTCCAATTTGGATATAAGACCTCAGTACTGTCAGTTCCAATATATTACATAAAAATGTCAAAATTGAATTTACTTGTTCTTTATTAACGTTCGTTGAACAGTATATACAAGTATTGTGTTATCTGGATGGAGTAACAACTTGCCACCAAATATTTTAAATTATAAGGATAATTGATCAATTATCCTTATAATTTAAAATATTTGGTGGCAAGTTGTTACTCCATCCAGATAACACAATACTTGTGTATACTGTTCAATGAATGATAATAAAGAACAAGTAAATTTAATTTTGACATTTTTATGTTATCTATTGGAACTGATAGAACTCAGGTCCCAACTTGGATTTTATTAATTATCCTTATAATTTAAATAGTTGGAGGCTAGTTGTTATTCCATCCAGATAATACAATACTTGTATATACTGTTCAACGAACGTTAATAAAGAACAAATAAATTCAATTTTGACATTTTTATGTAATATATTGGAACTGACAGTACTGAGGTCTTATATCCAAATTGGAAATTGGAGAGAGACTATATCTCTAATGTAACCCAGACACAATATTGAATTAGTGCACATAGTGCTACTTTAGTATCCTCTTTGACCCACAAGTTCCAATATCCTGCCACCTACTAGGCAATTATTTATACTCATTTGTGTCCAAGGTAATTTAACTACCTGCACCAACCCAATAACAATTAGATGTAAATCATCACTATTTCTCTGCTAACATTTTAGTTTTAACAACACCCATTATTTTAAATATGTTCTAATAAAGATGATATGTTTTAACCCAAGTGAACTATCAAGTTCTCCGTTCAAATTTGTTCAGAGTGTCTTAGGAGTGCTAACATAGTATCCTTGTATTCAATTCTTTATTGAATTTAAGTTTATGTAACTTTGATACGAAGCACCACACCCCAGCTAAATAATATAGTTTTAGGCCAATTTTTCCTGACCCATGATGGTGATAAGACTCTAAGTATTTATTTATAGTGGTGCCATCATTTATTTCTCTTTAGTAGCATCTGATACATTTGTCAAACGTTTGTGAAACAGAATTGACAAAGCTGAAATTTGTCCCTTTAGGGAACTTGCTGATAACCCTTTCTCCAATACTTCTTGGAGAAAAGACAAAATCCTAGGAATCCTAACTTTACTTCATGAGTAACCCTTGGATTCACACCAATAAAGATATTTACGCCATATCTTATGATAGATCTTTCTAGGCTTTCTAGCCTGTATCAAAGTATTGATAACTGAATCAGAGAATCCTCGCTTCGATAAAATCAAGCGTTTAATCTCCACGCAGTCAGTTGCAGAGAAATTAGATTTGGATGTTAGAAAGGACCTTGAATGAGAAGGCCCTGTCTCAATGGAAGTTTCCACGGTGGCAGAGAGGACATGTCCACTAGATCCTGGCCACGCAGGCGCTATCAGGATCACTGAAGCTCTCTCCTGTTTGATTCAAGCAATCACGCATGGGAGGAGAGGAAACGACGGAAACACATAAGCTAGGCTGAACAACCAAGGTACTGCCAAGGCATCTATCAGTTCGGCCTGAGGATCCCTTGACCGGGATCCGTATCTTGGAAGCTTGGCATTCTGACGAGATGCCATCAAATCCAATTCCGGTCTGCCCCATCTGAGAATCAATGAGGCAAATACCTCCGGGTGAAGTTCCCACTCCCCCGGATGAAAAATCTGTCGACTTAAAAAATCTGCTTCCCAGTTCTCTACCCCTGGGATGTAGATCACTGACAGATGACAAGAGTGGGCCTCTGCCCAACTGATTATCTTGGATACTTTTATCATTGCTAAGGAACTCCTTGTTCCCCCCTGATGATTGACATATGCCACAGTCGTTATGTTGTCCGACTGGAATCTGATGAGTTTGGCTGAAGTCAACTGAGGCCACGCCTGAAGCGCATTGAATATTGCTCTCAGTTCCAGAATATTGATTGGAAGTAGAGACTCCACCTGAGTCCAAACACCCTGAGCCTTCATGGAGTTCAAAACTGCACCCCAGCTCAGAAGGCTGGCATCTGTTGTCACTATCACCCACGAGGGTCTGCGGAAACAAGTCCCCTGGGACAGATGATCTGGCGACAACCACCAAAGAAGAGAGTTTCTGGTCTCTTGATCCAGAATTATCTTTGGAGATAAATCTGCATAATCCCCATTCCACTGACCAAGCATGCACAGTTACAGTGGTCTGAGATGAAAGCGAGCAAACGGAACGATGTCCATTGCCGCTATCATTAATGCGATTACCTCCATACACTGAGCCACTGATGGCCGAGGAATGGACAGAAGTGCTCGGCAAGCATTCAAAATCTTTGATTTTCTGACCTCTGTCAGAAATACTTTCATGGTTACTGAGTCTATCCAAGTTCCCAAGAAAGGAACCTTTGCCTGTGGAACAAATTAACTCTTCTCTATGTTCAACTTCCAGCCGTGAGTTCTCAGAAAAGACAACACTGTGTCCGTGTGAGATTTTGTCAGATAATATGTTGACGCCTGAATCAGAATATCGTCCAGATAAAGAGCCACCGCTATCCCTTGCGGTCTGAGAACCGCCAAAAGAGACCTTAGAACCTTTGTGAAGATTCTGGGTGCTGTGGCCAACCCGAAAGGAAGAGCCACGAACTGATAATGTTTGTCCAAGAAGGCAAACCTTAGATACCGATGATCTTTGTGGATTGGAATATGAAGGTAAGCATCCTTCAAATCCACAGTAGTCATATATTGACCCTCCTGGACCATTGGCAAAATCATTTTGTTTAGACACTTGAGGTCCAAAATGGGTCTGAACGTTCCCTCTTTTTTGGGGACCACAAATAGGTTTGAGTAAAACCCTTGTCCCTGTTCCAATTTTGGAACAGGACTGATTACTCCCATAGTAAAAAGGTCTTTTACACAGCGTAAGAACCCCTCTCTCTTTATCTGGTTTGCAGATAATTTTGAAAGATGAAATCTCCCTCTTGGGAGAAAATCCTTGAATTCCAATTGATAACCGTGGGTCACTATTTCTAGTGCCCAGGAATCCTGAACATCTCTTGCCCAAGCCTGAGCAAAGTAAGAAAGTCTGCCCCCTACTAAATCCGGTCCCGGATCGGGGGCCACCCCTTCATGTTGCTTTGTGGAAGAAGAAGAAGCGGGGGGTCCTCCTTTAAAGTTCCGAAAGAAACGAAAAGTATTCTGTTTACCCCTCATTTTAACTGACCTATCCCGAGGTAGGGCATGGCCCTTACCTCCTGTAATATCAGAAATGATCTCCTTCAATTCTGGCCCAAAAAGGGTCTTACCTTTAAAGGGAATAGCTAAAAGCTTATGTTTTGATGACACATCAGCAGACCAAGATTTGAGCCACAATGCTCTACGTGCTAAAATAGCAAATCCTGCATTTTTTGCCGCTAATTTAGCAATTTGAAAAGCGGCATCAGTAATAAAAGAATTAGCTAGCTTAAGAGCCTTAATTCTATCTAGAATGTCATCTAATGGAGTCTCAACCTTAAGAGACTCTTCTAGAGCCTCAAACCAAAAAGATGCTGCTGTAGTTACTGGAACAATCCAAGCCGTAGGTTGTAAAAGAAATCCCTGATTAACAAATAATTTCTTTAGTAGACCCTCTAATTTCTTATCCATAGGATCCTTGAAAGCACAACTATCCTCAATGGGTATAGTAGTACGCTTAGCTAGGGAAGATATAGCTCCCTCTACCTTAGGGACCGTTTGCCATGAGTCCCGAATGGTATCATATATAGGAAACATTTTCTTAAAATTAGGAGAGGGAGAAAATGGTATACCTGGTCTATCCCATTCCTTACTAATAATTTCCGAAATTCTCTTAGGAACCGGAAAAACATCAGTGTAAGTAGGAACTTCCAAATATTTATCCATTTTACACAATTTCTCTGGAGGAATCACAATAGGATCACAATCATCCAGAGTCGTTAAAACCTAATTAAGCAACAGGCGGAGGTGTTCAAGCTTAAATTTAAATGACATAGCATCCAAATCTGTCTGAGGCAAAACATTCCCTGAATCAGAAAATTCACCCTCAGACAGTAATTCCCTAATCCCCAACTCAGAGCACTGTGAGGGAACATCGGAAATAGCTAATAAAGCATCAGAGGATTCAGTATTTACATTAATACTTGACCTTTTGTGTTTACCCTGCAACACTGGTAATTTAGACAATACCTCTGTAAGGGTAGTTGACATAACTGCAGCCATCTCCTGCAGAGTAAAGGAATTAGACGCACTAGAAATATTAGGCGTCGCTTGTGTGGGCATAAAAGGTTGTGACACTTGGGGAGAATTGGATGGCATATCCTGATTCTCTTCAGACTGAGAATCATCCCTAGGCACACTTACTTTATTTAAAATATGCTTTTTACATTATAAAGCCCTTTCAGTACAAAAGTTACACAATGTTAGAGGGGGTTGCACAATAGCTTCTAAACACATAGAACATTGAGAAACCTCAATGTCAGACATGTTGAACAGACTAGTAATACCACAAAAGTTGTTTAAACACTTATTTATAGCATAAAAAAAACATTAGAAAAAACGTGTACTGTGCCTTTAAGAAAAGAAAAAAAGTGAACAATTTTTCCAAAATGCACAAAAAACGTTAAATTATTCCCAAATTTAACTTAATATCGTTGGTTAATCCAAAAATTACTGCACCCAGAAGCAAGGGCAGAAACAAGGCTTTAGAAGTACTTATATCAACATGTAGTCAAAAGATAGATAAAAATACACTCTGCACCTTGCCACAGCTCTGCTGTGGCGCCTACCTGCCCCCAGGGTACTTCGAATCAAGTTTCCAACCCTTCAGACCAGCTACACAGTCCAGGAGCCACCGAGTTACTGTTTGCTGCTGCTAAGCCTGAAGAAATTGCGCCAAAATAGGCTCCGCCCCTTAAGGTCAAAAGTCAGAGTCGGCCCAAACAACACCGCATGGAAATGCAGTTTTGCACTAAAGTAAAAATACACACACAATATAACCCTCAAGCATAAAACCAATAAGTTTTAAGTGCCAAAAATAAAAAACATAAAACATTGTTTTTTATATTGTCTCCCATGTCACATAATGCCCAAATAGCAACTAATGATAAATATAAAATAGGGACTCCAGTAACACCCCTCTTATTAAAATAGGTTTTACTGCTTATCCCATTCCCATACAGGGAAATAATGCCAGGCAGTTCTGATACACCAAGTCTCCTCAGAAAAAAAGGCTGCACATACCTTAATGCTGCTTGTAGCATGAAACCGGTCTCCACACTGAAGATGTCTCATGGCTACCTTCAGAAGTCTTGTGGGAACCAGCGTGGATCTTAGTTACAAATGCTAAGATCATCAAACCTCAGGGCAGAAATCTTCTTCCATATCCCCCTGAGGAAAATAGTACGCACCGGTACCATTTAAAATAAAAAACTTCTTGATTGAAGAAACTAAAACTAACACCTCACTTTACCATGTCTTCCTATTATAACACAGGCAAAGAGAATGACTGAGGGTGGAGGGAAAGGGGAGGGGCTATATATACAGCTCTGCTGTGGTGCTCTTTGCCACTTCCTGTTAGCAGGAGGTTAATATCCCACAAGTAAGGATGAAATCCATGGACTCGTCATATCTTCGTAAAAGAAAAATTTGTTATGTTTTTGAATTTCTATATATACTTGTTTGATTTCCTATAGTGCAGAAAACTGAAGGCAAGTGCCGTCACTTGTATTTTCAGTAGGCCTGGGTTTATACAATGGCAGTGTCCAGCCAACCCTTTTCCTTTTAATATTGCTGTGTCAGCCCAAATCAATATCTTTGTCATTGTAATCAAGAGGGGTATAGTCCAGTGAAGAATAAAGCCTGGGTCAGGGTTGCGTGGGTGGTTACTATGAATGAGCTGTTTTTTACTGAACAGGGTATTCTCTGAGCCAGATCTCAATATTTACCCACCTATGATAAGGGCTTACTGCTCAAGAATTTTTGTAGGGTGCTATGTACTTGCACCCACTACTGCAAATGGGGCCGGATGGCTCAAATACTGACAAGCTGTAGTGTTTTGGTCTCTTTTTACAGCGTGGCTGAGGCCTTTAAAAGTCACCTGCAGGACAATATATTTGTAAAGCCCTTATTTTGTCTCTGCTTTTGGGGCCGAAAATTTATATTTAGCTAAGTAGAGGGCTTGTATTATAGGCTGCCCTTTTAAGTAGCGAAGCTGCACACTCACTAAAATGGCCGTTTGCGACAAATCCTCTTACCCCCTTCATTCTGATTCCCTTCTCACGAGAACTGCAGGAGATGTGTTCAGTCGGGTCCGCGGGTGTTGTGGTCTGGCTCGTGTCCGGATTTGAGTGTCCCTTAAGTAGCCGGTCGGGATAACAAAGTGGTAGGAGGGGGCTCAAGGGGTGTCAGGCCAGGTCTCTGCTCAATCCTCTTTGCGGCTCTGTCGGTGGAACCAGATCTCGGCTTGGTACCAGGGTTCAGCTGAGGCTACGGGTGGTTGGTGCTAAGCAGGGAGTATGGGTTGCACGGCTCTGAAATTGATGGCCTTCTGCTCACTGCACCAAGTTAGTGGCTCCGGCTGCTAACGCTCCTCGGATTTCAGCTCACAAAAGGTCAGGTGTGTACCCAAATCTCTATACTCTAGTTTTTGGGGCTTTTTTAGGGTGTATTCCCAATATCTAAAACTAATTATCCGACGTTTTGTCTGGAGAGCTGCATACATGTACGTCTGCTTTCTCTGCTGGCTAACTCCGCCTCCTCGTCAGCCTGGTTTTTAATATAATTTCCAATAAAGTTATTCGATATGCATGTGTGGAATGCTTTAAACTTTATATTTTTTTATTTATTTTTTTACATGAGTAAGGTTCTTTCTTTGTTGTGCAACACTTGATGCATTTTTTTAAAAATTGTTACATATCAGCCTGCGTGTTCAGCAGCCTGCTAATTAATGCAGTAATACAGCTGCTTGAACATCACTTTTGGCATTTAATTTACTTATCCCTCAATTCTCTTTTGGTAAAACTAAATATAGCCTTGACAGCAATGTATAGATATACTTTTTACTGTTGCATTGTACTGATAAGACTTGGTAGGATGCCTATTACAAAATGGATGACACTGTCCCTCCGTCCATTCTTGATCAAAGTTATTTTTCTTTCAACATGTTTTTATTTAGTATTTTTTACACTTTGACATTGCAGAATATACTTTCCCCCTCCATGTTACCAAACATCAAACTTAAAAATCTATTGTAATAAGCAGTACACCGCAGTACTTTAAAAAAAAAAAAAAAAAAAAAAAAGCAGTTCTTTTTTTAAAAACTTTTGATATCTACATTGGGCCTGATTCTAGTCTACAACCTTACTTGCTAAGGGCTAGATTTCAAGTGGAGTGCTAAATTATGGCGCTCCCACAAACGGGCAAATTTGCCCTTTTGCAGGAGCGCAATAATTAACCAGCCATTAAAAGTGGCTAGTTATTGCTACCATAAGCTCGCGGTAGAAATTATCACTCTGAAAATTAACCAGAGATTAGATCTCTGGTTAATTTTCTAAGTCCCCCAAATGCCCTCAAAATAGAGGGCATTGTAGCTTTTAATTAAAAAAAAAAGTAGCATTTTTGTTTAGTTAAAAACAACTGCACTAGGCAGTTTTTGGGGTCTAAAGTTGGTGGGAGTGGGGTGTTAGAAAAAATACAGCAATGAAAAGTGCCTTTACATTGCAATCTATGGAAACTATGTGTTCCCATAGACCTCAATGTAAATATATATGTATATGATTATATACATATGTATTTATGTGTTAATATGTATATATACACTTATTAAAACAAATATATATGTATATAATCATATACATATACTGTATATTTAAAAATGCAGCCCATTGCTGCGTGAGGTTCTGATGCCGTCTGTGACGGCATCAGAACGAGGCTTCCATAGGAGTCTATGGAAGTGTGTTCGCGTATGCATTGCGATAATCTTGTAATACCAGCGCACAATAATGTGCATGCAAGCAATATTTAGCATTCCACTTGTAATCTGGCCCAAAATGTTTTAAGACATAAGCATTGGTCTAATGACAGTACTAAATATTTATTTTATTAAAACACTAATGGATGTGATTAATGTATTCTTCTTGAAGTCCTTAAAAAAAAAAAAGTAAAATTTGTTATTTTCTTATTTTGTGACATTTTCTGATTAAATATTTTACAAAATTATTTATTATTAAAACAAAAATTCTATTGTTTCTCTAGTTAGGCAGAATAAACATTTCAGTTGAGAATGTTTTCATCCGACATAAGTTATCCATTTTAAAGGACTACTACATGCAGAAGAATTGCATAATTAATAAGTGCATAATAAAAAGACAATGCAATAACACTCTGAATTTCAAATAACCAGTAGATTTTTATTTTTTATCACATTTTCCGGCCCCTTGTATCATGTGACAGACATCAGCCAATCATAGACTAGTATTATATACCCTGTGAGCTTGTGCACATGCCCAGTAGGATCTTGTTCCCCAGAAAGTGTGTATATACAAAATTTGATAATGTAAGTAAATTGGAAAGTGTCTTAAAACTGCATGCTCTTTCTGATTCATAAAAGTTTATTTTGACTTGGAGTGACCCTTTAACAGTTTTACAAGTGAGCATACTGTAAAAATGTAAGGCTTCCAACAGCCAGATAGCAGCAATTAAGTGCAAACGGTCAAAGTTTGTTTGCTCTTGTAACTGTGTCAGTGTTCAATATTTTTATGGACAAAGTTTAATTTCATTGTGCAATTATTATTTTTTGAGAGCAATACATTTTAATTGGTTTTATAACAAATGATGGTGTATAAAAACAATATCATAAAAATGGCATGCATAAAATGTTAACAGTAATTAAGGGGGGGAAAGGAAAGTAAGGGGAAGGTTAAAATGGTTGAGCACTTATCTGTTAACCCTTTGAGTGCTAACGACTCTGAGCCGGCGCAGAGTTTCCCACTTTGGTGCTAACGACGGCTCAGAGCCATCGCTAGCACTCTCCCACCTTGAGGGAGATCTGGGGGATCCCACCCGCTCCTACCCCGGCAATCATGCCTGTATAGTGACAGGCATCCCCGGGGCTTCCCATTTTGCATGCTAACGTCACGCGCAATGAAATGATGACGTCACCATGCAACTTTATTAACAAAATGACAATGTCACGTACAGGAAAAGGGGGCATGCTACTTAGAAGCCTGTATCTCAGGCATCTAAGCAGCTACAGACCCCCAAGACCCACCGTTGGAAAGGTAATCGCCTAACCTTTACAACCGTTTATGTCTTGGGGATCTGGAAAAAAACACCCAGGTGGGAAAGTGCTTAGCACTCAAAGGGTTAAAGAACATAGTGCTTATATACAAAAAGAAGAAACCAAAAGAGTGCAACCCAATTTGCAGTTAGTAACATCAAAAGTGTAGCAAACAAGAAGAATGGCCAGGGAGAGACTAAAATGAAATACATTCTATAAAGTAAGTTTAACAGTTGTAAGCTCACTGCTGTCTTTATTAACAGCAAACTATTAGGAAGCCTCATTTCAAAAGTGACTTCCAAGTTCAGAAAAAAAAATCTAATTAACCTGCGTTAACATAATGAAGCTTTTTGAGCTTGAGTATGTTCTTCACTTAATTCTTGTAGTCAAGAATGCATATTGTTTCCAGCAGAGGTGAGTAGTTCAAAAGAAAAATTAAAGGGATAGTTTCTTTGGAGCAGTCAAAGGTCTGTTAATCACCTGGGCCCAGGTTCATTGTGCAATTTTTACACAAATAAGGATTCCAGTGGTATTATGAGAAGTGTGGATACTTCTGCTTACATGACATTAGATTCTAATACCATGTATAGAACTTTAGGATCTTCACTGGATTTACCTCTGGTTTTGGAAACCTTGAGGACTACTCCTTTTAGACCATTATGAGAAGCAACTCTCTGAAATTGTATGATGAAAACATTTTTTTCTGTTAGATATTAACTCAGCCAAACAAGCTGATGTGCTGCTGACCCTTGTTCTTATTTGGTTTTCCATCAAATGCAGCTTCAGAGATATCTTGCAAGTGTTTCATTTACAGGTGGATTATTTTCTGCATCATCTGATCCTATCAAGTAGTGAAGACTCAGTCTACATGGGCAATTTCAACTTCTTGCTCAACTGAAGCAAAAATCTATTACAAGGTCTGTGCAAGGCAGTGGTATGAAGTTCTCCACACCTGTTTCGGAACACTGTAAATTGGTTGTTTTTGCAGCAAAGTGGCCCAGCCCGTGTTGGCTTAAAAATAAAGAACAGGTTCATGAATGGCTGAGTTGGGTTTTTTTCATATTCTTATAACCATTGGGCTGAACTGCTTGTTAAATATTAGTTTGTGCAAGTTACTGTGTTTTTAACTAAAAATGTACGTGGCATGAACAGGAGTTCACATGAAAAATATCCACTTGAAAAAGTAGGATTTTAATATTTGAGTATCTATCCTACCACCTATAATAGGGTACTATCTACAATAGATAGTGCTACTTTGTAAACTAATTCAATATATGGAAGAAGTAGTAGTAGTATTAATAGTAGCAACAGCAGCAGCATCAATAGTAGTAGTGCGATTTATTTTTATTTTACTATAAACACACATACCTGAGGTACATTGTACCAGTATAGTCGATCCTTCTTTAGAACACACCAGCAGCGTTTCCATTTCTGAGACATGAAGCCTACATTTTCTTTCCTTTTCCACAGCCATCCATCACAATCTGGAGTCCCCAGGTCTTTGCAGGAGACTCGTCGGCGACTCAACTTGGTCACAGCACCTATAAAACAAGAGCAGAAAACAAGGCCTATAGAAGAGATTACTGTTTTTTAGGAAGAGGTGAGGCTTGAAATGTGCAAGAAACAGGAAGCAAATGATGAGATTAGGTTATCAGAAGAAAATGATTAGTGAATGATAAGGTAGAGAATTACAAAAAGACACCCGGAGTTATGGGCAGGACTGAAAGTGACTTGTTTACCTTTCTGATTCCTGGTTACTGTCTGTAAAAAAAAAAAAAGAAGAAAAGAATTTAAGAATTTGTCTTAAATATATCAAAATAATTTTAAGAATACTTTTCTGAGAAACCCCAGTTTAAAGTACTATTGCCAACAAACTAGCTTTCACAAGAAGCTCATTCCTGTCCCTAATAAGTCTCAGCAGGGTACTGCAAAACCATGCATTTTTTGCTAATATAATGAAAGATATTCATGGTGTCTTCTCAAGTAACAAGTCCATATTGGCTCCATCAAATAAGGCAAGTGATGGTGTTTGACCGTTGAATAATAATTGCAGCATTGTGGCCACATTTGGTTGGTGTGTTAATTTACTAGAAGACAGAAAAATAATTACAAGGTATTTCATGAGTCTTAAAAACATTTATGCTTACCTGAAAAATGGATTTCTTTCATGGTGGTGAGAGTCCATGATCTTTTACTGTTGGGAATTACTCTTCTCTACCACTAGGAGGAAGCAATGATTCCCAAACCCCAAGCGCCTTATAAAACCACTCCCACCTCACACATACCTCAGTCTAACATAAAGCCAAGCAAGTGAGGTAAGAAAAAAAGCATAAGATCCATAATAGTAGCAGGGACAAAAGGTGTGCTGAAGAAAAAACTAACCCCCAAAAAAGTAAAAGGGTGGGGTTTCGTGGACTCTTACCACCATGAAAGAAATTATTTTAATCAGTTAAGCATAAATTACGTTTTGTTTCATACTGGTGGTAAGAGTCCACAATCCTTTACTCTTGGGAACTAAAACACAAGCTGTGGAGTCCATGACATAACAGAAAGGGAGGGATTTTAAAAAAAAACAACATTTTTTCACTGAGAAAATAAATCCAAAACCCTCATTTAAACTGCCTAAAGCATTTTTCTATCAAGGCTGATGTAGAAGAATCAAAAACATAAACATGGTAGAATTTGATAAACTGAAGCTTCATTCTTGAAAGACAAAGAAGTGGTAACTTACCTAGTAGAATGAGCAGTAATCCACTGTGGTGGAGGCTGACCTGCCTCTAAATAAGCTTTGTGAATTAAAAAAGTTTTAACCAAGAGGCTAAAGAAATAGCAGAAGCTTTCTGACCATTCTTAGGACCAGGGTTAAAAAAAAGGATAAACAAACTGGAAGTTTGTCTAAAATCCTTTGTAGCATCGATGTAATATTTCAATGCCCTAACAACATCCAAATAATGCGAAGATCTTTCAGAAGCATTCTTAGGATTACGACACCAAAAACGAACAACAATCTCTCTGCTAATGTTTGCCTGAAGAAACGACATTAGGAAAAAAAAAAAGACAAATCTGCCCATTCAAAGAACTGTCAGAAAGGCCCTTATCTAGACCATCCTGCAAAAACTGAAGAAGCATAGAAATTCTGAAAAGATTCCAGGAAAAAACATGATTTATACACCATGAAATAAATGCCTTCCAGATATTGTGCCAGATTTTCCTGGTTACAGGCTTACAAGCCTGATTCAGGGTTTCAATCACAGAATCAGAAAAACCCCTATGTCCAAGGACTAAGCATTCAATTTCCATGCCATCAAGTTCAGAGACTTGAGATCCGGATGGAAAAATGGACCTTGGGAGAGAAGGTCTTACCACAGACGAAGAGGCCAAGGAGGGCAACTGGACATCTGAACCAGATCCGCATACCAAACCCTGGGATGCCGCACTGGGGAAATCAGGATTACAGACTTATCTTGGAAACCACTCTGGGAAGAAGAACCAGAGGTGGAAATGGATAAACAAGCTGAAAAGAACAATAAACTACAGAGCATCCACTAACTCTGCCTTAGGATCCCTGGACCTAGCAAAGTACCTTGGGAGTTTTTTGTTCAAACGAGAGGCCATCAGATCAATTTCTGGTAGACCCCAAAGATCCCCAATCTGTTTGAACACATCCCGGTGAAGAGACCACTCCCCTGGATGTAAAGATCGACAACTGAGAAAGTCTGCCTCCCACTTGTTCACACCTGGAATATGAATTGCAGAGACTAGAAAATAATTAACTGTGAGTTTGCCCCTGATGGTTGATATAAGCTACTGCTGTGACATTGTCTGTCTGGAAACGAAGATGAGACTCCCTTTCCAACAGAGGACAAACTTGAAGGGCCCTAAAAATAGTTCTAGAACATTGATTAGTAACCTCACCTTCCGAGGATCCCAAACTCCCTGTGCTGTCAGAGACCCCCAAACAGCTTGCATCTATAGTAATCACAGTCCAGGTACGATGAGCATTAGAAGCCCCCTGAACAATAAACTGATGATCCTGCCACCAAGTTAGAGACTGACTTGTACTGGGATCCAAAAATATCCTTTAAGATAAGCTGAGTATAGTCCCTGCACCACTGACACAGCATACAAAGCTGGAGAGGCATCATGTGAAATTGAGCAAATGGATCATCTGAGGCTGCAATCATGAGACCTAGGCCTTCCCTACACAAAGCCCTAGAAGGAAATGAGACGGAATGTTTAGACAAGCTGACACCAATTTCAACCTTCTCTGCTCTGTTAGATAAATACTCATGGATACTGAATCTATTTGGAAACCCAAGAAAATAGTTGATTGGTGTGAGATACTGGTAAAGGAATAGATGGAGCTTGAACCAAGATGTTGCATGGAAACACAGCAATACCCTGAGACCTGATCACACACAAAATGGCACCCAGAACCTTTGGGAATATTCATGAAGCTGTAGCCAGACCAAATGGAAGAGAAACAAACTGAAAATACCTGTCCAGAAAGGCAAACCTTAGAAACTGGAAATGATCTCTGTGAATAGGAACATGAAGGTAAGCATCCTTTAAATCTACTGTGGACTGAATTCTGGACTTAAATCTATTGTAAACTGAATTTGCTAAACAAAAGGCAGAATAGTCCAGATAGTTTCCATTCTGAAAGATGGAATCCTTACAAACCTGTTCAGAGCCTTTAGATCTAGAAACAGTCTTCAAGGTCTTCCTTCTTTGGATCAATAAAGAGAATCAAATAAAATCAAATACCCTGTTCCTGCAAAGGAACTGTAACAATAACTCCCATATCTTCCAGATCTGAGACAGACTGAAGAAAAACTTGAGCTTTTGCAGGATTCCTTGGAACATTGGACAGAAAAACAACTTCCTCTGGGAGACCTTTTTCTGAATCCTATTTGATATACCTGATAAACAATATGCCGAACTCAGGGATCTGGAACAGACTGTAGTATAAGATGAAAAGATGCTTACTCTGCCTCCTACCAGAAAGTCTGGATCGGTGGCTGCGCAATCATGCAGTTTTGGTAGTAGGGATAGATTTCTTACCCTGTTTTGACTTGTTCCAGTTACCATTAGGTCTCCAGACTGAACCAAATGAACCTTGCTTTTGAACAGAGGAGTCAGCTTTCTGTTCCTTATTCTGACAAAAGGAATGAAAACTATTAGAAGCTTTGGATTTCACTCTAGACTTTCTGTCTTGAAGAAGAAAAGCCCTTTTACATACATTAACAGTAGAAACAATAGAATCTAAATCAGAACTAAATAACTTCTTTCCCTGAAAGGAAAGAGACAATAACTTAGATTAAGATACCATAGCAGCAGACCAAGATTTAAGCCGCAGGGCTCTCTAGCTAAGGACTACCAAAGACAAGTGTTTGATATTAATCTTCATAATATCAAAACAGCATCACAAATAAAAGAATTGACCCTCTGAAGCAAACACAATATACTTGCACTAGCAGAGTCATCCGACTACTGCTCTGAAACACTAGACAACCAGTAAGTAAAAACAGCAGCTACATCAGCAATAGTAATAGCTGGTCTGAGAATATAACCTGCATGTAAAAAGGCCCTTCTATGAAAAGATTCTAACTTTCTGTCTAAAGGGTCATTAAAAGAACTGTTGTCTTCCAAAGGAATAGTAGTACTTCTAACAGAGTAGAAATGGCCCCATCCACCTTGAGAACCGTTTCTCATAAATTCAAATTAGTAGCAGGTAAAGGATATAACTTTTTAAACCATGCAGGAGTAAAAAAATTACCTGGCTTAGACCATTACTTAGAGATCATGTCAGAGACAGCATCAGGCACAGGGAAAACCTCAGGGAGATTAACAACAGTCTTAAATACTGAATTTAAACTATTACTCTGATGAGTAATCTACTTAATCTATTTTCCTGGAACGTGGGGGGCTTCTTCTCCCCTATTAAGAGGAAAAAAATACTTCATCATTTGAAAAGTTATAAACCAGATATTGTTTTCCTGCAGGAAACTCATTTGAGCCTGCAGGAAGCAGAACAATTAAGAATGGGATGGGTTGGGGAGGTATTTGCAACCCCAGCAGTAAATAGAAAGAGAGGAGTGGCATGTATTTTTAGTAAGGAATTAGATTTTCAGTTAATTTCACAGTATAGAGATGTGGACGGAAGATATCTGATCTTAGAAATAGAGATTAAAGAATGTCGTTATACGTTATGCAACCTGTATGCACCAAATGAATGTCGTTCATATTTCTGGGACGAGTTATATTTAAAATTAATCAATTTAGTTGACTCTCAATTAATTATAGGTGGAGATTTTAATAGTGTGTGTGTTCCCCAGCTGGATAGATTAAGGACTAGTGGTTCATATAGATCTAGGAAGGAGGCTAAGATTTTGTCCTCTTTTCTGAAAGGTCTTAAACTTAGGGATATATGGAGAATTCAACATCCCAATGAGAGAATGTTTACATGCGAATCCAAGACATTTCACACACTCTCAAGAATAGACATGTTTCTGGTGACTGAAAAGCTTTTACAGTTAGAAATTAAGACAGACATTAATAATATAATTTTATCGGATCATGCTATTATTTCTTTGTCTATCCAGCTGGGAAACAAAAGAGAGAGCTCATGTGGTAAATTCTTTTTTCCCTCCTTCCTATACTCAAATATCCAGTTTAGAAATTGGTTGGTTCAAAGATGGAGGGAATATGTATGTTTAAATAAGGAATATTTCAACAGAACAGAAATATTCTGGGAGGCCGCAAAGGCCTTTCTTAGAGGCGAAATCAAAGCATACATGGTGAAAAGGAAGAGGAAGACAAGAGCGAGGGAATCACAATTAACAAATTATCTTAAAAATAAATTTATAAGTTATATTGATAACCCTGATAGGGATAACTGGGCTGTGTATCAGAAGGCAAAAAAAGAGAGAGAGACGGACATACCTTAAGTCAGCACTGAGAGGATTCGGGGTGGGAGACCTCATGATAAAGAGAATTTTTAGTCTATATAGTGACCCTGTTGCTAAAATAAAGGTCAACGGGGTCATTTCGGAGTCGTTTCCCATTAAGAATGGTACTAGACAAGGGTGCCCACTCTCGCCCTTGCTATTTTCCATGGCTATGGAACCCTTAGCGCAGCATATTAGACAAAACCAGACAATTAAGGGGGTTACCATAGGACCCAATGACTATAAAATTAGCCTTTACGCAGACGATATTCTTCTGACCCTTACTAACCCCGTCAGCTCATTACCCCCTCTCCTGCAGGAGTTCAAAAAATTTGGCAAGCTATCCCAATTCCTTATCAATAATCAAAAATCAAACGTCCTAAACATCAATATGAACCCGCAGAAATTTGCAGACCTGTCTCAGATCTGCCCTTACCAGCTACAGAAGCAACACATCAAGTATCTAGGGATTAACTTAACACCCAGACTTGCCTCCGTTTTCCAATCCAACTATGTCCCATTGCTCAAGAACATCCAAAAAGACTGCCAGACTTGGCAACAAAAACCCTTCTCATGGTGGGGGAGAATTCAGATAGTCAAGATGACTATCCTACCACGAATCCTATATGTGCTACAGACAGTCCCTATCAATTTACCAAACTCCTACTTAACCCAGTTACAGACAGCCTTAAATAGGTTTGTATGGAACAGGCAAAAACCTAGGGTAGCCCGTAACATTTTATACAGATCTAGGCAAAATGGGGGTCTAGGCATGCCACACATACTACGGTTTTATCAAGCTAATGTACTGCAGCGTATACTAGATTGGCACACGAGGAAAGAGGATAAAGCTTGGATACCTTTGGATTCCCATATCCTTCAGTCACCTGAGTTAGGCCCCTTATGCTGGCTTCCTTCTAAGTATAGACCCAACCGAGCCAGAATGTCTCCACTCTACAGACACATCTTCTCAACTTGGGATAACACCATTAAACGGGTCCCCGGAATCTCCACCCCTTTCTCCCCCATGTCTCCGATTTATCAAAACACAGAACTGCTGGCGAACCTATACACATCTCATAGTAATACAAGCTTTGCAGACTTAGGCCATTCTTCCCCAATGGCAGACTTAATGCAGCAGGGAAAGTTAAGACCATTATGTGACCTTGCGGACACTTTAGGAAGGGTTTATACCAATTGGTTAAAATACCGACAACTTCAGAATCTACTAAGACTCTCCCCTCACAGATCTTCCTTTCAGAGACCGTTGACACGTTTCGAGGGCCTTTGTAAACAGGGCAAAGCTTTGAGAGGTTCATTAGCTTTAGCTAAGAAGACAATTGAGGGTCTACTATATAGGGAATTACCAGGATACACCAGAAGCTGGCAGAGAGAGTTAGCAGATGAGATCCACCCAGACAAATGGACTAGGCTTTTTGAACTCACACACAAATCATCCACTTCTACACAATTTTAGAAATTAATTATAAAATCATGTCAAGATGGTACCTCACACCAGTGAGATTACAACAGATTTATGGTACAGCGTCCTGCCTTTGCTGGAGGGGGTGCGGGGAGGCTGGAACACTATTGCATATCTGGTGGTCTTGTCCCAGATTACGGGGCTTCTGGACATCAATTGAAAGACTTTTAGGAATGTTGTGGAACCCTACATTTAGACTCACTTCATCCTCTGTATTATTTAACGATAGGCCTAAGGACGGCTGTAAAATTAGATTACTTCTTTTCCAAATTTGCCTTAATGGAGCGAAATCCCTTATAGCTAGGAACTGGAAGTCAGTAGTAATCCCTACAATAACAGAATGGAAACTACGGACCCATGAATTAATCCTATTAGAGGAAAATGCATACCTTAAAACGGGAAGAGCTGACACTATCCATAATGTAAAGTTTTACTGGGAGATGATCACTACGAACGCTGATAACACCAGGATAAGAGAACAGGGAAGATCCCCTTCCCCCCCTCCCACCCCCTCCCCCACCTCCCTTTCCCACCCCTCTTCCTTCTTTCTACCTCTCTTTCTACTCTTCTTTCCTTCTACTTTTCTTTCTCTCTGAAAATATCGTTTGTTCTTTAAGCATTGATCTAAAAGATTTCAATAGACATTGGAAGACCGTACTGATTTTGATATCTTACTTACAGCAAACCATTTTTCATCATTGTAAACTATATATATTATTTTATGGTTGTCAATGTCTTGTATAATTCAATAAAAATTTATAAATAAAAAAAAATTAAAAAAAAAGAGAGAGAGACATTTCTAACTCAAAATCAGTTACAAGATGATCTTAAAAATAAAGCCATATATGGTAACTTTTCCCCAAAAACAGCAAAAATGCTTGCAAACATCTCCAAACGTAAGAGGAAAAACAATTATATTGGGTCAATCTCTGTCGAGGGACATAAATATAATACTCCAAATGATATTAATAGGCAATTTTATCTCTTCTTTCAAAAACTTTATTCTTTGGCAGAAGTAAATCAGGACGCGAAAAGTTGTTTCTGGCATGATGTTAAGACACCTAAAATATCTGCAGATCAGCTGAATATAATGAATAAAGAGATTACAGCAGAGGAGATTTTAAAGGCTATCAAAGAATCGACTCAGGGGAAGGCTCCAGGCCCTGATCAATTACCGATCGAATTCTATAAAGTGCTTTCAGAGGAGATTACCCCTACTCTCACAAAGCTATTTAATAACTACTTTCTACTCCATCTTAAACCATCCCAAACTTTTTCTGCATCTAATATTACACTCATATTAAAGAAAGATAAGGATCCAAATTCAATAGATTCATATAGACCAATTTCGCTTCTCAATAGCGACTATAAAATACTAGCGAATATACTAGCCTCACGTCTCAAAGAGATTATAGGAGAGGTTATTCATCCGGATCAAACCGGATTTGTACCAGGTAGAACAGCACAGAAAATATAAGAAAGGCTATGTTGCTGATTGAACATATATTAGCATCCCATAGGACAGGGTCAGACATAAAGCAAGATTTTGCTATATTAACGATTGATGCAGAAAAGGCTTTTGACTCTGTCCTATGGGATCATTTATTAACAACTTTAAACAAATTTGTTTTTTCAGGACATTTTTATACATATATTTCGCTGCTATATCAGAATCCTATCTCATATCTTAGTATAAATAATACTCTTTCTCCCCCTATAACTCTATGCAAAAGGTACTAGACAGGGGTGCCCCCTCTCACCGCTGTTATTCAACTTGGCTATTGAGCCCTTAGCTATAAAGTGCAGAGAAATATTGGAGGGTTTCAAGATAAGACAACAGAAGGTGGTATTATCATTATATGCTGATGATATCTTATTTTATATAAGGAATTCAGCCAAAAATATTCCAGTCTTAGTAGATGTCTTAGCGGAGTTTAGCAAATTTACCGGGTATAGAATCAATCTCTCCAAGTCTGAGATTTTATGGATAATTAAAAACAAGAATATCCTTTCAGATAATCCCTTCAAATTTACAGATAAATATATCAAATATTTAGGAATAAATCTTTCTAAGAATCCTGAAGAATGGTATGATATAAACTTTTCTTATATCTGGAGGAAATGTCTAACCGAAATGCAGAATTGGAGTAGATTGCCCCTTTCACTCTCGGCAAGGATATCATTAATTAAAATGCGAATACTTCCAAAAATCTTGTTTGTTATACAGAGTGTCCCTACTTTCTTACGCAAGGCGGATACTCACAAATTCTATGCAGGTTGTTCTCGTTTTCTTTGGGCCTCTAAAAAACCGTGTATTGCACTATCTAGATTAATGCATCCAAAAGAAATGGGTGGATTTGCCTTCCCGAATCTGGTAAATTACAACCTGGTATGTTTTGCTAGAATTGCCCTACATTGGCTAACCTCAGCCAACTATGTTACTAGTTTAGAGTTAGAAGAAAATATAATGTCCCCCTATTCCCTTAAAGCATTACTACATCTCTCTCAACACTCAAAGATACGAAATTTGACACTAAAATACACCATCCACAATGTAATCATAGCATGGCATAAAATCTGTAGGCTGCTAGAGATTAAACATACTCTATCTAAATTTGTACCTATCAGAGGAAATCCGGATTTTTAAAGTGGCTGTACATCTTCTGCTTTTAGAAAATGGTCAGCAAATAATTTGAATTTTGTGATCCAGATGGTGGATTTGTCCTCTAAGCATATGAAAACTTTTGAATCCCTAACTAGTGAATTCAATCTAGATAGGAAATCCTTTTTCGCATATTTACAAACCAGACACTTTTATGATAACCTGAAAGTCTTAGAGGGAGATACCTGGTCTCTGGGCCCATTAGATGCTATTATCAGCAGATTTTCTAGGGGCGACCATTCTATTTCACATATATATAGATTACTCTCATTTAATGAGGCAGAGGCAAGGGTAAAGAGTCTTTTAAGTATCTGGAAATTAGATTTTCCGGAGATTGATTTAGACTACTTTCAGGAAAGCTTTAATAGGGTAAGAAAGAACAAGTAATATGGCAATGAGAGAATCTCATTTGAAGCTTTTGAATAGAGCCTATTTGACACCTAGTAGAATGGGTAAATGGAAAGGTGATATGGCCTGCTATAGATGCAAGTTTCCTTTTGCTGATTTATTTCATGTTTTTTATGCTTGCCCAAAGGCTATTAAATTATGGAAACAAGTGGAATATTGGCTTAACAGATTTTTGCCTGCTAGAATAATACTTAATCCGTTATATATCTTTTTTTTGGTACATGATCAGATTCAAAATAAAGCTCTGATTAATACAGTAATCCTTCTGGTCAGACAAATGATTTTAAGAATGTGGAAGGATAAAGGTGTCCCTAGTATAGCTTCGGTCATACGCAATATCCAGTATCAAATATTGGTGGAACAATTTGATCCAGCAATATTTGAAGAAAAGAAATTAAAAATTTGTCTAGAAAAATGGGACAAAGTAATTTTAGCTTACCCTAGAGAGGTTCAGTTGCAGATATTAAGCCATTTCCGTAAGTCATCGGATTTTTTACAGCTAATATTGTCAGATAGATATCCCGAATTCTGGAGACAACATCTTTTTTGAGGCTAGGGGACGGGGGACGGGGGGTTGGGGGGGGCGAGGAGAAAGGTTTCCCCTTTTTTTTTTTTTTTTTTTTGTGTGTCTTCTTTGTTTTATGTTTATGTTACTTTGTTAGGTTTGAGGAAAAAACGACAGAAAAAACTCAGCAGTGTGCATATTTATGAAGTCACGTTGAATTGTTAGTAAGCATGTACGCAGGATGATTGTTTGATTGTTTTTTCAGATGAGGTTTGGCCCTGCGTGGTGCAAATTGGAAAAGATTTTGATCTGTTTTCTTGTTTTACTTTTTTGCATTCCTGTAAACTGCTGGATATAAATAAATATTTAAAAAAAACAAAAAAAAACTATTACTCTTATCATGAGAAACTTTAGGATCTTTAACCCCTAAAGTAATTAAGACCTCCTTTAAAAGAGAACAATTATGTTCAACTTTAAACAAAAAAAGATGAAATATCAGGTTCAACATCAGATGAGAAATTCTTATCAGAAAAAAACTTCAACATCTGAAGACAAATCAGTATCCCTGGTCTCAGGGAGCATAGCAATTGTAGAAGGTAAAATCTGTACTGACCTTTTACGCTTGTTTGAGGCGGGAGCCAACGCTTCAGAAACTGCAGCCTTGATAAAAAAAATTATGGCAGGAGTGGTCTTATTGCATTTCCAAATCTAAACATGAGCCACATAATGAGCTGGAGAAGGCACTTCAGCTCATTTAGAATAAGCACACCTAATAATGGAAGAAAGGTGTTCAGTAGATTCAGTTTCTTGGGTAGATTTAGGGACAGAATCCGGCTGTTCCGTTATAGCATTTGGCAAAGCAAGGGAATAGTGAAAAGGAACACTGCCAGGGCCATATATATTAGCAAATATATAAATAATTACAAAGTGCCCAAAACATAGCTACATAAGTGTCTAAATGTGAATAAAAATATACTTCACAACAGACACTCGTCCAGTAGAAATCAAGCAGCAGACAGCCAAAACAGTACTGAAACATATCAGCAGAGGTTACGGAATAGGAGTATATCGTAGATCCATAAATGGAGGCAAAAGAAAAGTCCCTGCAACCAATTATACAGGGTTTATGAAAAATTTCCTATGAGGTAAAAAAAGAATCATAAACCATACCCATATACATCCTTCTGGCAAGCACTGTACTGTGTGGGGAAACTGGGCCTCAATATAGAATGAAAACTCCTCTCTCTGAAGAATCAAATGCACATCTCCATACTTCGATAACTTCCAGCGGAGGCAAAGTAAAGACTGAGGTATGTGTTAGGTGGGAGGGGTTTTAAAGAGCTCTTGGGGTTTGGGAATCTTTACTTCCTCCTAGTGGTTGAATAGAGTAATTATCAAGAGTAAAGGTTAGTGGACTCTCACCACCTGTATGAAAAAAAAAATATGGTAAAAGCAATATTCATTAAAGTTATGGTGGAGATAAAAGCATGAAATTAAAATCCTCCATTTTGTAAAAGTAAGAGCAATAAAATGATTGCATAGACAATTAGCACATCTAAACAAGTATCCCCGCTTGCTTCTTCTGCTGATGAGAACTTATGAGCACTAAACAGCTGTCCAGGAGTGGTTTTGTTTCTGCTGCACGTACCCCAATAGGGGATTGCTGTGTTTTAACACAACACCAAAAAAGTCTGAGGTATTGCATATCTAATTTGCATATCTTACCCAGAATCCTCTGGTGCATTGATAACAGTAATTCTGGGGAAAGGCAAGCGGAGATACTTGCCTAAATGTGCTAATTGTCTATGCAATCATTCTACCGCTCTTAAAGTATGGTAATAAAGAGAGGGGGAATGTTACTTTTAGTGCTGGCATTATAGTATGCAGCTGTACTTTTTTGATTTAAAAAAAAAAAAAAAGTGCCAGTACTCATTGATTATTGATTGATATATTGTGCTCAGTAACTTTGAGAAAAGCAAAGGGACAACATTATTTACAATAATTGATATATTTTGCAGCCCCTTCTTAGGAAAACTAAAGTATTTACATGATAATTACAAATAATACCTGTTATGAGATGGCCACAACAGCAGAAATCCACAGCACCAATAAAAAGAGGGATATTCTTGTCTTCTTTATTTTCTTAGCTTACAAAAAGCATATAGGCACACAGCAACAACAGAAAGCTAAGAAAATAAAAAAGACAAGAATATCCCTCTTTTAATTGGTGCTGTGGATTTCTGCTGTTGTGGTTACATTGAGAGGTGTTTGCATTGACCCTCTACCACCTGCACCAGGTATTGCGCTGTTTGTCTGTATTGGATTGTTATGACATGGCGGAGGTGAGTACCACCACAAAAAAAGCCCTGGTATGCAGCTTCTAAATCAGGCACTTGCTGTCAATTAAAGTAACATATTACCTCTTTCCCTCTCTGTTTATGGTTTTTAGAGTCTGGACTATGAAATTTATTTCCAGTATTTGGGCTTTTGGAGATGTTGTTTTCTTGTTCTAAACCCGAATGGTCAGAAGTTCCTGTAATGAAGACACAAATCAGAATTAGGTTTAAGTTCACTGGACTGTTTAGTGTTATATGCTGTTTTTAGGTGCTTCAAACTTTGTATAGTGTCTATTTCTTTGAGACTTAGTAGACAGGAGAAACATTATTAAGTGCTAAAAAAAAAAATATTTTTCTATATCTTTTAACCCTGAAAACGATCACCCAAACCTACAGAAAAAAAGATGAATCAACCATTATGAGATTTGGCATGCAGACGGATTTATATGGTACATTAGCCGTTTGGTG
Source organism: Bombina bombina (assembly GCF_027579735.1). Lineage (NCBI taxonomy): Eukaryota > Metazoa > Chordata > Amphibia > Anura > Bombinatoridae > Bombina > Bombina bombina. The sequence goes on along the minus strand of NC_069501.1, from coordinate 527,940,046 downwards.
AAAAGCAAGCCGACGTTGCTAAGAAATTAAGATTTAAAGTTGCTTATTTTTATATATTTTGAGCATGCTCAGTAGAAGCAAACAGCTAAAACAAAATAAACAATCATGACATGCCCAGCATTTGGCAAAAGTGGATTTTGGGGCTTATAGTGCCAGATATTGGTCTGTATGGTATTGCAGCATGGAGGGCAGGGAGTTCCTGCAGCAATGTCCTGTAGCCTATACATTAAAAACACATTTTATTTAATAAAATTCAGAGATTAAACACCTAGTCAAATGTTAAAAATAACAGAAATTCCAAAAATAAACTTCCCCAGCAAAGTTTATATTAATCAGATTCACTTTAAAGAGATGTGAAAGCCAAAATGTGTCTTACATAATTCAGACAGAGCTTGCAATTTTACACAACTTTCCAATTTACCTCTTATCTTTTTTGCTTCTTTTTCATGGTGTCCTTTGTTAAAAAGTTAACTTAGGTGGGCTCACATGAACTAGAGGGGACTAGCTACTGATTGGTAGCTGCACATACTGTATATGCTCTTGTTATTGGCTCACCTAATGTATTCAGCTAGTTCCCAGTAGTGCATTGCTGCTCTTTCAACAACAGATACAAAGAAAATTAAGCAAATTTCAAGAGAAGTGAAATCTTATGCTCTATCTAAATTATGAAAAAGAAATATTGGGTTTTATGTCCCTTGTGCTCTCAAAGCGTGGTTTTGCTTTTTTTATGCTTGGTTGTTTATTGGAATAGATTAAATTAGTCTGGATATATATTTAGCTATAATAAATAAACTTATACTCCAAAATATCCCAATTGATCATTTTAAAAAATAAAAAAAGGTTCAAAATTAATATTCAAATGGTACAATTTTTGACAAACGCAAAGCACCCTGGCACATAAAATAAATAGTGTGTTTAAAGTTTTATTACAAGCAGTGAAATACAGGCGACGTTTCGGGCTTCTGCCCTTTCTCAAGCCAAGTTGGTTTGAGAAAGGGCAGAAGCCCGAAACGTCGCCTGTATTTCACTGCTTGTAATAAAACCTTAAAATGCAATTTGGAGTGCTGCAGCCATATCTATTTTATATATATATATATATATATATATATATATATATATATATATATATATATATATATATATATATACACATACACATACATACACACACAGTATATATATATATATATATATATATATATATATATATATATATATATAAAGATAGACAGATAGATATACACATGCACACACATATAGATAGCCTTTTTGTCTGTCTATTGGTGTTTTGATCATATTTACCCTAAGAGATTCACAAAATTGTGCACGTTGGAGTATGTTTCTGTTGTAAAGCTATAGCTCACTTTTAAAACATAATGGCTATCAAAGTGAATTTGGTTCTTGAGACAATAAAATCTACTATTATTTTGTAATTGTAAGAAAACATATGTTAACTTTATACATCCATTGGTGGGTTTCCCAAAATGTGTATTATTCACTTGAAAACATTTTTTTGTCAACAATGGCTAGTTGTATTTACGTGTCTTTTACAGACTGGACACTAGATGGCAATATAAAACCATTTTCCAATATATTCTATATTGTTGTTAAACATCCATATCTATTTTATTGCTATTTGAAGTCGTGCCCTACTCATATATAAAAACTTTAAATGCATTTGAGTTTGATGGTTGTTTTTATGATTTTATCATTCTGAATAAGATCTATGAGTTCTCTTTTGTATTCCCCTCTCCAGTATTGTAATTTTGTCCATTTTAAGGCACAAAGCGTAATCTTCTGTATATGTGTGTGCATATAACACTACGAATCATCAACATATACACTGCATTTATGTTACCTAAATTAAGGAATTATACAAATTAAAGGGACATTACAGCCAAAATTGGGATCCACATGGATGCATTTCAGTTTTGCATAGAAGCATTTTTGTAATATAGATGTATTAGCAAAAATGCTTCAAATAACAGCTATAGTTGTTTCAAAAGTGTATTTAAGTATGCACCATGCACCAGCATTTTAAACACAGCACTTGCTCATACAAGCCCCACTTGTGTTCTGAGCAGCTGAAGTATTTAAAATGTCGGTGCACTGAGAATATCTAGATATACTTCACGTGCATGTGCAGAGAAATATGTTAATGTTAAAATGTTTCTATTCAAATATGTAATTAATATCTGTGCTTTTTGATGGAATGTCCCTTTAAGCATTTTATTTAGCCAAAAAGCAGGTTGGCCATAGCCGACATATGTCACAACCTATTAGCTAGCCAAAGAAATATAAATTAAGCCCATATATACCACCATCTAGATCTTGGCTCACAAACTCAGACAATATTCATTATTTATATACCCCTCCTTAAAGGGACATAAAACCTAAAATATTTATTTTATGATTTAGATAGAGCATACAATTTTAAACAACTTTACAATTTACTTCTATTATATCATTTGCTTTGTTCTCTTGGTATCCTTTGTTGAAAATAATAGGCTCAAAAACAGCAATGCACTACTGGGAGTTAACTGCCAACTATTGGCAGCACATATTGAAGCCTCTTGTCATTGGCTCACCCGGTGTGTTCAGCTACCTCCTAGTACTGCATTGCTGCTTCTTCAACAAAGGATACAAGAGAAAGAAGCAAATTTGATAATATAAGTAAATTGGAAGGTTGTTTAAAATTGCATGCTCTATCTGAATCATGAAAGAACAAAGATTGTGTTAAAATGACACTTTAATGGGAAAATTAACAGAAAAAACTACCTCTCCTTGTAAGATTGCTGCTGCTGGTTGGGTCACTAGCATTTTCCTCTTGTCACCAGCTGTTCTCTTTGGCTTCATTTGCAGGGCTTAAACACAGACTTGCAGGGCCACTAGTGCTAAAATTGGATGCTCTAATGAATTAGAACATATACTTTTTGCACTATAATGGCCGGTTAAACGGTGACTCCGCTTGCTGGCCCATTTATGCTTAGTCATATCCAAAGTTATAGAAGTGCTCAACCAGAAATGAACAATGGCTCAGTGGCTTGTTCTTTGGCAAGTCACCACTTGAAAGAAGCATCTTTTAGCTCAATTTCACAGAGGAGAACTTTCCTGGGGTATAACAGGATGAGAGTTAAGGAGGAGAGTCCAGCCACAAAATACCAGGCAATTCTAGCCTGAACATGGCAACCCCAGATGATTGTTTAGGTCTTCTGTGGGCCTTGCCAATGAGGTGCAGCTATATTTATCTAGGTACATTGTGCAAGGAACCTATCACCCATTTATGATTATTGATTGTCCACAACAGAAAGAATATGCAAGCGAAGGAAGTCAGGTAAGCATTGTTTAGGGCAAGGGAAGGGGAACCTTGGCCCTCCAGATGTTTCAGAACTACATTTCCCTTGATGCTCAACTGGACTTCAAAGTGCCTAAGCGTCATGACTAATGTAGTTCTGAAACATCAGGAGTGCCAAGGTTCCCCATCCCTGGTTTAGGATTATGAGCCAATATATTACAAATTCCCAGTTATATATTGGACACCTTGAAACCCTAAATAAGATAGAGAATTATCATTAAAGTAGCTTCCCACTAAAGATACATTAAAAAAAAAGTAGCTTTATTGCACAACCACATACAACAAACCTATTTTCCAGTGATCGTACGCTTGTTGATTGCGTAAATATTTTAGAATATGAAGTTGAATTACGTGCAGTAAATAAGGTAGAATTTGTGTTTTATTTTATTAGAATCAGTGGGGGCTTTTTGGTTACTGATGCAGGCTTTGAGGGTTCTATAACGTCCCAGCAACTAACGGCATTCCTTAAAGAAACACTTTTCCGGATTTGGGCCAGGTTGGATCATGGTACTTGGAGTTTCAGGGAGATTGCACTCCATTTGCTGGCATCAGGGAGACGCTATTACAATCAGGGAGACTCCCTGAACTTCAGGGAGAGTTGGGATGTCTGTAAATCAGTCACAGTGCCAAAGGAAAATGTTTAAAAAGCCTACTGCCTGGCAAAGTCCAGAAGATACAGCTGAAACTATTGTTGCAGAAAATGTTCATGTTGCCCAAAAAAAGCAATAAAGAGAAACCATGTGAAGGCTCAAAGTTCTTAAAATACAGTAGGGTTCAAAACAACTGGTTTTATTTGATCGTTTATTAAAAAAAAACAGTAGTAAAATATTGTAATCAGTTTGTTACATATCATTCAATATTATATTACTGGAATTGAGACAAATCAAATGTTTTATCACATTGTCCCTACACCATATATATTTTCAACACTTTTTTGATGCTACATATTTCATTCAAATGATTACATCTTAGCATACATATATGATCCTGCTAGTGCTTCTACCTACAAATGCTTCTGATAGGAGAATAGCAGCAGCAGCACTCCACTGGTCCAAACTGTAACTGTTTTATAGGCTCTATATACAACGTTTTGGACTTGTGTCCTTAATCATGTCAGCCTGAAACATTGTCTTGTGCTTGTCTATGGAGCATAATAAACAGTGAAAGTGTGGACAAGTGGAGTGCTGTTTCTTCTATTCATCTGATATTGTTTTTGGGCTGGACGCAGAACCCTAAGCAGAGTTGCACCCATATTAGTACTACACAGGTGCTGGACATTATGCTTCTTTTAGGGCCTCTGAAGAAGTTCATTTGTTGAAATACTTTTGTAATTATGTCAAAGAAGCTCTGTGAAGTCCAAGGACAGGTTGCTTTACTAAGTGCTGAAAAAACCTCCATACTGCATCTAAGGGGGCACTATAATGCACACTGAAGAGATTTTATTAAATCGGATGATTTTCATTCAAAGCATGGACCATGCAGACCTAAATTGACCATCAAATGTTAACCCTTTCCGGTCCTTTAAATGTTTAAATTGTGCGGCCGGCAGGTCTTATTTGATTTTCACAGCAATTTTTTGCTGCTAGATGTCGCTATTTCGCTGTGAAATTCGAAAGCCGCAAAGTCGGAATATATCAGACATTTGAGCGCATGCACTAAAACCCTTTGTCGGATATATTCCGACAAAGGAACGCAAAGGGTTAACATTTTTACACAATAGAACACCACTGCATTCAAAATTCAAGCCCAGCTGAATCAGGAATGTCCTACCCCACTAAGCAAAACCACAGTCAAAAGATTGTCAAAGTGCAGGCTTTATGGAATGATAGAAGTTTGAAGAAAGAAAAAAAAAAAAGTCTAAAAATTTAGCAAGGGCCACACAATACAGGAATTTTATAATGGAAGACTGGAAAAATGTCCTGTTTACTGACTAATCTAAAATGGTTTTTTTTGGGTGCAATCACAGAATCCATGTGAGGTGACAGCACCATAAGAGGACAACACTGTAAAATCTACAAATAAATATGTTGCAGGGAATATTCAGGTGTAGGGATGTTACCTATGTTGGTGTATCTGTATAGCTGCTATTTTTAAGCTTATAATAAGATAGATATTAGCTGTTGTTAGGGTATCTAATACTGAAGAAAAAGGGGTTCTGAAATAAATACTTCTAAACTGTTTTTAAATTATTATAAAGTATTTTAGAGATTGTATTAAAATGTCAGCCATATTGTATTCATTGGTGTTGCCTTGATTGGATAACATTCTCATAGAGCTTCCTGATTGGTGCACTGGGAAAAATCACAATCCCTGAATTATCATTGTAGCTAAGTGACTTAACTTCCTGTTTATAATTTTATTTTATATCTCAGCTTGATATTTTACACATGACCGTCCTAGGATTTATCCATATATCAGTTGTAATGTATACAATATAGTGTATAGGAAATTAATTTAATGTTGAGACTAAAAGGTGTGTAAATATTGTTGAAATGCTTTAAATTATAATAAAGTGTTTTAGGGTTATATTCAATTTGAACTACATTATATTCACTGATAGATGCTGGATAGTCAATGAGTCATTATAAGGCTTCTAACTAATATATTTGATTTATTTGACAATTGTGCTAGGCCTGATAATCAGGTATTAGATTTGATGGCATCTTTTTATTGAATTGTTTTAACAAAAGTCCTGCTGATTGAAATTTTTGTTCAAACTCACTAACTAAATTGTCTTAATTAGTTGCTTGTGTAACAGATTAATATTGTTGGTTTATTTTTGGATTGTTCCAGGAGATTTTAAACTGTGGTGACTGATATCATATGCATTTTGTTAAGCCCTTGTTACTGCATAAATGTATTTGTTGTGTTCATATTAAATAGGAATAAATATTAATATTTAATAATATTTTTTTATTATTAAGTATTCATATTTAAAAACATCTTAAGATTCTGGCTTATTTAAAGTTCAGTAAAAACATAATTTATGCTTACCTAATAAATGTGTTTCTTTCCAGATATGGTGAGTCCACGGAATCATCAATTACTAGTGGGAATATCACTCTTGGCCAGCGGGAGGAGGCAAAGAACACTACAACAAAGCTGCTATATATGTCACTTCCCTTACCCATAATCTCCAGTCATTAGCCGAAGGAAAAATGGAAAAAGAAGATAACACAAAAGTGTAGAGGTGCATGAAGGTTTTAGAAAAAATAACTGTCTTAAATAAAGGGTGGGCCGTGGACTCACCATATCCGGAAATAAATACATTTATCAAGTAAGCATAAATTATGTTTTCTTTCCTAAGATATGGTGAGTCCACGGAATTATCAATTACTAGTGGGAATCAATACCCAAGCTAGAGGACACAGATAAGGGAGGGACAAGACAGGTAGACCTAAACAGAAGGCACCAATGCTTGAAGAACCCTTCCCTCAAAAGAAGCCTCAGCTGAGGCAAAAGTATCAAATTTATAAAACTTTGAAAAAGCATGCAAACCAAGTTGCAGCCTTGCAAATCTGTTCCACAGAAGCTTCATTTTTAAATGCCCAGGAAGAAGAAACAGCCCTCGTGGAATGAGCAGTGATTCTCTTAGGAGGTTGCTGTCCAGCAGTCTCATAGGCCAAACGAATAATACTCCTTAGCCAAAGAGAAAGAGAAGTAGCCGTAGCTTTCTGATCCTTGCGCTTCCCAGAAAAACAAACAAAGCAGAAGACTGACGAAAGTCCTTAGTCGTCTGAAGATAGAACTTCAATGCACGCCCAACATCTAGGTTGTGCAACAAACGCTGCTTAGGAGAAGAAGGATTAGGACACAATCTCCTGATTAATATTCTTGATTGAAACAACCTTAGGTAGGAAACCTAATTTAGTATGTAAAACTACCTTATGAGAATGAAAAATAAGATAAGGAGAATCAAACTGCAGAGCCGAGAGTTTAAAAACTCTCAGAGCAGAAGAAATAGCAACAAGAAACAAAACCTTCCAAGATAACATCTTGATATCCAAGGAATGCATAGCTTCAAATGGAGCCTGCTGAAAAACTCTAAGAACAAGGTTAAGACTCTCACCAAGGCCTGACAAAAAGATTGCATGTCTGGCGCATCCACCAAACGCTTATGCAACAAAATAGACAATGCAGAAATCTGACCTTTCAGAGTACTAGCTGACAAACCCTTATCCAGACCCTCCTGGAGAAAAGACAAAATCCTAGGAATCCTGACTCTACTCCAACAGTAGCCTCTGGATTCACACCAATACAGATATTTACGCCTTATCTTATAGTAAAACTTTCTTGTCACAGGCTTACGAGCCTAAATCATGGTCTCAATGGCCGACTCTGAAAACACACGCAGTCAGCTTCAGAGAAACGAGATTTGGATGAAGAAAAGGACCCTGAAGAAGAAGGTCCTTCCTCAGAGGGAGTCTCCACAGAGGTAGAGACAACATTTTCACTAGATCTGCATACCAGATCCTGCGAGGCCATGCCGGCACTATAATAATCGCCAACGCCCTCTCCTGCTTGATCCGAGCAATGACTCTTGGCAGGAGAGCGAACGGAGGAAATATGTATGCTAGACTGAAATTCCAAGGGACCACCAGAGCATCTATCAAGAAAGCCTGTGGGTCCCTTGACCTCAAGCCGTACCTCTGAAGCTTGGCATTCTGCTGAGAAGCCATGAGATCCAGTTCTGGCTGCCCCCAATTGAAGATTAAACTGGAAAATACTTCCGGATGGAGTTCCCACTACCCCGGATGAAAGGTCTGTTGGCTCAGAAAATCCGCCTCCAAATTGTCTACTCCTAGGATGTGGATCACAGAAAGACAACAGTAGTGAGACTCCACCCACTGGATTATCCGGGCCACCTCTGTTATGGCCAAGGAACTCTGAGTTCCACCCTGGTGGTTGATGTACACCACCGATGTTAAGTTGTCCGACTGGAACCTGATAAACCGGGCTAAGGCTAACTGAGGCCAGGCCAGTAGAGCATTGAAAATCGCTCTCAGTTCTAGAATGTATATAGGGAGAACTGACTCCTCCTGAGTCCAAAGACCCTGAGTCTTCAATGACCCCCAAATTGCTTCCCAACCTAAAAGGCTGGCATCCGTGGTCACGATCACCCAGGAAGGTCTGCGAAAGCAAGTTCCCTGGGAGAGGTGTTCCTGAGACAACCACTACAGAAGAGAGTCCCTTGTCACCTGATCCAGAATTATTTGTGGAGACAGATCCACATAGTCCCCGTTCCATTGCCTTAACATGCATAACTGCAGAGGTCTGAGATGGAACCGAGCAAACGGAATGATGTCCATGGAAGTTACCATCAGACCAATTACCTCCATACATAGAGTCACTGACGGCCGAGGAGAGGACTGAAGTACAAGACAAGAGTCAAAGATCTTTGTTTTTCTGACCACTATCAGAAATATCTTCATTAGTAGGGAGTCTATTATGGTCCCTAAAAACACTACTCTTGTGGCTAGAAACAGAGAACTCTTTCCCAGATTTACATTCCAACCTTGGGAGCAAAGAAAAGACAACAAGATCTCTGTTTGAGAGTCTGCTTGTTGAAAAGACGGCGCCTGAACCAGAATGTCATCCAGATAAGGCGCAACGGCAATGCCCCCAGACCGGATCACTGCCAAAAGAGCCCCCAGGACCTTTGAGAAAATTCTGGGAGCTGTGGCAAGGCTGAAAGGAAGAACCACACACTGGAAATGATTGTCTAAGAAAGCAAACCTTAGAAACTTGTGATGATCCCGGTGAATGGGAACATGAAGGTACGCAATCCTTTAAGTCTACGGTTATCATAAACTGACCTTCTTGAACCAAAGGAAGAATGGAACGTATAGTCTCCGTCTTTAAGAACGGCACTCTGAGGAACTTGTTTAAACACTTTAGGTCTAAAATAGGTCTAAAAATCCCCTCTTTCTTGGGAACCACAAACAGATTTAAATAAAATCCCAAACCTTGTTCCTGTGGAGGAACTGGAACTATAACTCACAGGGCAAAAAGATCCTTGATACAATTTAAGAACGCCTCTCTCTTTATCTAGTCTACAGATAATCTTGAGAGAAGAAACCTGCCTCTGGGATGAAGTCTTGAATTCTATCTTGTACCCCTGAGATACATTTTCAACAGCCCACAGGTCTGGGACATCTCGTATCCAAGCCTGTGCAAATTGAGAAAGCCTGTCCCCTACTAGATCCATTCCTGGATCGGGGGCCGACCCTTCATGCTGACTTGGAGTCAACCGCAGGCTTCTTAGACTGTTTCCCCTTGTTTCAAGACTGACTAGACTTCCAAGAAGACTTGGATAGTTCCTGCTTGGGAGAGGAAGCGGAGGGTTTACCTCTAAAGTTATGAAAGGAACGAAAATTCCTCTGACGTCCTTCTGCTTATTCTTTCTATCATGAAGAAGAAAAGATCCCTTTCCTCCTGTGATATCTGAAATAATTTCAGCCAAACCAGGCCCAAACAAGGTCTTATCCATGTAGGGAATAGCTAATAACTTAGACGAAACATCCGCAGACCAGGATTTTAACCAAAGGGCTCTGCGAGCTAGAACCGCAAAACCAGACATTTTTGCTCCCAGTTTAATGACCTGTAAGGAAGCACCCGTTAAAGGAATTGGCTAACTTAAAGGGACAGTCTAGGCCAAAATAAACTTTCATGATTCAGATAGGGCATGTAATTTTAAACAAATTTCCAATTTACTTTTATTACCAATTTTGCTTTGTTCTCTTGGTATTCTTAGTTGAAAGCTTAACTTAGGAGGTTCATATGCTAATTTCTTAGACCTTGAAGGCCACCTCTTTCAGAATGCATTTTAACAGTTTTTCCACCACTAGAGGGTGTTAGTTCACGTGTTTCATATAGATAACACTGTGCTCGTGCACGTTAAGTTATCTGGGAGCAGGCACTGATTGGCTAAACTGCAAGTCTGTCAAAAGAACTGAAACAAAGGGGCAGTTTGCAGAGGCTTAGATACAAGATAATCACAGAGGTTAAAAGTATATTAATATAACTGTGTTGGTTATGCAAAACTTTGGAATGGGTAATGAAGGGATTATCTATCTTTTAAAACAATAAAAATTCTGGTGTAGACTGTCCCTTTAAGAGCCCTAATCCTGTCCTGGATCTCCTCAAGAGGAGTATCTGTCTGAATAGAATCAGGCAAAGCATCAAAACAGTAAGCTGCAGCGCTGGTATCAGTAGCAATACACACCGCAGGCTGCCATAGAAGACCTTGGTGAACATACATTTTCTCTAATAATGCCTCAAATTTCTTCTCCATTGGATCCTTAAAAGAACAACTATCCTCTATGAGAATAGTGGTCCTCTTACCCAAAGTGGAAATAGCTCCTTCCACCTTAGGAACCATTTGCCACGACCCCTTAATAGAGAGTCAGCTATAGGAAACATTTTCTCAAAAATAGGAGATGGAGAAAAAGGAATACCAGGTCTCTCCCACTCCCGTACAAAAGCACGGTCTGGAACAGAAAATACCTCCACCGCAGAGGGAACAACAAAATATTTGTTCAGCTTACTAGACTTCTTAGGGTTAACAACGATAGTAGTATCGGAGTCATCCAAGGTAGCCAAAACTTCCTTAAGTCACAAGCGGAGGTGTTCCAGCTTAAATCTGAAGGACACAATTTCAGCATCAGTAGAAGTAATTATACTGCCTGAATCTGAAATTTCACCCTCAGAATCTTCATCCTCTTCATCATCTTCTAAGAGGAAATACTTTGATTAACTACTTCAGGATCAGAAACCTTATTTACTGTTTCTTTAAATTTCCTTTTGCGTTTTCCCTGCAGCACGGGAAAAGCAGACAGCGCCTCAGATACCACAGAAGATACCTGGGCAGCAATATCTTGCAAAGTAACTCCAGATGGAGAATGAGAGGAAATGCAGGGCACTGCATGTGCAGATGAATAGGATTGAGACGCTTGAGGAGAAATCTGCGGCACATCTGAAACCCGAGGCTCCTGAACAGCATCCGCCTTAGCTAATGATGGCTCAGGGAAAAAAAACGTACTGGGGGTTCCACCTGGGCATCAAAACATAAGCTACAGGTAACATCCTGAAAAGCCTCCTGATCCATAATACAAAAAAAGAAGCAAATTAAAAAAAAAAACGGTTAAATTTTTTAACTTTTTTCTTCTTCTATCTTTTAACAAAGGATATAATACAGAACCAAAAAATGTTCTTAAATAAATGTTCCCTTTAAATTAACCAAATCAAGAAAACATGCCCCAGGCAACACTCTACACCTCAGCAGAATTACTGAGGTGCCCTACCTGTCCTGCAACCCGCAAACTGAGGGAAAAAAATGATCCCGTTTACAATCCGGATTTCCAGAGAAGCAAAAACAGCAAGAAGCCTTCTAAAAAATTACATAATCTGTTACTAATAAATAACTCTGCACACTAACAGTGCCTGCAAAAACTGCCATAAAAACCTGCACCCTGACAGGAAAAATAAAAAAATGTCCCCCTGCAGCGTTTTAGCTGAATAGGTGCCAAATTTTTCCCTGCTACATAGAAAAATAAAACTGGCACTTACCTTAATATTTATCTGTCCGGCAGTAGGACAGCTCACCTGGTTTGAGAGGATGCCATCCCTCACATTGACCTGTGGAAATACAGAAAGACTGAGTAAACTTACTCAGGCTATCTAAATAGGGCAACAAAATGTTTTGGGAAAATGCAGTGAGGATTGTTCCCCACAAGTTCCCAATTGCTTAAAAGCCACCACTGCCCTACTGAAGAGACTGACATGGGCTAAGGCTAGACCCTTTAGAAAGATCAGAGATAACCTAATCTGCTTTAAAAAAATCTTGATTGTAGATCAGACACCAGAACTTCACCTCCTCCTTGCACCGCAGGCAAAGAGAATGACTGGAGATTATAGGTAAGGAAAGTGACATATATAGCAGCTTTGCTGTAGTGCTCTTTGCCTCCTCCTGCTGGCCAGGAGTGATAATTCCACTAGTAATTGATGATTCTGTGGACTCACCATATCTTAGGAAAGAAAGAGGATTTATTTTTCAGCATGACATCAATTCCAAACACACACGAGCTGTGCCAGGCATATCTGAAGTCTAAGAATGAGCAAGGGATGCTAATTGTTATGGCTTTGTTTCTATAGTACTAAAAATCTCTAGGCAAAACTCATTGACATTGCTAGACACTGTCTATATGTCCCAGATATCCTTGCAAGCCATAAGCAGGCAACAGTGCTATAGCAGACACATTGTGCATTGGTACAAAGCATGAACCTACAAAATTAAAGGGACATGAAACCACATTTTTTCTTTCATGATTCAGATAGAACAAGCAATTTTAAACAACTTTTTAATTTACTTCTATTAGCTAATTTGCTTCATTCTTTTGATATCCTTTGCTAAATATCATATCTAGATAAGCTCAGTAGCTGCACATAGATGCCTTGTGTGATTGGCTCACCTTTGTGCATTGTTATTTCTTCAACAAAGGATATCTAAAGAATGAAGCCAATTAGATAATAGAAGTAAATTGAATATTGTTTAAAATTGCATTCTCTATCTGAATTGCGAAAAAAAATTGGGTTTAATTGGCTGTCCAATCATACGGAGTGGAATCAGAGGGGTAGTCCTACAATTCCTTTTCAGTCTAAATACTAGACTGTCTGGGCTTTTATTTATTTAATCAACATATTGGAACATAAATTATTGCTGAAGAGTAATACCAAGAAAGGTATACAACGTTCTAACAAGTGAGCTACCTACATCATTTATTTCTGTTGATTACTTATTGGAGATACATTTATCTCTTTGCACCCATATATGCACATGTGGAACATCTCCTGGAAGCGCTGATAGAAACACTATCTCTTCAAACCACTAACATTTCATCTCGCTCTGGAGGAAGTGGGATACCCCTATCAGCAGCAATCATCAAATTCACTCCCAGTGCTTTCCACCTCCCTCAACCTTTTTAGGCACAACTACCTACAAGACACACACATATATATATATATATATATATATATATATATATATATATATTTTTTTTTTATTTTTTTTTTTTTTATTTTTTTTAAAGGGACATTAAATAAAAAAAAATAAAAAAAAAAGTTTTATGGCACAGAAGAGGTTCTGGAAAGACTAACCAGCCATCCAAAATTGAAGCCCCTGAATCACACTAGATAAGCTCTACTAACCATTTGTGCAATATGAAACTTGACCTACCTGACACTGAATGCCTGAGATTGATTGTAAAACTTGACTTACCACTTTCCATATTTACCTCTGTCACACCACAATTATCCAATACAGCAAGATCACTGTCTCTCGCAGGTAAGTAGCGCAGCATTTTTAAATATATATATATATATATATATATATATATATATATATATATATATATATATATATATATATATATATAATATATACACATATATTTACATTGCGGTCTATGGAAACAAAGAGTTCCCATAGACCGCAATGTAAAGGCACTTTTCAGTGCGTTGTTTTTTTTTCTAACACCCCACTCCCACCAACTTTAAAGCCCCAAAACTTTATTTAAAAAAAAATACTAGATTTGGTTGTTTTTTTTTAATAAAAATCTGCAATGCCCTCTAGTTTGAGGGCATTTGGGGCACTTTTAGAAAACTAACCAGAGATCGGAATCCTTGGTAATTTTCAGAGAGCTAATTGCTACTGTGAGGTATTAGCAATAATCAGACACTTGTAATAATTTAGCGATCTGCTTGTAATCTAGCCCTAGGTGTTTACTATCCCTTTAACTACACATGTCCAAATTCCACCCTTTATCGCCCTTGCTAAAATCCATCACTTTACTAAAAACTAAGCACAGCATGAAGTAAAAAACAAAACAAAACGTATCCTCCTTTTTAAAGGCAATCCTTCTGCTCTAGTTATGTCTCTGATCTAATTTCTTGATGATTTATTCCTTTACTTCTTATGGCCTGATCGCTCATCATGTCTTGCAGTAGCAGAGTTACCACAAGACTGAAAGGAAATACATTGCTTATGGATATTTACCAAAACCCTTCTTTAATATAATTTATGGTTCTTCTTAAAAAAAATTACCTCCCCAAATATTTAATGCCTTGCAAATACACTTACCCAGAGGTCCTTATCTGGATGCAACTCCCAGTGTGAATTTGATTGTAAACAGTTCAGTATAGGGGCATTTCGCAGTTTTCTATTTGTTTTCACTCAATACTTGCATTTGTAACATCAGAATTGTAAACTGCTGTGTAACGGACAGAATACATACAGACGTATTTAATGATGGCTCTAAACTGAATAAGAAATGCTTATCCAGATGGCCATAGACAGACTGGAATTTCAGGATCACCCTGAGTACAGGTGAGTTAGACAAGTTCCTGCCCTTGATTATGTTTAGGAAGTGATAAAGCCCTGTTTTATTGCTCAGTGACCTTTACACAACTTCATTGCATGTTGAACAGAAGGAAAAAAAGTAAAAAAAAACACAACTTCTAGTGAAACCAAACAAAATAACCAAAATATGGAAGCCAGTAAAAATTAGTCTTAGTCCAAATATGATCATCCATTTGGCTTCCAGAAAATATTATTTAAATCTGGCTATTTTGATATCACTTAGTCTTATGGCGCGGTCGGGCCGGGCTGTGACTATACAGCTGGCCCGATGCGCTGACTAAAAATAACAGACCCGCTCAGCAGAGAGCGGGTCTGTAAAAGGACCGTATTTTAGCAAATTAAACGGTAAAAAATACGTTTATGGCTATAGCACCTAAATAATGTTATATAATTCTGCACTATGTGCAGAATTATATAACATTATTTTTAAGGTTTACTGTCCCTTTAATGATGTAAGTTATCAGTGCAAAGGGAATAAACTATGTTACAATAGCATTTATGTAATTTATAGTTCCAGGAACAGAGAAAAACATTTTTTAACAGATGTATGGCATTTAAAATATTAATACAGAAAGTAAAATATATGTGCTTAAAACCATAGATAAGAAAAAAATACTAAAAACAGCTACATGAACATGCAACGTGCTTAAAAAAACATAAGTAATCAAAATAAAATATATAATAATCTACAGAGGTCATAAAAACACAAATACTTCTGCACAGTATTTGTCCAAAACAATAAATAAAATGTAGCTAGCTAATAGATCATACATTAATTTATCACAAATATATATCACATAATAGTAAATGCATATAGATCATCCTCCACTAGTAAAATAAAACTCATGACTTAAAAATGAAAACCAAAATACAGTATAGGGTTTCTGATTGTGGTTTTGTAAAGGCAGGTCTATGAAATGCATAACTGTGTAAAGGTCAGAATTGATAATTGGATGTTTTATTAAGGCAAGAACAGCATTTCTGCTCTCTCTATATTTCTTTCCTTTCTTCAATACTTTCTAGACACACTACAGTAATCTTTAACCGTTTTACCTAAAAAAGTTGAAGAACGAAAAATTGGAGAATGAAAAAAAATCCCAAATAAATAACAATGATAAAAAGAGAAAAGTGATAAAAGAAAGAAAAAGAGAAAGAGAAATTGAGAAAAGAAAGAGAAAAGAGAAAAGGGAGAGGAGAGAAAAGAGAGAGGAGAGAAAAGAGAGAGGAGAGAAAAGAGAGAGGGATAGAGAAAAGAGAGAGGAGAGAAAAGAGAGAGAGAGATAGAGAAAAGAGAGAGGGATAGAGGGATAGAGAAAAGAGAGAGATAGAGAAAAGAGAGAGATAGAGAAAAGAGAGAGGAGAGAAAAGAGAGAGGGATAGAGAAAAGAGAGAGGGATAGAGAAAAGAGAGAGGAGAGAAAAGAGAGAGGGATAGAGAAAAGAGAGAGGAGAGAAAAGAGAGAGGGATAGAGAAAACATAATTTATGTAAGAACTTACCTGATAAATTCATTTCTTTCATATTAGCAAGAGTCCATGAGCTAGTGACGTATGGGATATACATTCCTACCAGGAGGGGCAAAGTTTCCCAAACCTCAAAATGCCTATAAATACACCCCTCACCACACCCACAATTCAGTTTAGCGAATAGCCAAGAAGTGGGGTGATAAAAAAGTGCGAAAGCATATAAAATAAGGAATTGGAATAATTGTGCTTTATACAAAATCATAACCACCACAAAAAAAGGGCGGGCCTCGTGGACTCTTGCTAATATGAAAGAAATGAATTTATCAGGTAAGTTCTTACATAAATTATGTTTTCTTTCATGTAATTAGCAAGAGTCCATGAGCTAGTGACGTATGGGATAATGACTACCCAAGATGTGGATCTTTCCACACAAGAGTCACTAGAGAGGGAGGGATAAAATAAAGACAGCCAATTCCTGCTGAAAATAATCCACACCCAAAATAAAGTTTAACGAAAAACATAAGCAGAAGATTCAAACTGAAACCGCTGCCTGAAGTACTTTTCTACCAAAAACTGCTTCAGAAGAAGAAAACACATCAAAATGGTAGAATTTAGTAAAAGTATGCAAAGAGGACCAAGTTGCTGCTTTGCAGATCTGGTCAACCGAAGCTTCATTCCTAAACGCCCAGGAAGTAGAAACTGACCTAGTAGAATGAGCCGTAATTCTCTGAGGCGGAGTTTTACCCGACTCAACATAGGCAAGATGAATTAAAGATTTCAACCAAGATGCCAAAGAAATGGCAGAAGCTTTCTGGCCTTTTCTAGAACCGGAAAAGATAACAAATAGACTAGAAGTCTTACGGAAAGATTTCGTAGCTTCAACATAATATTTCAAAGCTCTAACAACATCCAAAGAATGCAACGATTTCTCCTTAGAATTCTTAGGATTAGGACATAATGAAGGAACCACAATTTCCCTACTAATGTTGTTGGAATTCACAACTTTAGGTAAAAATTCAAAAGAAGTTCGCAACACCGCCTTATCTTGATGAAAAATCAGAAAAGGAGACTCACAAGAAAGAGCAGATAATTCAGAAACTCTTCTGGCAGAAGAGATGGCCAAAAGGAACAAAACTTTCCAAGAAAGTAATTTAATGTCCAATGAATGCATAGGTTCAAACGGAGGAGCTTGAAGAGCTCCCAGAACCAAATTCAAACTCCAAGGAGGAGAAATTGACTTAATGACAGGTTTTATACGAACCAAAGCTTGTACAAAACAATGAATATCAGGAAGAATAGCAATCTTTCTGTGAAAAAGAACAGAAAGAGCAGAGATTTGTCCTTTCAAAGAACTTGCGGACAAACCCTTATCTAAACCATCCTGAAGAAACTGTAAAATTCTCGGTATTCTAAAAGAATGCCAAGAAAAATGATGAGAAAGACACCAAGAAATATAAGTCTTCCAGACTCTATAATATATCTCTCGAGATACAGATTTACGAGCCTGTAACATAGTATTAATTACAGAGTCAGAGAAACCTCTTTGACCAAGAATCAAGCGTTCAATCTCCATACCTTTAAATTTAAGGATTTCAGATCCTGATGGAAAAAGGGACCTTGTGACAGAAGGTCTGGTCTTAACGGAAGAGTCCACGGTTGGCAAGAGGCCATCCGGACAAGATCCGCATACCAAAACCTGTGAGGCCATGCCGGAGCTACCAGCAGAACAAACGAGCATTCCTTCAGAATCTTGGAAATTACTCTTGGAAGAAGAACTAGAGGCGGAAAGATATAGGCAGGATGATACTTCCAAGGAAGTGATAATGCATCCACTGCCTCCGCCTGAGGATCCCGGGATCTGGACAGATACCTGGGAAGTTTCTTGTTTAGATGGGACGCCATCAGATCTATTTCTGGAAGTTCCCACATTTGAACAATCTGAAGAAATACCTCTGGGTGAAGAGACCATTCACCCGGATGCAACGTTTGGCGACTGAGATAATCCGCTTCCCAATTGTCTATACCTGGGATATGAACCGCAGAGATTAGACAGGAGCTGGATTCCGCCCAAACCAAAATTCGAGATACTTCTTTCATAGCCAGAGGACTGTGAGTCCCTCCTTGATGATTGATGTATGCCACAGTTGTGACATTGTCTGTCTGAAAACAAATGAACAATTCTCTCTTCAGAAGAGGTCAAAACTGAAGAGCTCTGAAAATTGCACGGAGTTCCAAAATATTGATCGGTAATCTCACCTCCTGAGATTCCCAAACTCCTTGTGCCGTCAGAGATCCCCACACAGCTCCCCAACCCGTGAGACTTGCATCTGTTGAAATTACAGTCCAGGTCGGAAGCACAAAAGAAGCCCCCTGAATTAAACGATGGTGATCTGTCCACCATGTTAGAGAGTGTCGAACAATCGGTTTTAAAGCTATTGTTTGAGATATCTTCGTGTAATCCTTGCACCATTGCTTCAGCATACAGAGCTGAAGAGGTCGCATGTGAAAACGAGCAAAGGGGATCGCGTCCGATGCAGCAGTCATAAGACCTAGAATTTCCATGCATAAGGCTACCGAAGGGAATGATTGTGACTGAAGGTTTCGACAAGCTGCAATCAATTTTAGACGTCTCTTGTCTGTTAAAGACAGAGTCATGGACACTGAATCCATCTGGAAACCCAGAAAGGTTACCCTTGTCTGAGGAATCAAAGAACTTTTTGGTAAATTGATCCTCCAACCATGATCTTGAAGAAACAACACAAGTCGATTCGTATGAGATTCTGCTAAATGTAAAGACTGAGCAAGTACCAAGATATCGTCCAAATAAGGAAATACCACAATACCCTGTTCTCTGATTACAGACAGAAGGGCACCGAGAACCTTTGTAAAAATTCTTGGAGCTGTAGCTAGGCCAAACGGCAGAGCCACAAACTGGTAATGCTTGTCCAGAAAAGAGAATCTCAGGAACTGATAATGATCTGGATGAATCGGAATATGCAGATATGCATCCTGTAAATCTATTGTGGACATATAATTCCCTTGCTGAACAAAAGGCAAGATAGTCCTTACAGTTACCATTTTGAACGTTGGTATCCGTACAAAACGATTCAATATTTTTAGATCCAGAACTGGTCTGAAGGAATTCTCCTTCTTTGGTACAATGAAGAGATTTGAATAAAACCCCATCCCCTGTTCCGGAACTGGAACTGGCATAATTACTCCAGTCAACTCTAGATCTGAAACACATTTCAGAAATGCTTGAGCTTTTACTGGATTTACTGGGACACGGGAAAGAAAAAATCTCTTTGCAGGAGGTCTCATCTTGAAACCAATTCTGTACCCTTCTGAAACGATGTTCTGAATCCAAAGATTGTGAACAGAATTGATCCAAATTTCCTTGAAAAAACGTAACCTGCCCCCTACCAGCTGAGCTGGAATGAGGGCCGCACCTTCATGTGGACTTAGAAGCAGGCTTTGCCTTTCTAGCTGGCTTGGATTTATTCCAGACTGGAGATGGTTTCCAAACTGAAACTGCTCCTGAGGATGAAGGATCAGGCTTTTGTTCTTTGTTGAAACTAAAGGAACGAAAACGATTATTAGCCCTACTTTTTCCTTTAGATTTTTTATCCTGTCGTAAAAAAGTTCCTTTCCCACCAGTAACAGTTGAAATGATGGAATCCAACTGAGAACCAAATAATTTGTTACCTTGGAAAGAAATAGAAAGTAAAGTTGATTTAGAAGCCATATCAGCATTCCAAGTTTTAAGCCATAAAGCTCTTCTAGCTAAAATAGCTAGAGACATAAACCTGACATCAACTCTGATAATATCAAAAATGGCATCACAGATAAAATTATTAGCATGCTGAAGAAGAATAATAATATCATGAGAATCACGATGTGTTACTTGTTGCGCTAAAGTTTCCAACCAAAAAGTTGAAGCTGCAGCAACATCAGCCAAAGATATAGCAGGTCTAAGAAGATTACCTGAACACAGATAAGCTTTTCTTAGAAAGGACTCAATTTTCCTATCTAGAGGATCCTTAAACGAAGTACCATCTGACGTAGGAATAGTAGTACGTTTAGCAAGGGTAGAAATAGCCCCATCAACTTTAGGGATTTTGTCCCAAAATTCCAATTTGTCAGACGGCACAGGATATAAATGCTTAAAACGTTTAGAAGGAGTAAATGAATTACCCAATTTATCCCATTCTTTGGAAATTATTGCAGAAATAGCATTAGGAACAGGAAAAACTTCTGGAATAACCACAGGAGCTTTAAATACCTTATCCAAACGTTTAGAATTAGTATCAAGAGGACCAGAATCCTCTATTTCTAAAGCAATTAGTACTTCTTTAAGTAAAGAACGAATAAATTCCATTTTAAATAAATATGAAGATTTATCAGCATCAACCTCAGAGACAGAATCCTCTGAACCAGAGGAGTCATCAGAATCAGAATGATGATGTTCATTTAAAAATTCATCTGTAGGGAGAGAAGTTTTAAAAGATTTTTTACGTTTACTAGAAGGAGAAATAACAGACATAGCCTTCTTTATGGATTCAGAAACAAAATCTCTTATATTATCAGGAACATTCTGCACCTTAGATGTTGAAGGAACTGCAACAGGCAATGGTACTTTACTAAAGGAAATATTATCTGCTTTAACAAGTTTGTCATGACAATCAATACAAACAACAGCTGGAGAAATAGCTACCAAAAGTTTACAGCAGATACACTTAGCTTTGGTAGATTCAGCACTTGACAGCGATTTTCCTGTAGTATCTTCTGACTCAGATGCAACGTGAGACATCTTGCAATATGTAAGAGAAAAAACAACATATATATAAAACAAAATTGATCAAATTCCTTAAATGACAGTTTCAGGAATGGGAAAAAATGCCAAAGAACAAGCTTCTAGCAACCAGAAGCAATAAAAAATGAGACTTAAATAATGTGGAGACAAAAGCGACGCCCATATTTTCTCGCGCCAAATAAGACGCCCACATTATTTGGCGCCTAAATGCTTTTGGCGCCAAAAATGACGCCACATCCGGAACGCCGACATTTTTGGCGCGAAATAACGTCAAAAAATGACGTAACTTCCGGCGACACGTATGACGCCGGAAACGGAAATAGAATTTTTGCGCCAAAAAAGTCCGCGCCAAGAATGACGCAATAAAATGAAGCATTTTCAGCCCCCGCGAGCCTAACAGCCCACAGGGAAGAGTCAAATTTTTGAAGGTAAGAAAAAATGGTTAAATCAAAATGCATTATCCCAAATATGAAACTGACTGTCTGAAAATAAGGAAAGTTGAACATTCTGAGTCAAGGCAAATAAATGTTTGAATACATATATTTAGAACTTTATAAACAAAGTGCCCAACCATAGCTTGGAGTGTCACAGAAAATAAGACTTACTTACCCCAGGACACTCATCTACATATAGCAGATAGCCAAACCAGTACTGAAACGAGAATCAGCAGAGGTAATGGTATATATAAGAGTATATCGTCGATCTGAAAAGGGAGGTAAGAGATGAATCTCTACAACCGATAACAGAGAACCTATGAAATAGACCCCGTAGAAGGAGATCACTGCATTCAAATAGGCAATACTCTCCTCACATCCCTCTGACATTCACTGCACGCTGAGAGGAAAACCGGGCTCCAACTTGCTGCGGAGCGCATATCAACGTAGAATCTAGCACAAACTTACTTCACCACCTCCATCGGAGGCAAAGTTTGTAAAAACTGAATTGTGGGTGTGGTGAGGGGTGTATTTATAGGCATTTTGAGGTTTGGGAAACTTTGCCCCTCCTGGTAGGAATGTATATCCCATACGTCACTAGCTCATGGACTCTTGCTAATTACATGAAAGAAAAGAGAGACATTTTTGTCTAATAACCCTTCCGATTTAAAGCAACATGTGTATCCATGCCAGAATTAAACTTTTCTTTTTTTCGTTGTTGTTAGTGCACATGTGTGAGCAACATCCTTATAACCATATCACTGGGTTTAACAATTCTAAGAACATTTAGTATAATTAGATCTGTTTGAAAATAATATGGACTTTTGTCTTAAAATTCACTTATTGCAAAATGGGGAGGGGGGAGTATTTTTCACACCTTAATAAAAATTATTAAAATCAATTCAAAATCCTAGGGTTTGTAAACATATGGAAAATTACAGGAACTATTGCTCACTGGTTCTTCTATTGGTGGATTAATACAGAGGGGTCGAATTATCAATGTGCAGATAGACATGATCCACTGGAGCGATCATGTCCGCCACACATCGATAAATGCCAACAGCATAGGCTGTCGGCATTTATCATTGCACAAGCTAGCAGGGGGTGTCAATCAATCCAATCGTATCCGATCGAGCTGATTGCTGTCCGCCGCCTCAAAGGTAGCGGACAAATTAAGGAGCAGCAGTTTTAAGACTGCTGCTTCTTAACTCCCGATTCTGGCGAGCCTGAAGGCTCGTGCGGAAACAGATGCATTGGGGCAAATTGACTGCTTGGTAGATCGTCCCCAGCATAAATTCTAAACACCATGAAAGCAAAAAAGTAGTTTTACTTAAGAATGAAATATTTGTTTTCACAATATGTACAAATTAATATGACTTGGTTATTTGGTGAAATTGTAAATATTGGTGTGTAAAAATTCCTTAAAAAGTACAGCAATGTATGTCATTAGTTAGAAAATCCGCTTGGGCAATATGTAAGGATGACCAATTTATATAACGATGCCATCATTTCTTTCTGTGTTTATTTTTTCTTTCTACTTAGCATTATCATGTTATTTTATGTTGATTTTGGCCCTGCGCGGTGCAAAGATTTGCATTTTGATTTGACATACGCTGTTTATATATAAATAAAAGTATAAAAAAAAAAAAAAAAAAAAAGAATGAAATAAACCTTAAAAATAAATAGAAAAAAAACAACCCTAAACTGTAATACATTTTTAAATACCCTGTTTTAGAAGCAAGGCTTTAAGGTAACCTTTAAATGCCAATATAGAGAAACAACTTTTACTTCCATTTACATTAACATTTTGATACTGAGGATAGGGTTACCAGATGCTCAGTATTTAACCGGGCAGTCCAGTATTTTAGCAAGCAGTCCAGTAAAAAATTCACAAAAATACTGGAAACTTAAATGTTCATCTCTGTGTATTATCTAAATGTAAGAAGTCTTCTAGGCCTCAACACATTACAAATTTCAAGCAGTGAGGGGCAGTCAAGGGGGTCAAATCACTTCTGTTTACGTGTAATTACTTGCAGTCAGATAGGTAAACATTTTGATTTGTGTGTTACTGGCAGCCAAGAGGTAAAATTACTGTTCAGTTGTAAAAAAAATAAAAAAATATACATGGTGGGTTCAAGATTGGGGGCTAAATTAGAGCTTTTGGGGAATGCATTATGTGAGCTCACCTAACATCGTGATCAGTAACCAACAGATTGTCCAGTATTTGTGTGGAGGACAGCTGGCAAACCTAAGGATAGATTGGCCTGAAGATTATTCCTTCTTCAAAAACATTTTCTGGCTTCCTGAGCGGTAAATTTAGAAACTAAATCAAAATGAGTACTATTTTCCTTAAAGGGACATTATACCCTAATTTTTTTCTTCCCTTTAATGTTGTAAGAATATATAACCATAATGATGCCATTTTGTCTCTAGTAATCCATTTTGTGTAAGCATACCATTTTAAGATGAGTTCATTATATTTCATTATAAGTTAGTTATTATGCTGTCAGAAAAATATGAAGCTGAACACTTTATCTCAATAATTTGTCCGATGGGCTTGTTATGTCTTTGGCGATGTGGCCAGGTATACTTTTATCTAACACTCCTCGCTCACTAAAAATACTCATTTTTAATGTAGTTCTTTGTTCCATGCATACTGTGTAACATGGTGTGAATATGATTACGCCATTGTTTAACCGCATATACTGTAACCATTGTCTATAAAAGTATGTGATGCCTTATAATAAACAGAACAGTGATTAGACTTTACTTGCTGCCTGTCTGATTGTTGTTCCTGAGATCTCGCCAAGTAACCCATACAGTGCCAGGTGAAGGTGTAGAATACTGCTAAGTGTCAAGTGATACCCCTGGTTATAAGATAACGCCTAACAATTCTGGTGTCAGAGCGTGGGATTCACACAGGGGTAAGTAGATAAGTGTCTTTATTCTGCTTTTCTCTCTGTGAATCTGAACCGAAAGTCTGGATGGCGTTAGTGATATATAAAGGGTTAAAGTCCCTTTATAAGGGGTTAAAGTCCACTGGGCAGGTTTGAGTCCTGCCATTAAGAATGGGGTTGCGTAGGTTTGAGTCCTAGCGCAAGTTATAGCGAAAATTATAGCATTAGTTAAAGTCTCACCTTATTTGTTTGCAAGTTAAAGTCTTGCAATAACGGAAGTTAAGTATTTCGTTTTTAAGGTTTTAAAGGGTTAAAAGTCACTTGTATAAGCATATAGTATACTTTAGTTTAAATATCACTGGAGCTGAATGGTCACTTGATGCTTGTTGCTTAAAGGGACACTCAAGTCAAAATTAAAATTTCATTATTCAGATAGAGCATGTAACAACTTTCCAATTTACTTCCATTAACAAAATGTGCACAGTCTTTTTATATTTAGACTTTTTGAGTCACCAGCTCCTACTGAGCATGCGCTAGATTTTACAGCATATACGTATTTGCATTTGTGATTGGCTGATGGCTGTCACATGGTATGTGTATGCATTTGTGATTGGCTGATGGTTGTCACATGGTACAGGGGCAGTGGAAATAGACATAACTTTTAAAATTGTCAGAAAAAAAATCTACTACTCATTTGAAGTTCAGACTAAGTGCTATAGCATTGTCTTGTTATCTTGCATTTGTTGTTTATGCAAATCTACTGTGTTGACTGTTCCTTAATTGTGTATTTCATTGCTAATCTTATTGTGTTGTGAATGTGGGGTTTGTTCAAAGGGCTAAGAGATAAGTACTGTAGCTGTTTGTTGCATACTGTGCTCATGGAGAAAAGTTCCTGACTCCCTGTACATAGTGTTGTAATGTGACAAGACAAGATGTATCTTGAAAAATAGCTTGGTATGTGAAAACCCTTTCTTTTTGTTTTATGGTCTTTGCAGTAACGAAACGGAGATTCTGTGTCTATATGTGTAAGAAGTGTCTGCCTGATGTTTCACTGTGTCTCGTGTTACCTGTAAAAGGTCTACTCCCCACTAAATATCTGAGTATTTATTATCCTGTCTAAAAATAATTTGTTTACTTTGCTGGGAAATGGCCATTCTTAGCAAGTTCAGACAATTTTAGATACATTTTAAATTTGGTGGAGAGTTAATCTTGATGTGTTTCCAATGTCCCTGATATGTTTGAAATATATGTTTTCCTTAAAGAGATAGAACGTTAATAAAATGTGTTTCCTTTGTCTTTAAAAGCTTGATTATGTTAAAATCGCTTAAGAATAAATGTTAAGCAGTGAATTCAGCGATTGAAATATTTACGGTATGCAAGTTGAGATGAGTGTTTATTTCTTACAATCGCTGCACAAGGTGACCTTGGTGCTTCTTTTTTTCTCTGTGTTTTCTGGCTGGTAATTTATTTAACTGTGTGTGTATCAGTGTTTCTTAGCTAAGAAATCTGAAGCTGTAATGATTTGCTTGAAGTGTTATTGCTGTAACGTGATTTTAAAGTCATGTAATAATAAAAATGTGTAAAATGCTTAAAGGACCAATAGATAGCAAGACAATACAGCAGCGCTTACTCTGAATTTTAAATGAGTAGTATATTCTTTTCTAACACATTTCAAAGTTAAGTATATTTCCACTCCCCCTGTACCATGTGATAGCAATCAGCTAATCACAAATGCATATATACGTATAGTCTGAGTTCTTGCATATGCTCAGTAGGAGCGCTGGAAATAAATTGGAAAGTTGTTTAAAATTACATGCTGTATCTGAATCATGAAAATTTTATAAAAACTTGAGTGTCCCTTTTATTCTGTGCGCCAATAATAGGATTAATGAGAGATGTGATGTGTCATAGGCATATAAATATATTATTTTTGCAAGTTAACTAACTAAGGAATTTTTAACTGTGATAATGGGTGTGATTTTAGGTCTAGTAATTAAATAAGAGTTTTTCTGGCAAGTGATTAATAGGTTGATTTAAGTATGTTCAATATGTATGCAAGGAGTTTGTGAAAAAAAAGAGAAAAGAAAAGACTATACACTGTATGTTATTAAATGTATCTAAAGTATTTGGGTCTGTTTCTTTTGCAAGTAGAGTAATTCAGTAGAGTTTTAATATAAACTGGTAACATATTACTGTGTAATATTATTTATGCTGTGATGGCTCTCATTTAAATATATGCAGGTTATGATACAGTAAAGAAGTAGAATTTTAATGGTAAATAATACAAGTTTCCGAATCATGGCTAGGTTATATATGTAATATACAAATTATAAATGGTCAGCCCTTAAAGGGACAGTACTCTTTAAAAAAAAAATTATGTTGATGTATTTTCAATGATTTGTCAAACCAGCTGTATAGTATCAAATTTAGGAGAAATTACATTTGCAAAATACATCAGGTGTGTGCACTCTACTTATTAATGGGATAATATTAAGTACTTGCAGTCATGAAATAACATATAAAAATATATAAAAAGAAAGAACAACTAGTAAATATATGGTTATTGAAAGAATGACAAGGCAGCACTCATATCCCTGAAAAAATAGTGGTTTTATTCAACTTCCTCCACTAGTGTCCATGGCAGCATAATCACCAATGAAATAAAGTGTTAAACATATATAACATACATATAACCAGAATTACCAGGCCTGGGTAGATATAACCAAAAAGCTTGAGAGAGCACATAAGTGTTGACACGCTCACAAGAATTAAACTTTTATGCAAACAAGGTTGTAAATAAATGTTGCAAATTGTAGCAAAATTGTTAAACTATACATATCATATAGAAAATGTGTCCATTTAGAAGCACTTAGTGTATTGCACACGCTCCATGTAGAAAAGGCAATACAAATTTGCTACTATCTCTCAAGCTTATGCAATTTGGTTATATCTACCCAGGCCTGGTAATTCTGGTTATATGTATGTTATATATGTTTAACACTTTATCTCATTGGTGATTATGGTGTCATGGACACTAGCGGAGGAAGTTGAATAAAAGCACTATTTTTTCAGGGATATGAGTGCTGACTTGTCATTCTTTCAATAACCACATATTTATTGGTTGTTCTTTCTTTTTATATATTTTTATAAATTACATATCCAGGTTTATTTGTATATATGAAGTATCTGCTTTTGTGCTTTTAATCCACAGCCTATTACAATGGGTTGCAGGCCCGGACTGGCCATAGGGCATGCCTGGCAAATGCCCGGTGGGACGCAGTGTCCCTTAGCCCAGCCCACCGACCACATACCTTAAAGGGATACTAACCCCAATTTTTTTCTTTCATGATTCAGATAGAGCATGCAATTTTAAGCAACTTTCTAATTTACTCCTATTATCAATTTTTCTTTTTTCTCATGTTATCTTGATTTGAAAAAGCAGTAATAAAAGGTTAGGAGCCGGCCCATTTTTAGCTCAGCACCTCGGTAGCGCTTGCTGATTGGTTTGCTACATTTAGCCACAAATCAGCAAGTGCTACCCAGGTGCTGAACAAAAAATGGTCCAGCTCTAAAGCTTACAGTATTGCTTTTAGAAATCAAGATAACATGAGAACAATAATAGGAGTAAATTAGAAAGGTGCTTAAAATCTCATGCTCTATCTGAATCATGAATGAAAAAAATTGGGTTTAGTATCCCTTTAAGCTTGCCCACCATCCGGGTCCCTTGCCCCCATCCAGGTGACTGAAATCAGGGGCCCCTTGATTACAGGGGGCCTGCCCATGCCCCACACCAGCAGAGATCCGTCTAAGACTGGCCCGGTTTCTGCACCCACCCCGTTCATGTGAGCAGGCTCAGTGTGGGGCCCGCCCCCAGCATTACATTTAGTTACTTTCTATATGAGTGGGAGCAGAAGCACAAGCTGCATGCAACAATCCAGGAACTGTTCAACAGCATCAAATGTAAGGGTAATAAACAGTCATTATTTTATATATATTTGTTGTGGGTTTTTTTTTTAAAAAATGGAGAGTGACAGAAAATGTCATAGGGATCAAAGTGACAGAGACAGGAGTAGTAAAATGTTTTATATAGAGACTGAAAAAGGGACAAAGTAACTGCTGTATTTGTCTCAATAGTTCTGATGGCAAATGACCTTCTGTTTTGCAACTGTTTGCCTTTATAATAATATTCTAAACCATACATAGATATAATTATTTCCTTGAATATATATGTGTCATTTGTATTGGTTGTAGACAAGCAGTAATCAGCCTGTAGTCTCCATTGTAACTGTGTACATGTGTGTTTATGCTTTGGATGGTGTGTGTGTGTGAATGTTGTGCAGTGTGTGTGTGTGTGTGTTGTGTGCCTGCATGTATGTGAATGTTGTGTAGTGTGTGTGTGTTGTGTGCCTGCATGTATGTGAATGTTGTGTAGTGTGTGTGTGTTGTGTGCCTGCATGTATGTGAATGTTGTGTAGTGTGTGTGTTGTGTGCCTGCATGTATGTGAATGCTGTGTAGGGTGTGTGTGTAGTGTGCCTTCATGTATGTGAATGCTGTGTAGTGTGTGTGTGGTGTGCCTGCATGCATGTGAATGTTGTGTAGGGTGTGTGTGTGTTGTGTGCCTGCATGTATGTGAATGCTGTGTAGTGTGTGTGTGTTGTGTGCCTGCATGTATGTGAATGCTGTGTAGTGTGTGTGTGTTGTGTGCCTGCATGTATGTGAATGCTGTGTAGTGTGTGTGTGTTGTGTGCCTGCATGTATGTGAATGCTGTGTAGGGTGTGTGTGTTGTGTGCCTTCGTGTATGTGAATGCTTTTTAGTGTGTGTGTGGTGTGCCTGCATGTATGTGAATGTTGTGTAGTGTGTGTGTGTTGTGTGCCTGCATGTACGTGAATGCTGTGTAGTGTGTGTGTGTGTGTTGTGTGCCTGCATGTACGTGAATGTTGTGTAGTGTGTGTGTGTATGGGTTGTGTGCCTGCACGTATGTGAATGCTGTGTAGTGTGTGTTGTGTGTGTGCCTGCATGTATGTGAATGCTGTGTATTATGTGTGTGTGTGTGTTGTGTGTCTGCATGTATGTGAATGCTGTGAAATGTGTGCTATGTATTTTGTGTGCCTGCATTTTGGTCCCAGTCTGGCCCTGATGGGTTGAGTTTCAGGTAATAGCATATCTCATTGTCCTTATCTGATAATTGTCTGGAAAACCAAAGCTCAATACTTGGACAGAACAATGAAAAATTGCCATTTTATTACTTTACTATCCTATACCCCACAGAGAGTGTAATTTCTTCTTCTGACTGTGGTTTCTTAGGCTACTTAATAGATGAGGCTCCAATATACAAACTTTTACTATAAGTGGGTATACCACAGGCTGAATTAGTTATTTCAAATGCCAAAATAGGGGTGAAGGAGCTACTTGTAAACAATTAAATACACTCCATCAGGTAAAATGGATCATTGGGAACAATTTAAAGGGGAGAAGATTTTGGGGTAAACTGTCCTTTTAAACTATTAGTGTAAATTATTATTATTATTATTTTCAGAAATTTCATTTTGTTGTATACAATTATTATATTTTTGTCAGAGAGCTGCAACAATGTTGAATATCAAATTGTATAAAAAAACAAAAACAAACTAAAATAATTGTGTATTTATTAATATCCTGATTATATTAAAGTATAGCATAGCATGTAATGGCTACGTGGCTGATTACTGCCACCAATAGACTGGGTTCTAAAGCTTTTACCAAATTATTTGTGACAAACATGATTCTTTATCAGTTGGTTTGCACTGTGCATAAACAGCAGAAACCATAGAGCAGTAGCAATGCCATTATTGTCTGAATATAGTATTGTGTGTTCATTTTGTCAATTTATGGTTAGGGATTATATTTGTAAATGTGCAATTAGAGTTTATTGATCTTCTAAAGTGATTGCATTATTAGCATGATTTCATAGTATTGTACAGGGTAAAACTTACAAAACCATAGCTAAAGGTTGTTATAGAATTTTAATTATTTGTAGTGTTTTGTTAGAATGTGGTATTTTTCAGTGCTGTGTTTCAGTGAGTAAGTATATGGGCCCCATTTATCAAGCTCCGGATGGAGATTGAGGGCTCCTGTTTCTGGCGAGCCTGCAGACTCGCCAGAAACACCAGTTATGAAGCAGCGGTCTAAAGACCGCTGCTCCATAACCTGTCCGCCTGCTCTGAGCAGGCAGACAGACATCGCTGCAATTCAACCCGATCGAGTACGATCTGGTAGATTGACACCCCTGCTGGCGGGCGAATCTGCAGGGGGCGGCGTTGCACCAGCAGCTCATAAGAGCTGCTTGTGCAATGCTGAATACGGAGAGCGTATTGCTCTCCGCATTCAGCGAGGTCTGTCAGACCTGATCCGCACTGTCAGATCAGGTCCGCCAGACCTTTGATAAATATCCCCCTATGTGCTTGTTTTCAGGTTGATTATATTTGTTAAAAGTTTGTGTCGGCTGTTAATGTTTTGTTTTGCGTAGTAAACAGTTGTTTTTAAATGATTTTTAGAGAATGTGTGTGGAAGGGTGCTGTATGAATGGAATATTGAATATTGAGGTGTATTTGATTTTGCCTGATTTTAAGGATACTACTTCTTTCAGGAGTGCATGAATTGTGTTTAGTTTGCGGTCATATTGTATTTGCGTGACACAGAGTGTTTCACGCGAACAAAAGAGGGGGATATTGATGAGTATCTTTATTTATGTGATTTGGGTGATTGTTTTTAAGTAAGAAAATAAACCTAAAATATTTAGACAAGGTGTTAACACAATATTTGTATTTGCAGGATGAGATCATAGAGCTGTATCGCTTAATATTTAAGCGAAGAAGGGATGTGCGTCTTACAGTGGAGAATGGTATGAGAATAGGAAGTTTTTTTTAGGAATTTCCCATTGCAATCATTCCTTAGTGTATAATCAAACTACTCAAAATAAGAGTGAGGACGCGTCTCAGCTAGAAATTTATATCAATTATACAGAGAAATATGAGTTTTGGGAGTAGAATAATTATAATGGTATCAATGGTATATTTTCTACTTACAATGGCTATTGGATCTATGAAAGCAAATGTTTTTTCCCTTTATTAACTGGTATGGTATCTGCTATTTGAGTTTTGCAATTTCAGGTGTTTGTCAGCAAAAATAATTATCTTATCATAAAGATGTGTTTACCTTTAAAAAGATTGTGTAGTTTTAATAATGTTATGATTGTATTCTTTCCTCATACAGGATTGAGAGAGAATTTTGGTTGCATAAAAGTTTTAGTAAATTAGTAGTGTTTATATCACATGATACAGCTGATTCTACTAAGATCATATTTGGAGAATTATAAACATTACATAGAGTAGCTTTGCAGAATAAAACAACACTAGGTTATTTTTTTTTAGTATTTCAAAGAGAAAGTGTGAAGAAATTAATTTTAAAGAAAATGTTTTCATTTTTGCTGCAGGGCAGGCCTTAGCATAAGTTACTTAGCATAGCTATACAGCCTCTTAAAGAAGTCTAGTAGTTTTTACTTGCTTAGTATTCATGTTTAAGGTATAATTGTGATTGTATCAGGGTGCGTGCTCATCTTGTGCTGTTTTGTTTCCTTCTTAGACTCCTTCTGACTCAAGTGTCTGTTGCTATGAGGATCCCCCTGTTTCCCTTGTCTACCCCATGAACAAACCATCGTACTTCCAGCATGCATCTGCAGATACACTCTCTCATGTGCAAAGCACCCATACTGGAAATGGACTATGGTATTGAAGCAGAGTGTCTGAGGGAGGTGGAGCTCTAAGAGGACGAAGACTGTTCTTAAAGTGATCAGAGACCACCCAGAGATACTTGTGCTGTTCCCATGTTATGCTTCACTGTGGAGAGTGTACAGAGCAGGAAATTGTCTGCTATTTGGAGGATGCTAGCTATGCAGGTTGAGAAATAAAGATGCAGTTTTGTTTTTGGGTAGATAGGGGGACTGGTTGGGTCTTTGTGCAGATGGACCAGTAGTTTGGGGATGCTGGGAGGTAGACAGAGAGTATTGGAGAGACTGTACTCATGTGCCGTGACATATTGTGCCCTATTGGCTTATTTAACATTTTAATATTAGTTAAAGGGACAGTCAACCCAAACATTACTGTTACTTATTTAGATTAGTTAATTAACAATCTTTACATCAAACTCTAGCCCAATTTTCATCTAAATAAACTTTGGCAGAAAATACACTTACTAGATCTCATCTGGCCATTTTAAAATGGCCACCTGACTCCTCCTTCTCTGACGTCTCCCAAAAGCTTGAACTGCAGCACTAGTACAGGATCCTCTCGTCCCTGCACGCTCCTTTCATTCAGTTAATTGAGACACTCCTATGGCACCCCCTCACACTATCTCCCCTCACTTTCCTCACAGCTAGTGCTCTGTGATCTTAGCTCTGTGTGCGGGGGTATTGGCCGAGGAGGACCGGAGAACGGTGAGTATGTGGTCGGGGGAGCACTAGCTGTGAGAATCTGAAGTTCTGGCTTGTGGGGCTCTTTTTAACAGCAGTGGTGGTTGGAGATCGTTCACTACTGAAAAGCACCGGTGTATGTGGGATGGCTTAGAATGGGTTTGTTATGTAAATAGATGGACGGTTGGGCATACACTTCTGCTCTGTTTATTCTAGTGGGAGCGTATATTGATTTACATTTGTATAAAAATGGGATGCTTTTTAAATAGATGTTTTATTAAATGTATCCACAGTTACTTTTTTATTGTGGGAATACTACTGTGACATCTTAGAGATTGACATCTCTAGTGTATCTCGTTGCTGCTAAGCGTGTCGGTGTGTTAGTGCAGACAGAACGTTCTGCTGAAAGAAAGTGAGGGGAGATAGTTTGAGGGGGGTGCCATATGAGTGTCTCAATGAACTGAATGAAAGGAGCGCGCAGGGACGAGAGGATCCTGTACTAGTGCTGCAGTTCAAGCTTTTGGGAGACGTCAGAGAAGGAGTAGTCAGGTGGCAATTTCAAAACGGCCAGATGAGATCTAGTAAGTGTATTTTCTGCCAAAGTTTATTTAGATGAAAATTGGGCTAGAGTTTGATGTAATGATTGTTAATTAACTAATCTAAATAAGTAACAGTAATTTGTGGATTGACTGTCCCTTTAATTATTATAGCAGTAAATGTGAATGAATTTCTCTACAGTATTCTCACATAGATTCATGTTATACCGTAGTATTAGGCTTACATTGTTGTTAATAGATTTACTAATTTTCTGTGCCTTTTATATAGATGTTTAATTTTCATAATATGTTATTCTGTTAGAATAAAAGGGTGAATGTAAGAATATATAGCCTTAATGACGCCATTTTGTCTCTAGTAATCTATTTTGTGTAAGCATACCATTTTTAGATGAGTTCATTATATTTCATTATAAGTTAGTTATTATGCTGTGAGGAAAATATGAAGCTGAACACTTTATCTCAATAATTTGTCCGATGGCCTTGTTATGTCCTGGCGATGCACCCAGGTATACTTTTATCTAACACTCCTTGCTCACTAAAAATACTCATTTTTATTCCTTATTTTTAATGAAGTTCTTTGTTCCAAGCATACTGTGTAAGATGGTGTGGCTATGATTACTTCATTGTTTAATCCCATTAACTGTAACCATTGTCTATAAAAGTATGTGATCCTTATAATAAACAGAACAGTGATTAGACTTTACTTGCTGCCTGTCTGATTGTTGTTCCTGAGATCTCGCCAAGTAACCGATTCAGCTCCAGGTGAAGGTGTAGAATAATGCTAAGTGTCAAGTGATACCCCCGGTTATAGGATAACGCCTAACAAATGTGTTCTACCAGTGGGGGGTATGAGGGAAAGATATTTTTGTATGTGAAATAGCTGCTTGTGTTTATTCAACCCCAGCCATAATTAGAATTTCAATATCTAACATAAACAACATAAACAACTTGCAGGTGCAGCCCATTGCTATGGGCATGCCCTATCTAATGTTTTTTTAATGGAAAACAGCTATTTAAAATACAGAAATAAATATGAAAGATAAATATCCCATACATTCAATACTCGGAAGCATAACAATTCATTTGGAACAAATTAAGGGGAAATAAATATTATAGTACAGTGTCCCTTTAAAATTCATCCTATATATTTGAATATCATAAACACTATGATATGGCTAAAATTTTGTCATGGCACTAGTAATTCTAAGAAACAAGTCCACTCGCTGGCTTTTTTACTGTGAGGAAAAAAACACACTGAAACTAATATTAAAAAAAGTATAGAAGAAAAAAAAAAGAAAAAAAATTAGACTTCAGCAATAAAAACCTTCAATCAAAATGTTTGCAGCAAACCGATGCCAAAACGTATGCATAATAAACCCTAATCAATCACATTAGACAAAAAAAAAAGAAATTATTAAACATTGGCAAACACAGACATCTTACTACTCACCGTGCTGGCTTTCTTTAGGTCGTTCAGGAACTGCAGAGTTTGCAGATTTCAGCAGGCTACTGTCTGACAGTGCTGGACGCAAGATCCCAAGAGAATGGGGCAAGTGTAGAATATTACTAATGAGGAAAGAAAAATTAAATCACAAATAAATTAAAGAGCTATTATAGAGCTAAAATTATAAGTTCTAATTTGTTTGCTTCTGATTCTATTGGCAGTGCTAGTTGCACTACACAGCTGTGCGACTAGCGCTGTTGACTGGATCAGCATCAGTTTTGCTCAGGACTTGCAGTGCTCTGTGGGTCCTGAACTGTACACTTTAACCCCCACATAGGGTTTAAGCAAATAGTTAAACACATCGCTTTGTAACATTGCTAGTGATAAAATAATATGTTCTAATAAATAAGAGCATTTCATTTTATCACTATAATGGCTGTTTAATTTCAATATCAGTTTCCTAATTCATTTATTTCATGGTGGTGAGAGTCCACGTTCCAATACTCCTGGGAATTACTCTTCCCTGCCACTAGGAGGAGGCAAAACCCCTACTACCTCAATGGAAACTTAGTCTAATAAATAGCCAAGCAAAAGAGTTAGGAAAAGAAACAAGTGCAAAAAATTGCAGCAGGGAAAAAAGCATGTGTTCAAAAAATAAACCAACAACATAAAAACACAGGCGGACTCTCAGCAACATTAAATAAATGAAATTTATCAGGTAAGCATAAAAACATAATTTATGTAAGAACTTACCTGATAAATTCATTTCTTTCATATTGGCAAGAGTCCATGAGCTAGTGACATATGGGATATACAATCCAGGAGGGGCAAAGTTTCCCAAACCTCAAAATGCCTATAAATACACCCCTCACCACACCCACAATTCAGTTTAACGAATAGCCAAGCAGTGGGGTGATAAAGAAAGGAGTAGAAAGCATCAACAAAGGAAATTTGGAAATAATTGTGCTTTATACAAAAAATCATAACCACCATAAAAAGGGTGGGCCTCATGGACTCTTGCCAATATGAAAGAAATGAATTTATCAGGTAAGTTCTTACATAAATTATGTTTTCTTTCATGTAATTGGCAAGAGTCCATGAGCTAGTGACATATGGGATATCAATACCCAAGATGTGGAGTCTTCCACTCAAGAGTCACTAGAGAGGGAGGGACTAAAACAAAAACAGCCATATTCCGCTGGAAAAATAATCCACAACCCAAAAATAAGTTTATTTTCACTTTAGAAAGAAAAAAACTTAAATCAAAAAGCAGAAGAATCAAACTGAAACAGCTGCCTGAAGAACTTTTCTACCAAAAACTGCTTCCGAAGAAGCAAATACATCAAAATGGTAGAATTTAGTAAATGTATGCAAAGAGGACCAAGTGGCTGCTTTGCAAATCTGATCGACTGAAGCTTAATTCTTAAAAGCCCATGAAGGAGAGACTGATCTAGTAGAATGAGCTGTAATTCTCTGAGGCGGGGTTTGACCCGACTCCAAATAAGCTTGATGAATCAAAAGTTTCAACCAAGAAGCCAATGAAACAGCAGAAGCTTTCCGACCTTTCCTAGGACCAGAAAATAAAACAAATAGACTAGAAGTCTTCCTGAAATCTTTAGTAGATTCAACATAATATTTAAAAGCTCTTACAACATCCAGAGAACGTAAGGATCTCTCCAAAGAATTCTTAGGATTAGGACACAAAGAGAGAACAGCAATTTTCCTATTAATGTTGTTAGAATTCACAACTTTAGGTAAAAATTTAAATGAAGTCCGCAAAACTGCCTTATCCAGATGGAAAATCAGAAAAGGAAGAAAAGGAGACTCACAAGAAAGAGCAGATAATCCGGAAATTCTTCTAGCAGAAGAGATAGCCAAAAGAAACAACACTTTCCAAAAAAGTAGTTTAATATCCAAAGAATGCATAGGCTCAAAAGGAGGAGCCTGTAAAGCCTTCAAAACCAAATTAAGACTCCAAGGAGGAGAGATTGATTTAATGATAGGCTTGATACAGACCAAAGCCTGCACTAAACAGTGAATATCAGGAAGCTTAGCAATCTTTATTCAAACCATCCTGAAGAAACTGTAAAATTCTAGGAAATCTAAAAGAATGCCAGGAGAATTTATGAGAACACCATGAAATATAAGTCTTTCAAACTCGATAATAAATCTTCCTAGAAACAGATTTACGAGCCTGTAACATAGTATCAATCACTGAGTCAGAGAAACCTCTATGACTAAGCACTAAGCGTTCAATTTCCATACCTTCAAATTTAACGATTTGAGATCCTGATGGAAAAACGGTCCTTGAAACAGAAGGTCTGGTCTTAAAGGAAGTGGCCAAGGTTGGCAACTGGACATCCGGACAAGATCTGCATACCAGAACCTGTGAGGCCATGCTGGTGCTACCAGAGACACAAATGATTGTTCCATGATGATCTTGGAGATCACTCTTGGAAGAAGAACTAGAGGTAGGAAGATATAAGCAGGTTGGTAAAACCAAGGAACTGCTAACGCATCCATTGACTCCGCCTGAGGATCCCAAGACCTGGATAAGTACCTGGAAAGTTTCTTGTTTAGATGGGAAGCCATCAGATCTATTTCTTCAAGACCCCACATTTGAACAATCTGAAAAAACACATCTGGATGGAGAGACCACTCCTCCGGATGTAAAGTCTGATGGCTGAGATAATCCGCTTCCCAATTGTCTACACCTGGGATATGTACCGCAGAAATTGGACAAGAGCTGGATTCCGCCCAATAAAGTATCTGAGATACTTCTTTCATAGCTTGGGGACAGTGAGTCCCACCCTGATGATTGACATATGCCACAGTTGTAATATTGTCTGTCTGAAAACAAATTAATTGTTCTCTCTTCTATAGAGACCAAACCTGAAGAGCCCTGAAAATAACACAGAGCTCTAAAATATTGATTGGTAACCTCGCCTTTTAAGATTTCCAAACCCCTTATGCTGTCAGAGATCCCCAGACAGCTCCCCAACCTGAAATACTTGCATCTGTTGTGATTACAGTCCAGGTTGGATGAACAAAAGAGGCCTTTTAAACTACATGATGGTGATCTAACAACCAAGTCAGAGAGAGAGTGTAACATTGGGATGTAAGGATATTAATTGTGATATCCTTGTATAATCCCTGCACCATTGATTCAACATACAAAGCTGAAGAGGTCTCATATGAAAACGAACAAACGGGATCATGTCCGATGCTGCAGTCATGAGACCTAGAATTTCCATGCACATAGCCACTGAAGAGAATGACTGAGACTGAATGTTTCGACAAGCTAAAAACAATTTTATTCTTCTCTTGTCTGTTAGTCATGGACACTGAATCTATCTGGAAACCTAAAAAGGTGACCCTTGTCTGAGGAATCAATGAAGTTTTTGGTAAATTGTACCTCCAACCATGTCTTTGAAGAAACACCACTAGTGAGATTCTGCAGAATGTAAAGACTGAGCTAGTACCAAGATATCGTCCAAATAAGGAAACACCGCAATACCCTGTTGTCCGATTACAGAGAGTTGGGCACTGAGAACCTTTAAAAAGATTCTTGGAGCTGTCGCTAGGCCAAATGGAAGAGAGACAAATTGGTAATGCTTGTCTAGAAAGGAGAATCTCAGAAACCGATAGTGGTCTGGATTAATCGGAATATGAAGATATGCAAAGGCAGAATAGTCCTTATAGACACCATTTTGAAAGTTGGCACTCTTACAAAACGATTTAAAATTTCCAGATCCAGAACTTGCCTGAATTAATTTTCTTTCATTGGGACAATGAATAGATTTGAATAAAACCCCAGACCCTGTTCCTGAAATGGAACTGGTAAGATTACCCCTGAAAGCTCTAGATCTGAAACACACTTCAGAAAAGCCTGAGCCTTCACTGGATTTTCTGGAACGTG
This sequence comes from Bombina bombina, assembly GCF_027579735.1. Taxonomy (NCBI): domain Eukaryota; kingdom Metazoa; phylum Chordata; class Amphibia; order Anura; family Bombinatoridae; genus Bombina; species Bombina bombina. Next base: position 527,901,298 of record NC_069501.1, on the reverse strand, counting down.
TGAGAGAAAAAATCTTCTCACAGGAGGTCTTACTCAGAATCCTATTTGATACCCTTGAGAGACAATACTCTGAATCCATTGATTTTGTACAGAATCTGCCCAAATGTTCTGGAAATTTTTTAATCTGCCCCCCACTAGCTGAGCTGGAATGAGGGCCGCACCTTCATGCAGACTTGGGGGCTGGCTTTGGTCTCTTAAAAGGCTTGGATTTATTCCAAATTGAAGAAGGTTTCCAACTGGAACCAGATTCTTTGGGGGAAGGATTGGCTTTCTGTTCCTTATTCTGTCGAAAAGGACGAAAATGATTAGAAGCTTTAGATTTACCCTTAGAGCTTTAATCCTTAGGCAAAAAAAATTCCCTTCCCCCCAGTGACAGTTGAAATAATTGAATCCAACTGAGAACCAAATAAATTGTTACCTTGGAAAGAAAGAGATAGTAATCTAGACTTAGATACCATGTCAGCATTCCAATATTTGAACCACAAAGCTCTTATAGCTAAAATAGCTAAAGACATAGATTTAACATCAATTTTAATGATATCAAAAATAGCATCATAGATAAAATGATTAGCATGTTGAAGCAAGCGAACAATGCTAGACAATACAGGATCTGTTTCCTGTTGCGCTAAGTTTTCCAACCAAAAAGTTGATGCAGCTGCAACATCAGCCATGGATATAGCAGACCTAAGAATGTAGCCAGAAAATTATATAATAAGCTTTCCTTAGATAAGATTAAAGTTTCCTATCTAAAGGGTCCTTTAAAAGAAGTACTATCTTCCATAGGAATAGTAGTACTTTTGGCAAGAGTAGAAATAGAAATAGCCCCATCAACTTTGGGGATCTTTTCCCAAAACTCCAATCTAACTGCTGGCAAAGGATACAACTTTTTAAACCTAGAAGAAGGAATAAAAGAAGTACCAGGCCTGTTCCATTCCTTTGAAATCATATCAAAAATAGCATCAGGAACTGGAAAAACCAACAGGAGGTTTTAAACAGAATTTAAATGTTTACTAGTTTTAGTAACAAGAGGACTAGTTTCCTCAATATTCAAAGTAATCAACACCTCTTTTAACAAGGAACGAATATACTCCATCTTAAAGAGATAAGTAGATTTGTCAGTGTCAATATCTGATGTAGGATCTTCTGAATCAGATAGATCCTCATCAGAGGAGGATAATTCAGTATATTGTTGGTCATTTGAAATTTCATCAACTTTATGAGAAGTTTTAAAAGACCTTTTAAGTTTATTAGAAAGCGGAATAGCAGACAAAGCCTTCTGAAACGCATCAGCAATAAAATCTTTAATATTCACAGGGATATCATGTACATCAGATGTTGAAGGAACAACAGGCATTGTACTACTACTGTTGGATACATTCTCTGCATGCAAAAGCTTGTCATGACATCTGTTTCATACTACAGCTGGAGATATAATCTCCACAAACTTACAACAGATACACTTAGCTTTGGTAGAACTGTTATCAGGCAGCAGGATTTCAACAGTGGTTTCTGAGACATTTTGCAAATGTAAGACAAAAAACAACAATATATAAAGCAAAATTATCAATTTCCTTATATGGCAGTTTCAGGAATGGGGGAAAAAAAAGAACAGCATAGCCCTCTGAGCATAAAAAAGAGCAAGAGGCATATAGGAAGTGGGGTTTAAATAATGAAATTATTTGGCGCCAAGAATGACGCACAACATAAATGAAATTTTTTTGGTGCTAACGACAACCGGAAATGACAACTCGTGTCATGGCAGAAGCAACTTTGTGCAAGGAAACCTGGCGTCAACTAAGATGCCGGAAATTATGAATTTGCGTCACCTAACGTACCTTCGCGCCAAAAAATTCTCGCGCCAAGAATGAGGCAATAAATATCAGCATTTTGCAACCTCGCGAGCCTAATTTTGCCTGTGAAATTTAATGAAAAAGCAGTCAATTTTGAAGAAAAGACTATACCCTAGGTAAAATAACTTCCTAAATATGTTTCCCAATTTGAAACCGATAGCCTGCAAAAAGGAAATATACATAAACCTGACTCATGACAAATATAAGTACAATACATATATTTAAAACTTTATATTAATACATAAAGTGCCAAACCATAGCTGAGAGTGTCTTAAGTAATGAAAACATACTTACCGAAAGACACCCATCCACATATAGCAGATAGCCAAACCAGTACTGAAACGGTATCAGTAGAGGTAATGGAATATGAGAGTATATCGTCGATCTGAAAAGGGAGGTAGGAGATGAATCACTACGACCGATAACAGAGAACCTTTGAAAAGATTTCCTGTGAGGAAAACCATAGAATCAATAGGCAATACTCTCTTCACATCCCTCTGACATTCACTGTACTCTGAGAGGAATCGGGCTTCAAAATGCTGAGAAGCGCATATCACAGAAGAAAATCAAGCACAAACTTACTTCACCACCTCCATAGATGGCAAAGTTTGTAAAACTGAATTGTGGGTGTGGTGAGGGGTGTATTTATAGGCATTTTGAGGTTTGGGAAACTTTGCCCCTCCTGGTAGGATTGTATGTCCCATACGTCACTAGCTCATGGACTCTTGCCAATTACAGGAAAGAAATATCACTAGTTTACTAGTAAAGTGAGTAAAGTTACTACTAGCCCAGAGGAAAAAAAAAAGTTATTTATCCCTCAATGTAACAGATAAAAAAAGCCAATTTTTTCACTTAGCCAGTTTAATTTCTTAGTCATCTTGGTCTTATGAACCAGTGGAATGTTCCAGCCCTGATTATGGGTATATATTCTTTAAAAATGTGGTAGCATATCAGTTGATTTTATTGATCATTTAAAATATATATATATATATATATATATATATATATATATATATATATATATATATATATATATATATATATATATATATATATATATATTTTTATGGACAGCAGTGTATAATTACAGTCTATTGGTGCAAAATACCTTATATATTTCCTCTATGCTACAATCTAATTAGTCCCATGGATATTTTCTTTTTTTTTTTTTTAACAATTATTAGCAAGAAATCTTTGTGGTTTTAAATAGCATTGCCACTTTTTTAGAGTATGTATTTTTTATGGGCTGTAAAAGAGCTGATTGCTCTTTTAAGGGCAATGCCCATACAAATTACATTTTTTGGGGGCAATGAGTAATTATTTTTTTTAGTTGGTTTTTTTTATTTTGAGGGGTTGGTTGGGTGGTTGTAAATGTTAGGGTGTTATTTGTATTTTTTTACAGGGAAAAAGAGCTGTTAAACTTAGAGCAATGCCCTACAAAAGGCCCTTTTAAGGGCTATTGGTAATTTATAGATTAGGTTTTTTTTATTTTGGGGTGTTTTTTTAAGGGGGTATTAGATTAGGAATAATTTATTTTGGATAATTTTGTTTTTTATTTTCTGTAATGTTAGTTTTTTTATTTTGGGTAATGTTAAGTTTCTTTTTCATATATTTTTTTTTTATTAAGAAATATTTATTAATTTTTAATGTAGTTAGTATTTTTTTATTTTATGAAAGTGTATTTTAATTGGGGTTAAGTTAAGGGGTGTTAGGTTAGGGGGCTTAGTTATTAGGCTAATACTTTGCATTGTGGGGGGTTGACGGTTTAGGGGTTAATAGGTTTATTTTAGTGTTGTCGATGTGGGGGGGCAGTGGTTTAGGGGTTAATAGGTTGATTTTAGTGTTGGTGATGTGAGGGGGGTGACTGTTTAGGGGTTAGTAAGTTTATTTTAGTAGTTGCGATGTGGGGGGTTATTAGACTAGGGGTTTATGTTAGGGTGTTAGGTTTACCGCACAGCAAAATAAAGTTTTATGGTGACTTGTAATGGCGGCGCTATGGAAATAGCGGTACAGACCCATTTTCCACGGTATGTACGCAACGGGTTTACCGCACAACTTGTAATCTTGGTGATTGTCTGGAACAGTAGTTTTTCTAAAAGCACCATTGTACATATGCTTAATTATTATATCTATTTATTTTTTTTTGTGTAATATCATAATAATAATTATAATAAATGCATTAAGGATGCACAAATTATCATGAAATTTTAAAATATAAGCCAATATGCACAATAATGCCCAAGAACAGAACACACAAACACAAAAAACAGCATAGGCAAAAAAAGTACATGAATTCAAAATGACATGCAACAGTAAAACATTGGCAACAACAGATAAAAAAAATAATAACAAGCAACACCTTTGTACTGCTTACAATCTTTTTGTGCCCCATTTGATTAACTTTTCCCTTTCAAAATTTCTCTCACCTGTCACAGCTCCTCAAATTGTATTGTTCTGCTTTCCTTGAGATCACTCCCCTTTGTACTTTACACTAAAATTGCTATTGTTTAAAAAGATAGATTTTGCCTACGGGTTTTGCACCCAAACTTGTCTGGGGATAACTGTGTGCATCACTGTTGGCAAATGCATCCGTCTGTGGGTGCTGGTGAGTACCCATGATTGATTTATTTTAGTGGCATGGAATGTTTACCCTTCCCGTTTGCCAACACATGCTAGCCTTCAACCAAACTGAGGTACAACAAGGGTGACACAGGCTTTTTTTCTATATCTATATATTGTTTGGTTGAAAGCTAGTATGTGTTCAAAGCATTAATGCATGTTCATGAAAACACATTAATGTATATGTAAAACAACAAAGAGGCAAAATAGTTAATTAACACAAAGACAGTATAGAAAAAGAAGCAAGTGCTAGTCAAAAATGTAAAGTGGTCAGAGGATTGATCTCAAGGAAAGAAGAATAGTATAATGTGAGAAGCTGTGACACGTGAGAGAAATTATGAGAGGGAAGAACTGCAACATACAGTGCCCAAACAGATTGTACATAGGAGGGGAAAACATAATGGGCTATGTTTAAAATTTGCTTGCAACTAATAAGGGAAATAATCTAGTCAGGGAAGAAACAAAATGTAATTGTGACAGGACAAAAGACAGTTCAATGCAAGGGAATACAGACAGTGCTCAGTGTAGCAGAGGTCAGACAGTGCAACATGATAGGAAAAGAAACCACAATTAAAAAAATAAGGAAAATGGGGCAGTTAAATTAACATGGGTTTAAGACAAGATAAGAGGAGGAGGGAAGGCGAGAGATAGTGGCACCAAGAGATTATTAAGAAGTCTGTTTTATAGCCACTAGCACCCACCAACACACTAATTAATTCTACATATTAATTGCTAAATTTGAAATAATAATACATATCTTCTAACTGGTAATCCACACACTTAATTATACTTCCTTTACTTTTGTTCTTATTTTGAGCACAATCAAACAACTCTATAGAACCTATGGTTGGTAATGACAGCTTTACGATACAGCTATTTTAGCTTTAAAAACAAAAAATAAAAAGCGTAGATGAAACAAAATTGTAACTTATCAATCAGATAAAATATTGTCTTGACCCGTGATTCACATTTGGAAAAAAAAATGTGTGGCAAAAGCCCACAAAAAAATGTCGAAATTTTAAAGAGAATATAGGGGAAAATGAAAGTAGTTAAACTGTATCCAATACCTGCTAGTGGGTTCAGATGTTGTATCTGATCCAGTCCTTGATCTAGAGATGAATTTGGAGCTCTAAAAGACATAGTTACATAAAATGAGTTACTGGGGTACAACTTACATAATGTTAAAAGTTGAAAAAGATACAAGGTTTACTCACCTTTTTGCTCTGTTGCATATGGGTGAGGGACGATTCTAGCTGAATATCTGGGATAAGGGTTCCTGCATATGAGGGAAAGGTTGGGGAGGTAGGTTCTAAATTATGGGTGACAGGCTCGGGAGAAGATTGGGTAAAGGGAGATGTTGGAAAGATTGAAGAAACATGACATTTCCGATTAGTAGAGGAACCATGATAGGTCCAGAAATATTTTGGTGACAGTACTTTCTTCTGACTCTTTTGAAATGAAAGTGTACTGGGTAAGACTGGAGTTCCAGACAAAGTTGATGGAGAGGTGGAAGATTTACACTCTGCTTGTGCAGTTAGAGCACAGGAGTCAGACAGGATGTCTTTGTATTCTGTTGGTGTTGTAGGAGCACTACATGTAGTTTTTGATATGGATTCTCTGTGTGATTTCTTGGTGATGTGAATATTTGGCCCTGTTAAGAAAAATGGTGCACTATTTCCTGCTGGTGAAGAAGGAGAACTGTGTGAGGAACGTGGTGAAGTAGAAGAACGATGCTTCTTGAAGCTGGCGGTGGCAGCTGATGAGGATAGAACAGATACTTTCTTAAGAATTAGAGAGACAGAATCTGTATTCTCCCGTATTTTTGTCACAAGATTTTTTCGAGTCCAACCAACCTGAGTATAAAAAAAAATAAATATATAAATATATATATATATATATATATATACACATACACAGTATATGTCTTTAACTACATATATGCAACTACAAGAACAAATCCCTAAGAGTGGTAAAAAGCAGCTTCCCTTAGTGTTATACACCAAGAGATGCTTAAGCAATAGTTAGATGGCAATTAGCTCTCAAATATATAATGAAATATAACAGTATTTATTCTGCATGTTGAAGTCAAGGTTTGTAGAAGCATTATACATAAATTGGCTTGAATCTAAATATTGAAAAGATGGAAAGCAAATATGTATTTGGACTAAAATAATGGTCTCCAAGTCATGGAAAGAATATATTTTTCTAATGCTGGAGAAGGTTTTGATTGACTTTTTTTTTTAATATGATATTTCTAGTTTCTGGAAAATAAAATCAACACAAAGAGATGTTTAGAAATAACCTGGAGGAAAGAAGGAGATAAGGCTTTAGTTTCTTGGCCCCTCTTTATTTATGTATATATTTACTTTAGTCAGGGTGGATTTCCATAAGGCAGAGTAAGCATGTGTCTACAGGCGCCTTCCATAGAGGGGCGCCTGTCTCTTCTTCTCCATATGCCTTTTCTGCACACATCTACCCTCACTCACCATAGTAGATAATAACTTTGCCCTAAACAGAGATGGCCACCACGCTGGCCGGTCCATTTCTCCAGTGAATGCAGACAAAGCAGCCTGTGTGGGGATTGGTTCTTATAATGGGAGTGACTGTGAGTGACTATTTGTGCGCTATTACAGAGCGCTCTGAGTGCGCGGTGGTCATGTATTAGCTGCAGCGGCTGTCAAAATCAAAATGACACATTGTATAGTCAGAGGGCAATCTTTTATATAAAATACCATAGGTATGAATATTATTGCTAAAATGCAAAATGCCAGGGCTGGTGCACAGGATAAACACACTTTAAAAAAATCAACTGACCCTTGGTTTATTGTGCACATTACAGGCTTGGTCAGGAAAGTTTCTAAATGAAGCCCCAGTCTAGACAACCTGCACTTTTCTTGTATAAATTAATTATATATATATATATATATATATATATATATATATATAATATATATACACATACAAAATACTGTTCTAACTGGAATCTCATCATACTGGGCAAATACTGTCTGGAGTGTTTTGTTATAGATCATGGACTGTGTTTTATGTGGCAAAATTAGCAGCTGCTGTAAAAAAAATAAAATCAAAATTCTATAAAGTTTTACGCTGTAACTATAGGTTCATACATGTGAATCGGGAGCGCATGGGGGGCGCTTTACCCTGGGCTGTAAATCCAACCCTGACTTTAGTAGTTGTACATATTTTACAAATCCTTTTTTCTATGTATGCATTTCAAAAATTAAAATTAATAAAGGCTTTATAAACGATCTCTCATTTAAGAGACATGGAACCCAATTTTATTTATTTCATGATTCAGGGAGAGCATACAATTTTAAAGAAAGTCCCAATTTACTACTATTTTCTCATTTGTTTAGTTCTCTTGGTATCCTTTGTTGAAAATCATACCTAGGTAGGCTGAGAAGCTGCAGATTGGTGGCTGCACAAAAATGCCTCATGCTATTGGCTCACCCATGTACATAGCTGTTTCATTAACAAACGGTATCAAGAGAATGAAGCAACTAAGATAACAGAATCATGAAAGAAAAATTAGGGTTTCATATTCCTTTAAGAGAAAAAATACACAAACAAACAAACACAAAGCAGCAACAGTGTTATTCCTTCTCCAACATTAATATCTATAATGATAAATGTTATAATAAAACGCTCCAAATGCATTCAAAAAATAAAAGCTCACATAATGTTGGTCAATAATCGCCATTTGATCTTTCAGTAAATATTGCAGACATTTCCTCAGAACATAGAATATACTCACCACCACTTGGCCATTCACTTGTATTATCTCATCTCCAGGAAAGATACCACCATAACCAGCTGCCGGAGACTACGTTTAATAAACAGGAAGATATTACAGATCAGCAAAAGTGAACATTTCCGTTTTAAATGTATTGATTGTGAACTAAGTAAGGGATTGAACAATATCTGATTTTCAATTAACAAAAATGAACCAACTTCAAAAAACAAAGCAATAAGCTCTAGAAAAACGTAGGCGCCAATCTTCTCCTGTCACAGCTGTTGATTAATATAAGATATTTTTTTGTCGGAATTTTGGTATTGTGCCATCTATTTAAAATTTCAAATGAATTTCTTTTTAAAGGGTTGGAAAGGTCAAAATTGAAATGTTCATGGGTGCATTTTAATCTTAAAATTAAAGATTTTTTTTTAATATACTTCCATTAGCAAGGATATCAAGATAACTGTTAATAGAAGTACATTCAAAAGTTGTTTAACCCCTTAATGACCAAGGTGATTGTATACTCAGTAACGGTCATTTTTGATAGTTACTCTACTATTGCTGGCTAGCCTCACATGCAGGCTTCCAGCAGCAGCATGAGATACACGCTGATTGCAACGTGTATCAAATGAATGGAGACACCCCTTGTCCCTGTGATCGCTAGCCTGGAGTGTCCTCCATTACGCTATTTCTGCACTGCTTCACTCCTGAGGCATGCAAAAATAGCGAGGTTGCGTTGACACAAAGAGTAGGGCGCTGGTTCTTAAAAGCTATACGACCAGTGCTGTACCCTGTACACCGCTGGTCCTTAAGGGGTTAAACTTCTATGCTCTATTCAGTACATTTCATTTAAGTTTAATTTTAACTTTACTGTCTATGTTTTTTTTAAAATACAAAAAATATTTTTTTAAGATTGTACAAAATCCTAGATGAATATACTCAGTTTATAGCCATTGTCTCCCAACTCTCACTGCTTTAACATGAGAGATGCTAGTGATTTTATCTGCTAGTGTTTCTATACTCAAGGAAAAGTGGAATAAGGACTATAAGCAACATTGCCAAGACCCATTTTTATTTTAAATAAGCCATAATGACTGGTAACTATCCACTTGCACATGGTCAAATGGATGACCGTATAACAAAATCAATACAAGCTATTAACTTTTCAAGCCCTGCAATCAAGTGTGAATAATTAAAAAAAATTGCAAAAGAAAGAAGTATAGTTAGATTAATGCTATTCTGATGAAGGGCATATCCATGAAACACATTGTAAACTGCTATACAAGTTTGGCAAGGCAAGTTTCATATGTTAATTTTCTGACAGTGTGTATTTGCTTTTATTGTATTTACGTCTTATGTTTAGGCATTCCATATAGTGAGCACTTACATGCACCAAACATTCTGAAACACATTTTGTGCAACTTGAACATTCTGTGCAACTGATAAATACACAGACTCTTAAGGAGCTTTGTTTGTGGATTGTCTTTTTTATATTATTAAATATCTGTACAACACCATTTGTTGAATATATATGCACATTTTTAATAAACATATTTTCTATATAAAGTCATGTATTTGACTGTGAAATATGGGTACAAAATGGCCTGTAAGCGTTTGTAATAAAGGATAGTCAATGTGCCAGGTTTGGAGCTTTATTGGACTTAAATTACTCAAGAGCATTGTCAACTTTTATTGCCTGATATAAATATTTATATCAAAGAGTAATTAAACATTGATTACTTATTTGTGATTTCCTAAATGATATTAGAACAAACCAAGCTATGTTCCATTCTATGTGCAGTAATAATACTTCTGTACTACAAAATAGTCTGTTTATTAATGACAAAAGACAAACAACATACAGCATATTAAATCCTGAGGGACTACTAAATCCTGAGGGTGCCATGTATTAAGCAGCAGAGGCTGCTCAGAGTTAAATGTCTCTTATTGTAGGATGACTGACAGGCCCTTCCCTCACATAAGAACAGGGGGCAGCATTGCACAAGAATTTCCTAGTGCAACAATAAATGTGGGCAGCAGATTAAAAATATGCACTGCCCACTTGCCACAAAGATAGACGAAGAGGTTCCCTAGTATGTCATTTTGTCTGCCCATCGGATGATAAATAAGGCTCTATGAATGATGGTGAGAGTGAGTCAGTATATGTGGTAAAGTGTAACCAGTGATATATAAGAGATGAGTGCAGGCCTCAATTGAAAGTACACAACTTACCTCATCAAGTATGCCATTTATATAGTGATGGCCTGAACAAGTGCTTTTGATTTCAATGCCCTGTAGAAAACAGTTGAACATCATAAATTGTCATAAGCCCTTAAATCCTTAACTTTTACCCCATCCAAAAACAAATCAAATAAATAATAATCATTATAATACTTTATCTGGTCTCTCACTTTCTAACCATCTGCCCCACCCTCTTGTTCATTTTAATAGAATAGACAAAAAAAAAATTCTTACTGGAATCCGTTGTAAATTGTCATTTGGTATTCTCCCTCACAGAAAAGCTAAACAAACACAGTACATTATCATAATTTGTCTTTTACCAGATTTAATAAAGGGATGTGGAAGACAAAATTCAGAGACATCGTAAAATTAAAAAAAAAAAACTTTCCAAAGTAATTCTTTTATCAAATACACATCTTTCTCTTTGTATCATTTGTTTAATCTTGGTTCCTTTCAATGAAAACATACTGAGGCAGGTTCAAGAATGTGTGTGTGTCTTGAGCACTTAAAGGGACATAAATCCTCATTTTTTTTTCTTTTATGATTCCGATGGAACATACAATTTTAAGCAACTGTCCTTGTTTTCTTGTTATCCTTTGTTGAAAAGCAGGAAGGTAAGCTCAGGAGTGTGCACGTGTCTCCACCACTAAATGGCAGCAGTTTTTCAAAAATGTTATATATTAATTAGCAAGAGCACTAGGTGGCAACACTATTTCCTGTCATGTTGAGCTTCAGAAATGTGCACACTACCTATCCAGATATCTCTTCAACAAAAAATAACAAAGCAAATTTGAGAACAGGAGTAAATTGGAAACTTTTTTAAAAATTGTATTATCTATCTGAAAATTGAAAGAAAAAAAATTGGGTTTCATGTCGCTTTAACCCCTTAAGGACGCATGTCGTACAGGGTACGTCACACACAACCTGGTCTTTAAAGACCAGCGAAGTACCCTGTACGACATTAGGGGTTTAAAGTGGCTGGAAGCGATCCTGCTCGTTTCCAGCCGCTTTCCGGTTATTGCAGTGATGCCTCGATATCGAGGCATCCTGCAATAACACCCCTTGGCCATCCGATGCAGAGAGAGCCACTCTGTGGCCCTCTCTGCACCGGACATCGATGGCCGGTATCGGTGGGTGGGAGCTTACATGGGAGGCGGGTGGGTGGCCATCAATGGGCCCTATGACGTTGAGGGGGGCGGGATCGTCGGGGGCTTGCATCGAGGCGCGCGTGTGCACGGGGTGGAAGCGGGTGAGCACGGCTACACTACAGAATTTTTTTTTAAAAAAGTGGGATAGAGTGGGGTAACATTTAATTTTAAAAAAGCTGGGAGGGGGTGGGGGGTTGGTCTTTGGCTGGGGGGAAGCTACACTACAGAAAAAAATAATAAAAAGCAGTTTTTTTTAGTAAACTGGGTACTGGCAGACAGCTGCCAGTACCCAAGATGGCTCCCAATAAGGTAGAGGGGGAGGGTTTAGAGAGCTGTTCGGGCGGGGGGATCAGGGAGGTTGGGGGCTAAGGGGGGATCCTACACATCAGCATATATAAATATGCTAAAAAATACCTTTTATTTTAGTACTGGCAGACTTTCTGCCAATACTTAAGATGGCGGGGACAATTGTGGGGTGGGGGAAGGAAGAGAGCTGTTTGGGAGGGATCAGGGGGTGTGGTGTGTCAGGTGGGAGGCTCATCTCTACATTAAAGCTAAAATTAACCCTGCAAGCTCCCTACAAGCTACCTAATTAACCCCTTCACTGCTAGACATAATTCACGTGTGATGCGCAGAGGTATTTAGCGGCCTTCTAATTACCAAAAAGCAACTACAAACCCATATATGTCTGCTATTTCTGAACAAAGGGGATACCAGAGAAGCATTTATAACCATTTGTGCCATAATTGCACAAGCTGTTTGTAATTAATTTCAGTGAGAAACCAAAAGTTTGTGAAAAAAAATTCTGAAAAAGTGAAAGTTTTTTTTTATTTGATCGCATTTGGCGGGGAAATGGTGGCATGAAATATACCAAAATGGGCCTAGATCAATACTTGGGGTTGTCTACTATACTACACTAAAGCTAAAATTAACCCTAGAAGCTCCCTAATTAACCCCTTCACTGCTGGGCATAATACACGTGTGGTGCGCAGTGGAATTTAGCGGCCTTCTAATTACCAAAAAGCAACGCCAAAGCCATATATGTCTGCTATTTCTGAACAAAGGCGATCCCAGAGAAGCGTTTACAACCATTTATGCCATAATTGCACAAGTTGTTTGCAAATAATTTCAGTGAGAAACCTAAAGTTTGTGAAAAAATTTGTGAAAAAGTGAACATAGTCAAGTAGTGGGGTGATGAAGAAAGGAGTAAAAAGCATCAACAAAAAAATTTGGAATAATTGTGCTTTATACAAAAAAATCCTAACCACCATAAAAAGGGTGGGCCTCATGGACTCTTGCCAATATGAAAGAAATGAATTTCTTTCATATTGGAACCTTCATTCGTCGGGAGTCGCCGGAAGAAGAGGATGGATCCGCGTCGGCTGCTTCAAGATGGTCCCGCTCCGCGCCGGATGGATGAAGATAGAAAACGCCGCCTGGATGAAGATTTCTGCCGGTCCGGATGTCCTCTTCTTGCTGGATAGGATGAAGACTTCGGAGCCTCTTCTGGACCTCTTCTTGCCGGATAGGATGAAGACTTCGGACCCTCTTCAGGACGGATCGGTGATACCCGGCGTGGTGAAGATAAGGTAGGGAAATCTTCAGGGGCTTAGTGTTAGGTTAATTTAAGGGGGGTTTGGGTTAGATTAGGGGTATGTGGGTGGTGGGTTGTAATGTTGAGGGGGGGGTATTGTATGTTTTTTTAAAATGCAAAAAAACATAATTTATGTAAGAACTTACCTGATAAATTAATTTCTTTCATATTAGCAAGAGTCCATGAGCTAGTGACGTATGGGATATACATTCCTACCAGGAGGGGCAAAGTTTCCCAAACCTCAAAATGCTATAAATACACCCCTCACCACACCCACAAATCAGTTTAACGAATAGCCAAGAAGTGGAGTGATAAGAAAAAAGTGCGAAAGCATAAAAATCAAGGAATTTGAATAATTGTGCTTTATACAAAAAAATCATAACCGCCACAAAAAAGGGTGGGCCTCATGGACTCTTTCTAATATGAAAGAAATGAATTTATCAGGTAAGTTCTTACATAAATTATGTTTTCTTTCATGTAATTGGCAAGAGTCCATGAGCTAGTGACGTATGGGATATCAAATACCCAAGATGTGGAACTCCACGCAAGAGTAACTAGAAAGGGAGGGATAAAAAATAAACAACAGCCAAAATGTTGAAAAAAATAATCCACAACCCAAATATAAGTTATTCTCATAAAGAAAAGAAAAACTTAAAATAGCAGCAGAATACTCAAACTGAAACAGCTGCCTGAAGAACTTTTCTACCAAAAACTGCTTCAGAAGAAGCAAATACATCAAAACGGTAGAATTTAGTAAATGTATGCAAAGAGGACCAAGTCGCTGCTTTGCAAATCTGATCAACTGACGCTTCATTCTTAAAAGCCCACAAAGTGGAGACTGATCTAGTAGAATGAGCTGTAATTCTCTGAGGCGGGGCTTGACCTGACTCCAAATAAGCTTGATGAATCAAAAGCTTTAACCAAGAGGCCAATGAAATAGCAGAGGCCTTCTGACCTTTCCTAGGACCAGAAAATATAACAAATAGACTAGAAGTCTTCCTGAAATCTTTAGTAGCTTCAACATAATATTTCAAAGCTCTTACCACATCCAAAGAATTTAAGGATCTTTCCAAAGGATTCTTAGGATTAGGAAAACCGCCTTATCCTGATGAAAAATCAGAAAAGGAGATTCACAAGAAAGAGCAGATAGCTCAGAAACTCTTCTAGCAGAAGAGATGGCCAAAAGGAACAACACTTTCTATAGGCTCAAACGGAGGAGCCTGTAACGCCTTCAACACCAAATTAAGACTCCAAGGAGGAGAAATTGATTTAATGACGGGCTTAATACGAACTAAAGCCTGTACAAAACAGTGAATATCAGGAAGTGAAGCAATCTTTCTGTGAAATAAAACTGAAAGAGCAGAGATTTGTCCCTTCAAGGAACTTGCAGACAAACCCTTATCCAAACCATCCTGAAGAAATTATAAAATTCTAGGAATTCTAAAAGAATGCCAAGAGAAATTATGAGAAGAACACCATGAAATGTAAATCTTCCAAACTCGATAATAAATCTTCCTAGAGACAGATTTACAAGCTAACATAGTATTAATTACTGAGTCAGAGAAACCTCTATGACTTAACACTAAGCGTTCAATTTCCATACCTTCAAATTTAATGATTTGAGATCCTGATGGAAAAATGGACCTTGAGATAGAAGGTCCGGCCTTAACGGAAGTGGCCAAGGTTGACAACTGGACATCCGAACAAGATCTGCATACCAAAACCTGTGGGCCCATGCTGGAGCCACCAGCAAAACAAACAATTGTTCCATGATGATCTTGGAGATCACTCTCGGAAGAAGAACTAGAGGCGGGAAGATTTAAGCAGGTTGATAACACCAAGGAAGTGTCAGGGCATCCATTGCTTCCGCCTGAGAATCCCTGGACCTGGACAGGTATCGGGGAAGTTTCTTGTTTAGATGAGAAGCCATCAGATCTATTTCTGGAAGACCCCACATCTGAACAATCTGAAAAAACATCCGGATGAAGAGACCACTCCCCTGGATGTAAAGTCTGACGGCTGAGATAATCCGCCTCCGAATTGTCTACACCTGGGATATGAACCGCAGAAATTAGACAAGAGCTGGATTCCGCCCAAACAAGTATCCAAGATACTTCTTTCATAGCTAGGGGACTGTGAGTCCCACCCTGATGATTGACATATGCCACTGTTGTGATATTGTCTGTCTGAAAACAAATGAACGGTTCTCTCTTCAACAGAGGCCAAAACTGAAGAGCTCTGAGAATTGCACGGAGTTCTAAAATATTGATTGGTAATCTCGCCTCTTGAGATTTCCAAACTCCTTGTGCTGTCAGAGATCCCCAGACAGCTCCCCAACCTGAAAGACTCACATCTGTTGTGATCACAGTCCAGGTTGGACGAACAAAAGAGGCCCCTTGAACTAAACGCTGGTGATTTAACCACCACGTCAGAGAGTGTCGAACAATGAGCAAAAGGAATCGCGTCCGATGCTGCAGTCATGAGGCCTAAAACTTCCATGCACATAGCCACTGAAGGGAATGAATGAGACTGAAGGTGCCGATATGCTGCAACCAATTTCAAATGTCTCTTGTCTGTTAGAGACAGAGTCATGGACACTGAATCTATCTGGAAACCTAAAAAGTTGACCCTCCAACCATGTTTTCGAAGAAACAACACAAGTTGATTTGTGTGAGATTCTGCAGAATGTAAAGACTGAGCTAGTACCAAGATATTGTCCAAATAAGGAAACACCACAATACCCTGTTCTCTGATTACAGAGAGTAGGGCACCCAGAACCTTTGAAAAGATTCTTGGAGCTGTTGCTAAGCCAAATGGAAGAGCAACAAATTGGTAATGCTTGTCTAGAAAAGAGAATCTCAGGAACTGATAATGTTCTGGATGAATCGGAATATGAAGGTATGCATCCTGGAAGTCTATTGTGGACATATAATGTCCTTGCTGAACAAAAGGCAGAATAGTCCTTGTAGTCACCATTTTGAAAGTTGGTACTCTTACATAACGATTCAAAATATTCAGATCCAGAACTGGTCCGAATAAATTTTCTTTCTTCGGGACAATGAATAGATTTGAATAAAACCCCAGGCCTTGTTCCTGAAAGGGAACCGGCATGATAACCCCTGAAACCTCCAGATCTGAAACACACTTCAGAAAAGCCTGAACTTTTACTGGATTCACTGGGATGCGTGAGAGAAAAAATCTTACTCTGAATCCTATTCGGAACCCCTGAGAGACAATGCTCTGAATCCATTGATTTTGGACAGAATTTGCCTAAACATCCTTGAAAAACCTTAATCTGCCCCCTACCAGCTGAACTGGAATGAGGGCCGCACCTTCATGCGGACTTAGGGTCTGACTTTGGTTTCTTAAAAGGCTTGGATTTATTCCAATTTGAGGAAGGCTTCCAATTGGAAACAGATTCCTTGGGGGAAGGATTAGTTTTTTGTTCCTTATTTTGACGAAAGGAACAAAAACGATCAGAAGCCTTAGATTTACCCTTACGTTTTTTATCCTGAGGCAAAAAACTCCTTTCCCCCCAGTAACAGTTGAAATAATAGAATCCAACTGAGAACCAAATAAATTATTACCTTGGAAAGAAAGAGATAGCAAACTAGACCTAGATGTCATATCAGCATTCCAAGATTTAAGCCACAAAGCTCTTCTAGCTAAAATAGCTAAAGACATGGATCTAACATAGCATCACAAATAAAATGATTAGCATGTTGCAGTAAGCGAACAATGCTAGATATGTCAGAATCCAATTCTTGTTGCGCTAAATTCTCAAACCAAAAAGTTGAAGCAGCTGCAACATCAGCCAAAGTAAATGCAGGCCTAGGAAGATTACCTGAATATAAATAGGCTTTCCTTAGATAAGATTCAAGCTTCCTATCTAAAGGATCTTTAAAGGAAGTATTATCTTCCATAGGAATAGTGATACAATTTTTTAAACCTTGCAGAAGGATTAAAAGGAGTACCTGGCTTATTCCATTCCTTAGAAATCATGTCAGAAATAGCATCAGGAATAGGAAAAACCTCTGGAGTAACCACAGTAGGTTTAAAAACAGCATTTAAACGTTTACTGGTTTTTATATCAAGAGGACTAGCTTCCTCAATATCCAAAGTAATTAACACGTCTTTTAACAAAGAACGCATATACTCTATTTTAAATAAGTAGATTTGGCAGTATCAATGTCTGAGGAAGGATCTTCTGAATCAGATAGATCCTCATCAGAGGTAGATAATTCATTATGCTGTTGGTCATTTGAAATTTCATCAACTTTATGTGAAGTTTTAAAAGACCTTTTACGCTTATTACAAGGTGGAAATGCAGACAAAGCCTTCTGAATAGAATCAGTAACAAATTCTTTAAAATTCACAGGTATATCATGTACATTAGAAGTTGAAGGAACTGCAACCGGCAATGTACTATTACAGATGGACACTCTATCTGCATGTAAAAGTTTATCATGACAACTAATACAAATGACATTAGGAGATATAATCTCCACAATTTTACAACAAATGCACTTAGCTTTGGTAGAACCGATGTCAGGCAGCAAAGTTCCAGCAGATACTTCTGAGGCAGGATCAGATTGAGACATCTTGCAAAATGTAAAAGAAAAAACAACATATAAAGCAAAATTATCAATTTCCTTATATGACAGTTTCAGGAATGGGAAAAAAATGCAAATAGCATAGCCCTCTGACATAGAAAAAGGCAAGAGGAAAAAGCAATGGGGCAATAAATAATGAAAAAAGTTTGGCGCCAAGTATGACGCACAACGTAACTGAAATTTTTTTTGGCACCAACCATGTCCGGAAATGACACACTTGCGTCACTAACGACGCAACCCTGTGTGAACCCCTGCGTCAAGTACGACGCCGGAAATGACAAACTTGTGTCAACGGACGTGCCCTTTGCGCCAAAAAATTCTCACGCCAAGAATGACGCAATAAAGTGTAGCATTTAGCGCACCCGCAAGCCTAAGACAGCCCGCAATTTGAACAAGTAGTCAATTGAAAAAAAGACTAAACCCCAGGTAAGAATAATATTTCTCAATATTAACTTCCCAAATATGAAGCTGACAATCTGCAAAAGGAAATACATGAACCTGACTCATGGCAAATATAAGTACAATACATATATTTAAAACTTTATATAAATGCATAAAATGCCAAACCATAGCTGAGGTGTCTTTAAGAAATAAAAGCATACTTACCAAAAGACACCCATCCACATATAGCAGATAGCCAAACCAGTACTGAAACAGTTATCAGTAGAGGTAATGGTATATGAGAGTATATCGTCGATCTGAAAAGGGAGGTATGAGATGAATCTCTACGACCAATAACAGAGAACCTATGAAATAGGTAATACTCTCTACGTCCCTCTGACATTCGCTGTACTCTGAGAGGAATCGGGCTTCAAAATGCTGAGAAGCGCATGTCAACGTAGAAATCTTAGCACAAACTTACTTCACCACCTCCATAGGAGGCAAAGTTTGTAAAACTGAATTGTGGGTGTGGTGGGGGGTGTATTTATAGGCATTTTGAGGTTTGGGAAACTTTGCCCCGCCTAGTAGGATTGTATATCCCATACGTCACTAGCTCATGGACTCTTGCTAATTACATGAAAGAAATGGCCTTGTCCTTAAGGGGTTAATGGTGGAGTGTATATAACATTCAAGGCACGGGGCCCCATTTATCAATCCTTCAAAAGCAAAAAAAGTCTCCAAATACACAAATAATTTACAATCCAAAGTTACTGTGCGTCAACCTATTAAAAAATGTACCCACGTCCAATATAACATATGCTACAGCCAAGAACAGTTGATGAGAATCAATAAGATCATTACTCGCTCAGTGATGTTGCTGTACGACTGCAGATTCAACAGATTTAATATCTTCAAATGACACATTCACATTACGAACATCAAAGAAACAATCAGTGGAGAAACAAATCTTGCAGAGTTAACAATAGACTGTCTAGAGGTATTCAAGAGCCACCCACAGCTTAGTTGTTCAGTTTTGTGAGCACTTACATTGCTGTTTTGTGTATATGAAACTTATACTCCTGGAAAGATAAACAACTTTATGACTCTGGTGTTGCTCAGCATACTAAAAAAGCACAGAAAAGGGATATTGGAAAACGTGCAGGCTACAAACAATGGTAGCATCAGCAAGAAAGCATTTATAGGGGCAATAAACACTTTCAGACAGTAATTAATAATGTTTAATTATATGTAGTATCACAACTTTGCAATATACCTTCATTATTTATTTTGCCCCTTTTTACTTAATTTAATTCTGAAAATAGTTGGCTTTCCATTCCTTTTAAAAGTGCAGGCTCCAGACTGGCTGCACCCTCTAGTGACCCATTTAGAACTGTCCCTAATTAGCCTCAGCAAATAATGAAACTTAGGTTACAACATGGCAGCCCCCATTGCTATATTGTCACTAAAATGTTACATTTATCTTTTTAATATCTAAACAACTAACAAAAATACATCTGCAAATAATATTCAGGCTAATCTTTGTTCGAAATACATCATTAGTTCTAGCATTTATGAAGTGTTTAATGTCCCTTTATAGTCTTTCTAGACACAACCATTTTTGGGGCAGAATTTTCTGACGTCAAATAGGATTTAAAATGATTTATTCGTATGAAGTAATAAGCTCAGTTTTTCACTGCAATTAAGTTCAATCTAATGCTTTCAATGTACTCTTGCAAATTATATGGTTTTTATAATGTTGTTTTGAAAAAAACTTTTATAATCCTTTAATAAAAAGAATAAAATGTAAAAAAATATATATTTTTTTTTAAAATGTATTTTGTATATTTGAAACCTGTAAATGCTCCAGAGTTCTCAAGAGATCACCATTGTCAATGTCCAACTTGATTGAATCTGGCTACATTTTGATAACTTCAGGTGTCGACGTGCTAATTGCTCAAAACAAGATACAGCTGAAAAATTTACATCACGGTATGTCAACCAATGAAAGGTTTGATAAATGTGACCCATGGGCACATTCCTGAGCCTACCCCAATTTGCTCTCACAGAAAGGAGCTGAATTTAACAAAGAATAGGAGAAAGAGGTCAGTTTGATTTTGACTTACATGTCTCTTTATGCCTTTGAAACCATCACTATGGTCTCCATCATTCAATTGTTATCATCAGTAATAAAGGGTTTGTCTATTACCTGGCACTTTATCATAACATGTTAAACACTTTTGCATAGTTCTCTGAAAAGTATTTTAGCAAGAAAATGGGTCATTTTTCTGCTGATAAGCAACATAAGCCATCCTTGAGAAGTGCCATCTAAACACCCTACTCTCAACTCTTTACTATTGCCTCACTTGTCTAAATTCTTTATTTTCCCTCTCTTACCAGAGTGTAGTGTGGGGGCTCAAGTTGTATCTGCAGAGGCTCAAGTGTTGCTGTTTGACTCAAGAGTTTTTCAGGACTGCAACTCAGAATATTCTCACAGATGCCACAAATATTCAAACACTGTAAAAAAAAAAAGACTAATTTACAAAAACAAAAACAAAAAAATCAGCTAAAATGGGAAAACAGTCAATGTTTTTCTCTTTCGTGTAATAACAGGATACCCCAATTTTAATGAAACAAAATCACAAGCTTTATCATTCCTTAGTGGAATTGGTACATAAAGCATTATCTTATTTTAGTCATTAGAAAATGTATTTGTTTATGATGTTGAGACGTTTGGTATTTCAACATTGTTTTCCAATGTATAGGAGCACTATACCTACTTTTCGATATGTTTAAGAGACAATAAATTGATTCAGTTACATTTTATTTTTACTTTTTACAATGATTTCTATCATCCAATTTAATAATAGCAAACATTGTAATGAAGTTTGATATAAATGTAGTATTCTGTGTGTACTGTAAATATGCTTGATTCTAGATCCATTAGTTTCTTTTAAAGATTGAGACCCATCCTAGAACTGCATTACATTACAGGAGGAGCGTAACTATACGTATTTAATCATTCAGTAGAAGCGAGAAGCTAAAACAAGGAAATTACATAAGGCATTGCCCTGTAATTCCCTTTATTGGGGGAGCGTAAGATACAAACAAACATGGCGTAACATTTATCAGCTAGAACAAATGCAAATAGAGCAACATATTCCATGGACAAATAGGAAATTACAATTAGATGATGCTTTCTAACTCATGGACCTCAGTCAAGATCTCAGGTCTTAAGGAGAAAGTTATGACTATAATCAGTTTGAGGTGATAAATTACCCAGCACTTCATGATGCAAAGAACAGACCATGACAACATTACATTAACGTATTTTTGATACCAAAAGAAAAACATATCACCATAAAAATAAATTAAAAACAAAATTTGTCATGCAAAGTATGAACTGCAATATGTTTAGCTACATTGTTTATTACTATGTCCCTTTAACAAAAGTTGACATTCTGGACTGTTGGGGAACTGAGGAGGACAGATTTGTTCACTGTTAAATTGAAATATAAATACAAATACATGACATTATGTATCATCACAGGTTATCATGGTTATAAGAGGACACAACATATAATTATACAGCATTATAGACACACAGTTTGGTATTAAGTTAATTGCCTTGTTTTTTTCCCCTCCCCTTACTTAGAGCAGAAACTCACAATAGATAAAATCCTTTCTTCAATCTTGGGGTCCGACCAGTCCTGCAAAGTAAAAAGATGCAAAAAGTGTAAGATCAGTGGTGTCTTAAGAATGTTTCTTAAAGTTCCAAGAGAGTTAGGTTTAAACACTAAACTAAAAATATAAAGTCAGTTGAATGTTGTCACAAGGGATCATATTCACACTTTCAAGTAGGAATCCTGGATAGGAACATCTAAAAATGAGGAGGAAGAGATGCACTCACTGTTCTTCAATAATATGTTCAATCTATGAGAGATGATCGGGGGTCTTTAATCAAAGAAATGGAACATTTCACAACCTCAATAAATTGCTTTGACTCCTTTCACCCTGAACGTGTTGCTCAACTGACTTTGTGCAATTGGAAACTAGGTTATAAAAAGAAACAGCTATACCATTACAGACTACCAAAAGTTGTTTGCAATTTCTGAGGTCAAATGTCACAGTACCAATACATGCTTTAAAAAAGCAAACACACGACACACATTCTTTGCAGACTGAGAGTAAATAAATAGGAGCTAGTTGTTTTGGTTTTTTTTTTTTTTAAAACTGGATCATCAAGAATCAATGGGACACTAAACATCTCTTGCTTTTATCTAAAAAAAAAAAAAATTTTTGTCCCACACTCCCTAGATAGAGCAAAATGCAAAAACCATAACAGGTTTTCAAAATGTTTGCATTTTATTAACCGGTAATTTAAATTTGCAACATTTGCAGGTTACAGAATTTACGTATTGGCATCGCTAGGGACCGCAGGACTAGCACAATTTTTACACAAATGCTAGAGATATTACTTATTTATTTTAAACCAATGTATGTCTCACAATTTTACAACAGTGGTTAAAAAGGCATTCTTATTTTCTTTATTCAAACAATATACTGAAATCATTTACACGATAAAAAAAAATTGGGTTAAAGGAACAGTCAAGACAAAAATAAAAACTTACATGATTCAGATAGAACATGAACTTTTAAACAACTTTCCAATTTACTTCCATTAACAAAATGTGCACAGTCTTTTTATATTTAAAATTTTTGAGTCACCAGTTCCTACTGAGCATGTGCAAGAATTCACAGAATATATATACGTATATGCATTTGTGATTGGCTGATCCCTTTCACATGATACAGGAGTGGAAAT
This sequence comes from Bombina bombina, assembly GCF_027579735.1. Taxonomy (NCBI): domain Eukaryota; kingdom Metazoa; phylum Chordata; class Amphibia; order Anura; family Bombinatoridae; genus Bombina; species Bombina bombina. Next base: position 527,878,279 of record NC_069501.1, on the reverse strand, counting down.
AGACATAACTAAATTTTGTTAGAAAAAAAAAACCTGCTACTCATTTAAAGTTCAGACTAAGGGGTGGACATGATTCGATATAGCGAACCATGTCAGCCCGACATTGCTAAATGCCAACAGCATACTCTGTCTGCATTTAACATTGCACAAGCATTCCTTGTGAAATGCTTGTGCAATGCTGTCCCCCCTGCACATTTGCGCCCAATAGTCTGCTAGGAGGTGGTGTCAATCATCCTGATCGTCTAAAAGGTGGTGGACAAGTATTAAGATCGCTGCTTCTTAACTGCCGTTTCTGGCGATCCGGAAACTACAGGTGAATAAAGCAGCATTCGCTGCTTCTTAAATACGCCCCTAAGTGCTATTGCTTCGTCTTTTTATCATGTATTTGTTGATTATGCAAATCCACTGTTTTTATTGGTCCTTTAAATACATTCATATTTGTTTTATTTTTTATATTTTGATTGAGGTTTGAATCAAGGTATAGAAACATAGGGCAAGATTACATATGCGGTGGCGCCGTTTATTACAAGGTTTTGGTATCACATATATGGCGGCGCATATAAATGCAACGCGTATATTTCACCCGTTGCCTGCAATTTTTACTCCCATAAGCCAACACAGAACCGCATTGCAAATCGGTATTATATATTCAGCGCAAGGACTTACGCAGTGAAAATGGAGAAATTTTACTCAATTTTAACCTTGCCACACATAGGCAGGTGCAGCAAGCCTTGCGCTGAAAAATCTGAGCACCGTAACTTCCGTAACTGCATGAAAATATTAACTAACACCTAACGAATGCGCAATATCTATCTACCTGTCAACTGCCAACCCCACCACAATAAAGCTAATAAAACTATTAACCCCTAATCCACCATTAACCCACAACGCAATAAACCCAATAAAACTATTAACCCCTAATTCACCATTAACCCACAACGCAATAAACCTAATAAAACTATTAAATCCTAATCCGCCAAACCCCCACAACGCAATTATCCTTATAAATATTAACCCCTAATCTGCCAAACCCCCACAATACAAATAAATAAATATCTTACTAAACCCCCTAACCTAAACACCCCCTAAATTAACCCCAATTAAAAAATACTAAGTTAGAATTAAAATAAAAAAAAGTTAACATTACTTAAAAAATTAAATTAATCTAAGATTACAAAAAATGTAAAAGTCTAACATTACATAAAATAAACCAAATTATCAAAAATAAAATGTTTTAACCTAATCCCTATAAAAATAAAATAGTCCCCCAAAATAAAAACACCTCCAAAATAAAAACAACCCCTAATCTAATACTAAACTACCAATACCAACCTTAAAAGGGCCTTTTGTATGGCATTGCCCTAAATTAAACAGCTCTTTTAACTTAAAAAATACTAGGTCCCCCCTCTAACAGTAAAACCCACCACCCAACAAAACCCCAAAATGAAAAAACCTAACACTAAACAGTCCTAAACTACACATTGCTAAAGGGGCATTTTGTATGGGCATTGACCTTAAAAGGGCATTCCGCTCTTAAGATTGCCCAATAAATCCCTAATCTAAAAAAAAAAAAAAAAGCCTAAGTCTAACCCCCAATAGGTACTCACCATTCCTGAAGTCCAGCGGAGAAGGTCCTGTTCCAAGAGGCCAACATCTTCTTCCAAGTAGGGACCACTTCCTTCTTCATCCAGGACCAAGCCAGCACGGAGCGGAGATGAGCACGGAGCAGGACTGGCAACCGCAGAGCCATGGAGGATCCTCTTCGTATGATCGCCGCCGTACACTGAATAGTGAATTCAAGGTACGCGTTTAAATATGGTGTCCCTTGCATTCCTATTGACCGATTTGATTCTTCAAATTCAAATCAGCCAATGAGAGCTACTGAAATCCTATTGGCTGTTCAAATTTATAGAAGGAGCTCATCAGCAATGACCTTAAAGAAAAGGAATACACATTTTGCACTCAGAGACGTAATATTATGTGATAATGATCATAGCTCTGATGTCATAAAACTTAACTTTTATTCAAAGATATAATATAAAAACAAATGGTGTAATAAAAACATATGAATGGGAATTTTGAGGAAATCAAAAAGAGGGAAATTAATTACATTTCCAAAAATAATTGTGTACTTGCAGCACAGTGTTTTCTGTACATAGGGTACTTATGTAATTTGTGGGGGTTAAAGTTAAAACCCTTGTTCCACCCGGTGGCTAAAAAGTACGAGCTGATTCTGAAAAAAATCAGAGAGGGAAATAAAATTTCCGGAATTACGCCTAGATTTAGAGTTTTGCGTTAGCCGTTAAGGGGTCCTAACGCTGGTTTTGGCCGCCCGCTGGTATTTAGAGTTAGTTAGGAAAGGGTCTAACGCTCACTTTCCAGCCACGACTTTTCCATACCGCAGATCCCCTTACGCCAATTGCGTATCCTATCTTTTCAATGGGATCTTCCTAACGCCGGTATTTAGAATCTTGGCTGAAGTGAGCGAAAAAAAAGTCAGGAGTTAAGAGCTTTCTGGGCTAACGCCAGTTCATAAAGCTCTTAACTACTGTGCTCTAAAGTACACTAACACCCATAAACTACCTATGTACCCCTAAACCGAGGTCCCCCCACATCGCCGCCACTATAATTAAAATTTTTAACCCCTAATCTGCCGACCGCACACCGCCGCAACCTACATTATCCCTATGTACTCCTAATCTGCTGCCCCTAACATCGCCAACACCTACATATTTATTAACCCCTAATCTGCCCCCCCAATGTCGCCGCTACCTACCTACACTTATTAACCCCTAATCTGCCGACCGGACCTCGCTGCAACTATAATAAATGTATTAACCCCTAAACCGCCTCACTCCCGCCTCAAAAACCCTATAATAAATAGTATTAACCCCTAATCTGCCCTCCCTAACATCGCAGACACCAAACTTCAAGTATTAACCCCTAATCTGCCGACTGGACCTCACCGCTACTATAAGAAATGTATTAAACCCTAAAGCTAAGTCTAACGCTAACCCTAACCCTAACCCCCCCCCTAAATTAAATATAATTTAAATCTAACGAAATAAAATAAATCTTATTAAATAAATTAATCCTATTTAAAGCTAAATAGTTACCTGTAAAATAAACCCTAATATAGCTACAATATAACAAATAATTATATTGTAACTATTTTAGGATTTATATTTATTTTACAGGCAACTTTGTATTTATTTTAACTTGGTACAATAGCTATTAAATCGTTAATAACTATTTAACAGTTACCTAGTTAAAATAATTACAAAATTACCTGTAAAATAAATCCTAACCTAAGTTACAATTAAACCTAACACTACACTATCAATAAATTAATTAAATAAACTACCTACAATTATCTACAATTAAATCAACTAAACTAAATTACAAAAAAAAACAAACTCTAAATTACAAAAAATTAAAAAAAGATTACAAGAATTTTAAACTAATTACAGCTACTCTAAGCCCCCTTAAAAAAATAACAAAGCCCCCCAAAATAAAAAAAATGCCCTACCCTATTCTAAAATAAAAAGTAAACAGCTCTTTTGCCTTACCAGCCCTTAAAAGGGCCTTTTGCGGGGCATGCCCCAAAGTAAACAGCTCTTTTGCATTTTAAAAAAACATACAATAACACCGCCCCAACATTACAACCCACCACCCACATACCCCTAATCTAACCCAAACCCCCCTTAAATAAACCTAACACTAAGCCCCTGAAGATCTCCCTATCTTATCTTCACCACGCCGGGTATCATCGATCCGTCCAAAAGAGGGTCCGAAGTCTTCATCCTATCCAGCAAGGAGAGGTCCAGAAGAGGCTCCGAAGTCTTCATCCTATCCGGCAAGAAGAGGACATCTGGACCGGCAGACATCTTCATCCAGGCGGCGTCTTCTATCTTCATCCATCCGGCGCGGAGCGGGACCATCTTGAAGCAGCAGACGCAGATCCATACTCTTCTTCTGGCGACTCCCGACGAATGAAGGTTCCTTTAAGGGACGTCATCCAAGATGGCGTCCCTCGAATTCCGATTGGCTGATAGGATTCTATCAGCCAATCGGAATTAAGGTAGGAAAAATCTGTTTGGCTGATTGAATCAGCTAATCAGATTCAAGTTCAATCCGATTGGCTGATCAAATCAGCCAATCAGATTGAGCAAGCATTCTATTGGCTGATCGGAACAGCCAATAGAATGCAAGCTCAATCTGATTGGCTGATTGGAATCCTATCAGCCAATCGGAATTCGAGGGACGCCATCTTGGATGATGTCCCTTAAAGGAACCTTCATTCGTCGGGAGTCGCCGGAAAAAGAGGATGGATCCGCGTCGGCTGCTTCAAGATGGTCCCGCTCAGCGCCGGATGGATGAAGATAGAAGACGCCGCCTGGATGAAGATGTCTGCCGGTCCGGATGTCCTCTTCTTGCTGGATAGGATGAAGACTTCAGAGCCTCTTCTGGACCTCTTCTTGCCGGATAGGATGAAGACTTCGGACTCTCTTCAGGACGAATCGGTGATACCCGGCGTGGTGAAGATAAGGTAGGGAGATCTTCAGGGGCTTAGTGTTAGGTTTATTTAAGGGGGGTTTGGGTTAGATTAGGGGTATGTGGGTGGTGGGTTGTAATGTTGGGGGGGGTATTGTATGTTTTTTTAAAATGCAAAAAAACATAATTTATGTAAGAACTTACCTGATAAATTCATTTCTTTCATATTAGCAAGAGTCCATGAGCTAGTGTCGTATGGGATATACATTCCTACCAGGAGGGGCAAAGTTTCCCAAACCTCAAAATGCTATAAATACACCCCTCACCACACCCACAAATCAGTTTAACAAATAGCCAAGAAGTGGGGTGATAAGAAAAAAGTGTGAAAGCATAAAAAACAAGGAATTGGAATAATTGTGCTTTATACAAAAAAATCATAACCACCACAAAAAAGGGTGGGCCTCATGGACTCTTGCTAATATGAAAGAAATGAATTTATCAGGTAAGTTCTTACATAAATTATGTTTTCTTTCATGTAATTAGCAAGAGTCCATGACCTAGTGACGTATGGGATAATGACTACCCAAGATGTGGATCTTCCACGCAAGAGTCACTAGAGAGGGAGGGATAAAATAAAGACAGCCAATTCCGCTGAAAAATAATCCACACCCAAAAAAAAAGTTTAAATCTTATAATGAAGAAAACTGAAATTATAAGCAGAAGAATCAAACTGAAACAGCTGCCTGAAGTATTTTTCTACCAAAAACTGCTTCAGAAGAAGAATACACATCAAAATGGTAGAATTTAGTAAAAGTATGCAAAGAAGACCAAGTTGCTGCTTTGCAAATCTGATCAATCGAAGCTTCATTCCTAAACGCCCAGGAAGTAGAAACTGACCTAGTAGAATGAGCTGTAATCCTTTGAGGCGGAGATTTACCCGACTCGACATAAGCATGATGAATTAAAGATTTCAACCAAGAAATGGCAGAGGCCTTCTGACCTTTCCTAGAACCGGAAAAGATAACAAATAGACTAGAGGTCTTTCGGAAATTCTTAGTAGCTTCAACATAATATTTCAAAGCTCTAACTACATCCAAAGAATGCAATGATCTCTCCTTAGAATTCTTAGGATTAGGACATAATGAAGGAACCACAATTTCTCTACTAATGTTGTTAGAATTCACAACCTTAGGTAAAAATTTAAAAGAAGTTCGCAACACCGCCTTATCCTGATGGAAAATCAGAAAAGGAGATTCACAAGAAAGAGCAGATAATTCAGAAACTCTTCTAGCAGAAGAGATGGCCAAAAGAAAACAAAACTTTCCAAGAAAGTAATTTAATGTCCAGTGAATGCATAGGTTCAAACGGAAGAGCTTGAAGAGCCCCCAGAACCAAATTCAAACTCCAAGGAGGAGAAATTGACTTAATAACTAGTTTTATACGAACCAAAGCTTGTACAAAACAATGAATATCAGGAAGAATAGCAATCCTGTGAAAAAGAACAGAAAGAGCAGAGATTTGTCCTTTCAAGGAACTTGCAGACAAACCTTTATCCAAACCATCCTGAAGAAACTGAAAAAGTCTCGGAATTCTAAAAGAATGCCAGGAAAAATTATGAGAAAGACACCAAGAAATGTAAGTCTTCTAGACTCGATAATATATCTTCCTAGATACAGATCTACGAGCCTGTAACATAGTATTAATCACAGAGTCAGAGAAACCTCTTTGACTAAGAATCAAGCGTTCAATCTCCATACCTTTAAATTTAAGGATTTGAGATCCTGATGGTAAAAAAGGACCTTGTGACAGAAGGTCTGCTCTTAACGGAAGAGTCCACAGTTGGCAAGAAGCCATGCGGACAAGATCCGTATACTAAAACCTGTGAGACCATGCTGGAGCCACCAGCAAAAAAAAACGAGCATTCCTTCAGAATCTTGGAGATTACTCTTGGAAGAAGAACTAGAGGCGGAAAGATATAGGCAGGATGATACTTCCAAGGAAGTGACAATGCATCCACTGCTTCCGCCTGAGGATCCCTGGATCTGGACAGATACCTGGGAAGTTTCTTGTTTAGATGAGAAGCCATCAGATCTATCTCTGGAAGTCCCCACATTTGAACAATCTGAAGAAACACCTCTGGGTGAAGAGACCACTCGCCCGGATGTAACGTTTGGCGACTGAGATAATCCGCTTTCCAATTGTCAATACCTGGGATATGAACCACAGAGATTAGACAGGAGCTGGATTCCGCCCATACCAGTATTCGAGATACTTCTTTCATAGCCAGAGGACTGTGAGTCCCTCCTTGATGATTGATATATGCCACAGTTGTGACATTGTTTGTCTGAAAACAAATGAACGATTCTCTCTTTAGAAGAGGCCATGACTGAAGAGCTTCTGAAAATTGCACGGAGTTCCAAAATATTGATTGGTAATCTCACCTCCTGAGATTTCCCAAACCCCTTGTGCTGTCAGAAACCCCCATACAGCTCCCCAACTTGTCAGACTTGCATCTGTTGAGATCACAGTCCAGGTTGGAAGAAAAAAAGAAGCCCCCTGAACTAAACGATGGTGGTCTGTACCACGTCAGAGGGTGTCGAACAATCAGTTTTAAAGATATTAAATGAGATATCTTTGTATAATCCCGGCACCACTGGTTCAGCATACAGATCTGAAGAGGTCGCATATGAAAATGAGCAAAGGGGAACACGTCCAATGCAGCAGTCATAAGAACCTAGAATTTCCATGCATAAGGCTACCGAAGGGAATGATTGAGACTGAAGGTTTCGATAAGCTGAAACCAATTTCAGACGTCTCCTGTCCAACAGAGACAGAGTCATGGACACTGAATCTATCCGGAAATCTAAAAAAAGGTTACTCTTGTCTGAGGAATCAACAAACTTTTTGGTTAATTGAGCCTCCAACCATGTTCTTGAAGAAACAACACTCATAAAAAGCTGGAAAGGATCTTTCCATTGAAAATGAGCAAAGGGAATTGAATCCAATGCTGTTAAAACTTCTATGCATATATAGCAACTGAAGGAAATAATAGAGACTAAAGGTACTGACAGACGGAACCCAATACAAATTGTCCCTTGTCTGATAGAGACAAAGATAGTGACATAAACCATCTGGAAACCTAAAAAAAGGTGACCCTTGCGTGAGGAATCAAGAGCTTTTGAAAAAAGATCCTCTAACTATGTCCTGAAGAGCAAGTGAAACATATGAGAATCTGCATCCTCAGGAAATAATCTGAATGAAAACAGAAAAATGAAGAATACGCATTTATTGTATCTAAAGAAAACAAATAATGCTATCAATGACCACAAAAAGGCAGAATAGTTTGAATAAAACTCGAAAACCCAGTTCCTAGAAAAGGAACTGGAATAAAAACCCCAGAAGATTCCAGGTCTGAGCAGCGCTTGAACCCCATGGGTACCCAGCCATGCCTCAACAGTATCCAAAATATATAGGACAGAAACACACTGAAAGAAAGTGTTAGCCTTACTGGAATAAAATCAAAGAAATTTGGACAAAATAGAACCAAATAAATTTCAAAGAAGTCTTAACCTGCCCCTTACCAGCCAAGCTGGAATACGGCACGTGCATCGCAACATTAGGGAGCTAATTTCGAACCCCAATTAAAAACATGTTACTTGGGAAAGAACTCAGGATTTGTTCCTTAATAAGAACAACCAAACTAGTATAAGCTTAAAGTTTTAGTCTTAGAACTCAATCTTGAAGCCCATAGTAACAGTTAAGAATTGAATCCAATTATAATTGATTATCTTAGAATCAAAGAAATATGGATTTTCTTTTTTTTTTTTTTTTTCTTAAAAATCACAGAATTCTTCTAGCTAAAATAGCTAAAGACATAGATTAACCCTCATTTGCTAATATATTCAATAAAATGAAGACACAAATGAAATCATTAGCATGATAGTCCAGTTTAAAGGACCAGTCAAAACAGAAAACTTGCAAAATGCAAAACAACAAGACAAATACAACGGCACCTAGTCTAGTAAATGTTGTCCCTTAACAATGCTAAAATAAATCATGATCTGATACTTGATCTTAAAGTAAACAGAAAAAATGAAGCAATTGCAATATCACAGGACCAAGAAAAGTACCTGAAACTAAATAATTTTCCAAAAATAAGATACAACTATATAAAGGAAAATAAATACTATTTTGCTATAAAAACAATAGCATAATTAGTAGGAGTAGAGATAGCTCCAATAAATTGAAATCACAGAAGAAATAAAAAGGCAGAAATAGTGTCAGCTAGTCTTAAAGAACTAGTTACCTTAATATCCAAAATAATCAACACCTCTTCAACAAAGAACAAATGTACTTTAATAATAAAAAAAATATATAAAAAAGTAGATTTGTTAGTGTCAATATCTGATGAAGAGAATTTCTGAAAGAGAAAAAAACATCATCAGAGAAGGATAAATCAGTATGTTGTTGGTCATTTGAAACTTCAATAATTAAAAAAGAAGTGAAAAAGACCTAAAAATCGTATTAGAAGGCACAAAGTCAGACATAGCCTTAATCAGAAAAAATATTTCTTATAAATCTTCTAAACATTTCTTGCACTTAAGAAAGGAAATGTAAAAAGCATAAATACTAATGGAATCTGCATGTAAAAGTATATCATAATAACTTATTACAAACCATAGCTAAAGATAAACATTTATAACATTTAAAATAAATGAACTTAGCTTTGGTAGAACTGAAACTCAGTTAAGCATTTTTCCAGAAGTGGCTTCTGACTCAGGGACAAACGGAGACATCTTGCAATATGTAATAGAAAAAACAACATATAAAATAAAATTGATCAAATTCCTTAAATGACAGTTTCAGGAATGGGAAAAAATGCCAGTGAACAAGCTTCTAGCAACCAGAAGCAATAAATAATGAGACTTAAATAATGTGGAGACAATAGTGACGCCCATATTTTTTAGCGCCAAAAAAGACGCCCACATTATTTGGCGCCTAAATGCTTTTGGCGCCAAAAATGACGCCACATCCGGAACGCCGACACTTTTGGCGCAAAAAACGTCAAAAAAATGACGCAACTTCCGGCGACGCGTATGACGCCGGAAACAGAAAAAAAAAATTTGCGCCAAAAAAGTCTGCGCCAAGAATGACGCAATAAAATGAAGCATTTTCAGCCCCCGCGAGCCTAATAGCCCACAGGGAAAAAGTCAAATTTTAAGGTAAGAAAAAAATTGATTAATTCATATGCATTATCCCAAATATGAAACTGACTGTCTGAAATAAGGAATGTTGAACATCCTGAGTCAAGGCAAATAAATGTTTGAACACATATATTTAGAACTTTATAAATAAAGTGCCCAACCATAGCTTAGAGTGTCACAGAAAATAAGACTTACTTACCCCAGGACACTCATCTACATGTTTGTAGAAAGCCAAACCAGTACTGAAACGAAAATCAGCAGAGGTAATGGTATATATATAAGAGTATATCGTCGATCTGAAAAGGGAGGTAAGAGATTAATCTCTACGACCGATAACAGAGAACCTATGAAATAGACCCCGTAGAAGGAGATCATTGAATTCAAATAGGCAATACTCTCCTCACATCCCTCTGACATTCACTGCACGCCGAGAGGAAAACCGGGCTCCAACCTGCTGCGGAGAGCATATCAACGTAGAATCTAGCACAAACTTACTTCACCACCTCCATAGGAGGCAAAGTTTGTAAAACTGATTTGTGGGTGTGGTGAGGGGTGTATTTATAGCATTTTGAGGTTTGGGAAACTTTGCCCCTCCTGGTAGGAATGTATATCCCATACGTCACTAGCTCATGGACTCTTGCTAATTACATGAAAAAAAGAGCTGTTTACTTTGGGGCATGCCCCGCAAAAGGCCCTTTTAAGGGCTGGTAAGGCAAAAGAGCTGTTTACTTTTTATTTTAGAATAGGGTAGGGCATTTTTTTATTTTGGGGGGCTTTGATATTTTTTTAAGGGGGCTTAGAGTAGGTGTAATTAGTTTAAAATTCTTGTAATCTTTTTTTAATTTTTGTAATTTAGTTTAGTTGATTTCATTGTAGATAAGTGTAGGTAGTTTATTTAATTAATTTATTGATAGTGTAGTGTTAGGTTTAATTGTAACTTAGGTTAGGATTTATTTTACAGGTAATTTTGTAATTATTTTAACTAGGTAGCTATTAAATAGTTATTAACTATTTAATAGCTATTGTACCTAGTTAAAATAAATACAAAGTTGCCTGTAAAATAAATATAAATCCTAAAATAGCTACAATATAATTATTCGTTATATTGTAGCTATATTAGGGTTTATTTTACAGGTAAGTATTTAGCTTTAAATAGGATTAATTTATTTAATATAATTTATTTTATTTCATTAGATTTAAATTATATTTAACTTAGGGGGGTGTTAGGGTTAGACTTAGCTTTAGGGGTTAATACATTTATTATAGTAGCGGTGAGGTCCGGTCGGCAGATTAGGGGTTAATACTTTAAGTTAGGTGTCGGCGATGTTAGTGAGGGCAGATTAGGGGTTAATACTATTTATTATAGGGTTTTTGAGTCAGGAGTGCAGCGGTTTAGGGGTTAATACATTTATTAGAGTAGCGGCGAGGTCCGGTCGGCACATTAGGGGTTAATAAGTGTAGGTAGGTAGCGGCGACGTTGGGGGGGCAGATTAGGGGTTAATAAATATAATATAGGGGTCGGCGATGTTAGGGGCAGCAGATTAGGGGTACATAGCTATAATGTAGGTTGCGGCGGTGTACGGAGCGGCATATTAGGGGTTAATAAAATGCAGGGGTCAGCGATAGCGGGGGCGGCAGATTAGAGGTTAATAAGTGTAAGGTTAGGGGTGTTTAGACTCGGGGTACATGTTAGGGTGTTAGGTGCAGACTTAGGAAGTGTTTCCCCATAGGAAACAATGGGGCTGTGTTAGGAGCTGAACGCTGCTTTTTTGCAGGTGTTAGGTTTTTTTTCAGCTCTAACTACCCCATTGTTTCCTATGGGGGAATCGTGCACAATCACGTTTTTGAAGCTGGCCGCGTCCGTAAGCACCGCTGGTATTGAGAGTTGAAGTGGCGGTAAATTATGCTCTACACTCACTTTTTGGAGCATAACGCAGCCCTTCAGAGAACTCTCAATACCAGCAGTATTTAAAAGGTGCAGGGGGGAAAAAACATGCGTAGCTAACGCACCCCTTTGGCCGCAAAACTCTAAATCTAGCCGTATGTGTTTATATGACAAGTAAGTGTGAGCTTACAGCAGAGTAGTTTTTGTGCAATGTGTTGCTTAAGTAATTAGGTGTGGGTTAAAATTAAGACCCAGGTTCCACTAGACTCAAGTGCCAGAAAAAGACGTGCTGATTCGGTCACTAGTATACGTAGATTACGCCAAGTTCCCATTGTCCCTCTTATCGTTATTATATTCCCATTATGCTATTAAAAATAAATTTATACGGGGGCGGAGCTAGCATCAGAAGAGACCAGACGTACTGTACATGGGCTCCTGTTCAATTAATATTTATTGAGTCTGATAAGCTATATAACTTATAATTTATAACCTAGATCTGGTTACACATCTACATGAGGGAGAAGAGAACCCTTTTACAGCTTTACTCCACAAAACTATAAACTTTTATCACGAATAACGGTTTGAAAGCACTCCGCTTGGTACAGCCACGAGGCAGAACTGATTAATATTCAAATAGACATGTCGGGCTTTGGTGAACAGCTACAAGCACTACTTGACACATTTGAAGAGAAGATGGACTCCTGTTTCTACGACCTACTATCCATAGTTAGAGGCCAGAGGGAAGAAGAGACTAATTCAGTCCCCAAGATGGCGGCCCCTCTAGTGGTTAATGAGAATAGTGAGGCCTCCCCTATGGCTGGCAACACTGCAGCTCGGAAGGGGACAGACAACAATACACAGATGCCGCTTGTTTTAGCGGAGTTCACACAAGCTCCCTGTTATATAGACCTTCGGTCACTGGGGAGGCCAAGTACTGTGACCCCTCTGTTGTTGGATGCCCCAACCCCAGGAACAACTAGAGAGTTTTCGAGCACGGCACTGACTAAAGAGGAGCTTTATGAGAGCAGATTAAAGTCGCTACAATCCCGACATCATCTGAGTCTCCAGCCAGCCGCAAGCTCTGTTAGAATTCTCACAATATCAGGGAGACCGGCAGCACGACATCCTGCGATGCAGGTAGCTTACCAAATATGCGAACTGGAGCTGGCTAATAGGAAGGATATAGAGAGTTGGTGCCCCCTCATCTCGACGCAGAGTAAGAATCACAATATCGGCAGATGCCTAACTTCTCTTGACTCTATCTCTTATTTCTTAGTCCGGGTGCCTTGTATTCCCTCATATACACTCCCACGCATATGGCTTCATTGGGACATCCTAAGACCGCAGAAGGCTGGAGTCGGCTAACTGAAAGTGAGTCGGAGTGAAAGGGGCCAGTGATATAGCTGGATCATCCCCGCTTGAGATTTGGGCCCGCCACCCTGGAGAACGTTTTACATAAGATATAAATAAAACAATCTGCATGTTTAACCGGACTAAGTGTTACTGTTTTGCAGACCTAGTTGGTTCTAACGGTTTTTGATGTTGTGTTTAGATGTTTTACATGTTCACTAATAGGTGAGAGAGCAATCCTGTATTATGTTACAATATCCTACTTCATAGTTAACTATCCTTGATCCAGTGTGCTGCTTAGTTAAACTCACGCTGTCACAGTTTCTTATCCCTCTCTATAATTACATGCTTGGGGTTCATTTACTAACAGAGGGAGCCAGTGTGGAGGTATGTAACTCATCTAACATATTTCCTATGTTAATTTTGTATTGATTGTTGAGTGCCAGTTCACGCTCTGTTATCTAGAGTCTCTAATGTTGTATTTATTAAAGGTCATTACAAGCTGTCCCCAGGTAGTAGACCACCCTCCCCTATGCAAGACCTGAGAGTACCCACCTTTAAGGGAAGTAGCTAGACAATCTTAGCTTCAAGCTTTAACCTTCCTAAGAACCTCAGCAGATTGGTTGACAAAGCTCCCTATCCTCAATGTGAATGAATGGTTTTAGTTGACAAATATTAAGCTGACAGTAATTAACTACACTATTTATATCTAGATTAGGATAGCTGATCATATACCCTGCTACTGATCCCCCTATCTTAAAATTTGGTTTTTGACTTACTCCTACTTATGTACATGAGGCAAGTATACTATTAAATCCTCTCCATATATATACCTGAAACTCTTATTTACTGGATTACACAGTTACTATATGTGCCTGACCAGTCTGATGTCAGCTCTATCTAGCATAGATAACTAATAGGGGGAAGTCATAAGTATATATACATCCACTAAACATATTGACCTCAACTATTTCCCACATAAAATGATATTAAGCTATCTGCTACTTAGATGGTTTGACTCCCTATACTCCACTCTCCCCTCCTTTTCTACTAAGGAGTTTAGTTAGAAATACTCCTAAAGATGTCACAGATAGCATGGTTTTACCGTCTCTCCACCTTTTGAGTTAACATACCTAATAAATAGCTCTTTCTCTTACTTTACCTCAGAGGGTTCCTTACTATAGTTTATGACCCCCATGCTGGACACTAGGTGTTCCTCTAGAGAGGCCCTTAGTTCAAATTAGCAGGGTATTGGCTCAGGCTCTAATATAACCTCAGAATAGATAATTATTAATTATACTCTCCTTGCTTCCACACAGATAACTCAGACACCCCTAGACCCAGATATATCATAAAACATTATACCTTATAATATCTCTAATTACTGGGTCTCATTAATCCCCCGCCTCTTTTTACACTTCCTTTAATCCAGATAACACGCACTTTTGACAGGAGCCCAATTTCCCTCCCCCCCCCACCCTTTCTGTTCTTCCCTATCTTCTCGTCTTTTCTTCTCCCCTCTTTCTTCATCTCTTTAAAGCAGTTTTTTCCTGCTGATTTTCCCCATCTTACTTTCTTAAGTATAAGGTCCAAAAGTGACCACCTTCAAAGCCAACTTCCTCTCTCAGTATTCATCAGCTCTGTGGGGTTCAAAAGTAACCCTTTGTTTTCATAGAGGAACTCATTTTCGATTATTATATAAAACAGAGGTTCAAATTGTCTAACCATCCAGATTCAAAGCATTACTTCTATCTGTAACAATATGTATCTATTTGTTATGTAATTCACTATCTATAATTGTATGGTATTTCATATTTGCTGTTTTACCTATATAACCTCAATAAAAAATTTATACACAAAAAATAAAAAAATTTATACAGACAGACACCACTGTTACACCATTTGTTTTTATATTATAACTTCAAGTAAAAGTTAAGTTTTATGACATCAGAGCTATGATCATTATCACACGTCTCTGAGTGAAATATGTGCATTCCTTGTCTTTCAGTTCTTTATTGATAAGCTCCTTCTATAAGTTTGCAACAATAACACTGCACTCCATCCTAAATAAAACTGTACATATACAGAAACATAGTTTCACAATGTAACATTCAAATAATGCAATGTTAAGCACGTTACAGAGGACAGAACATTGGAAAATAATTTCAGTAAGTATTATGACAATACTATACCATATAGAATGTAAGCCCTCCTAAGAACTCAGATGGCCCACTCTTGGACCTTACATGTCTATATAATTATTGCTACAACAGAGATCATCCTGAAACAGAGGAGACTACTCATGAGTCCCTTATGGAGAACCTCAGTTTTATAGTATTATATTAATTTGGACCCCTTACGAACCGTAATATAGCTTGTGAAAGGCCTATACATTTACAATGCAGGAGTCAGCCTAGCATATCAAGTAAATTATACCAGATAAGCAATATAGATGATGAACTATAAAGTAGATATATATATCATGGAAGGGGACTGCACTCTCAGACTGGACACACATCCCATGACCCTGCAACATGCTCAGCTCTGGGTGCTCACTGGCACTCACAGGAAGCTGTGCTGTCCCCAGAATCACAGGCAGTTAACCCCAGACAGGCCTGGGTGCAAGGCCCATAGGGAAAATTATATATATGTGTGTGTGTGTGTGTATATGTGTGTATGTATGTATGTATGTATGTATGTATGTATGTATGTATGTATGTATGTATGTATGTATGTATGTATGTATGTATGTGTGTGTGTGTGTGTGTGTGTGTGTGTATCTCAAACATTCTCAAGCTCTATTCAGGCGTGGCCAAACAGTAATTATGGAGAAGTGTTCTCTAGATGTAACTGCAGAAGCATAATACTATAAATGGAAACACATAGGAGGTCAACATAAGCATAATAACCTATGAGCACCACTGGGGGATAATTACGTTTTAACATGTTATTGTGCTTAAGAAGAATATGTTCAACCTGTACTTATCCTGCCAATCCTCATAGGGACTCGTCTTAACTAGGGACTAGAAGAATCATGGCAATAGAGGTGACTCAAAGGGTCAAGTAAATAATACAGGTAAACCATAGCTGGGCAAAAAGAAAATTTATGCTTATCTGATAAATTTATTTCTTTTTTGACACGATGAGTCCACGGATCATCTTAATTACTAATGGGATATTCACCTCCTGGTCAGCAGGAGGCGGCAAAGAGCACCACAGCAAAGCTGTTAAATAGCTCCTCCCCTCCCTCCCACTCCAGTCATTCGACCAAAGTTAGGAAGAGAAAGGAAAAGCCAAGGTGCAGAGGTGTCTGAAGTTTACATAACCCACAACCTGTCTTACAAGAAAAGGGCGGGCCGTGGACTCATCGTGTCAAAAAAGAAATAAATTTATCAGGTAAGCATAAATTTTCTTTTCTTTTTTAAGACACGATGAGTCCATGGTTCATCTTAATTACTAATGGGATTCAATACCCAAGCTAGAGTACACAGATGATACGGGAGGGACAAGACAGGGAACCTAAACGGAAGGTACCACTGCTTGAAGAACCTTTCTCCCAAAAGCGGCCTCAGCCGAGGCAAAAGTGTCAAATTTGTAGAACTTTGAAAAAGTGTGAAGAGAGGACCAAGTTGCAACCTTGCAAATCTGTTCCACAGAAGCTTCATTTTTGAATGCCGATGAGGAGGCAACGGCCCTCGTGGAATGAGTCGCAACTCTCTCTGGAGGCTGTTGTCCAGCAGTCTCCTAAGTAAAATGTATGATACTCTTAAACAAAAAGAAAGAGAAGTAGCCGTAGCTTTCTGTCTCTAACGTTTTCCTGAGAAAACCACAAACAAAGAAAAAGACTGACGGAAATCCTTAATTGCCTACAGGTAAAATTGTAAAGCACGGACCACGTCCAAATTATGCAGAAGACATTCCTTCTAAGAAGAAGGATTAGGACACAAGAAAAAAAAAAAAACTCCTGATCAATGTTCCAATCAGAAAAGAACCTTAGGAAGAAATCCTAAGTTAGAACGTAAAACTACCTTATCTGAATGGAAAATAAGGTAATGAGACTCAGACTGCAATGCTGAGAGCTCTAACACTCTACGAGCAGAAGAAATAGCCACAAGAAATAAAACTTCCCAAGATAACTTAATATCTAAGGAATGCATAGGCTCAACTGAGCCCCTTGAAAAACCTTAAGAACTAAATTCAGACTCCATGGAGGAGTGATGCTAACCAAGGCCTGGCAAAACGATTATACATCGGGAACATCCGCCAGATAAGGTCGAGACTTAACCCTTTAAGCAACTAGTCGATAAGCCTTTCTCCAAACCTTCTTGGAGAAAAGACAAAACATTTTGGAATCCTAAATCTACTCCATGAGTAGCCCTTGGATTCACACCAATAGAGACATTTACGCCATATCTTATGGCAAATCTTTCTAGTTACAGGCTTACGAGCATGAACCATGGTCTCTGACCGAGTCAGAAAAGCCCCGCTTGGAAAAAATTAAACGATCAGTCTCCAAGCAGTCAGCTTCAGAGAAACTAGATTTGGGTGAAGAAAGGGCTCTTGATTAGGTCCCTCCTCAACGGAAGTCTCCAAGGTGGCAGGGATGACAAGTCCACCAGATCCGCATACCAAATCCTGCGAAGCCAAGCAGGAGCAGAGGGGATCACCAATGCCCTCTCCTGCTTGATTCGAGCAATGACCCGAGGAAGAAGCGCAAATGGAGAAAAAAAGTATGCTAGACTAAAGGTCCAAGGAACCACCAGAGCATCTATCAGTTCTGCTTGGGGGTCTCCGGACCTCGACCTATATCTTGGCAGCTTGGCATTCTGCCAAGATGCCATGAGATCTAATTCCGGCTGACCCCACCTAAGAATCAGGCTGGATAAAACTTGCGGATGAAGTTCCCACCCCAGATGAAAATTCTGTCTGCTCTGAAATCCGTCTCCCAGCTGTCCAACCCTGGGATATGGATCGCCGACAGGCAGCAATAAATGGAACTCCGCCCACAGAAATATTTTGGTTACAACTGTCATCGCTAGGGAACTACTTGTTCCTCCCTGATGATTGAAGTAAGTCACAGATATTATGTTGTCCGATTGGAACTTGAGAAAACTGGACTGAGGCAAACTGGGGCCAGGCCAGAAGAGCATTGTAGATCGCTTTCAGTTCCAGAAAGATTATAGGAAGAATAGACTCTGACAAAGTCCAAAACCCCTGAACCTTTAAAAGGCTGGCTTCTGTCCAAGATGGTCTGCGAAAGTAGGTTCCCTGGAAGAAATGATCCAGAAACCACCACTATGAAAGAGAAACCCTTGTCTCCTGCTCCTATTCAAGGAGACAAATCCGTATAATTTCCGATCCATTGCCTGAGCAAACTTAACTGCAGAGGTCTAAGATGGAACCGAGCAGACGGGATGATGGCCACTACCATCAACCCGATTACCTCCATGTACTGAGTCACTGATGGCCGAGGAGTGGACAGAAAGGCTAGACAAGTATCGAAATCCTTAATTTCCTGACTTCTGTCAGAAAAGACTACATTGATAGGGAATCTGTTATGTTTCCCAAGAAGGTTACCCTTGAATTTTGGGATTAAGGAACTCTTTTCCAAATTTACCTACCATCCGAGAGATCTCAAGAAGGATAACAACATTACCGTGAGGGATCTTGCTTGTTGTAAGTATGGCGCCTGGACTAGGATGTTGTCCAGATAGCGCACCACTGCAATGCCCCGTAAGCAAAACACTGCCAATAACAATTCCAGAACTTTGAAAAAAAAATGTTGGGAGTTGTGACAAGTCCGAAAGGAAGAGTCACTAATAGGAAGTGTTTGTATAGAAAACTGAGATGATACCCGAGAATGGGAGCATGTAGATATGAGTCCTTTACATCCACTGTTGTCATAAATTGACCCTCTTGGATCAAAGGAAGAATGAAACGAAAAGTTTCCATCTTAAAAGGACAGTACTCTGTTTAGTCTCTTGAGTTCTAAAATAGACGTGACGGTTCCCTCTTTTTTTTTTTTTTTTAAACCGTGATCCTATCGGAATAAATCCCATAGCCTGTTCCTGATCGGAACAAGCATTATCATTCCTAGGACAGAGAGGTCTCTAACACAGTGCCAGAGCGTCTCTCTTTATGTCTGGTCTACAGATAGATAATCTTGAAATTGCTAAACCAGACCTAAACAAGGAATCGCCAACAGCAAGGTTTAGATGACGCATCCTCAAACCAGGAACTTTACCATAACATTTTTCGATTAATATGGTAAGCCTGAAAACTTATTTTCCCACCTAATACCCGACGGGCAGAAACTATAAGAAAGGAGTTGATCAACTTAAGGGTCCTCTATCTTATTCTGGATATCCTCGAGGGAAACGTTTGTCCAAATATAATCAGACAACGTATGAACCAGAATGCTGCCGCATAAGGTAGCAATACTAAATTTAGGCTGCCATCTTGAGTCCCCCCAATATCATGGGATCCTCAAAAGAACAACTATCCTCTATGGGAATAGAAGGTCTCCTGGCTAGGGTGGAAATTATCCCTCCATTAAAGGGATTTGTAACATTTCAACAGATGGAACTTAGACAGATCAAGCCAGCAGCTGCGGCCAGATTTCAAAAGCTCGATCTGGTATAACCTAACACAAGAACGACCGTAATGTTGTTCCAGAATAGCTAAAAAAGACAAAGGTGATTTAGCTTAAACCTGAAAGATACTACTTCAGTATCAGCAGGAGGAATTATACAGTCAAAATCTGAAATTTCATCCTCAGATGCTACCTAAGTATCCCTTTCCTCAGGCTTCTGGGAGGGGACCTCTGAGATAGCACAACTGTGACAGAGATCTCGCTCACTGAATGTTTAGTTTTCCTCTTGCGCTCTCCCTGCAAGCATGGGAAAAGCTGACAACGCACCCAAGACCGCCTAGTACAAGGGGGAAGCGATGTCTTGCAAGGTAACTCCAAGAGGAGTCGTGGAGGAAATGCAGGGCACTGGTTGAATGGACTCAAAGTCTTTTTGGGACACTTGAGGAGAAGACTGCGGAATATATTTAACATTGTCAGAATGCCTCATGAACAGCATGCGAAACAATGTTGGCTCTGAAAAAGAGGTTTATCTCTGAATTGTAAAATCCTCATAATACATGAGACAGAAAAACTTTAGTCATACCACCATAGTAGCAAAGCATAAAGTATATGTAACCTCATTATTCACATTTTGTATCAAATAAAAATTGAATATCCTAATCAGGGATACTGTGTCTTTAAATGTTTAAAGGATTTACATTTATTCCAATAACAGAGAAATGTAAATTAATGTGTCTAGAGTGTACTTAGACCACCGTTGTCATGCTCAGCCGCCGGGAATCTCCGGCGGCTCTCCTTGCTTGCTTGGTTGCCAGGTAACATCTAGCTCGGCTGAGCCATCCCCTCCAGCTGACGTCAGGACTAGGCTTCTTATTCCGGGCTTCCTGTTCCTTCGGTGCCCGTTTGTTTCTCTTTGTGGCTCCTGTGAGTACGCTGTGTTAACCCTCAATCTGCCTGATAACCTGTTGCCAAACTCTGCAAGTACTGACTACGCTGTGTTAAAGGGACAGTCTAGTCCAAAAAAAAAACTTTCATGATTCAGATAGGGCATGTAATTTTAAACAATTTTCCAATTTACTTTTATCCCCAATTTTTCTTTGTTCTCTTGGTATTCTTAGTCGAAAGCTTAACTTAGGAGGTTCATATGCTAATTTCTTAGACCTTGAAGGCCGCCTCTTAAGAATGCATTTTAACAGGTTTTTCACCACTAGAGGGTGTTAGTTCATGTTTTTCATATAGATAACACTGTGCTCGTGCACGTGAAGTTACCTGGGAGCCATCACTGATTGGCTAAACTACAAGTCTGTCAAAAGAACAAATAAAGGGGCAGTCTGCAGAGGCTTAGATACAAGATAATCACAGAGGTAAAAAATATATCAATATAACTGTGTTGGTTATGCAAAACTTGGGAATGGGTAAACAAGGGATTATCTATCTTTTAAAACAATAACAATTCTGGTGTAGACTGTCCCTTTAACCCTCAAACTGCCTGAAAAGCTGTTGCCAAACTCTGCAAGTACTGACTACGCTGTGTTAACCCTCAAACTGCCTGATAACCTGTTGCCAAACTCTGCAAGTACTGACTACGCTGTGTTAACCCTCAAAATGCTTGATAACCTGTTGCCAAACTCTGCAAGTACTGACTACGCTGTGTTAACCCTCAAACTACCTGATAACCTGTTGCCAAACTCTGCAAGTACTGACTACGCTGTGTTAACCCTCAAAATGCTTGATAACCTGTTGCCAAACTCTGCAAGTACTGACTACGCTGTGTTAACCCTCAAACTACCTGATAACCTGTTGCCAAACTCTGCAAGTACTGACTACGCTGTGTTAACCCTCAAAATGCTTGATAACCTGTTGCCAAACTCTGCAAGTACTGACTACGCTGTGTTAACCCTCAAAATGCTTGATAACCTGTTGCCATGGATTTGAGACTTCCGGTGGAAGCGGTCAGGAGAGCAGGCAGCATGGTGCATGGCGGCTAATGGAAGAAGTGACTACGCAACTAAGCTTCTGAAGGTGTCTCTCTAGGCGGTTCTACAAGCACGCCGAGACCTAACCTTAAGGAGCGGAACCCGGAGACAAGCCAGGCGGCCGTAGGAGGGCGGTACAAGGAGTACAAGCTAACACTGTTAGCAAAGATCATCACGCCTGGGTAAGATCAAACCCCTATCGCAGTAAAAGAGGGGACTTCGGAGATCCACTTGGTTAATACGAGTCACCTGACCACACTCAGACGACCCAGCGGGATTCCTGCCATCTGGGGTCAGAGGAAAACCGCCGTCAAGGGAAAAGAGTCACTCGGAACAGCAGTGCAGGTACATTGCTGCAGGGCTACAAGGAGGAACAGACTTGGACGCAGAAACACAAGAACGACCACAAAGAAGACAAGATAAGTACCACGCTTTACCCTTTTTTTTGACTGTGTATAATAAAAGGGCGATAGGTACCGACGTGGGAGGACCAATTACTTTAAGGCTAATCTGCTAAACAAACCGGGAGACCTGGGTGTACAATCCTTAGGCTTGGGAAAGAACAGGGATTTCCTGCTATATGTAGGGCCCAGGATTTATGGTGTAACAAAAAAGGGATTAAAGATATCATATACCCTCAGTGAAAAATTGGGGCGCTTTTTTAAGCCAGTCTTTTTGAACTGCTACTTAGCATCTTTCAGCTACTAGACCAGAGAGACACAAGTGGGTAAAATATATACATCAAATAACGGAATACCTGGAATAATTTACTAATCAGCTCTGGCTGCTGGTGAAAAGCTGTATTAGAGTGGACTAGAGACTGCTCCAGTAACAAGAACAAAGGGATTTAATAAAGGAAGACTAAGACTCTTGAACAAAAGTGGCTGAATTGGGAGTTCAACAAAAGCTACAACAGATCTAGCTTCAGCAGAGTGACTTTTATAAGACATGGTGTTTGCCACAGTAGGGGCAAATGAATTAGAGAACAGCTTTAGAGTTAAAGGGAAAATAGATGTATTAGTAAGAAGTGCCTAGAGAAAACAACAATTGCTAAGAGGGAAATTCTTTTTCTTGTTTTTTTGTTTTTTTGTTTTGTTTTTTTTTTCTTATATGTAATACCCTTCTTTGTGTTATATGATCTGGTTTGCCTATAATAGTGTATACGTGGGTAAAGGGAATCTCACATGCAGGGCTTTTTTATATTTTGAATGGCCTAAATGCTCTTTTTCCTTTTTTTGCTTTTGTAAAATCATACCCAGGGATGGAATAAGCAGTAAGAGATTGTTATAGTAATAAGATAGGGATCTGCTGAGAGGTGTGAAATTTTATTCCTTACACTTAAAGGGTCATAATGTCCTAAATTGCCAGGGAGAAATCTTTTTCTAATATATCTTTGCTAGTATATGGATATATGCACGGGCAAGGTAGCCTCTACATCTTAAAGAAAAGTCAATTGAATAGAAGGGGAGATTATTCTTCCCCCGAGTGGTTTTTTATTATTTGCTACTGAGTCAGCTACAGGTTCAGAGGATAGATAAGAGTATAGAAAGATTACTGGTATTAATATATAAATACAGCTAAACATAGAGGTTTCAACATTAATGAAAATATAAAGTTTGAAAAGCTGTAAATAGTGTTATTGTTAAAATTGAATGCTTCCTTACTATATTTGGTTCTAAACTTATGTTTGTATATGGGCATATGAATAGGCTGTATAATACCTATAGGTAAGCATATGTAAAAGAAGTAACAAGGATAACAGAGCAGCCTACAAGGGGGCACTATTTGATGATAGAAAGGATCATATAGTTTAAAGGGAAACTAGCTGAGTAGAAGGGGAGATTAACCTTTAACTATTGGTGAACCAGATTCTAGGTTCAGAGCACAGACAGGAAAATAGGACGAATAGTGGCATTAATACATAATTATATTAAAACACAGAGTGCCCTACATGAGTGGAAATTGTATTGTGATAAAGTAATACATATAAGTGGGTAAAGAGGTATTACTGAGTTGGAAGAACATCAAAAAATAATCTAACAGAGTCAAAGAACACAGGGACACTAACGGGAGGGTTGAAATATAACACATTCTTAAGATTAATTCACTTTTTTTTTTTTTCTCTCCCCATCACGCAATAGGGGAACACAATTATTGGAATAAATAGTAATTCACTTACTGGCACCAAACATATGCACATTCACACATATATATATATACATATATGGATAAATATATCTCAAAAAATAAGTTTAAATCACCTACCATGTCAGCTAGAAATAAGAATCAAGATAAAAAAAGTAACAAATCCACTATAGAGGTTTTTGAAGGAGTGGATGAAAATATTACACAGAGCACGAATAATGAAGAATTAGTTAGACAATTAAATGCACTTTTTTCCCCAAAATTTGACTTAATACAAAGCAGCATAAGTGAACTTTCCAATGAAGTTAAATACTTCGCAACTAGAATCACCCACGTGGAACAAAGGGTATCAGATATCGAAGATAGGGAAATACAAAGGGATCAAATGACTCAAAATATGTCTACCCAGCTAGAAGCAATAAAGGCGAAATTGGAAGATTTAGAAAACCGTACTAGACGGAATAATGTAAGGTTAATAGGTCTGACTGAAGGAATTACAGAAAAAGAGCTGAAAGAGTTCGCGGAAGGTGAACTTCTACATTTACTTAAAATTGACAAAACAGGCCCTAAAATCGCGGTCGAAAGAATTCATAGAATAGGCCCCCCAAAGAAGACAGTAAAAGGAGAATATATTAACAGAGCAGTAATTATGAAGGTCTTAAATTTTCATGATAAAATTAGGATGTTTAGCGCTTATAGGAAACTAAATAATGAACTAACCTACGAAGGGAAAAAATTATTACTTTTCAATGACTACTCAATTGAAACGTCTAATAAAAGACGAATTATGGCACCATACTGCACAAAACTTATACAAGCAGGCTGGAAAGCTAGACTACTATACCCGGCTAAAATAAATATACAAACTAAGGAAGGTAATAAATTATTTACAGAGGAAACAGAAGTGAAACTTTTTTTGGAAAGCAACCATGAAGGAGACAAAATATAAAGAGAGGTTGGAAAGTAATCGGGAAGAAAGGAAGGAGGAGCTAAGTAGTTATCAGGCCTGTTCTCCTAACTTGTACAATAAGATGTTTTTATATTATATGATTAAATGTTTACATTTTAACAAAGGGGGTAAGAAGGTAAGAATGATAGAGAAAATATATAGGAATTGTCACACTGTGAGGCAGCTAAGCAGAACAAAATGGCTTTTAAAATTATATCATGGAATATAGGGGGAATTACATCCCCCATTAAAAGGAAAGCCATATTAAAATGTGCAAGGAAATTAAATGCGGAGATAATCTTCCTCCAAGAAACTCACTTAAAAAGTGAAGAAGCAATTAAATTAAAAGGGGGGTGGATAAAGGAAGTGATTTTTACCCCATGTAGTAGAAGAAAAAAAGGTGTAGCAATCTTATTTAGTAAAACACTGGATTACAATATAATATAATATTAGATCAAGATGAGAGATTTATTATCTTATCAATAAAAATTAAAGATAAGGATTATATTCTATGCAACCTATATGGCCCTAATATAGAAGATCAAGGTTTCTGGAGGGATATTAGAGACCAACTAATTATACATGCAGATAAACCACTTATAATTGGAGGAGATTTTAACCTCACACCAAATTTACTTTTAGACAGACGGAAGGAAGTAGGGGACCCCAATACTAGGAACACAGGAATTAAAAGTAATACAGGGGCTAAAAGGAAAAGGGAAAGTATAATAATTAAAAAATTGAAAAAAGGATTTAAATGTACAAGACATATGGAGAATTAGGAATCCAGATAAACTAGAATTTACTTGCCTTTCCAAATCAAAGCATTCATTATCAAGAATAGATCTTTTCCTTATATCAGAATGCTTGATTAACCGGGTGGAAGATGCTAGGATTGATCTTATTACCTTGTCAGATCATGCTCCCATTAGCATTAACATCAATCCACCACATCTAAATCAATCAGGGTCATTTTTTTTCCCAAAATACCTATTAAATAATCCTAAATTTGTTAACTTTTTAAAAGAAAAATGGAAAGAGTATGACAGATTTAACAATAATTATCGGAATAAAACTAATATATACTGGAATGCGGCGAAAGCCGTACTTAGGGGAGAAATCACTTCTTTTATAATTAATATGAAGAGGAAACTTAATTATAGGAAACAGCAGATAACTAAAACTCTAACCAACGCATATACAAGATTCCTAGGCAGTAAAACTAAGGACAACTGGGGAAAATATATCTTAGCAAAACAGGATAGGGATAATTTCCTAATCCAAAATGAAATTAGTGAAAATATGAAAAGATGTTCTAAATTTTATCGATTCGGAAACAAATCCGGCAGGTTTCTGGCACAAATAGTTAATAATCAGAAAAAATCTACATTTATTTCCAAATTAAAGATAGGGGGCAAAGATGTAACCAATTTAGAAGAGATTCAAAAACATTTCAGGAGTATTTTGCTAAACTATATGAGCCATTTCACATAGATGAGGTAAGGAAAAATCAATTTTGGGAAACAATAGAAGTCCCAAAAATTGATACAACTCAATTAAACAAGCTTAATGAAAATATCTCGGAGGAGGAAGTAATGCAATCAATTAAAAGTTTAGCTAATAACAAGGCTGCTGGTCCTGATGGACTCCCCTCAGAATTCTATAAAATATTAATAAATGATAACCTGTTGCCAAACTCTGCATCATTGACCACACTGTGTTTAACCCTCAAACTGCCTGATAACAAGTTGCCAAACTCTGCATTATTGACCACGCTGGTGATTAACCCTCAAACTGTCTGATTACCTGTTGCTAGACTTTGCATTTCTGACTTCGCTGTGCTTAACCCTCAAATTGCCTGATTTCAAGTTACCAACTCCTGCATTATTAACTGTTTATTGTTTAACCCTCCTTCTGTCTGAGAATAAGTTGTTTTAGCCTGCAACCCTAGTACTGTGGAGGACTATTCCTGAACTGCCCGAATACAGTTCCCTATTCAGAAGTTTATCCGGCTGATATCAAGAATTCCATTTCTCTTCCCAGAGGACTCAGACCAACACTGCTCCATATCGTGAGTACCTTGTTTTATAGAAGTTGTCGTGGGGTCACGTCCTGGATTAAACTCAGAGTCCAAGGGTGTTGTTTACGTTCGCCCTAGCATTTGGGTCTTCTTCTGGACATTACCCAACATAACCTAACTGTAAGCACCATTTGGTCAACTAAAAAATAGGGAGTTACTACGCCTTTAAGAGACAAAATAAACTGCATTATTATGTAAATTATAAAACTTTATTATAAGAATGAAATAATTCCCCAAACCTCAGTGAATCTGAGGAGACGACACCGGATTGCATAAGAAATAGAAGGCAACTGTATATTTCCAGAGAATGAAACTTCTAAAAACGCAGCAGAGAAGACCCACCATAACTGCCCGATACAACGGGATTACTGCTATGAGCCAATGTGCGCCAAGACGCGTAGCATAGCTTCGCCCATTGTGGGCGTGACGAAATAAACCTCCCGGGCGGCTAAAAGCTTGTTAGAAACAGAGCCGCCGGGAGAATTAACCTCCATCATGGCGGCAATAATAGACAAAACCTCCCATTCGACTAGTATGTGCAAAAAAAATGACGCTGGAAGTAAAAACTTGCCCCAAACAGTCTAAGGCTAGTTGTAAAGCAAGAAGAAAAGCTCCCGGCCGGCTAGAAATGTTAAATAAAGCCACTGGGAGTACAGCTTGCCCCAAACATTTGAAATTTGAAAACGATGCTAAAACTCCCGGATGGCTAGTTTTTTTAACGTTAAATGAAAACCGCTGGGAGTAAAATGCACCAAACATGATGATATCTGATATCATAATCCCTATAAGAGCCACTTCTCCTACGTTCCCAGTGCCTGCAGAGACTGCCCTATGACTTATTCTCCCTCATAGGAAGAATGTCATCCTG
Organism: Bombina bombina; assembly: GCF_027579735.1. Lineage (NCBI taxonomy): Eukaryota > Metazoa > Chordata > Amphibia > Anura > Bombinatoridae > Bombina > Bombina bombina. The sequence goes on along the minus strand of NC_069501.1, from coordinate 527,850,736 downwards.
TGTCCATTGTGTATGTTAAAGTGCTAATATTTCTGCGCACAAACCCCAGAAAATAAAACATTAGCACTTACCTTAGAAATCTGCCCGGCAGCAGGGCAGCTCACCCAGCTTGAGAGGTTCTCCTCCTCACATTGGCCTGTGGAAACGAGAAAGGACTGAGTATATCCCCTCAGACTTTCATAATCAGGCCAGCATCAATATATGGGAGGCGCAGTGAGAATTATGTCCCACAAGTTCCCATTGCTCTAAAGCCACAAAAGATCTACTGAAGAGACTGATATGGACTACGGCTACACCCTAAAACAAAGCAGCACAATCTTGCACTACTTTAAAAATAATAAACTCTTAATTGAAGAATCTAATCTAACACCTCACTTTACCACTTCCTATCACTAACGTAGGCAAAGAGAATGACTGGCGTGGAAGGGAGGGGAGGAGCTATTTAACAGCTTTGCTGTGGTGCTCTTTGCCGCCTCCTGCTGACCAGGAGGTGAATATCCCATTAGTAATTAAGATGATCCGTGGACTCATCGTGTCTTAAAAAAAAGAAATAGAGGGACAAAAGCTGAACTCCCAAATTATGACAATGATATTACATAATGGTTAATAGTGAAAAAAATGGGAATCGGGATAAAATTACCTGACACCTCGGGCTGTAGACGACACAGCAAGTCAAATATATACCCATGGAGTCTATCTGTAGAAGTACAAAATTTGGTAATATCTATATAGCATTGGACCCTGATGGAGTCACTATCCTCATGCTGTATACTAACACAAAGTATGAGTGCTTGCGCTTTTCTCCTAGGAAGAAACCTTAAATGTGAGCAATCTATTCTGTTACAATGCCTACATAGTAACATAGTAGATGAGGTTGAAAAAAGACCAAAGTCCATCGAGTTCAACCTATACAAATCTAAAATACTTACATAAAGCTCCAGTTAAATTTAAATAATCTCACTAAAAGGTGACCCATTTAATACTAGTAATCATATCCATGAATTTTGTTTCTAGACAGAAATGTATCCAAACAATTTTTAAAATGTACCTAAGTTATTGGCATTCACTACCTCCTTTCCACAATTTTATAGCACTTACAGTGGAAAAAAACAATTCCGTTGCAGGAGATTAACTCTCCTTTCCTCTAACCTTAAATTGTGACCTCTTGTTAAAAAACAATTTTCTTGGACTAAACAGAGCTTTTGCCATCTCTGTATATGGGCCTTAAAAATATATTTATATAAAGTAATCATGTCACCTCTCAAGTGCCTTTTTTCCAAAGAAAACAGACCCAGTTTGGCTAGCCTCTCCTCACAGCTCAAATTCTCCATTCCCCTTATTAGCTTTGTGGCCCTTCTCTGAACTTTTTCTAGTTCTGCAATATCTTTTTTTTTACGATCGGTCCCCAGAACTGCACTCCATACTCAAGGTGAGGTCTTACTAGGGATTTATATAGTGAAAGAATTATGCTTTCCTCCCTTGAATCAATGCCTCTTTTAATACATGCTAGTATCTTATTAGCCTTTGTAGCTGCTGCCCTGCATTGTGCACCCATCTTTAGCTTGTTATCTATTACTACACACAAATTCCATTCCTCCTCTGTTTGGCTAAGTCTTGGCCCATTTAAATAATACGTTGCCTGCTTGGTTTTTACTTCCAAAATGTAGAACCTTGAATTTTCCTGTATTAAATCTCATTTTCCATTTTCCTGCCCATACTTCTAATTTTTGCAGATCCCTTTGTAACGAAAGTTCATCCTGCTCTGACCTAATGATCTTGCTTAATTTAGTATCATCTGCAAAAACAGAGATGTCGCTATTTGAACCTTGCTCCAAGTCATTTGTAAAAATATTAAAAAGAACAGGGCCCAGGACTGATCCCTGGGGGACTCTGCTTATTACCTTTGTCCAATCTGAGTATGATACTACTAGTTGCTTCCTATCTTTTATCCAGTTATTTCTCCATGAGCTAACATTTTCAGCTATTCCCAGTCCCTTAATTTTGTGCATTAATCTCTCATGTGGCACTGTACCAAATGACTTTGCAAAAACATAATTTATGTAAGAACTTACCTGATAAATTCATTTCTTTCATATTAGCAAGAGTCCATGAGCTAGTGACGTATGGGATATACATTCCTACCAGGAGGGGCAAAGTTTCCCAAACCTCAAAATGCCTACAAATACACCCCTCACCACAACCACAAATCAGTTTAACGAATAGCCAAGAAGTGGGGTGATAAGAAAAAAGTGCAAAAGCATAAAAAATAAGGAATTGGAATAATTGTGCTTTATACAAAAAAATCATAACCACCACAAAAGGGTGGGCCTCATGGACTCTTGCTAATATGAAAGAAATGAATTTATCAGGTAAGTTCTTACATAAATTATGTTTTCTTTCATGTAATTAGCAAGAGTCCATGAGCTAGTGACGTATGGGATAATGACTACCCAAGATGTGGATCTTTCCACGCAAGAGTTACTAGAGAGGGAGGGATAAAATAAAGACAGCCAATTCCGCTGAAAAAATAATCCACACCCAAAATAAAGTTTAAATTTTATAATGAAAAAAACTGAAAACATAAGCAGAAGATTCAAACTGAAACAGCTGCCTGAAGTACTTTTCTACCAAAAACAGCTTCAGAAGAAGAAAACACATCAAAATGGTAGAATTTAGTAAAAGTATGCAAAGAAGACCAAGTTGCTGCTTTGCAAATCTGATCAACCGAAGCTTCATTCCTAAACGCCCAGGAAGTAGAAACTGACCTAGTAGAATGAGCTGTAATCCTTTGAGGCGGAGTTTTACCCGACTCGACATAAGCATGATGAATTAAAGATTTCAAGCAAGATGCCAAAGAAATGGCAGAGGCCTTCTGACCTTTCCTAGAACCGGAAAAGATAACAAATAGACTAGAAGTCTTTTGGAAATTCTTAGTGGCTTCAACATAATATTTCAAAGCTCTAACTACATCCAAAGAATGCAATGATTTCTCCTTAGAATTCTTAGGATTAGGACATAATGAAGGAACCACAATTTCTCTACTAATGTTGTTGGAATTCACAATCTTAGGTAAAAATTCAAAAGAAGTTCGCAACACCGCCTTATCCTGGTGAAAAATCAGAAAAGGAGACTCACAAGAAAGAGCAGATAATTCAGAAACTCTTCTGGCAGAAGAGATGGCCAAAAGGAACAAAACTTTCCAAGAAAGAAATTTAATGTCCAATGAATGCATAGGTTCAAACGGAGGAGCTTGAAGAGCACCCAGAACCAAATTCAAACTCCAAGGAGGAGAAATTGACTTAATAACAGGTTTTATACGAACCAAAGCTTGTACAAAACAATGAATATCAGGAAGAATAGCAATCTTTCTGTGAAAAAGAACAGAAAGAGCAGAGATTTGTCCTTTCAAGGAACTTGCAGACAAACCTTTATCCAAACCATCCTGAAGAAACTGTAAAATTCTCGGAATTCTAAAAGAATGCCAGGAAAAATGATGAGAAAGACACCAAGAAATATAAGTCTTCCAGACTCTATAATATATCTCCCTAGATACAGATTTACGAGCCTGTAACATAGTATTAATCACAGAGTCAGAGAAACCTCTTTGACTAAGAATCAAGCGTTCAATCTCCATACCTTTAAATTTAAGGATTTGAGATCCTGATGGAAAAAAGGACCTTGCGACAGAAGGTCTGGTCTTAACGGAAGGGTCCACGGTTGGCAAGAGGCCATCCGGACAAGATCCGCATACCAAAACCTGTGAGGCCATGCTGGAGCTACCAGCAGAACAAACGAGCATTCCTTCAGAATCTTGGAGATCACTCTTGGAAGAAGAACTAGAGGCGGAAAGATATAAGCAGGATGATACTTCCAAGGAAGTGACAATGCATCCACTGCTTCCGCTTGAGGATCCCTGGATCTGGACAGATACCTGGGAAGTTTCTTGTTTAGATGAGAGGCCATCAGATCTATTTCTGGAAGTCCCCACATTTGGACAATCTGAAGAAATACCTCTGGGTGAAGAGACCATTCTTCCGGATGCAACGTTTGGCGACTGAGATAATCCGCTTCCCAATTGTCTATACCTGGGATATGAACCGCAGAAATTAGACAGGAGCTGGATTCCGCCCAAACCAGAATTCGAGATACTTCTTTCATAGCTAGAGGGCTGTGAGTCCCTCCTTGATGATTGATGTATGCCACAGATGTGACATTGTCCGTCTGAAAACAAATGAACGATTCACTCTTTAGAAGAGGCCAAGACTGAAGAGCTCTGAAAATTGCACGGAGTTCCAAAATATTGATCGGTAATCTCACCTCCTGAGATTCCCAAACCCCTTGTGCCATCAGAGACCCCCACACAGCTCCCCAACCTGTAAGACTTGCATATGTTGAGATTACAGTCCAGGTCGGAAGAACAAAAGAAGCCCCCTGAACTAAACGATGGTGATCTGTCCACCACGTCAGAGAGTGTCGTACAATCGGTTTTAAAGATATTAATTGAGATATCTTTGTGTAATCCCTGCACCACTGGTTCAGCATACAGAGCTGAAGAGGTCGCATGTGAAAACGAGCAAAGGGGATCGCGTCCGATGCAGCAGTCATAAGACCTAGAATTTCCATGCATAAGGCTACCGAAGGGAATGATTGTGACTGAAGGTTTCGACAAGCTGATATCAATTTTAGACGTCTCTTGTCTGTCAAAGATAGAGTCATGGACACTGAATCTATCTGGAAACCCAAAAAGGTTACCCTTGTCTGAGGAATCAATGAACTTTTTAGTAAATTGATCCTCCATGATCTTGAAGAAACAACACAAGTCGATTCGTATGAGATTCTGCTAAATGTGAAGACTGAGCAAGTACCAAGATATCGTCCAAATAAGGAAATACCACAATACCCTGTTCTCTGATTACAGACAGAAGGGCACCGAGAACCTTTGTAAAAATTCTTGGAGCTGTTGCTAGGCCAAACGGCAGAGCTACAAACTGATAATGCTTGTCTAGGAACGAGAATCTCAGAAACTGATAGTGATCTGGATGAATTGGAATATGCAGATATGCATCCTGTAAATCTATTGTAGACATATAATGCCCTTGCTGAACAAAAGGCAGGATAGTCCTTACAGTTACCATTTTGAATGTTGGTATCCTTACATGACGATTCAATATTTTTAGATCCAGAACTGGTCTGAAGGAATTCTCCTTCTTTGGTACAATGAAGAGATTTGAATAAAACCCCATCCCCTGTTCCAGAACTGGAACTGGCATAATTACTCCAGCCAACTCTAGATCTGAAACACATTTCAGAAATGCTTGAGCCTTTGCTGGATTTACTGGGACACGGGAAAGAAAAAATCTCTTTGCAGGAGGCCTTATCTTGAAGCCAATTCTGTACCCTTCTGAAACAATATTCTGAATCCAAAGATTGTGAACGGAATTGATCCAAATTCCTTTGAAAAAACGTAATCTGCCCCCGACCAGCTGAGCTGGAATGAGGGCCGCACCTTCATGTGGACTTAGGAGCTGACTTTGATTTTCTAAAAGGCTTGGATTTATTCCAGACTGGAGATGGTTTCCAAACTGATACCGCTCCTGAGGATGAAGGATCAGGCTTTTGTTCCTTGTTGTGACAAAAGGAACGAAAACGATTATTAGACCTAAATTTACCTTTAGATTTTTTATCCTGTGGTAAAAAAGTTCCTTTCCCTCCAGTAACAGTTGAGATAATAGAATCCAACTGAGAACCAAATAATTTATTACCCTGGAAAGACAGGGAAAGCAGAGTAGACTTAGAAGACATATCAGCATTCCAAGTTTTAAGCCATAAAGCTCTTCTAGCTAAAATAGCTAGAGACATATACCTGACATCAACTCTAATGATATCAAAGATGGCATCACAAATATAATTATTAGCATGTTGAAGAAGAATAATAATGCTATGAGAATTATGATCTGTTACTTGTTGCGCTAAAGCTTCCAACCAAAAAGTTGAAGCTGCAGCAACATCCGCCAAAGATATAGCAGGTCTAAGAAGATTACCTGAACACAAGTAAGCTTTTCTTAGAAAGGATTCAATTTTCCTATCTAAAGGATCCTTAAAGGAAGTACCATCTGCCGTAGGAATGGTAGTACGCTTAGCAAGAGTAGAAACAGCCCCATCAACCTTAGGGATTTTGTCCCAAAATTCTAATCTGTCAGATGGCACAGGATATAATTGCTTAAAACGTTTAGAAGGAGTAAATGAATTACCCAAATTATTCCATTCCCTGGAAATTACTTCAGAAATAGCACCAGGAACAGGAAAAACTTCTGGAATAACTACAGGAGATTTAAAAACCTTATCTAAACGTTTAGATTTAGTATCAAGAGGACCAGAATCCTCAATTTCTAATGCAATTAGGACTTCTTTAAGTAAAGAATGAATAAATTCCATTTTAAATAAATATGAAGATTTATCAGCATCAACCTCTGAGACAGAATCCTCTGAACCAGAAGAGCCATTATCAGAATCAGAATGATGATGTTCATTTAAAAATTCATCTGAAAAATGAGAAGTTTTAAAAGACTTTTTACGTTTACTAGAAGGAGGAATAACAGACATAGCCTTCTTAATGGATATAGAAACAAAATCTCTTATGTTATCAGGAACACTCTGAGTATTAGATGTTGATGGAACAGCAACAGGTAATGTAACTTTACTAAAGGAAATATTATCTGCATTAACAAGTTTGTCATGACATTCAATACAAACAACAGCTGGAGGAACAGCTACCAAAAGTTTACAGCAGATACACTTAGCTTTGGTAGCTCCAGCACCAGGCAGCGATTTTCCAGAAGTATCTTCTGACTCAGCTTCAACATGGGACATCTTGCAATATGTAATAGAAAAAACAACATATAAAGCAAAATTGATCAAATTCCTTAAATGACAGTTTCAGGAATGGGAAAAAATGCCAGTGAACAAGCTTCTAGCAACCAGAAGCAATAAAAAATGAGACTTAAATAATGTGGAGGCAAAAGTGACGCCCATATTTTTTTAGCGCCAAATAAGACCCCCACATTATTTGGCGCCTAAATGCTTTTGGCACCAAAAATGACGCCACATCCGGAACGCCGACATTTTTGGCGCAAAAGAACGTAAACAATGACGCAACTTCCGGCGACACGTATGACGCCGGAAACAGAAAAAAAAATTTGCGCCACAAAAGTCTGCGCCAAGAATGACGCAATAAAATGAAGCATTTTCAGCCCCCGCGAGCCTAACAGCCCACAGGAAAAGTCAAATTTTAAGGTAAGAAAAAAATTGTTTTATTCAAATGCATTATCCCAAATATGAAACTGACAGTCTGAAAATAAGGAATGTTGAACATCCTGAGTCAAGGCAAATAAATGTTTGAATACATATATTTAGAACTTTATAAAAAAGTGCCCAACCATAGCTTAGAGTGTCACAGAAAATAAGACTTACTTACCCCAGGACACTTATCTACATGTTGTAGAAAGCCAAACCAGTACTGAAACGAAAATCAGCAGAGGTAATGGTATATATATATATATATATAAGAGTATATCGTCAATCTGAAAAGGGAGGTAAGAGATGAATCTCTACGACCGATAACAGAGAACCTATGAAATAGACCCCGTAGAAGGAGATCATTGAATTCAAATAGGCAATACTCTCCTCACATCCCTCTGACATTCACTGCACGCTGAGAGGAAAACCGGGCTCCAACCTGCTGCGGAGCGCATATCAACGTAGAATCTAGCACAAACTTACTTCACCACCTCCATAGGAGGCAAAGTTTGTAAAACTGATTTGTGGGTGTGGTGAGGGGTGTATTTGTAGGCATTTTGAGGTTTGGGAAACTTTGCCCCTCCTGGTAGGAATGTATATCCCATACGTCACTAGCTCATGGACTCTTGCTAATTACATGAAAACATAATTTATGCTTACCTGATAAATTCCTTTCTTCTGTTGTGTGATCAGTCCACGGGTCATCATTACTTCTGGGATATTATCTGCTCCCCCACAGGAAGTGCAAGAGGATTCACCCAGCAGAGTTGCTATATAGCTCCTCCCCTCTACGTCACCTCCAGTCATTCGACCAAAGACCAACGAGAAAGGAGAAGCCAAGGGTGTAGTGGTGACTGGATTATAATTTAAAAAATATTTACCTGCCTTAAAAAACAGGGCGGGCCGTGGACTGATCACACAACAGAAGAAAGGAATTTATCAGGTAAGCATAAATTATGTTTTCTTCTGTTATGTGTGATCAGTCCACGGGTCATCATTACTTCTGGGATACCAATACCAAAGCAAAAGTACACGGATGACGGGAGGGATAGGCAGGCTCATTATACAGAAGGAACCACTGCCTGAAGAACCTTTCTCCCAAAAATAGCCTCCGAAGAAGCAAAAGTGTCAAATTTGTAAAATTTGGAAAAAGTATGAAGCGAAGACCAAGTTGCAGCCTTGCAAATCTGTTCAACAGAGGCCTCATTCTTAAAGGCCCAAGTGGAAGCCACAGCTCTAGTAGAATGAGCTGTAATTCTTTCAGGAGGCTGCTGTCCAGCAGTCTCATAGGCTAAACGAATTATGCTACGAAGCCAGAAGGAGAGAGAGGTAGCCGAAGCCTTATGACCTCTCCTCTGACCAGAGTACACGACAAACAGGGAAGACGTTTGTCGAAAATCCTTAGTTGCCTGCAAGTAGAACTTGAGGGCACGAACTACATCCAGATTGTGTAGAAGACGTTCCTTCTTTGAAGAAGGATTTGGACACAAGGATGGAACAACAATCTCTTGATTGATATTCCTGTTAGTGACTACCTTAGGTAAGAACCCAGGTTTAGTACGCAGAACTACCTTGTCTGAGTGAAAGATCAGATAAGGAGAATCACAATGTAAGGCTGATAATTCAGAGACTCTTCGAGCCGAGGAAATAGCCATTAAAAATAGAACTTTCCAAGATAACAATTTTATATCAATGGAATGAAGGGGTTCGAACGGAACACCCTGTAAAACGTTAAGAACTAAGTTTAAACTCCATGGCGGAGCAACAGTTTTAAACACAGGCTTGATCCTAGCTAAAGCCTGACAAAATGCCTGGACGTCTGGATTTTCTGACAGACGCTTGTGTAACAAGATGGACAGAGCTGAGATCTGTCCCTTTAATGAGCTAGCCGATAAACCCTTTTCTAAACCTTCTTGTAGAAAGGACAATATCCTAGGAATCCTAACCTTACTCCAGGAGTAATCTTTGGATTCACACCAATATAGGTATTTACGCCATATTTTATGGTAAATCTTTCTGGTAACAGGCTTCCTAGCCTGTATCAGGGTATCAATAACCGACTCAGAAAAACCACGTTTTGATAAAATCAAGCGTTCAATTTCCAAGCAGTCAGCTTCAGAGAAGTTAGATTTTGATGTTTGAATGGACCCTGTATCAGAAGGTCCTGTCTTAGAGGTAGAGACCAAGGCGGACAGGATGACATGTCCACTAGATCTGCATACCAAGTCCTGCGTGGCCATGCAGGTGCTATTAGAATCACTGATGCTCTCTCCTGTTTGATTTTGGCAATCAATCGAGGAAGCAGCGGGAAGGGTGGAAACACATAAGCCATCCTGAAGTTCCAAGGTGCTGTCAAAGCATCTATCAGAACCGCTCCCGGATCCCTGGATCTGGATCCGTAGCGAGGAAGTTTGGCGTTCTGGCGAGACGCCATGAGATCTATATCTGGTTTGCCCCAACGTCGAAGTATTTGGGCAAAGACCTCCGGATGAAGTTCCCACTCCCCCGGATGAAACGTCTGGCGACTCAAGAAATCCGCCTCCCAGTTCTCCACTCCCGGGATGTGGATTGCTGACAGGTGGCAAGAGTGAGACTCTGCCCAGCGAAATATCTTTGATACTTCCATCATTGCTAGGGAGCTTCTTGTCCCTCCCTGATGGTTGATGTAAGCTACAGTCGTGATGTTGTCCGACTGAAACCTGATGAACCCCCGAGTTTTTAACTGGGGCCAAGCTAGAAGGGCATTGAGAACTGTTCTCAATTCCAGAATGTTTATTGGCAGGAGACTTTCCTCCTGACTCCATTGTCCCTGAGCCTTCAGAGAATTCCAGACAGCGCCCCAACCTAGTAGGCTGGCGTCTGTTGTTACAATTGTCCAGTCCGGCCTGCTGAATGGCATCCCCCTGGACAGATGTGGCCGAGAAAGCCACCATAGAAGAGAGTTTCTGGTCTCTTGATCCAGATTCAGAGTGGGGGACAAATCTGAGTAATCCCCATTCCACTGACTCAGCATGCACAATTGCAGCGGTCTGAGATGTAGGCGTGCAAAGGGTACTATGTCCATTGCTGCTACCATTAAGCCGATCACCTCCATGCATTGAGCTACTGACGGGAGTTGAATGGAATGAAGGACACGGCATGCATTTAGAAGCTTTGTTAATCTGTCTTCTGTCAGATAAATCTTCATTTCTACAGAATCTATAAGAGTCCCCAAGAATTGAACTCTTGTGAGAGGAAAGAGAGAACTCTTCTTTTCGTTCACTTTCCATCCATGCGACCTTAGAAATGCCAGAACTAACTCTGTATGAGACTTGGCAGTTTGAAAGCTTGAAGCTTGTATCAGAATGTCGTCTAGGTACGGAGCTACCGAAATTCCTCGCGGTCTTAGTACCGCCAGAAGGGCACCCAGAACCTTTGTGAAGATTCTTGGAGCCGTAGCCAATCCGAATGGAAGGGCTACAAACTGGTAATGCCTGTTTAAGAAGGCAAACCTTAGATACCGGTAATGATCTTTGTGAATCGGTATGTGAAGGTAAGCATCCTTTAAATCCACTGTGGTCATGTACTGACCCTTTTGGATCATGGGTAAGATTGTCCGAATAGTTTCCATTTTGAACGATGGAACTCTTAGGAATTTGTTTAGGATCTTTAAATCCAAGATTGGCCTGAAAGTTCCCTCTTTTTTGGGAACCACAAACAGGTTTGAGTAAAACCCTTGTCCTTGTTCCGACCGCGGAACCGGATGGATCACTCCAATTAATAATAGATCTTGTACACAGCGTAGAAACGCGTCTTTCTTTATTTGGTTTGTTGACAACCTTGACAGATGAAATCTCCCTCTTGGGGGAGAGAATTTGAAGTCTAGAAGGTATCCCTGAGATATGATCTCTAGCGCCCAGGGATCCTGGACATCTCTTGCCCAAGCCTGGGCGAAGAGAGAGAGTCTGCCCCCCACTAGATCCGGTCCCGGATCGGGGGCCCTCGGTTCATGCTGTCTTAGGGGCAGCAGCAGGTTTCCTGGCCTGCTTGCCCTTATTCCAGGACTGGTTAGGTTTCCAGCCTTGTCTGTAACGAGCAACAGCTCCTTCCTGTTTTGGTGCAGTGGAAGTTGATGCTGTTCCTGCTTTGAAATTCCGAAAGGGACGAAAAATAGACTGTCTAGCCTTAGCTTTGGCTTTGTCTTGAGGTAGAGCATGGCCCTTACCCCCTGTAATGTCAGCAATAATTTCTTTCAAACCGGGCCCAAATAAAGTTTGCCCCTTGAAAGGTATATTAAGTAATTTGGACTTAGAAGTTACATCAGCCGACCAGGATTTTAGCCACAGCGCCCTACGTGCCTGAATGGCGAATCCTGAATTCTTAGCCGTAAGTTTGGTTAAATGTACTACGGCCTCCGAAATGAATGAATTAGCTAGTTTAAGGACTCTAAGCCTGTCCGTAATGTCGTCCAGCGTAGCTGAACTAAGGTTCTCTTCCAGAGACTCAATCCAAAATGCTGCCGCAGCCGTAATCGGCGCGATGCATGCAAGGGGTTGCAATATAAAACCTTGTTGAACAAACATTTTCTTAAGGTAACCCTCTAATTTTTTATCCATAGGATCTGAAAAAGCACAGCTATCCTCCACCGGGATAGTGGTGCGCTTAGCTAAAGTAGAAACTGCTCCCTCCACCTTAGGGACCGTTTGCCATAAGTCCCGTGTGGTGGCGTCTATTGGAAACATCTTTCTAAATATTGGAGGGGGTGAGAACGGCACACCGGGTCTATCCCACTCCTTAGTAACAATTTCAGTTAATCTCTTAGGTATAGGAAAAACGTCAGTACTCGCCGGTACCGCAAAGTATTTATCCAACCTACACATTTTCTCTGGTATTGCAACAGTGTTACAATCGTTAAGAGCCGCTAAGACCTCCCCTAGTAATACACGGAGGTTTTCCAATTTAAATTTAAAATTTGAAATATCTGAATCCAATCTGCTTGGATCAGAACCGTCACCTACAGAATGAAGCTCTCCGTCCTCATGCTCTGCAAGCTGTGACGCAGTATCAGACATGGCCCTAGAATTATCAGCGCACTCTGTTCTCACCCCAGAGTGATCACGCTTGCCTCTTAGTTCTGGTAATTTAGCCAAAACTTCAGTCATAACAGTAGCCATATCTTGTAATGTTATCTGTAATGGCTGCCCAGATGTACTAGGCGCCATAATATCACGCACCTCCCGGGCGGGAGATGCAGGTACTGACACGTGAGGCGAGTTAGTCGGCATAACTCTCCCCTCGCTGTTTGGTGAAATTTGTTCAATTTGTACAGATTGGCTTTTATTTAAAGTAGCATCAATACAGTTAGTACATAAATTTCTATTGGGCTCCACCTTGGCATTGGAACAAATGACACAGGTATCTTCCTCTGAATCAGACATGTTTAACACACTAGCAATAAACATGCAACTCGGTTACAATCTTATTTAACAAAAACGTACTGTGCCTCAAGAAGCACTAAACGATTAAATGACAGTTGAAATAATGAACTGAAAAACAGTTATAGCATCACACTTTAAAAACAACACAACTTTTTAGCAAAGGTTTGTTCCCATTAGTAAAATAACACTAATTAAATTTTAAACATAAAAATTACAGAGCAACGTTTTAAATCACAGTCACTATATAAGTCTCACAGCTCTGCTGAGAGAATCTACCTCCCTTCAAAGAAGTTTGAAGACCTCTGAGTTCTGTTAGAGATGAACCGGATCATGCAGAAAATACAAGAGTAACTGACTGGAAATTTTTGATGCGTAGCAAAGAGCGCCAAAAACGGCCCCTCCCTCTCACACACAGCAGTGAGAGATAAACGAAACTGTCATAATTAAAACAAGCAAACTGCCAAGTGGAAAAATAATGCCCAAATATTTATTCACTCAGTACCTCATTAATGCAAACGATTCTACATTCCAGCAAAAACGTTTAACATGAAAAATACCTATTAAAAGGTTTAATGTACTTTTACAGAGTAATTCCGGTGAAATACCATCCCCAGAATACTAAAGTGTAGAGTATACATACATGTTCATTATAACGGTATGGCAGGATCTTTTCATCAATTCCATTCAGAAAATAAAAACTGCTACATACCTCAATGCAGATTCAACTGCCCGCTGTCCCCTGATCTGAAGTTTTTTACCTCCCTCAGATGGCCGAGAAACAGCAATATGATCTTAACTACTCCGGTTAAAATCATAAGAAAAACTCTGGTAGATTCTTCTTCAAACTCTGCCAGAGAGGTAATAACACGCTCCGGTGCTATTGTAAAATAACAAACTTTTGATTGAAGTTCTAAAAACTAAGTATAATCACCATAGTCCTCTCACACCTCCTATCTAGTCTTTGGGTGCAAGAGAATGACTGGAGGTGACGTAGAGGGGAGGAGCTATATAGCAACTCTGCTGGGTGAATCCTCTTGCACTTCCTGTGGGGGAGCAGATAATATCCCAGAAGTAATGATGACCCGTGGACTGATCACACATAACAGAAGAAAGAAATCTTAGTATATCACATCAACTGATTCCCTTTTATCTATATTTTTACTTTTTATTTCCTCATAGGAATCTAATTAGATTAGTTTGACATGATCTATTTCTCATAAAACCATGCTGATTTGAACTCATAATCTTGTTTACACGAATGTGCTCATCAATATAATCCCTTATAATCCCTTCAAATATCTCCCCCACTATTAGCTGGTCTATAGCTTCCTGGATCATCCCTGCTTCCCTTTTTGAACAGTGTCACCACATCATCTTTATGCCAATCCTGGGGTACCATGCCTGAGGATAATGAGTCTTGAGAAGTTTGTCTATAACAGTGCTAAATTACCTTAAACACCCTTGGGTGTATTCCATCTGGGCCTGGAGTTTTATTTACCTTAATATTATCCATTTTTTTCCTGATATCCTTTATACATACCCCAGTTAATGGTATGGGCTGGCATATTCTAGTTTGTTCCAAAGTATCGTCCATTGGTTCCTCTCTTGTGTATACTGAAGAAAAAAGCTGGTTTAGTACCTCAGCTTTCTCCCTGTCACTGTTAACCATGCTACCCTCCATGCATTTTAATGTACCTATATTGTCCGTCTTAGATTTTTTGCTATTTATGTACTTAAAGGGACAGTCAAGTCCAAAAAAACTTTCATGTTTCAAATAGGGCATGTAATTTTAAACAACTTTCCAATTTACTTTTATCACCAATTTTGCTTTGTTCTCTTGGTATTCTTAGTTGAAAGCTAAACCTAGGAAGGCTCATATAATAATTTCTAAGCCCTTGAAGGCCGCCTCTAATCACATGCTTTTGTATTTGCTTTTCACAACAGGGGAGAGCTAGTTCAGGTGAACCATATAAATAACATTGTTAGCACGCCTGTGGCTTGTGGCAGACACTGCACTAATTGGCTAAAATTAAAGTAAATAGATAATAAATAAAATGTCATGTGATCAGGGGGCTGTCAGACGATGCTTAGATACAAGGTAATCACAGAGCTGTGCAAAACTGGGGAATGGGTAATAAAGGGATTATCTATCTTTTAAAACAACAAACATTCTGGTGTTGACTGTCCCTTTAAAGAACCTTTTAGGGTTAGACTTAGAATCCTTTGCAATTAATTTTTCATTTTCAATTATGGCTAATTTAATACTTTAATATAATACTTATACAAGATATAGTGTAAGTATAGAAGTCATACAACTCTGCATAACAATTTAGTGCATGTCCCAGGTATTACAAACATCAAATAAAGAGACGAGGAATCCCTAGCCAGAGCATAAAACTTACAATGTGAGATAAGAGTATCACTTGTTCTTGGAGAACATTAGAAATTAAGGCAATAGTCCACAGTACCAGGCTTCCGGTCAATGAGACTTCAAAGGTGCAAAGGAACACCACTTTAAAGTCAGTTATAATATAGCACAGAATAATGTGTGTACAGGCTAATCCAATAGTGACAAATATTGTCATTACACTTGTTCACATTCTTTCTAACCAACCCCTTGTCTCTGCGTCTTTAAAGAACCTTTTAGGGTCCAATCACGCAGTAGTCCCCAGACCGGCTCCCACCTGGCGGGGAGGAAGGGTAACCCATAAAGTGACAGAGCTCGTGAATTATTTTAAAAGCAGCAATAGGATCTACATTCCCGAGATCCCTTTTCTAGAGCATGAAAAAAGCCTTTCTGGAGTGGGGAATTCAAAAATGAGTGTTTGGAGGGGGATCTGAGACGCAGATTTCGGAGATAGAACCAGTGTGTATGCTTCAACGGAGTTCCGGAGCCAATTGTTCCCGTGGAATTTCTACGGTCAAAAAATCCTTCTGATCACACGTCCGGCCTATACCTCATCAGATTGAGGGTCTCTAATGTAAGTAGATTTGCAACTCATTCTTAGGATGCCTGGATACTGAGAAGATTGCCAGAATAAGATGCAATACACCTTATAAAAGACATTACTTCGTTTATGGACTTCTCTGCTTGATTACATCTATTTTTAACACTGTGTAGTAGGACTGATTAATTATATATATATATATATATATATATATATATATATATATATATATATATATATATATATATATATACACACACACACGCATACACAAACAAAGAGGTATTGGCGCACATCAATTTTCAAAAGCACAACATATTTTCTTGAACTGCTGCAAAAAAATTGCCTGCAAACAACATCAAGAGACAACTATTCTTTTTAAATATTGGGATCTTAGTCACACAATATGGCCAGTCACCACTTACAAGGTGCCCCAATTAGACTGGTCCTAACACTACTTTGCCACAGAGGGCTGAATCATTCCTGCTTTTACTCTCCATAATAGAATGAGACTCCCTGGCTTTTTATTCACAACTCTATTACATTGTCATGAGCACACCTGAACTTGGGTGGGGTGCTTAAACCAATGGGAGATGGTCAGTCTCCCTGATTACTTTTAAATACAAATACAAAATTTGTTTTTTTAGCACACCTTACAAAATTTATATACAACATCTGAGTGCTACCAATATGACCCAGTAATTACACAAACAAAGAGGTATTGGCGCACATCAATTTTCAAAAGCATAACATATTTTTTTTTAACTGCTGCAAAAAAATTGCCTGCAAACAACATCAAGAGACAACTATTCTTTTTAAATAATATTGGGATCTTAGTCACACAATATGGCCATATTTTGCTTAGCCAGTCACCACTTACAAGGTGCCCCAATTAGACTGGTCCTAACACTATATGTTGAATTGATGTGCGCCAATACCTCTTTGTTTGTGTAATTACTGGGTCATATTGGCAGCACTCACAGATGTTGTATATACATTTTGTAAGGTGTGCTAAAAAACAAATTTTGTATTTGTATTTAAAAGTAATCAGGGAGACTGACCATCTCCCATTGGTTTAAGCACCCCACCCAAGTTCAGGTGTGCTCATGACAGTGTAATAGAGTTGTGAATAAAAAGCCAGGGAGTCTCATTCTATTATGAAGCATAAAAGCAGATATATTTATATTTGCTGTAATCGCTGCACTACTTACCCCCTTCGCTGCACTTAGGTTCTCAACATTAGCGTGAGCTGGTATTACACAGTGTAGCTCAAATATCGGTTTCGCCAAAGCGATATTTAGCTCTACACTTGTAATCTGACCCTTAATACCTAATATCTCTGTATATATGTTAGATCTAACAAAACAACTGACTGGTCCATACTTTGTGTCCAATTTTTTTTTAGGGGGGGGGGCTGATGACAGTTAAACCCCCACACCAAATAATTGTTAATATCAACTTTTGCTTGTTAGATCGAACATAAGAAACACTTGAAAAATGTTAAGCGGAGGACTACTCCCCCAATTTAATACATAATATCTCTGTAATTATATTGGGGCTAAGAAAAGAACGGACTGATTATACCTGAACTAACAAACATCTATCAAATTATATAACTTTTTGTCCAATTTTTATTATGGAAGCGAACAGCCCATACTGAATACTTAGAAGCTCCCATGATACGATTATCAATACTACCTTTTGCAAGTTAGATCTAGAATTTTAAACACTTAAACTTTTGGTGTTGACTGTAGCAGTTGTAACAGTAAGCGACAATGACGGTTTCACCGGAAACTTGTAACGAGTTGCACAGCTCTTTTCCAGAGAGCCGTGACTCGTTAGCGTTACTTGCTGGAATAGTGAAAGATCTTGCAATAGTGCGCAGGTTCTTAAATTCAGTATCCCATGTTTTAGCGATTTTCTCAAAATGTGAAAGTAGAAGGGCTTCAACTTCCATTAGGGTAATATGAGTTGTGGTTGCCATGTTGGGAAGAAATTAGTTATGACAGAGATTGGCTGTGAACAGGCCAGTTGCTAATGAACTGGTTTGATAACCCAGGGTCCTGGGGGGTATATATGCGGCAGCTTTAACGACACTAGCAGTCAGTCCATAAAGGCCTCACAACCTCGTGGCTAGTCGTAGTGTAGTCAGCTGAGGAACATAGGTAGGTCCGTTTCGTGCCAGATGTCTCCATTCTCCTCTTGAATGCCACAAGGTTGTATAGCATATATTTCCCAAAAGGAAAATCAAATTAAAGTTGAGAATCAACTCCAAAATAAGTATTTTAGACCGGGAGCTCCTCAGGCACATGTCCTACCGCAACAGCTATAGGCTCCGCCCCCCCAAATTTGTATTTTTTTAAAAGATAGATAATCTCTTTATAGCCCATTCCCCAGTTTTGCATAACCAACACAATAATATTAATATTCTTTTTACCTCTGTGATTACCTTGTATCTAAGCCTCTGCAGACTGCCCCCTCATCTCAGTGCTATTTAAATACTTGCATTTTATACGATTTGTGCAGACTCACAAATAACTCCTAAGTAGAAAAAAGGGGGCTGAGGGCCAGTGGGTTGAGAGTAAATGAAAATTATAGGGAAAAGTAATGAAGTAATACCAATATATTAGCCCTATAATTTAAGAGAGAGGCAGGAAGGATACATATATATGTACCATTAATTGCAAAGACAAAGAGAGATCTTGCAAGAAAAGGGCTAGGCCTGTCTAACTCTAAATAAATATCTTGAAAGAACCCACTGATTTAAATTATCAACAACAAGTAGTAAGATTGTGTGAGAGAGCAATACTCTGTGTCAGGGGGTAAATGGAACCCCAGATACCCAGTAAGAAGTATTAATGTAGTTAAAATGGTCTCAGAAAACCATTCATACTAAAAAATCTTTATTGGGAGACAAAAGTAAAGTCCAGCAGGACTCAGACAAACATTCACACATACACTGATTAAAAATAGCTCAAGCTCGTGTGTTTAATTAGAAAAGTCCGATATATAGCGAGGGAAACAGAAATAATGGTATTGCAGTAATCTCTGCAAATAATACTCTCGAGGATATCTAATATGAGCAAATGCTGTAAGATTCCTTTGAATATTAATAATGTGCAGGTTAACTTTGCACAGTAAATTATGGACCCTTGGATGGTGTGTTGAGAAGATAATAACCAGAATATATATTTTTATATAGTAGTCAGGTTAAGTGTTTAGAATCTCATAAAGCTCAGTTGTGTGTGCACTAGTAGTAAGCAGAAATAGCACCCGATATCACAGTAATGGGTTAAATATATTGCGTTATAACTGAGAGCTTAGGTTCAGCTGTATTGCTCAAAAAGGATACTGGCCTAACCAATCCGGTATTTTGTGACCCAGTGTTCTCAATGGTTTGACCGGTACATACGTAGTTGCTAATAATTTATTTAGTTTAGTAGTATTTAGTTTTAAATAGGAGTTATTAAGGTAATAATATTTATATTTAATTAAATTATATTTAAGTTAGGGGGTGTTCGGGTTAGGGTTAGACTTAGGTTTAGGGGTTATTACATTTAGTATAGTTGCGGCAGCAGATTAGGGGTTAATAAATGTAGGTAGGTGTCGGGGATGTTAGGGACGACAGATTAGGGGTTAATAATATTTAACTAATGTTTGCGAGGCAGGAGTGCGGCGGTTTAGGGGTTAATATGTCTATTATAGTGGCGGCAACGTTGGGGACAGCAGATTAGGGATTAATAAATGTAAGTAGGTTGCAACGACATTGGGGGCGGCAGATTAGGGGTTAATAAATATAATGTAGGTGGCGGCGATGTTGGGGCAGCAATAAATATAATGTAGGTGGCGGCGATGTCCGGAGCGATAGATTAGGGGTTAATAAATATAATGTAGGTGTCGGCGATGTTGGGGGCGGCAGATTAGGGGTTAATAAGTGTAAGATTAGGGGTGTTTAGACTCGGGGTTCATGTTAGGTGTAAACATAAATTTTATTTCCCCATAGGAATCAATGGGGCTGCGTTACTGAGTTTTATGCTGCTTTTTTGCAGGTGTTAGACTTTTTGTCAGCCGGCTCTCCCCGTTGATTCCTAAAGGGAAATTGTGCACGAGCACGTACGACCAGCTCACCGCTGACAAGCAGCGCTAGTATTGGAGTGAGGTAAGGAGCACAATTTTGCTCAACGCTCACTTCTTGCCTTTTAACGCCGGGTTTGTAAAAACCCGTAATACCAGTGCTGCAGGTAAGTGAGCGGCGAGAAAAAACTGCTCGTTAGCACCGCATAGCTCCTAACGCAAAACTCATAATCTGGCCGATAGCATTCTACAACAAGTTTAGACAGAGATAAAAAAATATATTTTTAACAGATTAGGAAATTAAAAAACTAAGCAAAAACTGTGGGAATTCATATATCATCACTCTAAATATCAATACATTATTAAATCTTCTATTTGGTCATATTAATGTGACATATTCATGATAACTGGATCAGTGTCAAATAGTCACCTGTAGGCAAGAAAAAAAAAAAAAAAAAAAGGGGGAAGGAGGAAGTCTAGAAGACTTTCCTTCCAAATGCTGCTTGAGAAGAAACAAACACAAAAAACTGGTACAACTTGTATATAGGGATAACAGTATGTCTTGCATCTTGCACTCTTATTCAATCAGTTTCATTATAACTAGCCCATTAAAAGAGACATTGAATACTAAAAATGTAAGATAAAATGATGTATTCAAAGCAAAGATTACCATGAAAATAAAATACAGGGGTTTTTTTTTAAGTTATACAAGTTGCATATAATAAATGGAAAGTTTTAGCATCCATTAAACAACGGACACTGCCGTGTTGCAACCTAGGTTTCTTTCTTTGCTGTGGCTAATTAGGGATAGCTATACATGAGTGCAACCAATGGCTGCACTTCCGCAAATTTCAAAATTAAATGACAAAAAATAATTATAAAGTATATTCTAAAGTTGCTATAATACATAACATTTAGCATATTATATTACAATCTCAAACACCGAGATTACGAGTTTTGCGTTAGAGGCTGTGTGGTGCTAACGAGAAGTTTATGCTCACCGCTCACTTACAGACAGCGCTGGACTGGTATTATACAAGACAAGAAGTGAGCGTTGAGCAAAATTTTGCTCCTTACCGCACTCCAATACCAGCGCTGCTTACGTTAGCGGTGAGCTGGTGTAACGTGCTCGTGCACGATTTCCCCATAGGAATCAACGGGGAGAGCCGGCTGAAAAAAAAGTCTAAAAAAGCAGTGTAAAGCTCCTTAACGCAGCCCCATTGATTCCTATGGGGAAATACATTTTATGTCTACACCTAACACCCTAACATAAACCCCAAGTCTAAACACCCCTAATCTTACACTTATTAACCCCTAATCTGCCGCCCCCGACATCGCCGACACCTACATTATATTATTAACCCCTAATCTGCCGCTCCGGACACCACCGCCACCTACATTATACTTATGAACCCCTAATCTGCTGCCCTTAACAATCGCCGACACCTACATTATATTTATTAACCCCTAATCTGCATTCTATTGGCTGGTGGATCAGCCAATAGGATTGAACTTCAATCCTATTGGCTGAGTGCATCAGCCAATAGGATTTTTTCTACCTTAATTTCGATTGGCTGATAGAATTCTATCAGCCAATCGGAATTGAAGGGACGCCATCTTGGATGACGTCATTTAAAGGAACCTTCATTCTGTTGTAGCCGTGGAAAGAAGAGGATGCTCTGCGTCGGATGTCTTGAAGATGGACCCGCTCCGCGCCGGATGAAGATAGAAGATGCCGCCTGGATGAAAACTTCTGCCCATCTGGAGGACCACTTCTCCCGGCTTGGATGAAGACTTCTCCCGGCTTCGTTGAGGACTTCGGCCCAGTTGGGTGAAGACTTCTCCCGGTAAGGTGATCTTCAAGGGGTTAGTGTTAGTTTTTTTAAGGGGGTATTGGGTGGGTTTTAGAGTAGGGTTGGTTGTGTGGATGGTGGGTTTTAATGTTGGGGGAGGGGATTTGTAATTTTTTTTACAGGTAAGAGAGCGGATTACTTTGGGGCAATGCCCTGCAAAAGGCCCTTTTAAGGGCTATTTGTAATTTAGTGTAGGGTAGGGCTTTTTTTTTATTTTGGGGGGGCTTTTTATTTTGTTAGGGGATTAGATTAGGTGTAATTAGTTTACAAATCTTGTAATTTGTTCATTATTTTCTGTAATTTAGTGGGGGGGTTGTACTTTAGATAATTTTATATAATTGTATTTAATTTAGGGAATTAATTTAATTATAGTGTAGTGTTAGGTGTAATTGTAACTTAGGTTAGGTTTTATTTTACAGGTACTTTTGTATTTATTTTAGCTAGGTAGTTATTAAATAGTTAATAACTATTTAGTAACTATTCTACCTAGTTAAAATAAATACAAACTTGCCTGTGAAATAAAAATAAACCCTAAGCTAGATACAATGTAACTATTAGTTATATTGTAGCTAGCTTAGGGTTTATTTTATAGGTATTTAGTTTTAAATAGGAATTATTTAGTTGATGATAGGAATTTTATTTAGATTTATTTAAATTATATTTAAATTAGGGTTAGACTTAGATTTAGGGGTTAATAACGTAGTATAGTGGCGGCAACGTTGGGGGCAGCAGATTAGAGGTTAATAAATGTAGGTAGGTGTTGGCGATGTTAGGGAGGGCAGATTAGGGGTTAATAATATTTAACTAATGTTTGCGAGGCGGGAGTGTGGCGGTTTAGGGGTTAATATATTTATTATAGTGGCGGCGATGTCCAGTTCGGCAGATTAGGGGTTAAAAACTTAATTTTAGTGTTTGCGAAGCGGGAGGGCCTCGGTTTAGGGGTTAATAGGTAGTTTATGGGTGTTAGTGTACTTTTTAGCACTTTAGTTAAGAGTTTTAATTCTACGGCGTTGTAGTGTAAAACTCTTAACTACTGACTTTAAAATGCGGTACCAGTGTTGACAGGAGAGGGTGTACCGCTCACTTTTTGGCAGATTCGTAATACCGGCGCTATGCAAGTCCCATTGAAAAAAAGAGGATACGCAATAGACGTAAGTGGATTTGCTGTATTTACAAGTCTGGCCAAAAAAGTGAGCGTTACACCTGTACCTTCAAGACTCGTAATACCAGTGGGCCTTAAAAAGCAGGGTTGGGACCGGCCAACGCTACTTTTGAAGCCTAACGCACAACTCGTAATCTAGCCGAAAGTGTTTAATGTCACTTTAAGGAACACATAGCTCCAGTAGGAAGAATTTTCAACCTTATGGAGGCATTAAAGGACCATTGAATACAGTATATTTACATAATCAACAGATATACAAAAAAAATAATGAAAAAATCACTTAGTCTACATTTCAAATGGAGTAATATATTTTTTTCTAACAAATTTCAAAGTCAGTTCCATTTTCCTTCACCATGTGATAGCAATCAGCAAATCACAGAATGTTTACACATATATACTGTGAACTCTTGCACATGCTCAGTAAAGCTGTGTGCATCAGAAAGTGTGCATATAAAAAGATTGTGCAAAGGGAGTGAATTGGAAAGTTGTTTACAATTGTGCGTGTACAATTGAATCATGAAAGTTTAATTGTAATTTTAGTGTTCCTTTAACAAAATAAATACAGTATATCATGTATAGGTACTAGCACATGTTGATAATATTTTTGCTGAAAAAAAAAAAAAAAAGTTAAAGGGACACCATACTCAAAACACTTTTATCATCCATATGATAGAGCAACATTTAAATATGTTGAATTTTGTTGCCTGAAATATATTTAAAGGGACACTGAACCCAATTTTTTTCTTTCGTGATTCAGAGAGCATGCAATTTTAAGCAACTTTCTAATTAATTCCTATTATCAAATTTTCTTCATTCTCTTGGTATGTTTATTTGAAAAGCAAGAATGTAAGTATAGATGCCGGCCCATTTTTGGTGAACAAACTGGGTTGTCCTTGCTGATTGGACAGCACCAATAAACAAGTGCTATCCATGGCCTGAACCAAAAATTCGCTGGCTCCTTAGCTTAGATGCCTTCTTTTTCAAATAAAGATAGCAAGAGAACGAAAAAAATTGATAATAGAAGTAAATTAGAAAGTTGCCTAAAATGGCATGCTCTATCTGAATCATGAAAGAAAAAAATTGGGTTCAGTGTCCCTTTAAAAAACTGATTAAAATTTAAATGTAAAACTAATAAATCAGTATCAAGTGTGCGCTTCCTACTAATGCTCATTTTAGGAACAGAAAGTGCCTGTTTACCAATGAACATCAACAGGAAGTACAGTCCTCCTTTGCTGATGAGTACTGCCCAATAAGATTTATTTTAAAAAAGCTTTTACCTTACAATATTCATGCAAAACAAAAAATGTTTACTTGTTGATCTTTATTATTGATGACAGAAAATTTTGGGATGCAGTGTCCCTTTAAACGTGTTTTAATTTATTTTAAAACTTAAGACAGTCTATATTAAAACGGTTATTATTTAAAAAGACAGACAATGCCTTTACTACCCATTCCCTAGCTTTGCCCAACCAACATTGTTAGATTAATATATTTTATAACATGTATACCTCTAAATTTCTGCCTGTTTCAAAGGCTCTATTGACAGCCTCTTAATCACATGCTATTTATTTTTTCACAACAGGAGACAGCTAGTTCATGTGGGCCACATAGATAATGTGTTCACACACCAAAAAGTTATTTAATATTTAGCACAACACAGTACTAACTGCAAGTCAACAGATGATAAATACAAAGTCATGTGATCAGAGGGCAATCAGAAGATGTTTTGATACAAGGTAATCACAGAGGTAAAAAGTATATTAATATAACTGTGTTAGTTATGCAAAACTGGAGAATGGGTAATAAAGGGATTATCTATCTTTTAAACAACAAAAATTCTATTGTAGACTGTCCCTTTAAAGGATATTCCTGTTTATATGCATCTATCCCTAGAGACAGGCTAAAAAAAAAAAGTTGGCTATGCAATTGGCTATGGAGTTTCTGGGAGCATTCTGTTATTTCCTGGAACCAATAAGAAAATAAGTCAGACTTCCTGATTTACTTTGGACCAGATGCATTAACATGGAACTGCAACTTCCAGCAAAATATAAGATATTCTAAGGACCACCTTGTACTAATTATTTAATTAAAAAACCACACACAACTAAGATTTCAAGAGAAAGACACCAATATTTTTTCTGGACTTAACCATCGATACTAGTTATTTTCAAAATAAGTTCCTAGTCCTTGAAACAGGCGATCAGTACATTTGGAAAATAAAAATAAATCTAACAAAGGAGATCCTATTGGTCTAATAAGAAATTTCTTGGTCTGTCTTGTTTGGCCTTTTGAATGGCTGCAGGAGACAAACATACTAGAGAAGCCATATACACACTTAAGGGGTTATGTTTCCATGAGGTGCGATGACAGGTGGCAATATTGGTATCCGATGTCGCGCCATATATCTGTTTCCACTGGAATCATCCAGGCTGAAAACATGTTGGGTCTGTTTTAGATAGCCTTGCTCAACAGATTGCTATAAAATGTTTTAGGATTATAACTACAGTATCAATCTGGAAGGTGGCCCCAGTATGGATAGGCCTTTAAACCCCAGCCCTGGAGTAAGGGGAAAGCAGTGTACCCACTGTATTATTTAACAATCTGACAAAGGCAGGGGACCATTTTTATGCCCAGTATCTGTAGTGCACAGTGCTTTAATGGTCATGGATAAATTATTGGATTAACTCCTACACAACATTTATGAACTCTGTAATATGTACATACTTCAAAAGCATCTGCACTGTGCTTTTAATGCAGTTATAGGAAATGAATCAAGCCTAGCTATCACAAATTACTGACAAAGGCTAAAATATCAGAACTGTTGTTAATATATGCATTATATTCTAGGGTTAAGACATAATGTTTCATGTTCCTTTTTGTACATCTTATATAAAGGGCAGGTCCAAGAGTGGCCTTTTGTGTATAAATACCAAAAGCTGGTATTAGAGGCATGCATTTTTTTTTTGGTGGTATATATATATATATATATATATATATATATATATATATATATATATATATATATATATATATATATATATATATATATATATATATACACACACATCTTTTTTTTTTTATTTTTTTTTTTTTTTATTAATCCAAAATAAAATAATTAAAAAAAAAGCTACACACACAAGCACACACTCGTAAAGGGACACTAAATTAAAAATGTAATGATTCAGATAGGGCATGCAGTTTTAAGAGACTTTCCAATTTACTTCCATTATCAAATTGAGCAGTCTTTTTATATGCATACTTTCTGAGGCACCAGCTCCTACTGAACATGTGCAAAAGTTCACAACGTATAAGTATATGAGTCTGTTATTGGCTGATGCCTGTCACGTGATACAGGGGCCGGCAAACTGAAGTAAAATTTGGAAATTTAATCACCACTGCATGTACGATAAATGCACTAAGATCCCATAATTTCAAAGATTTATCTATGGGTCTCCTCATTCCCATTCCCCCAAAACAATTGTTGTATAGCATGGTTTAAAGCTGTAGCAGAATATACCATATTGATTTTCGATAAACCATATGTCAGATAACAGATTTTGGAAGCTATGGAATTATGACATCTGGGATGTGGTGCAATGGATTCTGGTCTCTATATTAGTGGGCTGTCCAGTTAAGTATTAACAAAAAATACTGAGTGTTAGCTAAGTGTAATATGCTTTCTATGTCAAAATGGAGCAGAGAGAAGGGACGTCAAATCACCTTTGTTATGTGTTAATAGCAGCCAAAATTAGGTAAATTATTCATTTGTATATTACTGGCAGACAAGGGGTAGAATGACTGCTAACTCATAAAAAAAAAAAAAAAGAGGGGGGCTATAGTAGATAAATATATAACTGTGGTCAGAAAAAAAAAAAAGTCTGGTCATCTGTCACATGACCACTTTAAAATGTTACTCGCCCACAAGGAATTTTAGTCGCATTTGGAGACCGTACTGGTCTATTCATATGCACTGACCTAAATAATTACAGTTCTAAAAACGAGAGAATTATTGAAAAAAATGTCTTACCTATGTATTAAAACTAATCCTAATCACAAGGTCCCCTTCTCCTTTATTGTAATTATCTTTTAAAACAATGCTCACAAAACTTTGCATATTATGTGTAAAGGAAATGAATAAACATACCTTGTACAGGGCCTCTGCCAGCTCCAGACACAAAGCAATAACATCACGGCTTGCTGAGTAATCATTTAAACGGGTGAAAAGATACCTGGAGGTTTAAAGAGAGAGGTCTCACAATCAAGTGGTTACATTTTAACCATACTTCAGTAGATCATCTCAAGTTAAAACTACTGACAGCAGTGTTTTATCATAGCAAACCCATGAAAAGAGAGAAGAAGAGAGAAGAAAAAGAAGAGAGAGAAGAAGAGAGAAGAAAAAGAAGAGAGAGAAGAAGAGAGAAGAAAAAGAAGAGAGAGAAGAAGAGAGAAGAAAAAGAAGAGAGAGAAGAAGAGAGAAGAAAAAGAAGAGAGAGAAGAAGAGAGAAGAAAGAGAAGAGAGAAGAAAAAGAAGAAAGAGAAGAAAAAGAGCGAAAGAAGAAAGAGAAGAAAAAGAAGAGAGAAGAAGAAAAAAGAAGAGAGAAAGAAGAAAGAGAAGAGAGAAGAAGAAAGAGAAGAGAGAAGAAGAAAAAGAAGAGAGAAGAAGAAAAAGAAGAGAGAAGAAGAAAAAGAAGAGAGAAGAAGAAAAAGAAGAGAAAGAAGAAAAAGAAGAGAAAGAAGAAAAAGAAGAGAGAAGAAGAAAAAAGAAGAGAGAAAGAAGAAAAAGAAGAGAGAAAGAAGAAAGAGAAGAGAGAAAGAAGAAAGAAAAGAGAGAAAGAAGAAAAAGAAGAGAGAAAGAAGAAAAAGAAGAGAAAAAGAAGAAAAAGAAGAGAAAAAGAAGAAAAAGAAGAGAAAAAGAAGAGAGAAGAAGAAAAAGAAGAGAGAAGAAGAAAAAGAAGAGAGAAAGAAGAAAAAGAAGAGAAAAAGAAGAAAAAGAAGAGAAAAAGAAGAGAGAAAGAAGAAAAAGAAGAGAGAAGAAAAAGAAGAGAGAAGAAAAAGAAGAGAGAAGAAAAAGAAGAAAGAGAAGAAAAAGAGCGAAAGAAGAAAGAGAAGAAAAAGAAGAGAGAAAGAAGAAAGAGAAGAGAGAAAGAAGAAAGAAAAGAGAGAAAGAAGAAAAAGAAGAGAAAAAGAAGAAAAAGAAGAGAAAAAGAAGAAAAAGAAGAGAGAAGAAGAAAAAGAAGAGAGAAGAAGAAAAAGAAGAGAGAAAGAAGAAAAAGAAGAGAAAAAGAAGAAAAAGAAGAGAAAAAGAAGAAAAAGAAGAGAAAAAGAAGAGAGAAAGAAGAAAAAGAAGAGAAAAAGAAGAAAAAGAAGAGAAAAAGAAGAGAGAAAGAAGAAAAAGAAGAGAGAAGAAAAAGAAGAGAGAAGAAAAAGAAGAAAGAGAAGAAAAAGAGCGAAAGAAGAAAGAGAAGAAAAAGAAGAGAGAAAGAAGAGAGAAGAAGAAAAAAGAAGAGAGAAAGAAGAAAGAGAAGAGAGAAAGAAGAAAAAGAAGAGAGAAAGAAGAAAAAGAAGAGAGAAAGAAGAAAAAGAAGAGAAAAAGAAGAGAAAAAGAAGAGAAAAAGAAGAGAAAAAGAAGAGAAAAAGAAGAGAAAAAGAAGAGAGAAGAAGAAAAAGAAGAGACAAAGAAGAGAGAAGAAGAAAAAAGAAGAGAGAAAGAAGAAAGAGAAGAGAGAAAGAAGAAAAAGAAGAGAGAAAGAAGAAAAAGAAGAGAGAAAGAAGAAAAAGGAGAAAAAGAAGAGAAAAAGAAGAGAAAAAGAAGAGAAAAAGAAGAGAAAAAGAAGAGAAAAAGAAGAGAAAAAGAAGAGAGAAGAAGAAAAAGAAGAGAGAAAGAAGAGAGAAGAAGAAAAAAGAAGAGAGAAGAAGAAAAAAGAAGAGAGAAGAAGAAAAAAGAAGAGAGAAGAAGAAAAAGAAGAGAGAAAGAAGAAAAAGAAGAGAGAAAGAAGAAAAAGAAGAGAGAAAGAAGAAAAAGAAGAGAAAAAGAAGAGAAAAAGAAGAGAAAAAGAAGAGAAAAAGAAGAGAAAAAGAAGAGAAAAAGAAGAGAAAAAGAAGAGAGAAGAAGAAAAAGAAGAGAGAAAGAAGAGAAAAAGAAGAGAGAAGAAGAAAAAGAAGAGAGAAAGAAGAGAAAAAGAAGAGAGAAGAAGAAAAAGAAGAGAGAAAGAAGAAAAAGAAGAGAAAAAGAAGAAAAAGAAGAGAAAAAGAAGAGAGAAAGAAGAAAAAGAAGAGAAAAAGAAGAAAAAGAAGAGAAAAAGAAGAGAGAAAGAAGAAAAAGAAGAGAGAAGAAAAAGAAGAGAGAAGAAAAAGAAGAAAGAGAAGAAAAAGAGCGAAAGAAGAAAGAGAAGAAAAAGAAGAGAGAAAGAAGAGAGAAGAAGAAAAAAGAAGAGAGAAAGAAGAAAGAGAAGAGAGAAAGAAGAAAAAGAAGAGAGAAAGAAGAAAAAGAAGAGAGAAAGAAGAAAAAGAAGAGAAAAAGAAGAGAAAAAGAAGAGAAAAAGAAGAGAAAAAGAAGAGAAAAAGAAGAGAAAAAGAAGAGAAAAAGAAGAGAAAAAGAAGAGAGAAGAAGAAAAAGAAGAGACAAAGAAGAGAGAAGAAGAGAGAAAGAAGAAAAAAGAAGAGAGAAAGAAGAAAGAGAAGAGAGAAAGAAGAAAAAGAAGAGAGAAAGAAGAAAAAGGAGAAAAAGAAGAGAAAAAGAAGAGAAGAAGAGAAAAAGAAGAGAAAAAGAAGAGAAAAAGAAGAGAAAAAGAAGAGAAAAAGAAGAGAGAAGAAGAAAAGAAGAGAGAAGAAGAAAAAGAAGAGAGAAAGAAGAAAAGGAAGAGAGAAAGAAGAAAAAGAAGAGAGAAAGAAGAAAAAGAAGAGAGAAAGAAGAGAAAAAGAAGAGAAAAAGAAGAGAAAAAGAAGAGAAAAAGAAGAGAAAAAGAAGAGAAAAAGAAGAGAAAAAGAAGAGAGAAGAAGAAAAAGAAGAGAGAAAGAAGAGAAAAAGAAGAGAGAAGAAGAAAAAGAAGAGAGAAAGAAGAGAAAAAGAAGAGAGAAGAAGAAAAAGAAGAGAGAAAGAAGAGAGAAGAAGAAAAAAGAAGAGAGAAAGAAGAAAGAGAAGAGAGAAAGAAGAAAAAGAAGAGAGAAAGAAGAAAAAGAAGAGAGAAAGAAGAAAAAGAAGAGAAAAAGAAGAGAAAAAGAAGAGAAAAAGAAGAGAAAAAGAAGAGAAAAAGAAGAGAAAAAGAAGAAAAAGAAGAGAGAAAGAAGAGAGAAGAAGAAAAAAGAAGAGAGAAGAAGAAAAAAGAAGAGAGAAAGAAGAAAAAGAAGAGAGAAAGAAGAAAAAGAAGAGAGAAAGAAGAAAAAGAAGAGAGAAAGAAGAAAAAGAAGAGAAAAAGAAGAGAAAAAGAAGAGAAAAAGAAGAGAAAAAGAAGAGAAAAAGAAGAAAAAGAAGAGAGAAAGAAGAGAGAAGAAGAAAAAAGAAGAGAGAAAGAAGAAAGAGAAGAGAGAAAGAAGAAAAAGAAGAGAGAAAGAAGAAAAAGAAGAGAGAAAGAAGAAAAAGAAGAGAAAAAGAAGAGAAAAAGAAGAGAAAAAGAAGAGAAAAAGAAGAGAAAAAGAAGAGAAAAAGAAGAGAAAAAGAAGAGAGAAAGAAGAAAAAGAAGAGAAAAAGAAGAAAAAGAAGAGAAAAAGAAGAAAAAGAAGAGAAAAAGAAGAGAGAAGAAGAAAAAGAAGAGAGAAGAAGAAAAAGAAGAGAGAAAGAAGAAAAAGAAGAGAAAAAGAAGAGAGAAAGAAGAAAAAGAAGAGAGAAGAAAAAGAAGAGAGAAGAAAAAGAAGAGAGAAGAAAAAGAAGAAAGAGAAGAAAAAGAGCGAAAGAAGAAAGAGAAGAAAAAGAAGAGAGAAAGAAGAGAGAAGAAGAAAAAAGAAGAGAGAGAAAGAAGAAAGAGAAGAGAGAAAGAAGAAAAAGAAGAGAGAAAGAAGAAAAAGAAGAGAGAAAGAAGAAAAAGAAGAGAAAAAGAAGAGAAAAAGAAGAGAAAAAGAAGAGAAAAAGAAGAGAGAAAGAAGAGAAAAAGAAGAGAGAAGAAGAAAAAGAAGAGAGAAAGAAGAAAAAGAAGAGAGAAAGAAGAAAAAGAAGAGAAAAAGAAGAGAAAAAGAAGAGAAAAAGAAGAGAAAAAGAAGAGAGAAAGAAGAGAAAAAGAAGAGAGAAGAAGAAAAAGAAGAGAGAAAGAAGAGAGAAGAAGAAAAAAGAAGAGAGAAAGAAGAAAGAGAAGAGAGAAAGAAGAAAAAGAAGAGAGAAAGAAGAAAAAGAAGAGAGAAGAAAAAGAAGAAAGAGAAGAAAAAGAGCGAAAGAAGAAAGAGAAGAAAAAGAAGAGAGAAAGAAGAAAGAGAAGAGAGAAAGAAGAAAGAGAAGAGAGAAAGAAGAAAGAAAAGAGAGAAAGAAGAAAAAGAAGAGAGAAAGAAGAAAAAGAAGAGAAAAAGAAGAAAAAGAAGAGAAAAAGAAGAGAAAAAGAAGAGAAAAAGAAGAGAAAAAGAAGAGAAAAAGAAGAAAAAGAAGAGAAAAAGAAGAAAAAGAAGAGAAAAAGAAGAAAAAGAAGAGAAAAAGAAGAGAGAAGAAGAAAAAGAAGAGAGAAGAAGAAAAAGAAGAGAGAAAGAAGAAAAAGAAGAGAAAAAGAAGAGAGAAAGAAGAAAAAGAAGAGAGAAGAAAAAGAAGAGAGAAGAAAAAAGAAGAGAGAAGAAAAAAGAAGAAAGAGAAGAAAAAGAGCGAAAGAAGAAAGAGAAGAAAAAGAAGAGAGAAAGAAGAGAGAAGAAGAAAAAAGAAGAGAGAGAAAGAAGAAAGAGAAGAGAGAAAGAAGAAAAAGAAGAGAGAAAGAAGAAAAAGAAGAGAGAAAGAAGAAAAAGAAGAGAAAAAGAAGAGAAAAAGAAGAGAAAAAGAAGAGAAAAAGAAGAGAAAAAGAAGAAAAAGAAGAGAAAAAGAAGAGAGAAGAAGAAAAAAGAAGAGAGAAGAGAAAAAGAAGAGAAAAAGAAGAGAGAAGAAGAAAAAGAAGAGAGAAAGAAGAGAGAAGAAGAAAAAGAAGAGAGAAGAAGAAAAAGAAGAGAGAAAGAAGAAAAAGAAGAGAAAAAGAAGAGAGAAAGAAGAAAAAGAAGAGAGAAGAAAAAGAAGAGAGAAGAAAAAGAAGAGAGAAGAAAAAGAAGAAAGAGAAGAAAAAGAGCGAAAGAAGAAAGAGAAGAAAAGAAGAGACAAAGAAGAGAGAAGAACAAAAAAGAAGAGAGAGAAAGAAGAAAGAGAAGAGAGAAAGAAGAAAAAGAAGAGAGAAAGAAGAAAAAGAAGAGAGAAAGAAGAAAAAGAAGAGAAAAAGAAGAGAAAAAGAAGAGAAAAAAGAAGAGAAAAAGAAGAGAAAAAGAAGAAAAAGAAGAGAAAAAGAAGAGAAAAAGAAGAGAAAAAGAAGAGAAAAAGAAGAGAAAAAGAAGAGAGAAGAAGAAAAAGAAGAGAGAAAGAAGAGAGAAGAAGAAAAAAGAAGAGAGAAAGAAGAAAAAAAGAAGAGAGAAAGAAGAAAAAGAAGAGAAAAAGAAGAAAAAGAAGAGAAAAAGAAGAAAAAGAAGAGAAAAAGAAGAAAAAGAAGAGAAAAAGAAGAGAAAAAGAAGAGAAAAAGAAGAGAAAAAGAAGAGAAAAAGATGAGTAAAAGAAGAAAAAGAAGAGAAAAAGAAGAAAAAGAAGAGAAAAAGAAGAGAGAGAAGAAAAAAGAAGAGAGAAGAAGAAAAAGAAGAGAGAAAGAAGAAAAGAAGAGAAAAAGAAGAGAGAAAGTAGGAAAAGAAGGAGAGAAGAAGAAGTAGAGAGAAGAAAAAGAAGAGAGAAGAATAAGAAGAAAGAGAAGAAAAAGAGCGAAAGAAGAAAGAGAAGAAAAAGAAGAGAGAAAGAAGAGAGAAGAAGAAAAAAGAAGAGAGAGAAAGAAGAAAGAGAAGAGAGAAAGAAGAAAGAGAAGAGAGAAAGAAGAAAAAGAAGAGAGAAAGAAGAAAAAGAAGAGAGAAAGAAGAAAAAGAAGAGAAAAAGAAGAGAAAAAGAAGAGAAAAAGAAGAGAAAAAGAAGAGAAAAAGAAGAGAAAAAGAAGAGAAAAAGAAGAGAAAAAGAAGAGAGAAGAAGAAAAAGAAGAGAGAAAGAAGAGAGAAGAAGAAAAAAGAGAGAGAAAGAAGAAAGAGAAGAGAGAAAGAAGAAAAAGAAGAGAGAAAGAAGAAAAAGAAGAGAGAAAGAAGAAAAAGAAGAGAGAAAGAAGAAAAAGAAGAGAAAAAGAGAAAAGGAAGAGAAAAAGAAGAGAAAAAGAAGAGAAAAAGAAGAGAAAAAGAAGAGAAAAAGAAGAGAGAAGAAGAAAAAGAAGAGAGAAAGAAGAGAGAAGAAGAAAAAAGAAGAGAGAAAGAAGAAAGAGAAGAGAGAAAGAAGAAAAAGAAGAGAGAAAGAAGAAAAAGAAGAGAGAAAGAAGAAAAAGAAGAGAAAAAGAAGAGAAAAAGAAGAGAAAAAGAAGAGAAAAAGAAGAGAAAAAGAAGAGAAAAAGAAGAGAAAAAGAAGAGAAAAAGAAGAGAAAAAGAAGAGAAAAAGAAGAGAGAAGAAGAAAAAGAAGAGAGAAAGAAGAGAGAAGAAGAAAAAAGAAGAGAGAAGAAGAAAAAAGAAGAGAGAAGAAGAAAAAAGAAGAGAGAAAGAAGAAAAAAAGAAGAGAGAAAGAAGAAAAAGAAGAGAAAAAGAAGAGAAAAAGAAGAGAAAAAGAAGAGAAAAAGGAGAAAAAGAAGAGAAAAAGAAGAGAAAAAGAAGAGAAAAAGAAGAGAAAAAGAAGAGAGAAAGAAGAAAAAGAAGAGAGAAAGAAGAAAAAGAAGAGAGAAAGAAGAAAAAGAAGAGAGAAGAAGAAAAAGAAGAGAAAAAGAAGAGAAAAAGAAGAGAAAAAGAAGAGAAAAAGAAGAGAAAAAGAAGAGAAGAAGAGAAAAAGAAGAGAAAAAGAAGAGAAAAAGAAGAGAAAAAGAAGAGAAAAAAGAAGAGAGAAGAAGAAAAAGAAGAGAGAGAAGAAGAAAAAGAAGAGAGGAAAGAAGAAAAAGAAGAGAGAAAGAAGAAAAAGAAGAGAGAAGAAGAAAAAGAAGAGAAAGAAGAAAAAGAAGAGAGAAAGAAGAAAAAGAAGAGAGAAAGAAGAAAAAGAAGAGAAAAAGAAGAAAAAGAAGAGAAAAAGAAGAAAAAGAAGAGAAAAAGAAGAAAAAGAAGAGAGAAAGAAGAAAAAGAAGAGAGAAAGAAGAAAAAGAAGAGAGAAAGAAGAAAAAGAAGAGAGAAAGAAGAAAAAGAAGAGAGAAAGAAGAAAAAGAAGAGAGAAGAAGAAAAAGAAGAGAGAAGAAGAAAAAGAAGAGAGAAAGAAGAAAAAGAAGAGAGAAAGAAGAAAAAGAAGAGAGAAAGAAGAAAAAGAAGAGAGAAAGAAGAAAAAGAAGAGAGAAAGAAGAAAAAGAAGAGAGAAAGAAGAAAAAGAAGAGAGAAAGAAGAAAAAGAAGAGAGAAGAGAAAGAAGAAGGAAGAAGAAGAAGGAAGAAGAAGGAAGAAGAAGAAGAAAGAAGAAGGAAGAAGAAGGAAGAAGAAGGAAGAAGAAAAAATATCTAGGCACTTATAATAGGTCATCAAATAGGCCCCTAAGACCCTTTGTTTAAAGGCCCTATTTAAAAAAAAAAAAGCCTCTATATAGGGTTTAATATCCAGTTGATCGCCATGGATGGTAATAGTGATAACCTGGCATGAATAAATGTCCATTATTTGAGTATAGTCTAATGGGAGCCACCAAGTGCAAATCAAAGTTATATAATCATACCCAAAGACCCCTATTTAACCCCTTCTTATTTGAACTGAAGTGTGAAGAAAAATAACACACACACACACACACACACAATTGTTTACAAAAATTGAAATGAACATAGATTAATTACATTTTTTAATATAAACATATTTGCAATGTACTTGTATTGGCAAA
Organism: Bombina bombina; assembly: GCF_027579735.1. NCBI lineage: Eukaryota > Metazoa > Chordata > Amphibia > Anura > Bombinatoridae > Bombina > Bombina bombina. Next base: position 527,815,988 of record NC_069501.1, on the reverse strand, counting down.
AAAATATTCTAGTAAAAGTTATCACTGTTTTAGCGTTAACATTTTTCTCTGCATGTGAAGCATAGCTAGATATTCTCAGTGCACCAGCATTTTAAATACTGGGGCTTGTGTCTTGTCAGCAATGAACAAATTTAGTCATTACCAGGTGGTACAAGCACCTTAGACTTTCTGAGCAAGTTCAGTGTTTAAAATGCTGGTGCACGTTGCATACTTAAAGGGACAGTCTAGTCAAAATTAAACTTTCATGATTCAGATCGGGCATGCAAATTTAAACAACTTTCCAATTTACTTTTGTCATCAAATTTTCTTCATTGAAAGCTAAATATAAGTAGGCTCATATGCTAATTTCTAAGCCCTTAAAGGCGGCCTCTTATCAGTGCATTTTGACAGTTTTTTACAGCTAGAAAGCTCTAGTTCATGTGTGTCATACAGATGACATTGTGCTTACTCCTGTGGAGTTATTTATAAGTCAGCACCAATTGGCTAAAATACAACTGTGTCAAAAGAACTGAAATAAGGGGGCAGTCTGCAGAGGCTTAGATACAGGGTAATCACAGAGGAAAAAAAGTGTATTAATATAACAGTGTTAGTTATGCAAAACTGGTGAATGGGTAATAAAGGGATTATCTATCTTTTTAAACAATAAAAAATATGGATTAGACTGCCCTTTTAAATACAATTTTGAAAGAGCTATAGCATTTATTAGAAGTATTTTTGCTAATATATGTATATTACAAAAAATCTATTCAAAAGTAAAATGCATCCATGTGAATTCCAATTTGGCTGGAATGTCCCTTTAATCACTTTAATAGTATGTTGTACTTGAAAGATTTATTTCAATGGATACCTCAACAACACAATACAATGAAACAATATATATCACAGAAGAGAAAATACAAAATAGCAAAAGGCATTTGTTTACCAAGAACATGAAGCAGCACCTAAAAAAAAAGTAATGCCACTCATCTGTGCACATACATGTGTGGCAAATATATTTTGGCAATAAATGTAAACATGGTCACAATGCAGTGGCACTCAGTGAAGAACTATTTATTCAGAACCATACAAGGTAACAAAGTAACAAACATTGTTTCAGACTTACATGTCCTTAGTCATGACTAATTCACAAAGAACAAACCAATGAAATCCCACATTTTCACCCCTCCTTGTAGTGAATGGCTTAATTAATAAACTTTGATATTTGAGCTTTTCATTATTAGGAAGGGTTAATATGTGGGATTTAATTAATAAGTGGGATGATTATGAGTGGGAGGTCTTTATACTTTTAAAGGTGCAGTGAAAAAAGTAGAATTGAATAAGTGACAAATACACAATAAAATCCAATGCAATTCATTTAAAATGAACAGTAGAATAATTTCTGTAAAATTTCAAAGTTAATCAAATTTTCCCTCCCCTGTGTCATGTGACAGCCATCAACCAATCACAAAATGCATATACATATATACTGTGCACTTTTGCAAATGCTCAGTAGGAGCAGGAGCCTCAGAAAGTGTGCATATAAAGAGCTTGATTTATTAAGCCTTCTCCTCACCTACGACTGCAGGTTCTAACAAGAGACCGCTGCTTCCAACGCTCCACTCCACTTCTTAGGTGGATAATTTCAATCTCAGACAGAAAGTGCCAGGCAATCTGCCCTGCAATGTGATCTATCACAACACTGGAATTAGAAATAAGCCCTCAACTTGCAATGCACATGCGCAAAACACCGCTCACGAGCCTGACTCGGTGCACACAACACTAAGCCCAGAACCATATCCACAAAGCTATGGAAATAGCGACGTCACGAGTAGAAGGGGTAAGGCGGGCATTTCAAAATGGCCAGTGCTTTAAAACAATATAGTTTTTGCCTGCATGTAGAAAAATCCCCTCCTGGGGATACTGTTAGTCTGTATAATAAATGAGCAAGGATTACAATTATGTAAATATATTTGTAGTGTTGACTGTCCCTTTAACAGGACAAAATCATTGAAGGGGAAGAAAATGAAAACTAGCTTAAAGGACCAGTAAACACAGTATATTTGCATAATCAACAAATGCAAGATAACAAGTCAATACAATAGCATTTACTCTGAATTTCAAATGATTTGTAGATTTTTTTCTAACAAATTTCAAAGTTATGTATATTTCCACTCCCCCTGTACCATGTGATAGCAATCAGCCAATCACAAATGCATATACGTATAGTCTGTGAATTCTTGCACATGCTCAGAAGGAACTGGTGATTCAAAAAGTGTAAATATAAAAGAATGTGCACATTTTGTTTAATGGAAGTAAATTGGAAAGTTGTTTAAAATTACATGCTGTATCTGAATAATGAAAATTTATTTTGACATGAGTGTCCCTTTAAGCAGGCAGTCAGGAACTGGCTGGAGAGCTACCTTGTTTTGACGCAAATAAGAGAAGGTTAAAAAGGACAGTTTGCCCTAAATGTTTCTACCCTTTAATTTGTTCACAATTGTCCATTTTACCTGCAGGAATGTATTAAATTGTTTACAGATAGCTCCTTAACCTTTATAACAGCATTTGAAATAGCTTATACTGTCTGTTTTATCACTACCTATACTAAAAAAGTGTCTATACTGAAGTATTAGCTATAAATATTTGTGTAAACATAGCCAGCAGAAGAAATTACATCCCAAATGGGGGGTAGCCGATATAAGTAATAAAAAATAATTTCCAATTGTTCTCTCTAAGTTTTGGGATTTTGTACACAAACAGAGATAAGATAAGGAAGTATTTGTGTCTACAGAAAATGATTCCCCCACTGGCTCAACTAATTTTGATGGGATGTTGTGTCAAGGGACAAAGACATCTATTTCATATACAAAAATAAAACAAAATAAGCAACTTCTCATACATTGTATACTCTGCCAGTATAACAAGTCAGTGGAAACACATTAAGGGAAAACAATTTTACAGTACACTGCCCCTTTAATGACCTTCAATAAGCATGCAAACAATATACAATATCCCACAGACACCACATAGCACACTTAAAGGACCATCAAATACAATAGAATACCATAGTCAAATGCGTTATAAAATTACAATGCAATAACACTTACTTTGAATGTCTAATAAGCTTTACATTTTGTTTTCTTACACATTTCAAAGTTTCATTCTCCTGTCCCCTGTAACACATGACAGCCATCAGCCAATCACAAACCCTTATATATGTATTTGAATAATTAACTCTTGCACATGATTTTTAGGATTTGGTGCCTCCGAAAATGTGTATATGAGTGTTTACACTCCTCCAAGAATGAGCACCTGTCCAGTTACAATTGTTTATTTGTACTAGCTATTTTACAGTCAATAGTGTCTGTCGGATTCCAAATTCCAACAACTAAACAACTTCTCCAAGTATATGAGCTGTGATACAACTGTAAAGTATTGTAAATAAAAAAACACTGCTTCTTAAAATGTTCAAGGAATATGCAAAATTCCAAGGATATCTAGATATGATCTTCAACAAAGGATATCAATACAGCAAATAAATCTTGATAAAATATGTAAATTGTAAAGTGGGCTTTTTTTTAGCCTGTACTATCTAAATCATGATGGTTTCAAAAGGACAGAATAAAAAAAAAAGCAAATAGAAGCAGTCTCCAATTCCCCTTCAGGATTTATGGTTTTCTCCAGCTCTTAATTAACAATTGAAAGAGAGCGAGAAGAGAGTGGAACGAAAAAAGAGAGGGGAACGAAAAGGAGGAAAGAGAGAAGATAGAATAAAAAGGTATACATCCGCATGTGTGCGGAAGAGGAGTTTCTTCCCTGAAGCATCACCTAATAAATCATTATATTTGTACAACTCTGTAGAGTACAAACCCATATTGCTTTCAGATGAAATAGAATGCAGAAGTATACAGGCAGCTCATTAAAGACAAAACCTAAATAACCAATATAAAATGTGGCCAACAAAAGTATGAATGTGTGGGACTATATTCCAAAAGCATAGAGGGAAGCAGGTAGAGACAATGAGCATAATGCTAGTAAATAGTAACATGTACAGTACCTGTTGAGCCAGGAGAATAGACAGCGTGAAGCTGACACAATGTCTATGATGCACACCAGCTGTTTCAGAGAAGGCAAAAGGGTGGTGGTGGTGGAGTGCTTAGAAGCTTTCTTGTGGCTCTGGATGTGAGATCTCAAATTTTGAGAGACACCCCAAAGCTTCTCAGTGAGGGTGCGCAGATTTTCACTGTTCAGTTCATAGTGCTATGGAGATAAGGAAAATAAGTTGAGGTTAAATTAGTAGGATGTGAAAAATAGAATTGTGAGCAAAAAAGAAAAAAAAAAAAAGGACATGCTGAGGTGTCACAACCCTTAAAGGGACAGTCTACACCAGAATTTTTATTGTTTTAAAAGATAGATAATCCCTTTAATACCCATTCCCCAGTTTTGCATAACCAACACAGTTATAATAATATACTTTTTACCTCTGTGATTATCTTGTATCTAAACCTTTGCAAACTGCCCCTTTATTTCAGTGCTTTTGACAGACTTGCATTCTAGCCAATCAGTGCCTGCTCCCAGATAACTTCACGTGCACAAGCACAGTGTTATCTATATGAAATACGTGAACTAACACCCTCTAGTGGTGAAAAACTGTTAAAATGCATTCTGAAAAGAGGTGGCCTTCAAGGTCTAAGAAATTAGCATATGAACCTCCTAGGTTAAGCTTTCAACTAAGAATACCAAGAGAACAAAGCAAAATTGGTGATAAAAGTAAATTGGAAAATTGTTTAAAATTACATGCTCTATCTGAATCATGAAAGTTTATTTTGGCCTAGACTGTCCCTTTAAAAGGGACATTGTACAATAGAGTTTCCTTTGCATAAATGTTTTGTAGATGATCCATTTATATAGCCCACCTGGGAGTGTTTTTGTAACAATGTATAGTTTTGCTTATTTTTTAATTGTGCTTATTTTCAGACTCCTAACCAAGCCCTAAAGTTTCAGATGTATACACGTGTTTACAGACTCCTGCTGGCTCTTGTTTATGTAATCTGTCTTTTCATATACAGGGAAGGGGGAGGGGTGGAGTGTCTGCCCTTCCTGTTTTCCCAGCCCCATTCAATGGGTACCCCAGCCTAACCTCATCAACAGAGCTAAACTGGGAGCTTCTAAGTAAAAATCTGTGCATATTCAGTTATATGAAAATTGGTGTCTACTGTCCCTTTAACTGTGAAGGAGAAGTATTACGTATAAACTCAACCTTATAAAAATGTTGGTGACAGATATTTAGATGTTAGGAAAACAGGCAATGGTGGGAGTATAGCTTGAAGCAAAGAATTTATGAGAAAGAGTAAAACGGAATAAGGAAGAGAACAGGAGAAATAAAGGTAGAACAGTGGCAAGATCAGGTGTGTGATTAGGTTGTGTGACAGTAGAGAACGCAGCTTGAAGAAATGAAAGGAAAAAGAAAAACACATGGGGTGAGATTACATATGCGGCACAGGCTTCAGCATAACTGCTGAAACCCACGTCGCCCGTAAGTTCCCCTCGCACATCGGGGAATCCAATAAACCCCGCCAGCAGTTCATAAGCTGCCGTAAGTCAGATAAACTAGCGATGTCCAGAAATGTGCATAAATACAAATTTCTGGAGTCGCCAGTGACTTACGGCCCTTTAGAAACTGCTGGCGCCTAAGAAAATAAAAAAATGTCAAAACTCCTGTATTAACCCCACAATGCAATAAATCTATTAACCCCTAAATTGCCAACCCCTCACAATGCAATTAACCTAATAAATCTATTAACTCTTAAACCGCCAACCCCCAAAGCAAATAACTAATTAAATTGCTAAGTCCCCTAACACCCCCTAAATTAACCCCAATTACCTAAAATTAAAAAATATTAAATTACAATTAAAATAAAAAAAAACTAACATTACTTTAAAAATTAAAAAAAACTAAGTTTAAATTAATCTAAAATTACAAAAAATAAAAAAGTCTCACATTACAGAAAATAAACCAAATTATCAAAAATAAAAAATAAATAACCTAATCCCTATGAAAATAAAAAAACCTCAAAATAAAAAAACGCCCCCTTATCTAATCTAAGATTTGTAGGGCATTGCCCTAAGTTAAACAGCCCTTTTACCTCTAAAAAATACTAAGCCCCCCCTTAACAGTAAAACCCCCCACCCACCAAACCCCCCAAAATAAAATAAACCTAACAGTATAAAAACCTAAACTACCCATTGCTACTAAATGGGCATTGCCCTTAAAAGGGCATTCAGCTCTTTTACAAGTGCCCATTAAATCCCGAATCTAAAAAAAATTTTTTAAAAAATTAAAAAAAAGGGAATGGCAGATTAGGGGTTAATAGTTTTATTAGTTATTGCGATGGGTGTTGGCGATTGACAGGTAGATAGATATTGCGCATGCGTTAGGTGTTAGTTATTTTCAGGGGGTTACGCTGCTTACATTTTCAGCGCAAGGCTTGCTGCGGCTGCCTATGTGTGGCGAGATGAAAATTGAGTAAAATTTCTCAATTTTCACCGGGTAAGTCCTTGCGCTGAATATATGAAACCGATTAGCGATGTGGTTCTATGTTAGCTTATGGGAGTAAAATTAGCGGGCGACGGGTGAAATATACGCACCGCATTTATATGCGGCACCGTATATGTGATTGTGATAGCAAAACCGGACTAAAAAACGGCCTTTGCGGGGCGATGCCACATATGTAATCTCGCCCACGATTGGGAGGAGGAAGAGAAGTCACAAAAGACTGAGTACCAAACAGAACAAAGAGAGGATTCTGCATTCACTATTTTTTTAGCTAAACAAATGCAGAATATAGCCCTGCTCTGCGGCTCTTTTCAGCACCAGATTTATTGGGGAAAAAATATGAAGGCAATAGGGCACCACAGACCAGCTTGAGAAGCAGAAGGGCAAATACACAATCAAGAAAAGCATAAATACAGAAAATGGTCACAAAAATGACAAAAAGGGGGAGTGCAAACAGGCAGATAGTTAGAACTGAGTCAGAGGTGGCTAGACAAAAAAAAAAAAAAAAAAAAGCTAAACATCAATGATGCAAGAGGGATCACTGGGTAACCTAATCTTCTACTACCTATTGCTACCGGTATTTATTTTGAATAACCTTTTTGCAACCTTTCCTTGTTCTGTATAGGAAACTGGACATATAAAAAGTCACTACCTTCCTCAAGGGAGCAACTGGCCCACCTGAGGTTTAGAGGTGGCACATTGCACCCCCTGCCCTCCTCCCCCCCCCCCTCCCCCCTCTATAACCACCACTGAACATATTGTATGTAGGAAAGAACAGAAGAACAAAGAGCATGAATGAGAAGCAGAAGGGAAATACAAATAGAAAGTTTATATACAAAGGAGACAAGGAGAAGAGAAAAAAACCCATAAAAGTAACCAGGAGTAAAAATGACTATACAGAAGAAGACAACTGAGAGAAAGTAAGGCAGACTGACTTCCAAGGGCATGAGCGAGACACAAATGGGAGCGAGAAAAAAAAACAATCAATGAAAGGACCACTCAATGCAGTACAATTGTATAATTAAGTGCATAATAAAAAGACAATGATTTAACACCTACTCTGAATTTCAAATAAGAAGTAGATTTTTTTTCCAACAAATTTATTTTTTCTCCCATTTTCCGGCCCCCTGTATCATGTTGCAGACATCAGCCAATCACAGACTAGTATAAATATACCCTGTGAGCTTGTGCACATGCTCAGTAGGATCTAGTTCCCCAGAAAGTGTGTATATATAAAAAGACTGTGCAAAATTTGATAATGGAAGTAAATTGGAAAGTGTCTTAAAACTGCTGCTCTTTCTGTATCATAAAAGTTTATTTTGACTTGAGAGTCCCTTTAAGAAAACAATTTGCCAATGTAACTCCCAGCCTCTTCATCTACATGTTCTATACACAGAGTATTTTTTTCAATATTATATTAGTAGAACTAAATTAAAAAACATAGTTCATGCACCTTTACATACAGACATAGATTTACATTTATAAATTCCAATAGTATGAATGGTATAAAACAACTGCCTCTGTATTTGTAATCTCAAATTGACAAATAAAGCAATATGCTTTAAAGGGACAACAAAAAAACATTTTTCTCTCTCATGATTTAGAAAGAGTATGCAATTTTAAACAACTTTCTAATTTACTTCAATTATCTATTTTGCTTCATTCTCTTGATATCCTTTGCTGAAAAGCATATCTAGATAGGCTCAGAAGCTGCTGATTGGTAGCTGCACATAGATGCCTTGTGTGATTGGCTCTCCCATGTGCATTACTATTTATAAAGATATCTAAAACATGAACCAAATTAGATAATAGAAGTAAATTGGAATGATGTTTAAAATTGTATTCTCTACTTAAATCATGAAATAATTTTTTGGGGTTTAGTGTACCTTTAATGTGAAGTAACAAACTTTGTGAAAGAAAATTATAACTAAACAATGCTGTCCCATTGTCAACTATTCTAGATAAGCAGCCAGAATTCAAATTCTCATCCCAGAGAACACGAACTGTCTTCTGATCAAGTAAAACCAAGATCCCTCCTAACTACTCATTGCTTATTATTTTCCACCAATGACACCTAGATCCCTTTCCTTCTGCATCAGTGCTACCCTCGGCACATATAATTACTTAAAGGGATGGTGTCCTGTGATCCCCCCCTCTCCCCTTTAAAAAGTGTCCCCAGTGATCCATTTAACTGCTGTGGTGCATTAAATTATTTACACATAGCTCCTTTATCTTTATTTTATGAATATTTCAATGCTTAAAGGGACATGATACACAATTTTTTATTTCATTATTTATATAGAGAAATTGATTTTTTTAACAGCTTTCCAATATACTTCTGTTATGCAATTTGTTTTTTTTCTTCTTGGTATCCATGGTTGAAATTGATACCTAGGTAGGCTCAGAAGCAGCTGATTGAGGGCTGCACATATATGCCTCATGTAATTGGCTTACAGGTGTGTTAAGCTAGCTCCCATTAGTGCATAGCTACTCCTTCAATAAAGGATACCAAGAGAAATAATCAAAATTGATAACCGAAGTTAAAATTGAAGGTTGCTTTAAAATGTATTCTCTATCTGAATCATGAAAGATTTATCAATTGGTTATAGAGAACCTAGGTAAACAAAAAGGTTTGCAGACATTATACTCCCAATGGATGGTGGGACAGAGAGATGCTAAAATATTAATTTTCCTTTGTGTTCTCTAAGCATTGGTCTGACTGTGTATAGAGAGATAAGATAACGAAAGATAAATAAGCTAATAAGGTATGCTCTCTCTGTAAACTCAGCCAATTTGATTAGGTTGCCATTTTAATTAGCAGATATAACTATTTTATAAACAAAAATATACACAAAAGAACTATTTCCCCTGGTTTTAAACAATGCAGCTGATATAACAAGTCATTGGAAAACAAATTTACAGTACACTGTCCCTTTAAGGGTCACTAACTACAAATACATCATAACTACTGTGTGTAATTCTGACCTGTCACTACTTTTCCAGTGCCACACAGGACCATCTATAATGTCTTCTATTCTAGTACCACCAAGCAATCACAAGTCTGCTCTAGCATTACTACATACATCAGCACCCTGCACCAGTTATAACCTCCCTACAACAGTAAGTCTAACTATAAATCTTTCTGCTAGTAAATAAAGATCATCATGAATTATGCTAAATCCAGAATTTCCCTCTATTAATACAAAAACAACTCCATTTTCTTATGCAATTTAAAGGTCTCTCTCTTCTTATTCAGTACCACAAAGTATATTCTGTCTACTATTATTCAGTAATTGCTTACCAGTACACAAAGATGTTCTACAGCCTCCAGAATGATTTCCTGATGCCCAATACATCGCACCCCAAGTTGCTCAAGGCTCTGTGGGGACAAACCCAGAAGTTCTTGTCCATTTATATCCCATTCCTGGAAGGGATAATGATGGAGGGAGTCATCCAGACCTGATAAAGAGAGAGGTGAGATCCTCTAAGGATACATGCACTTTTATATACCAATGTAAAACATTTAAACCTTTACAACAAAATATACCTCTATAGCAGGCAATGTGTTTTTTGCAGAATTGTGCCTTTCACTATTTTCCCCATGTTCTATTATATCTTGAGCTCTTTTACTCACTATCTATGCCACCCTTTTCCTCAAGACCCAGCCCTCCTCCCCCTCAGTCATTGTGTACCCTTAGCCAGCTACCCCACCCCAGCTGTCATTCACATGAATATTATTGCCTGATCACCCCAGCATGCTCTCTAGCCACATCACTTCCTGTTGTGCCCCTTGATCAAGCCCTTACCATTCAAATAACCCCTCACAATCTCTGGACTCCAACTAGTTACAGGCTCCATCTAGCCACTTCCGTCTAATCACCTGAGTGACATCACGCAGGTAAGTTAGCAAACTATTTGTTATTGGCTGCCTGGGCTGTCAGTTCTAAGAAAAGGGTGGGTCAAAATAATTGCAAACATTCCAAAGTTCCTTGATGTAGTTTTACATTCCGTGCTGCATAGTAAAGAGTACTGACTGTATAGGAAGGGAACAACTTAAAGGGACAGTATACACCAAATAAAATATGGGTTAATTTAATAAAGCTTTTGATGTAGACAAAGTTTGCAATTCACATGCATTAGTTATTTTGCTTCTAAGTAAAAATGAGAAAGAAATGTGCAGTGCTTTCACTGGATATGCATAACTAATGTGCTTATGGCCAGACCTCCTGCTGGAGCTATTTGGGTAAAGATATCAGAAATGATAAAGATGTACACAGAAAGCAGATAAAACTCACACAGCTTATTTTCCCTTATGTCCTCGGTTATAACTGCAGGAATTCCAACCCTCCCTCCCAGTTACCACAACTTTAATTGGGGTTTGCAGACACCGGAGAGGAAACTCTCACACACTGCTCATGGTAACCGGGAGGGGGGAAGGGGAGTGGAATTCCTGCAGAGTTAAAACTAGATAGAAGGGCAAATAAGCTAAGTGAGTTTTGCTACTTGGTATCAATTTCTGCAGCTTCTGATGTTTGCACATAGCACTGCACAAAATAATGAAATAAAAAAAATAATTTAAAAAATGCACTACTCCTTTGAATAATGTGCTAACAGCAATTTAGACTCGTAATCTCTGCCTAATTTATTAACTATTTGATCTCTGAATCTCTGCTACACAAAATAATGGCACTATAAGTGGTTAACATTAAAGGGACATTAAACCCAAAAAATTTCTTTCATTATTCAGACAGAGAATACAATTTTAAACAACATTCCAATTTACTTCTATTATCTAATTTGCTTCATTCTTTAGATATACTTAAAGAAATAGCAATACACATGGGTGAGCCAATCACATGAGGCATCTATGTGCAGCCACCAATCAGAAGCTACTGAGCCTATCTAGATATGCTTTTCAGGAAAGAATATCAAGAGAATGAAGCAAATTAGATAATAGAAGTAAATTAGAAAGTTTACTTAAAATTGTATTCTCTATCTGCATCATGAAAGAAAAAATTTGGGTTTAATGTCCCTTTAACCCCTTAATGACCGAGGACGTACGCCATACGTCCTCAGAAAAAAGGCAGTTAACGCCTGAGGACGTGTGGCGTACGTCCTCGGTTTGGAAAGCAGCTGGAAGCGATCCTCATCGCTTCCAGCTGCTTTCCGGTTATTGCAGGATGCCTCAATATCGAGGCATCCTGCAATAACAATTTGTACCCCTCCGGTGCAGAGAGAGCCACTCTGTGGCCCTCTCTACACCGGACATCGATGGCCGCAATCGTTGGTGGGTGGGAGCTGCAGTGGGAGGCGGGTGGGCGGCCATCGATGGCTTCAGATACACAGAGGGGGGCGGGATCGGGGGCGGGAGAGTCAGGGGCGCGCACAGACACGCGCGCGTGCACGGGGGATCGGCGGGCGGGCGCGTGCACGGGAGGGAGCGGGTGGGAACCGCTTACACTACAGAAATAATCATGTAGTAAGTGGGAGGAAGAGGGGGAATAAATGCCCCCAAAAAGTAATCTAAAGGATCTGGGAGGGGGTGGGGGTAGGGGTTGGTCGTGGGGAAGCTACACTACAGAAAAATGTAAAAAATAAAAATAAAAAAGAGAAAAAAATATTGTTAACTGGGTACTGGCAGACAGCTGCCAGTACCCAAGATGGCCCCCAATAAGGCAGGGGGGGTTAGAGAGCTGTTTTTGGGGGGGATCAGGGAGGTTGGGGGCTAAGGGGGGATCCTACAAAGTAGCATATGTAAATATGCTAAAGATGTATTTTTTTTTTTTTTTAAAAACTTTTATTTTAGTACTGGCAGACTTTCTGCCAGTACTTAAGATGGCGGGGACAATTGTGGGGTGGGGGAGGGAAGGGAGCTGTTTGGGAGATATCAGGGGGTCTGATGTGTCAGGTGGGAGGCTGATCTCTACACTAAAGCTAAAATTAACCCCTAGCCCCAAGCTCCCTACAAACTACCTAATTAACCCCTTGACTGCTAGCCATAATACATGTGTGATGCGCAGCAGCACTTTGGGGCCTTCTAATCAGTGATGTGCAGTCACTAGAGGCAGGTGAGGCAGTGCTTCACCTCTCATATGGGCAAAAATATATATATTTTTTATGGGCTTTAAAAAAATAAAATAAAAAAATTGCAATTTTTCCCCCCAGTATTTTTTCTTCTTCACAGATACATGTTGTGCAATGGAGAGGCACAAGCAGGTCTGCCCACCATTACACAACATGCTGCGCCATCTACTGGATGACAGTGATCATTGGATGGCCCATTAACTGCTTATTTGAGGCAGTCCCATTTGGGCTGACCCAATCCAGTGAGAGGCATTAGTAAGTGGAACTTAGGGTTGGGGCTGGATGTTAAATCATATAAAACAAAACAAAAACGGAAAAAAACTACTTTCATTTATTTTGTTGCTGTGCTGTGAAGCTGCCAGCTTTTGCTAAAGTGAAAAAGAGAGTTCTGTACTTCCCCTCTAAGTGCAGTGGAATGTGTCACTGTCACTTCCTTAATACAGACAGAGGCAGAGCAGGAAGAGATTCAGTCAATAAGCAGTGTTTAAGACACATCTTTGAAGTAAGTTCTACAACCTTAGATTTCACTGAAAGGGATTCTGTTAGTGAAAATTATAATTTAATGAACGTGGTTTAGTGTTTTTTTACTCTTTTACAGCAGGGTCGTTTTTGTATTTTGTTTCCTCAACCTTTACACACACTAACTTAACAGCTTGCCTTCACTTTCTGAACTCTCTGTAGCTCTGCTGTTTTATTACTTAAAAATGCAGTGGTCTCTCTCCCTCCCCCCTTGTGTGTGTGTGTCTCTCTATCTATCTATCTATCTATCTATCCATCTCTCTCCTTATGTGTTGTTCTCCCCATGGTCTCTCTGTCTCTCTTCCTCCCCCTCTGACTCTCTCATCCCTTATGTGTCTCTCTAACCCTCTGTGTTTGATTGTGTCTCTCTCTCTCTTTCTCTAACCCTCTGTGTGTGATTGTGTTTCTCTCTCTCTCTTTCTCTCTCTCTAACCCTCTGTATGTGTGTGTCTCTCTCTCTCTTTCTCTCTCTCTCTCTAACCCTCTGTGTGTGTCTCTCTCTCTCTCTTTCTCTCTCTCTAACCCTCTGTGTGTGTCTCTCTCTCTCTCTCTTTCTCTCTCTCTCTCTCTCTCTCTCTCTAACCCTCTGTGTGTGTCTCTCTCTCTTTCTCTCTCTCTAACCCTCTGCATGTCTCTCTCTCTCTCTCTCTAACCCTCTGTGTGTGTCTTTCTCTTTCTCTCTCTTTCTCTCTCTAACCCTCTGTGTATGTGTTTCTGTCTACCTTTTATTTATTTAATTAATTAATTGGTAGTGCCATCTGATGGTGTGGCTTTTTTTAAAGGGGTGGGGTCAAGCGCCCCACCATCTTTAAATTTCACCAGCCGCCACTGGATCAAGACATTTTTATATTTACTGAATAATGAAAGAATCTATAAGCATAATTTGCAGCATTAAAGTAAAAAACATAATTTATGTAAGAACTTACCTGATAAATTCATTTCTTTCATATTAGCAAGAGTCCATGAGCTAGTGACGTATGGGATATACATTCCTACCAGGAGGGGCAAAGTTTCCCAAACCTTAAAATGCCTATAAATACACTCCTCACCACACCCACAATTCAGTTTAACGAATAGCCAAGAAGTGGGGTGATAAGAAAAAAGTGCGAAAGCATATATAATAAGGAATTGGAATAATTGTGCTTTATACAAAAAAATCATAACCACCACAAAAAAGGGCGGGCCTCATGGACTCTTGCTAATATGAAAGAAATGAATTTATCAGGTAAGTTCTTACATAAATTATGTTTTCTTTCATGTAATTAGCAAGAGTCCATGAGCTAGTGACGTATGGGATAATGACTACCCAAGATGTAGTCACTAGAGAGGGAGGGATAAAATAAAGACAGCCAATTCCTGCTGAAAATAATCCACACCCAAAATAAAGTTTAATGAAAAACATAAACAGAAGATTCAAACTGAAACCACTGCCTGAAGTACTTTTCTACCAAAAACTGCTTCAGAAGAAGAAAACACATCAAAATGGTTGAATTTAGTAAAAGTATGCAAAGAGGACCAAGTTGCTGCTTTGCAAATCTGATCAACCGAAGCTTCATTCCTAAACGCCCAAGAAGTAGAAACTGACCTAGTAGAATGAGCTGTAATCCTTCGAGGCGGAATTTTACCCGACTCGGCATAGGCATGATGAAATAAAGATTTCAACCAAGATGCCAAAGAAATGGCAGAAGCTTTCTGGCCTTTTCTAGAACCGGAAAAGATGACAAATAATACAAAGCTCTAACAGCATCCAAAAATGCAATGATTTCTCCTTAGAATTCATAGGATTAGGACACAATGAAGGAACCACAATTTCTCTACTAATGTTGTTAGAATTCACAACCTTAGGTAAAAAATTCAAAAGAAGTTTGCAGCACCGCCTTATCCTGATGAAAAATCAGAAAAGGAGACTCACAAGAGAGAGCAGATAATTCAGAGACTCTTCTGGTAGAAGAGATGGCCAAAAGAAACAAAACTTTCCAAGAAAGTAATTTAATGACCAAAGAATACATGGGTTCAAAAGGAGGAGCTTGAAGAACCCCCAGAACCAAATTCAAACTCCAAGGAGGAGAAATTGACTTAAAGACAGGTTTTATACGAACCAAAGCTTGTACAAAACAATGAATATCAGGAAGATTAGCAAACTTTCTGTGAAAAAGAACAGAAAGAGCAGAGATTTGTCCATTCAAGGAACTTGCGGACAAACCGTTATCTAAACCATCCTGAAGAAAATGTAAAATTCTCGGTATTCAAAAAGAATGCCAAGAAAAATGATGAGAAAGACACTAAGAAATATAAGTCTTCCAGACTCTATAATATATCTCTCTAGATACAGATTTACGAGCCTGTCACATAGTATTAATCACAGAGTCAGAGAAACCTCTTTGACCAAGAATCAAGCGTTCAAACTCCATACCTTAAAATTTAAGGATTTGAGATCCTGATGGAAGAAAGGACCTTGCGACAGAAAGTCTGGTCTTAACGTAAGAGTCCACAGCTGGCAAGAGGCCATCTGGACAAGATCCGCATACCAAAACCAGTGAGGCCATGCTGGAGCTACCAGCAGGACAAACGAGCATTCCTGTAGAATCTTGGAGAATACTTTTGGAAGAAGAACTAGAGGCGGAAAAATATAGGCAGGATGATACTTCCAAGGAAATGATAATGCATCCACTGCCTTCGCCCGAGGATCCCGGGATCTGGACAGATACCAGGGAAGTTTGTTGTTTAGATGAGAAGCCATCAGATCTATTTCTGGGAGTTCCCACATTTGAACAATCTGAAGAAATACCTCTGGGTGAAGAGACCATTCGCCCGGATGCAACATTTGGCGACTGAGATAATCCGCTTCCCAATTGTCTATACCTGGGATATGAACCGCAGAGATTAGACAGGAGCTGGATTCCGCCCAAACCAAAATTCGAGATACTTCTTTCATAGCCAGAGGACTGTGAGTCCCTCCTTGATGATTGATGTATGCCACAGTTGTGACATTGTCTATCTGAAAACAAATGAACAACTCTCTCTTCAGAAGAGGCCAAGACTGAAGAGCTCTGAAAATTGCACGGAGTTCCAAATATTGATCGGTAATCTCACCTCCTGAGATTCCCAAACCCCTTGTGCCGTCAGAGACCCCCACACAGCTCCCCAACCTGTAAGACTTGCATCTGTTGAGATTATAGTCTAGGTCGGAAGAACAAAGAAGCCCCCTGAACTAAACGATGGTGATCTGTCCACCACGTCAGAGAGTGTCGTATAATCGGTTTAAAGATATTAATTGAGATATCTTTGTGTAATCCCTGCACCATTGGTTCAGCATACAGAGCTGAAGAGGTCGCATGTGAAAACGAGCAAAGGAGATCGCATCCGATGCGGCAGTCCTAAGACCTAAAATTTCCATGCATAAGGCTACCAAAGGGAATGATTGTGACTGAAGGTTTTGACAAGCTGATATCAATGTTAAACTTCTCTTGTCTGACAAGGACAGAGTCATAGACACTGAATCTATCTGGAAACCTAAAAAGGTTACCCTTGTCTGAGGAATCAATGAACTTTTTGGTAAATTGATCCTCCAACCATGATCTTGAAGAAACAACACAAGTCGATTCGTATGAGATTCTGCGAAAATGTGAAGACTGAGCAAGTACCAAGATATCGTCCAAATAAGGAAATACCAAAACCCTGTTTTCTGATTACAGACAGAAGGGCACTGAGAATCTTTGAAAAAATTCTTGGAGCTGATGCTAGGCCAAACGGTAGAGCCACAAAACTGGTAATGCTTGTCTAAAAAGAGAATCTCAGAAACTAAAAGTGATCTGGATGAATCGGAATATGCAGATATGC
The DNA here is from genome assembly GCF_027579735.1 of Bombina bombina. Taxonomy (NCBI): domain Eukaryota; kingdom Metazoa; phylum Chordata; class Amphibia; order Anura; family Bombinatoridae; genus Bombina; species Bombina bombina. Next base: position 527,799,010 of record NC_069501.1, on the reverse strand, counting down.
ATCCTGTAAATCTATTGTAGACATATAATGCCCTTGCTAAACAAAAGGCAGGATAGTCCTACAGTTACCATCTTGAATGTTGGTATCCTTACATAACGATTCAATATTGATAGATCCGGAACTGGTCTGAAGGAATTGACCTTCTTTGGTACAATGAAGAGATAGAATAAAACCCCAGCCCCTGTTCCAGAACTGGAACTGGCATTATTACTCCAGCCAACTCTAGATCTGAAACACATTTCAGAAATGCTGAGCCTTTGCTGTGTTTACTGGGACACGGGAAAGAAAAAAATCTCTTTGCAGGAGGCCTTAACTTGAAGCCAATTCTGTACCTTTCTGAAACAATGTTCTGAAACCAGAGATTGTGAACGGAATTGATCCAAATTTCTTTGAAGAAAACGTAATCTGCCCCATACCAGCTGAGCTGGAATGAGGGCCGCACCTTCATGGGTACTTAGGAGCTGGCTTTAGGTTTCTATAAGGCTTGGATATATTCCAAACTGGAAATGGTTTCCAAACTGATACCGCTTCTGAGGATGAAGGATCAGGCTTTTGTTCCTTGTTGTGAGGAAAGGAACGAAAACGATTATTAGACCTAAATTTACCTTAGATTTTTTATCCTTTGGTAAAAAAGTTCCCTTCCCTCCAGTAACAGTTGAGATAATAGAATCCAAATGAGAACCGAATAATTTATTACCCTGGAAAGAAAGGGAAAGCAAAGTTGACTTAGAAGACATATCAGCATTCCAAGTTTTAAGCCATAAAGCTTTTCTAGCTAAAATAGCTAGAGACATATACCTGATATCAACTCTAATGATATCAAAAGATGGTATCACAAATAAAATTATTAGCATGTTATAGAATAATAATAATGCTATAAAATTATGATCTGTTACTTGTTGCGCTAAAGCTTCTAACCAAAAAGTTGAAGCTGCAGCAACATCCGCTAAAAATATAGCAGGTCTAAGAAGATTACCTGAACATAAGTAAGCTTTTCTTAGAAAGGATTCAATTTTCCTATCTAAAGGATCCTTAAAGGAAGTACTATCTGCCGTAGGAATAGTAGTACGTTTAGCAGGAGTAGAGACAGCCCCATTAACCTTAGGGATTTTGTCCCAAAAAACTCTAATCTGTCAGATGGCACAGGATATAATTGCTTAAACGTTTTAGAAGGAGTAAATGAATTACCCAAATTATTCCATTCCCTGGAAATTACTTCAGAAATAGCATCAGGGAGAGAAAACACTTCTGGAATAACTACAGGAGATTTAAAAACCTTATTTAAACGTTTAGATTTAGTATCAAGAGGACCAGAATCCTCTATTTCTAATGCAATTAATACTTCTTTAAGTAAAGAACGAATAAATTCCATCTTGAACAAATACAAAGATTTATCAGCATCAACCTCTGAGACAGAAACCTCTGAACCAGAAGAACCATTATCAGTATCAGAATGATGATGTTCATTTAAAAATTCATCTGAAAAAAGAGAAGTTTTAAAAGACTTTTATGTATACTAGAAGGAGAAATAACAGACATAGCCTTCTTAATGGATTTAAAAAATAAAATCTCTTATGTTATCAGGAACACTCTGAAAATTAGATGTTGACAGAACAGCAACAGGTAATGTAACAGTACTAAAGGAAATTTTATCTGCATTAATAAGTTTGTCATGACATGCAATACAAACAACAGCTGGAGAAACAGATACCAAAAGTTTATAGCAGATACACTTAGCTTGGTAGATCCAGCACCGGGCAGCGATTTTCCTGAAGTATCTTCTGACTCAGTTGCAACGTGGAACATCTTGCAATATGTAATAGAAAAAACAACATATAAAGCAAAATTGATCAAATTCCTTAAATGACAGTTTCAGGAATGGGAAAAAAATGCCAGTGAACAAGCTTCTAGCAACCAGAAGCAATAAATAATGAGACTTAAATAATGTGGAGACAAAAATGACGCCCATATTTTTTAGCGCCAAATAAGACGCCCACATTATTTGGCGCCTAAATGCTTTTGGCACCAAAAATGACGCCACATCCGGAACGCCGACACTTTTGACGCAAAAAAAGGTCAAAAAATGACGCAACTTCCGGCGACACGTATGACGCCGGAAACAGAAAAAATTTTTGCGCCAAAAAAGTCTGCGCCAAGAATGACGCAATAAAAAGAAGCATTTTCAGCCCCCGCGAGCCTAACAGCCCACAGGGAAAAAGTCAAAAAAATTTTAAGGTAAGAAAAAATGATTGATTCAAATGCATTATCCCAAGTATGAAACTGACTGTCTGAAAATAAGGAATGTTGAACATCCTGAGTCAAGGCAAATAAATGTTTGAATACATATATTTAGAACTTTATAAAAAAGTGCCTAACCATAGCTTAGAGTGTCACAGAAAATAAGCTTACTTACCCCAGGACACTCATCTACATGTTGTAGAAAGCCAAACCAGTACTGAAACGAAAATCAGCAGAGGTAATGGTATATATATATAAGAGTATATCGTCGATCTGAAAAGGGAGGTAAGAGATGAATCTCTACGACCGATAACAGAGAACCTATGAAAAAGACCCCGTAGAAGGAGATCATTGCATTCAAATAGGCAATACTCTCCTCACATCCCTCTGACATTCACTGCACGCTGAGAGGAAAACCGGGCTCCAACCTGCTGCGGAGCGCATATCAACGTAGAATCTAGCACAAACTTACTTCACCACCTCCATAGGAGGCAAAGTTTGTAAAACTGAATTGTGGGTGTGGTGAGGGGTGTATTTATAGGCATTTTAAGGTTTGGGAAACTTTGCCCCTCCTGGTAGGAATGTATATCCCATACGTCACTAGCTCATGGACTCTTGCTAATTACATGAAAGAAAGTATGTTTTAAACATATTTTAATGGGCATGGCTTTCTAGATTTCATAATCAGAGCAAGCATTTTGTTATCTGGCAAGTGTTTCTGTTACAATCCTTTAGACTAAAATCAGATGTTTACTAAGTTGACCAGTTTTCCAAGACACCATTTAAAGGGACATGAAACCCATATGTTTTCTTTCATGATTTAGAAAGAACATGCAATTTAAATAACTTTCCAATTTACATCTAATTGTCTTCATTCTTTTGATATCCTTTGTTGAAAATCATATCTAAATATGCTCAGTAGCTGCTGATTGGTGGCTGCACATAGATACCTCATGTGATTGGCTCACCCATGTGCATTGCTATTTCTTCAACAAAGGATATCTAAAGAATGAAGGCGTATCCAAGCCACTGCCTCACCAGCCTCTGACGTCACTGCACGTCACTGCTTCTAATTACCAAAAAGCAACGCCAAAGTCATATATGTCTGCTATTTCTGAACAAAGGGGATCCCAGAGAAGCATTTACAACTATTTGTGCAATAATTGCACATGCTGTTTGTAAATAATTTCAGTGAGAAACCTAAAATTGTGAAAAATGTAGCGTTTTTTTTTATTTGATTGCATTTGGCGGTGAAATGGTGGCATGAAATATACCAAAATGGGCCTAGATCAATACTTGGGGTTGTCTACTACACTACACTGAAGCTAAAATTAACCCTAGAAGCTCCCTACATGCTCCCTAATTAACCCCTTCACTGCTGGGCATAATACACGTGTGGTGCGCAGTCGCATTTAGCAGCCTTCTAATTAGTAAAAAGCAAAACCAAAGCCATATATGTCTGCTATTTATGAACAAAGGGGATCCCAGAGAAGCATTTACAACCATGTATGCTATAATTGCATAAGTTTTTGTAAATAATTTCAGTGAGAAACCTAAAGTTTGTGAAAAAAATTGTGAAAAAGTGAACATTTTTTTTTATTTGATCGCATTTGGCGGTGAAATGGTGGCATGAAATATACCAAAATGGGCCTAGATCAATACTTTGGGATGTCTTCTAAAAAAAAATATATACATGTCAGGGGATATTCAGGGATTCCTGAAAGATATCAGTGTTCTAATGTAACTAGCGCTAATTTTGAAAAAAAAGTGGTTTGGAAATAGCAAAGTGCTACTTGTATTTATGGCCCTATAACTTGCAAAAAAAGCAAAGAACATGTAAATATTGGGTATTTCTAAACTCAGGACAAAATTTAGAAACTATTTAGCATGGTTTTTGTTTGGTGGTTGTAGATGTATAACAGATTTTGGGGGTCAAAGTTAGAAAAAGTGTGTTTTTTTTCTATTTTTTCCTCATATTTTATAATTTTTTTTATAGTAAATTATAAGATATGAGGAAAATAATGGTATATTTTGAAAGTCCATTTAATGGCGAGAAAAACGATATATAATATGTGTGGGTACATTAAATGAGCAAGGGGAAAATTACAGCTAAACACAAACACCGCAGAAATGTAAAAATAGCCTTGGTCCCAAACGGACAGAAAATGGAAAAGTGCTGTGGTCATTAAGGGGTTAATGATGCTTAATGATGAGAACTTATATGTTGATAAAATAAGTGTTAAATGTGCAGTGTCTGTAAACGTTATGTGCTGCTATAGTGCTTAAAGGGATACTAAACCCAATTTGTTTCTTTCTTGATTCAGATAGAGCATGCAATTTAAAGTGAAGATCAATTTTGACAAATTAGTTGCCGGTTTTTAATAATCCTATTAAAACAAGGGCACTTTAATTCATCAAAATTGACATTTCAAACATTTTCTTCAAAAACTTACCTTTTAATCCTGAGAGCCGCTGCAGCGCTTCCTCCGCCCATCGCAAGCCCTCTTCGCGGGTCCAAAATGACGAATCCGGCTACATCCAATCACGGCGTTCCCTCAGGCCATGATCCCCCGGGGGGGAATGCTGTGATTGGAGGAAGCCGGATTCGTCATTTTTGACGTAAGCAGAGGCTTCCGACGGCCGAGGGAATCGAGGGAGCGACTTTCAGTATTAAAAGGTAAGTTTTTGAAGAAAACGCTTGAAATGTCAACCGGGCACTTATTCGTCAAAATTGACCTTCACCTTAAGCAACTTTCTAATTTACTCCTATTATCATTTTTGTTGTTCTCTTTGTATCTTTATTTGAAAAAGCAGGAATGTAAGCATATGAGCCGGCCCATTTTTGTTCAGAACCCTGGATAGCCTCCAATCAGCAAGTGCTACCCAGTTTCTTAACCAAAATTTTGATAATAGGAGTAAATTAGAACGTTGCTTAAAATTGCATGCTCTATCTGAATAATGAAAGAAAAAAATTGGGTTTAGTATCCCTATAATTACAGCAGGTTTGTACTAAAGCATTTGGCAACAAATGTTACTATTGTAGTCTGGCCAAGCAGTCAAAATAATGTTTGTTATTACTGCAGATTTAGATCAACATATTTACATGCTTTCATGGATGTAATAATGTCATTTCCCTTTTCAATTTTATTAACTAGCAGAGTAGCTGTGTGGAGTTGGCACCCTATGTAATTTAATTGTAAATAAAAAAATATACCAATTGCTAGTGCTACGTTCGTTCTGACTTGTGCCGCAAAAAAGAACGCTGGTTTCAATTTAGGCATATTGCACATTATATTTTAGCCCATGTGACCTAATTCTCTGCCCACTTCTTACCACATCTAATTAAATCCCGGAAAAAAAAAAATATCATTCATCAGAGCTACGTTTGTGCTGATAGTCCATGTGACCTCAATCTCCACCTACTTTCCACCCCATATGATTAAATTTGTATAAAAAAAATATACCATTCATTTGTGTTTGTCCTGAACATTTGATACTGTTTGGTTCTGGAGATATATTACACATTGTATTTCATGTGACCAATCAAGTGCAATCTTTGCCCACTTTCCACCCCATATAATGAAACCATAAAAATAATAAATACTATTGTTTGTGCTGCGTCTATGCAGATTTGTGCTGCAAAAAAATAATGTTTGTGCCAGTTTGGTATAGTAGATATTGCACTTTATATTATAGGCCATGTAACTTCAGTCTCCGCCCACTTTGCAACCCATGTAACTAAATCGCAAAAACAAAATATACCATTAGTTTGTGCTGCATTTGTGCTGCAAAAAAAAAAAAATTGTGATGGTTTGGTTTTGGAAATATTGCACAATATATTCCATGGGACCCCCGTCTCCCCTCATTTTGCATCCCAAGTACTTAAACCATTAATAAAAATATTCTATTTGTTTTTACTCCATTAGGCCTCATAAACCACCTAATGGCCATATTAACTAATTTGCTGCCATGTTAATCCCCCTCTATGACATGTTAAAGGGACACTGAACCCAATTTTTTTCTTTTTGTGATTCAGATAGAGCATGTTATTTTAAGCAACTTTCTAATGTACTCCTATTATCAAATTTTCTTCATTCTCTTGGTATCTTTATTAGAAAAGCAAGAATGTAAGTTTAGATGCCGGCCCATTTTTGGTGAACAACCTGGGTTTTTCTTGCTGATTGGTGGATAAATTCACCCACCAATAAACAAGTGCTGTCCATGGTCCTGAACCAAAAATCTGCTGGCTCCTTCGCTTAGATCCCTTCTTTTTCAAATAAAGATAGCAAGAGAACGAAGAAAAATCAATAATATGAGTAAATTAGAAAGTTGCTTAAAATTGCATGCTCTATCTGAACCACAAAAGAAAAAAATTGGGTTCAGTGTCCCTTTCAGTCCTATATTGCATTGTTAACCCCAAGTATGCCATGTTAACCCCAACTTGCCCAATATTAACCCCACTTGCTCAGAGTTAATTGGTAGTTAACTAACCAAACCAGCACTCCAGCAACTTTTCTCGGATAAGTCAGATCTTTAATAGCTGCATTGCATCTTTTTCTGTTCATATCCATGTCTTTAATATTTTTTTCCAGTGTATATGCAACAGCAGCAAAACTATTTTTGCGGCATTGTAAGAAAAAAAACGCATTGCAACTAATACAACAATAAGGTATGGGTTATCCATGAAAATGACACCTAATGCTTGGGATAATTATTGTCATATGTTTAACATACATTTTCAGCAATTTTTAGTTTTCAAACAAGCTTTATTAATTTTAGCAAGATATACAACCAATGGTCAACAATATACATTGAATAGACAAATAATGTACAGGGGTCCTGCCCATAGGACTAAATCACAAGCATCCCCCCGACATTGTTAACATGAAAAATTTTGTACAGTTTATCCACTGGGTAAGAGTTATGAGTGTACAATTACAACAAGTATATCATTTTCTTGCTCTCAACATTTTGTAAACAGTGTGAGAAACTTGAGCTTGTATCCACAAGACACGGGCTCATGGTGCTAAAATACTATAGACATCTCAAACATAAACTTTGGGAATTGACATCAGATATTTAAGACAAAGTTATACCATTCAGTTTTCAGCACGCTTGATTCATGCTGCTGAATATGACCTCAGGTCTGACGTCTGACTTGGACAGGAAGAAAGTTGGAGAAAGAGCGAGGGAAGAGAGAGAGAAAGAGAGAGAAAAGAAAAAAAAAAAAAAAAAAGGGAAAGGAGAGGGAGGGGTACAGATGGGAGGTGAAGGGGACTGGGGGGGGGAGGAAGGGGTACAGATGTGAGGTGAAGGGAACCCCCTGGGGAAGGGTGACAAAGTGGCACACTAGATCTTGACGAGAGGAAGTTACAGCCTTTTGCCCTCCCAGGCTAGGGTCATAATTTCATGTGTGGCAAGCCTTCCAGTTTTAAGGAAGTGAAACCTTTCGAGTCTAAGGAGATCTCCCACTTTGTGTCTCCACTCCTGTAGAGTCGGAGTCTGCGGGCTCTTCCAGTGTACGGGGATGAGTCCTTTTCGCGCTGCCCAACATTATAAGAAAAAGAATGTGCCTATCGACACCCGCCACCTTAGGCAGGTCGTGAAAGATCAAATATGTTAGCTTAGGGGGAATAATGATTCCTAAAATGTTGCTCATTTCTCCCAGCACCTCCCCCCAGAACGATAGTATTCGGGGACATTTTCAGCAATTTTATATATAATTAAAGAGACATTAAAGGGACAGTCTATACCTATACAAACATTCGCCCATACCTTAGATCCGGTGCCGATTTTCATAACTCACCCCTTCAACCCTAATGAGTCAGCGACACAACTGAAGTTATTTGAAATCAAAAGTTAGATTTTGGTCCAATCAAAAGTGGATAACCAGTTAAAATTATGTCTCACCCTTTCGTTGTTTTGCGCATGCGCACCAGTGGTAGAAACAGAAATCCGGAACCAAAACATCTCAAATAGAGAGCTTAGACATATGCTCTGCAAAATTTAACTGTTATTGTTTGCCAATTATGCGTTCTTAATAATGCTTTAATTGATTCATTAAAATTGGATCTAAAATGTAGTTGTTTAGGAGATATAGGCTGTAAAGGAAAAGGCTAATTATGGAGATTATGAAAAAATAAAATAAAAAATGAGACACATATGTATCATATACTATATCATAATGTGTGTGGTCAAAACTCAAAAATATATATAGTAATTTAAAATTTGTATATTAACGATATCGACATTGGATATATATCAGATGATGAAACGGAGGATCACAAAATAAATATGCATTTATTTGCATTCCCTCTCACTTTCATCCCCTCTTTTCTATCTATCTATCTATCTATCTATCTATCTATCTATCTATCTATCTACACAGTCATGGCCAAAAATATTGGCACCCCTGCATTTCTGTCAGATAATGCACCACTTCACCCAGAAAATTGTTGCAATTACAAATATTTAGCCATTCTCATGTTTTTTCTTGGTAGGACACAAAAAAAGTGTTATTTGTCCAGTCCATTTTTGGAGTTTTGCGTGGAATGCGTCAGATTTGGCTTTTTTTCTCTCCACTTTTTTGTGTCATACCAATACAAACAAAAGAAATAAACATAAAAATGCCTAAACATTTGTAATTGCAACAAATTTCTGGGCAAAGTGGTGCATTATCTGACAGAAATGCAGGGTTGCCAATATTTTTGGCCATGAATGTGTGTGTGTATATATATATATATATATATATATATATCTGTCACCTCATCTATAATTTTACTTCTGAATTGTGACTAAAATATGAAAAAACAATAAGGCTTTACCTATCCCAGTTTATAGCCTGGCTTATAAAAAAATCTTGTAACTGACCTAAAGTTGATAATAATACATCAGTCAAAATCAGGCATTAACACTTAAAGGGACACTAAACCCAATTTTTTTTCGTTCATGATTCAGATAGAGCATGCAGTTTAAAGGAAGTGAAACCTTTCGAGTCTAAGGAGATCTCCCACTTTGTGTCTCCACTCCTGTAGAGTCGGAGTCTGCGGGCTCTTCCAGTGTACGGGGATGAGTCCTTTTCGCGCTGCCCAACATTATAAGAAAAAGAATGTGCCTATCGACACCCGCCACCTTAGGCAGGTCGTGAAAGATCAAATATGTTAGCTTAGGGGGAATAATGATTCCTAAAATGTTGCTCATTTCTCCCAGCACCTCCCCCCAGAACGATAGTATTCGGGGACATTTTCAGCAATTTTATATATAATTAAAGAGACATTAAAGGGACAGTCTATACCTATACAAACATTCGCCCATACCTTAGATCCGGTGCCGATTTTCATAACTCACCCCTTCAACCCTAATGAGTCAGCGACACAACTGAAGTTATTTGAAATCAAAAGTTAGATTTTGGTCCAATCAAAAGTGGATAACCAGTTAAAATTATGTCTCACCCTTTCGTTGTTTTGCGCATGCGCACCAGTGGTAGAAACAGATATCCGGAACCAAAACATCTCAAATAGAGAGCTTAGACATATGCTCTGCAAAATTTAACTGTTATTGTTTGCCAATTATGCGTTCTTAATAATGCTTTAATTGATTCATTAAAATTGGATCTAAAATGTAGTTGTTTAGGAGATATATGCTGTAAAGGAAAAGGCTAATTATGGAGATTATGAAAAAATAAAAACAGAATTTATGTTTACCTGATAAATTGCTTTCTCCAACGGTGTGTCCGGTCCACGGCGTCATCCTTACTTGTGGGATATTCTCTTCCCCAACAGGAAATGGCAAAGAGCCCAGCAAAGCTGGTCACATGATCCCTCCTAGGCTCCGCCTTCCCCAGTCATTCGACCGACGTAAAGGAGGAATATTTGCATAGGAGAAACCATATGATACCGTGGTGACTGTAGTTAAAGAAAATAAATTATCAGACCTGATTAAAAAACCAGGGCGGGCCGTGGACCGGACACACCGTTGGAGAAAGCAATTTATCAGGTAAACATAAATTCTGTTTTCTCCAACATAGGTGTGTCCGGTCCACGGCGTCATCCTTACTTGTGGGAACCAATACCAAAGCTTTAGGACACGGATGAAGGGAGGGAGCAAATCAGGTCACCTAGATGGAAGGCACCACGGCTTGCAAAACCTTTCTCCCAAAAATAGCCTCAGAAGAAGCAAAAGTATCAAACTTGTAAAATTTAGTAAAAGTGTGCAGTGAAGACCAAGTCGCTGCCTTACATATCTGATCAACAGAAGCCTCGTTCTTGAAGGCCCATGTGGAAGCCACAGCCCTAGTGGAATGAGCTGTGATTCTTTCAGGAGGCTGCCGTCCGGCAGTCTCATAAGCCAATCTGATGATGCTTTTAATCCAAAAAGAGAGAGAGGTAGAAGTTGCTTTTTGACCTCTCCTTTTACCAGAATAAACAACAAACAAGGAAGATGTTTGTCTAAAATCCTTTGTAGCATCTAAATAGAATTTTAGAGCACGAACAACATCCAAATTGTGCAACAAACGTTCCTTCTTTGAAACTGGATTCGGACACAAAGAAGGCACGACTATCTCCTGGTTAATGTTTTTGTTAGAAACAACTTTCGGAAGAAAACCAGGTTTAGTACGTAAAACCACCTTATCTGCATGGAACACCAGATAAGGAGGAGAACACTGCAGAGCAGATAATTCTGAAACTCTTCTAGCAGAAGAAATTGCAACCAAAAACAAAACTTTCCAAGATAATAACTTAATATCAACGGAATGTAAGGGTTCAAACGGAACCCCCTGAAGAACTGAAAGAACTAAATTGAGACTCCAAGGAGGAGTCAAAGGTTTGTAAACAGGCTTGATTCTAACCAGAGCCTGAACAAAGGCTTGAACATCTGGCACAGCTGCCAGCTTTTTGTGAAGTAACACAGACAAGGCAGAAATCTGTCCCTTCAAGGAACTTGCAGATAATCCTTTCTCCAAACCTTCTTGAAGAAAGGATAGAATCTTAGGAATTTTTACCTTGTCCCAAGGGAATCCTTTAGATTCACACCAACAGATATATTTTTTCCATATTTTGTGGTAAATTTTTCTAGTTACAGGCTTTCTGGCCTGAACAAGAGTATCAATGACAGAATCTGAGAACCCTCGCTTTGATAAGATCAAGCGTTCAATCTCCAAGCAGTCAGTTGGAGTGAGACCAGATTCGGATGTTCGAACGGACCTTGAACAAGAAGGTCTCGTCTCAAAGGTAGCTTCCATGGTGGAGCCGATGACATATTCACCAGGTCTGCATACCAAGTCCTGCGTGGCCACGCAGGAGCTATCAAGATCACCGATGCCCTCTCCTGATTGATCCTGGCTACCAGCCTGGGGATGAGAGGAAACGGCGGGAATACATAAGCTAGTTTGAAGGTCCAAGGTGCTACTAGTGCATCTACTAGAGTCGCCTTGGGATCCCTGGATCTGGACCCGTAGCAAGGAACCTTGAAGTTCTGACGAGAGGCCATCAGATCCATGTCTGGAATGCCCCACAATTGAGTAATTTGGGCAAAGATTTCCGGATGGAGTTCCCACTCCCCCGGATGAAATGTCTGACGACTCAGAAAATCCGCTTCCCAATTTTCCACTCCTGGGATGTGGATTGCAGACAAGTGGCAGGAGTGAGTCTCTGCCCATTGAATGATTTTGGTCACTTCTTCCATCGCCAGGGAACTCCTTGTTCCCCCCTGATGGTTGATGTACGCAACAGTCGTCATGTTGTCTGATTGAAACCGTATGAACTTGGCCTTTGCTAGCTGAGGCCAAGCCTTGAGAGCATTGAATATCGCTCTTAGTTCCAGAATATTTATCGGGAGAAGAGATTCTTCCCGAGACCAAAGACCCTGAGCTTTCAGGGGTCCCCAGACCGCGCCCCAGCCCACCAGACTGGCGTCAGTCGTGACAATGACCCACTCTGGTCTGCGGAAGCTCATCCCCTGTGACAGGTTGTCCAGGGACAGCCACCAACGGAGTGAATCTCTGGTCCTCTGATCTACTTGTATCGTCGGAGACAAGTCTGTATAGTCCCCATTCCACTGACTGAGCATGCACAGTTGTAATGGTCTTAGATGAATTCGCGCAAAAGGAACTATGTCCATTGCCGCTACCATCAAACCTATTACTTCCATGCACTGCGCTATGGAAGGAAGAGGAACAGAATGAAGTATTCGACAAGAGTTTAGAAGTTTTGATTTTCTGGCCTCTGTCAGAAAAATCCTCATTTCTAAGGAGTCTATTATTGTTCCCAAGAAGGGAACCCTTGTTGACGGAGATAGAGAACTTTTTTCTACGTTCACTTTCCACCCGTGAGATCTGAGAAAGGCCAGGACAATGTCCGTGTGAGCCTTTGCTTGAGGAAGGGACGACGCTTGAATCAGAATGTCGTCCAAGTAAGGTACTACTGCAATGCCCCTTGGTCTTAGCACCGCTAGAAGGGACCCTAGTACCTTTGTGAAAATCCTTGGAGCAGTGGCTAATCCGAACGGAAGTGCCACAAACTGGTAATGCTTGTCCAGGAATGCGAACCTTAGGAACCGATGATGTTCCTTGTGGATAGGAATATGTAGATACGCATCCTTTAAATCCACCGTGGTCATGAATTGACCTTCCTGGATGGAAGGAAGAATTGTTCGAATGGTTTCCATTTTGAACGATGGAACCTTGAGAAACTTGTTTAGGATCTTGAGATCTAAGATTGGTCTGAATGTTCCCTCTTTTTTGGGAACTACGAACAGATTGGAGTAGAACCCCATCCCTTGTTCTCCTAAAGGAACAGGATGAATCACTCCCATTTTTAACAGGTCTTCTACACAATGTAAGAATGCCTGTCTTTTCATGTGGTCTGAAGACAATTGAGACCTGTGGAACCTCCCCCTTGGGGGAGGCCCCTTGAATTCCAGAAGATAACCTTGGGAGACTATTTCTAGTGCCCAAGGATCCAGAACATCTCTTGCCCAAGCCTGAGCGAAGAGAGAAAGTCTGCCCCCCACCAGATCCGGTCCCGGATCGGGGGCCAACATTTCATGCTGTCTTGGTAGCAGTGGCAGGCTTCTTGGCCTGCTTTCCCTTGTTCCAGCCTTGCATTGGTCTCCAGGCTGGCTTGGCTTGAGAAGAATTACCCTCTTGCTTAGAGGACGTAGCACTTGGGGCTGGTCCGTTTCTACGAAAGGGACGAAAATTAGGTTTATTTTTGGCCTTGAAAGACCTATCCTGAGGAAGGGCGTGGCCCTTACCCCCAGTGATATCAGAGATAATCTCTTTCAAGTCAGGGCCAAACAGCGTTTTCCCCTTGAAAGGAATGTTAAGCAATTTGTTCTTGGAAGACGCATCCGCTGACCAAGATTACAACCAAAGCGCTCTGCGCGCCACAATAGCAAACCCAGAATTTTTCGCCGCTAACCTAGCCAATTGCAAAGTGGCGTCTAGGGTGAAAGAATTAGCCAATTTGAGAGCACGGATTCTGTCCATAATCTCCTCATAAGGAGGAGAATCACTATCGATCGCCTTTTCTAGCTCATCGAACCAGAAACACGCGGCTGTAGTGACAGGGACAATGCATGAAATTGGTTGTAGAAGGTAACCTTGCTGAACAAACATCTTTTTAAGCAAACCTTCTAATTTTTTATCCATAGGATCTTTGAAAGCGCAACTATCTTCTATGGGTATAGTGGTGCGTTTGTTTAAAGTAGAAACCGCCCCCTCGACCTTGGGGACTGTCTGCCATAAGTCCTTTCTGGGGTCGACCATGGGAAACAATTTTTTAAATATGGGGGGAGGGACGAAAGGTATACCGGGCCTTTCCCATTCTTTATTTACAATGTCCGCCACCCGCTTGGGTATAGGAAAAGCTTCTGGGGGCCCCGGGACCTCTAGGAACTTGTCCATTTTACATAGTTTCTCTGGGATGATAAAATTCTCACAATCATCCAGAGTGGATAACACCTCCTTAAGCAGAGCGCGGAGATGTTCCAACTTAAATTTAAATGTAATCACATCGGGTTCAGCTTGTTGAGAAATTTTCCCTGAATCTGAAATTTCTCCCTCAGACAAAACCTCCCTGGCCCCCTCAGACTGGTGTAGGGGCATATCAGAACCATTATCCTCAGCGTCCTCATGCTCTTCAGTATCTAAAACAGAGCAGTCGCGCTTACGCTGATAAGTGGGCATTTTGGCTAAAATGTTTTTGATAGAATTATCCATTACAGCCGTTAATTGTTGCATAGTAAGGAGTATTGGCGCGCTAGATGTACTAGGGGCCTCCTGAGTGGGCAAGACTGGTGTAGACGAAGGAGGGAATGATGCAGTACCATGCTTACTCCCCTCACTTGAGGAATCATCTTGGGCATCATTTTCAGTGTCACATAAATCACATCTATTTAAATGAGAAGGAACCTTGGCTTCCCCACATTCAGAACACAGTCTATCTGGTAGTTCAGACATGTTAAACAGGCATAAACTTGATAACAAAGTACAAAAAACGTTTTAAAATAAAACCGTTACTGTCACTTTAAATTTTAAACTGAACACACTTTATTACTGCAATTGCGAAAAAGTATGAAGGAATTGTTCAAAATTCACCAAAATTTCACCACAGTGTCTTAAAGCCTTAAAAGTATTGCACACCAAATTTGGAAGCTTTAACCCTTAAAATAACGGAACCGGAGCCGTTTTTATCTTTAACCCCTTTACAGTCCCTGGTATCTGCTTTGCTGAGACCCAACCAAGCCCAAAGGGGAATACGATACCAAATGACGCCTTCAGAAAGTCTTTTTTTATGTATCAGAGCTCCTCACACATGCGACTGCATGCCATGCTTCTCAAAAACAAGTGCGCAATACCGGCGCGAAAATGAGGCTCTGCCTATGATTAGGGAAAGCCCCTAGCGAATAAGGTGTCTAAAACAGTGCCTGCCGATATTATTTTACAAAAATACCCATATTAAATGATTCCTCAAGGCTAAATATGTTATATATGAATCGATTTAGCCCAGAAAATGTCTACAGTCTTAACAAGCCCTTGTGAAGCCCTTATTTACTCTGTAATAAAAATGGCTTACCGGATCCCATAGGGAAAATGACAGCTTCCAGCATTACATCGTCTTGTTAGAATGTGTCATACCTCAAGCAGCAAAAGTCTGCTCACTGTTCCCCCAACTGAAGTTAATTCCTCTCAACAGTCCTGTGTGGAACAGCCATCGATTTTAGTAACGGTTGCTAAAATCATTTTCCTCTTACAAACAGAAATCTTCATCTCTTTTCTGTTTCAGAGTAAATAGTACATACCAGCACTATTTTAAAATAACAAACTCTTGATTGAATAATAAAAACTACAGTTAAACACTAAAAAAACTCTAAGCCATCTCCGTGGAGATGTTGCCTGTACAACGGCAAAGAGAATGACTGGGGAAGGCGGAGCCTAGGAGGGATCATGTGACCAGATTTGCTGGGCTCTTTGCCATTTCCTGTTGGGGAAGAGAATATCCCACAAGTAAGGATGACGCCGTGGACCGGACACACCTATGTTGGAGAAATAAAAAATGAGACACATATGTATCATATACTATATCATAATGTGTGTGGTCAAAACTCAAAAATATATATAGTAATTTAAAATTTGTATATTAACGATATCGACATTGGATATATATCAGATGATGAAACGGAGGATCACAAAATAAATATGCATTTATTTGCATTCCCTCTCACTTTCATCCCCTCTTTTCTATCTATCTATCTATCTATCTATCTATCTATCTATCTATCTATCTATCTACACAGTCATGGCCAAAAATATTGGCACCCCTGCATTTCTGTCAGATAATGCACCACTTCACCCAGAAAATTGTTGCAATTACAAATATTTAGCCATTCTCATGTTTTTTCTTGGTAGGACACAAAAAAAGTGTTATTTGTCCAGTCCATTTTTGGAGTTTTGCGTGGAATGCGTCAGATTTGGCTTTTTTTCTCTCCACTTTTTTGTGTCATACCAATACAAACAAAAGAAATAAACATAAAGATGCCTAAACATTTGTAATTGCAACAAATTTCTGGGCAAAGTGGTGCATTATCTGACAGAAATGCAGGGTTGCCAATATTTTTGGCCATGAATGTGTGTGTGTATATATATATATATATATATATATATATATATATATATATATATACCTGTCACCTCATCTATAATTTTACTTCTGAATTGTGACTAAAATATGAAAAAACAATAAGGCTTTACCTATCCCAGTTTATAGCCTGGCTTATAAAAAAATCTTGTAACTGACCTAAAGTTGATAATAATACATCAGTCAAAATCAGGCATTAACACTTAAAGGGACACTAAACCCAATTTTTTTTCGTTCATGATTCAGATAGAGCATGCAATTTTTAAGCAACTTTCTCTTTTACTCCTACTATCAACTTTTCTTCATTCTCTTGCTATCTTTATTTGAAAAGCAAGAATGTAAGTTTAGATGCCGGCCCATTTTTGGTGAACAACCTGGGTTTTTCTTGCTGATTGGTGGATAAATTCACCCACCAATAAACAAGTGCTGTCCATGGTTCTGAACCAAAAATCTGCTGGCTTTTTGATTGGTGGATGAATTTATCCACCAATCAACAAAGACAACCCAGGTTGTTCACCAAAAATGGGCCGGCATCTAAACTTACATTCTTGCATTTCAAATAAAGATACCAAGAGAATAAAGAAAATTTGATAATAGGAGTAAATTAGAGAGTTGCTTAAAATTTCATACTCTATCTGAATCACGAAAGAAAAAATGTGGGTTCAGTGTCCCTTTAAAAAACACTTGGTGCTAAATTAAAGGCTAAGGGCTAGGTTAAAAGTGGAGTGCTAATTTATCACACACCCGCAAACAGGTGCGCAATAAATAACTAGTTTTCCAAGTGGCTGGTTACTGTGACCGCGAGCTAGCGGTAGCAATTAGCGCTTATAAAATTGGCTAGAAATCAAAAAATCTAATTTTTTATTACAATAAAACTGCACTAGGCAGGATTTATGGGGTAAAGTTGGCAGGAGTGGGGTACTTTTACATTGTGGTCTATGGGAACTGTGTGTTCCCAGTAAATATTTATGTATATTACTATATACATATATATTTATGTGTGTTAATATGTGTATATACACATATTAACACATAAATATATATGCATATAAACTATTTATTGTGCTGGATTGTATTACATTCTTTGCAAACAGCTATTTTACCTTTATTTTGTCTTTTGAAATAGTTGTTTGTCTGTAGGAACCACCATCTATACTGAAAATAAGAATATGCTTGTGTGTTTGGTAGAAAAGCTTTGTAAACGGGGGATAATAGCATAAATTAATTTCCCAATGGGGGTGGTAAAGAAATATTTTTGTATCTGAAATAGCTCACTGAATTCCCCCAGTTAATTATTATTTCAATAGCTAATTATTAGACTCTGTATACAAAAGGAGATAACACAAGCAGTTTTTAAAGTACAAAAACCAATGACACTACCTTTTTAAATTCAAAGCACTACCTTGCTTCATTGTTTATTGGGTATAGGTGCTATATATTAGGACTTAAAAAACTTGGTTTAAGGGGTTAAAGACCCACAAAAAGATATACATTTAAAGGGACAATCAAGTCAAAATTAAACTTTCATGATTCAGATAGAGCACACAATTTTAAACAACTTTCCAATTCACTACCATTATCTAAATGTGCACTATCTTTTTATATGCACACTTTCTGTGGTCACAGAGCATGTTCAAGATTCACAGAATATACGTATATGCTTTTTGTGATTGGCTGATGGCTGTCACATGATGCATTAGGAAGGAAAATGTAACTAACTTTTATATTTGTATATTTATACCTATTTATTATGCATTTAATGATTATGCTATTCATTGTGTTTAGTGGTCCTTTAACAGCACTCAAAATCCACAAAAATGTATTTGTGTGATTAACTATTACATCAATCTCATAATTGGTGTGTGTCACTTTAAATAAAAAATAACATTTATTTAAACAATCCAATGGGAATGCAAGTTTAAAACCACTCTGCACTTACTTTATTTTCAATATGTAACATCCAATGTAAAAATCCCTAAAGGGATAGGAAAGTCAAAATTAAACTTGCGAGATTCCGATAGAGCATGTCATTTTAAGACATTTTTACTTCTATTTTCAAATGTACTTTGTTCTCGAATTGGTGCCTGCACACATTTGTCTTTTGTGATTGGCTAACTAGATGTGTTCATCTAGCTGACAGTAGTGCAATACTGTTGCTTCAGCAAAGGATAACAAGAGAATGAAACAAAATTGATAATAGAATTGGAAAGTTGTTAAAAATTGTTTTTTCTATCAAAATCATGAAATACATTTTCTAGGTTTCCTGTCCCTTTAATGTTTAAGACACTTCAAGGAAATATATCTCCCCCTCTAAGGAGTTAAAGGGACAGTTTACTCAGAAATTTTCTCCCCTTTAATTTGTTCCCAATGATCCACTTTACCTGCTGGAGTGTATTAAATTGTTTACAAGTAGCTCCTTTACCCTTATATTGGCATTTGAAAGTTCTGAAAGTTTGTGGCCACGCGTACCAGCTATAGATAAGCTTTGTAAACACAGCCAGCAGAAGAAATTACACTCCCAGTGTGATAAAGCAGATATAAGGTAATAAAATGTTGATTTTTCATTGTTCTCTCAAAGTACTGGTGATTGTTTTATGGACAAATATAAGATAAAGAAGCAAGTATATGTATACAATGTGATACAGTAATGAGATCTGATTATACCTACAAGCTCAACCCATTTTATTAGGTTGTGGCTTCAAAACACAAAATCAGAGCTTTACAATACACAGATAAACCTTAAAAGCTAATTTTCATACATTGTTTACTCTGCAGTTGGTAAAAAAAGCAATTGCAAAAACATTAAGGGAAAAACTATTTTACAGTATACTGTCCCTTTAATGTGTATTTTACATCCAAAAGTACTTGGGATTAATGTTCGGCAGACTTCATCAGCCATATACAGGTGAAACTCGAAAAAATTTGAATATCGTGCAAAAGTTCATTTATTTCACTAATGCAACTTAAAAGGTGAAACTAATATATGAGATAGACTCATTACATGCAAAAGATAGTTCAAGCCGTAATTTGTCATAATTGTGATGATTATGGCTTACAGCTCATGAAAACTCCAAATCCACAATCTCAGAAAATTAGAATATTGTGAAAAGGTGCAATATTCTAGGCTCAAAGTGTCCCACTCTAATCAGCTAATTAAGCCATAACACCTGCAAAGGGTTCCTGAGCCTTTAAATGGTCTCTCAGTCTGGTTCAGTAGGAATCACAATCATGGGAAAGACTGTTGACCTGACAGTTGTGCAGAAAACCATCATTGACACCCTCCATAAGGAGGGAAAGCCTCAAAAGGTAATTGCAAAAGAAGTTGGATGTTCCCAAAGTGCTGTATCAAAGCACTTTAATAGAAAGTTATGTGGAAAGGAAAGTGTGGAAGAAAAAGGTGCACAAGCAGCAGGGATGACTGCAGCCTGGAGAGGATTGTCAGAAAAAAACATAATTTATGTAAGAACTTACCTGATAAATTAATTTCTTTCATATTAGCAAGAGTCCATGAGCTAGTGACGTATGGGATATACATTCCTACCAGGAGGGGCAAAGTTTCCCAAACCTCAAAATGCTTATAAATACACCCCTCACCACACCCACAAATCAGTTTAACGAATAGCCAAGAAGTGGGGTGATAAAAAAGTGCGAAAGCATATAAAATAAGGAATTGGAATAGTTGTGCTTTATACAAAAAAAATCATAACCACCAAAAAGGGTGGGCCTCATGGACTCTTGCTAATATGAAAGAAATGAATTTATCAGGTAAGTTCTTACATAAATTATGTTTTCTTTCATGTAATTAGCAAGAGTCCATGAGCTAGTGACGTATGGGATAATGACTACCCAAGATGTGGATCTTTCCACGCAAGAGTCACTAGAGAGGGAGGGATAAAATAAAGACAGCCAATTCCTGCTGAAAATAATCCACACCCAAAATAAAGTTTAATGAAAACATAAGCAGAAGATTCAAACTGAAACCGCTGCCTGAAGTACTTTTCTACCAAAAACTGCTTCAGAAGAAGAAAACACATCAAAATGGTAGAATTTAGTAAAAGTATGCAAAGAGGACCAAGTTGCTGCTTTGCAAATCTGATCAACCGAAGCCTCATTCCTAAACGCCCAGGAAGTAGAAACTGACCTAGTAGAATGAGCTGTAATCCTTTGAGGCGGAGTTTTACCCGACTCGACATAAGCATGGTGAATTAAGGATTTCAACCAAGATGCCAAAGAAATGGCAGAAGCTTTCTGACCTTTCCTAGAACCGGAAAAGATGACAAATAGACTAGAAGTCTTACGGAAAGACTTAGTAGCCTCAACATAATATTTCAAAGCTCTAACAATATCCAAAGAATGCAACGATTTCTCCTTAGAATTCTTAGGATTAGGACATAATGAAGGAACCACAATTTCTCTACTAATATTGTTGGAATTCACAACCTTAGGTAAAAATTCAAAAGAAGTTCGCAACACCGCCTTATCCTGATGAAAAAAACAGAAAAGGAGACTCACAAGAAAGAGCAGATAATTCAGAGACTCTTCTGGCAGAAGAGATGGCCAAAAGGAACAAAACTTTCCAAGAAAGTAATTTAATGTCCAATGAATGCATGGGTTCAAAAGGAGGAGCTTGAAGAGCCCTCAGAACCAAATTTAAACTCCAAGGAGGAGAAATTGACTTAATGACAGGTTTTATACGAACCAAAGCTTGTACAAAACAATGAATATCAGGAAGATTAGCAATCTTTCTGTGAAAAAGAGCAGAAAGAGCAGAGATTTGTCCTTTCAAGGAACTTGCGGACAAACCTTTATCTAAACCATCCTGAAGAAACTGTAAAATTCTCGGAATTCTAAAAGAATGCCAGGAATAATGATGAGAAAGACATCCAAGAAATATAAGTCTTCCAGACTCTATAATATATCTCTCTAGATACAGATTTACGAGCCTGTAACATAGTATTAATTACAGAGTCAGAGAAACCTCTTTGACCAAGAATCAAGCGTTCAATCTCCATACCTTTAAATTTAAGGATTTGAGATCCTGATGGAAGAAAGGACCTTGTGACAGAAGGTCTGGTCTTAACGGAAGAGTCCACGGCTGGCAAGAGGCCATCCGGACAAGATCCGCATACCAAAACCTGTGAGGCCATGCTGGAGCTACCAGCAGAACAAACGAGCATTCCTTCAGAATCTTGGAGATTACTCTTGGAAGAAGAACTAGAGGCGGAAAGATATAGGCAGGATGATACTTCCAAGGAAGTGATAATGCATCCACTGCCTCCGCCTGAGGATCCCGGGATCTGGACAGATACCTGGGAAGTTTCTTGTTTAGATGAGAAGCCATCAGATCTATTTCTGGGAGTTCCCACATTTGAACAATCTGAAGAAATACCTCTGGGTGAAGAGACCATTCGCCTGGATGCAACGTTTGGCGAATGAGATAATCCGCTTCCCAATTGTCTATACCTGGGATATGAACCGCAGAGATTAGACAGGAGCTGGATTCCGCCCAAACCAGAATTCGAGATACTTCTTTCATAGCCAGAGGACTGTGAGTCCCTCCTTGATGATTGATGTATGCCACAGTTGTGACATTGTCTGTCTGAAAACAAATGAACGACTCTCTCTTCAGAAGAGGCCAAGACTGAAGAGCTCTGAAAATTGCACGGAGTTCCAAAATATTGATCGGTAATCTCACCTCCTGAGATTCCCAAACCCCTTGTGCCGTCAGAGACCCCCACACAGCTCCCCAACCTGTAAGACTTGCATCTGTTGAGATTATAGACCAGGTCGGAAGAACAAAAGAAGCCCCCTGAATTAAACGATGGTGATCTGTCCACCACGTTAGAGAATGTCGGACAATCGGTTTTAAAGATATTAATTGAGATATCTTTGTGTAATCCCTGCACCATTGGTTCAGCATACAGAGCTGAAGAGGTCGCATGTGAAAACGAGCAAAGGGGATCGCGTCCGATGCAGCAGTCATAAGACCTAGAATTCCCATGCATAAGGCTACCGAAGGGAATGATTGTGACTGAAGGTTTCGACAAGCTGAAATCAATTTTAGACGTCTCTTGTCTGTCAAAGATAGAGTCATGGACACTGAATCTATCTGGAACCCTAAAAAGGTTACCTTTGTCTGAGGAATCAATGAACTTTTAAGTGAATTGATCCTCCAACCATGATCTTGAAGAAACAACACAAGTCGATTCGTATGAGATTCTGCTAAATGTGAAGACTGAGCAAGTACCAAGATATCGTCCAAATAAGGAAATACCACAATACCGAGAACCTTTGTAAAAAATT
This sequence comes from Bombina bombina, assembly GCF_027579735.1. Taxonomy (NCBI): domain Eukaryota; kingdom Metazoa; phylum Chordata; class Amphibia; order Anura; family Bombinatoridae; genus Bombina; species Bombina bombina. The sequence goes on along the minus strand of NC_069501.1, from coordinate 527,776,331 downwards.
CTTGGAGCTGTAGCTAGGCCAAACGGCAGAGCCACAAACTGGTAATGCTTGTCCAGAAAAGAGAATCTCAGGAACTGATAGTGAGCTGGATGAATCGGAATATGCAGATATGCATCCTGTAAATCTATTGTAGACATATAATGCCCTTGCTGAACAAAAGGCAATATAGTCCTTACAGTTACCATTTTGAATGTTGGTATCCTTACATAACGATTCAATATTTTTAGATCCAGAACTGGTCTGAAGGAATTCTCCTTCTTGGGTACAATGAAGAGATTCGAATAAAACCCCAGCCCCTGTTCCAAAACTGGAACTGGCATAATTACTCCAGCCAACTCTAGATCTGAAACACATTTCAGAAATGCTTGAGCTTTCACTGGGTTTACTGGGACACGGGAAAGAAAACATCTCTTTGCAGGAGGTCTTATCTTGAAACCAATTCTGTACCCTTCTGAAACAATGTTCTGAATCCAAAGATTGTGAACAGAATTGATCCAAAATTCTTTGAAAAAATGTAATCTGCCCCCTACCAGCTGAGCTGGAATGAGGGCCGCACCTTCATGTGGACTTAGAAGCTGGCTTTGCTTTTCTAGAAGGCTTGGATTTATTCCAGACTGGAGATGGTTTCCAAACTGAAACTGCTCCTGAGGATGAAGGATCAGGCTTTTGTTCTTTGTTGAAACGAAAGGAACGAAAACGATTATTAGCCCTGTTTTTACCTTTAGATTTTTTATCCTGTGGTAAAAAAGTCCCTTTCCCACCAGTAACAGTTGAGATAATAGAATCCAACTGAGAACCAAATAATTTATTACCCTGGAAAGAAAGGGAAAGTAGAGTTGATTTAGAAGACATATCAGCATTCCAAGTTTTAAGCCATAAAGCTCTTCTAGCTAAAATAGCTAGAGACATAAACCTGACATCAACTCTGATAATATCAAAAATGGCATCACAGATAAAATTATTAGCATGTTGAAGAAGAATAATAATATTATGAGAATCATGATCTGTTACTTGTTGCGCTAAAGTTTCCAACCAAAAAGTTGAAGCTGCAGCAACATCAGCCAATGATATAGCAGGTCTAAGAAGATTACCTGAACACAGATAAGCTTTTCTTAGAAAGGATTCAATTTTCCTATCTAAAGGATCCTTAAAGGAAGTACCATCTGCCGTAGGAATAGTAGTACGTTTAGCAAGGGTAGAAACTTTAGGGATTTTGTCCCAAAACTCTAATCTGTCGGACGGTACAGGATATAATTGCTTAAAACGTTTAGAAGGAGTAAATGAATTACCCAAATTATTCCATTCTCTGGAAATTACTTCAGAAATAGCACCAGGAACAGGAAAAACTTCTGGAATAACCACAGGAGATCTAAAGACCTTGTCTAAACGTTTAGATTTAGTATCAAGAGGACCAGAATCCTCAATTTCTAATGCAATTAGGACTTCTTTAAGTAAAGAACAGATAAATTCCATTTTAAATAAATATGACGATTTATCAGCATCAACCTCTGAGACAGAATCCTCTGTATCAGAAGAATCATTAGAATCAGAATGATGATGTTCATGTAAAAATTCATCTGTATAAAGAGAAATTTTAAAAGACTTTTTATGTTTACCAGAAGGAGGAATAACAGACATAGCCTTCTTAATGGATTCAGAAACAAAATCTCTTATGTTATCAGGAACACTCTGAACATTAGATGTTGATGGAACTGCAACAGGTAATGGTACTTTACTAAAGGAAATATTTTCTGCATTAACAAGTTTGTCATGGCATGTAATACAAACAACAGCTGGAGGAACAACTACCAAAAGTTTACAGCAGATACACTTAGCTTTGGTAGTTCCAGCACCAGGCAACGATTTTCCAGTAGTATCTTCTGACTCAGTTGCAACGTGGGACATCTTGCAATATGTAATAGAAAAAACAACATATAAAGCAAAATTGATCAAATTCCTTAAATGACAGTTTCAGGAATGGGAAAAAATGCCAGTGAACAAGCTTCTAGCAACCAGAAGCAACAAATAATGAGACTTAAATAAAGTGGAGACAAATTTGACGCCCACAATATTTGGCGCCTAAATGCTATTAGCGCCAAAAATGACGCCACATCCGGAACGCCGACATTTTTGGCGCGAAAAACGTCAAAAATGACGCAACTTCCGGCGACACGTATGACGCCGGAAATAGAAAAAAAATTTCGCGCCAAGAAAGTCCGCGCCAAGAATTACGCAATAAAATGAAGCATTTTCAGCCCCTGCGAGCCTAACAGCCCACAGGGAAAAAGTCAAATTTTAAGGTAAGATAAAAATGATATATTCAAATGCATTATCCCAAATATGAAACTGACTGTCTGAAATAAGGAAATGTTGAACATCCTGAGTCAAGGCAAATAAATGTTTGAATACATATATTTAGAACTTTATAAAAGAGTGCCCAACCATAGCTTTAGAGTGTCACAGAAAATAAGACTTACTTACCCCAGGACACTCATCTACATGTTGTAGAAAGCCAAACCAGTACTGAAACGAGAATCAGCAGAGGTAATGGTATATATAAGAGTATATCGTCGATCTGAAAAGGGAGGTAAGAGATGAATCTCTACAACCGATAACAGAGAACCCATGAAATAGACCCCGTAGAAGGAGATCATTGAATTCAAACATGCAATACTCTCCTCACATCCCTCTGACATTCACTGCACGCTGAGAGGAAAACCGGGCTCCAACCTGCTGCGGAGCGCATATCAACGTAGAATCTAGCACAAACTTACTTCACCACCTCCATAGGAGGCAAAGTTTGTAAAACTGATTTGTGGGTGTGGTGAGGGGTGTATTTATAGGCATTTTGAGGTTTGGGAAACTTTGCCCCTCCTGGTAGGAATGTAGATCCCATACGTCACTAGCTCATGGACTCTTGCTAATTACATGAAAGAAAGGCCATTCAAAAGTGTTGGGGACTTTCACAAGAGCCACCACACACAGACCGATCCTGGACATGGGCTTCAAATGTCGTATTCCTCTTGTCAAGCCACTCCTGAACAAACAACGTCAGAAGCGTCTTACCTGGGCTAAAGAAAAACAGACCTGGTCTGTTGCTCAGTGATCCAAAGTCCTCTTTTCTGATGAGAGCAAATTTTGCATCTCATTTGGAAACCAAGGACCCAGAGTATGGAGGAAGAATGGAGAGGCACACACTGCAAGATGCTTGAAGTCCAGTGTGAAGTTTCCAAGTCTGTGTTGAATTGGGGAGCCATGTCATCTGCCGGTGTTGGTCCACTGTGCTTCATTAAGTCCAGGGTCAATGCAGCTATCTACCAGGAGATTTTGGAGCACTTCATGCTTCCTTCCGCAGACAAGCTCTATGGGGATGCTGACTTCATTTTCCAGCAGGACTTGGCAACTGCCCACACTGCCAAAAGCACCAAAACCTGGTTTAATGACCGTGGGATTACTGTGCTTGATTGGCAAGCAAACTCGCCTGACCTGAACCCCATAGAGAATCTATGGCGCATTGCCTAGAGAAAGATGAGAGACATATGCAGAAGAGCTGAAGGCCGCTATTGAAGCATCCTTATCTTCCATAACACCTCAGCAGTACCACAGGCTGATAGCTTCCCTGCCACACCGCATTGAGGCAGTAATTGCTACAAAAAGGGCCCAAACCAAGTACTGAGTACATACAGTATGAATGCTTATACTTTTCAGAGGTCCGATATTGTTCTATGTACAATCCTTGTTTTATTGATTGCATGTAATATTCTAATTTTCTGAGATTGTGGATTTGGGGTTTTCATGAGCTGTAAGCCATAATCATCAAAATTATGACAAGTCCCAGCTTGAACTATCTTGCTTTGCATGTAATGAGTCTATCTCATATATTAGTTTCACCTTTTAAGTTGCATTAGTGAAATAAATGAACTTTTGAACGATATTCTAATTTTTTGAGTTTCACCTGTATATTGCACAAAAATGCTTGTGTGTATTTATTTGGACAGAAAGTACCTATATTTTAGTATGTTCTGAACTGTTACAACAGATAATCTCAATTATTTGTAGACAGTGATGTGCAGTGCTTCACCTCTCATATGGGCAAAAATATATATATTTTTATGGGCTTTAAAAAAATAAAATAAAAAAATTGCAATTTTTTTTCCCCAGCATTTTTTTTTCACAGATACATGTTGTGCAATGGAGAGGCACAAGCAGGTCTGCCCACCATTACACAACATGCTGCGCCATCTACTGGATGAAAGTGGTTAAGATCATTGCATGGCCCATAAGTGCTTTATTTGAGGCAGTCCTATTTGGGCTGAACCAATCTAGTGAGAGGCATTAGTCAGTGGAACTTAGGGTTGGGGCTGGGTGTTAAATCATATAAAACAAAACAAAAACGTAAAAAAACTACTTTCATTTATTTTGTTGCTGTGCTGTGAAGCTGCTAGCTTTTGCTAAAGTGAAAAAGAGAGTTCTGTGCTTCCCCTCTAAGTGCAATGGAATGTGCCACTGTCACTTCCTGAATACAGACAGAGGCAGAGCAGGAAGAGATTCAGTCAATAAGCAGTGTTTAAGACACATCTTTGAAGTAAGTTCTACAACCTTTGATTTCACTGAAAGGGATTCTGTTAGTGAAAATTATAATTTAATGAATGTGATTTAACAGCAGTTGAAGGATCGTTTTTGTATTTTGTTTCCTCAACCTTTACACCCACTAACTTAACAGCTTGCCTTCACTTTCTGAACTCTCTGTAGCTCTGCTATTTTATTACTTAAAAATGCAGTGGTCTCTCTCCCTCCCCCCTTGTGTGTGTTTCTCTCTCTCTCTCTATATATATATATATATATATCTATCTATATCTATCTATCTATCCATCTCTCTCCTTATGTGTTGTTCTCCCCATGGTCTCTCTGTCTCTCTTCCTCCCCCTCTGACTCTCTCATCCCTTATGTGTCTCTCTAACCCTCTGTGTTTGATTGTGTCTCTCTTTCTCTAACCCTCTGTGTGTGATTGTGTGTCTCTCTTTCTCTCTCTCTCTAACCCTCTGTGTGTGTGTCTCTCTCTCTAACCCTCTGTGTGTGTCTCTCTCTCTCTTTCTCTCTCTCTCTCTAACCCTCTGTGTGTGTCTCTCTCTCTTTTTCTCTCTCTCTCTCTAACCCTCTGTGTGTGTGTGTCTCTCTCTCTCTCTCTCTAACCCTCTGTGTGTGTCTTTCTCTTTCTCTCTCTTTCTCTCTCTAACCCTCTGTGTATGTGTTTTTGTCTACCTTTTATTTATTTAATTAATGAATTGGTAGTGCCATCTGATGGTGTGGCTTTATTTAAATGGGTGGGGTCAAGCGCCCCACCATCTTTAAATTTCACCAGCCGCCAATGGATCAAGACATTTTTATATTTACTGAATAATGAAAGAATCTATAATCATAATTTGCAGCATTAAAGTAAAAAGTATGTTTTAAACATATTTTAATGGGCATGGATTTCTAGATCTCATAATCAGAGCAAGCATTTTGTTATCTGGCAAGTGTTTCTGTTACATCCTTTAGACTAAAATCAGATGTTTACTAAGTTGACCAGTTTTCCAAGACACCATTTAAAGGGACATGAAACCCATATGTTTTCTTTCATGATTTAGAAAGAACATGCAATTTAAATAACTTTCCAATTTACATCTAATATCTAATTGTCTTCATTCTTTTGATATCCTTTGTTGAAAATCATATCTAAATATGCTCAGTAGCTGCTGATTGGTGGCTGCACATAGATACCTCATGTGATTGGCTCACCCATGTGCATTGCTATTTCTTCAACAAAGGATATCTAAAGAATGAAGGCATATCCAAGCCACTGCCTCACCAGCCTCTGACGTCACTGCACATCACTGTTTGTAGACTACTTTATCATCACTGCGTCTTCGGTTAAAAAAGCTTAAATCTTTAACTTTTTCAGTTTACCACCAGGTGTTTATTACTACTAAAGTATAAACCCAAAAATTAGGAAATCGATTTACTTGAATAAATAGATAATAATTTTTGGCAGCTGTGTTCACAGTTATTCTAGATTACTATAATATTATACACATTACCACATACTTCATCATAGAATATCCCACTGCAAAATATAAATAAATTGCCTGGTTTTATGTTGCAACAAATGTTGCCAGATGAATTAACCAACATATATTGTCAAGTTACTAGTCTCATCGCAACATAAGTTGCCAAATAATTTGAAACTAACATATTGGGTATTCCAAAATATTATTAAACTGCAGGCAATCTAACAGTAAATCTTCCTATGGAAAAAGAGCAGAAATATTCCCCTTCGGGGAACTGGCAGATTAAGGCCCTTATCCAGATCATCTTGTAAAAACTGCAAAATCCTAGGAATTATAAAAGAATACCAGGAAAAAACATGATCTACACACCAATATAGACCTTATGATAGATTCTCCTATAGTTACAGGCTTATGAGCCTGAATTAAAGTTTCAATCATAGAATTAGAGAAACCCCTATGTCTAAGGACTAAAAGTTCAGATCAATAACTGGTCTGAAAGTACCTTCCTTCTTTAGAACAATAAAAAGCAGCGGTTGGGATGATTGACACCTCCTGCTAGCGGCCAATTGGCCGCAAATGAGCAGGGGGCGGCATTACACAAGCATTTCACCAGAAATGCTTGTAGAACGATAAATGCCAACAGCGTATGCTGTCGGTATTTGGAGATGTAGGGCCGACATGATTTGCTACAGCAAATCATGTCCGCCCGCCATTTGATAAATCGTCCCCTTAAACCCCCTCTGACAAGCACTGTACTCTGAGGGGAAACCAGTCCTTAAAGTGATGGTAAACTCCTCTGTTGGTACATGACAGATTCTTATTCTGTAATAGCATATTATTAAACCGCCTTAACTTTTTTAACTTTTTATATGTAATTTTATTATATTTTCAACTTATTTACAAACCGTTGTAGCACCGCATCGCCCCGCCCCTTATATTTTCTTCACTGAAGGCACTAGATGCGTTCCTTGTTTCCATCCTCTCTGCACGTCAGAGAATTTGCGTGCTCCAGACCCTGCTATTTTCCATGCATGCGCATTGGGTTTGTAATACTGTAAAATATCAGTAAGTCTAAAAATATTTTATTTTTATACAATTTGCATATTTATTTACCAGAACCGAAAATTTATAGTGATGGGGTGTTATCTTTTTAATCTAAAAATCGCGTGGAAGCGCATGCGTACTCAAAACATGCACGTGCAAATTCGTCAGAGAATTCTAAAAGCTCCTGATTGGATGCGCGTCTTGAAAGTAAAATGACATTGCACAGGCGCATAGCAAGTAGCATAGAAGATAGCCTGTCTGGCGACAGGCTTGCTTATTGGTCCGACTTCATAAACATTGGCTATTACGTCACAGGGGGCTGGAGATGTATCTCAGAAGATGAACGGATAAATACAGATTGAATAAGTATTCAAAGCATTTTTTTATATATTGCATTAGATGTAATTTGGTGTGTGTCATTAAAGGGCCACTAAACCCAAAATCTTTCTTTCATGATTCAGATAGAGAATAGAAAGTTAAACAGCATTACAATTTACTTCCATTATTTATTTTGCTTCATTTTCTAGATATTCTTAATTGAAGAAAAAGCAATGCACATGGTGAGCCAATCACACGAGGCTTCTTTGTGCAGCAACCAATCAGCAGCTAGTGATCATATCTAGATATGCTTTTCATCAAATAATATCAAGAGAATAAAACAAATTAGATAATATAAGTAAATTAGAAAGATGTTTATAATTGCATTTTCTTTCTAAATCATAAAAGAAAAAATGTGGGTGGCATGTCCCTTTAAGGTGATCTATCCTGTTAATTGATATTATCGCAACATATGGAGTTTACCATCACTTTAATGAAGACTGAAAACCCCTCTCTCTGAAGAATCAAATGCACATCTTCATTCTTCAACCACCTCCAGCGTGGGCAAAGTAAATACTGAGGTATGTGGGAGGTGGGAGGGGTTTTATAGGGCTCTTGGGTTTTGGGAATGTTTGCCTCCTCCTAGTGGTAGAGAAGAGTAATTCCCAGGAGTAATGGATCATGGACTCTCACCACCTGTATGGAAGAAATAAAGCCCCTATATAGGTAATTATAGCCAGGTGATCACTGTGGTAATAGAAGTACCTTTATTCGAGTAGAGTCTCATGGGAGCCCTTTTTTTTAAGGGGAGGGCAGACATAGCAGTTGCCCGGGGTGCTGGGACAGTAATTTCACTTAAGTAAGCAGGGAGTGAGGACTTTAACTTCCTTGCTCTGTGATTTAGCTGTTATTTGATGTGAATCATCATGACAGGCAGTCATCAGCACACAGACAGCAACTAAATCACAACAATCACTGAGCTTCTCTTGTGCTCGCCTTACATTCCAGGAATACATGTCCATAGCTGCAGCCTGCACAGGTTAATAAATTCCTGAGCTCACAGAGCTAAGCTGCTGGTGAAAGGTCTTACAGGATTGGCTGACCTGCCATGATCTCCCGTTGGCTCACTGCATTCTGACATCATGCAGGCAAACAGTCACAATGCATTTTAGTAATAGGCACATGTAAGATAAGTGAGGGTATGACCCAAATTAAGTGTTACAATTCGAACTAATGATTTTAGAGCCTAATTTTTAGTATCTCATTTTGCTGCTTTAGGTTATTTATTCCTCATATATTCATAAACGGATCATAAATTACTATTGATAAGGCTCTATGGCTAAGCTTAAAGGGACACTGAACACAAATTTTTTTCTTTCAAGATTCAGATAGAACATGCAATTTTAAGCAACTTTCTAATTTACTCCTATTATCAAATTTTCTTCATTCTCTTGGTATCTTTATTTGAAATACAAGAATGTAAGTTTAGATGCCAGCCCATTTTTGGTGAATAACCTGGGTTATTCTTGCTCAGGGGCGTATTTACGTTTTGTGCTGCCCTAGGCACTCAAATTTCTGCTGCCCCCCCCCTACCCCACCCTAGGTTTAAGGCCTTTTTTTAGGCATAATATTTTTGGGGCAGGGTGTAAAAAATTAATAAAATAATGTCTTTTTAAGTAGATGTTCACCAGGGCTTGGATTCACTCTGGTCACACACACACACACACACACACACACACATATATATATATATATATATATATATATATATATATATATATATATATATACATATTTTAAAACATTATTTTGCAAGTCAGATGATTAAAGTGTTTATATCAGAAAAACATATCCTTCACTGTATGATAGTTTGTCAGTAGGTAGTTGTTTAACCTTAAACATCTTCTTTGGTGATTGACAGTTATTTAAGCAAAATATCTGCTTGGATAAATATGTAATGAATATACAAACTGGCCTTTAAAAGTACTTAAAAAATACAACAGTAGTTATGATAGGTTTAGGAATTGTATCCTAGGAGATAAAGTCACATGATACAATCATAACAAAGTATATACTTGTATTGTTTCTGAATGTATTAAATGCATACAACATATTTTCAGTTGTGTTTTAAGCCACATAGTTGTATAGATTCAGCAATAAATACTTATTCTTTGCATGTATGACAGATAGACAAACAGTAAATGTGCAAGTATTTAGTAACTAATCCGTTTAAGTATTTTAATGCCTAATGAAGATTTATTGAAGGGAGAAAGGCATATGCTGTTTCACAGTGGTCACGGTGTAGTGCACACTGCACTGTGTAGTCTGTGTGAGTCTCAATCACGCGGTGGAGCCAGGAAGAATACCACATTCCCTCTCAGTCCAGGCCAGGCTGCGCAAGTGAGCTCCGCCTCCACTGTCACCACGTCATGCGCACCCACATACAATCCCATAGGATAGCAATAGCCGGGCCAGCCATTTAAGTCATTAGTAATTGGTTGATTTAGCCAGCCGGCCCTGAGTTCAGTAGAGTGGCCCTAGGGACTCAAAATTCTGCTGCCCCTTAAAAATCTGCTGCCCTAGGCACCGGCCTTGTTGGCCTATGCCTTAATACGCCCCTGTTCTTGCTGATTGGTGGATAAATTCATCCACCAATAAAAAAGTGCTGTCCAGAGTGCTGATCCAAAAAAGAAGCTTAGATGCCTTCTTTTTCAAATAAAGATAGCAAGTGAACGAAGAAAAAATGATAATAGGAGTAAATTAGAAAATTGCTTAAAATTGCATGCACTATCTGAATCACGAAAGAAATTGTTTTGGGTTCAGTGTCCCTTTAAGAGGCTTTTATATTAATGTGGCCGAGTGTATTAATTCAAAATGAAATGTTTGGAGCTTCATCCTAATGTATGTTGTATTGTGGATGTACTATGGGGGTCCATTAAAGGGATACTAAACCCACATGTTTTCATTTATGATTCAGATAGAGCATGCAATTTTAAGCAACTTTCTAATTTACTCCATTATCTTTTTTTGTATCTGCTTGCTGATTGGTAGCTGCATTAAGTCACCAATCAGCAAGTGCTACCCAGGTGCTGAACCAAAAATTGGCCGGCTCTTATGCTTACATTCCTGATTTTTTAAATAAAGATAGCAAGAGAACAAAAAAAAATTATAATAGGAGTAAATTAGAAAGTTGCTTAAAATTGCATGCTCTATCTGAATCATGAAAGAAAAAAATTGGGATTAGTGTCCCTTTAACTGTAATTTTTTTTTAAAATTGTATTGCATTAGTTATATGTTTGATTAACAACTGAATAAGAATTGTCTTGTTGGGTATTATTTGTTTACTAAAGAATGAGCATTTTTGAGTCACCCATGTGGTGAACATACAATGTATGTGTGAACAAGAATAATTAAAAAAAAATAAAGGAAAAAAATGATCAGCACCAGAAAATTAATTCAAACAATAGGTTACACCTCTCTGTTTATACCATATTCCTTCAGAGAGATGGTTCTACGTGGATTGTAGAATTATTACTAAAAAATTTAAACAGAAAAACAATCAAGGAAATATCCTTCTATAGTTAGTCAAAATGCCTATAAATACACCCCCCACCATACCCACAATTCAGTTTAATGAATAGCCAAGAAGTGGGGTGATAAGAAAGGAGCGAAAGCATCAACAAGGAATTGGAATAATTGTGCTTTATACAAAAAAATCCTAACCACCATAAAAAGGGTGGGCCTCATGGACTCTTGCCAATATGAAAGAAATTAATTTATCAGGTAAATTCTTACATAAATTATGTTTTCTTTCATGCAATTGGCAAGAGTCCATGAGCTAGTGACGTATGGGATAGCAAATACCCAAGATGTGGAACTCCACGCAAGAGTCACTAGAGAGGGAGGGATAAAAATAAAAACAGCCAATTCCGCTGAAAAAATGAATCCACAACCCAAATAAAAAGTTTTAATCTTTATAATAAAAACCCCCCTGAAATTATAAGCAGAAGAATCAAACGGAAACAGCTGCCTGAAGTACTTTTCTACCAAAAACTGCTTCTGAAGAAGAGAAAACATCAAAATGGTAGAATTTAGTAAAAGTATGCAAAGAAGACCAAGTTGCTGCTTTGCAAATCTGATCAACAGAAGCTTCATTCTTAAAAGCCCAGGAAGTAGAAACTGACCTAGTAGAATGAGCCTTAATCCTCTGAGGCTTATTACCCGACTCCAAATAAGCATGATGAATCAAAAGCTTTAACCAAGATGCCAAAGAAATGGCAGAAGCCTTCTGACCTTTCCTAGAACCAGAAAAGATAACAAATAGACTAGAAGTCTTTCTAAAATCTTTAGTAGCTTCAACATAATATTTCAAAGCTCTTACCACATCCAAAGAATGTAAAGATCTCTCCAGAGAATTCTTAGGATTAGGACACAACGAAGGGACAACAATTTCTCTACTAATGTTGTTGGAATTCACAACTTTAGGTAAAAATTTAAATGAAGTCCGCAAAACCGCCTTATCCTGATGAAAAATCAGAAAAGGAGACTCACAAGAAAGAGCAGATAATTCAGAAACTCTTCTAGCAGAAGAGATGGCCAAAAGGAACAATACTTTCCAAGAAAGAAATTTAATGTCCAGAGAATGCATAGGCTCAAACGGAGGAGCCTGTAAAGCCCTCAAAACCAAATTAAGACTCCAAGGAGGAGAGATTGACTTAATGACAGGTTTGATACGAACCAAAGCCTGTACAAAACAATGAATATCAGGAAGATTAGCAATTTTTCTGTGGAACAGAACAGAAAGAGCAGAGATTTGTCCTTTCAAGGAACTTGCAGACAAACCCTTATGCAAACCATCCTGAAGAAACTGTAAAATTCTAGGAATTCTAAAAGAATGCCAAGAGTATTTATGAGAAGAACACTATGAAATGTAAGTCTTCCAAACTCGGTAATAAATCTTTCTAGACACAGATTTGCGAGCCTGCAACATAGTATTAATCACTGAGTCAGAGAAACCTCTATGACTAAGCACTAAGAGTTCAATCTCCATACCTTCAAATTTAATGATTTGAGATCCTGATGGAAAAATAGGCCTTGAGATAGAAGGTCTGGCCTTAATGGAAGTGGCCAAGGTTGGCAACTGGACATCCGAACAAGATCCGCATACCAAAACCTGTGTGGCCATGCTGGAGCCACCAGCAGTACAAATGAACGCTCATTATGATTTTGGAAATCACTCTTGGAAGAAGAACTAGAGGCAGAAAGATATAAGCAGGTTGATAACTCCAAGGAAGTGTCAACGCATCCACTGCTTCCGCCTGAGGATCCCTGGACCTGGACAGATACCTGGGAAGTTTCCTGTTTAGATGAGAAGCCATCAGATCTATTTCTGGAAGCCCCCACATCTGAACAATCTGAAAAAATACATCTGGGTGAAGAGACCACTCCCCCGGATGTAAAGTCTGGCGACTGAGATAATCCGCTTCCCAATTGTCTATACCTGGGATATGGACCACAGAAATAAGACAGGAGCTGGATTCGACCCATGCAAGTATTCGAGATACTTCTTTCATAGCTTGAGGACTGTGAGTCCCACCTTGATGATTGACATATGCCATAGTTGTGACATTGTCTGTCTGAAAACAAATAAACGGTTCTCTCTTCAGAAGAGGCCAAAACTGAAGAGCTCTGAGAATCGGAGTTCCAAAATATTGATTGGTAATCTCGCCTCTTGAGATTTCCAAACCCCTTGCGCTGTCAGAGATCCCAAGACAGCTCCCCAACCTGAAAGACTTGCATCTGTTGTGATCACAGTCCAGGTTGGATGAACAAAAGAGGCCCCTTGAACTAAACGATGGTGATCTAACCACCAAGTCAGAGATAGTCGAATATTGGGATTTAAGGATATTAATTGTGATATCTTTGTATAATCCCTGCACCATTGGCTCAGCATACAAAGCTGAAGAGGTCTCATGTGAAAACGAGCAAAGGGGATCGCGTCCGATGCTGCAGTCATGAGACCTAAAACCTCCATGCACATAGCTACTAAAGGGAATGATTGAAACTTTGAAACTGAAGGTTCCGACAAGCGGAAACCAATTTCAGACGTCTTTTGTCTGTTAGAGACAAAGTCATGGATACTGAATCTATTTGGAATCCTAAAAAGGTTACCCTTGTCTGAGTAACTTATTGGTAAATTGATCCTCCAACCATGTCTTTGAAGAAACAACACTAGTTGATTCGTGTGAGATTCTGCAGAATGTAAAGACTGAGCAAGTACCAAGATATCGTCCAAATAAGGAAACACCGCAATACCCCGCTCTCTGATTACAGAGAGTAGGGCACTGAGAACCTTTGAAAAGATCCTTGGAGCTGTTGCTAAGCCAAAAGGAAGAGCAACAAATTGGTAATGCTTGTCTAGAAAAGAGAATCTCAGGAACTGATAGTGATCTGGATGAATCGGAATATGAAGATATGCATCCTGTAAGTCTATTGTGGACAAATAATGCCCTTGCTGAACAAAAGGCAGAATAGTCCTTATAGTCACCATCTTGAATGTTGGTATTCTTACATAACGATTCAAAATTTTTAGATCCAGAACTGGTCTGAAAGAATTCTCCTTCTTTGGAACAATGAACAGATTTGAATAAAACCCCAGACCCCGTTCTTGAAAAGGAACTGGCACAATTACCCCAGATGACTCCAGGTCTGAAACACACTTCAGGAAAGCTGAGCCTTTACTGGGTTCACTGGAATGCATGAGAGAAAGAAACTTCTCACAGGCGGTCTTACTTTGAAACCTATTCTGTACCCTTGAGAAACAATGTTCTGAATGCAATGATTTTGGATTGAATTGATCCAAACATCTTTGTAAAATCTTAGTCTGCCCCCTACCAGCTGCGCTGGAATGAGGGCCGCACCTTCATGTGGATTTGGGGGCTGATTTTGATTTTTTAAATGGCTTGGATTTATTCCAGACTGGAGAAGGCTTCCAATTGGAAACCGTTCCCTTAGGGGAAGGGTCAGGTTTTTGTTCCTTATTCTGACGAAAGGAACGAGAACTATTAGCAGCCCTGAATTTAGGCAAAAAAGCTCCCTTCCCCCCACTGACAGTTGAAATAATAGAATCCAACTGAGAACCAAATAATTTATTACCTTGGAAAGAAAGAGATAGCAACGTTGATTTAGAAGTCATATCAGCATTCCAAGATTTAAGCCATAAAGCTCTTCTAGCTAAAATAGCTAAAGACATATATCTGACATCAATTCTAATGATATAAAAAATAGCATCACAAATGAAATTATTAGCATGTTGAATTAGCTTAACAATGCTATACACATTATGATCTGGTAAAGTTTCCAACCAAAAAGTTGAAGCAGCAGCAACATCAGCCAAAGAAATAGCAGGCCTAAGAAGATGACTTGAACATAAATAAGCCTTCCTTAGATAAGATTCAAGCTTCCTATCTAAAGGATCTTTAAAAGAAGTACTATCTGCCGTAGGAATAGTAGTACGCTTTGCTAGAGTAGAGATGGCCCCATCAACTTTGGGGATCTTTTCCCAAAACTCCAATCTATTAGCCGGCAAAGGATACAGTTTCTTAAACCTTGAAGAAGGAGTAAATGAAGTACGCAGTCTATTCCATTCGCTAGAAATTACATCTGAAATAGCATCAGGAACTGGAAAAACCTCTGGAATAACTACATGAGGTTTAAAAACCGAATTTAAACATTTACTGGTTTTAATATCAAGAGGACTAGTCTCAACACCTCTTTTAATAAGGAACGAATATACTCCATTTTAAATAAGTATGAAGATTTGTCAGTGTCAATATCTGAGGCAGAATCTTCTGAACCAGATAGATCCTCATCAGAGATAGATAAATCAGAATGTTGTTGGTAATTTAATAATTCATCAATTTTATGAGAAGTTTTAAAAGACCTTTTACGTTTATTAGAAGGTGGTATGACAGACAAATCCTTCTGAATAGAATTAGAAACAAATTCTCTCACATTAACAGGAATATCCTGAGCATTAGATGTTGAAGGAATAACAACAGGTAATGGATTACTACTAATGGAAATATTTTTTGCATGTAAAAGTTTGTCATGACAATTAACACAAACTACAGCCGGAGGAACAGTTACCACAAGTTTACAACAAATGCACTTAGCTTTGGTAGAACCGACATCAGGCAGCAGGATTCCAAAAGTGGATTCTGAAACAGGATCAGATTGAGACATCTTACAATATGTAAGAGAAAAAATAACATATAAAGCAAAATGATCAATTTCCTTATATGACAGTTTCAGGAATGGGAAAAAATGCAAACAAAATAAGCCTCTGGAAACCAGAAGCAAAAATACATGAAGACTTAAATAATGACAAAAGTCTGGCGCCAAGTATGACCGCCCACAACTGACAAAATATTTGTTGGCGCCAAAAACGTCTGCAACAAACACGAGCATCATAGATGACGCAACTATGTTAAAATTCTCTGCGCCAACTAAGACGCCGGAAATGACGAAAATACGTCAACAAACGTAATTCTCATGCCAAAAAAGTCTCGCGCCAAGAATGTCGCAATAAATTATAGCATTTTGCGCACCCGCGAGCCTAACAGCCCGCAATTTAGAAAAAAAGTCCATTTGAAAAATTTCAGGTAAGAATTTTTTTTAAATTTTTTTTTAATGTGCATTTCCCAAAATGAAACTGACAGTCTGCAAAAAGGAAATATACTGATAAACCTGAATCATGGCAAATATAAGTACAAACATTATATTTAGAACTTTTAAAACATTTAAAGTGCCAAACTTTTAGAACATTTAAAGTGCCAAACCATAGCTGAGAGTGTCTTAATAAAGGAAAACATACTTACCAAAAGAAACTCATCTACAGAAAGAAGATCAGAGGTAATGGTATATAAGAGTATATCGTCGATCTGAAAAGGGAGGTAGGAGATGAATCTCTACAACCGATAACAGAGAACCTACGAAATATATCCCTGTTAGGATGACCATTGCATTCAATAGGCAATACTCCCTTCACATCCCTCTGTCATTCACTGCACTCTGAGAGGAACCGGGCTTCAGCATGCTGAGAAGTGCATATAAACGTAGAAATCTAGCACAAACTTACTTCACCACCTCCATCGGAGACAAAGTTTGTAAAACTGAATTGTGGGTGTGGTGGGGGGTGTATTTATAGGCATTTTGAGGTTTGGGAAACTTTGCCCCTCCTGGTAGGAATGTATATCCCATACGTCACTAGCTCATGGACTCTTGCCAATTACATGAAAGAAATACCAATTAAGCATACAAAGGTGTGTGCAAGCACAGACCAGTAAGTTCACAATTACAACAGAAACAAATTCTTCCACCAATATTTATTATTTAAAAATATATGATAATAATAAATAGTGGACGGAAAACCACACATCTAAATGATGTGTGTCATAAACAACAAGAAACTATCTCATGTTTACAGTAAAACAAACTGGGTCATGATTCACCACTGCCTCTTTAATAGGAGAGCTGTCTCAGATAAATATGTCCCTTTGTTATTCGATTAAATATGGGGATTCAAATATAACTTGTATGTATGGCTCCTTTGTTATATTCTCGGGGGCACACCCGTGATAATAATAGTGATAATAATAGAGACAAGCATTATTTGTATAATATTATCTATGTTAAAGGATCCAAAAACCTTTTTTTTTTTGTGTGTATTACCGAACCACAAATTTCATCTAACAATCAATAATATATAAAAATCACCTACTTCTACACTCCAACGAAGCACTCTACATGTTAAAATATACTTTTTATTTTCGCCAATTACGTCACCCAATACGGGCTGTACAAAATGAAAAGCAATCTCCAATCTGATGCAGATTTTCTGCATATGATTATATGATGATTTTGTCACACTGCGCATGCGTAATGCGATTGTGAAACTTGCGCATGTGCATATCCCGTCCCTTACACAGCGGGTCTGCTGGTTTGCATCAAGAGACATTGTGAGTGTCATAAAGGATGACTCTTCAGAAGCTCACGTATGCGGTTCGTGGCAATGTTCCGCCATCTTTGAACCTGGGTTATCCACCAGAATTGGAGTACAAAAATGCATACCCGGTGCCGGTGGTGGGTTTGGAAATCGTTCAATTTTAAGAAGAAGATTACAACTAAATTGGAAAAATTGGAAACTAAATGTATAATACAATATACAATCATATTTATTCATTTTGCGATTAGTGCCAACTTTTTTGGGGGGTTTAGTGTCCCTTTAAATAATGTCTATGAAATTATAACATACAGTTCCATGCAGGGCAATAACAACATTCATAGGTAATGCTATGTGAGCAATAGCACAATATAGATTATCCCCTTTACTTATTAAATACACAAGCGGGCTATAGGGAATCCAAATGACCATCAACAAGTACTCACTCAGACCTTCCTTTATTGCTGGTATTTTGGATATCATACTACAACTCTGTTCCTCACCACTTGCATGCTGTTACTGTCACATCCCAGATCCCACACTGGGATGTAGAGCAGAAGTGACTGGCTTCACAGATACCTATTGCTCAAACCCACTTACCCCTATGCTGCAAATGCTGTTTAACCACGAGTGCCCCTCATTATTGGCAAAGTGTTCCACTGCTATTTAGGCTCAGGCTGAAGATCCATACACATTAAGCAGTTGTGCACCAGTGGACACAATATATATATATATATATATATATATATATATATATATATATATATATATATATAAAACTTAATATAACTTAACATAAGTTCGACAGGAGTTCACAAATTCTTCATGTGCGCTAACTCAACATGAGTTATATTAAGGTGTGTTATGTATTTATTAAATATAATATATTGAAAAATATTAATAATCATTGTAAATAATTATTATAATTGTACTAAAATAAAATCCATAGAATATATGTATATTTTACAGTAGCTATAATTAATAATAATTATTAATATTTTTCAATATTTATTATTTCATATTTACCTAACGCGCCTTAATATAACTAATTCTTCATGTGCGCTAACCCAACACCACATTGGACCTAAAGTGAGGAAAGTAAATTAGTTTGATTGCAATATCCAAATCCCTGAAGTTAGAGTGTGTTTTGGGGTTTTGCTCGCATGCAAAAGTTTTACTTTCAATTTGTAATATGTGCGCTAATACTTGCACAGTGAGGGGCCGAATTATCAAGGGCCGAACGGCCCTGAATATCTCTGTTTTGTGTACGATCAGGTTGATTGACACCCCCTGCTAGCGGCTGATTGGCCGCGAATCTGCAGGGGGCGGCATCAGGGCCGGTGCTAGACTATTTTGTGCACTAGGCAAGACCAGTTACTTGCGCCACCCCATGCGAAAAAAAAGAAACAATTAAAAGAACAAAACATGACACAGTAGGAGAGAGATGGGCTGATATTGGTTACGGGCCGGCCGGGGTGGTGCCGAGACTTATTGGGGTTAGGGGAGGGGGCCCTGTGGCCGAGATGGGGGGTTACAGGGGACCCTGGTGCTAATAATGGGGGTTACAGCCAGGGTGGTTTGCTGAGGCTGATGGTGTTACAAAGGGGACCCTGGGGCTAATGGGGTTTTAGGGTGTGGGTGCTGAGGCTGATTGGGTTACAAGGTGGACCCTGGGGCTTATGGGGGTTACAGGGTGGGGGTGCTGAGGCTGATGGTGGTTACAGGGGGCCCCTGGGGCTGGGCTGATGGTGGTTACAGGGGGGCCTAGGTTGATGGTTACAGGGAGGTCCTGGGATTGATAGTAGTTACAGGGGGGCCCTGGGACTGATGGTAGTTACAGGGGGGGCTGTGACTTATGGTAGTTACAGGGGGGGTTGATGGTAGTTACAGGGGGTTGTAAACCACCATCAGCCCCAGACCCCCCCTGTAACCTCCATCAGCCCCAGGGTCCCCCCTGTAACCTCCATCAGCCCCAGGGCCCCCCCCCCCTTTAACCACCATCAGCCCCAGGGCCCCCCCTGTAACCACATCAGTCCCAGCCCCCCCTGTAACCATCAACCCAAGCCCCCCTGTAACCACCATCAGCCCAGGCCTCCAGTCCCAGGGGCCCCCTAGCTTGCCTAGCGGGAGTGCCGCCCCTGGGTGGCATTGCACAAGCAGTTCACCAGAACTGCTTGTGCAATGTTAAAAACCGACAGTGTATGCTGTCTGGATTCAGCGATGTCTGGCGGACATGATCCACTACAGTGGATCATGTCTGCCAGACATTGATAAATAAGATCTTTACTTCCGGGCGGTGCTAATGCTCGAGCAAACGCTACATGTAATCTGGCCCATCATTTTTAGTTTATTATAGTGGATTGACATTACCAGATCTACAATATTATGATTGTTTGCATGAGTAAATATGTTTTTAATTGAATTAGAGAAAGCAATTACTGTACGTTGCATGAAATGGAAAAAAAAACATTGTATCTCCTAATATTTTTAAATATCTAATCCATATTAAATATTTGAATTTCGTGATGATGTTAAAAGATTGGCTACCTTTGTATATCCTATTATGACCTGGCAAAAATTGTTTGAAAAATTAGAAATAAATTATGCTATTTCTTCTTATGTGCCAGGTTTTTTCTTTCTTTTTTTGTAAATTATTTATGCATTAAAATGATCTGTTTTCTTTTTAAATGAAACAAAACTTAAAGGGATACTGATCACAATTTTCTTCTTCTTTAATGATTCAGATAGAGCATGCAATTTTAAGCAACTTTCTAATTTACTCCTACTATCATTTTTTCTTCACTCTCTTGGTATCTTAATTTGAAAAAGCAGGAATGTAAGCTTACGAGCCGGCCCCTTTTTGGTTCAGGACCCTGGATAGTGCTTGCTGATTGGTGGCTGCATTTAGCCACCAATCAGAAAGCGGTACCCAGGTGCTGATCCAAAGATGGGCCAGCTTGTCTCAATCTATACAAGTCTGCTGAAGGCAAAATAAGGAGTACAATGTTTGCATTTGTAAAGACAAATTATGATCATACTTTGTATATTTATGTGAATATTTGATTAATTACATTGTACTTTGTGTGTTTTCTATGAAAAATAAGCCTTTTTCTTTCAGAGAGTGGTGTTTCTAACGTTTTCTCATTTTTTTTGCTAAGCATTTTACACCTGCAGTTCTCACTAGTTTATTTTGACAATAGACTATTGTTTAACTCCACTCAAAATTTAAAATACACTTATTAAACTTAATTTTTTATTTGCTTCATAATGGTAATATATATCATTGCTAGATTCTCCTATTTTAACCCCACTCTCCTCTTTGAGAATTTTCATCCAGACTAGAAAGCTTAAAGGGATATGAAACCCAAAAAAATAATTTTATTATTCAGACAGAGCATACCATTTTGAAAATGTTTCCAATTTAATTTATTTTATCACATTTGCTTTATTCCTGTGATATTCTTTGTTGAAGAGATACTTAGGTAGGTATCTGGAGCAATACATGGAAGGAAATAGCGCTGCCCTCTAGTGCTCTTACAAATGGATAACATTCTTGCAAAACTACTGCCATCTAGTGCTCCAGAAATGGGCCGGATCCTAAGCATGCATCCCTGCTTTTCAACAAGAGATACCAAGAGAACAAATTTAATAGACACAAAATGAAAAGGTTGTTTAAAATTGTATGCTCTATCTGAATCATGAAAGAAAGAAAAAACAGAATTTATGCTTACCTGATAAATTACTTTCTCTTGTGGTGTATCCAGTCCACGGATTCATCCTTTACTTGTGGGATATTCTCCATCCCTACAGGAAGTGGCAAAGAGAGCACACAGCCGAGCTGTCCATATAGCTCCCCCTCTAGCTCCACCCCCCAGTCATTCAACCGAAGGTTAGGAAGAAAAAGGAGAAACCATAGGGTGCAGTGGTGACTGTAGTTTAAACAAAAAATTATTACCTGACTTAATCGCCAGGGCGGGCCGTGGACTGGATACACCACAAGAGAAAGTAATTTATCAGGTAAGCATAAATTCTGTTTTCTCTTGTAAGGTGTATCCAGTCCACGGATTCATCCTTTACTTGTGGGAAAACAATACCAAAGCTTTAGGACATGGATGAAGGGAGGGAACAAGACAGGTACCTTAAACGGAAGGCACCACTGCTTGTAAAACCTTTCTCCAAAAAAATAGCCTCAGAGGAAGCAAAAGTATCAAATTTGGAAAATTTGGGAAAAGTATGCAGCGAAGACCAAGTCGCTGCCTTACAAATCTGTTCAACAGAAGCCTCGTTTTTAAAAGCCCATGTGGAAGCCACTGCTCTGGTAGAATGAGCAGTAATAGTCTCAGGAGGCTGCTGGCCAGCAGTCTCATAGGCCACACGGATGATGCTTTTCAAAGGAAAGAGAGGTAGCATTCGCTTTCTGACCTCTCCTCTTACCAGAATAGATAACAAACAAAGAAGATGTTTGTCTGAAATCCTTAGTTGCTTGTAAATAGAACTTTAAAGCACGAACCACATCAAGATTGTGTAACAGATGTTCCTTCTTCGAAGAAGGGTTAGGACACAGAGAAGGAACAACAATTTCCTGGTTAATATTCTTGTTAGAAACAACTTTAGGAAGAAAACCAGGTTTGGTATGCAAAACTACCTTATCTGCGTGGAACACCAGGTAAGGTGAATCACACTGTAAGGCAGATAACTCTGAGACTCTTCGAGCAGAAGAGATAGCTACCAAAAACAAAACTTTCCAAGATAACAACTTAATATATATGGAATGTAAAGGTTCAAACGGAACCCCTTGAAGAACTGAAAGAACTAGATTTAAACTCCATGGCGGAGCCACAGGTTTATAGACAGGCTTGATTCTGACTAAAGCCTGAGTAAACACTTGAACGTCTGGTACCTCTGCCAGACGCTTGTGTAAAAGAATAGACAGAGCAGATACCTGTCCTTTTAAGGAACTAGCTGACAATCCTTTCTCCAATCCTTCTTGGAGGAAAGACAGTATCCTGGGAATCCTAATCTTACTCCATGAGTAACCCTTGGATTCACACCAACAGAGATATTTCCGCCATATCTTATGGTAGATTTTCCTGGTGACAGGCTTTCTAGCCTGAATCAGGGTATCTATAACTGACTCAGAGAAACCACGCTTTGATAGAATTAAGCGTTCAATCTCCAAGCAGTCAGACGCAGAGAAATTAGATTTGAATGCTTGAACGGACCCTGTATTAGAAGATCCTGCCTCATTGGCAGTGTCCATGGTGGGACAGATGACATGTCCACTAGGTCTGCATACCAAGTCCTGCGTGGCCACGCAGGCGCTATCAGAATCACCGAAGCCTTCTCCTGCTTGATTCTGGCGACCAGACAAGGGAGAAGGGGAAACGGTGGAAAAACATAAGCCAGATTGAAGGACCAAGGCGCTGCTAGAGCATCTATCAATACCGCCTTGGGATCCCGGGACCTGGACCCGTAGAGAGGAAGTTTGGTGTTCTGACGGGACGCCATCAGATCCAACTCTGGAATGCCCCATAGCTGAGTAAGCTGGGCAAACACCTCCGGATGGAGTTCCCACTCCCCCGGGTGAAAAGTCTGACGACTTAGAAAATCTGCCTCCCAGTTGTCTACTCCTGGGATGTGAATTGTAGAGAGATGGCAGGAGTGATCCTCCGCCCACCTGATTATCTTCCGTCATCGCTAGGGAACTCTTTGTTCCCCCCTGATGATTGACGTAAGCTACAGTCGTGATGTTGTCCGACTGAAATCTGATGAATTTGGCCGCAGCTAGATGAGGCCATGCATGAAGAGCGTTGAATATCGCCCTCAGTTCCAGAATGTTTATCGGGAGAAGAGTTTCTTCCCGAGACCATAAGCCCTGAGCTTTCAGGGAGTCCCAGACCGCACCCCAGCCTACCAGACTGGTGTTGGTCGTTACAATGATCCACTCTGGCCTGTGGAAACATATTCCTTGAGACAGGTGATCCTGAGACAACCACCAGAGAAGAGAATCTCTGGTCTCCTGGTCTAACTGAATTTGAGGAGACAAATCTGCATAATCCCCATTCCACTGTTTGAGCATGCATAGTTGCAGTGGTCTGAGGTGTATCCGAGCAAAAGGGACTATGTCCATTGCTGCTACCATTAACCCCTTAACGACCGAGGACGTGCAGGGTACGTCCTCAAAAAAAAGGCAGTTAACGCCTGAGGACGTACCCTGCACGTCCTCGGTGTGGAAAGCAGCTGGAAGCGATCCTGCTCGCTTCCAGCTGCTTTCCGGTTATTGCAGTGATGCCTCGATATGGAGGCATCCTGCAATAACCTTAAATGGCCATCCGGTGCAGAGAGAGCCACTCTGTGGCCCTCTCTGCACCGGACATCGATGGCCGGTATCGTTGGTGGGTGGGAGCGGACTTGGGAGGCGGGTGGGCGGCCATCGATGCGCCGTGTAATGTGCAGGGGGGCGGGATCGGGGGCGGGAGCGACGGGGGCGCGCATGTGAGCATGCGCGTGCACGGGGGGCGGCGGGCGGGCGCGTGCACGGGGCGGGAGCGGGAGGGAACCGCTGCACTACAGAAAAAAAAATCTGAAATAGCTATAATAAATAAGAAAAGAATAATGTTTCTAAGTGATCTGCAACTGGTGGGAGGTTGGGGGGGGGACAGCTACACTACAGAAAAGGGGATTTAAAAAAAAAAAAGATTTCTTTTTTTACTAAACTGG
Organism: Bombina bombina; assembly: GCF_027579735.1. Classification (NCBI taxonomy): domain Eukaryota; kingdom Metazoa; phylum Chordata; class Amphibia; order Anura; family Bombinatoridae; genus Bombina; species Bombina bombina. Next base: position 527,752,196 of record NC_069501.1, on the reverse strand, counting down.
GTACTGGCAGACAGTTGCCAGTACCCAAGATGGCGCCCGCTAAGGCAGAGGGGGAGGGTTAGAGAGCTGTTTGGTGTGGGATCAGTGAGGTTGGGGGCTAAGGGGGATACTACAAAGCAGCATATGTAAATATGCTAAAAAAAAACCTAAAACCCCCCACAAATATACCTTTTATTTTAGTACTGGCAGAGTTTCTGCCAGTACTTAAGATGGCGGGGACAATTGTGAGGTGGGGGAGGGAAGAGAGCTGTTTGGGAGGGATCAGGGGGTCTGATGTTTCAGGTGGGAGGCTGAGCTCTACACTAAAGCTAAAATTAACCCTGCAAGCTCCCTACAAGCTACATAATTAACCCCTTCACTGCTAGCCATAATACACGTGTGATGCGCATCGGCATTTAGTGGCCTTCTAATTAACAAAAAGCAACGCCAAAGCCATATATGTCTGCTATTTCTGAACAAAGGGGATCCCAGAGAAGCATTTACAACCATTTGTGCCATAATTGCACAAGCTGTTTGTAAATGATTTCAGTGAGAAACCTAAAATTGTGAAAAATTTAATGTTTTTTTTAATTTGATCGCATCTGGCGGTGAAATGGTGGCATGAAATATACCAAAATGGGCCTAGATCAATACTTTTGGTTGTCTACTAGACTACACTAAAGCTAAAATTAACCCTAGAAGCTCCCTACATGCTCCCTAATTAACCCCTTCACTGCGGGGCATAATACACGTGTGGTGCGCAGTGGCATTTAGCGCCCTTCTAATTACCAAAAAGCAACAACAAAAGCCATACATGTCTGCTATTTCTGAACAAAGGGGATCCCAGAGAAGAATTTACAACCATTTATGCCATAATTGCACAAGTTGTTTGTAAATAATTTCAGTGAGAAACCTAAAGTTTGTGAACAAAATTGTGAAAAAGTGAACAATTTTTTTTATTTGATTGCATTTGGCAGTGAAATGGTGGCATGAAATATACCAAAATGGGCCTAGATCAATACTTTGGGGTGTCTTCTAAAAAAAAATATATACATGTCAAGGGATATTCAGGGATTCCTGAAAGATATCAGTGTTCCAATGTAACTAGTGCTAATTTTGAAAAAAAGGAGTTTGGAAATAGCAAAGTGCTACTTGTACTTATGGCCCTATAACTTGCAAAAAAAGCAAAGAACATGTAAACATTGGGTATTTCTTAACTCAGGACAAAATTTAGAAACTATTTAGCATGGGTGTTTTTTGGTGGTTGTAGATGTGTAACAGATTTTGGGGGTCAAAGTTAGAAAAAGTGGGTTTTTTCCATTTTTTCCTCATATTATATAATTTTTTTTTATAGTTAATTATAAGATATGATGAAAATAATGGTATCTTTAGAAAGTCCACTTAATGGCGAGAAAAACGGTATATAATATGTGTGGGTACAGTAAATGAGTAAGAGGAGAATTACAGCTAAAAACAAACACTGCAGAAATGTAAAAATAGCCTTGGTCCCAAACGGACAGAAAATGGAAAAATGCTGCGGTCATTAAGGGGTTAATCCGATTGTCTCCATGCACTGAGCCACAGATGGCCGGTGAATGGAATGAAGAACTCGGCAAGTAGTTAAGAGATTTAACTTTCTGACCTCCGTCAGAAATATTTTCATTTCTACCGAGTCTATTAGAGTCCCTAGGAAGGGAACCCTTGTGAGAGGGGAAAGAGAACTCTTTTTGATGTTCACCTTCCACCCATGAGACCTCAGAAAGGCCAATACCATCTCCGTGTGAGACTTGGCTCTTTGGAAAGACGGCGCCTGAATTAAGATGTCGTCTAGGTAAGGCGCCACTGCTATGCCCCACGGTCTTAGAACCGCCAGAAGGGACCCTAGCCCCTTTGTGAACATTCTGGGAGCAGTGGCTAAGCCAAAGGGAGGAGCCACAAACTGGTAATGCTTGTCCAGAAAAGCAAACCTGAGAAACTGGTGATGATCTTTGTGGATAGGAATGTGTAGGTATGCATCCTTTAGATCCACGGTAGTCATATATTGACCTTCCTGGATCATTGGTAAGATTGTCAGAATGGTCTCCATTTTGAATGATGGGACTCTGAGGAATCTGTTTAGAATTTTTAGATCCAGGATGGGTCTGAAAGTACCCTCTTTTTTGGGGACCACAAACAGGTTTGAGTAAAAACCCAACCCTTGTTCCGCAATTGGAACTGGGTGGATCACTCCCATGGTATGTAGATCTTCTACACAGCGTAAAAATGCCTCTTTCTTTGTCTGATCTGTAGACAGACGAGAAATGTGGAACCTTCCCCTTGGAGGAGAGTCCTTAAATTCTAGAAGATATCCCTGGGATACAATCTCTAATGCCCAAGGATCATGTACATCTCTTGCCCAGGCCTGAGCGAAGAGAGAGAGTCTGCCCCCTACTAGATCTGGTCCCAGATCGGGGGCTACCCCTTCATGCTGTCTTGGTGGCAGCTGCAGGCTTTTTGGCCTGTTTACCCTTATTCCAGCCCTGATAAGGTTTCCAGGTTGCCTTGGGCTGTGAAGCGTTACCCTCTTGCTTTGCAGTCGGAGAGGATGAAGCGGGGCCGCTCCTGAAATTGCGAAAGGAACGAAAATTAGCTTTTTTCTTTGTCTTAAAGGGCTTGTCCTGAGGGAGAGCATGGCCTTTTCCCCCGGTGATTTCTGAAATAATCTCTTTCAATTCAGGCCCGAAGAGGGTCTTTTCTTTGAAAGGGATGTTCAAAAGCTTGGATTTTGACGATACATCGACCGACCAGGACTTTAGCCATAGCGCCCTGCGCGCCAAAATGGCGAAACCTGAATTTTTTGCCCCTAACTTAGCTATTTGGAAAGCGGCGTCTGTGATAAAAGAATTAGCTAGCTTTAGAGCCTTAATTCTATCCATAATTTCCTCATATGAGGTCTCCGTCTGGAGCGAGTCTTCCAGCGCCTCAAATCAGAAAGTAGCTGCAGTAGTTACAGGAATAATGCAGGCAATAGGTTGGAGAAGAAAACCTTGTTGAACAAAAATTTTCTTAAGTAAACCCTCTAACATTTTATCCATAAGGTCTTTAAAAGCACAACTGTCTTCAATTGGTATGGTTGTGCTATTAGCAAGTGAAGAAACAGCCCCCTCCACCTTAGGGACCGTCTGCCACGAGTCCCGCATGGGGTCAGATATGGGGAAAATCTTCTTAAAAACAGGAGGGGGAACAAAGGGGATGCCTGGTCTATCCCACTCCCTAGTAACGATATCCGCAATCCTCTTAGGGACCAGAAACGCATCAGTGTAAACAGGGACCTCTAGGTACTTGTCCATTTTACACAATTTCTCTGGGACCACCAAAGGGTCGCAGTCATCCAGAGTAGCCAATACCTCCCTGAGCAAAACGCGGAGGTGTTCTAGTTTAAATTTAAAAGCCAATGTATCTGAATCTGTCTGAGGAGGAACCCTTCCTGAATCAGAGACTTCTCTCTCAGACATCAAATCCCTCGCCCCCACTTCAGAGCGTTGTGGGGGTATATCGGATACGGCTACCAAAGTGTCAGAATGCTCATAATCTGTTCTTAAAACAGAGCTATCACGCTTTGCAGGTAACATGGGCAGTTTAGATAAGAAAGTTGCAAGAGAATTATCCATGACTGCCGCTAAGTCTTGTAATGTAAAAGGGTTAGACACACTAGACGTACTAGGCATCGCTTGAGCGGGCGTAACTGGTTGTGACACTTGGGGAGAGGTAGACGGGCTACCCTCATTACCTTCAGTCTGAGAATCATCTTGGGCCAAATTCTTAAGTGCAACAATATGATCTTTAAAGTGTATAGACATATCAGTACAAGTGGGACACATTCTGAGAGGGGGTTCCACCATTGCTTCTAAACACATTGAACAAGGATTTTCAACATGTTTAACAGACTAGTAGTATACACAAACAGGCTTGGAAATCACTTTAATCAATTAAAAAACACAATTTGAAAAAAAACGTTACTTTGCCTTTAAGAGATAAAAAAGGCACACAATTTTGCAAAACAGCGAAAAAAGCAGTAATGTTTTTGAAATTTTCACAGTATGTACCTAAAACCTCAGTAAGATTGCACCACTAGCAAGCAAAACGATTAACCCCTTAATGCCCAAACCGGAGCAGTCTAAAGCCAACAACCGGTTAAAATTACTACAGCACCTTGCCACAGCACTGCTGTGGCCCTACCTGCCCTTAGGAACCAGATTTGCCCTTTAGGCCCTCAAACAGCAGCAGGACCTTCTATGTGAAGCAGCATGAACTTCTATGCAATTCTAAATGCACATCTGAGGAGCGAAATTAGGCCCCTCCCACTCTCTCCGGAGCTGTGAGGCCTAAGAAACCACTTCTAAGTGAATGAAAAATATATAGCCATGTGGGTAGCAACCCCAGAAAGAACCCAAAAGGGCTTTCAAAGTGTCTTACAAACGATATTTTCCTAAAAAAAACAATTGATTGCCCTGAATTAGTGTCAACCAGCATAATTAGCCCTGTTATGTAAGCATTCAATTCCTTACTAAGTCTCTGGACATAGCTTACCCTCCCCTCATGGGGATATTGTCAGTCTCTTCTAGCATTATCTCAGTCTTGTCTAGAAATAAATGACTGAACATACCTTATTGCAGTCTACCCTGCAAACCGTTCCCCCCAACTGAAGTTTTCTGGTACTCCTCAGTCCTGTGTGGGAACAGCAGTCGATTTTAGTTACAACATGCTAAAATCATCTTCCTCTCAGCAGAAATCTTCATCACTTTTCTGCTAGAGAGTAAATAGTACAAACCGTTACCATTTAAAATAACAAACTTTTGATTGAAGATAATAAAAACTATAATTCTAACACCACATTCACTTTACCCTCCCGAGAGAGACCCTAGTGCTTAGAGCCGGCAAAGAGAATGACTGGGGGGTGGAGCTAGAGGGGGAGCTATATGGACAGCTCTGCTGTGTGCTCTCTTTGCCACTTCCTGTAGGGAAGGAGAATATCCCACAAGTAAAGGATGAATCCGTGGACTGGATACACCTTACAAGAGAAATGGGATTCATTTTCCCTTAATTCCTTTTTATAGGAAAAGCTTACAGCTAAGTGGGTCTCCGAGGTTCTGCGCCTTTTCTTCAGTGAGGTCTGTAAGATGATTTCTTTTGAAGCTGGAGAAGTTTTGATTATCTTGCCCTTAGAGCCCAATGATCTCAAGCTCTTCGCTCTGGCGAGATTATCTAACGAATTTTGTCTGTACTGCAAGGTCCCTCAAAGAATTTTAGAAAGCCCAAATTGAGGGCTATTTAGCATCACTATGTAGGATCCTGGATGTAAAGGAGAGACAGACAAATTGCGATATAATACTAAACAACAAACACCAAAGAGTTTGATTACACTCCATGCCAACAGCTTTTTGATCAGGTCCTCAATGTGTTCTGTTATACTTATATTAAAGGGACAGTAAACACCTCTATGTTTATTTAACATGTTTTGTTGTGAATAATGAAACAACTTTGCAATAAATGTTCATTATTTATTTTGCCCCTTTTCATGTAATTTAGCTCAGAAAATTCAGCAATTTCTATTTCTCAGGACTTAAAATGCAGCCTGCTGACTTCTTAAGGCTAACTCTGCTACATATGTAGCCATAATTAGCTTTATCAGGTAACCACTATAAACCAAGGCATTTTATACTTATTTTATGACAGTAGCTAGCCTTGTTATCTGTGAACTAAAGCCCAGATTGGTTCCTCCAAATAAGGTGGGTGGAGTTTGGCTATTGGTGAAAAAAAAAAAAAGAATTCTTGTCTGGTATGTTATTCTATGGCAGCACAACAGAAATGTCTTTATTATAGTTTTGTCCTGTATTGCATTATTACTATGGTTATTTTCATGCCCTTGGTAAAAAAATTAAAAAGTAGTAAATTAACCCAGAACAAAATATCTAACTGATGTTTATATTTTGAACATTGATATTTCACATAAAAAATATCAATGCATCCTTAAACCCTAAGTATTGTATTTTTTATTGCCACATTATGTATATTTTTTTCTACTTTTATGCACACTCTTTTTCTTGTTCTGATTGGTCCATCTCATTAAAGGGACACACAAGTCAAAATTAAACTTTCATTTTTCAGATAGAGCATGCAATTTTAAACAACTTTCCAATTTACTTCCATTAACAAAATGTGCACAGTCTTTTTATATTTAAACTTTTTGAGTCACCAGCTCCTACTGAGCATGTGCAAGAATAAGTGTGTATGCATTTGTGAATGGCTGATGACTGTCACATGGTACAGGGGGAGTGGAAATAGACATAACTTAAAATTGTCAGAAAAAAATCTACTACTCATTTAAAGTTTAGACTAAGTGCTATTGCATGGTCTTGTTATCTTGCATTTGTTGATTATGCACATCTACTGTGTTGACTGGTCCTTTAATTCTTTTCACTGTATATTACAGTTATATAGGTAAGTTGGTTGATCTAATAAGTATGTATGACTTAAAGGAATATGAAACCTCAAAATTTTCAATTTGAAATAAAGTTTCCAATGTACTTCTATTATCAAATTTGCTCAGTTTCAATGGTATTCTTTGTTGAAGAAGTATCTAGGTAGGTGTCTGGAGCACTACGTGGCAGGAAATAGTGCTGCCATCTAGTGCTCTTGCAATGACATTTTCTCAAAACTGCTGCCATATAATGTTAAAGACATGTGCACACTCTTGAGTTTACATCCTTGCTTTTTAACAAAAGGATATCAAGAGAACGCAGTAAATGTCATAATAGAAGTAAATTAGAAATTGCATGATCTATCTAAATCACAAAAGAAAAATATTGGGTTTCATGGCCCTTTAAAATTGATTTATGGGACCATAAATATTCTTGATTTAGCGAGTAAAATGAATTTAGTAAGCGTGGAGAGTCAGAGGTCAAGGCCTTCCTTCTTAAATTTTCATCAGGCTGTGTGGATTGATCCCAGTCTATGATACTTTATATATTTCTCAGTGGAATATACTTTATTAGGTTTAATGGGACATTATATTTAAAATGCAGCTCCTCATCAAATGTAATTCATTTTTTTTTATTTATTTTGACTACTTTTCATATCAATTATATCTGAAAACTGTAGTTTTTCTGCTGTGGAATTCAGAACCCTTACTCTCCTACATGCTGTGCAGTGATTTCACTTTTTTGTCATAATATTGGAGTGCAACCGCTATTTTTTCACTGTGCAGTGATTGATTAAAATGTGAAGGAGCTCACTGAGTGATACGTGTCCCTAATTGCTCACAGCAATGGAGTTAAAGGGACACTAAACTCAAATTCTTTCTTTCATGATTCAGATAGAGCATGCAATTTTAAGCAACTTTCTAATTTACTCCTATTATAAATGTTTCTTTGTTCACTTGCTATCTTTATTTAAAAAGCAGGAATGTGATGCATAGGAGTTGGCCCATTTTTGGTTGAGAACCTGGGTTATGCTTGCTTATTGGTGGGTAAATGTCAGCCTCCAATAAGCAAGCGCTATCCATGATGCTGAACCTAAAATGGAATGGCTGCTAAGATTTACATTAATGATTTTCAAATAAAGATAGCAAGAGAACGAAGAAAAATTGATAATAGGAGTAAATTAGAAAGTTGCTTAAAATTACATGTGCTATCTGAATCATGAAAGAAAAAAATTTGGGTTCAGTGTCCCTTTAAGGCAAACGATTTTCAAGAAGTGTGTGCCTGGACTACAAAACAATGATGCAAACAAAATTATTATTTTGAATCTTTTTACACCATTTATTTTGAAAACAGATCATTTGCAAATCAGCAATTAATTTCTGATGCATATATTAAAAATAGTTTAAAGGGACAGAAATACTGAATAATATAAAAGTTTTAAAGATAAACTTTATGTATGTTGCCCCCCTTTTCCTTTAAAGAGACATTAAAGTCAAAATTATACTTTCGTGATTCAGCTACAGTATGTAACAACTTTCCAATTTACTTCTATTGTGAAAATTGCTTTGTTCTCATTATATCCTTTGTTAAAGAGTAGATGTAGGTAGGATTAGGGGAGTACACATGTATTTAGTACTGGCAGCAGTGTTTTGCAACATTGTATGTAGTAGTGTTCTAAATTGTTGCAATCACTGCTGATATAGATTAGTAAAGACAAATGCAGACCCCTCAGCTCCTATAAACCTACCTAAACTTACTTTTCAACAAAGAATACCCAAGGAACAAGGCATATTTACTAATGGATGTAAAAAGCAAAATTGTTTAAAATGGCATATTCTATCTAACCATAAAAGTTTTATTTTAGCTTTACTGTCACTGTAATGTCAAGTTTTGAAACATATACAAAGACACAAACCGGAAAACCTTCATTAATGAAATTATTTTTACCATGGGACTACAGGTAAAAAAGCCGTTATCCAAATTGCCTGGGACCAGTAAAGGTTTGGATTTAGGAATAGTTTTGATTTTGGAATATTTTTATATTTGCATCTGTAAAATGAGACAGTTTGGAGAGTGGGTGAGACCAAGGGCTCCATTTATGAAGCAGCAAATGTTGCTTCAGAGCTCCATCGTTTCAGGCTCACCGAAAACAGAAGTTAAAGGGACATAATACTCATATGCTAAATCACTTGAAACTGATGCAGTATAACTGTAAAAAGCTGACAGGAAAATATCACCTGAGCATCTCTATGTAAAAAAGGAAAATATTTTACCTCACAATCTCCTCAGCTCAGCAGAGTAAGTTATGTGTAAAAATTTATACTCAGCTGATCCCAGCTGCAGGTAAAAAAAAAAAAAAATAATTAAGAAATGAACAGCAGCCAATCAGCATCAGCAGTGCTGAGGTCATGAACTCTTACTGTGATCTCATGAGATTTCACTTAACTCTCATGAGATTTCATAGTAAGCTTCCTTTACCTGATTGGTGAAATAATATGAGAGTTCACGAGGCTCATCCTTTCAGCTGTCCCAGGACAGACACACTAAAATGCTGCTTAGAAATCCTTTACAATGGGAGGTGGCTACTGAGGAACTTTTGAGGTAAAATATCTTTCTTTTTTACATAGAGATGCTCAGGTGATATTTTCTAGTCAGCTTTTTACAGCTATACTGCATCACTTTCAAGTGTTTAAACATTTGGGTATTATGGCCCTTAAGCAACGGTCATAAGACCAATGCTCCTTAACCTGCTGCCACATTTTAGCTGGCAGATTAAAGGGACACTCAAGTCAAAATTAAACTTTCATTATTCAGATAGAGTATGCAATTATTTTTTTTTTAAATCTTTATTTGTAAACAACAATTGCATAGAACATATAGAAAATAAATTTAAACCCCAAACGGGGTACAAAAGAGCAAAAGACAGGCAATAAATGATAACATATTCCAAAAAGACTGTAAATCTGTGTCTTTAAAATTCAGTTAGGCATTGTTGAAATTCTTTTTCCAATTTTTTAAAAACTATCCTATATGCTAAATCATATCGGGAAAAGAAAAACAAACGACAAACGAACAAAGAAGACAAGCAAACAGACAGCCAACCAACCAAAACAAGACAAAAAAAGAACCAAAACAAAACAAAAGAAAAGAGAACAAAAAAAAAACAAAAAAAAAAGGGGGGGGGGAGGGAAAGGGAAGAGAAAAGCTGTTTACCATACTCCTAATAACACCAGATCGGAGTTTCGGAAATGATAAGTTAGGTATTCAATTTCAGCAGACGGGAGTGATTTTATAAATAATGACCCTTTAAGAAAAAACCTAGTAACAGCTTCTTCGTTATCCATAGGAATGTCAAATTGTTCAAGAACACATTGTTTTTTTTAAACAGTTTTTAATTTCCATAATACTAGGGACTGTCTGCATTTTCCATTTTTTTAGAATACGATATCTAACAGCCAGTATAACAAGGTTAATAATTTTATTATTAGGCTGCTTATTTTGTGAGGAAAAGGAAAACTATATTCATAACTGACAGACTTATAAGGGGAGCATTCAGTATTTTACGAAGCCAATATTGAACTTTGAGCCACATATTTCTAATTTTTGGGCAGGTCCATATCATGTGCAAGAGGTTTGCTTGTGGGAGGGAACATTTAGGACAGGTACTGAAATTTACATTTCCACATTTAAATCCCTTTTCCGGAGTGAAATAAGACATGTAGATTAATTTCAAGTGAGACTCCCTCCAAGTAGCAGAGAGTGTTACTCAACTGACTTCTTGGATTGAGAGATGAGGTAGTTTAGAGTCCAGCTCTTGATTCAGTAGTGTGGACCACTTAAGGCAAATTCTATCAAGATTGATTGTGCCTCTATTGGAGATCAGAAGCATATAGCAAGGAGTGATTGACATATGTCCTTTCTTAACGAGGACAATCCAATTCTCAATGGTCCCAAGGGACCAATTCCAGCCGTAATCTTTTATGAGTTTCGACGCATAATGTCTAGCCTGCAAATAAGCAAAGAAATTTCTATGTGGGAGATTAAATTCTATTCTAAGAGTGTCAAATGACTTAATACAACTTCTCCCAAAATCTAATATTTGATATACTTTGGAGAGACCCTCCACTTTCTATTTTGCAAAGAGGGTGGAGAGAAGACCTGCTTGAAATTGAGGGTTCCCAAGAAATGGGATGTACCTAGATAAATGATGTTCTATTACTAAAATATTGCAGATATTTTTCCATGCTAGTATTGGATTGTATAAGGATCTCAATTTCTTTACTTCAGATGGAATAAAAGGGATATCCGAATGAATAAGGGCAACAAGGGGAAAAGGATTCAAGATATTATTTTCAAGATCGTTATCTGTAACATAGTCTCTAAGAAACAACCAATCGGTCACCACACGAGCAAGAAAAGCATAATTATAAGCCCTGAGATCAGGTAAAGCAAGGCCTTCATATCGTACTGGAAGAGAAAGTTTCGCAAGCGAAATTCTAGGCTTCCTATTTTGCCATAAAAAGGAGCTCAGTTGAGAGTTAAACAAATTTAATTCCTTGCTCTTTAAGAGGAAAGGGATATTCTGAAGAATATAAAGTATTTTAGGTAAGAGAATCATTTTGTATGCTGCTATACGCCCAGACAGAGAGAGGGGTAAACCATGCCAGTTTTTTAAAGTGTCTTTAACTTTATTTAGGATTGGACTTATATTAAGGGAATACCATCTATCCGGATTAAAAGATATAGCTATACCTAGATATTTAAAAGAGTCATAGACTACAGAAAAAGGTATATTTGTACACGATTCCCTTGTCTGGTTAATCCAAAGAAATTCTGACTTTGTTATATTTATTTTATAACCCGCAAAGGATCCAAACTGTTGTACTATTGAAAGAAGTCTAGGTATATTAACAGAAGTATTAGACATATATATATAAGAATATCATCCGCATAGAGTGCAATTTTTAATTCCTTACTACCCACTTTAATTCAATCCAAATATTGTCTAACAAATATGGCTACGGGTTCAATAGCAATATTGAAAAGAAGGGGAGAGAGTGGGCACCCTTGCCTAGTTCCTCTATGTAAGGTTATATTGTGAGATAGCTGCAAATTTACTATCAGCCGTGTAGAGGCCTTCTGGTATAATTTTTCAACAAACTTAATAAAAATTTCCTTTTAACCCAATCGAAGGCCTTTTCAGCATCTATTGCTAAAATTGCCATATCCGAGCTAATTCCTTTCCGTAGATGGTCATGGCCTTCACCTTTCGCAAAATAATCTATAGTTAGAGTATGCAATTTTAAACAACTTTCCAATTCACTTCCATTAACGAAAAGTGCACAGTCTTTTTATATTTAAACTTTTTGATTCACCAGCTACTACTGAGCATGTGCAAGAATTCACAGAATAAGCGTGTATGCATTTGTGATTGGCTGATGGCTGTCACATGGTACGTGTATGCATTTGTGATTGGCTGATGGCTGTCACATGGTACCGGGGGGTGGAACTAGACATAACTTTTAAAATTGTCAGAAAAAAAATCTACTACTCATTTGAAGTTTAGACTAAGTGCTACTGTATTGTCTTGTTATCTTGCATTTGTTGATTATGCAAATCTACTGTGTTTACTGATCAGATCTGATCGGGATGATTGACAGCCCCTGCTAGCGGCCGATTGGCTGCCAGTAAATAGGGGGTGGCATTGCACAAGCATTTCCCTAGAAATGCTTGTGCTATGTTAAATGCTGATGCGATGTCGAGCGGACATGATTCGCTATAGCATTTAACTATTGTTGTAGTGTAATCAACATCTTATGTCATTTAGGAAATAAGTACATGGAATAATAAGCTTATCATGCAACCTAAAGGTGATTTTAAAACAATATAGACTGTTATTTGCATTTTAGTACACAAAAACCAAACCAGAGACGCAGTCAGAGACCAGAGATGATTCTGACCTATAGGCAGGGAAAATTTGTAAAAAAATGTATCATTTGGATTTTGGAATTCTGGATTTGGGGATTTGTAGCTGTATTTCAAATTATTTACGTCTATTCCTCATACTATTTGGGAGTATTTTTTATAATATTTTTACTACACAAGTCAGAACTTGTTAAATAGCCTTAGGGTGCATTACAATGGTAAGAAATACATTAAAGGGACAATCAACACCAGAATTTTTGTTGTTTAAAAAGAAAGATAATCCCTTTATTACCCATTCCCTAGTTTTGCATAACCAACACTGCTATATTAATATTTGTTTTACCTCTGTGATTACCTTGTATCCAAGCCTCTGCTGACTGTCCCCTTATTTCAGTAATTTTGACAGAATTGCATTTTAGCCAATCAGTACTCACTCCTAGGTCACGTCACGTGCATGAGCTCAATGTTATCTATATTAAACACATGAACTAATGCCCTCTTGTGGTCAAAATGCATTCAGATTAGAGGCAGTCTTCAAGGTCTAAGAAATTAGCATATAAACTTCCTAGTTTTATCTTTAACTAAGAATACCAAGAGAACAAAGCAAAATTGGTGATAAAAGTAAATTGGGAAGTTGTTTAAAATTACATGCCTTATTTAAATCATGAACGTTTTGACTGTCCCTTTAAATATCATGCCATATTTATCATATTAGCAGATTTAGTCTATGATATAAATGTGTTTTGTGTGTGTGTGTATGTATATATATATATATATATATATATATATATATATACTGCATATAGCATATGTGAATATGTCACTGAAAAACAGTATAACTTTTACTAAAAGCATTTTTGTTCATGGAAGTATATTCCAAAAATAGTTTAACTTAAACAAAACGCTTGAATTCTTTAGAGCATTTTGTTTTTGCAAGAATGTATTTTGATATAAATGTGTTTATCCATCGGAAAGGAGTAAAACACATTTATTCTCCCAAGTCTGTTCTGAGCAAGACATGGCCAGTGTCCTGCTGATGAGCAACAATGCAGTGCAGCAAAACGGTGAGACTCTTCTCTACTTAATCTGTTTTTCTTACTGTTTAACATCTCTGCTGCTGAATTATGCCCAATATATTGTAAATTGCAGCTAGAGGGGGCACTCAATATTTGAAAATATCAGAAATCAGGTTAAAGAACTTGCATTAGGAATGTCACTAATAATCCAATATAATGTCACCATAAACAGAATACGCTCACTGGTATTGCTCCATTTTAGTACCAGGTTTCCATTAAAATAGCACATTGCGTGCAGTCGCCCCTTTTCGTGTAGGTGTTGTGTTAACGCTTCCACCCGATGCCGGATTTCTTGAAAATGAATTGGTTACTATGATAACCCAACCTTACACTACACTTGATCACATATACAGCGCCGCATACAAGTGAGGCGTGTATATTTTACCCTATTTTGCTCGCTATTATGATAAAAGAAAAACACCTAACGCATGCACAATATCTATCTCTCAACCGCCGTCGCCCCACCGCAATAACTAATAAATGTATTAACCCCTAATCTGCCAACCCCCATATTGCAAAGTATCTATTAAAATCATTAACCCCTAAACCGCCATCCCCCATATTGCAACTAACAATAAAATGTATTAACCTCTAAACCGCCATCACCCCACAATGCAAAGTACCTATTTAAACTATTAACTCCTAATCCGCCATCCTCTATCTTCGTCCCGGTGGCGCGGAGCTGTGGCGGCACGGAGCTGATCAGGACTGGTGGTAACGACGATATCCAGCGCGGAGCCTCCTCTTAATGCCATCTCCGTCGCACACTAAAGTTTGAATACAAGGTACCCGTTTTATACTGGGGTACCTTACATTCCTATTGGTTGAAAATTTCAAATCCGCCAATAGGATGAGAACTGCTTAAATCCTATTCGTAAAGTAATTGTCAGTGCTACTAATAATATCTATATCTCTCTCTCTCTCTCTCTCTATATATATAAATATATATCTTCAAAGAAAAAGGGTACACTCACAGGGACTTAAATAAATAGGGTTTTAATACCACCAAGAGTAACGTTTTGGAGTCGCCCTTGTCTTCAGACCACAAAAATTTACCAGATGGGGGTGACCACGAAACGTTACTCTTGGTGGGATTAAAACCCTATTTATTTAAGTCCCTGTGAGTGTACTTTTTTTCTTTGAAGCTATACATACACCGACAGGACTGCACCCAGGGCACAGGATCCAATACAGGTGATGTGAGTGCTTGACCCTACCTAGCCAATATATATATACATATACACACGGGGGGCTTTAAATTTCCACTAGTTGACTAGTCCTGGATGACTAAAGAATATGAATTTTTCCTACATTTATTAACATTAAGGGCTCTCTGTAGCAATTAGCGCTTATAAAATGAACCAGAGATCAGATCTCTGGTTAATTTTATAAATGTCCTCCAAATGCCCCGAAACTTAAGTGCTAGTTTTCACGGCATGAGAACGAGGCTCCCATTGGAGCTTATGGTAGTGCGCTCTCTTGAGCACAATGCTTTCCAGCAATGCGAATGCTGTCAACTTTTAATACCGGCGCAAATTATCGTGGATTGGTATTACTCAGTGGAGCACAAATATAATTTTAACAAGAGCAATATTTAGCAGTACACTTGTAATCTGGCCTTAAGTGGGTTAGAAACTTTTGCCCTCTGGGCTAGTAACTTTTAACCCCTGACAATGGACATTTTCCCCACCCCTTTTATCGACCTAAAGAAAGTTATCAATAAATGGGGCTTAAGAAAAACAAAAAGTTGACAAACACAAAGCCAAAATGGGATTTAAAACTTAAGTATTCCAGTAATTAGGTCAATCCTCTCTCCACTCATAGGGGTCGATTTATCAAAGCTGAGGCGGGGAGAATTTCCCCGGAGGAATTTACTATTGCACGCGAGCGCTACTTTGCGCTCGCGTGCAATCCCGCCCCCTGCCCGCACACAGCCAATCACGCCCGGGCAGGAGCTGTCAATCTCCTCGGTCAGACTAGACCGCGGAGATTGAATTTTGCCACTGTTGAGTTGGCGAAAGGCTTTAACAAGCCTTTGATAAATCGACCCCGTAGTATCTCACTAAATAGCCCATCCCAGTAAGATTCTAGGTTGAGGAAAACAATCTATCTTTTTTTTTCAGCTTTAACATAGTAAACATTTTTAAGTTTAAGCATTTGTGACACAGTTTTTTAAATCAATGATAGAAGAGCAAGTTTTGGAGCTGCCTAAAGTGCAGATTGTGTGCAGTTATGTTACTACCTGACACGCTCACTATAGTGCTTCTTATTCAGCACATTATAATTCTAGCTACAGTGCAGGAGTCACAGCGGGAGGGTTGCCATCTCAGCCATGTTTACCTGGACAGTTATGCGTTACAAATTCTGCAGGGTTTGCAGGGGGGACATGAATAGTACTTTTTCAGTTTCCTTCTATATTCTAATGTTTGCTTTGTTCTTTTGGTATATTTTGTTGAAAAGCATACCTAGGTAAGATAAGGAGCAGCAATGCACTACTGCTGCTGCTTGGTGGCTGCACATATGTCTCCTATCATTGGCTCACCCAATCTGTTCATATAACTCCCAGAAATGCATTGCGACACCTTAAGTGCCAGTCAACGTTAAAATGAATGTTACCTAATTCTGCACTATGCGCAGAATTATGTAACATTAACCTAGCGACACCTGCAAAAGAGAAAAGGATTTCAAAGATTTAACCCCCCAAACCCATACCTACCTTACAAATGCTAAGCAATAAGAAAGTGATCCAGGTGACTAAGATAGATCACTTGAAGAGATTCTGTATGTGAACCAGGCACACATATTTCACTGCAAAGTTACCATACAGATTTTTTAAAAGAATAGAAAGGACAAAAATAAAATATGCATGGGTGCATTTCAGTATGAAATAGAAGCATTTTTGCCATATACTTCTATTAACAAAAATGCTTCTAGTAAAAGTGAATACAGTTTCCTGGGAAGGCTCGTGAGTTCAAGTTCAGAGCACTGGTGGTAGTGTGTATTGTGCCTGTAAATACTTAATTTGTGTCATATAAGCCACTGCTGACTCTCTGAGAAGATGTAGTGCTGAATACTGGTGCACAGGTCCTCACATCATATGTGCGTATATCGCTGAAAAACAGTAATCACTTTTACTAAAAGGGTTTTAGCTAATGAAAGTATATTGCAAAAATGCTTCTATTCAAAAGTTGAAAAGCGCCCATGCACATTTCCATGTTGACCTTTTTATTCCTTTTAAATTCCCTGCATGATAAGACAGTCCGTCTACCACTATTAACTTCCTTAAAGAGACATTATACACTCGTTTTTTCTTTGCATAAATGTTTTGTAGATGATCTATTTATATAGCCCATAAAGATTTTTTTTTTTTAATGTATAGTTTTGCTTATTTTTTAAACAACATTGCTCTGATTTTCAGACTCCTAACCAAGCCCAAAGTTTTAGGAGAATAACGACGTATACCTACTCCAGTTTGCTTCTGTTTGTGTAAAGGGTCTTTTCATATGCAAAGAAAGGGGGAGGGGGGAGTGTCTGATATTTCCTACTTGCAGTGGGTGTTCCAGTAACCTTTAAACAGAGCTAAACTGGAAGCTTCTAAGTTTTTAAACGGTTTTATACTGGATCTTTATATCAGTATCTGTGCATATTATTCTTTATAGTAGTGTCTATTTACATGCAGTTATATGAAAATTGGTGTATACTGTCCCTTTAAAGTGACATGAAACCCACTTTTTTCTTTATTTCAAGATTTAGATAGAACATACAAATTTCCAATTTACTTCTATTATCAAATCTGCTTCATTACATTGATATCCTTTGCTGAAGGAGCAACAATGCACTACTGACAGCTGAACACATCTAGTCAGTCAATCACAAGAGACAAATGTGTGTAGGCACCAATCACCAGCTAGCTCCCACTCATGTAGCATGTGTACATATTCAGATACATTGAGGTCCCTTTTAAGGGAGATTACTGAAATACTGGTCACGTGGTCTTCAAACCATTATCTATTCGTAAACTGTAAAGTACATGTGCTTGCCTAGCTCTCAATGTTGACTGAGGGCATACTTCTTGTACTCTTTAAATTGTAGGAATAGTAATTCCACTATCAAAGGTTCTTTGTGGTTTAATATATTGAGGTCCCTTTTAAGGAAATTTGCTGAAAAACTGGTCAGTCTTCATACCATTATCTTTATCTATCTATCTATTTTATTGTCCAAGAGTAGTCCCTTATGCTAATTAAGGTTCCATTAAAGTGTAATATTAAACTAAAGAGTTTCATGTAACCTAATTATTAAAAGGCTTAGATATGAATTTAATATGCTTGAAATTGTATAAGCTTTATTTGTATGTTTACATCTTTTTGATTAAATAATTTTCACGACCTCTCTATCATAGTATGTACGACTGTTTATTTAGGTTGCAACTTGAGGTTTGGGTCACTGTAATGTCCTTCTTGTCACCAGAAATAAACACATAAAAATAAGGCCCAGTTCAATTCAACTGTCCCTAATTGTCAGCATACAGAAATATTGTTGTTCCAATAGTACAAATGGTGTATTGCCATATATGTTATAGTGCTCCACATTTGTGGATTTGTATATTTTTTAAAATAAAATGTTGTGCATTACCTTAAATAGTTTTTCTCCAATTTATTTTTCATTTAAAAAAAAAATGTGAGGGCGGGTTGGGGCATGGCTGGGGGCGGGGAGACAGGGTGCCCCATTTTACCATCCTGCCTTGGGCCCCACAATGGATAGGGCCTGCCCTGATTCTCTTGGTATCCTTTATTGAAAAAAGCAGCAATGCACTACTAGGAGCTAGTTGAACACATCCGTAAGCCAATCACAAGAGGCATATATGTGCAGACACCAATCAGCTGCTAGCTCAAAACTCCTGAGCCTACCTATCTATTCTTTTTAACAAGGATACCAAGAGAACTAAGCAAATTAGATAATAGAAATAAATACAAACATTGTTTAAAATAATATTCTCTGTCTCAATCATGTTATAATGTTTTTGGGTTCCATGTGTCTTTAAGTATTGACCTCTGGTACAATAGTGTAGTAACTATTGTACTCTAATAAATAAACTTTTATGTAACTAGTTGATAAGCCTTCCCAGAGGGCAGTCTATTTGTTAAAAATGCAACCCCCAAGCTACAAAAAATAAAAAAGTAAAAATACAGAAAAAAATAAACAATGCTATCCAAAATAATAAAATTAAACCTAAACTAATACCCCTATAAAAATAAAAAATCCCCCCTAAAATAAAAACACTCCCTAATCTAATACTAAACTAGCCCTTAAAAGAGCTTTTTGTAGGGCGTTGCCCTAAAGAAATCAGCTTTTTTACATTAGAAATAAACAAAGTCCCCCCTAACAGTAAAACCCCCCACCCCCCAAACCCCTAAAAATAAAAAATAAACTAATACTAATAAACCTAAACTACTTAATGCCCCTAAAGGGGCATTTGTATGGGCATTGCCCTTAAAAGGGCAATCAGCTCTTTTTCACTGCCCTCTTTTTGAAATTGCCCAAAAAACCCTAATCTAAAAAAAAAATCCCTTAAAAATTAAAAAAAAACTAACACTAAAGCCCGAAATAGGTACTCACGGTTTCAGAAATCCGGCGGAGGTCTTCCTCCAGGCGGGTCCATCATCTTCATCCAGAGCGAAGGCAGAGCGGAGTGGAGGTCCGGAGCGACCTTCCCAGATGTGGCAATCCTCAGCGGTGGTCATCTGTGGTGGCGTTGGCAGTCTTCGGCGGTGGCAGACCTCGCGGCGGCGGTGGTCCTCGGCGGCATGGAGGCTCCTCATTATCCGATGTCCGTTGTATACTGAATATTGAATGCAAGGTACCGTAATCAATTAGGGGTACCCTGCATTCCTATTGGCTGAATTTTTCAAAACAGTCAATAGGATTAGAGCTACTGAAATCCTATTGGCTTTTTAAATCAGCCAATAAGATTTCAGTAGCTCTCATCCTATTGGCTGATTATGAAAATTTCAGCCTATAGGAATGCAATGTACCCCAATAAATATTGGGTACCTTGAATTCAATCTTCAGTGTGCGGCGGACGATCGCTTGAAGAGGACCACGGATTACCGCCGCCAATGATTGGCACATCTGGGAAAACCAATCTGCGCCACCTTCGCTTCGCGCACATCTGGGAAGACCGCCACATCTAAGAATTGTGCTCCGGACCTCCGCTCCGCCTTCGCTGTGGATGAAGATGATGGATCCGCAAGGAAGAAGACCTTTTCCGCTGGACTTCTGAAACCGTGAGTACCTATTTGGGGCTTTAGTGTAAGGTTTTTTTTTGTGGGGGGGGTTGTTTTTTTTTAGATTAGGGTTTATTGGACAATTTTCAAAAGAGCTGAATGCCCTTTAGGAGCAATGGGTAGTTTAGGTTTATTAATGTTAGTTTTTTTTTATTTTGGGGGGTTTGGTGGGGACTTTGTTTATTTGTAATGTAAAAGAGCTGATTTCTTTAGGGCAATGCCCTACAAAAAGCCTTTTAAGGGCTATTGGTAGTGTATTCTTAGATTAGGGGGTGTTTTTATTTTGGGGGGCTTTTTTATTTTTATAGGGATTAGGTTTAATTTTTTTTTTATTTTGGATAATGTGGTTGTTTATTTTGTGTAATGTTAGCCTTTTTTATTTTCTGTAATTTTAAATTAGTTTAAACTTAGTTTTCTTTATTTTTAAAGTAATGTTAGTTTTTTATGTTAATTGTAATTTAGTATTTTTTAAATTTATGGAATGGTGTTAAGTTAGGGGGCTTAGTGATTAGTTATTTGCGTTGTGGGGTTTAGCGGTTTAGGGGTTAATAGATTTATTAGGTTAATTAGCAATGTGGGTAATGGCAGTTTAGGGGTTAATAAATGTATTAGGTAGTTTGCAATGTTGGGGTTGGTGGATTTAGAGGTTAATAATTGTATAAGGTAGTTGTTGTTTTTATTTGTTTTTTTTAATACTTATTGCGGGCGGTTAGGTTTTTTTTTTTTTAATAGTTATTGCGGGCGGTTAATCTTTTATTTTTAAAATACTTATTGCGTGCGGTTAGTTTTTTTTGTAATGCTCCGTTTGCCTTCTCTGCATCCCGGTGGATTCCAAAAATGGCAGGGTGGTGAAAGAATCCACGTTCGCTGCATCCAGGTGAATTATTTTGCCTTGCGCTGCCAACGTTTTATTGAAGATGATGTATCCGCCTGAAAGAAGACCTCTGCCGGGCTTCTGAAACCGTGAGTATCTATTTGGGGTTTAGTGTTTAGTGAATTATTTTGCCTTGTGCTGCCAACATTCCATTGAGGATGCGTGCGTAACTTGCGACACTGAAGGACGCATTACAAACGCGATTATAGTATAGATAATAAAGTATTTTGTATCTTTGTTCAATTGCTTATTTATGTAAGTTGTTGTATGTAGAGGGAAATTAACCACTAGCAATTATACATTTATACATGACAGTAACAAGACTTTAGTCTGCACAATATACTGCTCAATAAAGTTAATTTTAGCACTAAAGTGATGTCATTTTGGAAACATAAATTCCAATAATGAAGCTACAGATTAACTGGTTCAGGAGATCAGGTTCACCTACTGTACCAAGTATACATCCACATCACACTTTTACTCATTTATTAGTTTTTTTATGTGTTTACTTTGATCGGATATTCCAGTGGTCAACTATGATTAGTTTCTTGCCTCTCCAGTGCCATCTAGCAACATCACACTGTTAACAGTAAAATGGGCTTGAAACTACATACCTATTTATCTACCTTGCAGAAGTACTTAGAGCAAAGTGCCACTGGAAATAAATAAACATCCCTTTGACGTACGGGGGTTAAACTTATTTGGACTCTGACATGCAAATAATTTGTTGAATTATTATCGGTTATTTGTAGAGCGCCAACAGATTCCGCAGCGCTAATGTGCAGTATCCACTGAAAATTTTAGAATGATTTATACTGACCTATCAAGTTTGCATGTGTTCATTCTGTGCAAGTGTTGTGTGTATGTTTTGTGTGTGCTGACTGACAGACAGACAGAGAGATAGACAGAGAGACAGACAGACAGACCTGCAAACAAATATGTCCCTTTGAGCTGATCTGTAACAAACTGAAACTGAATGATTGACTCTTATTTCCTGATAGAATATAGATTAAAGGACAAACAGAAATATGAATGTTGACAAGATTTGGGGTAGAGGGATTGCAAGGTGGCAGGGAAATAAATATTATTTTGACCTTGACACAACAGCTGAGTTCCTTACAGTGTATACAACCATATATATATATATAGGTATTCTGCACTATATATATTTATGCTCCACCCAGCACATACCAAAAATACTAAGTGGAGGAGGGGAGTTTGCAAACAAACACCTTAGCACAGTTACATGCACATTTCTATGCTCAAGCACAAATTCACTTACTGAGCTCACTCACTTTTCTACTTGCTAAATCTTTACTTGGCATATACCTTTCTTCTTGCACATTAATATTCAAATCTCACTATTATTTCTGTGCACAGTTACTTTTCAGACTCACAATATTTGTCCCACTCACTCAGCATTATCTCAACTTTATCCTTTCTCTTATTTCTTTGCAACTTGAAAGCAGCTGACCAATCGTCTTCTGGATCTGTGGGGTGAGTGCACGCTTCACTGTAACTCTCTCAGCACACTGGGATAGACTGCTCTCTTTACAAACTTTAGAGTTGCATGTAATCCTATAGTAATCACAGATGCCTTAGATTTTAAGATAGTCTGCCTGTTAAAGTATATAATATCATGATGTATATGTAATTATTCAGCTTGTATGTATAAATGTAATATTTTTTAAGGTCGGAAGTTACTGAAATGCTTTAAAGGGACATGAAACACAAACATTTTCTTTCATGATTCAGATAGAGAAAACAATTTTAAGCAACTATCCAATTTACTTCTATTATTTAATTTGCTTCCTTCCCTTGTTTTTCTTTGCTGAAAGGTTAATCTAGGCAAGCTCATGAGCAGCAGAGAACCTAGGTCCTAACTGTTGATTGGTGGCTGCATATATATCTTGATTGTGATTGGCTCACCCATGAGTTCAGTTAGAAACCATTAGTGCATTGTTGCTCCTTTAACAAATTATACCAAGAGAATGAAACAGATTAGATAATAGAGGTAAATTGCAAAGTTGTTTAAAATTGTATTCTCTATCTGAATCAT
Organism: Bombina bombina; assembly: GCF_027579735.1. Classification (NCBI taxonomy): domain Eukaryota; kingdom Metazoa; phylum Chordata; class Amphibia; order Anura; family Bombinatoridae; genus Bombina; species Bombina bombina. The sequence goes on along the minus strand of NC_069501.1, from coordinate 527,729,538 downwards.
GAAATAAAAAAAATGGGTTTCATGTCCCTTTAAAGCAACAATTAACACTAAAATATGTGTAACTGGGACAAAAGGCTGCCTACTTCTGCATTTGGAGGTATCCGAAACCCCTGAATGCACACGTCTAGTAGTAACCCATTTGCAAAGGGTTAAACAAGTGTAACTATTGTTAAAATTACATGCTGTAATCAATTTAGTTTTTTTATTACACATCAGCCTCACTATTTAATTATAAAATATTGTAGAAATAGTTTCAGGTTCCTCCTGGTAATCCTTATGTAGTATAATGCTCTCTGGAAACACGGGGTTCACATACAAACAGTTTCAGAGTGTCTATGCATCAGAAACTCACAACACCTATGTGTCACCTTGCTCTGCAAACCAAGTCCACAATGCCTCTGTATTAAAATCTTTTGTCCTCTTACTGACCTACACCTTGCAGCTTTCATGTGAGCATATACTTCTCGGTGTAAATACCCCCCTCTCTTCATGTAAAATATCAGAGTTCAATTGGTGTGCATCTCAATGAGATCTGTTACCTAAATAAAGGCAAACACTTTTCAGAAATTATATATTGTTCTGAGTTTATACCCTGCTCTCTGTACTACTCTGTGTAAATAATCTGCATCTCTGCATATATTACTCTGTGTAAATAATCTGCATATACTGTACTTCAGTAAGAAAATTGCTCCTTTTAAGGAAAGCTCTTTGATTGTTAGTCCAAATTCTTTATCCTTTCTGTTTATTTTGATGCACATTTGTGAATACTGCAGATTGCCTTGAGGATCTGAGAGATTTATTATCTACGTGCACTTATCGCAAATTAATATGCAGTGTGAAAACCTGTTCTACGTGTAGGACTCCCCAAGGCTTCATCTCTCATTCTTTAACCCAGCTAATTCTCATTCCATTTTTTTTTTCTTTTCTAATTGTATTTGTTTAGTGGGACAGTCAAATAAAAATTAAACTTTTATGATTCAGATAGGACATGCCATTTTAAGCAACTTTCAAATTTACTTTTGTCATCATATTTGTTTTGTTCTCTTGGTATTCTTTGCTGAAAGCTAAACCTAGGTAGGCTGATTTCTAAGCCCTTAAAGGCCACATCTTATCTCAGTGCATTTTGAAAGTTTTTACAGTTAGATAGTGCTAGTTCATGTGTGTCATATAGATAACATGCGCACTCCCGCAGAGTTTTTTGAGTCAGCACTGATTGGCTAAAAACATAATTTATGCTTACCTGATAAATTTATTTCTCTTGTAGTGTATTCAGTCCACGGGTCATCCATTACTTATGGGATATATTCCCTTCCCAACAGGAAGTTGCAAGAGGATCACCCAAGCAGAGCTGCTATATAGCTCCTCCCCTCACATGTCATATCCAGTCATTCGACGGAAACAAGACAAGAAAGGAGAAACCATAGGGTGCAGTGGTGACTGGAGTTTTAATTAAAATTTAGATCTGCCTTAAAAAGACAGGGCCGTGGACTGAATACACTGCAAGAGAAATAAATTTATCAGGTAAGCATAAATTATGTTTTCTCTTGTTAAGTGTATTCAGTCCACGGGTCATCCATTACTTATGGGATACCAATACCAAAGCCAAAGTACACGGATGATGGGAGGGACAAGGCAGGAACTTAAACGGAAGGAACCACTGCCTGTAGAACCTTTCTCCCAAAAACAGCCTCCGAAGAAGCAAAAGTGTCAAATTAGTAAAATTTTGAAAAAGTGTGAAGCAAAGACCAAGTTGCAGCCTTGCAAATCTGTTCAACAGAGGCCTCATTCTTAAAGGCACAGGTGGAAGCCACAGCTCTAGTGGAATGAGCTGTAATTATTTCAGGGGGCTGATGTCCAGCAGTCTCATAGGCTAAACGTAGTATTATGCTACGAAGCCAAAAGGAGAGAGAGGTTGCTGAAGCTTTTTGACCTCTCCTCTGACCAGAGTACACGACAAACAGGGAAGAAGTTTGACGAAAATCTTTAGTTGCCTGTAAATAGAACTTCAGGGCACGGACTACGTCCAGATTATGCAAAAGTCGTTCCTTCTTTGAAGAAGGATTAGGACATAATGATGGAACAACAATCTCCTGATTGATATTTCTGTTAGAAACTACTTTAGGTAAAAACCCAGGTTTAGTACGCAGAACTACCTTGTCTGAATGGAAAATCAGATAAGGAGAATCACAATGTAAGGCCGATAACTCAGAGACTCTTCGAGCCGAGGAAATAGCCATCAAAAACAGAACTTTCCAAGATAAAAGCTTAATATCAATGGAATGAAGGGGTTCAAACGGAACCCCTTGAAGAACTTTAAGAACCAAGTTTAAGCTCCACGGAGGAGCAACAGTCTTAAACACAGGCTTAATCCTAGCCAAAGCCTGACAAAAAGCCTGGACGTCTGGAACTTCTGCCAGACGTTTGTGTAAGAGAATAGACAGAGCAGAAATCTGTCCCTTTAACGAACTAGCAGATAAGCCCTTTTCTAAACCCTCTTGTAGAAAGGACAATATCCTAGGAATCCTAACCTTACTCCATGAGTAACCCTTGGATTCGCACCAATATAAATATTTACGCCATATCTTATGGTAAATTTTTCTGGTAACAGGCTTCCGTGCCTGTATTAAGGTATCAATAACTGACTCAGAGAAGCCACGCTTTGATAGGATCAAGCGTTCAATCTCCATGCAGTCAGCCTCAGAGAAATTAGATTTGGATGTTTGAAAGGACCTTGTATTAGAAGGTCCTGCCTCAGAGGTAGAGACCATGGTGGACAGGACGACATGTCCACTAGGTCTGCATACCAGGTCCTGCGTGGCCACGCAGGCGCTATCAGAATCACTGATGCTCTCTCCTGTTTGATCTTGGAAATCAGTCGAGGTAGCATCGGAAATGGTGGAAACACATAAGCCATGTTGAAGACCCAAGGGGCTGTCAGAGCATCTATCAGCGCCGCTTCCGGGTCCCTGGACCTGGATCCGTAACAAGGAAGCTTGGCGTTCTGGCAAGACGCCATGAGATCCAGATCTGGTTTGCCCCAACGATGAATCAGTTGAGCGAAGACCTCCGGATGAAGTTCCCACTCCCCCGGATGAAAAGTCTGGCGACTTAGAAAATCCGCCTCCCAGTTCTCCACGCCTGGGATGTAGATCGCTGACAGGTGGCAAGAGTGAGACTCTGCCCAGCGAATTATCTTTGAGACTTCCAACATCGCTAGGGAACTCCTGGTTCCCCCTTGATGGTTGACATAAGCCACAGTCGTGATGTTGTCCGACTGAAATCTGATGAACCTCAGTGTTGCTAACTGAGGCCAAGCTAGAAGAGCATTGAATATTGCTCTCAATTCCAGAATATTTATTGGGAGGAGTTTCTCCTCCTGAGTCCATAATCCCTGAGCCTTCAGGGAGTTCCAGACTGCGCCCCAACCTAGAAGGCTGGCATCTGTTGTTACAATTGTCCAATCTGGCCTGCGAAAGGTCATCCCCTTGGACAGATGGACCCGAGAAAGCCACCAGAGAAGAGAATCTCTGGTCTCTTGATCCAGATTTAGTAGAGGGGACAAATTTGAGTAATCCCCATTCCACTGACTTAGCATGCATAATTGCAGAGGTCTGGGATGCAGGCGCGCAAATGGTACTATGTCCATTGCCGCTACCATTAAGCCGATTACTTCCATGCACTGAGCTACTGACGGGCGTGGAATGGAATGAAGGACATGGCAAGCATTTAAAAGTTTTGATAACCTGGCCTCCGTCAGGTAAATTTTCATTTCTACAGAATCTATCAGAGTCCCTAGGAAGGAGACTCTTGTGAGTGGTGATAGAGAACTCTTTTCCACGTTCACCTTCCACCCATGCAACCTCAGAAATGCCAGAACTATCTCTGTATGAGACTTGGCAATTTGAAAACTTGACGCTTGTATCAGAATGTCGTCTAGGTACGGAGCCACCGCTATGCCTCGCGGTCTTAGCACCGCTAGAAGTGAGCCCAGAACCTTTGTAAAAATTCTCGGGGCCGTAGCTAACCCGAAGGGAAGAGCTACAAACTGGTAATGCCTGTCTAGAAAGGCAAATCTTAGGTACCAATAATGATCTTTGTGAATTGGTATATGAAGGTAGGCATCCTTTAAGTCTACTGTGGTCATGTATTGACCCTCTTGGATCATGGGTAGGATGGTTCGAATAGTTTCCATTTTGAATGATGGAACTCTTAGGAATTTGTTTAAGATTTTTAGGTCCAAGATTGGTCTGAAGGTTCCCTCTTTCTTGGGAACCACAAACAGATTTGAGTAAAACCCTTGCCCTTGTTCCGTCCGCGGAACTGGGTGGATCACCCCCATTACTAAGAGGTCTTGTACACAGCGTAGAAATGCCTCTTTCTTTATTTGGTTTGCTGATAACCTTGAAAGATGAAATCTCCCTTGTGGAGGAGAAGCTTTGAAGTCCAGAAGATATCCCGGAGATATGATCTCCAACGCCCAGGGATCCTGGACATCTCTTGCCCAAGCCTGGGCGAAGAGAGAAAGTCTGCCCCCCACTAGATCCGTTTCCGGATAGGGGACCCTCTCTTCATGCAGTCTTAGGGGCAGAAGTAGGCTTTCTGGCCTGCTTGCCCTTGTTCCAGGGCTGGTTAGCTTTCCAGCCCTGTCTGTAACGAACAACAGTTCCTTCCTGTTTTGGAGCGAAGGAAGTTGATGCTGCTCCTGCCTTGAAGTTACGAAAGGCACGAAAATTTGGCTGATTTGGCCCTGTCCTGAGGAAGAGTATGACCCTTACCTCCAGTAATGTCAGCAATAATTTCTTTCAAGCCGGGCCCGAATAAAGTCTGCCCTTTGAAAGGAATATTAAGCAATTTAGATTTAGAAGTCACGTCAGCTGACCAGGATTTAAGCCATAGCGCTCTGCGCGCCTGGATGGCGAATCCGGAGTTCTTAGCCGTTAGTTTGGTTAAATGTACAATTGCATCAGAAACAAATGCATTAGCTAGCTTAAGTGCTTTAAGCTTGGCCATAATCTCATCCAATGGAGTTGTGCGAATGGCCTCTTCCAGAGACTCAAACCAGAATGCCGCAGCAGCAGTGACAGGCGCAATGCATGCAAGGGGCTGTAAGATAAAACCTTGTTGAACAAACATTTTCTTAAGGTAACCTTCTAATTTTTTATCCATTGGATCCGAAAAAGCACAACTATCCTCCACCGGGATAGTGGTACGTTTAGCTAAAGTAGAAACTGCTCCCTCCACCTTAGGGACCGTCTGCCATAAGTCTCGTGTGGTGGCGTCTATTGGAAACATTTTTCTAAATATCGGAGGAGGGGAAAAGGGCACACCGGGTCTATCCCACTCCTTGCTAATAATTTCTGTAAGCCTTTTAGGTATAGGAAAAACGACAGTACACACCGGTACCGCAAAGTATCTATCCAACCTACATATTTTCTCTGGAATTGCAACCGTGTTACAATCATTCAGAGCCGCTAATACCTCCCCTAGCAATACACGGAGGTTCTCAAGCTTAAATTTAAAATTAGAAATCTCTGAATCCGGTCTCCCTGGATCAGATCCGTCACCCACAGAATGAAGCTCTCCGTCCTCATGTTCTGCAAATTGTGACGCAGTATCGGACATGGCTCTCACATCATCAGCGCGCTCTGTCCTTAACCCAGAGCTATCGCGCTTGCCTCTTAATTCTGGCAATTTAGATAATACCTCTGTCATTACAGCAGCCATGTCTTGCAAAGTGATTTGTATGGGCCTCTCTGATGTACTTGGCGCCACAATATCACGCGCCTCCTGAGCGGGAGGCAAAGGTACTGACACGTGAGGAGAGTTAGTCGGCATAACTTCCCCATCATTGTCTGGTGATAATTTCTTTACAGATAAAAATTGACTTTTATTCAAAGTGACATCAATACATTTAGTACACATATTTCTGTGGGGCTCCACATTGGCCTTCAAACATAGTGAACAAACAGATTCATCTGTGTCAGACATGTTTAAACAGACTAGCAATGAGACTAGCAAGCTTGGAAAATCCTTTCAAATAAGTTTACAAGCAATATAAAAAACGCTACTGCGCCTTTAAGAAGCACAAAAAATCGTCACAGTTGAAATAACAATGAACCAAATCAGTTATAGCAACCAAATTTTCACAGTAAATGTATTAAGTTAGCAAAGCATTGCACCCACTAGCAAATGGATGATTAACCCCTTAATACCCAAAAAGGATAATCAATTTAACAATTAACATTTTTATCACAGTCAAACACACTGTCACAGGTCTGCTGTGACTGATTACCTCCCTCAAAATGAATTTTGAAGACCCCTGAGCTCTCTAGAGACGTCCTGGATCAATGTGATGTCCTGTTTTATGCAGGAACTTATGCAGTGTTTTAAGTTAAGGGTTTGTTGCTCTTTTAATAAATAAAACAGGCAGTATGGTTTGAACTACCTGTTAAATCTCTGGTGAGACTTTTACTGAAAGAAAACTTCGTAGATGCCAAGCAGAAGCAAGGAATACTTGAGTAGAAACAATTGTTGCAATATAGGTAAGGAACATAAAGCAAACAGTTCAGAGATATGATAGAGAAAATGTGTATTTAGTTACACTTAGTAAAACATCAGTAGTTGTATCCTTATTGTAACAATTCTCAGGAATGTCTTCACGCACTCACACAATCATACATAAAATATATACAGCACAGTCAGACTATGGTAGTAACCGGTAGATTTAGCATGGTAATGCGGATGTTTTCCAGATAGTGACAAGGTAAGAACGGATCCTTCGTAAATGGATTAAATATTACCTTAGGTTTGAGGAGAACGGTTTTACCTCTGTGACCGGTATACTGCGTTGGTGTGAGTGCGGCTTCCGGGACGCTGCAAGTAGATCCGGTGGCTCCTTGATCCGGTTTGATGAAATAATAGGATTCCGGTAGAATTGGAGAAATAATGAAATACTTTTAAAAGTAAAGTGTACAGCAAAAGATCCTCACTTACTACTGCTGTTTCAGAGAGAAAGAAACAATGAAGCAAGTTAGGAAATATCAAAAGTAGAATCACAGCTTGAGGGATGCGATCAGATAAGCTCCAAAGAGAAAACAATTTTCAGGCAAGGAATGATGGTTCAGGTGTGCTTGATATAGGGTGGAGGAAAGGTAGGCGGGATATACCTTAAAGGTATATCACACACTCCCCCCGCTAAGGGGTCCCCCAATTGATGAGAGGGATGGCTTCAAAGGATACCTGCGATGAAAGGATCTAATCAGACGGGGAGCAGAAATGTCAGTGCTACAATGCCAAGAATTGTCCTCAGGACCAAAACCTTTCCATTTTAACAAGTACTCTAGGTGACGATTCTTGATCCTAGAATCTAGAATACGGTCCACCTCAAATTCGTCGTGGTCATCTATTTGTAACGCAGTTGGAGTCTGAAGACTGGTTTGTACAGTAGAATTATAAGGTTTTATCAGAGACACATGTATAGTGGGATGAATCCTATAAGCTGCAGGAAGGGTTAAACATACCGTCATAGGGTTCAAAATTTTATTGATTACAAAAGGTCCAATGTATTGGTTCGCCAATTTCTTAGAGGGTACATGTAGTTTTAGATTCTTTACAGATAATAACACTTTGTCACCCACTTTATAGACTGGACTGGGTCTGTGACGTTTATCATAATAAGCTTTCTGATAATTCTTTGCATCAGATAAGTGTTTTTTGACTAGGGCTAGTCTTGCTTCAAGTTGTAAAGAATAGTCTTTAGCAGCTGGTGAGTTTACGTAAGTTTTAGATAATGTCAAATTTGTCGGATGATAGCCATAGGTTACATAGAACGGTGTCATTTTTGTTGAGGATGATACCGAATTGTTGTAAGAGAATTCCGCCATTGATAAATAATCTATCCAATCATCCTGCAAATGGGAAATGTAACAACGAAGATATTGTTCTAATGTTTGATTTAGTTTCTCAGTCATCCCATTGGTTTGGGGATGGAAGGCTGTTGAATATCTTGGTGTTATTTTTAACAATTTGCATAATGATCTCCAAAAGGATGAGGTGAATTGTGTACCTCTATCTGTTATTATATCAGTGGGTAGTCCGTGGAGTTTCACTATGTGGTTAAGGAAAACATTTGCTGTAGTAAAAGCTGAGGGTAACCTTTTTAGGGGTATAAAATGTCCCAATTTTGTTAGATGATCTATGACAACTAATATAGTGTTAAAGTTCCTTGATTTTGGTAGCTCTACAATAAAGTCCATCGAGATCATGGACCAGGGTTTATCCGGAACTGGCAATGGGGTCAACAATCCGATGGGCCCTTTATGATCTATTTTATTTCTAGCACAAGTGTCACAGGAATTGACATAATCTTGGATGGTTTGATTCATTTGGGGCCACCAAAAGTTTCTTCTTGTTTTTTCAATGGTTTTTTGTATTCCGGTATGACCGGATAAAGGTTCATCATGAGTGTGTTTCAATATTTGTTTTCTTAATGAACAGGGTATATACAATTGATCTTTATGGTTTATTAAACCAGTATTTAGGTTTTTGTGACAGGATTTAGGTGTATTGGTTTCTTTTTCTTGTGCCCTTTTAATCTCTTCCTCTAAAGGTGTTAGGACTCCAATAAATTTTTCGATTGGTACTATTGGAGTCAGGGTCTCTTGAGGTGTCATTTCCTGTACTCTGGATAATGCATCAGCCTTGGTATTCAGGCTTCCTGGTCGATAAGTGATCAAGAAATTGAACCTATCTAAGAATAATGACCACCTTACTTGTCTGGAAGTTAGAGTTTTGCTTTTCTTCAAATATTCCAGATTCTTATGATCTGTGAAGATTTTAAATGGTTTTTGTGTACCTTCCAGTAAGTGCCTCCATTGTTCAAGGGATACTTTGATAGCAAGGAGTTCTTTATCTCCTATACTATAATTATTTTCTGCAGGTGTGAATCTTCTTGAATAATAAGCTACAGGAAATAATTCTGATTTGTGTCTACTTGTTGAGATAGAACTGCTCCTATACCTGAACTTGAGGCGTCTACCTCTAACACATATTGTAGCTTAGGATCTGGCATGTGTAAAATGGGGGCTTTGGAGAATTGCCCCTTTAAGTAGTCAAAAGCTAATTGGGCCTGTTCGGTCCATTTATATCTTTGTTTCTTACTAGTCAACTGAGTTAAGGGCTTTACTATATCAGAAAAGTTTTTTATAAACTTTCGATAGTAATTGGCAAAGCCAATAAAACGTTGTAGGGCACGAACCGATTTTGGTGTGGGCCATTCTAGTACAGATGAAACTTTATCTGGATCCATTTGGATCCTGTTAGGAGTTATTATGTATCCCAGGAATTTGATTTTGTTCACATGAAATAAACAATTTTCATGTTTGGCATATAACTTGTGTTCCTTCAAGCGCATTAAGACCCAACGTACATGTCTTTCGTGTTCCTGTTCTGTCTTGGAATAAATTAGAATGTCATCTAGATACACTATAACACAGATATCCATTAGATCTCGGAAGATTTCATTAATAAAGTGTTGGAAAGTAGCTGGGGCATTGCTCAATCCAAAAGGCATGACGTTATATTGATATAACCCATATTGAGTCCGAAAAGCGGTCTTCCATTCGTCACCTTTCTTCATTCTGATAAGGTTATATGCCCCTTTTAAATCTAGTTTAGTAAATATTTGTGCTCCTTTTAACCGTTCTATTATCTCTGGTATTAGTGGTAATGGATACCTGTTTTTTATGGTGATGGAGTTTAAAGCCCTATAATCAATTATAGGCCTTAGAGTGCCATCTTTATTTTTTACCAAAAACATGCCTGCTGCAGCTGGGGATGTAGAGTGGGATATGAATCCCTTTCTCAGGTTGTCATCCAAATAGGACCTTAAATACACTAACTCATCTTGTGATAAAGGATAGATCTTCCCATGTGGTATTGGTGACCCTGGAATTATATCTATAGGGCAATCAAAGCTTCTGTGGGGTGGTAAATTCTCTGCTTCTTTCAAATTGAAGACCTCTGCCAAATCCTGATATATCCCTGGTATCCCTGTCTCAGATGATGTTAAAATACTATGAGGGTAACAGGTGTTTAGACAATATGTTGAGTCTAGTGTAAGTTTTGAATGTTCCCAATCTATTTTGGGATTATGTTTTTGCAACCAACTATATCCTAAAATGATAGTATGCAGTGATATAGGGATCACATCAAATGTAATATATTCTGTGTGCCCATTGTTTATCATTATAAGCAAAGGTATTGTCTGGTGTGTAATGGGTCCCTTATTTATTAAAGTACCATCAATTGATTTAACAAACACAGGGTTCTGCTTGCACACCAGAGGAATTTTATTATTTACAATATATACAGAATCAATGTAGTTCCCAGATGCACCTGAGTCAATCAATGCCTTGGAGTGTATATTTTCCTGATCCCATTGCAAAGAGAGAGGTAAAGTCAATTGCATTGTATCTGAGATATGATATATGTTTTTATAACCGGTTTTCTTACCCTTCTTTTGTCTTTGTAATGAAGGACAGCTTGAGACAGTGTGTTCCTTTTGTCCACAGTATAAACACAAGTTTTCTAACCTTCTTCTTATTTTTTCCTCATTACTTAGTGGCCCCTTGATAGTGCCTATCTCCATAGGTGTTACACTACCTTGAGATTTCTCAGATGTTGTAGGATAAGTGACCTGACGTCTGGGTATTGTGTCTGAAGTGGATCTCTCTGCTCGCCGTTCCCTGAGTCTTCTATCTATGGATGTGCTTAATTTAATAAGTGCTGGAAGAGAATCAGGCATTTCCTGGCGAGACAGTTCATCCTTAAGGTTTTCAGATAGGCCCAGCCTAAACTGATTCTTAAGGCTAACTTGGTTCCATAGTGAGTCTGTTGCCCACATTTGAAATTCAGTTGTGTACTCCTCCACCGTGCGCTTACCCTGTTTGAGTGTGCGTAGTTTAGAGTCTGCAGTTATTTGCGTATCTGTATCTTCATATAGATTAGACATAGCTTGAAAGAAATCCTGTAGTGAATCCAAAATTGGGTCATTATTTTCATAAAACCTGTTAGCCCAGGTTCTGGGCTCTCCCTGTAGAAATGAAATAGTGGTGCAAACCCTGATGCGGTCTGAGTAATATGTGCGGGGTCTCATGGTAAAAAGAAGTTTGCAAGCAGTCTTGAAATCTCTGAATTCATGTCTTTTACCAGTGAAAGGTTGAGGGTATTGAATATGGGGTTCAGGTACATCAGTACTTTTGTGAGACATATATTCTTTAACAATAGCTTTTAATGCGGTATTATCTGCTTGTACTTCTGTTAAGCCTTGTGCAAGATAATCTAATTTTCTTTTTATGTTAGAGAACTCAGTTTTAATTTCATTTGCATCCATAATAACAAAGTTTTGTTTACCAGTAACAAACCCTTAGAACACTGTGGCCTGAAAATTATGTGATGTCCTGTTTTATGCAGGAACTTATGCAGTGTTTTAAGTTAAGGGTTTGTTGCTCTTTTAATGAATAAAACAGGCAGTATGGTTTGAACTACCTGTTAAATCTCTGGTGAGACTTTTACTGAAAGAAAACTTCGTAGATGCCAAGCAGAAGCAAGGAATACTTGAGTAGAAACAATTGTTGCAATATAGGTAAGGAACATAAAGCAAACAGTTCAGAGATATGATAGAGAAAATGTGTATTTAGTTACACTTAGTAAAACATCAGTAGTTGTATCCTTATTGTAACAATTCTCAGGAATGTCTTCACGCACTCACACAATCATACATAAAATATATACAGCACAGTCAGACTATGGTAGTAACCGGTAGATTTAGCATGGTAATGCGGATGTTTTCCAGATAGTGACAAGGTAAGAACGGATCCTTCGTAAATGGATTAAATATTACCTTAGGTTTGAGGAGAACGGTTTTACCTCTGTGACCGGTATACTGCGTTGGTGTGAGTGCGGCTTCCGGGACGCTGCAAGTAGATCCTGTGGCTCCTTGATCCGGTTTGATGAAATAATAGGATTCCGGTAGAATTGGAGAAATAATGAAATACTTTTAAAAGTAAAGTGTACAGCAAAAGATCCTCACTTACTACTGCTGCTTCAGAGAGAAAGAAACAATGAAGCAAGTTAGGAAATATCAAAAGTAGAATCACAGCTTGAGGGATGCGATCAGATAAGCTCCAAAGAGAAAACAATTTTCAGGCAAGGAATGATGGTTCAGGTGTGCTTGATATAGGGTGGAGGAAAGGTAGGCGGGATATACCTTAAAGGTATATCACAATCAAGGAGGAAGAAGCAGGAAGACTGTAACTGAATTTTTACTGCGCAAAAAAAGCGCTAAAATAGGCCCCTCCCACTCATATTACAACAGTGGGAAACCTCAGATAAACGTTTCTATGCAGAAATAAACGACAGCCATGTGGAAAATCATGCCCCAAAAGATTTATCACCAAAGTACCTCACAAAAAACGAATAACATGCCAGTAAACGTTTTAAACATGAACTTTAAAAGTTAGGTAGTGTTATTAATAAGCGTGCTACCAGTCGTTTCTACTGCAGTTAAGGCTCATACATTACTTCAGTATTAACAGTATTTTCTTAGTCAAATTCCATTCCTTAGAAAATTACTTATTGTACATACATTCATCAGCCTGATACCAGTCGCTACTGCATTTAAGGCTGTACTTACATTACATCGGTATCAGCAGGATTTTCTTAGTCAATTCCATTCCTTAGAAAAATATTCTACTGCACATACCTCATCTGCAGGTGACCCCGCATGCTATTCCCTTTCTGAAGTTACCCCACTCCTCAGAATGTGCGAGAACAGCCAGTGGATCTTAGTTACTTCTGCTAAGATCATAGAAAACGCAGGCAGATTCTTCTTCCAAACACTGCCTGAGAAATAAACAGCACACTCCGGTGCCATTTAAAATAACAAACTTTTGATTGAAGAAATAAACTAAGTATAAAAACACCACAGACTTCTCACAACCTCCTAACTAGTTGAGTTGCAAGAGAATGACTGGATATGACATGTGAGGGGAGGAGCTATATAGCAGCTCTGCTTGGGTGATTCTCTTGCAACTTCCTGTTGGGAAGGGAATATATCCCATAAGTAATGGATGACCCGTGGACTGAATACACTTAACAAGAGAAATTAATGTTTGTCAAAAGAACTAAAATAAGAGGGCAGGGGGCGGTGCTAACCGCTGTGCTGAGCAGAAACTCACTAACAGAGCTCCGGGCTTTCTACTTATAGAAAATCTACAAAATCGCTTTAAATTTTACAAATTTCCTTGAAGGGAGGTATATAGTCTACCTACAGCCTGCACCTTTGCCTTGGGAGACTAAAAGGCGTTATTTAAAAGGCAATTAGGCACTATTCGACTACCTCATCTGAGGACCTTAAGCCTGGCCGCTGCGAGGACACTCTAGCTGCTCACATTGAGGAGGTATCATCCTCCATGCTCCGGAGGGTTGGAGATCCGCTCCGGAGCTGAAGAATTGGCCCATCTATGCAGCGCAGCTATTCCTGTCAGGGGAGCAGCAGATCGCACACCCGGTGTAACTGCAGGGGCCTCACTTGTTCTCGAGGGACACCTTACAGCACCGGCCCTTACCGGAGGTTGGAGAGGCCATGCAGCCCTACACGGAGCATCAGAGGAGCAGCAATAGCCCACAAGGACTAACAGAAGAGCCCTGGGAGCGTAGTCTGCAGGTGGGGGCCCTACCACTCACTACTGGCCTTTTTGCGGCCTTTAGTGAGGGCAGGAGACGTAGTCAGGAGGAAACAGGGTGTCGGTAAGGTGATTGATAATCCACCACCCCTATGATCTTCAAGAAGCTGTCTGTACTGGAAACATCCAAAGAGCTGTCGGAGTTGTTGATGAGGGTTCCGGAGGTGCCTGTTGCTGCCTGAGTAGGCCTGTTTAGGCCATAAATACAATGTGAGCTGCTGTCCTTGGGAAGTTGGCATCCGAGAGAAATTGGTTGAGAGCTATGCCTTTGGCAGCTTCTTTTTTTACTCCTTATGCTGATCCCTAACGTTATTTCAGTATAGTAGCCACCAGGCACAGCCCCACAGTTATGCACTTTAACTGCATCACATCGTGATTGTAGCCACCACAGGCATCCATAACCTACAGAGCTTCACTCATACCCGGGCCTATCCCTCCCTCCCCAGCTATATTCATACACAGTGGACCTCTTGTCAAAGCTCAAAATAAGCCTTTATCACAGTCCACTTGGGGCTTTGGCTATCTCTAACCCATAGCACCTACAGTGGGGCACTCCAATTGATCCTTTGTTATCTCTAGGGACCTTATTGGGACCATCACCTTTTTCTCCCATTCATCAAACCTTACCACTTGGAAACTATACAGGACCTCCCATAGGATTGGGGCACTCACTCTTGCTAATAATACAGACCCCCTCTACTCACAAGTGGGTCCACTCAAGGCCCTCATACATGAGACTCTTTTCACTAGAAACTAGAGTGATCATCTACAGTAATCACACACGTTTTGGTCAAACAAGACTGAGCCCTCCCCACAGAGTTGCCAGTAGCAACTTCCACGAAGGCTGACCTGGACTTATTTTTGCTCTTTTGAGCTGCACTCATATTTGTTTTTCCTGATTATTGCTGCTGCGTCAGCTTTATTGTCTTTGGGTCGTCAATCCAAAGTGTAGTATCATTTCTTCATTTGATCTAACACCTTGCTTTTACAGGCCTCCTGGATTATTATAATACTACCATAAGCTGGTTCTCATGTGCCTTGTTTACGCTGTGCTTTAAACTGTAATTTCTCTTGATGTACTGTACTTAGTGTGATCCCCTTGAGACCTCCCTTTCTGGCCCAGCTAGTCTGTGCTGGTTACTTCCACCTCCCTTTTTCCGTTCCTTTGGGTCATATCCCCTGTTCCCCGAGTCGAGAGGGAACCTCTTGGCCCTTGTTGAGTGAAATGTTCTGTGTGCTGATAGGGGTCAGGATCATAGTACCCTTGGCAGCCCATCTATACCAGTCCCGTATCGGCTCACTCACCAAGCCCCTTTACCTTATGTGTTTTCTGCAGGGAAATGGTAGACTATTAACACTGTGATGTAGTTCTTATTGTGACAAACTGTCCAGCCCCGCTCTAAAGGTATTTGTGTATTACTAGAAATGTCAATACATATGTGCACTTAACCCGCTTATTCCTCAACAGTGGTGTGTATATCTTTTGGTTGCATAACGGCCTGCTACCAGCTTCCTGTATGGGTGACTGAGCACTATCTACAATGCCTCATTCCGCCAGGAAGCACCCCAAGCCCAATTCTAAATCCAAAAAAACTGTTTTAGATCACTTTTTGCAGGTGGCCAAAGAGTCGGCTTTTGAGCGACCCGGATTCTCAAGATGAGGAGTCCCTGTCTAGTACACACTCTATCGCTGCTTCACAGCACTTCATTACGGAATCCACACAAGAAACTACTGGCCACTCAGACCCGCTCTATTACCTAAGAGATCCAACGAAGCTCGGCAGAGTTGAAGAAGGAGATTTCTGAAATTGGTGACAGAGTGGATGCGTTGGAGCGCAAACAGGATGATATTGTTGTAGATCAATCCAGCCTACTGGCTTATTCTGAAAACCTTGCTGAACAAATCTCACAATTGGAGTTCAAACTTGCAGGCATTGAGGATAAGTCCAGGCGCAACAATATAAGGTTCCGAGGCATTCCAGAATCTGTTTTACTGTCTGATCTACAAGAATACCTGCAGGCTCTTTTCCAGGAACTATTTGGCTCCCCTGAAGGGTTAACGGGCACTATGGAGCGAGCACACAGGGCCCTCCGTTCCAGGATGGTGGCCCCGGACAAGCCCAGAGATGTTATAGTGTGCTTTCATAGCTTCCTATATAAGGATCAGCTGATGCAAGCCGCCTTTAAAAAGCCAAGTCTGAGTGATAGATTTGGCGAAGTCCAGCTTCTCCATGACCTGTCCCCGTTCACACCCTCCAACGACGACGACAGTTCCAACCTGTTACTGCTACATTACACAAAGCTAACATCAGGTACAGATGGGGCTATCCAACTAGACTTATTATTACTAAGGACAACCAAACATTTGTGGCCTCCACTGTCTCTCAGGGTCTGTGTTTCCTCATGTCCTGGGGCCTCCTTCAGAAACCCCAACCATACAAGCTCCTTCGCACCCTATATTATGAGCCTCACCTCCAGAGTGGTCTGCAAAGGATCAAAGACTGAAGCGACTCAAGTTACAGCAGTCATGAGACTCTCTTGGGTATCCTGGGTCTACCGCTTGATCTGTAGTACAAGTTAATGGGCCTTCAGGATCTTTCTTCCTACCTCATTACTAGGCCTTTATAACCAGGCATACATGCCTGGTCGGATGTCAGTGTTGTTACAGTTATGTATTAAGAAATGCACCAATATTTATGTTTTTTGCACTATTTTCCAGTCTTTAATTTTGAATTTTATGTTTATTACTTATTGACATGTAGTTATTTATATTAGAGCGGGGCTGGCGTTCTGGCCCTTCTCCATTTGCTCTCGAGCATTAGGTTCTCCCCCCCACCTAGAAGCCCACTCTAGGGTTCCTTTGAGGTGGACTACTTCCACCGCACTTTAGACACTTTCTCAGTGTCTTTCCCACCCTTCCTCCCTCCCCTCTCTCTTCTCCCCCTCCATCTCCTGCCCCATACTAAGAGGCCATTGTATCTCACTTTGGTTACCTCTGCACTTTAATGCATGGCCCGGTCCACTCTAAGAATTTTTACTCACAATGTCAGAGGTGTCTCAACTCTCCCCATAAACGTAGCCTCCTACTGAAGCATCATAACGCTGACATTGTATTCCTACAGGAAACGCACTGGCTAGCGAATTAACCTCTCAGATTCTCCTCCAAGTCATACACTCACATCGGATATGCCCCTTTCATTAAAAAAGCTAGAGGTACTGCCATTCTACTCCACAAGCGCCTTGCTTTTGAGCCTATCCAGGCTATTAAGGACCCCCAATCTAGATACGTCATTTTGATCTGTAAACTGAACCACATGCTCTACACACTGGCCTCTGTCTACCCAAATATTTGAAACATATCCTTCATACAATTGACCAGGTTACGCAGGGTAGAGTCATTGTTGCTGGGGAGTTTAATATGGTCTGGGACCCCAGATTGGATAGGAAATCTGTTGACACAAACAAGAAACACTCAGCAAAAAAAACGGAAGAGCTGCACAAAAGTTCAAATATCATAAAGCAAATTTATTGCATACAGATGAACGAAACAAACATAGCAAAAAGGTGTCTAGACTTTATGATATTTGAACTTTTGTGCAGCTCTTCCGTTTTTTTTGTACTAGTATGTGCGGTTGGTTCCCGCACCTTTGAGCTTTGCACCTTTTCCTGAATCGAAGACTTACCACGGAGACATTCGCGTCCGCTACAGCGGGTGACGTCATATACCCGGGACAGACTCCGGCAGAGAACTCCGGGAGCTGTGCAGCCGCAACTATCTCCTAAGAAACACTCAGCGGTTGAACTTCTAGCCAGTAAGTTCCGCAATTTAATGTCCTGTTCAGGCTACTTTGATGTGTGGAGAGCTACCCACCCTAAAGATAAAGACCTCACGCATTTCTCACAACCGCACAAGCAATATTCCAGACTAGACTGCATTTTCTCCACAGCAGACTCTTAAGACCTTATCACACATGCCAATATCTCCCTTTGCGCTTGGTTGGACCATGATCATGTCCTGGCCGACATTCATTTGACAAACATACCGCACACTAGATCTCCTTGGTGCATGCCCCACCACCTTCTAAGTGATGTCCCGTTTAGAGAGGAATTTCGTAAAGAACTCAACCATTTTATACAAACTAATGATAATGCACTAGTGGGGTGCCACAAAAGCGACCCTCAGGGGGATCATAATAAGCAAACAGGCGAGCCTTAGAAAGCAAGCGGGACTAACCTTGTTGCAGGCCCACATCAAGCTGAGAGAACTTGAAATTAAAAATAGAACCGCCCCATCAACTGCCCTAGCATTTCAAATTGTTAATATCAAAAATCATATCTCCCAAATCGAACTTAAAAGGACCCAAATTAATGTAACCAAATTAAAACAACTGTTCTATTAAAAAAGTAATAAGGTGGATACCCTTCTGGCTAACAAACTCAGAAACAGAAAATGTGCCTCGCGTATCCACAGTATACGTTCTGCACACTCCCTCCTTAAAATTCCATCTCAAATTGGCGAAGAATTCGCTAAATATTACTCAAATCTCTATAACATAAACAGTTCCGAAAAGCCTCAATCGACATCCCCGGAACGCATGCGCACATATTTAAAGTCTTTAAATCTCCCCGCACTCTCTTCAGAACAGCGTGACCTTTTAAGCTCCCCTTTTTCCATTGCTGAAATACAGCAAGTTATCAAGAACTCAAAGTCCTTTAAATCCCCT
The DNA here is from genome assembly GCF_027579735.1 of Bombina bombina. NCBI lineage: Eukaryota > Metazoa > Chordata > Amphibia > Anura > Bombinatoridae > Bombina > Bombina bombina. The sequence continues at coordinate 527,711,069 of NC_069501.1, read as the reverse complement.
GGCCCAGATGGCTTCCCAGTTCATTTCTATAAAATATATGGCCCTGACCTATTTTGTAAATCTCGCGCCTGTAAAACCCCTCCCCCCTTCCCTTTTCCTTCTCCCCCTCCTATACCCCTATTTATCATCCTAGATATGCCAGGGGCTATCAGTCCTTGGCAGCATTTTAAATTTGTAAATTTTATTGTTTGTTAGAAAGAATTTTGTTATCTGTACATTGAATTATTATGCCCAGCATTGTATTTCTGTATTGTTGGGCCCTAGGCACTTGATGCCTTCAATTGACATCTTTCTTTATGTAACTTTCATTGTACACCAATAAAGCTTTTGAAAACTTAAAAAAAAAATAAGAGGGCAGTCTGCAGAGGCTTAGATACAATGTAATTATAGAGGAAAAAGTATATTAATATAACATTGTTGGGTATGCAAAACTGGGGAATGGATAATTATCTATTTTTTTAAACAATAACAATTTTCAAGTAGACTATCCCTTTAACTTGCTTTGTTTTTACCTACTGCACTTACTCACTGTCCCATTTCCCTCTAAATTATCCCTGCCCCCTTCACCCATTTACCACAATTTATATTCCGTTTTTAATTTTATATTTTCCTATAGACTGACTTTTCTCCTTACAGAAGAAATGCATTTAAGGCATATTAAACTCATTTTGTAATTCCTCACAACATGTTAAACGGAATATAAAAAAAAATAACTTTGAAATGTACTCTATTTATGTTGCATGCTTTTTCAGTAGTTTACCTCTCAAAATGTTTACAAAACTATTACCTACAATATTCTTCACACAGAGACATTTATTTAAACATTTGTTTTCTGTGCAGATGTTTTGCAGTGCAGGGCATGGTTTCTGAAATATACAATGCTCGCTCACACAAGTCTGGAAAGATAACATGATTTTATAAACTGTATGGATTATTATGAGATTATTATCATCATCATTTATTTGTATCACGCTGTAAAACTCCGTAGCACTGGGTACAAATATATGCATTTTATTGTTGGGTACATATAAACATCTGGGTAATGTTGAATCTTTCAACAAGAACTTATATAAGGTAAAAAAAACCCAGTGTTAATGTGTTTAATATAAATATAAGACTCCATTATTTGACAATAAATAAAATGTAATTGATTAATTTAAAGAGACATGAAACCCAAAAAATTTCTTTCATGATTCAGATAGAGAATACAATTTTAAACAACTTTCCAATTTACTTATTTTATTTCATTTGCTTCCTTCTCTTGTTATCCTTTGCTGAAAGGTTTATCTAGGTAAGTTCAGGAGCAGCAAATAACCTAGGTTCTATCTGCTGATTGGTAGCTGCATATATATACTAATTGTCATTGGCTCACCCATTTGTTCAGTTAGAAACCAGTAGTGCATTGCTGCTCCTTTAACAAATGATACCAAGAGAATGAAACAAATTAGATAATTGAAGTAAATTAGAAAGTTATTTACAATTGTATCTATCTGAATCATGAAATACATTTTTGGGGTTTCATGTCCCTTTAAAAGTATTGAATTCCAGCTGTGGAAATATGCAGCTTAGATAATAACATTACTCAGTTTTTACATTGCAACATTTAAGGACCTCCCCTGATTGGTTGCACAAAATCAGAACAAAAGTGAGTTTGGGGTTATTTATCTCCGTCACCTCTTGTAGGGTCATGAAATATTTCACCCTTATGTAATAGAATTTGTGAACTACAAATGCAGCTTGATCAATTAAATTTCCTCCTATGTGTTGGTTGAAAAGAGTGATGTTGCCAAATTTAAGTCCCTTGGAAAATTACCCATTCCCTAGTTTTGCATAACCAACAGTTATAATAATACACTTTTTACCTCTCTGATTACCTTGTATCTATGCCTCTGTAGACTGTCCCTTATCTCAGTTCTTTTGACAGACTTGCATTTTAGCCAATCAGTGCTGACTTCTAGGTAACTCCACATGCATGCGCACAATGTTATCTATGACACACATGAACTAATGCCCTCTAGTGGTGAAAACCTGTCAAAATGCATTCAGATAAGAGGCGGCCTTCAAGGTCTAAGAAATTAGCATATGAGCCTACCTAGGTTTAGCTTTCAACTAAGAATACCAAGAGAACAAAGCAAAATTGGTGATAAAAGAAAATTGGAAAGTTGTTTAAAATGACATGCTCTATCTGAATGATGTAAGTTTATTTTGGACTAGACTGTCCCTTATAAGTCATTACCAGATGATACAAGTACCTTAGGCTCTCTGAGCAAGTGCTGAGTTTAAAACGCTGGTGCACAGAGCATATGTAAATACACTCTTCAAACAGCTACATCTTTTACTAGAAGCACTTTTGCTAATACATGTATTTTACAAATATGCTTCTATTTAAAACTGATATGCACACCTCGCATGGTTAATATCTGCTGTATATGTGCAGTTATGATAACTATTAATATATAAAAAACAAAACAGGGGGAAACATAAAATCTAAATTTGCCACTAGCTGCACATGTGCGGATGCTAAAGGACATACAAATGTTTTTTCATTAACGATTCAGATAGAGCATATCATTTTAAACAACTTCTATTATCAAAATGTTCTTTGTTTTCTTGTTATCCTTTGTTGAAAATCAGGAAGGTAAGTTCTGGAGCGTGCACGTATCTGTAGAACTATATGGCTGCAGTTTTGCAACAATGTAATACATTAGCAAGAGCACTAGATGTCAGCGCTATTTCCTGTCATGTAGTGCTCCAGACGTTAGCACGCTACCTATCTAGATATCTATTCAGCAAAGAATAACATGAGAACAAAGTAAATTTAATAATAAAAGTAAATTGGAAACTTGTTTTAAATTGTATTCTCTATCTGAATCATGAAATAAAAAAATGGGGTTTCATGTCCCTTTGAGGATTAGATTGTACAAAACATTTGACAGCGTAAGTAAATTAATAGACCAGGGAGGAGCCATAGATGTAGCTAGACTTTAGCCAAGCATTTGACACTGTTCCACACAACAAATGTATTCACAAAATATATTGTGTTGGAGTAGATGCTAAGATTGTTAAAGAGATACTAAACTCTCATTCTTTCTTTCATGATTCAGATAGCAATTTGAAGCAACTTTCTAATTTACTGCTATAATCAATTTTTCTTTGTTCTCTTGGTATCCTTATTTGAAAAAGCATGAATGTAAGCTTACGAGACGGCCATTTTTTTGTTCAGCACCCTGGGTAGCGCTTGCTGATTGGTGGCTACATTTACCCGCCAATCAGCAGGTGCTACCCAAGTGCTGAACCAAAAATGGGCCAGTTTCTAAGCTTGCTTTTCAAATAAAGATACCAAGAGAACAAAGAAAAATTGATAATAGGAGTAAATTAGAAAGTTGCTTAAAATTGCATGCTCTATCTAAATCATCAAAGACAAAATTTGGGTTTAGTATTCCTTTAAGTGGGTAGAATTCTGGCTTAAGACTAGAAGGCAGAAGATTTTAATTAATGGAGTGCATTTAAACAAGGGGTCAGTAACTAGTGGTGTTCACCAAGGGTTACTTCTTGGGCCTGTTTTGTTTAATGTTCATCAGTGATATTGGTAGTGGGCTCCAGATGAAGGTGTGCTTGTTTTCTGATGATTTAAAATTTGGTAGACAATGTAGTAGTGCAGCCGGTAAGGCCAGTTAAATACTTGGTTGCATTGGAAGAGGTATTAGCAGCAGAATTAGCAGGGTTCTTATACCACTTAATATGGAAGGTTTGACAAGGTTGTGTAAATATCTTATTTTGCTAAAAGTGCTTTAATTATTCAAATCAAGTTTTAGCACTCTTAGAGGGGTGACTGCACTGAGAAGACTCACTAAGAAATGAGTTACAGCATATGTAACCAAAAAGAGAGTGCTTGCCCTGGGTTAATATCTCTAGTTGAAGTTTATTAATTGAAACTTAAAGGGACACTGAACCCAATTTTTTTCTTTCGTGATTCAGATAGAGCATGCAATTTTAAGCAACGTTCTAATTTACTCCTATTATCAAATATACTTCATTCTCTTGGTATGTTTCTTTGAAAAGCAAGAATGTAAGTTTAGATGCCGGCCCATTTCTGGTGAACAACCTGGGTTGTCCTTGCTGATTGGAGAGCACCAATAAGCAAGTGCTGTCCATGGTACTGAACCAAAAATTGCTGTCTCCTTAGCTTAGATGCCTTCTGTGCGCTGTGTTAAAGGATTACTAACTTTAGCTTTGTACCTAAAAAACGGCTCACATATTTTCAATCACATTTCTCCAACAAATTCAATCTATCTTATGATATCTAGAAACTAAGCTCCATTTCTTTAGAAAATACATTTTGATATTGCCCGCATGACATCACTACATCCAGCCCTCAAAAATGGGCCGTACACGGTATCACACAATGACCAATCCAATGTCTAGTTTTTGCATGTATTTAGAATAAGATTACCTAAAACTACGCATGTGCAATTTGATTGGTCTATTTGCGCTTGCGTAGAATGCAGCACAGATGCCGACATTACCCACACTGGATTTCCTATAATGCATGCACATTTTAATTTCTAATCGGTTAGGCGTATTTGATGATGTTTACCTATATCGTGCAAGTGCATCGCGCAGAACTGTCGCCATTTTCCAACTGGAGTTGGCCGTGCGGATTGGAAAGCGGTAACAGAGAAAAAGGTAGTGGGTTTGGAAAAATTTAAATTTTTCAAGACAGTTCGCTTAGAAACGGTACGTTTTGGAAACGTGATGGGCATTGTAAATGTCTTTATTTTCATTCATATTTTAGATCTATGATGGATATCTTTTTGACTACAGTGTCCCTTTAAGCTTTACCTTCCTTGTGTTATAGCATTTGCATACCATTCTCACTAAATTATTGCAAACGTCAGACCAAATTATCTGCTCGAGCAAGCAAGTTAAAAAATGAGACATGCTCTCTAGAACCGGACCCCTGACACGTGTTTCGCTCACGCTTCCTCAGAGGGGGTACGCGCCAGCCGTTTGTTCGGTCTCTTTATCATTTCACAATTCCTACCCCTTGATTGGGATAGGGTGTCATGAGGAGTTGGGTCCTCTGTGATAGGTTGATATTAGGCATCAATCATATTGACGCATCCAATAGAGAGGTGTTTTCCTGTTCACTGTTACCAAATGGAATATACTACATAATTTCAAAAAAGTGTATTTGTTTATCAATAATTGTTACATTGCACATATTTTTGGACATACAGGTATACCTCACTTTACAGCCCTTCACTTTACAGCGCTTCGCTAATATAGCGCTTTTTGTCATCATAATAAACATGATAAACACTGTGATAGTGTAGAAGAGACTTATATTCAAAGGGAATTGACTTGTTATAGATAAAAAATGTGCTTAATGTAATTGATGTTTTACTTTAGAAAAATAAAATAGTGAAAACAAAAATTCTGTCATATATTGCTGTGTTGTTATCTGGTAATAACTATTTGTTTGGTGCGTGTGCGTGTGTGTGTATATATATATATAATAAAGATTAGAATCATTTTGGAAAATATAAAAATAAAATAAAAACATAATTTATGCTTACCTGATAAATTTATTTCTCTTGTAGTGTATTCAGTCCACGGGTCATCCATTACTTATGGGATATATTCCCTTCCCAACAGGAAGTTGCAAGAGGATCACCCAAGCAGAGCTGCTACATAGCTCCTCCCCTCACATGTCATATCCAGTCATTCGACCGAAACAAGACGAGAATGGAGAAACCATAGGGTGCAGTGGTGACTGTAGTTTTACTTAAAATTTAGATCTGCCTTAAAAAAGACAGGGCGGGCCGTGGACTGAATACACTACAAGAGAAATAAATTTATCAGGTAAGCATAAATTATGTTTTCTCTTGTTAAGTGTATTCAGTCCACGGGTCATCCATTACTTATGGGATACCAATACTAAAGCTAAAGTACACGGATGATGGGAGGGACAAGGCAGGAACTTAAACGGAAGGAACCACTGCCTGTAGAACCTTTCTCCCAAAAACAGCCTCCGAAGAAGCAAAAGTGTCAAATTTGTAAAATTTTGAAAAGGTGTGAAGCGAAGACCAAGTCGCAGCCTTGCAAATCTGTTCAATAGAGGCCTCATTCTTAAAGGCCCAGGTGGAAGCCACAGCTCTAGTGGAATGAGCTGTAATTTTTTCAGGGGGCTGCTGTCCAGCAGTCTCATAGGCTAAACGTATTATGCTACGAAGCCAAAAGGAGAGAGAGGTTGCCGAAGCCTTCTGACCTCTCCTCTGTCCAGAGTAAACGACAAACAGGGAAGAAGTTTGACGAAAATCTTTAGTTGCCTGTAAATAGAATTTTAGGGCACGGACTACGTCCAGATTATGCAAAAGTCGTTCCTTCTTTGAAGAAGGATTAGGACATAAGGATGGAACAACAATCTCCTGATTGATATTCCTGTTAGAGACTACCTTAGGTAAAAACCCAGGTTTAGTACGCAGAACTACCTTGTCTGAATGGAAAATCAGATAAGGAGAATCACAATGTAAGGCGGATAACTCCGAGACTCTTCGAGCCGAGGAGATAGCCATCAAAAACAGAACTTTCCAAGATAAAAGTTTAATATCAATGGAATGAAGGGGTTCAAACGGAAGTCCTTGAAGAACTTTCAGAACCAAGTTTAAGCTCCACGGAGGAGCAACAGTTTTAAACACAGGCTTAATCCTAACCAGAGCCTGACAAAAAGCCTGGACGTCTGGAACTTCTGCCAGACACTTGTGCAAAAGGATAGACAGAGCAGAGATCTGTCCCTTTAAAGAACTAGCTGATAAGCCTTTTTCCAAACCCTCTTGGAGAAAGGACAATATCCTAGGAATCCTAACCTTACTCCATGAGTAACTCTTGGATTCGCACCAATACAGGTATTTACGCCATATCTTATGGTAGATTTTCCTGGTAACAGGCTTTCGTGCCTGTATTAAGGTATCAATAACTGACTCGGGGAAACCACGCTTTGATAGGATCAAGCGTTCAATCTCCATGCAGTCAGTCTCAGAGAAATTAGATTTGGATGATTGAAAGGACCTTGTATTAGAAGGTCTTGCCTCAAAGGTAGCGTCCATGGTGGACAGGACGACATGTCCACTAGGTCTGCATACCAGGTCCTGCATGGCCACGCAGGCGCTATCAGAATCACAGATGCTCTCTCCTGTTTGATCTTGGCAATCAGTCGAGGGAGCAGAGGAAATGGTGGAAACACATAAGCCAGGTTGAAGAACCAAGGAGCTGTTAGAGCATCTATCAGCGTCGCTCCCGGGTCCCTGGACCTGGATCCGTAACGAGGAAGCTTGGCGTTCTGGCGAGACGCCATGAGATCCAGTTCTGGTTTGCCCCAACGATGGACCAGTTGAGCAAACACCTCCGGATGGAGTTCCCACTCCCCCGGATGAAAAGTCTGACGACTTAGAAAATCCGCCTCCCAGTTCTCCACGCCTGGGATGTGGATCGCTGACAAGTGGCAAGAGTGAGACTCTGCCCAGCGAATTATCTTTGAGACTTCTAACATCGCTAGGGAACTCCTTGTTCCCCCTGATGGTTGATGTAAGCCACAGTCGTGATGTTGTCCGACTGAAATCTGATGAACCTCAGTGTTGCTAACTGAGGCCAAGCTAGAAGAGCATTTAATATTGCTCTTAACTCCAGAATATTTATTGGGAGGAGTTTCTCCTCCTGAGTCCACGATCCCTGAGCCTTCAGGGAGTTCCAGACTGCGCCCCAGCCTAGAAGGCTGGCATCTGTTGTTACAATCGTCCAATCTGGCCTGCGAAAGATCATACCCTTTGACAGATGGACCCGAGATAGCCACCAGAGAAGAGAATCTCTGGTCTCTTGATCCAGATTTAGTAGGGGGGACAAATCTGAGTAATCCCCATTCCACTGACCCAGCATGCACAATTGCAGCGGTCTGAGATGCAGGCGCGCAAATGGCACTATGTCCATTGCCGCTACCATTAGGCCGATTACTTCCATGCACTGAGCCACTGACGGGCGTGGAACAGAATGAAGGACACGGCAAGCATTTAGAAGTTTTGATAACCTGGCCTCCGTCAGGTAAATTTTCATCTCTACAGAATCTATCAGAGTCCCTAGGAAGGAGACTCTTGTGAGTGGTGATAGAGAACTTTTTTCCACGTTCACCTTCCACCCATGCGACCTTAGAAAAGCCAGGACTATCTCTGTATGAGACGTGGCAATTTGAAAGTTTGACGCCTGTATCAGGATGTCATCTAGATACGGAGCCACCGCTATGCCTCGCGGTCTTAGAACCGCCAGAAGAGAGCCCAGAACCTTTGTAAAGATTCTCGGGGCCGTAGCCAATCCGAAGGGAAGAGCTACAAATTGGTAATGCCTGTCTAGAAAGGCAAATCTTAGGAACCGATGATGATCTTTGTGAATCGGTATGTGAAGGTAGGCATCCTTTAAGTCCACTGTGGTCATGTACTGACCCTCCTGGATCATGGGTAGGATGGTCCGAATAGTTTCCATTTGAAAGATGGAACTCTGAGGAACTTGTTTAAGATCTTTAGATCCAAGATTGGTCTGAAGGTTCCCTCTTTCTTGGGAACCACGAACAGATTTGAATAAAATCCCTGTCCTTGTTCCGTCCGCGGAACTGGATGGATCACTCCCATTACTAGGAGGTCTTGTACGCAGCGTAGGAATGCCTCTTTCTTTATCTGGTTTTCTGATAACCTTGAAAGATGAAATCTCCCTTGAGGAGGAGAAGCCTTGAAGTCCAGAAGATATCCCTGAGATATGATCTCCAACGCCCAGGGATCCTGGACATCTCTTGCCCACGCCTGGGCGAAGAGAGAAAGTCTGCCCCCCACTAGATCCGTTTCCGGATAGAGGGCCATCCCTTCATGCTGTCTTAGGGGCAGTAGCAGGTTTTCTGGCCTGCTTGCCCTTGTTCCAGGACTGGTTAGTTTTCCAGGCCTGTCTGTAACGAGCAACAGTTCCTTCCTGTTTTGGAGCGGAGGAAGTTGACGTTGCTCCTGCCTTGAAGTTTCGAGAGGCACGAAAATTAGACTGTTTGGCCTTTGATTTGGCCCTGTCCTGAGGAAGAGTATGACCCTTACCTCCAGTAATGTCAGCGATAATTTCTTTCAAGCCGGGCCCGAATAAGGTTTGCCCCTTGAAAGGAATATTCAGCAATTTAGATTTAGAAGTCACGTCAGCTGACCAGGATTTAAGCCACAGCGCTCTAAGCGCCTGGATGGCGAATCCGGAGTTCTTAGCCGTTAGTTTGGTTAAATGTACAATGGCATCAGAAACAAATGCATTAGCTAGCTTAAGTGCTTTAAGCTTGTCCATAATTTCATCCAATGGAGCTGAGTGAATGGCCTCTTCTAGAGACTCAAACCAGAATGCCGCAGCAGCAGTGACAGGCGCAATGCATGCAAGGGGCTGTAAGATAAAACCTTGTTGAACAAACATTTTCTTGAGGTAGCCTAATTTTTTATCCATTGGATCCAAAAAAAGCACAACTATCCTCCACCGAAATAGTGGTACGCTTAGCTAAAGTAGAAACTGCTCCCTCCACCTTAGGGACCGTCTGCCATAAGTCCCGTGTAGTGGCGTCTATTGGAAACATTTTCCTAAATATAGGAGGTGGGGAAAAGGGCACACCGGGTCTATCCCACTCCTTGCTAATAATTTCTGTAAGCCTTTTAGGTATAGGAAAAATGTCAGTACACACCGGTACTGCATAGTATCTATCCAGCCTACATAATTTCTCTGGAATTGCAACTGTGTTACAGTCATTCAGAGCCGCTAAAACCTCCCCTAGCAATACACGGAGGTTCTCAAGCTTAAATTTAAAATTAGAGATTTCTGAATCCGGTTTCCCTGGATCAGATCCGTCACCCACAGAATGAAGCTCGCCGTCCTCATGTTCTGCAAACTGTGATGCAGTATCGGACATGGCTCTCATAGCACCAGTGCGCTCTGTTCTTATCCCCGAACAATCGCACTTGCCTCTTAATTCTGGCAATTTAGATAATACTTCTGTCAGGGTATTATTCATAATAGTAGCCATGTCTTGTAAAGTGATTTGTATGGGCCTCTCTGATGCACTTGGCGCCACAATATCACGCGCCTGCTGAGCGGGAGGCGAAGGTACTGACACGTGAGGAGAGTTAGTCGGCATAACTTCCCCCTCGTTGTCTGGTGATAATTCCTTTATAGATAAAGACTGACCTTTATTATTTAAAGTGAAATCAATACATTTAGTACACATATTTCTATGGGGCTCCACACTGGCCTTCAAACATAGTGAACAAACAGATTCATCTGTGTCAGACATGTTTAAACAGACTAGCAATAAGACTAGCAGACTTGGAAAACACTGTAAATAATTTTACAAGCAATATAGAAAAACGTTACTGTGCCTTTAAGAAGCACAACAAACTGTCACAGTTGAAATAACAATGAACCCAATCAGTTATAGCAACCAAATTTTCACAGTGTATGTAATAAGCTAGCAGAGCATTGCACCCACTTGCAAATGGATGATTAACCCCTTAATATCCAAAACGGTTTTTTATAAGCAGTAAAGAAAAAAACGTTTTTTAAATACAGTCAAAACCACTGTCACAGGTCTGCTGTGACTGATTACCTCCCTCAAAATGACTTTTGAAGTCCCTTAAGCTCTCTGGAGACGACCTGGGTCATGCAGGAGGAAGCAGGAAGACTGAGCCTGAATTTTTACTGCGTCAAAAAAGCGCTAAAATAGGCCCCTCCTACTCAATATTACAACATTGGGAGTTTCAGTTAACTGTTTCTATACAGAAATACCGGTCAGCCATGTGGAAAAAATTTATGCCCCAAGAAGTTTTATCACCAGTGTACCTCACAAAACGATTAAACATGCCAGCAAAATCGTTTTAAACGTCCTTTTTTTTTTTTTAAGGAATATGTATCTTTATTGATAAGCCTGATACCAGACTTCCTGCTGCATTTAAGGCTTATAACATCACTTCAGTATTAATAGCATTTTCTCAGTCAAATTCCATTCCTTAGAAAATTACTTTTACTGTATATAATTAAATCACCCTGCTAACAGTCGCTCTCACTGTATTAAAGGCTTTACTTACATTACATCGGTATCAGCAGTATTTTCTTAGTCAATTCCATTCCTTAGAAAAATAATCTACTGCACATACCTTGTTTGCAGGGTACCCCGCACGCTATTCCCTTTCTGAAAGTTACCCCACTCCTCAGAATGTGTGAGAACAGCCAGTGGATCTTAGTTACTTCTGCTAAGATCATAGAAAACGCAGGCAGATTCTTCTTCCAAATACTGCCTGAGAACAAACAGCACACTCCGGTGCCATTTAAAATAACAAACTTTTGATTGAAGAAATAAACTAAGTATAAAAACACCACAGAGCTCTCACAACCTCCTATCTAGTTGAGTTGCAAGAGAATGACTGGATATGACATGTGAGGGGAGGAGCTATGTAGCAGCTCTGCTTGGGTGATTCTCTTGCAACTTCCTGTTGGGAAGGGAATATATCCCATAAGTAATGGATGACCCGTGGACTGAATACACTTAACAAGAGAAAAAAGAAGTGTATTTGAGTTGATAAAGTAAAGTGTAATACACTGTGTATTGAAATAGTACCTAGCAGTCTTTGGATATATTATCTGTTTATAAAAGAAAAACATATAGTTGGATTAAGATTAATAAGGACTGATTAAGATTTTATGATTTACTTAGAGAATGTTAGTATTTGTGATGTTTATAGATGGACATAAGTTAGTTTCAGAGTGTATAATAGATATATCCATCTACACTTTGTATGTAGGAGTGCTTGTTCTAAATTTGCTCCTCTTTATGACTAAGGAGATTTTTTTTGTATTACTGCATATTTGAGTTCAACAGGTGAACTTGAATGTGCCGTTTGAAAGTGTCTTGCTACAGTAGTTTTACCTCTTGATTAATCTTTTTTAGAATTTTTGATATTGTTGGCATGCTTTAGGATCCTCACCCTGTCCTCTCGGGTCGTCATGTCTACATACAGTATGTCTTTTTACATGAACATGACAGGATATAGATCATTCCTGTAGATCGACATGTATCTTGTTAAATGTTGTGCACTTTTCCCATTGTATCTGTGATTTGTTTTTTGTTACTTATGTACATGCTGAGCAGGTGCAACAGGGCATACCTGGATCTTGTGGATATAATGGCTTTGGACTAACTGATCGTTTAGATTTCTTGGTCTTTTATATCCAGTTGTTGTTATGTGGCCTGTCATTGGGGCTAAAGTGGAGTCTTTTTGTAGTATATGCCAATTTGTATTCAGGATCCCAATCACTTGTTTCATTTGAGGATTGTATGTAGTGATAAATCTTGGACATGTTTCATTCTTGTTTTTAATCTTAGGCCTTAATAATTTGTCTTGATTTAGATGTTGGGCTAACATCCTGGCTGATTTGACTGCATCCTCTTTGTATCAGTCTCTCCATCATTTGGATACTCTCTTATAAATAGATGTGCGAGTAGCAATGTATTAGTTGATGTTTCTTTGCAATACATTTGAGTGCAAATAGTAGAATTAGTTCCTATACCACTTTACAGATCACAACTTAGGCCTCATCTTGAATATTGTGTAGAGTTCTAGAGATCATATCTCCAGAAGGATAAATATAAACTAGAATCTGTCCAAAGGACGGCTACTTAAATGGTACGTGTTCTTAAAGGGACAGTCTACCCCAGAATCTATATTGTTTAAAAAGATAGATAATCCCTTTATTACCCATGCCCCAGTTTTGCATAACCGACATAGTTATATTAATATACTTATTACCTCTGTGATTACCTTCTATCTAAGCCTCTGCAAACTGCCCCCTTATTTAAGTTCTTTTGACAGACATCCATTTTAGTCAATCATTGCTGACTCCTAGGTAACTCCACGTGTATGAGCACAATGTTACCTATATGGCACATATTAATTTAATTTCTTAGACCTTGAAGACTGCCTCTAACCTGAATGCATTTTGACCACAAGAGGGCATTAGTTCATGTGTTTAATATAGATAACATTGAGCTCATGCATGTGACGTGACCTAGGAGTGAGTAATGATTGGCTAAAATGCAAGTCTGTCAAAAGAACTGAAATAAGGGGGCAGTCAGCAGAGGCTTGGATACAAGGTAATCACAGAGGTAAAACAAATATTAATATAGCAGTGCTGGTAATGCAAAACTAGGGAATGGGTAATAAAGGGATTATCTATATTTTTAAACAAACATTCTGGAGTAGACTGTCCCTTTAATTTTCTTATTACACTATATCTTGCATTTAAAGGACCAGTCAACACAGTAGATTTGCATAATCAACAAATGCAAGATAACAAGACAATGCAATAGCACTTAGTCTGAACTTCACATGAGTAGTAGATTTTTTTTCTGACAATTTTAAAAGTTATGTCTTTTTCCACTCCCCCTGTACCATGTGACAGCCATCAGCCAATCACAAATGCATACACGTACCATGTGACAGCCATCAGCCATTCACAAATGCATACACACTTATTCATGCACATGCTCAGTATGAGCTGGTGACTCAACAAGTTTAAATATAAAAAGACTGTGCACATTTAGTTAATGGAAGTAAATTGGAAATTTGTTTAAAATGGCATGCTCTATTTGAATAATAAAAGTTTAATTTTGATTGAGTGTCCCTTTAACATATTAGCGCATTTTCTGTTTGCATGTGTATGTCTCTTTAGCATGTAGTCTTTATTCTACCATCTCTTTTTCTTACATACTATCTCTATATATATTTTGTAAACTTGGTATCTCTTGGCATCTTCTTAGCAATACGGATAATAAAGATACAACTGTAATGTCAGAGGTTCAGGGGTAGCAATGTTAATTCAATAGTGCATGTAGTACTGGTAAAGTGACAAGTGTGGAGAATAATGTGAGCGATATAATGGATAGTAAGGTGAGGCAAGTAAAGCTGAAACATCTGCGTGGGAGATGGATTCTAGTGTGGCCCAGATAACAGTGAAGGTTATAGGAAAGGTTTTCTAGGAAACAATCCAGATTGGTTTAATGAGATAATTGTACAGTTTAAGAGGATATAGAGTGAGGATAAGAAAAAACAGATTTGTATTCTGTATAATCACACTGTATTAAAGGGACAGTCAAGTCAAAATTAAACTTGCATGATTGAGATGGGATATGCAATTTTAAACAACTGTCATCAAATTTGCTTTGTTCTCTTGGTATTCTTTGTTGAAAGCTAAACCTAGGTAGGCTCATAAACGGATGTCTAAGCCCTTGAAGGCCGCCTATTATCTCAGTGTAGTTTTTCACAGCTATACAGCGCTAGATCATGTCTGTCATATAGATAACATTGTGTTCACTCCCGTGACATTATTTACTGATTGGCTAAAATGTAAGTCTGTCAAAAGGAACTGAGATAAGGGGGCAGTCTGCAGAGGCTTAGACATAAAGTAATTACAGATGTAAAAAGTGTATTCATATAACAGCGCTGGTTATGCAAAACTGGGGAATGGGTAATAAAGGGATTATCCAGACTGTCCCTTTAACTTCCACTCTTCATTAGTCTTTGACCAATATCAAGTAACTGCTAGGCGGAGGCTCATCCTAAAGCTATGCATAAAGAACAGGAGCAATAGGATTCCTTATGCTCTCTTCTTTACATTAATGCAATATGACAAATTTCTAGTTTATAAAAACAAACTGGATTTTTTTTTTGTTTTGTTTCAGTGCTTTGTTGCAGAAGCAACTTCAGCCGATGTGGCATTTTCTTTCAAAGCATGTTTTCTAAAAACTGTTTGATGAGGATGACCTTGATTATAAAGTTAAGCACACAAATATGATAGAATACATCTACCTTCTACTTGTAGATCAATTCATATAATATAGAACAATTGATTTTCAACTTTTATAAATCTTTATATTTTTCTCCCTTGTAGTTAAACATTTGTAAGATAAAAGACCTCTACTCTGTTTGTTAGTTTATTAAATTATGTATTTTATTTTGATTTTATAGTCTACAGAGTAATTCAATTAGCTCTAGTAGAGAAGTAGTATATTTTAATTTAACTTCATTATATATATATATACATACACATATATGAATATATATATATATATATATATATATATATATATATATATATATATATACATACACACACACACACACATATATATATATATATATACACACACACACACATATATATATATATATATATATACACACACACATATATATATATATATATATATATATATATATATATACACACACACACACATATATATATATATATACACACACACACACATATATATATATATATACACACACACACACATATATATATACACACATACATACATATACACACACACATACATATATATATATATATATATATATATATACATACACACACATACACCAATACAGAAAGACATCACTGCTGTGCCCTTCCTAACCACCCCCCCCCCCCACACACACACACACATTTGTTCTCTTTTTCCTCTGGCTGTGTTTTGAGACTCCACTGCTCTGATCTCTTATGACAGCTGTTGGAAAGGGATGGTACTAGTGTTTATAGGGGAGTGTATATGGTAAAAGGAGGCGTTTTGAATTTTATCAGCTCTGGCTCATTTTTGCTTCATTTGGAATAAAAAATCTCTGAGAAGAGGAGATTTTATTTTTGCTGGACTGGAAGCAAGGTAAATATTTAAGGAACCCCAACTCGTGGATAAATGAGAGTAAATGTGGAGTAAAACCCAATGTGGATGGAGACTAGCAGTGAGATTATCTACGGTGTAAAGAGACATTTTGAGAACAAGAATATTGTATGTTGAATATCTTGGCAAAGATGTTAAGTTAAACAAGAGATTTAGATGTATCCTTCTAACTAAAGGTCATTGCATACCATTATTGTGTTAAAAGGTGCTGTCACTCTGTCCCCACAGCTGGAAACTGACCTGAAATCTACTTGTCTCAACCGTACATGAGAAATGATCATTCGATTGGGTCGCCTAACACCGGGATACTTCCGACTGTTGCAGGTACAGGAATTGGGAATAGTGGTGGTGCCAACACATTACACTTGTACAATCTAAATGTCACGCATTGTATGACCTTCACTGCTTTAAAAAAAGTATTACAGTGACATTAATTCCACACATAAAGAAGCGGGATGATGCCACAAATACAAAACTATCACAGTAAAGTGATGTACTTTCAGTTGCAGGTCTCTGGAAAATTAGCTTCCGAGCCCAAGGATCGGCTGGTAAATCCTTTGGCTTTCCTTCTAGCCCTCATGGGCCTGGGACTGTCCTATTACAGTGTTCGACAGATGGACAGAAGTCCAGCTCACCACCTTCCAAAAGATGCTTCTGAAACTGATGATACTAAGAAAAGAGAGTAACAAAATGGGGTAAACACAAGAGAGGGATATGCTCAGGGGTAAAAAATATTTAGAGTTGAAGTGATATACTTAAGGAGATTCTCAAGATATGGTAAGAAAGAATATTAGGAAGGATATTAAGAAGACATAGGGACTCAGTATGATATAAAACCTGTACTCTGAAGATCTAGAATTGATTAGCCACAGTGCAACTGTGTGTTTCAGATATCTACGAAAATAGGAAAGGTTGTACTTTATACAAACTATGATCACTTTTTAATATAACAAATGTAAATCACAATATCCCTCACTGAGCAACGGCATGTTAAGAGGCCATACAACTGGATTCTGGAGACTCATCCCAGTATCTTTAACAACAGTGATGTAAATAATCCATAATAATCACTGAGCTAAATGCAGCCCACATAATGGTCTAGTGTCTGAGTAAAGAAACTAGTTCAAAACATGCAAATCCAGCTCGTTCACATCTGGCTACTGACCCACATTCAGTCGTAGCCTGATTTTCCAATAACCTACATTAGCAATCATCAGAGAAACACAGTTCACGTTGTGCCCTGGTTTAGTAATTGGTGCATAGAAAACGGTGGTTTCCCAGTCATTTGCATTAATATTAATTGTTAAAAGAACAGTTTTATAAAATAACAGAATGTGGACATGGTAATATTTCATCATTTTACATCTTTGTAATATAACTGTTGTATAAGTTCCCCAGTTTTCCCCAGATTTTTCTATCAAGGCAAGGGTTAATCAGAGATTACATTTTCTAAATGTCAGACTGTGTTTTTTTGTACATATAAATGATTAGACTCTGTAAACTGCTTAAAAACACAATGGCCACCGTTCCTGACATCTGGACAATTACAAATCTACAGGCTTTAAATCAACCAGGTGTGGATAGATTAGTTGTTGTAAAACCCAGCACAAACCCAAGCAAGCACTAGGTTGGCAGATTAACAGTGCTAAAATTACACAATTAGTGTAACTTAACCGATATCAACAAGGTCAAAGCTCAATATAAATATTAGTCAAAAAACAGAATACAAAGGATCGATGCACTGAGTAGAATCCTTGAATGAGGTATTTTTAATAAATATAGAGGCTTAAAAGGGAAGTACCATGACCTAAAAAATAAACATAAAATGCTACCTTTCATAAAAGAAAGACCTGAGTGCTAAGTATGATCAGAGGTTTCAAAGTAGACTTTAGAGTGCACTTCGAAAGAACACAACGTACTTTAACGAGGTCAAGGCTTTATGGCGATGCACACATACACGTTCATAAAAAAAAGATCTACAAAATAACTTTCATACATTGATAAATATTATATTCAGTTATTAATTTACTTCATAATCTCTATGCATTCTCTCAGTTGCATGATTTAATTTTATGTACACATTGTATTTTTCAATGCCTTTATACGGCAGTCTTTGCCGGAAGATCAGATGTTAAACTCCACAGTTATGATTGTGCATCCGTGCGAGGATAGAATGCAGACGTGATTAGGGATGACAGGCAGACGTGCTTAGGGACTGATGAGCGAGCTACACCCACCAACAGGGCTATCCCTTATGTAACTGTTAAAGCCAACAAATTCATATCAAACAAACCAGTCACTGGAAAGGGAGGAGAGCATTTAGATTTAGGGGCTACAGTGCAATCTCACATATTGTAATACAGCAGGATGATAGCACTACGAATTTGACATTTAGTATAAGACTGCAAAATAAACAATTGACTAGGAAAACTGTTTGCACACAAGTTTATTCAACAGTTGAGAAATTGTCTTTACATTAACCATGTATGTTAGATGGATAGCTTGCCTATTCTTTTTGGAAGTTATTTCTCCATTAGCAGATGTATATAGAAGATAGATCTTAAAGGGATACTAAACTCAAATTTGTTTCTTTCATGATTCAGATACAGCTAACAATTTTAAGCAACTTTGTAATTTACTTCTATTATCAAATTTTCTTTGTTCTCTTGCTATCTTTACTTAAAAAGCAGGAATGTAAGCTTACGAGACGGGCCATTTTTGGTTCAGCACTTGGGTAGTGCTTGCTGATCGATGATAAATGTAGCCACCAACCAGCAAGCGCTAACCAGTGTGCTTACCAAAAATGGGCCGACTCCTAAGTTTAGATTCCTGCTTTTTTCAAATAAAGATAGCAAGAGAACGAAGAAAATGTGATAATAGGAGTAAATGAGAAAGTTGCTTAAAAGTGCATGCTCTGTCTGAATCATGAAAGAAAACATTTGGGTTTAGTTTCCCTTTAAGTAATTGTCAGGAGTAAGTCATGTACAAGAGAAGTGGGCGGAGTTACCTGGGTTAAGCTTTTATATGACACATTGCATAACCAAGTGACTTAAAGGCAGCAGCAATTGTTCGGTCTTCTTCTATTCTGGTACCTGCCCATTCACTGCCAGAGTCCATTCAGAACTGGTAGACACAAAACTCTACTAGCTCATCTGCACATCCTGTGTTTTAACCTCTATCTTTTTGGGGGCAATGAAGGATCCCATTCCTGCTGCCCGTTCCGCTTCTTCTTGGGTGTAAGGTTCATCTCTCAGGTGTTTGAGTCTGAAAAGAATGAGCAAGTCAAACGCTGACAACACAAAACACCACAAAAGCAAAAAACCTGTTTAAAAGCCCATAGGGCCATTGTTTAAGGGTTTGGCAAAGAATCCTATAATAACCTACGCATACCTGCACACATAACCTAAACATGGTAGCAAGAGGACCTTTACCTGCGCTTGTGAACCTTTGTTTTGAAGTGTTCTTTTAATGTCTTCAGATCAACAAAATATCTCCTGGAACAATAAAGACAAAAACGACTGTAAATTTGTGGCATGTGTTTTTATCAGATCAATGTGCATAGACATGCCTTACCTTGCTAACACATCAGGCGACAGTTACTGCATTAAAGTCTAATTAAAGGGAAATGAAACCCACATTTTTTCTTTCGTGATTCAGGTAGAGCATGCAATTTTAAGCAACTTTCTAATTTATTCCTATTATCAATGTTTCTTCATTCTCTTGGTATCTTTATTGAAAAAGTGGGAATATAAACGTAGAAGCTGGCCCATTTTTGGTTCAGTACCCTGGGTAGCGCTTGATGATTGGTAACTAAATGTAGCCACCAATCAGCAAGCGCTACCCAGATGAAAAACCAAATATGGGCCGCTCCTAAGCTTTACATGCCTGCTTTTCAAATAAGGATGCCAAGAGAACAAAGAAAAATTGATAATAGCTGTAAGTTAAAAAGTTGCCTACAATTGTATGCTCTATCTGAATCATGAAAGAAAAAAATTGGGTTTAATATCCCTTTAATGTTTTTAAATTAACTTGTTAGGCCCTTGGAAATCATGGGGAAAAAAACATTATGTAGCAATGTAATACAGTCCTATTTGATAACCAAGAGGTAAAAGAGGCAGATGCACCACTCCTATAAATTAATAATTCATTTACAAGATCAGTGCAGGTTTAAAGCAAATGCTGAATTGAGTTGACAGCTACTCCATTTTTGTTCGTAAGTAAATACACATGAATGAAGCATGTACAAAATGATCACAGGGTTTTTACAAAATAGCAGCATTAATGTTTTATCTTTTGTTTTCTTATGGACATCCCTGTACTCAAAATAAACTCTTGATAACAATTTTACCATCTGTATCAATATGTTGTGGATTAACCCATCTCTCAACAGCAACAACATTATATTTGTATTACTTCATGTATTATTTGTATATCTATTAATTGTTTATAAATATTTTTATGTAAAGGCTTCAAATTCTGTTCAAATACACAATGATAGATTTGTCTCTCAGTAACTAAATAATATTGCAATTTAGTGAATAAATGTATTTAAAAAAGAAAAAAGTGTGTATTGCATCATTCCATATGTCCATGAATGTTACATTTACATAGCTGTTATAGAGACATTAGCCTGCTGGGCACAACTATCTTAGAATAGTTACTACACGCTGTGTTATTGCATTTCATCCTGTTCCTGCAGCTCTTTTCAAATCCGTTCTCCTGTTTAATAGCTTAGTGACTGTAAATCCTAGTGTTTGTGAAATGCTAGGATTTACCAGTGGAACAAATAAAGGGGACTTTCAATTATGAAGTATAAAATACTTCATGCTGAACGTTTCTTTGTCTATAGCGTTCGCCGCACTGAGCGCCTCAGGACACCCACAGCAAAACGCTATTTTATCACTGAGAAGTTCTTAGCCAATCGTGTGCTAGCTATCTGGCATTATGCCAGCTGGGGTGCACAGCTATTGGCTAAGAGGTGTAAACGTCACCTCATTAAAAAAATAGTGTTCTGTTGCAGGTGGCCTGAGACGCTCAGTGCGGCGAACGCCACAGACAAATAAAGGAACTTTCAGCATAAAGTATTTTATATTTCATGAATAAAAGTCCCCTTTATTTGCTGCACTGGTAAATCCTAGCGTTTAACAAACGCTAGGATTTACTATCACTTTAAAGGTGCCAGATACTGAAGCTCCGCCTCTTTGAACTGGGGGCTGCCATCTTGGAGCTCAGGTATACTTACAGTCTATGACAAAAGCTGTGCACACTCACAGATCAGTAACTGCCTCATTTTTTTTTATGCTGTATAAATGTGCTTCAGGTTAGGATGCATGATACAAAGGAGCTATACATTTGTGCAGTGGCTGCATTACTATAAAATAACGTTGAGTGATTTTATAAATGTTATTTGTCTAACTGTAAAACTGTAAAAAAATGCAAAACTGTAAAGCTCACAGGATGTATCCTGCACGCTAATTCCAAACAAAGGATACAGCTGTAAACAAAGTGGGCAATATTACTGATTTGTGAGTGTGCGCAGCTTCTGTCACAGGTTGTGAGACAACCTGTGCTCCAAGATGGCAGCCCCCAGAACAAAGAGAAGCTATTAAAACAGGAGAACTGATTTGTAGAGAGCTGCAGGAACAGGATTAAATGCAATAACATAGTGAGTAGTAACTATTCTTTTGTAGATGTGCACAGCAGTTTAATGTCCATTTAATAATGCCCAGCTCTATTTTTAAAGTCACCAAACACATCAGGACAAATTACATTTTTATCTGACTCATAAGCCACTGAGGACTGAAGTTAGATATCTCTGTTATACCCAGTGCCTAGACAGATGGGGATAAGCATACCTGTACTAGCTTCCATTTAAAGGGACACTATAGTCAAAATTGAACTTTGCTTCATTCTCTTGGCATAATTTGTTGAAAAGCATACCTAGGGTAGGCTCAGGAGCTGGAGACTAGCTACTTATTGGTAACTGCACACATATGCCTCTTGTTACTGGCTTACCAATATGTTTAGCTAGCTCCCAGTAGAGCATTGCTGCTCCTTTACTGGTGTGTTTGCTCATGTGCAGCAACTCGAAATTGACCTTCACTTTAAAGGATCAGCTATACACTACTGGAATCTATCTGAAGACATCAGGTAACCAATGAAAAGAAACATTTTTGTGCAGCCACCAATAAGCAGCTAATGCATTGCTGCTCCTGAGCCTATCTAGATATGCTTTTCAACTAAGGATAGCAAGTGAATGAAGCAATTTAGATAATAGAAGCAAATTGGAAAGTTGTTTAAAATTACATGTTCTGTCTGAATCATTAATATTTTTTTTGGTTTCATGTCCCTTTAACTCTTTGAGTGCAAAGCACTTTCCCACCTGGGTGCTAAGCTGATTTAATTGTTTTATTTTTTGAAATATATATAAATATATATATTTTTTTACTTTTTTCTTTTTTTTTTCAGATCCCCAATACTTACACTGTTGGAAAGGTTAGGCGATTACCTTTC
This sequence comes from Bombina bombina, assembly GCF_027579735.1. Lineage (NCBI taxonomy): Eukaryota > Metazoa > Chordata > Amphibia > Anura > Bombinatoridae > Bombina > Bombina bombina. The sequence goes on along the minus strand of NC_069501.1, from coordinate 527,688,763 downwards.
CAACGGTGGGTCTTGGGGGTCTGTAGCTGTTTAGATGCCTGAGATAGCAGCATGCCCCCTTTCCCTATACTTGTTATTGTAATTTTTAAATAAAGTTGCATGGTGAAGTCATCACGTCATTGTGTGTGACGTCACCGCACAAAACGTGAAGCCCCGATGATGCCTGTCACTATACAGGCCCGATCACCAGGGTAGCAGCGGGTGGGAGCCCCCAGATCTCCCTCAAGGTGGGAGAGTGCTAGCGACAGCTCTGAGCCGTCGTTAGCACCTGAGTGGGAAACTCTGTGACGGCTCAGAGCCGTCGTTAAAACTCAAGGGGTTAAAGTGAAGGTAAACTTTGATGAATGAAAGCCCATTTTTTAAAAATACTATTAAAAGCAGGGGCACTTTCATCAAAGTTTACAAAGCAGCCGTTTTGTTTAAAAACTTACCCTTTTTTTTTTTTCACAGTCAGAGCAGCTTCACCCTCCTGGAAATCCTCTCTTTACACGTCAACAATGACCAATCCGGCTTCCTCCAATCACAGCATGGCCTCAGGCAATGACTACCCTGGGGGGAAAGCTGTGATTGGAGGAAGCCGGATTAGTCATTGTTGACGTGTGAAGAGAGGATTTCCAGGAGGGGGAAGCTGCTCTGGCTGTGATAAGAAAAAAGGCAAGTTTTTAATCAAAACGGCTGCTTTGTAAACTTTGATGAATGAAAGTGCCCCTGTTTTTAATAGTATTTTTTAAAAAAAGTTTACCTTCACTTTAAGGCACGTTATTTAAATATTACACATAAAATATTTTTAAAAAATTATAAAAATAATTAAACATACTGTAAAATACATAGATATATTCTACAGATTATTTAGAATATTTTACAGTATGTAATAATTTTTATTCATTTTTAAAAATATTTTATATGTAATATTTCAATAACGTGCCTTAATGGGACATGAAACTCAAAATATTTTTTTTTTATGGTTCAGATAGAGCATACATTTTTTTTATTTTATTTTTTTATTTTTATTATTAATGTTTATATCAACAGTGTATCATGAAAAGCAGTAAAACATAGTCAGAATTTTTTTTTTTTTAAAAAGGTAGAAAAAAAAATAATGCAATACAATGTTATTTTCTTACAGTCAATGTCAATTGAAGCAAAAACAGTAGATCAACATCACAATTTTATCAATTAAGTGATGGTCCTAAACTTCCCTTCTAATAAACTTTTCTTGGTACATTGATGGGAATTTTAAAATTATAATCTAATAGCAACATAGCTGGTTGTTTACAACACAGTTAACCTATCATCTAATTTTAACCCGATAATAAACGGAGTACTGACTACCCTTAAATGCCTCCTAATTCCTCACTCAGAAACCCCCTCCGCAAAAAATAAATAAATAAATGTATATTATAACTTAAAATTAGGGAAATATTTACATATATATCTCTCTGTCCTATCCTTCCTTGTACCAAATACCTAGCAAGACTAGTTCCGTATTTCTGAATGGGAATATCAGGTGATCAATTTCTCTGGGTGGAAATATTTTGATGAATTTAGACCATTTTTTTGAAGAAGGAAGCTATTTCTCGGTCCAAATTCAAGTCTGTAGCTCGATTAAATATTGTTTTTTAAGACAATTCTTTGCTTCCGTGATTGACGGCGAGAATTTGCTCTTCCATTTCTTGCAAATTAAATTTCTGGCTGCAGGAATGACCAAATTTACTAGCTTAGATTCATCTGAAGGTAAATTCTTAACTATCAGGAAAATAATGTCTATCAAGGTAAGTTTAAGGGGAGTTACTTTCAGCACTTTAAGCAGCCAAAATTCTATTTTATTCCAAAACTGCTGTAATTTGGGACAAGCCCAGATCATATGAATTAGATTTGCAGGTGGTAAGCTACATTTTGGGCATTTGTTTAAGTTCTAATTATACCATCTGTAGCCTTTATCTGGAGTATAATAAGTTTGGTATATTAATTTTATATAGGAGTCTCTCCAGGTCTCCGCAATTGTGGCGCAGAAAAGCAAGGATAAGGAGCATGTTACATGTAGATCTTGATCAATATTGTCGGAGATAAGATTTGTCCATTTTTGGGCTAAGTTACCCAAATTGGACTCTCCCTTATATGAGACCAGGTATGAATACCATAAGGAGATAGAGAAGTGACCTGCTTTGACCAAAATAGGCCAATTATCAAGGTTAGGATATCCCAGGTAGGGATAAAAAAAGCGCGCTGATAAAATACAAACAAAAATCATAAAAAATTGACGAACAAAGTCAGTGTACAACTCTACCAGGAATCGGCTTGTGAGTGTGTCCTTAAAATAAAAAGTTTCTGTGAATCCGTGTAGGTGTTTTTCTTCTTAGATACGATAATGGCGTGAAGGCAGGCAGCTCCTCTTGGTCCCAGAGAGTAGGGAAAAAAGCTGGAAAATGCAAGAAGGAAAAGAGGGCGCCACAATAGCGTGATATTATTTGGTAATGTGAGTAACAATATAAGAACAGGTAATATGTTTACCAGAACAAGAGGCACTGTACTGTGACCAGTGCGTGACAGCTTGCTAGCACTTAACAGTGGCTAGTACACTGGGGGGAATACGTTCCTTGGAGTCTTTTCAGGTACCCCCTGGGCAAACTTTTCTTGGTGCTTGTAATTTCAAATAGAGAATCGGACTTGGCGTGTTGTTGTATTATGATAGAATACCACAAAACACGGACAACTTCTTAATTAAAATTGCTTTAATATGACGCGTTTCTCAACCCCAACTGGGTCGTTTCCTCAGATAAAAGCGAATGCAAGTAGTTACATTTGTTAGCATTATATACACATTGTATCTTAAAAAACAGGAAGTTGTCATAAAATATTTGTCCAATGGGAGTGCATTTCAATTGTGAGAACCCAATCTTAAACATCAGCTGTTACAAATTAAGATATATAAAAATTATACATAGAAAATGATAAAAAAATAATAATATATAGAAAAATAATATAGATAGAGAGATAAACAAACCCTTTATAGGGACTTTCTATATTTTTCCATAAAACTATTAAAACCTAACTAACGACCGGCATGCTAGAAACATGCATCTATTTGTTTCATTAGTATTGATACTAAAATTCCTTGATGTGTGTTCGAGACCTAAGGCACTGCAGAAAAAACTATTCCTATATGGCCAATATAGGATTTCATATAGTTGTGTGTGTGATAAAAAAATCTTGTATGATGGCCCCATTGATATCCTGTAAATTTGTAAATCTGTAGTAAATATTCCAAACTAGCCTGACTAAAGTGTAATATTTGTTAAGCTATTATAAGATATTCTTACACTTTATTTCCTGAAAAGAATAAACCTGTTTGATCTTTGAATTAGTCGCTGTATTCGATATCCACAATTGTCTGCTGAGTGTGATGTGATATTCAATGTTTGAAAAACTCCAATTTTCTATTGGATCCAATATGGTATAGCTGTTTATTTAATAGTCTGTATGTGAACTTATACTAAATAGTGGAGTATCTGCTCAAATGTAAAAGGATATATATAATATAAATGATAATTGAAATATATGTATGTGTATGGGGAGGTATATAAGTGACTTGTATTGTATGATAAGGATGATAAGGATATTGGAATTCATGGAATGCCTATGAAATCAGATCCCATTGTAACAGTGTGAATACCATTGTTAAAAATAAATCATAGCCTATACACTAAATTCACCATGACAGTGGAACTACCAATTGTGTGTGAAAGCAATGATGTTGCTGTGAGAGAATAATGTAGATACGAGGTAGAAAAGGGGAATTGAATCTAAAATGAGTGAAAACAAATTCATGGATATATAGATAGGTGTACAATGATATTTGAGTGTATGTGATGAATGGAGTATTGTGTAAGACCTGTATATGAGGTGGTGTTGGGGTAATAGTGTGGATGGATAAAAGTTTGGTAAAGGAGAGTGTGAAAAAGTCGGTGGGTTGTGAGGATCCATTAATTGAAGGCTGCCAAATCCAAATTTGCATTAAGCCCATAAGGATGTAGTGTCTTCAATCGATAGATCAAATATGTCTCACGTTGTCTGAGTCTATTGAGTCTGTTATAATCCGAACTTTTGGGAACAAAATCAATGGGAATATATTTGTAAATATATGGATTCCCATTGTGTTGGGTTAAACAATGGTTGGGTATACTATGTTTGATTTTGTTTTTTTTAGAATTTTTGCAGTTGCGATGGTGTTCTCCCCATCGATTTCTCAGCTTCCTGGGAGGTGCGGCCTACATATTGGAGGCCACATACACACTCCATGAGGTAGACTGTGAAAGATGAATTGCAATTAAAAAAGATGGGGATCTGAAATAACTCACCCGTTACTGTGGACTTAAATTTTTTTATACCAGATCTTATAATTTTACATGATCCACAACCTGTCTTGCCACATTTATAAATTCCATACATGCCAAAAAGCCCTTTGTTTCTGTTCGAGTAGTGTAATGTTTTGTTAGTTAATTTGTGTTTGACTTTCTTACTGGGAGCTAGCTGATTTCTGAGTGTGGGCGCTCTCCTATAGACAATTTTTGGTATATCCTTAACTAGATGTTTAAGAACAGGATCTCTTTGTATTATATGCCAATGTTTATGTAGTATGTTTTTGATTTGATAGAAATCAAAGTTGTATTGTGTTATGAAAATAGTTTCTTTTCCAAATGTATTTTCTGTATTGGTGGTTTTTTTGTCTGATAAAATATCTTCTCTATTTAGGTTTTTGGCTCTTGTTAAAGCTTTATCAAGTAAACTTGGGGGGTATTCTTTTTCTATAAACCTATTATACAATATTTGGCTCTGTTCCAAGAAGGTATTATAATCACTACAATTGCGTCGTATCCTACGAAACTGACTGTATGGTACATTGCATAACCAATTTTTATGATGATTACTATGGTAATTTAAAAAGCTTTTGCTATCAACATCTTTAAAATAAGTTTTGGAGGTAATGTTGGATTTATCCATACTTAATATAAGATCTAGATATTCAATATTTTTGGTTTGTATATTTGCCGTGAAGTCTAAACCCATGTCATTACAGTTCAGATGTTCTATGAATTGGTTGGCCCTGGTGATATCTCCCTCCCATAGAAAGATTAGATTGTCTATATAACAGCCATAGAAGACCAGGCTTGCCCCAAACTCTGTAGGGTAGATGTACCTCTCCTCAAAATAACACATGAAAAGGTTGGCAAAGCTTGGGGCAAACCTGGTCCCCATGGCCGTCCCTTTGGTTTGTAAGTAATACCTGTCTTGATAGATAAAATAATTGTGCTGTAAAATAAAAAGAATACTTTCTAAAATGAAATCACATTGTGTACTAGGTAAAAAAATATATTTTTTCAAAAAATGAGAAATGGCTGCTAGACCTAAATTGTGTGAGATGTTTGAATATAACGAACTAACGTCACATGTAATCCAAATGAGATTTCTATTTCCAATGTTGATTTTGTGTAAATGCTGTAATAAATGGGTACTGTCTTTAATGTATGATGGTAGTGTTACCACATATTTTTGCAAATATTGGTCTATAAAATATGACAGGTTGTAAGTGAGATTACCGATGCCGGCAATGATGGGACGTCCTGGAGGGTTAATTTTATTTTTATGAATTTTTGGTAAATGATAATAATGGGCAATGCCCGGATTTTGTATTTTTAAAAAATCTCTTTCATTTTTGTTTAATATATTCAAAGACACACCTTTTTCTATGAGTTCAGTATAAGAATGTAAATATTTGCCAGTAGGATCAGCATGTAAAATTTGATAATAATTTGAGTCTCCCAGAATTCTATCTGCTTCTCTAATGTAATTGGCTATGTCTTGAATCACAATTCCGCCGCCTTTGTTGGCGTCGCGGATAATGATATTAGGATTGTTCTTGAGACTGGAGATAGCCCTTTGGTGACTCAAAAGACAGAAATTATTCTTTTTCTTTTTGGACTTCAAATACTTATCAAAGTCCTCCAAGACCATGTTTTGATATAACTCTATGTATTCCTTCCCTACATTAGTAGGATTAAAATTAGATTTATTTTTAACATCGATGTGTATATAACCATCAAAAAGGTGAGTGGTGAGCTCGTTAGTGTCTGAATATAAGCAAATTAGATTTTTGTTGGATGACATGGAATCAGTCAAAATTAATTGTGCTTGGGAAGATTCTATTTGCTTATTTTTTAGTTTTTTATTCGCAAAATACTTCTGTAGGGTCAGTTTGCGTGTAAAATTATTTAGATCAACAAAAATGTCAAACATTTTTGGCGTATTTGGTGGACATAAAGATAGCCCTCGCTTCAATACTCTTTTTTTCTGGGATAGATAATTTGTATGTGGAAAGATTAAAAATCCCTTGATCTAATCTGGATAATTCCTTTTCCTTGGCGGCAAGGGCTCTGCCTCTTGAGCCTCGTTTTCTAGGGTATGAGGTCTTTTGCCTAGTCTTATTTGAGGACTTTCCATTCTCGTTTGGGGGCCTATCCCTAAAAAAGGTGATGGGCTATTGCTGGTACTAGGGCTCTCTAAGTCAGAGTAGGGTCCTCGGTGTTCAATAGACAATGCTCTGAATCTGTTGGGATGTTCAAATGTGTCATGTTGTGATGTGTGTTGTGTAATATTTTGATGTGAATTGTGACCATTGATCCTTGGTCCCAATATGGATTGTTTAATGGGTGGGACGTAGTCTATATGTTGGTGTTGGTGACTATAATTTGGTCTTCCATAATATAAATCTTTGTGGGAAGATGATGTTTCTCCCAATTCGTGTGTGTGTTGTGATTGAAAAGATTTGTTGGAATTGTGTTGTGCTTGATTGTATTGATATGAATGTGGGTTATATGGGTGTTGGTGCTGAATTGGTGTTGGTTGGTAAGAGTTTTTGTAATAATTGTTTCTGTGATGATTTTGATATTGATTCCTTTGGAATCCATTTTTGTAATTGTGGTGTGTGTATTGTTGTGGTCTGTTGTAAAGTGTTCTGTTATGAGACCAGGTGTTTGTGATATGTGATTGGTTAGTCTGTATATGTGAATTGTTGGTGTCAGTTTGGATAAATGGAGCCTTCTGTTTGTTGTTCTTGTTCCCCCTATGTTGGACCCTAGTCCATTCGTTCTGATTCTCATTACTATAGTTCACTGTGTTCTCTTGTGAGTCATTCTTACGGTTGTATGTATATACACAATCATTGATATAATCTTCGTGGTCCCTTTGTAATTTCTTATTTTTGTTATTAACTAGATTCTCTTGATATCTGTCAGTTCTATCATTGATGTCTTTGTTAATTTTATTGTATTCTGGATTTTGTTGATATACCTTGAGGTCTGTCTGGATTTTTTCTATGTTAATACTACTCTGGTTGTACATTTGTCTCCTATGGTCTATTAGGATTTTAATTAAGCTGAAAGAGCATTCATCCAAGGCTTCATACCATCTTTTGATGGTTTCAGCGTTATCCTTGAATGAACAGTGTTTCAGCAGTCTAAGTCCTCTGGGTATGTGTTTAATTTCTAAATATTTCTCTAAGGTGGTAAGATCCCACCAATGTCTATTTTCTTTGTTAATTTCCTCTTCTAGTAAGTAAAATAGGTTTGATATCATGAGTTTCAGATAATATTTCTACAATAGAAATCTCTTTGGACAAATTGAAGCCCATGCGCTTGGAATTTCTTTCTTCCTTGGACTGCATGTTAGAATAGTAATTAATTGGTCCAAAAGAATGTGGAACGTCTCAATGTATTTTTGGTATTGAGTATAATTGAAAAAATAATATATTGTGTTGATAGTGTAAAATATGTGTGATTGTGTATTGTGTTGTTTGCTTTCAAAAAGAATATATCTACTGTTGTATTTGAAATTAATAGCTCTGACTTAAAAACAAAAATATGTGTGATTGTGTATTGTGTTGCTTGCTTTCAAAAAGAATATATCTACTGTTGTATTTGAAATTAATATCTCTGACTTAAAAACAATAAAATATATCTATTGTCGTAAAACTGAAAAAGTGCTCTCTGTCTGCTGTTGTTCTATATTAGCCTGACATCGAAACGCACTGTTTAAAAAATCAATGTATTATCAATGTTATGACCATGAGACCTGAGTGGTCGTGCCGGCTCACTGGTTAAGTCGTCCAGGGTGATCGTGTCGGCTCACTGGTTGGTTTCTCCTGTGTGTTATGGAATTTATAAATGTGGCAAGACAGGTTGTGGATCATGTACAATTATAAGATCTGGTATAAAAAGATCTGGTATAAAAAAATTTAAGTCCACAGTAACGGGTGAGTTATTTCAGATCCCCATCTTTTTTAATTGCAATTCATCTTTCACAGTCTACCTCATGGAGTGTGTATGTGGCCTCCAATATGTAGGCCGCACCTCCAGGAAGCTGAGAAATCGATGGGGAGAACACCATCGCAACTGCAAAAATTCTAAAAAAACCAAAATCAAACATAGTATACACAACCATTGTTTAACCCAACACAATGGGAATCCATATATTTACAAATATATTCCCATTGATTTTGTTCCCAAAAGTTCGGATTATAACAGACTCAATAGACTCAGACAACATGAGACATATTTGATCTATCGATTGAAGACACTACATCCTTATGGGCTTAATGCAAATTTGGATTTGGCAGCCTTCAATTAATGGATCCTCACAACCCACCGACTTTTTCACACTCTCCTTTACCAAACTTTTATCCATCCACACTATTACCCCAACACCACCTCATATACAGGTCTTACACAATACTCCATTCATCACATACACTCAAATATCATTGTACACCTATCTATATATCCATGAATTTGTTTTCACTCATTTTAGATTCAATTCCCCTTTTCTACCTCGTATCTACATTATTCTCTCACAGCAACATCATTGCTTTCACACACAATTGGTAGTTCCACTGTCATGGTGAATTTAGTGTATAGGCTATGATTTATTTTTAACAATGGTATTCACACTGTTACAATGGGATCTGATTTCATAGGCATTCCATGAATTCCAATATCCTTATCATCCTTATCATACAATACAAGTCACTTATATACCTCCCCATACACATACATATATTTCAATTATCATTTATATTATATATATCCTTTTACATTTGAGCAGATACTCCACTATTTAGTATAAGTTCACATACAGACTATTAAATAAACAGCTATACCATATTGGATCCAATAGAAAATTGGAGTTTTTCAAACATTGAATATCACATCACACTCAGCAGACAATTGTGGATATTGAATACAGCGACTAATTCAAAGATCAAACAGGTTTATTCTTTTCAGGAAATAAAGTGTAAGAATATCTTATAATAGCTTAACAAATATTACACTTTAGTCAGGCTAGTTTGGAATATTTACTACAGATTTACAAATTTACAGGATATCAACGGGGCCATCATACAAGATTTTTTTATCACACACACACAACTATATGAAATCCTATATTGGCCATATAGGAATAGTTTTTTTCTGCAGTGCCTTAGGTCTCGAACACACATCAAGGAATTTTAGTATCAATACTAATGAAACAAATAGATGCATGTTTCTAGCATGCCGGTCATTAGTTAGGTTTTAATAGTTTTATGGAAAAATATAGAAAGTCCCTATAAAGGATTTGTTTATCTCTCTATCTATATTATTTTTCTATATATTATTATTTTTTTATCATTTTTCTATGTATAATTTTTATATATCTTAATTTGTAACAGCTGATGTTTAAGATTGGGTTCTCACAATTGAAATGCACTCCCATTGGACAAATATTTTATGACAACTTCCTGTTTTTTAAGATACAATGTGTATATAATGCTAACAAATGTAACTACTTGCATTCGCTTTTATCTGAGGAAACGACCCAGTTGGGGTTGAGAAACGCGTCATATTAAAGCAATTTTAATTAAGAAGTTGTCCGTGCTTTGTGGTATTCTATCATAATACAACAACACGCCAAGTCCGATTCTCTATTTGAAATTACAAGCACCAAGAAAAGTTTGCCCAGGGGGTACCTGAAAAGACTCCAAGGAACGTATTCCCCCCAGTGTACTAGCCACTGTTAAGTGCTAGCAAGCTGTCACGCACTGGTCACAGTACAGTGCCTCTTGTTCTGGTAAGCATATTACCTGTTCTTATATTGTTACTCACATTACCAAACAATATCACGCTATTGTGGCGCCCTCTTTTCCTTCTTGCATTTTCCAATTATCAAGTTTGCCCCATGACCATTTCCAGGAAAATTTACTAACTAATTGCAGAGTATAGTGTCTAGCTTGCAAATATCCATAAAAATCGTGATTATTAAGGTCAAATTCTTGTTTCAGCTCTTCAAAGGATTTAATAACTTGTGCCTCTGAATTAATAAGCTGTGAAACCAGATAAAGCCCTTTCCTGTGCCAATTCTGCAGTAGTAGGGATTGTGTGCCTTTTTGAAACTCTGGGTTGCCTAGAAAGGTTTGAAATCTGGGAATATTAGTATTTAATTCAGCTTGCGCTCTAATCCTGCTCCAAGCCTGGATTATCGTGTAAATTGTTTTGTATAATTTCACCTGTTTAGGAATTGAATTAAAAAGAACATAGATCAGAGATAGAGGCGAAAATGGGTAAATCATGCTATATATTAACCCATTATCTGTGAAGTGATCCGACTCTGTAATCCAGTCAACTACAATACGGCCAAGAAAGACTAGATTGTAAGATATAAATCCAGAAAGGCAAGACCAGCAAGTTGTTTAGGAAAAGACAATTTATGTAAAGATATTCTAGTTTTTTTTGACTGCCAAATAAAGCGGCGGACTGCAGAGTAATATAATGTAATATATAAAGAATTTTAGGCAGGATCACCATCTTAAAAAGCGCAATGCGACCTGATATCGAGAGGGGAAGATTCTGACAATTCTTCATATAAGTGATAGTTTGTGCCAAAATTGGGGAATGTTCAAGGCATACCAATAACCCCGAGATATATGAAGGAATTAGAGACTGTCTTAAAAGGATTATCTACCAAGGAGTTTTTTGTTTTTCTTAGCCAGAGCAATTCGGACTTCAGCTTATTCACTTTATAGCCTGAAAATTGGCCAAATAACTCCATTATGCTTCTTAAGCTTTGGGATAATTGAAGAGGTATTAGACATGTAAATCAGTAAGTCGTCTGCATATAAGGCCAGCTTCACCTCTTTTTTTTATTATTAATTTTTATGCCTTCAATTTGTTGCCTAATTTTAATGGCTAGGGGTTCAATTGCGAGATCGAACAATAATGGCGAAAGCGGGCAACCTTGCAGAGTGCCTTTTTCCAATCTAATTATATTCGACTCCAACTTGTTTATAAGTAACCTGGTAGAAGCCTGAGTACAAATATTTTTAATTAGATTTAGGAAGTTATTACTAAACCCAAACCAGTATAATGTGTCCAACAAGTAATCATGACACACGCGGTCTAACGCTTTCTCAGCGTCGATCGCTAGGACCGCGGCATCAGGGTAATCTTTCAACAGACTACTCTTGGAATTCTTGAAGTAATCAGTGAGTAAAAGTAATTGTCTAATTTTGGAAGTCGAGGTGCGGTTAGGAAGAAATCCTGCTTGATCTCTGTGGATAATTTCCGATAGCCCTTCTAGAAGTCTCTTAGCCAAAATGGAGGTGAATAGCTTGTAATCAGTATTTAGGAGGGCAATAGGCCTATAAGATTCTCTTCTACAAGGATCTTTCCCAGCCTTTAATATGAGAGTTGTCTGTGATGCTACGAAATTAGCTGGATTTGAGAGCTTTCAGTATAATAATAGTTAAAGAGTTTAGTTAGGTGAGGAGTAAGTGACAGCGCCAAATTTTTATAAAACTCGTTTGGCAACGCATCCAGACCTGGAGCTTTATCCGATTTGAATGGCTGGATGGCTTGGTTCACTTCTAGTTCTGAAATTGAGGAGTTTAATTTAAGAATAAATTCAGAACTACAGCTTGTAACAGCCGTGTCCTCCCAAAATTTTACGAGTGTTGCAATTTCAGAAAAGGAGGGAGAATAAATTGTTTTGTAATACTGATAGACTCAGAGATTTCTATGGGTGAAGTAAATAGATTCTCGTTATCTTGTATAGATTCAATTATCGAGGATTGTCTGGAATTTTTTACTAGCTTAGAAAGTAGTTTGCCTGATTTATTGCCATATTTATATAGATTTGCTTGATATTTTAAATCTGTACGTGATGTATGGGAGGTTAGAAAAATATTGCAATCTCTCTTTGCCCTGATGTATCTTCTCCAATTATCCTCCGAGGTAGAGCCCAAATATCTGTTATAGCGTTAGTTACCGCGGCTGTTACCTCTCTTTCTTTTAATCTAGAGTCCCGTTTGCCTTTAGTCATATAAGCAATAATTTCTCCCCTTAACACTGCTTTTGCGGTCTCCCATATAGTCGAGACACTAGGAACTGATCCAATATTGAGTTGAAAATATTCTTCAAGCTTAATTTTTAACCAATTTTTAAATTTTACATTTTTGTTCAGGTATTTTGGATAGAAAAAGCGTGGCATTCGTGCACTGGCTTTCTCACCTGGAATATCGGGCATTATAGGGGCATGGTCCGAGATACAAATTTCAGATATTGAAGCTCTAATACCTATTTTATGAAGACTATCGCTTGTCAATAGAGCATACATTTTTAAACAACTTTCCAATTTACTTATTTTATTAGTTTTGCTACATTCTCTTAGTAACCTTTATTGAAGGGGCAGCAATACACTACTGGGAGCTTGGTGAATGAAGGCCAATGACCAGAGACATATATATGCAGCCACAAATCAGCAGCTAGCTCACAGCTAACCTACCTAGGTATCCTTTACAACAAATGATACCAAGAGAACTAAGAAAATTAGATAATATGCTAGAAGTAAACTTTTTATGTGCGCCGGGTAGTGTGTGTATTAAAGGTTAAAAGGAAAAAGTATTTGCACGAGCACTAACCTGACACGTGCAAAAAGCAAAACTATGAATATAGTGCATGCAAAATCTGATCACGTTTAACCAAGTGCACTAACCCGACATGAAATATTATTATTTAACATTCCAATGTTCTTCACATAGCAGAATATGTTCTATATATTCATAAATACATATTTAATTTTATATATATATATATATATATATATATATATATACACATTCATACATATATATATACTTCGCCTACCACTTGCCTTATTTGAAAATCGGATAAGGACTTGTTACTGATGCAGACACAGCTAGCCATGGTCATTTTGTTAGAAAAACGCTCCATTGTTTTGCAGTTTGTTATTTGATCATCTCTGCTGAGGCTAATTAAAGGGATACTAAACCCAATTTTTTTCTTTCATGATTCAGATAGAGCAGACATCCTCAAACTTGGCCCTCCAGATGTTTTAGAACTACATTTCCCATGATGCTGATATGCTGGCTGAGCATCATGGGAAATATAGTTCTAAAACCTCTGGAGGGCCAAATTTGAGGATGTCAGATAGAAAGTTGCATAAAATTGCATGCGCTAATTTACCAAAAATGAGCTGGCTCCTAAGCTTACACTTATGCTTTTCAAATAAATATACCAAGAGAACGAAGAAAACGGGAGTAAATTAGAAAGTTGCTTAAAATAGCATGCTCTATCTGAATCGTGAAAGAAAAAAAATGTGTTTAGTATCCCTTTAAGGACAAACATATGGCAAAGTTAGGCTTCTGAGGCCTGCTATGTGCACGTCTAATCCTCATTCAAAAATGTTAACACTACTTTGGCTAGATTACAAGTGGAGAATGAAAATATTAGCTCTATTGAGAGCTAACACTGCTATAGTTAAATCACCCTGCGCTATCAATAGCGCTCCACTTGTACTATAGGCCTTTGTAAGTCTGTGTGTTTACAACCAGAAAAGGGGTTAAACACATAGTTAAAGTGCAGCCGTAAAGAACTAAGGATCTCAAGAAGAAACAAATGGTAAGCCAGTCAGCAGTGGCAGCTGTACAGCAATGTCCATTCATAGCCAGCAGTTCTCTGCAGCTCCTGAGCAGTTAAAAACACTTGCAGGGTCAATAGAGCTAAAATTAAAATTTAGCATGTCATTTTTATACTACAATATCCTTTTAATTTAAATTACAGGAAAGTGGGACTAAACAAATGATGTGTGTATTGAAAAGTTATTTTACTATTTAAAGACAAAAGCCCCTAATGTGTTGCATTTCACTATCCGCTTCCCTCCCTGAGGAAATAGTGAAATGCGACCACATCAGGGGCTTTTGGTTTTAATTTGCTCCCTTTTAATGACACACTTGTTATTTTTTTTCCCTTTACTCTAGATCGTTCTTGTGGGAACCCTGAATACAGGGCGTGGAAAAGCTGGTGGGGTTATTTGACCTAATATTATTGTCAACAAAAGGGACTAAACATGATTTACGATAGAAATATCATGAATAGCAACAAGAAAAAAATTCAGTGTTATAAATACCCAAGGAAACCCTATCATACTTAAAGGGACACTCACGTCAAAAGTATACTTTCATGAATCAGATAGAACATGCAATTTTAAATAACTTTCCAATTTACTTCCATTAACAAAATGTGTACAGTCTTTTTATATTTACACTTTTTGAGTCACCAGCTCCTACTGAGCATTCACAGAATATATGTATAATATGTATTTGTGATTGGCTGATGGCTGTCACATGATATAGGGGGAGTGGAAAAAGACATAACTTTGAAATTTGTTAGGCTGAACTTTAAATTAGTAGTAGATATTTTTCTAAGTGCTATTGCATTATCTTTTTATCTTGCATTTGTTGATTATGCAAATCTACTTTATTTACTGGTCCTTTAACAAATCCAAACCCATTTGACAATATTACTATAGTCTAGGTTTTCCCATTTATTTATATTAAAAAGATTATTTTCAATATACTATTCGAAATATGTTTTCAGAATCTAGTGTTCACCTAACAATAGTGTAGTGTTTTTTCATTTATTGGCAGATCTTACCAAACTCCCGGGTTGCTGTCATATTTCAGTATATCTGCTTGCTTTTTTAACAAGCATTTGTAATAAAATGTAATTTTTATAAATACTAATTTATGTACATCTACCTGAAGTGCTGATCTGCTTTCATTTCTTTTTTTTGTACTAATTGTATTAGTGTCTCAGTTCTACTACTCTGAGTTATACATGAGTTAAACACACCCTGAATTAATACCTTATAATCATTTCTTTCAATCAGGGTAATTCCAGGTACTTAAATAAATAAGCACATGACTTCATATGCCTATCCAATGTGTTCCTATTCTTATAACTGCAGCCTGATGTACTTTGTTCTTGCTAATTATATGGGTGTATAAATAGGAACATGCTGTCTTTACTTGTCAGGTAACTGTGGGCCATTTCTGGGATGGTTTCCAATTTAAAGGGACACTCAGATCAAATTAAACTTTAATGATTCAGATAGAACATGCAATTTTAAACAACTTTCCAATTTACTTCCATTAACAAAATGTGCAAAATTGCATGCTCTATCTGAATCACAAAAGAAAAAATTTGGGTTCAGTGTCCCATTAATTACTCTAGGACAGTGGTCGCCAACCTTTCGGACCTCAGGGACCACTAAACTCACAATTTTTAATCCTGTGGACCACTAACATAATAATAATTGTGATATATATATATATATATATACACACACACACACACAAGCACACACATACTGTACATAACTAGTATAACCATAGCTAAGTTTACATTGTGTATATATTTACATGTTTAAGAATATTTTTTTGGAATTAACTAACTGAATGACAAAACAGAGAATACTTCCTAATGAGTAGGGAGATTGCGTAGGGAGATTGTAATTTAACTCCTCCTCCATTTTCACTGATGCCCAGCCAGGCACTGTAGGGAGTTGCGGCACGACAGGATGACACCATCAGAGGAGACTAATTCCTGCTTGATGGTGTCAAGGACCACTAACATCTTCTCATGGACCACTGGTTGGCGACCACTGCTCTAGGACACTGGTTTTCTATAACTATCAAACGTTATAGAGGTTCTTATAATCCTAAACTCATGCACATTGTTGTTTTTTTTTACCACATAATGGAGACATTACTGATATTTATTTTATGAATGCATTATAAATAATTACATTTGACACAAGAACTGTATTGCAAAAATAATCTTTTAAAAGCATTTAAAACTGCCATTTTAGTAGCCAATTTTTCTGAGTTTTTCAGTCCAAAAGCAGAATCCTTGAAAAACATCTAAAGTATTAATTGATTTGCTGTGTCTACAGTAGTTAGGGACATACATAAATGAGCTCCTGCACTGATCAAGCAATCATTCTGTAGAAGGTTAGAGGGTCATTATTTAAAATACTTCAGAATACAGTCTCTGAGAGGGTTGTGCAAACAATCTTAAAGAAACATGAAACCCAAAACATTTATTTCATTATTCAGACAGAGAACACAATTTTAAACAACATTCCAATTTACTTCCATTATCTAATTTGCTTCATTCTTTGGATATCCTTTGTTGAAGAAATAGCAATGCACATGGGTGAACCAATCACACAAGGCATCTATGTGCAGCCACCAATCAGCAGCTACTGAACCTATTTAGATATGATTTTCAACAAATGATATTAAGAGATTCAAGCAAATTAGACAATAGAAGTAAATTAGAAAGTTGTTTAAAATGGCATGCCCCTTAACTGCAGGCTTCTCAAATATGTTTATGTCTAGAAACAAGTATCCTAAAATGCTACTACTAACTCCTATGTTTTTGGATTCTTCAACATATATTCACCGTCTCCTAAAAATATATATATATAGGGTGACTCCTCAGTATTCTGAGTAGATGGGACAAAACGTCCTTTTAAAATGGATATTCCGGATGAACTATACACTCACGCGCAGTGGAGACAGTAGTTCTGAGCGTTGCCAGGCAAGGTGTAGTCCACTTCCTGGTTCAGCAGTTTCTGTGCGTTCCCTGGCAGCATATCCACATGGATCTGATCTAGATCCTTGAACCTGCGCTTGGTTTTCCATTGCTTGGCAATGTTTTTCTTCTTATCATTCTTGTGATTGCCAATCTGCTTGGAACGTGTCATGTCTAAGAGGGGAAAGAGCAGAACATAACAGTTACATGCACATGTCAAATCATAAAGCTGTGGAGTCAGAAGTGGAGTTGGTAAAAATGTAGAGACTAAAACAGCAAATATGCAAAAAGTCATCTCATTGAATCTTACTATGTTTTCTTCTGAATTGTAGCATGGGAATTTACTGAGGTTTGACATCTTAACTGCTGAGCCATTTCTACCCTTGTGCTAAGCTGTTTTTAATTTTTTAGATGCTGCTCACATTTAAGTCCTACTTTAGAACAAATTTTTATGAGAAACCCACACATTATATATTGTTGTTTTTTTCTCTAAACAATATAGTTAAAGGAATTATATTCATATAAATTATGGCCTTTGGCTATAATTATATAAATTTTATGTGCACGTAGGGGCATAAAAGTGAAGATTTTATTTCAGCATTTGGCCAAACCGTTATAAACCCATGAATCACTTCACGGTATCTTCTTACTTGTTGTCACACCATTCGTAGGGGCTGATTTATCAAGCAGCCAATGCTGCTTATACCACACATGCCTTCTGGCTCGCCGGAAACAGGAGTTAAGAAGCAGCGGTCTTAAGATGGCTGCTCCTTAACTCGCCCGCCACCTCTGAGGTGGCAGCCTGCAATCATCCTGATCAGATACGATCGGGATGATTGACCCCCCCTGATGGCCGCAAATGTGCAGGGGGCGGCATTGCACAGTAAATCATGTCCGCCATGCATTTGATAAATCGGCCCATTAGTATGTATTGCTGAAAGCCAACAAGCATCGGCTGTAGGTTAGGACTTGAATCTGTGGAAAGGAGGGCTACCAAAATGGTACATGGTCTAAAAAATAAAACTTACCAGTATAGGGAAAAGAGGTGATATGGTAGCAACTTTCAAGTACGTTAAAGGGCTTAGTAAAACTGAGGATGTGGGTATTTTACATAAAATGGAAAATTCAAGAAAGGGTAGTAGATTCAGGAGAAATTTGAGGAAGCACTTCTTTACAGAAAGAGTGATTGATTTATGGAATAAACTTCCTCAAGAGGTAGTAGCGACAAACACTGTGGGGGACTTAAAAAATGCATGGGGCAAGCATAAGGCTATCCTACAAACTAGATAAGTTTATACTGTTAGGTAATATCGGGCAGACTTGCTGGGCCTATGGCTCTTATCTGCCGTCAATATCTATGTTTCTAAGTGGTTCCTTGGCTTATCACTGTCCGGCCAAATGCTGTAACAAACTTAACGTTTATGCTTTTAGTCTAGCCGTGTGTATCAGTGGGGCTAACTGCCTGAGTTACAGATTGCAAATACATCTGCCATGCCATATATATATATACACACACACACACACACACACACATACAGTATCTCACAAAAGTGAGTACACCCCTCACATTTTTGTAAATATTTTATTATATATTTTCATGTGGCAACACTGAAGAAATGACACTTTGCTACAATGTAAAGTAGTGAGTGTACAGCCTGTATAACAGTGTTAATTTGCAGTCCCCTCAAATAACTCAACACACAGCCATTTAATGTCTAAACTGTTGGCAACAAAAAAGTGAGTACACCCCTAAGTGGAAATGTCCAATTTGGGCCCAATTAGCCATTTTCCCTCTCCGGTGTCATGTGACTCGTTAATGTTACAAGGTCTCAGGTGTGAATGGGGATCAGGTGTGTTAAATTTGATGTTATCTCTCTCAAACTCTCTCATACTGGTCGTTCAACATGGCATCTCATGGCAAAGAACTCTCTGAGGATCTGAAAAAAAGAATTGTTGCTCTACATAAAGATGGCCTAGGCTATAAGAAGATTGCCAAGACCCTGAAACTGAGCTGCAGCACGGTGGGCAAGACCATATAGCGGTTTCACAGGACAGGTTCCACTCAGAACCGTCCTCGCCATGGTCGACCAAAGAAGTTGAGTGCACGTGCTCAGTGTCATATCCCCCAAGGCAGAACATACAGTGATCTGAGATGTCATCACAGAAAATGCAGCATGTCTGCAGAAAGAACAGGACACATGCAGGAACCGTTAGGGCTTGAACTTTGTAGTGCTGCTCCACATGAGACAGTTCTCTTCAAACAGAGCTGTGCTCTAGTTGCAGTGTATAAGTTTTTCTTAACACAGTGCATCCAGAGCAAAGTGTTGTTTGAAGTGAGCAGTCAAATATGCAGTAGCGCTGCAAAGCAGCAGCAGCACATTGCTTGTTTACTGGCACTCAGAGATTTTTTTCAAACCTGCCCCCTAGCCTTTCCCAGTCTGCAAAGTTGTTTATTCTGAATTTTAAAATTTATTTTTTTGTATGCAGCTAATTTGCAATGCAATTATATTATAAAGCATTAAAAAGTGCTTTATTCTTCAGTTAACCAACACATTGCAGTTGAACTGGTGCCTTAGTGTAACTGTCTAATTTAAAATATAATTTTATTTAAAAATGACCTGTAGAAAAATTTTCACTAAAAAAAATCTCATCGCAGAAAGTGAAGAAAAGTTCTGCCTCTGGGGTCATATCTAGAGGTTGTCTTTGGGAAATAGACATATGAGTGTTGCCAGCATTGCTGCAGAGGTTGAAGGGGTGGGGGAGTCAGCCTGTCAGTGCTCAGACCATATGCCACACACTGCATCAAATTGGTCTGCATGGCTGTCGTCCCAGAAGGAAGCCTCTTCTAAAGATGATGCACAAGAAAGCCTGAAAACAGTTTGCTGAAGACAAGCAGACTAAGGGCATGGATTACTGGAACTACGTCCTGTGGTCCGATGAGACCAAGATAAACGTATTTGGTTCAGATGGTGTCAAGCGTGTGTGTGGCGGCAACCAGGTGAGGAATACAAAGACAAGAGTGCTGCCGGAACTGGCGAGCTACAGTTCATTGAGGGAACCATGAATGCCAACATGTACTGTGACATACTGAAGCAGAACATGATCCCCTCCCTTTGGAGACTGGGCCAAATGGCAGTATTCCAACATGATAATGACCACTGCCTTGCTAAAGAAGCTGAGGGTAAAGGTGATAGACTGGCCAAAAATGGCTCCAAACCTAAACCCTATTGAGCATCTGTGGAGCATCCTCAAATGGAAGGTGGGGGAGCGCAAGGTCTCTAACATACATCAGCTCCAGTGGCAACACGTAAAGCTATAGAAAAAAGAACAGAGGCGTGTGCCGCCTTTTGGATTATATTGGACTTTTGTGTTCTGTTGGTGTATGGTTTTTATATATACATTTTAATATTATATTTTATATTTCTATTTGTATTTTAGCGATTGTTTTTAGATTTAGTATTGGTAAGCGCCCCCTTTTGGGCTTGTGTGTACCTACGTACACCCATACCCAGTTTTCTCTCATCAACATGTAAAGCTCTAGTGAACTCCATTCCCAAGAGGGTTAAGGCAGTTCTGGAAAATAATGGTGGCCACATAAAATATTGACACTTTGGGCCCAATTTGGACATTTTCCCTTAGGGGTGTACTCACTTTTGTTGCCAATGGTTTAGACATTAATGGCTGTGTATTGAGTTATTTTGAGGGGACAGCAAATTTACACTGTTATACAGGCTGTACACTCACTACTTTACATTGTAGCAAAGTGTCATTTCTTCAGTGTTGTCACATGAAAAGATATAATAATATATTTACAAAAATGTGAGGGGTATACTCGCTTTTGTTAGATAGTGAGTGTGTATATATATATATATATATATATATATATATATATATATATATAGTATATATCATAAGAAGGCACTCTGAGTGTGTCCCCGAAACGTCACGCTTGATATATTAAATTACACTTGATAAAAAGACCAGAGAGTGTCTTCTCTACAAAGGGATTTGCTAAAATTAGAACTATTGGCAAGTGAATGGAAAATGAGATTTAATACGGAAAAATGCAAGGTTCTACATTTTGGAAGTAAAAATAAGCAGGCTACGTATTTTTTAAATGGGACAAGACTTAGCCAAACACAGGAGGAAAGGGATTTGGGAGTAGTAATAGATAACAAGCTAAAGATGGGTGCACAATGCAGGGCAGCGGCTTCAAAGGCTAATAAGATACTAGCATGTATTAAAAGAGGCATTGATTCAAGGGAGGAAAGCATAATTCTGTCATTATCTAAAGCCCTGGTAAGACCTCACCTTGAGTTTGGAGTGCAGTTCTGGGGACCGATTGCTAAAAAAGATATTGCAGAACTAGAAAAAGTTCAGAGAAGGGCCACAAAGCTAATAAGGGGATTGGAGAAATTAACCTATGAGGAGAGGCTAGCCAAACTGGGTCTGTTTTCTTTAGAAAAAAGGCGCTTGAGAGGTGACATGATTACTTTATATAAATATATTCAAGGCCCATATACAGAGATGGCAGAAGCTCTGTTTATTCCAAGAAAATTGTTTCTGACAAGAGGTCATAATTTAAGGTTGGAGGAAAGGAGATTTAATCTCCTGCAACGGAAACATTTTTTCACTGTAAGAGCAATAAAATTGTGGAACTCATTACCAAAGGAGGTAGTGAATGCCAATACCATAGATACATTTAAAAATAGTCTGGATAAATTTCTGTATATAAACAAAATTCATGGATATGATTGCTAGTATTAAATGGGTCACATTTCAATGGGGTTATTTAAGCTTAACTGGAGCTTTTTGAAAGTATTTTAGATTTGTATAGGTTGAACTCGATGGACTTCAGTCTTTTTTCAACCTTATCTACTATGTTACTATGTTCTTATGTCCCATATATTGAACCGCTGGCACCCTGGCAGCTGAACATTAAGGTGAGAGTGCTCTTTCTTGGACTTATATATATATATATATATATATATATATATATAAATATATCTATCTATCTATCTATATATCTATCTATCTATATATCTATATATATATGGGCTGCACGATCGCGGATGCAATTTTAAACCGCGATTAATCGCCGCGGTTTTAAAACTGCGAGAGTATGCGATTTTTAGCCCTGCACCATTTGACGTCAACTATAATGTACAGGAGGGCCGCCGACTTGCCGTGCCTGTCTTACGACATTGAGACGACTTACCGGGGAGCACTGTGGCTGATGCGGGTTACAGGGAGGTGGATGCGCTGTGGCTGATGCGAGTTACAGGCGGGGGGGGGGGGCTGACTTACCGGGGTGCACTGTGGCTGATGCGGGTTACAGGGAGGGGGCCGACTTACCAGGGAGCACTGTGGCTGATGCGGGTTGCAGGGAGGGGGGTGCGCTGTGGCTGATGCGGGTTACAGGGAGGGGGTGCGTTGGGACTTATGTGGGTTGGGGGCTGATGGTGGTTACAGTCGGTGCTTATGATGTTAAAGGGGGGGTTACAATCGGAGCTGATGGGACTTATGTAGGTTACAGAGGGGGGCTTACGGGGGTTACAATGGGAGCTGATGGGGCTTATGTAGGTTACAGAGGGGGGCTTACGGGGGTTACAATGGGAGCTGATGGGGCTTATGTAGGTTACAGAGGGGGGCTTATGGGGGTGCTGATGTGAAAATTGCAATTAAATCGTAATCCCCCCCCATATCGCTATATGTATGTATGGGCTGTATAAGCCCTAGGAAAGGTCTCAGCCGGGGTCCGCCGTGCAAATTGGGAAAATCAATCCACCTGTATTCGAATGCTTCAATGCTCCGGCTACATTTAGCCACCAATCATCAGCAAGTGCTACCCAGGTTCTGAACCAACCTGCTTTCCAAATAAAGATATGAATAAAAATTGATAATAGGAGTAAATTAGAAAGTTGCTTAAAATTGCATGCTCTATCTGAATTATGAAAGAAAAATGTGGGTTTCATATCCCTTTAACTGTTAAAGCAATTCAGGGAAATATATGTAGCAGGATTAGTCTTGATATGCCTTCAGTGCACTTTTTCATTTCGGAGTATTTCAGAGCAAAATTACATCAACAGGGGGTAAAATAATGAATGTGTATTTAAAAATTGTTTTACTACACATAGCCCATTTATATTACAATTTCAATGTGTTTACTGTCCCTACAGTAAAAAACAAAACATATCTGTCCTTTTAAAGGGACAGTCTACACCAGAATTGTTATTGTTTTAAAAGATAGATAATCCCTTGTTTAATCATTCCCTAGTTTTGCCTAACCAACACAGTTATATTTATATATTTTTTTCCTCTGTGATTATCTTGTATCAGACTGCCCCTTTATTTGTTCTTTTGACAGACTTGCAGTTTAGCCAATCAGTGATGGCTCCCAGGTAACTTCACGTGCACGAGCCCAGTGTTATCTATATGAAAAACATGAACTAACACCCTCTAGTGGTGAAAACCCTGTTAAAATGCATTCTTAAGAGGCGGCCTTCAAGGTCTAAGAAATTAGCATATGAACCTCCTAAGTTAAGCTTTCAGCTAAGAATACCAAGAGAACAAAGAAAAATTGGTGATAAAAGTAAATTGGAAAATTGTTTAAATTTACATGCTCTATCTAAATCATGAAAGTTTTTTTTTCACTAGACTGTCCCTTTAACTACCCATGGAAGAGCCCCTTCAATCACCTAGCTCCTATGTCTATGTATGGGAGATGGATTCTAAAAAAAAAAAAAAAGAGAAGCTAGTCTTGTTGCCAACACAGTTCTGATATATTTTACATTTAATATAAAAGGTAATTAAATTACACAGATTTAGAGTAAAATGTGTAGGTCTAAGACCGAAAAGCATATTCTGAAAATGCTGCAAATCAAATAGTTGGTATAAACAACTTTAAGTATTTTAATCAAAATATTTTAACTTAGTAGCAGTACAAACTCTTACATGTATTTATTTAACTATTTGTTAAGATGTTTTTATAAAAAAAAAAAAAAATATGGCCAGACAGCTGGCGATATTTGAGGTAGTAATATCAGCTCATAAAGAGAGAAATATATTATTAATAAACGTTTTAGCCAGAATGGGTTTAAAGAAACAGTTAACACCTTGAGATTATGATATAAAAGGTCCTGCTATGAAATATATTTTCTTTATTTTGCTCCCCTTTCATGTAATTTAGCTCTTAAAATTAGCGATTTCTAATTCTGAGAAATGAAAATGCACACTGCTAGCTTATCATGGCTAACTCTACTACCTGTATATCCCTACTTGGCTTTATCAGATACCAACTGCAAAACAATTATACTAAATTTAAGACAGTGGGTAACCTTGCTGACTGTGGACTAAAGCCCAGATTGGCTCTTCCAAATATGGAAAACGGTGATTGGAGTTCGGACCCTGTTTTGTTACTGATAGATTTAATCAAAGCTCTAATACAAATGTTAATACTTTTATTGAACGTTTTTTTGAAAGCTGTATGAAACGAAGTCGCTGAAGGCTCAAACATGTTGGCCCCCTATATGTATGTACTGGGCATAAAAGTACGGAAACAGTATACATCAATAGAATCCATTTATTTAATAAACGTCTTATATGTCAGACCGAACCACACAGAAGACTAAAATAACGTTCTCATAGCATATAACAAACGTATACAACCGCATGTCACGCTACCCTAACTCACCAATACGTATCTATGCCAGGCTTCAGGAAGTAAAAGAGAGACCGGAAGTAAAAACAACTTCTCGTGAGATTTTAGCAATGAATTGCGTATACTGCCCCCTAGAGGATGGTGGTGTTATTACTATAGACAATAAAGATTAGAAGCGAAGGGAGGAGCGCTCTGTATATGAGGCTGTATTGTTACCACAGAGAAGATTAAACTTTATAAGGAGCGGCACATAGAAAATAATGCAAATTATACCATAGAGAATGGAGGAAGGAGAAATAAAATGTAGTGTCTCATGGGAAGGAATCGTTACCATGGGGAGAAGATTGTGGAATGTGCGACTGCGACGACTTTTGAAATGTTTTCCTAGTGATAATAACAGTTGTAACAACAGCTACTTGTACCACGAATTGCCCCGTCATGTTTCCTATTACTCTATATTCTTGTAGCCGTATCCAGTCCCATGTTATTATTTTGGGGGGTTATGAGCATTCGAATGTGATACACAGACACCAGTTAAACTATATATGTATGAAAAAAAGGACACTTTTCTGTTTAATGTCACTAATATAGCTTTCCCATTCTTTATGATAACAGTATATCTCTTTTGGCCTATATAATGGTAGTTATAGAGTTATTATGGTTAAATAATTAAACACACTTTATTTACAACATTGTATTAAAAAAAAATCAAAATTAAACGTGCATGATTCCGATAGAGCATGTAAATTTAAGACAAGGGAGTTGGTTTCTTATTCATTTTTTTTTTGTCAGACTGCTTTAAATTGACTTTCAAATAAAAATATAGGTTTGATTTAAATAACAATATGATTCATATAATGTAGTTACACAGAGGTGAATTCCCTTTCTACAACAATTGGATATACAAACTGGAAAAAAAAGGGCATACATTGGCGCCAATACAAATATTACAATTTTGAATAAGTAACTGATATTTTTAAAGGGTTAATGACAAGGGCCACTGATTTCACTATAACTATACACAGGGTAGATAACTTTCCATGACATGCAATTGTTTTTAGCCTGGCCCAATGTTGTTTTGGGCACATAAATTGATGCCAATCCAGGCATAGGTGCTGTAATTCTCATTTTGAATAAGTAACTGATATTTTCAAAGGGTTAATGACAATTGGGCCACCGATTTTACTGTTAATATATGTAGGGTAGATCCCCCTCCATGACATACATTTTCTTTTAGCCTGGCCCAGTGGTATTTTGAGCACATAAATCATACCTCCCAACATTTCAAAAGAGGGACACCCCCCCCCCACCCCGCAGCAAAAAATTGAAATGTGGTGGGCGGGGCTTAAAAAATCATAAGACCAAAGTAATATAAATAAAATTCTAATTAAAGTTATAGATTTTAATACACTTAGGCAGCATATCAAACACAAGCTCAAACCACTGGTATGGCTATGTGAGCGCTGTATTTAATTAGCCTTTGCAAAGACATTGCTAAATATTTTTATCTTAATTGGTCATTTAATAATAAATTCTTTAAAACTGCTCTCTGCATTCCCCATTAATATTCTAAATTCTGGCCTTTAAAGTCAGCAAAAATGCACAGTAGCACACTACATAGCATACACTTACACATGCAGATACACACACACTACATAGCATACACTTATACATGCAGATACACACACACTACATAGCATACACTTATACATGCAGATACACACACACTACATAGCATACACATGCACATACACACACACTACATAGCATACACTTACACATGCAGACACACACTACATATACACTTACACATGCAGATACACACAAACAATACATAGCATACACTTATACATGCAGATACACACACACTACATAGCATACACTTACACATGAAGATACACACACACTACATAGCATACACTTAAACGTGAAGATACACACACACACTACATAGCATACACTTATACATACAGATACACACACACTACATAGCATACACTTATACATGCAGATGCACACACACATTACATAGCATACACTTATACAGGCAGCATACACTTATACATGCAGATACACAGACACTACATAGTATACACTTATACATGAGGACACACACACACTACATAGCATAAACTTATACATACAGATACACACACACAGTTATGGATACAGATAGACACACGCACTACATTCATTGTATGGGGTCCTGGGGTTGGCAAGCACATTAGCTGGCAGTCTGCGGCTGCCACTGTTCGTTACCCTGTTATTAGCACTGCTCATTGTATAAAACTGAAGGCATGCTAGTATTATCCCCAGGGGTTTGACATCATCACTACCAGAGGTAGGTTAGAGAGGTCACCATTAACCATGGTCAGAGTGTATACAGCCTTCTTACTTCTGCTTAACCCACACACCATTCCTTTTCCACAGGGAAACAGGTATCTAACCCTGTGAAAGCAAAGCCAGCTGCTTCTTAGTATGGGCCCAACAGAATTAAAAAAAAAAATTTTTTTTTTTTTATGCCTGGGGCAAATCGGGATAGATGGCTAGCAACTCGGGACAGACCCCTAAAATCGGGACTGTCCCGCGAAAATCGGGATAGTTGGGGGGTATGCATAAATTGATGCCAACCTTGGCATAGGTGCTGTAATTCTCATTTCTCCTGTTGTGTGGTCAGTCCACGGGTCATCATTACTTCTGGGATATTATCTCCTCCCCTACAGGAAGTGCAAGAGGATTCACCCAGCAGAGCTGCTATATAGCTCCTCCCCTCTACGTCACCTCCAGTCATTCTCTTGCACCCAACGAATAGATAGGATGTGTGAGAGGACTGTGGTGATTTAATTAGTTTATTAACTTCAATCAAAAGTTTGTTATTTTATAATAGCACCGGAGTGTGTTATTCATTCTCTGGTAGAATTTGAAGAAGAATCTACCGGAGTTTTTTCTATGATTTTAGCCGGAGTAGTTAAGATCATATTGCTGTTTCTCGGCCATCTGAGGAGAGGTAAACTTCAGATCAGGGGACAGCGGGCAGATTAATCTGCAAAGAGGTATGTAGCAGTTTGTTATTTTCTGACATGGAATTGATGAGAAAATCCTGCCATACCGTTATAATGTAAACTCAGCCTTAAATGCAGTAGATGTAGCTGGTATCAGGCTGTCATGTATGTATATTTTACACTTCAGTATTCTGGGGAATGGTACTTCACTGGATTTATACTGTATGCATAGACTTAACCTAATTTGCAGGGACTTGCAATAGGTTTTAAATAACAATTAATTTATTGAGGTTAAACGTTTTTTTGCTGGCATGTAAAAACGTTTATTTCTCTGAGGTACTGGGTGAAAAAATGTTTTGGGCACTATTTTTTCCACTTGGCAATAGTTTTTGTTTAAATTAAAGCATGATCTCTCTCACTGTTATGTGTGAGGGGGAGGGGCCATTTTTGGCGCTTTTACTACGCATCAAAAAACTCAGTCAGAGGTTCATTTTCTTCCTGCATGATCCGGTTCATCTCTACAGAACTCAGGGATCTCCAAAGCCTTTTTTGAGGGAGGTAATCATCACAGCAGAGCTGTGAAGATTGTAGTTGACTGTGATAAAAAACGTTTATTTGTGTATTTTTTTCTGCTGCCTGGGTTAGTTATCCCTTGCTAATGGGAACAATCCTTTGCTAAAATTGTATATTTCTGACAAAGATTGATGCTATAACTTAATTATTTTCAACTGTCATAATTTTTTCTGTGCTTCTTATAGGCACAGTTCGTTTTCATATTATTGTAAATTACTTAAAAAAGCATTTCCAAGTTGCTAGTTAATTGCTAGTGTGTTAAACATGTCTGATTCAGAGGAAGATACATGTGCTATATGTGCTAATGCCAAAGTGGAGCCCAATAGAAGTTTATGTACTAACTGTATTGATGCTACTTTAAATAAAAGTCAATCTGTACAAATTGAACATATTTCACCAGACAACGAGGGGAGAGTTATGCCGACTAACTCGGCTCACGTGTCAGTACCTACATCTCCCGCTCGGGAGGTGCGTGATATTGTAGCGCCGAGTACATCTGGGCGGCCATTTCAAATCACATTACAGGATATGGCTACTGTTATGACTGAAGTTTTGGCTAAATTACCAGAACTTAGAGGCAAGCGTGATCACTCTGGGGTGAGAACAGAGTGCGCTGATAATATTAGGGCCATGTCAGACACTGGCGGCAGAACATGAGGACGGAGAACTTCATTCTGTGGGTGACGGTTCTGATCCAAATAGATTGGATTCAGATATTTCAAATTTTAAATTTAAGCTGGAAAACCTCCGTGTATTACTAGGGGAGGTGTTAGCGGCTCTGAATGATTGTAACACAGTTGCAATACCAGAGAAAATGTGTAGGTTGGATAAATATTTTGCGGTACCGGCGAGTACTGATGTTTTTCCTATACCTAAGAGACTTACTGAAATTGTTACTAAGGAGTGGGATAGGCCCGGTGTACCGTTCTCACCCACTCCGATATTTAGAAAAATGTTTCCAATAGACGCCACCACACGGGACTTATGGCAAACGGTCCCTAAGGTGGAGGGAGCAGTTTCTACTTTAGCTAAGCGTACCACTATCCCGGTGGAGGATAGCTGTGCCTTTTCAGATCCAATGGATAAAAAATTAGAGGGTTACCTTAAGAAAATGTTTGTTCAACAAGGTTTTATATTGCAACCTCTTGCATGAATTGCGCCTGTCACGGCTGCAGCAGCATTTTGGTTTGAGTCTCTGGAAGAGACACTTCAATCATCTACACTAGATGAGATTACAGACAAACTTAAAGCCCTTAAGTTAGCTAACTCATTTATTTCAGATGCCGTAGTACATTTAACTAAACTTATGGCTAAGAATTCCGGATTTGCCATTCAGGCACGCAGAGCACTGTGGCTAAAATCCTGGTCAGCTGATGTTACTTCTAAATCTAAATTGCTTAATATACCTTTCAAAGGGCAAACCTTGTTCGGGCCCGGGTTGAAGGAGATTATCGCTGACATTACAGGAGGTAAAGGCCATGCCCTGCCTCAGGACAAAGCCAAACCTAGGGCTAGACAGTCTAATTTTCGTTCCTTTCGTAATTTCAAAGCAGGAACAGCATCAACCTCCTCTGCACCAAAACAGGAAGGAGCTGTTGCTCGCTACAGACAAGGCTGGAAACCTAACCAGTCCTGGAACAAGGGCAAGCAGGCCAGGAAACCTGCTGCTGCCCCTAAGACAGCATGAATCGAGGGCCCCCGATCCGGGACCGGATCTAGTAGGGGGCAGACTTTCTCTCTTCGCCCAGGCTTGGGCAAGAGATGTTCAGGATCCCTGGGCGTTAGAGATCATATCTCAGGGATACCTTCTGGACTTCAAATCCTCTCCCCCAAGAGGGAGATTTCATCTGTCAAGGTTATCAACAAACCAAATAAAGAAAGAAGCGTTCCTACGCTGCGTACAAGATCTTTTATTAATGGGAGTGATCCATCCAGTTCCGCGGTCGGAACAAGGACAAGGGTTTTACTCAAATCTGTTTGTAGTTCCCAAAAAAGAGGGAACTTTCAGGCCAATCTTGGATTTAAAGATCCTAAACAAATTCCTAAGAGTTCCATCGTTCAAGATGGAAACGATTCAAACAATTTTGCCCATGATCCAAGAGGGTCAGTACATGACCACAGTGGATTTAAAGGATGCTTACCTTCACATACCGATTCACAGAAATCATTACCGGTATCTAAGGTTTGCCTTTCTAGACAGGCATTACCAGTTTGTAGCTCTTCCATTCGGACTGGCTACGGCTCCAAGAATCTTCACAAAGGTTCTGGGTACTCTTCTGGCGGTACTAAGACCGCGAGGAATTTCGGTAGCTCCGTACCTAGACGACATTCTGATACAAGCTTCAAGCTTTCAAACTGCCAAGTCTCATACAGAATTAGTACTGGCATTTCTAAGGTCGCATGGATGGAAGGTGAACGAAAAGAAGAGTTCTCTCTTTCCACTCACAAGAGTTCCCTTCTTGGGGACTCTGATAGATTCTGTAGAAATGAAGATTTACCTGACAGAAGACAGGTTAACAAAGCTTCAAAATGCATGCCGTGTCCTTCATTCCATTCAACACCCGTCGGTAGCTCAATGCATGGAGGTGATCGGCTTAATGGTAGCGGCAATGGACGTAGTACCTTTTGCACGCCTACATCTCAGACCGCTGCAATTGTGCATGTTAAGTCAGTGGAATGGGGATTACTCAGATTTGTCCCCCACTCTGAATCTGAATCAAGAGACCAGAAATTCTCTTCTATGGTGGCTTTATCGACCACACCTGTCCAGGGGGATGCCATTCAGCAGGCCAGACTGGACAATTGTAACAACAGACGCCAGCCTACTAGGTTGGGGCGCTGTCTGGAATTCTCTGAAGGCTCAGGGACTATGGAATCAGGAGGAGAGTCTCCTTCCAATAAACATTCTGGAATTGAGAGCAGTTCTCAATGCCCTTCTGGCTTGGCCCCAGTTAACAACTCAGGGGTTCATCAGGTTTCAGTCGGACAACATCACGACTGTAGCTTACATCAACCATCAGGGAGGGACAAGAAGCTCCCTAGCAATGATGGAAGTATCAAAGATAATTCGCTGGGCAGAGTCTCACTCTTGCCACCTGTCTGCAATCCACATCCCGGGAGTGGAGAACTGGGAGGCGGATTTCTTAAGTCGTCAGACTTTTCATCCGGGGGAGTGGGAACTTCATCCGGAGGTCTTTGCCCAGATACTTCGACGTTGGGGCAAACCAGAGATAGATCTCATGGCGTCTCGTCAGAACGCCAAGCTTCCTCGCTACGGGTCCAGATCCAGGGATCCGGGAGCGGTTCTGATAGATGCTTTGACAGCACCTTGGACCTTCGGGATGGCTTATGTGTTTCCACCCTTCCCGATGCTTCCTCGATTGATTGCCAGAATCAAACAGGAGAGAGCATCAGTGATTCTAATAGCACCTGCATGGCCACGCAGGACTTGGTATGCAGATCTAGTGGACATGTCATCCTGTCCGCCTTGGTCTCTACCTCTGAAACAGGACCTTCTGATCCAGGGTCCATTCAAACATCAAAATCTAGCTTCTCTGAAGCTGACTGCTTGGAAATTGAACGCTTGATTTTATCAAAACGTGGGTTTTCTGAGCCAGTTATTGATACCTTAATACAGGCTAGGAAGCCTGTTACCAGAAGGATTTACCATAAAATATGGCGTAAATACTTATATTGGTGCGAATCCAAGAGTTACTCATGGAGTAAGGTTAGGATTCCAAGGATATTGTCTTTTCTACAAGAAGGTTTAGAAAAGGGGTTATCCGCTAGTTCTTTAAAGGGACAGATTTCAGCTCTGTCCATTCTTTTACACAAACGTCTGTCAGAAGTTCCGGACGTTCAAGCTTTTTGTCAGGCTTTAGCTAGGATCAAGCCTGTGTTTAAAACTGTTGCTCCGCCATGGAGTTTGAACTTAGTTCTTAATGTTTTACAGGGTGTTCCGTTTGAACCCCTTCATTCCATTGATATCAAGTTGTTATCTTGGAAAGTTCTGTTTTTAATGGCTATTTCCTCGGCTCGAAGAGTCTCTGAGTTATCTGCCTTACATTGTGATTCTCCTTATCTGATTTTTCATTCAGACAAGGTAGTTCTGCGTACTAAACCTGGGTTCCTACCTAAGGTGGTCACTAACAGGAATATCAATCAAGAGATTGTTGTTCCATCCTTGTGTCCTAATCCTTCCTCGAAGAAGGAACGTCTGCTACACAATCTAGATGTAGTCCGTGCCCTGAAATTTTATCTACAGGCAACTAAGGAGTTTCGTCAAACGTCTTCCCTGTTTGTCGTTTATTCTGGCCAGAGGAGAGGTCAAAAAGCTTCGGCTACCTCTCTCTCTTTTTGGCTTCGTAGCATAATACGATTAGCCTATGAGACTGCTGGACAGCAGCCTCCTGAAAGAATTACAGCTCATTCTACTAGAGCTGTGGCTTCCACTTGGGCCTTTAAGAATGAGGCTTCTGTTGAACAGATTTGCAAGGCTGCAACTTGGTCTTCTCTTCATACTTTTTCCAAATTTTACAAATTTGACACTTTTGCTTCTTCGGAGGCTGTTTTTGGGAGAAAGGTTCTTCAGGCAGTGGTTCCCTCCGTATAAAGAGCCTGCCTGTCCCTCCCGTCATCCGTGTACTTTTGCTTTGGTATTGGTATCCCAGAAGTAATGATGACCCGTGGACTGACCACACTTAACAGGAGAAAACAAAATTTATGCTTACCTGATAAATTCATTTCTCCTGTAGTGTGGTCAGTCCACGGCCCGCCCTGTTTTTTATGGCAGACTAAAAAAATTTTTTGGATTATACTCCAGTCACCACTACACCCTTGGGCTTCTCCTTTCTCGTTGGTCCTTTGGTCGAATGACTGGAGGTGACGTAGAGGGGAGGAGCTATATAGCAGCTCTGCTGGGTGAATCCTCTTGCACTTCCTGTAGGGGAGGAGATAATATCCCAGAAGTAATGATGACCCGTGGACTGACCACACTACAGGAGAAATGAATTTATCAGGTAAGCATACATTTTGTTTTTTTAATAAGTAACTGATATTTTCAAAGGGTTAATAACCATTGGGCCATTGATTTCACTATTAATATACACAGGGTAGATAACTCTCCATGACATGCAATTGTTTTTAGCCTGGCCCAATGGTGTTTTGGGCACACAAATTAAAGCCAACCCTGGCATAGGTGCTGTAATTACCATTTTGGAATAAATAACTGATATTTTCACAGGGTTAATAACCATTGGGCCACTGATTTCACTATGAATATATACAGGGTAGACCCCCCTCCATGACATGCAATTGTTTTTAGCCTGGCCCAATGGTGTTTTGGGAACAGAAATTGATGCCAACCCTGGCATAGGTGCTGCAATTCTCATCTTTGAAATAGTAACTGATATTTTCAAAGGGTTAATAACCATTGGGCCACTGATTTCACTATGAATATATACAGGGTAGATCGCCCTTTATGACATGCAATTGTTTTTAGCTTGGCCCAATGGTGTTTTGGGCACAGAAATTGATGCCAACCCTGGCATAGGTGCTGTAATTCTCATTTTTGAATAAGTAACTGATATTGTCAAAGGGTTAATGACTATTGGGCCACTGATTTTACTGTTAATATATGTAGGGTAGATTCCCCTCCATGACATGCAATTATTTTTAGCTTTGCCCAATGGTGTTTTGGGCACAGAAATTGATGCCAACCCTGGCATAGGGGCTGTAATTCTCATTTTTGAATAAGTAACTCATATTGTCAAAGGGTTAATGATCATTGGGCCACTGATTTTACTGTTAATATATGTAGGGTAGATTCCCCTCCATGACATGCAATTGTTTTTAGCCTGGCCCAATGGTGTTTTGGGCACATAAATTGATGCCAACCCTGGCATAGGTGCTGTAATTTTCATTTTTGAATACGTAACTGATATTTTCAAAGGGTTAATGACCATTGAGCCACTGATTTTACTGTTAATATATGTAGGGTAGATCCCCCTGCATGACATTCAATTGTTTTTAGCCTGACCCAGTGGTGTTTTGGGCACAGAAATTGATGCCAACCCTGGCATAGGTGCCGTAATTTTCATTTTTGAATAAGTAACTGATATTTTCAAAGGGTTAATAACCATTGGGTCACTGATTTCACTATGAATATATACAGGGTAGATCACCCTCCATGACATGCAATTGTTTTTTGCTTGGCCCAATGGTGTTTTGGGCACAGAAATTGATGCCAACCCTGGCATAGGTGCTGTAATTCTCATTTTTGAATAAGTAACTGATATTTTCAAAGGGTTAATGACAATTGGGCCACTGATTTTACTGTTAATATATGTAGGGTAGATCCCCCTCCATGACATGCAATTTTTTTTAGCCTGGCCCAATGGTGTTTTGGGCACAGAAATTGATGCCAACCCTGGCATAGGTGCTGTAATTCTCATTTTTTAATAAGTAACTGATAGTTTCAAAGGGTTAATACCCATTGGGCCATTGATTTCACTATGAATATACACAGGGTAGATAACTCTCCATGACATGCAATTGTTTTTAGCCTGCCCAATGGTGTTTTGGGCACAGAAATTGAATCCAACCCTTGTATAGGTGCTGTAATTACCATTTTTGAATAAGTAACTGATATTTTCACAGGGTTAATAACCATTGGCCACTGATTTAACTATGAATATATACAGGGTAGACCCCCCTCCATGGCATGCCATTGTTTTTAGCCTGGCCCATGGTGTTTTGGGCACAGCAATTGATGCCAACCCTGGCAAGGTGCTGTAATTCTCATTTTTTAATAAGTAACTGATATTTTCAAAGGCTTAATAACCATTGGGCCACTGATTTCACTATGAATATATACAGGGTAGATCCCCCTCCAAGACATGCAATTGTTTTTAGCCTGGCCCAATGGTGTTTTGGGCACAGAAATTGATGCCAACCCTGGCATAGGTGCTGTAATTCTCATCTTTGAATTAGTAACTTATATTTTCAAAGGGTTAATGACCATTGGGCCACTGATTTTACTGTTAATATATGTAGGGTACATTCCCCTCCATGACATGCAATTGTTTTTAGCCTGGCTCAATGGTGTTTTGGGCACATAAATTGATGCCAACCCTGACATAGGTGCTGTAATTTTCATTTTTGAATAAGTAACTGATATTTTCAAAGGGTTAATGACCATTGAGCCATTGATTTTACTGTTAATATATGTAGGGTAGATCCCCCTCCATGATATTCAATTGTTTTTAGCCTGGCCAAATGGTGTTTTGGTGACATAAATTGATGCCAACCCTGGTATAGGTGCTGTAATTCTCATTTTTTAATAAGTAACTGATATTTTCAAAGGGTTAATGACCATTGGGCCACTGATTTTAATGTTAATATATGTAGGGTAGATTCCCCTCCATGACATGCAATTGTTTTTAGCCTGGCCCAATGGTGTTTTGGGCACAAAAATAAATGCCAATCCTGGCATAGGTGCTGTAATTCTCATTTTTTAATAAGTAACTGATATTTTCAAAGGGTTAATAACCATTGAGCCACTGATTTCACTATGAATATACACAGGGTAGATCCACCTCCATGATATGCAATTGTTTTTAGCCTGGCCCAATGGTGTTTTGGGCACAGAAATTGATGCCAACCCTGACATAGGTGCTGCAATTCTCAATGGTTATTAACCCTTTGAAAATATCAGTTACTTATTCAAAAATGAGAATTAGAGCACATATGCCAGTGTTGGCATCAATTTCTGTGCCCAAAACACCATTGGGCCAGGCTGAAAACAATTGCATGTCATGGAGGGGGATCTACCCTGTATATATTCATAGTGAAATCAGTGGCCCAATGGTTATTAACCCTGTGAAAATATCAGTTACTTATTCAAAATGGTAATTACAGCATCTATGCCGGGGGGGCGGAGCGAGCGACCGACCAAGATGGTCGCAACACACTGAGGCTCTGTGAACAAGTTGGGTGTATAAATCAGCAAAAGCTGCCTAATTCCTCCCAAGACCTCTCCTTAAGACATGTGAAGCGGTCGCAAAGCTCCGTCAAACAATTTGAGCTGCCTCCAGATCGCCTACCTGATCGGAACATCGTTAGTGCCAGTATCCAGATCTGAGGCCTACACAGAAAGGCGCCTATGCTATTGCACCCACTCTCCTGACCAGGCCCATTCTAAAGCAGCGGGCACTTACCGCGGGCCACCGGCTGTCGTATCTGGGGCTGCAGATTAACACTGACCATCAATAATAGAGGATGGGACACCTCACATAGGAGAAATATGATGCAATACATCCTTTGCTGGACTGAGGGCTTTTGAGAACGGATTGCCACGTGGAGCTTCATAATGTGAGTACAACGGTGCCATATAAACCCCACTGCCCACATGTATTCTATCTAAATGGGCTATAGTATTTCCCAGGTCTGACTTATAGGGGCGACAACATCTATTCAGCTTGCTATCACCTACACAGGGTCAGTAAAAACTTCACCCCTAACCTGAGACAGTGCAAGTAGAGAAAACCCTGAGGGACACAGAACAGCTTCAATCTCTGCAGACCTGGAGCACATAAATACAAGACCACTGATCTATAGTCTGTGCAGCTGTTTAAGACTTCACATATATTTTTTCTGCATCCTCTAATACATAAAATATTGTCCACTGAGTCTGCAGCTCTGGATTAAAACTCTGGATTATTCAAACGGCATTGCTTGCTACTCCCCTGGAACACATAGCCCTCTCCCCTTTCCTGCTGCTCTAGATAACAGCAGGTCATATCATCTATTCCCTTTGCCGTGATCACCCTGTGAGGGTAAACTCCCCGGGGGCTGTGGTGTTCCAGAGGCACACTTACCAACTATATTTGCAGGACTTGTGATAAAATACCTCTGTTAACTCTGTGTCTGTGGCTTATCTTTTATGATGTCTCAAAGGAGAGCTCAAAAGAGTGAAAAAGTACAAAAGCTGCCGTCAAATACCCAGAGCACTGTTAACACCTTTTTTAGGCACACAGATCAGGCTATAAACAAAAGAGACTCAGGAACCCAGCAGGTACATATAGAGGAGAGTCAATGTGACATGATTGATAATTCCAGCTGCCCTTCTCCCCCAGCACAGATGAGCAGGGAGGACTCCCCGATTACCTACAAGGCAATGGAAGCGCTCATAGAGCAGGTTAAATCCTGCATTAAGGACGAGTGCGCAGACTTAAAGAAAGAGATTAATGACCTGGGGCGCAGAGTTGACTCCATTGAGGAGCATGAATATGTTATGTCACAAAAAGTAGCAAGTCTGTCATCCAAGCAATCTCAGCAGAATCAACTGGTGATGGCGCTAGAAGATAAGATTGATGACTTGGAGAATTGTTCTAGGCGAGGCAATCTCCGATTCAGGGGAATCCCTGAGACGGTGCTGAACAATGAACTTCAAGAATACTTGCAAGCCCTTTTTGCAGAGATGATGGAAAGCCCTGAAGAAGAGAGCCTGGTTATACCACTTGATAGAGCCCACAGGGCGTTACGCCCTAGACCATCCGATGATGCTCCTCCTAGAGACATTATAGTTCACTTCCAACATTACAAGCAAAAGGAGGAACTGTATAACATCGCTAGAAAGCAGCAAGCATTGTCATTTAGAGGCCATAGGATACAGGTCTATCAAGATCTATCTATAAGAACCCTTCAAAAGAGGAGAGACTTTCTGATTCTGACTACTCACTTACGTGCCTTACATATCCCTTACAGATATGGGGATTTCCTACATCAATAATCACCACAAAGAATGGGAAAAATATTGAATGCACATCTATGTCTGACGTGGGGAAATTCTGCAATCTGTTAAACATTTCTCTGCCTGATAAAAGTGATCCTTCGGGCGGGCAAAACAACCCAAGACCTCAAAGGCGCCAAGGCCCGGAGCTGCCAGCTCTGCAACACAAACGTAGACAAACCACCTTGCCCTCATCTGACGATGTAGAAATAGAGGCTCCAGGAGGAACTTCTGCGACGGCCCACACAGGGTTACGTCCTCTGAGTCACTAGGGTGCTGTAGTATAGTGAATGCAAAAGGTATTCTCTCTAGTGTTACCCACAGTGTGCATGGACGGTTATTAGTAGAAAGTTCAACATAAGCAACAACTTTTTTTGCTACCGGACTCACCCGCTCCTCAGTGTTGGTCTCCACCAAGTGGAGTATGCTGTCTCCCCTCACTCACTGCCGTAGTCGTCCGGTCCTGGGGTGTGGGAACTTAAAGCCTGCCCTCTTGTTCTCCGGGTAGATGAAAGCTACAAGTCCCAGTGTCTGCTACTCCGGTCCTGGCAAAAGGCTGCAGTGCCCAAACAAACCATCCTCAGACGTACTCGAGAGTGAGGGGAGCGCGATCCTTGTACACGTCCTCTCTGGACAGGAAGTGATGTAACTTGATTGTAGCTGCGGGTGATTGCCGGTGCAGCAGTTAGACAGGGAAAGTGAGGATTATTCTCCTCTGGAGGTGCTACCACGCTGGAGGGTCAATTAGAACAAAAGTAGCAAAAAAGGGTAGCGGAGCACCAATCCAATGTAGTAAAATAAAAATAATCTTTATTGGAAATCAAGATAAAACAGAAAAACAACAGGGTGCCATTATCCAAAAGGAGTCAGCTCCTACAGCTGCTGACATGTTTCGGCTGTTGCCGTTATCAAAGCTGCTTGTCTGTGCAGGTGTAATCCTGCCCTTTAAAAGAAATGAACAACGACTACTATTGGATAATGGTTAATTGCACATTTAAACTTTAACCATTTCCTTACTTCAGGATATACTGACAATAATAATGCCCTGTGACTAAGATAGGTCTAAACAAAATATATAAATGCTACCTATAAGTGCATAAATCTCTAAATAAGCATAATGGAAAGAGAACATTAGGTGTTAAATATTGCAAATATGTAAATGTACAATGTGCTCTATGAGACTTCTATGATATACTGACACAGGTCTGAGAGAGTGCAAAGAAACCAAATATTAAACATATAAAAATAAATATAGAGGTGATAGTAAGCATCAATAACTGGGAAAGATTCCACATACTCATGAGTTAAACATGTCCCTGAAGATAAAATGTGGAAACACTATGTGTGCATCTATTTGGCAGTGACAAAAAACCCCAAGCAGAAATGTGCAGCAAAGAGCCTTTTGTTTCTTGTTTTTAATTCCTTGTTTTTAACTCTTGCTGATATTGCAGAGCAGAAAGAGACTGAAGTTTCAGACAACTGAATGATAATTAAAGGTAAACTGCAATTTCAAATAGAAAAAGTATCCATTGCATTTATATCCAAAATATTTACAGACAAGAAAAAAATTTTATGTGATATGGGAAAAAATAAATTGGAGTATGTACTAAATTTTAAATATTCGAATGGAAAATTAATTTTGGAGAAGAAATGCTAAAATACAGAGTCCCTCTATGATAAGCACAAATAGTGTGCTTGGTAAATTTATATTTATATAATTATGTGAGGG
Source organism: Bombina bombina (assembly GCF_027579735.1). Lineage (NCBI taxonomy): Eukaryota > Metazoa > Chordata > Amphibia > Anura > Bombinatoridae > Bombina > Bombina bombina. The sequence goes on along the minus strand of NC_069501.1, from coordinate 527,649,027 downwards.
GAATGTACAAATGGAAGGGTGGGAGAGGGTGTTTATCAGGTCCAATTTACTCCCAATGGTTAATTAAATCATACATGGAGTTAAGACCTGAGGGGTATCTAGTTCGCAATTTAAATATCCAAAAGATCTCACGTTTGGACAAAATTGTGTCCCTGTCCACCCCTCTAGGTGGTTTGGTAATTTGTTCAATGCAGGTCCAACGAAAAGTATCAGAACTTTTACCATGTAAATTGGTAAAATGTTGGATCAAGGGGGTGGTAGCTATGCCTGTCCTGATATTAGAGAGATGCTCCCTAATTCTTGACCTGACCTCTCTGGTCGTGAGGCCTACGTATTGTTTTGCACATGAAGTGCAAGTGGCAAGGTAGATGGTATAGGTGGACCTACAGTTAAGACACATGTTTTTCGTGAATACCTGTCCTGTTACCGTGGAGCAAAAAGTGCTCCCCAGCTCCACCTTTTCACAAGCCACACAGTCTCTGAAATGACATTTAAACATGCCTTTCTGGGTCAGCCAGGAAGACGTCTCTGAAACCCTGCTAGTGGAAATTCTGGTAGGAGCTACCATATTCCCTATGGTTTTACTGCGCCGGTATGTGAAATGGCATGATTTCACGGATAGATTGGCTAAATCCTCATCCGCTCTCAGCATTTCAAAATGTTTTTTGATAATTTCACACACCTGCGGGTATTGTTCCGAATGATCAGTAACAAAAAAAAGATCATCTTTTATTGCTTCCTTGTTGTTGCATTTATTTTTATCTTTTGGTTTCAAAAGATTTTTTCTATCGATGGTTTTTACTTCTTCAAATGCTGAGGCTATCAGATCTTTCTTATACCCCCTGCATAAGAGTCTTTGAGAGAGTTGAGCAGCTTCCTTCTCAAAGAGTGCCGGTTCTGAACAGTTTCGTTTTAAACGAATGAATTGACCCTTGATGATGCCTCTAAATACGGCTTTGGGGTGGCAACTGTTGGCATGTAACAGGGTGTTGCCTGAAATTGGCTTTCTGTATACCGTGGTACACACCCTCTCCCCCGCAACACCTGAAAGAGTAACATCCAGATAGTTAATGGTTGTCCGATTGGATTCTGAAGTAAAACTCAGTCCCAAATCATTGGTGTTCAGAAGCTCCACGAAGGCCAACAGTTCACTGTCAGTGCCCCTCCAAATGAACAGGAGGTCATCAATAAACCTCCTGTAAAAAACTATATTCGAGCAGAGAGGGCTTCCACCTCCAAATATGTGGTCCTGCTCCCACCAGCCCATGAAAAGGTTTGCGTAGGAGGGGGCAAACTTGGCCCCCATTGCAGTCCCACAAATCTGGAGGTAGAACACCCCCTCAAACTCGAAATAGTTATGTGAAAGCAAGAACTCGGTCACTTGTGTCACATACTCGCAGTAATCTGGATCTTTACCAAAGTATTTATTTAAATAGTATCTTACTGCTTGTAACCCTTTGTTATGGGGTATAGATGAGTATAATGATTTCACGTCTACCGTGAGCCAAGTATATTCCTCCTTCCACTCTAAGTTTTCCAGCAATTTTAGGACATGCATAGTGTCCCTTAGGTAGCTCCAAAGTTCTAATACCATCGGTTGTAGAATTTTATCTAACCACTCTGAGGTATGTTCAAGGAGCGAACCTATGCCGCTGACAATTGGTCGGCCAGTTACATTGTCCAAGGACTTGTGAACCTTGGGCAAAAGATTGAAAACTGGAATGGTGGGGTTAGTTACTAGGAGATAATCAGCAGTATCCTCATCTATGAAACCTCCCTCAACACCATCATCCACCAGGCTCATGAGCTTTTTTTTAAAAAGCACAGTCGGGTCTGAGTTTAAAACCCTATAATCGCTGGGGTTGTGGAGTTGTCTGTGGACTTCACTAATGAAGTCCTCCTTGTTCATCAGTACCACAGACCCACCTTTGTCCGCGGCCCTGATCACCAAAGTTGAATTGTTGCTCAATGAAGCTAGTGCTTCTCTTTCCCCCACAGAGAGATTCTGTTTCCTCTTTGTATTATCATTCACATAATACAAAATACTTTTGCTGTAGTATAGCCCCAAATATTATGCCTTCTAAAGAGAACTTTCTAAAAGAAACTACAGAGGCAAGATACATTTTTTTTGCAGGTCCTGGACCAATCTGGAGCAGATGGGTCCGCCTTCACTTCTGCACTAAAGATATGTTTTAAGTTCTCGGTTAGAATTGATTAGCGATCACCAGGTTATCTGGTGTTTGCACCTGGAATGTAATTTATGCCATAGGAGTAAGCTGTATTGATATGTTTTCTTAATGTTCTCGATAAGTTAGTTATCCTGCTGCACTATGCAACCGCACTATGAGTTCAAGAAGTTGTAATGTATTGCTCATGCCATGTATTAATGTTACTGTTCTAATTGGCTACAACAGGTACTGTTTGAGTTATAATTACAGCATCTATGCCAGGGTTAGCATCAATTTCTGTGCCCAAAACACCATTGGGCCAGGCTACAAACAATTGCATGTCATGGAGGGGGATCTACCCTGTATATATTTATAGTGAAATCAGTGACCCAATGGTTATTAACCCTTTGAAAATATCAGTTACTTATTCAAAAATGAGAATTACAGCACCTATGCCAGGGTTGGCATCAGTTTCTGTGCCCAAAACACTATTGGGCCAGGCTAAAAACAATTGCATGCCATGGAGGGGGATCTACCCTGTATATGTAATGCTCGTGGGTTATTCCTCTATCAAACCAAACTTGGCCAGTAGTCTTCTTATCCCGGCGTCAAGTGGAATGATAGGAAATATCCCAGAGCAGAGAAAGTTTGTAGAATGAGGTAAGCAGTACTCACATTAGGCAGGGTAGTTCTTAGTGGCAGCAGGAAGGAAATCCAGCAGTATAGCAGTTTAGGGATAAACAATAGAAGGACCAGGAACACGCAGGAGTCGGCAGCCAAAGGAAATTTAGCAGTATAACAGTTCAGGGGTAAACCAATAGAATGGTCAGACAGGCAGAGTTCAGCAACAGTGTAGCAATCCAGCAGTTTAGGAGTTAAGCAGGGAGGGTGGTCAGACAAGCAGAATTCAGAAACAGTATAACAATCCAGCAATTTAGGGGTTAAGCAGGCAGAGTAGTCAGACAGGCAGGGTTCAGCAACGTTATGGCAGTCCAGTACTTTAGGGGTTACGCAAGCAGAGTAGTCAGACAGGCAGAGTTCAGTAACGTTATGGTAATCCAGCACTTTAGGGGTTAAGCAAGCAGAGTAGTCAGACAGGCAGAGTTCAGTAACAAAATAACAGTCCAGCAATACACAGAAAATAGCACCCAGGAGCACACACAGTAACACCTATACTTGGGCATAGGTGAGAGGGACTGAGGCACTTACATAGGGAGTCCTCACACCACAGGAGAAATCCGGAACCGGCATCAGAAGAGGGGTGTGCAGATGATGACGTCATCGCCGGCGCCTGAAGCCACCGCAGCGTCCATGGCAACGGCCATAGCAACAGGCAGAGGCCGCCACGGCAGAAAGAGCGCAGCAGCGGCATGACAGTATATATTCATAGTGGAATCAGTGACCCAATGGTCATTAACCCTTTGAAAATATCAGTTACTTATTCAAAAATGAGAATTTCAGCACCTAAGCCAGGGTTGGCATCGATTTCTGTGCCAAAAACACCATTGGGCCAGGCTAAAAACAATTGCATGTCATGGAGGGGTATCTACCCTGTATATATTCATAGTGAAATCAGTGGCCCAATAGTTATTAACCCTCTGAAAATATCAGTTACTTATTAAAAAATGAGAATTGCAGCACCTATGCCAGGGTTGGCATCAATTTCTGTGCCCAAAACACCATTGGGCCAGGCTAAAAACAATTGCAAGTCATGGAGAGGGATCTACCCTGTATATATTCATAGTGAAATCAATGGCCCAATGGTTATTAATCCGTTGAAAATATCAGTTACTTATTCAAAATTGTAATATTTGTATTGGTGACAACGTATGCTCTTTTTTTTCCAGTTTGTATATCCAATTGTTGTAGAAAGGGAATTCACCTCTGTGTAACTACATTATATGAATCATATTGTAATTTTAAATAAAACCTATATTTTTATTTTAAAGTCAATTTAAAGCAGTCTGACAAAAAAATTTGAATAATAAACCAACTTCCATGAATAATTAAAGAGAATGTCAATTTTGATGCTAAAGTGCCCGGTTTTTAAAAATTCGATTAAAGGGACAGTCTAGGCCAAAATAAACTTTCATGATTCAGATAGAGCATGCAATTTTAAACAATTTTCCAATTTACTTTTATCACCAATTTTGCTTTGTTCTTTTGGTATTCTTAGTTGAAAGCTTAATCTAGGAGGTTCATATGCTAATTTCTTAGACCTTGAAGGCAACCTCTTTTCAGAATGCATTTGAACAGTTTTTCACCACTAGAGGGTGTTAGTTCACATATTTCATATAGATAACACTGTGCTCGTGCACGTGAAGTTATCTGGGAGCAGGCAGTGATTGGCTAAACTGCAAGTCTGTCAAAAGAACTGAAAAAAGGGGGCAGTTTGCAGAGGCTTAGATACAAGATAATCACAGAGGTTAAAAGTATATTATTATAAAAGTGTTAGTTATGCAAAACTGGGGAATAGGTAACAAAGGGATTATCTATCTTTTAAAACAATAACAATTCTGGTGTAGACTGTCCCTTTAAAAACAGGGGCACTTTAATTCATCAAAATTTACATTTCACTCGTGTTGTGAAAAAAACTTACCTTTTAATCTTGACAGCAGCTTCAGCTCCCTCCACCCATCGCAAATCCTCTTCCTGGGTCTAAAATGAGGAATCCGGCTTCCTCCAATCACAGCGTTGAATCAGACACTGAGCACCAACTTCTGCAAGTCTATTTAACCCGACAAAACTGTTAAACACATATTTCAGAAGCCACAGAGAACTGTGATGTGACCCAAATGTATGATTTCTGCTGATTTGCTCACTGGCCATGTCCACTTGGGACTTGCATTTTTCTGTGGCTCTAAAGGAGTGCTTTAGCTTTGTGTTTAATCCCTTCGTAGGGGTTAAACACACAGACTTGCAGGGTCAGTAATGCTTATATATCATGTTAAAGCACGTTAGTTTTGCATTATAATGGCCAATAAATCTCTACTATAGAAACTAAAAATAAAGTGACAAACCTATTGCATTCATGTAAAGCTTAATATGTCGATCATTGGAGGATACATTAATTACAGATCTTTTCTCGAGTAGCAGTGCACTATGTCCAGTTGTGCTGATGTGAAAGGGGTTAAATACAGTGAGAAAAGCATTTTATTTTTACACTAGATGAATATCTTTCAGAAGTACATGACAGTCATAATTAAACATTTATGATTATTCAGGTAGAGAGGTTGAAATAATCTTTTTTTATTCGATTTCTGTTATCACATGTACCTATTTATCTTTAGTATTCTTTAATGAAACTCTCCACCTTCCCATCAGAGCATACTTAGATTGGCTAAGTAGGTTGTAAAACATTGTTGCAAGCACTGCTTTAACCCCTTAGTTACCAGACCATTTTTCAATTTTCTTACTGTTGGGGACCAGGACTATTTTTACATTTCTGCTGTGTTTGTGTTTAGCTGTAATTTACCTCTTACTCATTTACTGTAACCACACATATTTTATACCGTTTTTCTCGCCATTAAATGGACTTTCTAAAGATACCATTATTTTTATCATATCATATAATTTACTATATTTTTTTTTTATAAAATATGATGAAAAAATTGAAAAAACACACTTTTTCTAAATTTGACCCCCAAAATCTGTTACACGTCTACAACCACCAAAAAACACCCATGCTAAATAGTTTCTAAATTTTGTCCTGAGTTTAGAAATACCCAATGTTTACATTTTCTTTCTTTTTTTTTTTGCAAGTTATAAGGCAATAAGTACAAGTAGCACTTTGCTATTTCCAAACCATTTTTATTTTCACAATTAGTGCGTTACATTGTAACACTGATATCTGTCAGGAATCCCTGAATAACCCTTCACACACACACACACACATATATATATATATTTTTATATATATATATATATATATATATATATATATATATATATATATATTAGACAACCCAAAGTATTTATCTAGGCCCATTTTGGTATATTTCATGCCACCATTTCACCGCCAAATGCGATCAAATAAAATAATAAAAAAAAATAAAAAAATAGGTTTCTCACTGAAATTATTTACAGCTTGTGCAATTATAGCACAAATGGTTGTAAATGCTACTCTGGGATCCCCTTTGTTCAGAAATAGCTGACATATATGGCTTTGTTTTTTGTAGGACGTACCCTGTACGTCCTTGGTCGTTAAGGGGTTAATAGGCGTGCAGGGCCGTCTTTAATATTGATTGGACCCTGGGCAAAAAATTTCTTGGCCCCCCCCCCATGCAATTTCGCTCTCCACCCCAACATCCAAAAAAACAACTAAATCATCCACTGCTGGGCTAATCATTTTAAAAAAATTAAATAAATTGCAATATGTGAAACTGGACCTAAGCAGTACTAATAAGTAAAGAAATATATAAATTCCTCCACTGTGGATTAATTTAATATTCTTTTGAATGTGATTCTGGTGTGAGGTTAGCTGGTTAAAGAGATTTAGGGCAGCCAACAGGAACAAAGCAAGGTAAAGACTGAGGAGGAAGCATAGAGGTGCAGACAAATATAAGTTTACTAACTGGAACAGCAGAACTACTATGGGAAGCTGTAAAATCTGAGACAGAGAGAAAACAAAAACTATAAAAAATAAACCTTACAATAATGTGTGAAGTATCAGCATGACACTATACATCAGCCACAGCAGTACATGTCACTTCTTTGCTAGGAACAAGTTCCCTCTCACCCTGCACTAGACAATGCTGCATGGGGAGGGGTGTGTGTGCACTCACTTATTCTTCCCACTGACACCTTTCTACAAAGCACTGTTCCCATAACAAACTTCATTTAGTTGATCTTAGTGGCCATAGCAGAAAGAGCAGGGCTAAGGGGACCAGCAGACTGGATGCTGTCTGTCCAAGACTGCATGGATACAGTGTGAGATGAGTTACACAGCCTCAAGACTGAAGAGAGCAGTGTATGCAGCTGCACAGATGCTCAAATCCTCATGTCCTTGCAGCTCCAGGTTTCTGCTGCATGCGCCTACAGTCAGCCCTACCCAGAAACAATCCCCACCACCAGAGCAGTGACCTGGTAACAGTGGTAACCCCAGCAGGACCCTTTCTGATGCAGTGGGAATGGCTGGATGCTGAGTTAGGGCTTTGCATTCAGTGCTGCACAGTGCACATCTAAAACAGCACATGGCACTAGCTTGGCATGTCACATGACACCGGCGCGGTCTGGCACAGTTTTAAAAAAAATAATAATATATAAACAGAGTAATTTTGACTGTGACAGTATTAGGACTGAATGTGTGTGTTCCCCATGTCACATGGTATGAACCATTTTTATTTTTTTTTAGGACTCTTGGGCCCCTCAACAGAAACTGGGCCCTGGGCAGCTGCCCCTTTTGCCCTGTGTTAAAGACGGCCCTGTAGGCGTGCATATTTCTAAGCCTACCTATGTATGTTGTCATGAAATGGAGCTAAGGTCTGGAGTATATCTGTTCTACAATATATGAAATTATGTTCTAAGGGGTTTTTGTTGATACTTTAAGACAGTCCTCAAGTATCCCTAACAGACCAGATTTTTATTATTGCCAAACTAGAGCACAGGTGCAATAATCAGGTGATGGATGAGAGCAGGATAGTAACCATGGTTACTGATCAGCTGAATATTTCACCTGTGCTTTAGTTCAGCTATAATGAAAACAAGACCTGTTGGGGGTACTTGAGGACCGCGGTTGAGAAACACTGCTCTAAGGGACAGTACATGTAAAATTGTTTTTCCATTAATGTATTTCCAATGACTTGTTATACCAGCTGCAGAGTATTAAAGGTATGAGAAATTGCATTTTCAGGTTTATTTGTGTATATAAATTAGCTGGTGTTGTGCTTTTAACCCACAGCCTATTAAAATGGGTTAAAAATTAAAGCTAAATATTGTTTGCCTGTTAATTATCTGATAATCTATGCTATCATCTAAATGTCTAATTATCTCTTAATATACCATTATAAAATACTTAAATGACTGTGTGATTATTGCCACGCTTACACCTTTTGAATTCCAAAAGAACACAGGTAACACACACGCAAAGGTTGTGTCATGTTAGATGTATACAGGGAGGGGGGTCAGGAGAGTGTACTGCAGTATGCATGTGTTTAAAAAGAAACAAGAAGAGTATCTGTTCTGCAGTGCCTTTTTTTCTATCTATCTATCTATCTATCTATCTATCGTTTCTGTAGCACACATATAAATAGGGAGACAAGTGGCATGTGTATTTTGCAGTATACATGCATATAGATCATCAAGTATTATGCATTGTATGTAGCGTTGTTTACACATTGGTTTTAGATAACTATACGAAAAATGCTTCTGAGAAAAGTTAGTACATAGGTTGTCTCATACAAACTGCTCCTCTGGCAAACACAGGTAAGTCACGTGCTTGTTTAGAGTGGTGCATGATGTCATTGGAACTTTGAATATGTAGAGTACTGGGTGCAAGGGCATAAAGCTTACCTGTGTATGCAATAGAGGCCACTTGCACAAGAAAAAGTTTTTGTACAGTAATTGATTTGCTGGATGCTGTCTAGGATACAGGAAATAGTCTTAGGTTTTATATGTAAAATGCCATCATATGTGTGTGTTATTATGTAATATGTTTAATGTGTTTACAAAGGCGCTTGAGAGGTGACATCATTACTTTATATAAATATATTCAAGGCCCATATACAGAGATTATATCAAAAGAAAGAAAAGGAAGCTCCAATACAAGAACTCTCTTTTCCGAGCCTATTAGCTGGAGGGGTAGGAAAAAAGTATATTAAAGTTTAACTTTTGTGTTAAGATCAGACCTGTGTGAGACTGCCATACAAAAGCAATGTACGAAATATAGGTATAAAGTAAGATAGAAAGACCCACAATACAGTAGTAAGAATACTTCAGCTTCATAGAAGTCAGAGACACAGTCCCAAATGTCACCAAGTATTACTACAGTAGAGTTCCCTGTATGAATTACTATAGCTAGCTGCAATTATATGTGGAACAACTTTCACACATATAAAAGCTACCTGTATTACATATAAACTGTTGAACGTATCATATCAAAAGGGGACACAGTCCCAGAAAATTTATGCCACAGTTATGTAATATATTAGGACAGGGAGCTCCATTAAATCTATAAAGATAGTTATAAACAGTATGTGGAACAAATTTCACACATACAAGCAGCTCACATCAGGTAGAGGTCGCCTGATGCGCATTTCGCCGTAGCTTTTTCAAAGGGGAACACTTTTGGTTGGCCTTTGAAAAAGCTACGGTGAAATGCGCACCTATATTTTGTACATTGCTTTTGTTAGCAGTCTCACACAGGTCTGTGCAGTTTTTAATATTGTATGTTTATTTTTGATTTATGTATATTTCCGTCACTCACAGTTTTATATTATAACTGAATAAAAGTTAAATTTGAATATACTTTTTTCCTACCCCTCCACATAATTCACCCGCAAGTGAGTGCTTCTATTGGTGCTTCCTTTTATAATTTGATATAATACTGTTGACCAGCACTAAGCACCCTCCACAATCCTCTTTTTGTGGATCTAATATAGGAATCCTGTGCTACTACACACAATAACCTTACATTTTCCATATACAGAAATGGCAGAAGCTCTGTTTTTCCACTGTAAGAGCAATAAAATTGTGGAACTCGTTACCAAAGAAGGTAGTGAATGCCAATACCGTAGATACATTTCTGGCTGAAACAGAATTCAGGGATATGATTGCTTGTGTTAAATGGGTCACATTTTAATGGGATTAATTTAAGATTAACTGGAGCTTTTTTGTAAGTATATTAGATTTTTAAAGTTTGAACTCGATGGACTTCAGTCATTTTTTCAACCTCATCTACTATGTTACTATGTTACAAAGTATTGAATTTTGATTTAGTCTTTTACACAGAATGAAAACTGTAAAAAATGACTATAATTTACTACAGACTGACTAATGCAGGTATTACAAATCCATTTTTTTTAATGTTTTCATCTATAGCAAAGTATCACCTTTTGTATCATATTAAGTATCGGTTGTAATGAGTTCTAAACATGCATGGTGATCTGTGAGGAATTATTTATCTGCTGATTCTATTTTCAGACAAAGTCTAATCTCCTGTGCACAGGTATCAGTTACAGAAAGAACAGGAGATAATAAAGGCCCACAGAGACGGGAAGAACCACAGCTAGGGTTTAAAAGACGCTATGGGAAGTAAGGAGACTGTGGCAAGTAAAGCTAATCAGTGCTTTGACAAATCAACTGGAAATAGAGAACTAAAGTTTAAAGGGACATCAAACTCAGTGTCTTTACCTAAAAAATAATTTAAATTACTGGAAAAGTTCAAAAAGAATGCGCTATAATGTTATATAGTATTTTATTACACTATTGCTTGCATACAACACCTGCAAATGGGTTAAACACATAGGTAAAGTCAGCTACAGAGTCGCAGTGTAATACTGGGAGCTAGCTAACACAGCTGGTGAGCCAATGACAATAGACACATTTGTGTAGCCACCAATCACTAACTAGGTCCCAGTCGTGCATTGTTTCTCCTAAGCCTATTTAGGTGTGTGTTTTTTTAACAAGGGATACCAAGAGAACTAAGTAAAAATAATAGAAGTAAATTGAAAAGTCTTTTGATTTTGCTCTGTCTGTGCAATGAATGTATAAGCATGACTTACATGTCCCTTTAAATTAAACATTATTTAAATAAAATACATTATTATTTTATTTTTACATTTAGTTTGATTTGGGTGCAAAATATTACCTTTGCTGTAAAAATTGTGCTTGTTCCAAGCTTCCTAAAGAAATTCTGCAACCTATTGTTCTGCTAATTGGGGAACCAGCTGACTGCTTTGAACAGGTGGTGTCAAACCTTTTCAGTACAGGGCCATATTTAGGCTTAGTATGCCAAGGAGCAAATTCCCATAATATTTACGTAGGTACTTTATAACACATTTTTATCATTTTTTTTTAAAGCCAAAAATCTAAATAAATATAACAAGCAAATGAGCCACGCAGAAAATTAGTTTGGTTGCAGCCTCATTTTCATTTTTTTATTTTTGTGAAGAAATTTTTCTGTGATGGGATTCCTTTTCCGTTTGTTTCCTTTGAGTTTGGAATATTGTGCAGATGTATATTGTAGTGCACGAGCAGTAGTGCAAAAACAATGAGAGCGCCACATAGGTCTTTATTGCGTCTACTCAACTCTGCTGTTGCAGCACAAAAGCAGCCATAGACCATACAAAAGTGAATAAGGGGTCAATTTATCAAGCTCCGTACGGAGCTTGATGCCTCATGTTTCCGGCAAGCCTTCTAAAGACCGCTGCTCCATTTCGTGTCCGCCTGCTCTGAGGTGGCGGACAGAAATCAAATATGATCGGGTTGATTGACACCCCCTAATCTGCAGGGGCGTATTGCACCAGCAGTTTAGCAGAACTGCTGGTGCAATGATAAATGCTGACAGCGTATGCTGTCGGCATTTATCGATGTGCAGCGGACATGATACACTACATCGTATCATGTCCGCTCGCACATTAATAAATTGACCTCTAAGAGTGGTTGTGCTCCAATAAAACCTACTAAATGTGAATTTCATATAATTTTCATGAATATTTTTTCCCATGCAGTTAAAAATGTAAAAAACATTCCTAGCTAGTGGCCGTACAAAAACAGCTGCCAGCCGGATTTGGCACCTGGGTAGTAATTTAGTACATATTTTTTCCCATTACCTAGTGCTGAAGACTTATTGCAATGTTTGAAAGAGTTAAAAATTACAGAGCACATTTAATATGTAAATACTTTATTATGCTACAAAGCCATGTGCCACACTTTACTATAACTTTAACTCACCAAGGTTTCCAAGCATTGTTTACACAATGTGCACAATTTGTAAAACATTTATTTTTGTATGTCGATTTTTTTTAAAAAATGTTTTTGCAGTTCCACATTTCAAGGGACACAAAACCCATTTTTTTTATTTCATTTGAAACAACTTTTCAATTTAGGGCTAGATTACAAGTGGAGTGTAATTTATTGTGCGCCAATACAATTGGCTGGTTATTGCTACCGCAAGCTCAGATCTCTGGTTAACTTTATAAATGTGCCCTAAATGCCCCCAAAATACAGTGGTGTGTATTATATTAAAAATAAAAATTGTAGCATTTTTATTTTTTAATAAAATAACTGCACCAGACAGTTTTTGGGGACTAAAGTTGGCAGGTGTGGGTTGTTAGAAAAAGAACGGCACTGAAAAGTGTCTTTACATTGCGATCTATGGGAACCGTGTGTTCCCTTTAAATATATATATATATATATATATATATATCGCTTATATGCACAGACATTTATGTGTTAATATGTGTATATACGCATATTAACACATAAATATATATATATGTATATAATCATATGCATACTGTATATATTTACAATCTGCTGCCCATCGCTGCGCTACGTTTCACATAACGGGATATTTAGCGCTCCACTTGTAATTTGACCCTTAGTTTGGTTATATAATTTACTTCATTCTCATGGTCTCTTTAGTTCACTGGTTTTCAAACCTGTCCTTAGGTCTCACTAACAGGCCAGATTTTGAGGATATGTGATCTAGAGCAAAGGTTAAATAATCAGGTGATCCTAAAAATCTGGCCTGTTGGGGAGACCTAATTACAGGTTTGAAAACCAGTGCCTTCATTTGCGTTCTTATTGCCATATATTGCTCTTGATACATGCATGCTTCATAGCCTACCTACCTGCTTTTCAGCAAAGGGTAACAAAAGAACAAAGTAAATTGTCCTTTATTTTTAATTTAACTTTTTTCAGTCAACAAATATGCTACTTGTAATTTTTAGCTGTATAGTTTGATGTAAGCACATTTATTTTCTCATGTCTATGTATTTAAAAAAATAAATAGCCAGAAAAAAAAACTGCTGAGTCTGAGCAAGACAGATATCTTATGTAGTATTATCATATCTTAGTGACTCAGTATATATCTATTTGTGTGATGTAGTGGTCTAGTGCAGTGTTTCACAAACTGTTCTTCTTTGGGGTGTTTTGTGTAATTAGGGGTTACACAATAAAATAGACCCAAATTAAAAAGCTGAATAGTACCCAGTTATATAGTGAGTATGGGAACTGTGCAGTACTGGATACAGTTGGCAAGTTTTGTATTCAATTGAACAGAATTTCAGACAGATGCCTGTATAGCGTATACTTTAAAATACAGGTAGCCCTCAGTTTACGCCGGGGTTAGGTTCCAGAAGGAATGGTTGTAAATCAAAACTGTTGTATATTGAAAGTTTATAATGTAAGTCAATGGGAAGCGAGGGAGATAGGTTCCAGGCCCCTCTCAAAATTGTCAGAAGTAACACCTAATACATTTATTTTTAAAGCTTTGAAATTAAGACTTTAAATGCTAAACAGCATTATAAACCTAATAAAATAATCACACAACACAGACTTCACTTGCATTTTTCTGCAAACAGTTTTTTCTATGCATTCCAATCTGGACTGATTTATAGACCGTAAGATCTTGTTACTTTGAAATCTGCTCGATAGCTCAGGTCTGGTTAAACTGATTAATTTCAGCTTGCTTGGCTTTGCTGCAACACAAGCGGACAGCTCCACCTACTGGCTATTTTAATAAATGCACTGCTTCTCAATGCTTTTCAATAGCAGTCACATAACTGGAAAAAAAGGTTGGTATTCTGAAACGGTGTAAATTGAACCGTTGTAAAACAAGGGCCACCTGTATATGCTTATATAAAATACTTTTTTTTATATTGCCTTTGTACAGCACATAGAGCAAGGGGATGAGATGGCACTTGGTAATGCTTATTTTCACGTCATGCAGAGCATGCTGCTTGTTAGGTTTCTGCCTGGCTAGCAGTTCTTTTCCTCTCACTCTCTTTCTAGAGAAATGGTCCATGTGCGGTGCTTGAAAGACAGAACATGCATTTTATTTATAGCTATACATAATGCAGGTTGTCAGTAGTAGAATACAATATACTTAGTCTAAAACATTCTAACATTAGGTATGAGACAGCAAAATTACTTTGAAGATCTTTCTCAATAGTTTTTCATCTAGAGCAGAGTTCACCTGTGTCCCCTCTGGTGCTGTTTATCTGGCTATCTACCCTTGCTCACCTACCTTTGCCCATTGGCAACACAGTGGTCCACTTCTCTATACTCATTCATTTTCTCTGTGTTTGTGCATTTATAGTTATTATGCAAAAAAATCCAGAGTTGCCAACCAGAAGGACCACAATTTTGTACAATTGTCACAGTATAGGAGCTCTGCCTTGATATCTTACTGCAATCCCTTAAATATAATGACGTCTGACATGCTCAAACCTTGCCCAATGTCTCCATAACGTATAGCCTGTTTTTAAAAATGTTGCCTGCACTTACGTTTATAAAGAACTTTGTTGTTGATAAGAGTTACATTTATATGTGATATAAACTATTGCATTAGTGTAAAGAGGGAAAAAAGTGTCAGTGATCTGGAAAAAAAAAGTGTCAGCACGTTAGATTGTTGTCTATGGTACTATATAACTGAAAGGGTTATTAAAGAGACATGAACGTCAGAAATACATTTTAATTCTGTTAGCAAATGTATATATTTCTCTTGATACCCTCTGTTAAAACGTTGCTCCTTTCCATTAGAACATAGTAAAGGAGCACTAAATACAGTGGAATTGCATAATTAACAAGTGCATAATAAAAAGCCAATGAAATAACACTTACTCTGAATTTCACAAAAGCAGTATATTTTTTTCTTCTGACAATTTTTTTTCTCCTATTTGCCAGCACCCTGTACCATGTAACAGACATCAGCCAATCACAGACTAGTATGCGTATACCATGTGAGCTTGTGCACATGCTCAGTAGTAGCTGGTGACTCAAAAAATATGCATATAAAAAGTCTGTGCAAAATTGATAATGGAAGTCAATTTTAAAAAAACTTAAACTGGTTATTGAATTATAAAAGTTTAATTTTCACTTGTGTTTCCTTTTAAAATAGGTGCATGCATGTGTCTTGAGCACTATTTGGGAGCTATGTTTGCAACATACTACTACTTAGGTATGTTCTCATAGAAAGAAAGGATATTAAATAATGGTTTCAATAAAGAGTTGAATTGCAAACAAACCAAAGTCTGGGAACTACCAGCCTGGTCAAGTGGATAGCAAACATAAAAAAAAGCAACAGAGAAGAAATTAGATAGATTTTCTCAAGTAATTATTACTGCAGCTGCTAAAAAGATCTTTAGTGAGTATAATATTACAATGCTTATTGTTTGGAACAGACACAGGTAAATGACAAACAAATTAATTTGACAGACACTGGTTAAAGGCAGGCCCTCCCACAATATATCTTTGGATTAGATCAGTCCTGAAGTTCTTCGTCTTGTCACATATCCACTATCACATTTCTCTTCTGTAAAGAGCTCCCTGAAACTTTAATGAGGTCACCCGACACATGTAGGCAGTAGCCAATGGGTGCCAAGGAGCCCTGCACCTGAGAAACTGAGCACACCCAAGGCACTTTATACATCATTAAAACCCACTGGATATTGGGAGAGGCAGTTTTTTTTTTTGCTTTGCACATTGAGTAATATTCTTCTTATCTGGAGACACTTAACATCTAACTTAAGCCCCTGAGCTCATCTTCTCTACCTTTACATTTGAGATCACCACTGTTTTTCACCATGAGTCAGGGATTCTGGAGAGTTTATAAAGCAAAAGTTCTACAGACATTCAATACAGAACAGGAGACAGAATACCAAGAGGAGGTAAGTGGCATTAAACGTTAATATCAAATTTTAGACCTTTTAGGCAAGGGTTTATAGACAGAAGTTTTATACAGGAAGATGTGGCTATATATGAGATGTAGACCTAGAATAAGCTAATACTAAGACATAAGAAGTCATATGAAGGAAGATGGGGCTAGGGGGTATATTTATTAAAGTGCAGACGGACATGATACAATGTAGCGCATCATGTCCGCCACACATCGATAAATACCAACAGCATACACTGTCGGCATTTATCATTGCAGCAGCTAGCAGGGGGTGTCAATCAACCCGATCGTATTCCATCGGGTTGATTTCTGTCCGCGGCCTCAGAGCAGGCGGACAACTTATGGAGCAGTGGTCTTTAGACCGCTGCTTCATAACTTCTGTTTCCAGCGAGCCTGAAGGCTCGTGCGGAAACAGGGGCATCAAGCTCCATACGGAGCTTGATTAATCAGCCCCTATATATGAGAGGTGTGTGTGTGTGTATATATATATATATATATATATATATATATATATATATATATATATACGCATATATAGTGTAAAAGAATAGACAGAGAAGGTAAGTATAAATAAGCCATAGCAAAATTAACAAAGGAGAGTGAAAAGTGGAATGCACATAGAAAAAGGAACAGAGAGGAAGATAAGCAAAGAGACATTGAGTAAGAGGTTTAGATGGAATGTGGATGGAAAAGCAAATGGGTAATACATGGTGAAGAGTGATACAGATAAGCATGTGGTGTTCATAATAGGGGAACCTTAGATGAGAGCAAAGGGTAGCAATGAGAAGGAAATGGGTATGGTTACAAACTAGAGAATGTATAGAAGGAAGTGAAACGAAGATGCAATAAGGATTAAAGACATTTTAGGGGAGGTAGAGAACATAGTAAAAAAAGATAGCTAGTAATAAAGGAGTTTGATATTTTGAGCAAAGCAGTTGAAAGTTAGGTGGTTTGCTTAGATGGGATAAGGCTAGATTAGTGACAGAAGGGGTGTATTGTGATAGTACCACATTAAAGGACATATGATATCATGTATTTATATTATACTACTGTATTTTTCCCACAGAGTGACACCGCAGAAATGATAGAGCCAGAAAATCCAGATGTGGGAGATGAGGGGCTAAATATGTCACAACTTGCACGTAAGGTACACAAGAACCTACAGCTGTGTAAACAATAGGTATAGCAAATACACCCCATAGCTTCTGTGGGACTGAATTTTAACTACTGGAACCCTTAGGCAAGGGTCACCTGCTGCATTTATTTATACTATTGCAAGCCCTCAAAAGGTTTTTGTGGTTGAAAAGTGTAAATACAGATGTAGAGGTTTTACAGCAACGTACACCTCTATGTATCTTTTTTCAGAGATTTATGTGTAGCTGCAGGTCAAGGTATACATCAGTATGTTGAGATGAGATACTTTGAATTTACTAATGTATAAGTATAGTGATGTACACCTGAATGTGTGGAAAGTTATTACGAGTAAACAAATCCAAAGTTATTTGGGTACGTATACCAGATTTACTATCATTTAGAAAACTATAATGTTTATACTTTTTATTTAATAATAAAGAGTTATATGCATACAGTGTTGTATGGAGTATATGTGCAAAATGTTTACAGTAGTAAATTATATAAATTTATAGTCACATACAATTCTTGATAATTTAAGCTATGTGAAATGTAGTAAGCCACATACTTCTGTTACAATGCTGACTTTTGTATGTTTATGATATTGCTTTAGTGCATATCATCAGCCAAAGTTATAGGGATGGCATACAATGTACAGGCATGTTTTCTAGTAAAGTGATGTGCATCTACTGGTGATAGTGTGCGGTGAGTAACTAAAGTTAGGTGTGCTCCACATGGTCCCTGTCTTCTGTTTTATAATGTTTGTGATGGATTCCTAATCACTACCATCCAACTGATTGTTGTTTTGTGTTACTCTGATGGTACGTTGGTATATGATACATCATTGTCTCCGGTGCAGGGTGATCGTGTGTGACGTGTTGTTATCCCCAGGTTCAAGGATCATTGGGCTGGAGAAGCGTTACATCCCTATTTAGTAAAGAAGAGGATCAAAGAACAGAGGAAAGACAAGAGCATGAGGAAGACCAGTAAGTATGATTGAATAAAAAAGGGGTTAAGTGGGTAACAGACAATAGGAAAACTAAGAAAGGCTCTTATGTTCCTCATTCTACAGGCCCCCTGTTCAGCTACCTTCAGACACAACACCAGAGAGGACTTCATCTTCAGCACTGTGGGATGTCTTCTCAAATCGGTGGCGTCAGAGTGCTGCACAGCGCACAGAAGAGAGAGGAGTGCTGGCAGAGCCTCCAGCAGAACTGAATGAAACTCAGCACCATGAGGAAACCACGTTCAAATGGGGGTTCCTGACAAGCAAGCTATCAGAGTTGAGGAACAAAAGTGATTAAAGGCTCTACACAAAAAGACCAGACACATTGCCCATTAGGTGTTGTGTAACCTAAGTCCTATTCAACAGAAATTATTTAACCTTATAATGTAACAAACTGAGTAGTAGCATAATGAAAACTCACACTCAACTAAACCTGCAACACCCCAAAGAGCCATATGACCTGATCTTCAAACTACAAGAGACCATGTAACCTAACGGTCAAGTATCAAGGGTATCTTGTGGCCTGTTTCTAATAAGTCCTTCCATAGACCCCAAAAATGACCATCAAGGAATTGTTTGACTAATTTCCTGACATCTTGAGGTTACTACTTAAAATTCATTCTATTAATTGGGAAAATGCTTTAAGGATCTTTATAAAGCAGAACAGCATATTCATGATCAAAGGTTCCTACATCTATTCCATAATTTTTAAGTTCTAAACTTCCTTTATAGCATTGTCTCCTTCCTTCTATATTTTTATGGGGACATTAGGCAGTACATGTGAGAGCCATTATGTTGAAATTTTGTGTTGTGTTTTGTTTGCAGGTTCTGAAGTAAAGTAATGTATGTGAAGTCCTGTGTGCTGAGTCTTGAATGGGTAAACAAAACATTTAGCTAGAGTGGGTAGGGAAAGAGGGGACAATTGGTAATTAATTTAAAAATTGAAATAAACACATGCCAGTAGGTAAATTAACATTACAAGAGAAGTTGGGTATATATATTGAAATAAGACACAATAAATATTAAGCACAGATAAGTATTCTTTTAGGAAACCAAAATGTGTTGACTATCACAAAACCATGACTTACTACAATAAGTTCACTGTTTAAACTTTTCATATTTATTTGCAAAAAATCCTTATTTTGTATTACAGTATCTGTTTGAGACATTTATGTATTTTTAATAGACATGATATATTTGGAGACTTTGGTCCCTGACTTACACAACTGATTCACGTGGCGTTTGGTTCTCTGTGTGTTTCTTTGTGCTCTGTGCATTGTGGCAGCTGTATATCCACTTTATAACTCTTGCATTCCTTTCCACAACAGACACTGCAGTTTTTTCTTCCTTTTCCTCCTCAGGCAGTTTAAGGCCACTGCTCAGTCTGTCCACAGATTCTAAGCTCCCTAATGGTGTCGTTTCCCCCTCAAAGTGGTAACAATTTTTATCAATCAAGTTCAGAAGACTCCCCTCCAGCCCACAACTTTCAAAAAATGTATGTGCATGAGATGGTGGAAAGCTGTCCAGCTCACCACTCCCTGTATCCTGTGAGCGGAAATTATCAGTAAGGGGAATGTTGCATACAGAGGACTCTATCAAACTCTGTTCAACTGAAGAGACAGACACAGAATGAAGACACATTTTGGGTGGATCCTGAGTAGAAGAGGTCCTCCTTTTTAAAAGTGGAGTACTATTGAGTATCCGTTCTAAGAAACCTTCCCTTTCATCATTATTTTCTTTTTCATCCAGTGTTCTGTCCCTTTTCTGCCTGTAAATAATAAGTGAGTCTGGTCGCCGTACTTTTCTTCCACAACGGGGTACACCCATGGGAGAATTTGGTGCCTGCACTCCATTATTACTTTGGTTGGTTCTGAGTTGGTACTGAGGTGAGGTGGAAGCATAACTGGGTCTAGGAGTGTGATCAGTTTGTAGCTCACTCATACCATGTGGTTGAAGTGGTCTCTGCTGCTGTGCAGGACTTAGGCTCTTGCAAGGTAAGCATTCTGTCTTTGGCCCAGGGCATCCATATGGTGATGGAGAATTGAAATGCATAGTAGAAGTGTAACGGATGCTATGAGAGTGGTTTGTTTGTTGCTTAGAAATACAGTAGAATGGGAGTGTTTGCTGCTGCGTATTAGAACCGTCTCTTCCATTAAGACAGTGATCTTCCTGCTGCCCATTCTTGTAACATGCCAGTTGGGGTCTTCGTGAAATTGTAGGGCTAAGGGTGGCATTAAGGGCTGGGTTCTGCCTGCGATGTATCACCTGTGGGGATTTCACATATTTTGCTTTATCAGCCTCAAGACGGTCAAAAGCAGAGGCCCCTCCAATATTTCTACAAAGGAGAGGGGATATAGGGGGAGAGATGGTTGCCATTAAGATATCCTAATAGGAGAGTCAGTGGTGACAGTTTCTTCAAAATAAACTCTGGAAAGTCATTTCAAAAGCAGCGGCAAATCCTTAGGAATGTATGGATTGACAAGAGTGGCACAATTACTGCAAAACAGAAGTAGTGTCAGTATCAGGAATTTATTCAGAGGAGAAATCAACAAGGAAACACAGGATTCTGGAACATAGTTTATATTCTAAAGACAATTTTCAGATAACTACATTACAAGAGATTCATAGTATAGGAAAGGAAAAATAAATATTGTGACAAAAGTGGGAGAAGGAAGAAATTGCAGAGAGAGAAGTGCAGGGGTTTCAAACTACATTCATTGTTGTCCTAATGAGGCTTAGAATTATGGATCACTCTTTTTGGACATAAATAGCCAAATACAAGTGGCTGATTTTTCTGAATTATTGTCAGTTTTAAAATAACAATTTTGTTAAACTCTCTGTCCTTGCAGTGCTCAGATACATGATTTGGACACCCATCTGTGGCATAGAGAATGAAACATAAAACAAGCATATAAACTGCTCTGGGTAACAGGTGTACATGCATGCTATCAAAATATAGTGTTCAAGATGGGACAACTCCCTACTCCTCAAAATCAGACACAAATAATCCATTTCTGTCAAACCAAGCACTGTCCTTCCCCCAACCTAAACCATTATGCAGACACCCCATTTCACAGCAGAGGGATCTAAAAATATAAACAGCTGAGGGCATCCATGAATAGCTAGGAATCTACAAGGAGGGGGGAACTTGAACCAGGTGCAGGAACCAGAGCTGTGCACTACTTAGACCAAAACCATGGATAGATAACCTGTGTTACAACAAAGCAAGACTTCCCTGAATAAGGGGGACCGGGGCTAGCACTAGACAACAATGGCAGGAAATCTAGAGTCATGAAGAGAGAAGTAAACCACTAGGTGTGACCACCACTGCACAGAACAAGTAAATACTAGAAAAGATATGAAACAGAATTACAAACCAGAGCTGAGTCAATAAATACTAATGACACTGTTAGAATACAGAGACACTAAGGCTTAAAAAAAAAAAGGACAGCCTACTAAATATTTTGATATTTTTATATTTCAGAGTAAGGTGTTTTAATCTTTTTAATCTAAATACATGAAGTACCCTATATGTTAACGCAACCTGCAAATATCAAAATACGGCTTGCAATTTTTTTTAACACACTACAAAAGTTAACAAAACAGGATAAAACAAAGAGAAAAATATGCATCAGACCAATAAGGAAGTTATAATAAAAAAATCACAGTAATCACTTTAGCCAAAGTGGCAAAATTGGTAGCTCATAATACTCACCTTGAGTCCAGAGGGCAACATAGAAGAGCCTAGGTATTAGGACGGTGACAAAGGTGGTATCACAAATATTCTTTGGAGTATATGCTGCCAGTAGAGGAATGACTAAAAGTTAAACTAAAAATTGTGTATGTGTTATAGAATATGCATGAAGGTATAGCTAGTGTGACAAGACAAAAATGTTGCATATGAGGATATTAGAGGAAAGAAATGTATGTTTTATAGAGGTAAGAAGTGAGTTTTTGTGGCTAGTTATGGAACGAGCTGACATATATGCTATATTGAAGAGGAGGTATATGCGAGTGTCAGAAGTTTGTCGGAATGCAGTGTTTGAATCCTAGAGCCAGTGTCAGTATAAGTTTGTCACACAAGGAAATCTCCTCCCAGTCCAGATGGAATCTCACTTCCCTTTATGATTGTGTCCTCTAACGAGACCTTAACCCATTACACACCCATAATGCTTTGACTGAAAATGATTATCCATTTATAATCTATGCTTTCCATTACTTTAGTACTGATAGTAATATCTGTATTACCAATTTACTTTTGATATTAGAGGTCAGTCTTAAAAAGTAAGTTGTATAGATGGGAAGATGAGATATTAGGCTTTGCTTAGGTAGTGATTATATATATATATATATATATATATATATATATATATATATATAAACAACTATATCTGATATTCTGCCCTCAATGAAAAAAAGATGCTAGGATAAAAAAAAATTTTAATTAAATGTTTCTTGTGGGTGCAATGTTTTTAACAGCCACTTTTTTTTGGCACAAAAAAGGGTAATACCAGATTAAAGGTATATTAAACACTAAATAATTGCATTAATTCAGCACACATATTAGCCTGAGAATAATTTGTACATGTATTTTTAAAAATGACAATAGTTGTTTAACCCCTTTACTACCAGGATTTACCAGAGAATTGTTAGCATTTTTGCTATCACACCATTTAAATAGAGCCTTTTTTTAACTACATCTTTTTATTAAAGGGATACTGAACCCAAATTTTTTCTTTTGCGATTCAGATAGAGCATGCAATTTTAAGCAACTTTCTAATTTACTCCTATTATCAATTTTTCTATGTTCTCTTGCTATCTTTATTTTAAAAAGAAGGCATCTAAGCTTTTTTCTTGGTTCAGACTCTTGACAGCACTTTTTTATTGGTGGATGAATTTATCCACCAGTGAGCAAGGATAACCCAGGTTGTTCACCAAAAATGGGCCGGCATCTAAACTTACATTCTTGCAATTCAAATAAAGTTACCAAGAGAATAAAGACAATTTAATAATAGGAGTAAATTAGAAAGTTGCTTAAAATTGAATGCTTTATCTGAATCATGAAAGAAAACATTTGGGTTCAGTGTCCCTTTAAGCAGACAACCCAAGGTATTGATCTAAGCCCATTTTGGTATATTTCATGCCACCATTTCACTGCCAAATGCAATCATATAAAAAATTGTTAAAGGGATAGTAAACACCAACATTTTTATTGTTTAAAAAGACAGATAATCCTTTTATTTACCATGCCCTAGTTTTGCATAAACAACACTGTTCTTCTTCTGTTGACTGCCTCCTCCTCCTCTAGACTTGCAATTGCAGGCAATTAGTGTGACTCTTAAATAACGTCACGTGCATGAGCACAATGTTTTATATATATATATATATAAAACACGTGAACTAACGCCCTTACGCTGTGAAAATTGTCTAATTCATTCAAATAAGAGGCGGGCTTAGAAATTAGCATATGAGCCTACCTAGGTGTAGTTTTCAACTAAGAACAAGAGAACAAAGCACATTTGATTATAAAAGTGCATTAAAGAGTTGTTTAAAATTACATGCCTTATCTGAATCATGAAAGTTTAATTTGAACTTTACTATCCCTTTAACTTTTTCACAAACTTTGGGTTTCTCACTGAATCTATTTACATACCACTTGTGCAATCATGACATAAATCGTTGTAAAAGCTTCTCCGGGATCCCCTTTGTTTAGAAATAGCAGACATGAATGGCTTTGCCATTACCCTTTGGTAATTAGAAGGCTGCTAATTTCCTGGCAGTGAAGAAGGTAATCAGTTAGCTTGTAAATTGAATTTTAGCTTTAGTGTAGAGATTACCCTCCCACCTGACACTTCCCACCACCCCCTGATCCTTCCCAAACAGCTCTCTCCCCACACACACACACACACTCGTCACCACCATCTTAGGTACTGCCATTCTGCCAATAGTTTATATAAAAAAAAATCTGCAGTGTAGGATCCCCTTACCATCCAACCTCCCTGACAGCTCCCTCCCAAACAGCTCTCTAACCCCCCTCTTACTAGGGTCCACCATCTTAGGTATTGGCAGCTGTCTGCCAGTACCTATAACATGCTCTTTTTATGTTTTTTTTTAAACTTTGTGTAGTGTTGTGGTACTCCCACGATCGTTAGTTAGGGATCCCCACCCCACCTTTTTCTGTAGTTTAGCTCCCCATCCCTCCCTTTAATCCCCCACACACACACACAGTGTAGGGCTCTCCCTCCGGTGCTGGACCGCCCACCCGCGTTCCTTCCCATCAGCACTAACAGATGATCGTTACAGACTGTGACTCACACAATGTCACGCCTGTAACGATCTGACATCTCCGTTCATATGGAAGCGGAGCACTGATCGCACTCTGGTTCCATATGCAGGCAAATGCCTGAAACTCAGGAACTTCCGCTCTCGGCTGTAACTTAACAGCAGAGACTGCTGGAGCTTTCTGCAACTCCGACATATATATACGTTGTGCGGTACAATAAGCAAAGTACCGTACAATGTATATATATATATATATATATATATATATATATATATACACAGTACGTCATAATGGGTTAAGTGGTTAAATATTGGAAAAATAAGGTTAAAGTTAATGTCCATAAAGCAGTGGGCACCGCCATATTGTAACTTAGGTTACCTTTTCTACTGAGGCCAATTACTTATAAATGGCTTACTAGAGTGTGCAACCAATAAACGTTTGGAATACAACTGTGTCTGCACTCCTCCATTTTTAACATGAATTGGAAAGACAGCAATATTCAGAATTAAATTACAGGAAAGTGGAGCAAAATAAATAATATATTGCAAAGTTGTTTTACTACATGTAATTAAACAATTGATATTAAAATAGAGGTGTTTAATATCCCTTTAAGCATTAAAGTTAAAGGGACATGCCACCCACATTTTTTCTTTTATGATTTAGAAAGAGAATGCAATTTTAAACATCTTTCTAATTTACTTATATTATCTAATTTGTTTTATTCTCTTGATATTCTTTGATGAAAAGCATATCTAGATATGCTCACTAGATGCTGATTGGTTGCTGCACATAGAAGCCTTGTGTGATTGGCTCACCATGTGCATTGCTTTTTTTTCAACTAAAAAAATTGAAAAAATGAAGCAAAATAAATAATGGAAGTAAATTGTAATGTTGTTTAAATTTCTATTCTCTATCTGAATCATGAAAGAAAGATTTTGGGTTTAGTGGCCCTTTAAGAACGTATCAGATTCAGGAATCTTTTGCCAAATAACGTTTTTGCAGAAAAGGCGGTTAATTCATGGCACAAGCTTCCAACAGATGTGGTAAGGACAAATTATGTAAGATACAATTCAAGAATGCCTGGGATACAGCTATCCTAATACATCTACACTTCAGAAAGAAATATGGAAAGACTCAGTGTTTCAGGTATGTTGCTTATACTTTAGCGAAAGGGTTAACAGACCTTGTTATGAAACTCAGAAGTGTTCGTGCGGTATCAGATTGCGGTGTCTGCAGACCAAGTAAAACAGGTGAATAAACAGACTGCAATTAGATCATTCTTGTGTGTTGTCTTATAAGCTGACCTCAAGACAGCACACTTTTAGGGTCAGTCCCAGTCAGCACTTGATTTCTGCATTATGTACTGCATATTATCAAGACAATGGGGATGATTTATTATCGTGCGGGTGGACATCGATAAATGCCGTCAGCATACGCTGTCTGCGTTTATCATTGTACAAGCATTTCTCATTAAATGCTTGTGCAATACCGCCCCCTGCAGATTTGCGGCCAAGCAGCCGCTAGCAGGGGGTGTCAATCAACCCGATCGTATTTGATCGGGATGATTGCTGTCCACCACCTCAGAGGTGGCAGAGAAGTTAAGGAGCAGAGGTCTTAAGACCACTGCTTCTTAACTCCTGTTTCCAGTGAGCCTAAAGGCTCACGCGGAAACAGATACATTCGGCCCCATTGATGGGTTGATAAATGGGCCCCACTGTTTGTATAACAGATCTAAGCTGATAAAGTAGCATGACCTTCCTCTGGATGTTCAGCTGCACAGACACTATTGGCTTTCTTAGGAAAGGGATCTATTCACTACAGATTATCAGGGTAGGTTTAAATATACTGCTCTTTATACAAATGTAGGGCAATATCAATTTAGTAGCACTGCCTTATGAACTTTATTTTTGCACAGTTACCTGAACACAGATGCATTTTTGTTGAAGGTAGTTTCAGATTATTAAAACAGTGCCAGTTCATGTACAATAAATTACTCACCTACGGTTATCTGGTTTTCTAATAGGTGAACGCCTGCCTGCAGGCTGTCAAGGCATGTTCAGGCATTCTTTTATTAAGCATGCCAACTTACTTCAGTAAAAGAAAAAGTATTGCTGTGTATGTGTATATATATATATATATATATATACACACACACACACACACGTATATAAAT
Source organism: Bombina bombina (assembly GCF_027579735.1). Lineage (NCBI taxonomy): Eukaryota > Metazoa > Chordata > Amphibia > Anura > Bombinatoridae > Bombina > Bombina bombina. The sequence continues at coordinate 527,622,426 of NC_069501.1, read as the reverse complement.
AAATGACAAGTTGACTGTAAAAACAGGAAAACAGAACAAACTGTGGTGTGTGACATGCTCCTTTTCTGGGGAGTTTAAAATAACAAATTTGTTACAAATAACTATAAGCCTGGAGATTTTAAAGTCACTGACCGAGTATAAGATCTTGTTTGCTAAGAAACTTTTCAGTTTGGGAACAGGAAATGTAGGTGTAAACCAAATATGTATTTCATATACACAGAAACATGGGTTAGGCCTTAACGGAAAAGTCCACTTAATTTTTTTATTTGTTTAAAAAGTTAGATGACACATTTACTACCCATTCACCAGCTTTGCATAACATTATTATATTTATATACTTTAAAACCTCTAAATCTCTGCCTGATTCTAAACCCCTTCAGGCTGCCTCTTATCTCATTGTTTTCTTTTAGCTGTTTACAACCAGACAGCGTTAGTTCATGAGTACCATATAGAAGCATTGTGCTCACTCCTGTGGAGTTATGCAGGAACCAGTACTAATTGGCTAAAATGCAAGTTTGTAAAACTCACTGAGATAAGGGGCAGTCTAAGAGCATCTAAGCAGAGGATTAGATACAGGTTATCACAGGGGTAAAATGTGTGTTAATTTAACAGTGTTGGTTATGCAAAACTGGGGATCGGTAATAAAGGGATTATCTATCTTGTTAAAAGGACAGTATACACCAATTTTCTTACAACTGCATGTAATAGACACTACTATAAAGAAGAATATCCACAGATGCTGATCTAAAAATCCAGTATAAAACCTTTTAACAACTTACTTAGAAGCTCCCAGTTTAGCACGGTTGATAAGGTTAGCTGGAACCCCCCCGTGAAAGGGACTGGGAGCAGGCACTCTCCCCCTCCCTGCATACGAAAAGACAGATTAGACAAACAGGGGCCAGCAGTAGTCTGTAAACACATGTATACATCTGACACTTTGGGGCTTGGTTAGGAGTCTGAAAATCAGCACAATGTTATTAAAACTCAGCAAAACTATACATTGTTACAAACACACTCCCGAATGTGCTATATAAATGGATCATCTACAAAACATTTATGCAACGAAAAATCTAGTGTACATTGTCCCTTTAACCCCTGTACGACGCTGGTCGTTATGCCCTTGAAGCTACAGGAAACCCCAACATTTTCTTTCATGATTTGGATAGAACATACCAATTTAAACAACTTTCCAATTTACTTCTATTATCAGATTTGCTTCATTATCCTGTTATTCTTAACTGAAAGAACAGCACTACTGGCAGCTAGTTAAACACATTTAGTTAACCAATCACAAGAAGCATCAGCAGCTAGCTCCCACTAGTGTAGGATATGTGTGCATTGTTTTTCCACAAGGGATACCAAGAAAATGAAGCACATTTGAAAATAGAAGTGAATTTAAAAAGTCTTTAAATGACATGCTCTATCTGAATCCTGCAAGTTAATTTTTTACTTTCCTACCCCTTAACGACCAAGGACGTGCCAGGAATGTCCTACAAAAAAAATACCCTTAACGACTGGCACGTCCACTAGTGTTTCAAGCAGTGGAAGCGATCCTGATACCTTCCAGCCGCTTTTATGGTATTGCAGTGATGCCTCGATACTGAGGCATCCTGCAATACCATTTTTTTACAAACCGATGTAGAAGAGAGCCACTCTGTGGCCCTCTCTGCACCGGTAGCGATGGTGCCGATCATTGGTGGGTGGGAGCATTAGCAGGGAGGCAGCCCATCGCTACCCGGCATCTGGTTCCAGCGTGGGAAGGAGGGAGAGGGAGGGGGGAAATAAAGATCTTAGGATCTGGGAGGGGGGCAGCTACACTACAGAAAAATTATATTTCTTTAACCCCTTAATGACAACTGACGTACCAGGTACGTCCTGCAAAAACTAGCAGTTAGTGACAATGGACGTACCTGGTACGTCAGTTGTTTAAGAGAGTGCTGGAAGCGATCGCAATTGCTTCCAGCAGCTCTCAGGGTATTGCAGTGATGCCTCGATATGGAGGCATCCTGCAATACCTTTTAACAAGCCTCCGATGCAGAGAGAGCCACTCTGTGGCCCTCTCTGCACCGGTATCAATGGTGCAGTGTTCCGGGGGGAACGGAAGCAAAGAGGCGGCAGCGTGCGGGCGCGCGCATGCACGTGGGGCGCGCGCGCATATTAGCCACTGACACCAATGAAAAAAAAAAAAGTTCAAAACATAAAAAAAAATATATATATATATATATAAAAGGATCTGGGGGGGGGGGGCTGCTACACTACAGAAAAGTTTATAAATATTTTTGGGGGCAATATTTATAAATATTTTTGGGGGCAAATTGGGTACTGGCAGACAGCTGCCAGTACCCAAGATGGCGGCAATTAAGTAGCAGGGAGGGTTATAGAGCTGTTTGGTGGGGGATCAGGGAGGTTGGGGGCTAAGGCAGGGCTCCATTACAGCAGAATACATTTTAAAAAAAAATAAAATAAAAAAAACTCCTTTTATTTAGTACTGGCAGACTTTCTGCCAGTACTTAAGATGGCGGGGACAATTGTGGGGTGGGGGAGGGAAGACAGCTGTTTGGGAGGGATCAGGGGGTGGGATGTGTCAGGTGGGAGGCTGATCTCTACACTAAAGCTAAAATTAACCCTGCCAGCGCCCTACAAGCTACCTAATTAACTCCTTCACTGCTGGGCATAATTCACGTGTTGTGCGCAGCAGCATTTAGCGGCCTTCTAATTAACAAAAAGCAACGCCAAAGCCATATATGTCTGCTATTTCTGAACAAAGGGGATCCCAGAGAAGCTTTTACAACCATTTGTGCCATAATTGCACAAACTGTTTGTAAATAATTTCAGTGAGAAACCTAAAATTGTGAAAAATTTAAAGGTTTTTTTTATTTGCTCGCATTTGGCGGTGAAATGGTGGCATGAAATATACCAAAATTGGCCTAGATCAATACTTGGAGTTGTCTACTACACTAAACTAAAGCTAAAATTAACCCTACAAGCTCCCTAATTAACCCCTTAACTGCTGGGCATAAAACACGTGTGGTGCGCAGCGGCATTTAGCGGCCTTCTAATTACCAAAAAGCAACCCCAAAGCCATATAAGTCTGCTATTTCTGAACAAAGGTGATCCCAGAGAAGCATTTACAACCATTTGTGCCATAATTGCAGAAGCTGTTTGTAAATAATTTCAGTGGGAAACCTAAAGTTTGTGACAAAATGTGTGAAAAAGTGAACATTTTTTTTAATTTGATCGCATTTGGCGGTGAAACGGTGGCATGAAATATACCAAAATGGGCCTAGATCAATACTTTGGGATGTCTTCTAAAAAAAAATATATACATGTCAATGGATATTCAGGTATTCCTTACAGATATCAGTGTTCCAATGTAACTAGTGCTAATTTTGAAAAAAAAGTGGTTTGGAAATAGCGAAGTGCTACTTGTATTTATGGCCCTATAACTTACAAAAAAAGCAAAGAACATGTAAACATTGGGTATTTCTAAACTCAGGACAAAATTTAGAAACTATTTAGCATGGGTGTTTTTTAGTGGTTGTAGATGTGTAACAGATTTTGGTGGTCAAAGTTAGAAAAAGTGTGTTTTTTTCCATTTTTTCCTCATATTTTATAAAATTTTTTATAGTAAATTATAAGATATAATGAAAATAATGGTATCCTTAGAAAGTCCATTTAATGGCGAGAAAAACGGTATATAATATGTGTGGGTACAGTAAATGAGTAAGAGAAAAATTACAGCTGAACACAAACACTGCAGAAATGTAAAAATAGCCATTGTCATTAAGGGTAAGAAAATTGAAAAATGGTCCGGTCATTAAGGGGTTAAAAAAACAAAAGAAAACTCTTTTTTGGGGCGGGGGCAAAATGGGTACTGGCAGAAAGCTGCAAGTACCCAAGATGGCGACAAATAGAGAGCTGTTTGGGGGAGATCAGGGAGGTTGGGGTCCATCAGAGCTACATAATTATTTTTAAAAAAACTTTCTGCTAGTACTTAAAGGGACAGTATACACTCATTTTCATATAACTGCATGTAATAGACACTACTATAAAGAATAAGATGCACAGATACTGATATAAAAATCCAGTATAAAATGGTTTAAAAACGTATTTAGAAGCTTTCAGTTTAGCTCTGTTGAAAAGGTAGTTGGAAAGCCCACTGCAAGTGGGAAATAAGACCCTCCCCCCTCCCCCTTCTTTTGCATATGAAAAGACACTTTACACAAATAGGAGCAAGCTGAAGAAGGTAGCCGACAGTATTCAAATAAAACTTTGGGGCTTGGTTAGGAGTCTGTTATTTAAAAATAAGCAAAATTATAAATTTAAAAAAAAAAAAAAAACTTTATGGGCTTTATAAATAGATCATCTACAAAACATTTATGCAAAGAAAAAATTAGTGTATAATGGCCCTTTAAGATGGCGGGTACAATTGAGGTGTGGGGAAGAGAGCTGTTTGGGAGGGATCACGGGGTGGTATGTGTCAGGTGGGAGGCTGAGCTCTACACTAAAGCTAAAATTAACCCTGCAAGCTCCCTAATTAACCCCTTCACTGCTGGGAATAATAAGTGTGGTACGCAGCAGCATTTAGCGGCCTAATTGCCAAAAAGCAACGCTAAAGCCATATATTTCTGCTATTTCTGAACAAAGGGGATCCCAGAGAAGCATTTACAACAAATTGTGCCATAATTGCACAAGCCGTTTGTAAATAATTTCAGTGAGAAACCTAAAGTTTGTAAAAAAGTGAACGATTTTATTTATTTAATCGAATTTGGCGGGGAAATGGTGGTATGAAATATACCAAAATGGGCCTAGATCAATACTTGGGGTTGTCTACTACACTAAAGCTAAAATTAACCCTACAAGCTCCCTAATTAACCCCTTCTCTGCTGGGCATAATACACGTGTGGTGCGCAGTGGCATTTAGCTGCCTTCTAATTACCAAAACGCAACAACAAAGCCATATATGTCTGCTATTTCTGAACAAAGGGGATCCCAGAGAAGCATTTACAACCATTTGTGCCATAATTGCACAAGCTGTTTGTAAATAATTTCAGTAAGAAACCTAAAGTTTGTGAAAAAGTTAGTTTTTTTTTTTCATTTGATCGCATTTGGCGGTGAAATGGTAGCATGAAATATACCAAAATGGGCCTAGATCAATACTTTGGGTTGTCTACTAAAAAAATATATATACACATGTCAAGGTATATTTGGAGATTCCTGACAGATATCAGTGTTCCAATGTAATTATCGCTAATTTTGAAACAAATGGTTTGGAAATAGCAAAGTACTACTTGTATTTATTGCTTTATAACGTATACAAAAAACAAAAAGGAACTTGTAAATATTGGGTATTTCTTAACTCAGGACAAAATTTAGATTTTGGGGGTCAAAGTAAGAAAAAGTGTGGGTTTTTTTTCAATTTTTTCATCAAATTTTGTATATTTTTTATAGTAAATTATAAGATATGATGAAAATAATGGTATTTTTTAATGGCGAGACAATCGGTATATGTGTGGGTACAGTAAATGAGTAAGAGGAAAATTACAGCTAAACACAAACACCGGAGAAATGCAAAAATAGCCATACGGTGAACAAATGGAAAAGTGGTCTGTTCACAAAGGGGTTAAGGGCCAGCGCCGTACTCTATATGACGCTGCTGTCCTGGGCCTCTCTCTGCCGCGATCTCACTTAAAGTAGCGAGATTACGCTATTTCTGAATGCCCCATGATTGCAGCAGTGCAAAAATAGACGGGCAGAGTTACTGATGCAGAGGGCCACTCTGTATCGGACAGCGGTGGTACTGATTCATTGGGTGGGTGAGGAGGTAGGCAGCCCATCACTGGAGGGGGGGCGGTAGTGGGTGGGTCCGCTAGGCTACGGAAAAAAAGGTTCTCACACAGTGAGTGGGAAGGAGGGTCTTCTATATTGGAAAAGGTGATAAGTGGGTGGGAAAGCCATTTGGGAGGGGGTAGTATAGCAAACTGGGTACCTAAGATGGCGGCTCATAGGCAGAGGTTTAGACAGCTGTTGGGGGGGGGAATAATACACAATCCAGAAAATAGAGTGAAAAAAAGCCTTATGTTTTCATACTGGCAGACTTTCTGCCAGTAATTAAGATAGGGGTGACCTTTGGGGGTGGGAAGACAGTTTGAGAGGGGTCAGGAAGTTTCAGGTGGGAGGGTAATCTCTACAGTAAAGCTAAAATTAACCTTACAAGCTACCTGATTAACCCTTTCATTGTTGGGAATAATAAATGTGTTGTGCACAGCTTCAATTAGCTGCTTTCTAATTAACAAAAAACAATGGCAAAGCCACATAAGTCTGCTATTTTTGTACAAAGGGGATCCCAGAGAAGCTTTTACAGCCATTTGTGGCATGATTTCACAAGCTGTTTGTAAATAATTTCAGTGATAAACCTAAAGTATGTGAAAAAGTTAAAAAAAAAATTATTTGATCGCATTTGGTGATGAAATGGTGGCATGAAATATACCAAAATGAGCCTAGATCAATACTTTGGGTTGTCTTCAAAAATATATATATTTAGTTTTGATAGGTAAATATAAAAAAAGGCTCAATTTCTGTTTAAATACAGTGATGGCAGAAATGCTCTGGTCTTTTAGGGAAGTTTCAGTCTGAAATGCCCGGTCCTTAAGGGGTTAAACAATAATTTTCAGTTAGACAGTCCCTTTAACGTAAGAGGTCCTTTCCATAGTTTCATAGCCATATTTTTCTTTCACTACAAAAAAAATAAAATTACAATTTTTTTGCATTTTAAAACAAAGATGTACAACATTTTGAAATGAGACCATACTGTATTTTCACCCCCACACGAGGCCAATTTGAACAAGTATACTTAAAGGGACAGTAAAGTCATAATTAGACATTCATGATTCAGACAGAGCATACAATTTTAACCCCTTAATGACAACTGACGTACCAGGTACGTCATGCATTAACTTACAGTTAATGACAATAGACGTACCTGGTACGTCAGTTGTCTAAGAGAGTGCTGGAAGCGATCGCAATCGCTTCCAGCAGCTCTCAGGGTATTGCAGGATGCCTCCATATGGAGGCATCCTGCAATACCCTTTCAGAAGACTCTGATGCAGAGAGAGCCACTCTGTGGCCCTCTCTGCACCGGTAGCGATGGTGCCGGTTCGTTGGTGGGTGGGAGCTTACAGGGGAGGCGGGTGGGCGGCCCATCGCTACCCGGCATCCGGCTCCTGTAAGTGCAATGTGCACGCCGGGTGCCGGGAGCGTGCGGGGGCGCGCATGCGCGCGATTAGCTACCCACTGACACCAATGAGGAGGGAAGAGGGGGGAAAAAAGAATAAAATCAATAAATATATAAGGATCTGGGAGGGGGAGGGGGTATTGTGGGGGGCTGCTACACTACAGAAAACATTTTAAAATGGCAAAAAGATAAAAAAAACACTTGTTTTTGGGGCAAATTGGGTACTGGCAGACAGCTGCCAGTACCCAAGATGGCGGCAATTAGGTAGGGGAGAGGGTTAGAGAGCTGGGGGGGGGGGGGGATCATGGAGGTTGGGGCTAAGGCAGGGGTCCATCACAGCTAAAACATTTTATTTTTTTTTATTAAAAAAAAGAAAAACTCCTTTTATTTAGTACTGGCAGACTTTCTGCCAGTACTTAAGATGGCGGGGACAATTGTGGGGTGGGGGAGGGAAGAGAACTGTTTGGGAGGGATCAAGGGGTGGGATGTGTCAGGTGGGAGGCTGATCTCTACCCTAAAGCTAAAATTAACCCTGCAAGCTCCCTACAACCTACCTAATTAACCCCTTAACTGCTGGGCATAATTTACGTGTGGTGCGCAGCAGCATTTAGCGGCCTTCTACTTACCAAAAAGCAACCCCAAAGCCATATAAGTCTGCTATTTCTGAACAAAGGGGATCCCAAAGAAGCATTTACAACCATTTGTGCCTTAATTGCAGAAGCTGTTTGTAAATAATTTCAGTGGGAAACCTAAAGTTTGTGACAAAATTTGTGAAAAAGTGAACTTTTTTTTTAATTTGATGACATTTGGCGGTGAAATGGTGGCATGAAATATACCAAAATGGGCCTAGATCAATACTTTGGGTTGTCTTCTAAAAAAAAAATATATACATGTCAAGGGATATTCAGGTATTCCTGACAGATATCAGGGTTCCAATGTAACTAGCGCTAATTTTGAAAAAAAGTTGTTTGGAAATAGCAAAGTGCTACTTGTATTTATGGCCCTATAACTTGCAAAAAAAGTAAAGAACATGTAAACATTGGGTATTTCTAAACTCAGGACAAAATTTAGAAACTATTTAGCATAGGTGTTTTTTGGTGATTGTAGATGTGTAACAGATTTTGGGGGTCAAAGTTAGAAAAAGTGTGTTTTTTTCAATTTTTTCCTCATATTTTATATTTTTTTTATAGGAAATTATAAGATATGATGAAAATAATGGTTTTCTTTAGAAAGTCCATTTAATGGCGAGAAAAACGGTATATAATATGTGTGGGTACAGTAAATGAGTAAGAGGGAAATTACAGCTAAACACAAACACTGCAGAAATGTAAAAATAGCCATTGTCATTAAGGGTAAGAAAATTGAAAAATGGTCCTGTCATTAAGGGGTTAAACCATTTTCCTTCTATTGTCTATTCTTATTTTGCTTCCTTTTTTAATAGTTTTCTGAAAGGTTTATCATGGTAAGCTCAGGAGCAGCAAAGAACCTAGGTTCTAGCTGCCGATTGGTGGCTGCATATATACGCACCAATTGTCTCACCCATGTGTTCAGTTAGAAACGAGTAGTGAAATGCTGCACTTTCAACAAATTATACCAAGAGAATGAAACCAATTTTGATAATAGAAGTAAACTGAAATGTTGTTTACATTTTATGTAATGCCTAAAATCATGAAAGAACATTTTTGGGTTTCATGTCCCTTTAAAAAGGTATAGAAAGGTTAGAAATGTGTGCATGTTTGGGTGCATTTTTGTGCAATATACATCCATTAGCAAAAGAGCTTTTAATAAGTTACTGCTTACCGTTTTTCAGCGGCATACACACATATTGTAAATGCCATGTGCACCAACATTTAAACAATACACCTTCTTAGAGTAGGTAGCTGCTTATATGACTCAAATTAAGGCTTTACTGATAAAATACACAGCACTACCAGCTCTCTGAGCACGCATGGTGTTTTATGAGTATGCCGTTGAAACAGTAAAAACTTACTAGAAGCATTTTTGCTAATGGAAGTATATTTCAAAAATGCTTCTTTTAAAACTGAAATTCATTCATGCACATTTCAGTTTCGACTTTTCTAGCCCTTTAAAATAAGCTACAACAGCAAGATGTGCCCTTTGCTAAGAGGACAATAACATTTGTGTGGAGGGACACATTGTGCTTCAAAAGGTGCCTTAGGTATGACATCGCTACATAACTTTTTTTGTTATTTTATCAGGGAGGTAATATCAGCTGTTCTTATATCTAATTTCCAATCACAAAATTATTAAAGGGCCATTGTACACTAGATGCATAAATGAGCCATTGATATAGCCCACCTGGTAGTGTTTTTATGAAAATGTATAGTTTTGTTTATTTTTTTTAAGAACATTGTGCTGATTTTCAGACTCCTTACCAAGCCCCACAGTGTCAGATGTATACATGCGTTTACAGACTCTTGCAAGCTCTTGTTTATGTTATCTGTCTTTTCATATACATGGGGGGGTCACTTTAACGACCAGCGTAATTCGTCTTCTTTAGGGCTTTGTTTTTCAGCAGCACGGATTTGCCACCAACAGCAAGATTGCGCTATCTCAGGAAGCCTGCAGGAAGGAGAGAGGCTATAATAGTGCAGTCTTCCCGCTGGCGGTGAGACCCACGCTATTATATAGATAGGAAAACCCTTAAAGGGACAGTAAAGTAAAAAAAAAAACGACTCATGATTTCAATAGGACATGTAATTTTAAACAACTTTCCAATTTACTGTTATCAATTTTGCTTTGTTCTCTTGGTATTCTTAGTTGAAAGCTAAATCTAGGAGGTTCATATGCCAATTTCTTAGACCTTGAAGACTGCCTCTAATCTGAAAGCATTTTGACAGTTTTTCACCTCTAGAGGGCGTTAGTTCATGTGTTTCATATAGATAACATTGAGCTCAGGCATGTGAAGCTCCTAGGAGTCAGCACTGTCAAAAGAACTGAAATAAGGGGGCAGTTTGCAGAGGCATAGATACAAGGTAATCACAGAGGTAAAAAATACATTATTATAACTGTGTTGGTTGTGCAAAATTGGGGAATGGGTAATAAAGGGATTATCTACCTTTTTAAACAAAAAATAATTTCTGGTGTTTACTGTCCCTTTAACAACCAGCGACATACAGGGTAAAAATCCGAGGTATTTCTGGCTTTAAATATATACTAATGAAAATCCTCAGTTTGAACTCTGCACTCTGCCTTCTTATTACATTCAAGTTTAACTAAAAATGTTTACAACTGATTACATTATACCCGATAAATTTAGCAACAAGAGGGTCGCAGTTTTGTCTGAAGAGGTTATGAGGAGGTGATTAGTGAACATTTACAGCAAAGGAAGTTCCTGTCTTTGTCATGTTTAAAGGGATACAAAATAGTTATTTCATGATTCAGATAGAGCATGCAATTTTAAACAACTTTCCAATTTACTTCTAGTCTTTTTGCTTCATTCTCTTAGTATCCTTTGTTGAAGCAGCAGCAATGTAGTACTGGGAGGTAGATGAACACATTTGTAAGCCAATGACAAGATGCATATATATGCAGCCACCAAGCAACAGCTTGTTCCAAACTCCTAAGACTACCTAGCTATAATTTTGAACAAATACCACCAAAAGAACTAAACAAATTAGATAACAGAAGAAAACTTGAAAAATCGTTTAAAATTGTATGCTCTATCCGAATCGTGAAGGAAAAATTTGGTTTTTGATGTCCCTTTAAGATATCCCCAAGCATCTGCAGCTCAATTATATTTAAAAGATGTATGGCTATTACAGGGTTATATTATGCGTTTCATGCTTAGTAAACAGATGTCACCTGTAGTGTGGACTTTACTCACTAACGTGAGGTGTGACGTTCCTTTCTTAGCAAGGGTGTGCTTGCTCCTTGGAAATTATAGACACGTTAGAAATCCAACTTTTGAGTCTGTGTCTCTAAATTGTAACATGCAAACTTGGCCGAGTGGCGTTTTTGTGAAGAATGCTGCTGCAGCAAACAGTCTGTTTGTCCTGTCCTTTATCTCAATTCAAAGTCTGTGTTAAATGTGTGCGAGTGAGTTTGGTGGAACTTTTGAATTTCAAAATGACTAATATACATACAGAATAGAGACAGTTGCTCCACACCCTTTCCTTGCCAAACTGATCAAGTCTTGTAACTGATAAGTCATTTAGTACCAGAAAAATAGGGTTCCTCACCCAACACAAAACATTGTACTAGGGTAATCCAATATTTATAAGTGTGAGGCTACGATGGATTTGGTTTTATGCACAGGATGAAAGCCTTTTAGAAAAGCTATACACTTTAAACACTACAAAAATATACACAGACTAAAAACAAAAACACACAGGACAGAAATCAGCTTCCTGCAGTCTCTCTTGCAAATGGGGAAGAATGAGGAACGAGCCAGAGGGACACATTTCTGAACCAAGATGGGGGGGAAATAATTAAAAAAAAAAAAATTATGCACTTTTACAGTCGGGTTACATAAATATGTGGAAGCACATACAAAATAATGCACACACAGATGCAAACCAATTAACTTTTTTTTCTCCACATTTTAATGTCAGAAAGTTCACAATAAATTACAAGTTTTTGAAATTTTTTCCGCTTTAGTTTTTTTCCATAAAATATGCTATTTTTGATCATGAAAAAAAAAATAAAAAAAATATGTATGTGCAGGATAAGTGAGACAAGGCGTTTTTGTGGAGCACATGAGCGGTCAATTGGTATGTTTACCAATAAAATTATAATTTTATTGACAGTTTAACTGGATTGCACAGGTGATCAGCAAGCTTCTTCAAATTGTACATTTTAAATTCATGAGAGTTAGTCATTTTCAAATAAAACAGGGTATGATTAGGTTGATCAATCCTGAGTGGTATTATGCCTCTGAATGTAGTCAAACCCTGGACATGTCACATTAAACCATTATATCAACAACACAGATTGTTAAAGTTTCTTAGACCAGAAGATCCTACATACAAACCCTGCCACATTTTGACAGTCGTGGATACAGGACCACATGTATAACCAACATTCATACTGTTGCAGTCTAGAAGCCCTCTTCTTCCCCATCCAGGCTACAAGCACTAACTCATAACATTATTAATACAGGGAAGGCCAAACAAATCCCATGAAAGGATTATATTCAGTTCAGAGGGCTCACACAACCCCTTTTTACACTACATGAGATCACACAAACTCCTAACACACCATAGGACTAAAAATATTCACATATAAAAACTTTCATATCGCAATAAGTCAGACAAAGCTCATCAGTCCCAGGTTCCTTTGACGATTATGGGCCAAGACTAACAGCAATCACACATAAATCTCAATCAGAGTCTTGAGTAACAAAACTGTCCAAACACTGCCACATGCTAAAATGTCAAAGTCCCTTCTGATTAATGACCCAGCTTGGTCCAATGTAGGCCTTATGTACCAATAAATACTTATGTACAATCAAAGTGAGCCAAGCATACAAATTGTGTACTTTCAAACAGCAGCAGCTTATTTAAAAAAAATCCTGTGAGTTATCCAGTACTGCCACTGGAATGTGCAATCTTAAACCATTTTTTCCTTTACAGAATATAGAATGAAGGTGGAAAATTGTGGAGGCAGAACTCTTGAAGGGGAGTTATTGTCGAACACCAGCCCTTGTAAGGGTGATAAAAGATCGCAATCAACTCCTGTGCAAAAATAAATTGAGGGGGAGTCTACACAATGGGAACCAGAAATATACATTTTAAACTCAAAGCCCTTTAGTCCTATAACTGAAGCAGCAAAAAAAAAAAAATCAACCTTGGGTTGAATTAATTGGGCTAACATTTTACAGTGGATGGACAGAGGCTGAAGGCGCAAAAACAAATTAAGCAATTTATACCCATAAACAATTGTCTCTCAGCAAGATTTTTTTTGATTGTAAAAGGGATTCTGAGCTGGCTGAGTAAACCCACCCATTAAAAACATTCCACAATGAATCCCATATGGTGCTGGGGCCATCAACACCCACCCATCTCACAGTACCCACCCGAATTCCCAATTACACCCTTTGTTGGAGGAGTCGGTGTCACGTCTCCCATGTGAAGTTTCTGAAAGCAATCTGAATAAGGCGGAGCTCAAGTTGGAAAGCATCAGGACGCTCCTGTGGGTTTGCAGAAAGCATTTGGTGCAGCAACTTCTTCATGTGTCGATTCATTGATTTCTTTCTTACAGGAAGGGGGAGCTCCAGTTTGGGGTTTTCAAGCAGTGCCTCCCCCAATGGCACCACCTGGACCCCACGCTGCACAAAGCCGCCCAGCAGCCTCTTTTTTGTATGAGTGTCTGTGATGGTGATCCTCTCAAGCATAGCCCACAGAATGATGCCTAGTGCAAAGATGTCTGCTTTGGCAGTATAGTGTCCCTCCCATACTTCTGGTGCCATGTAAAAGTCTGTGCCACAGGCAGTAGACAGGAAGCTCTTATTGACACTAGCTGGTTCCTCTGGGTTCAAGCCAGAGCTGGAACACACTTTGCTCAGGCCAAAGTCAGCAATTTTTAGTGTAGGCTCTGTTGCACCATCTCGGGCCTTACACACAAGGATGTTATCAGGTTTCAAGTCACGATGGATGATCTGGTTCTTATGCAGAAAGGCCAGGGCACTGCTTAGTTGTAGCATGAAGCTGGTATTGATGCGTCGGCTTGGTCTCCGGGTCAAAAGGTACTCATTCATATCTCCGCCATCACAGAAATCCATCACAAACCAGAGGCAATATGTGCTGCGTGGGTCAAAAGCAATTTCTCCCTTGAGAGACGTCTCCACCAGCTTCAGGGGAACACAAAAAAATAAAGATAATAATAATAATAATCAACAATTTAACAAAAACAGAGAATGGTAGAGAGAGAATGTTTTAGAGTCTGATTAACACTTCAAACAAAGTCAGCACAAATAGCAGTGTATTTAAAAAGGGACAGTAAAGTCAAAATTAAACTTTCAAGATTCAGATAGGGCATGCAATTTCCAATTTACGTTTATAAAATTTGCTTTAATCTTTTGGTATTCTTGTTGAAGGCTAAATCTAGGTAGGCACATACGCAGATTTCTAAGCCCCTGATTCTAAACCTCTGCAGGCTGCCTCATCTCAGTGTATTTTATTAGTTTTTGCAGCTAGACAGTGCTAGCTCATGTGTGCAATATAGAGAACATTGTGCTCACTTCGGTGGACTTATGCATGAACCAGCACTAATAGGCTGAAATGCAAGTTTGTTAAAAGCAATGAAATAAGGGGGCAGTCTGAAGAGGTTTAGATAGAAGGTAATTACAGGGATAAAAAGTATATTAATATAACAGTGTTGGTTATGCAAAACTGGGGAATGGGTAATAAAAAGGGATCATCTATCTTTTTAAACAATAATGATTTTTAAGTAGACTGTCCCTTTAACCCCTTAACGACCAAGGACGTACGCCACACGTCCTCAAAAAAAAATACACTTAATGACCGAGGACGTGTGGCGTACGTCCTTGGTCTGGAAAGCAGCTGGAAGCGATCCTGCTCGCTACCAGTTGCTTTCCGGTTATTGCAGTGATACCTCGATATTGAGGCATCCTGCAATAACCTTTTTTTAGCAATCCGGTGCAGAGAGAGCCACTCTGTGGCCCTCTCTGCACCGGACATCACCGGCTAAATCCGTTGGTGGGTGGGAGCCGGGTCGGGAGGCGGCCATCGATGGCCCTGATGATGTGTAGGGGGGCGGGATCGTGGGCGGGGGTGATCAGAGGCGCGCACAGGCACGGGAGGGCGGGCGCGTGCACTGGGAGGGAGCGGGTGGGAACCGCTACACTACAGAAAAATTATGTATGAAAAGTTGTAAAAAATTGTTTTATTTATGTAAAAATACATTAGTCAGGGGGTGGGGGATAGGTCTGTGGGGGGGGGAGCTACACTACAGAAAAAAAGGCAAAAAAAAAAAAATTTTTTTTTTGCAAACTGGGTACTGGCAGACAGCTGCCAGTACCCAAGATGGCCCCCAATAAGGCAGAGGGGGAGGTTAGAGAGCTGTTTTGGGGGGGATCCTTCAAAGTAGCATATGTAAATATGCTAAAAAAAAACAACTTATTTTAGTACTGGCAGACTTTCTGCCAGTACTTAAGATGGCGGGGACAGTTGTGGGGTGGGGGAGGGAGCTGTTTGGGAGGGATCAGGGGGTTTGATGTGTCAGGTGGGAGGCTGATCTCTACACTAAAGCTAAAATTAACCCTGCAAGCTCCCTACAAACTACCTAATTAACCCCTTCACTGCTAGCCATAATACACGTGTGATGCGCAGCAGCACTTAGCGGCCTTTTAATTACCAAAAAGCAACGCCAAAGTCATATATGTCTGCTATTTCTGAACAAAGGGGATCCCAGAGAAGCATTTACAACCATTTGTGCCATAATTGCACAAACTGTTTGTAAATAATTTCAGTGAGAAACCTAAAATTGTGAAAAATTTAGCGTTTTTTTTTTTTAATTTGATTGCATTTGGCGGTGAAATGGTGGCATGAAATATACCAAAATGGGCCTAGATCAATACTTGTGGTTGTCTACTACACTACACTAAAGCTAAAATTAACCCTAGAAGCTCCCTACATGCTCCCTAATTAACCCCTTCACTGCTGGGCATAATACACGTGTGGTGCGCAGTCGCATTTAGCAGCCTTCTAATTAGTAAAAAGCAAAACCAAAGCCATATATGTCTGCTATTTATGAACAAAGGGGATCCCAGAGAAGCATTTACAACCATGTATGCTATAATTGCATAAGTTTTTTGTAAATAATTTCAGTGAGAAACCTAAAGTTTGTGAAAAAAATTGTGAAAAAGTGAACAATTTTTTTTTATTTGATCGCATTTGGCGGTGAAATGGTGGCATGAAATATACCAAAAATAGGCCTAGATCAATACTTTGGGATGTCTTCTAAAAAAAAATATATACATGTCAATGGATATTCGGGGATTCCTGAAAGATATCAGTGTCCCAATGTAACTATCGCTAATTTTGAAAAAAAGTGGTTTGGAAATAGCAAAGTGCTACTTGTATTTATGGTCCTATAACTTGCAAAAAAAGCAAAGAAAATGTAAACATTGGGTATTTCTAAACTCAGGACAAAATTTAGAAACTATTTAGCATATGTTTTTTTTGGTGGTTGTAGATGTATAACAGATTTTGGGGGTCAAAGTTAGAAAAAGTGTGGGTTTTTTTTCCCATTTTTTCCTCATATTTTATAATTTTTTTTATAGTAAATTATAAGATATGATGAAAATAATGGTATATTTTGAAAGTCCATTTAATGGCGAGAAAAAAGGTATATAATATGTGTGGGTACATTAAATGAGTAAGGGGAAAATTACAGCTAAACACAAACACCGCAGAAATGTAAAAATAACCTTGGTCCCAAACGGACAGAAAATGGAAAAGTGCTGTGGTCATTAAGGGGTTAAGTTAATTTACACCCAATAAAATAAATAGTCTAGCATTTATTCCAGTTGCAAACTTTTATACCATGTAGTAAAGAAAAAAAACAACAAAAAAACTATTAAAGTCAAAATAAATGTTTGTTATGATAAATGTATCACTAGGACAGAAATCATTTAATGTGTTACACATGTTGATAAATCTTACCAAAGACTATTTAGAATCCCTTTATCAATTACAACAATATTATTTTTTTTGAGATCTATCATACTTTATTTTTGCCATAATAAATGGGCTGAGCATTATGGAAATAGGAAATTGTTAGAAAGTTCAAGCAAAGAATGCATTTTAGGATTTTGATAAAAAGGACACTTGTTTAATATTTAGCTGTCGGAAGTTTAAATTTTAATCATGAAAGAGGTCATAGGATGACACAAGTGTTGCATAAGGCATTCTTGACATCTGGCTTCCAGCCCTCCCATTCACTCTACACATTGGCAGATAAACTATAGGATTTTCTCACCGGCAGATAGAGAGAAGAACTGGAACCATGCAACATCTGTTGCACCATGCCATCCCTTTGCAGCACACACTCCTCTAGGTGGATGACGTTCGGATGCTGGCTCTGGATACTGCTTAGAGCCCAGAACTCACGCAGTGCTAGCTCCACATTCTCTGGTGCCTGGCAGCGGATCTTCTTTACCGCCACACGTTGGCAAGTTTTACGTGCCAGAGCTTCATACACTACCCCGTAGCTGCCGCGGCCCACCTCCCGGATCAGGTCATACTTGGGCTGGCTGCTGACCATCTTTCAGGTTCACTGCAGAGAAGATAGATTACGATCAAGGTAAGACAAATATACATTATACTGTTAAAAATGACTAAACACAAGACATTTTATGTTGCTATTTAAAAAGTTTAATTACCATTATCCCAATAACACTTTCATTCCTAGTCTATATGTGTGGGTACATTAAATGTTCTTTTTATCGCTACACAAATAATCTAAATATTAACACAAAACAATAAGAGTAAACTTCTTAAACTTGCTCTTAGTAAGGTCCGTAGAATTAAATCTTGTTACCAAATAGGGTAAGTATACTATGCTGTGTTAATATTCATTTAATCTCAGATACTGACTTCAGCTATCTACATTCTAAATACAATTCCACTCTATTAATCAAAGAATTTGTTTCTCTTACCCAATACTATGTGAACTTTTCAGTCTTAGGCCACAATCTATTGTCGCATCTTCTCTACAGCAAGGGTTGACAAAATGTAATTAAAATTTAAGAGCCAGTAAGAATATTTAGGAGCCGGACAATGGTATTTGTATATAGATATATGGGCAATAACTCAAAATGTTAGGAGGCGGAGCCAGGGGTAAAATTCTAGGAAACAGCGGCTCCCTGGCTCATGTGTTTGTCGAACCCTGATCTAAAAGATTATATAGATTTATTTAGGAGCCAGCAAAAATATTAAGGAATCTGTCAAGGTTATTTGTATATAGATATTTGCAGGAAAAAAAAAAAATGGAATTAGACGTGGCTCATGGGCATCTGGTGTCTAGAGGGGGCAGATGCCCTTCCTACAATTTATAAGCACCCACATAAGCCAATATTTTTAAAAAGATGCACAAGACAATTGTTCAACATGCAACTCTCTCCTGCTGCAAATCTTGCCATTTTAAAGAAACAGTCTACACCAAAATTGCTATGGATTAAAAAGATAGATAACGCCTTTACTACCCATTCCCCAGCTTTGCACAACAAACATTGCTAAATGAATATATTTCATAACATTTAAACCTGTCTGCCTGTTTCAAAGCCAATACAGACAGCCTCTCATCACATGCTTTTTTATTAGCTTTTCGCAACAAGAGACTGCTAGTTCATGTGAGCCATATAGATAACAATATGCTCTTGCCCGAGGTGTTGTGGCTGACACTGCACTAATTGGAAAAAATGCAAGTCAATAGATAATAAATAGCCATGTGATCAGGGGGCTGTCAGAAGATGCTTAGATACAAGGTAATCACAGAGGTAAAAAGTATATTAATCTAACCATGTTGGTTATGCAAAATTGGGGAATGTGTAATAAAAGGGATTATCTATCTTTTTAAACAATATAAATTAGTAGTCAGTAGACTGTCCCTTTAAGCTTGAGCAAGTTAAAGGGATAGTCTAATCAAAAGTAAAATGATTCAGACAGAACATGCCATTTTAGGCAACTAACTTATTTTTTCTTCGTTCTCTTGGTATCTTTATTTGAAAAAGCAAAAATGTAAGCTTAGAAGCCGACTCATTTTTGGTTCAGAACCTGGGTAGTACTTGCTGATTGGCGACTAAATGTGCGGCATACACACATTACATGATGGTTGGTGGACCTGTATTTAAACACTACACCTTCTCAGAGTTAGCAGTGGTTTGTATGACACAAATGACATCTTCTGAATCAATAAACACCACCACCAGTTCTCTGAGCAGGCACAGTGTTTCAATATTGGCGAATGGGCATCACAGGATATGTATGTATGCTGCAGAAAAACTTAACTTTTACTAGAAGCATTTTTGCTAATAGAAATATAGTGCAAAACTACTTGTATTTCAAATTAAAATCTATTTATGCACATTTCAGTTTTGACCTTTCTATCCCTTTACTAGTCTAGACAAGGTGCACGGTGTTAACATATGTTAGATGTAAATAACAATTACAATGCATTAACCTTTTCCCGCTGTATTCCGTCACAACAGCGCTGGGCTTTGAAGCCGTTATGAAGGAATACAACGTCATAGCCAACGGCTGTCCTAAGGCCTACTGCGCTTGCAGGATTTGATAGCGGTCTGGAGGGCGTCCTAGCGTCATAGGGACGCCCCCCAGACCCGATCCCATAATTGAAATCTCACAATCGTTTAAAACCCGGTCACGAAAGGGTGAAAGGGACACTGAACCCAAATTTTTTCTTTTGTGATTCATAGTAGATAACGTTGAAAAAAGACTTAAGTCCATCGAGTTCAACCTATACAAATCTAAAATACTTACAAAAAGCTCCAGTTAAGCTTAAATAACCCCATTAAAATGTGACAAATTTAATACTAGCAATCATATCCATGAATTTTGTTTATATACAGAAATTTATCCAGACTATTTTTAAATGTATCTATGGTATTGGCATTCACTACCTCCTTTGGTAATGAGTTCCACAATTTTATTGCTCTTACAGTGAAAAAATGTTTCCATTGCAGGAGATTAAATCTCCTTTCCTCCAACCTTAAAGGGACACTGTACCCAATAAATTTCTTTCGTGATTCAGGTTGAGCATGAAATTTTAAGCAACTTTCTAATTTACTCCTATTATCAAATTTTCTTCATTCTCTTGGTATCTTTATTTGAAATGCAAGAATGTAAGTTTAGATGCCGGCCCATTTTTGGTGAACAACCTGGGTTGTCCTTGCTGATTGGTGGATAAATTCATCCACCAATAAAAAAGTGCTGTCCAGAGTACTGAAACAAAAAAAAGCTTAGATGCCTTCTTTTTCAAATAATGATAGCAAGAGAACGAAGAAAAATTGATAATAGGAGTAAATTAGAAAGTTGCTTAAAATTGCATGCTCTTTCTGAATTACAAAAGAAAAAATTTGGGTACAGTGTCCCTTTAACCCCTTAATGACCGGACCATTTTTCAATTTTCTTACCCTTAATGACAATGGCTATTTTTACATTTCTGCAGTGTTTGTGTTTAGCTGTAATTTTCCTCTTACTCATTTACTGTACCCATACATATTATATACCGTTTTTCTCGCCATTAAATGGACTTTCTAAGGATACCATTATTTTCATCATATCTTATAATTTCCTATAAAAAAAAATATAAAATATGAGGAAAAAATTGAAAAAAACACACTTTTTCTAACTTTGACCCCCAAAATCTGTTACACATCTACAATCACCAAAAAACACCTATGCTAAATAGTTTCTAAATTTTGTCCTGAGTTTAGAAATACCCAATGTTCACATGTTCTTTACTTTTTTTGCAAGTTATAGGGCCATAAATACAAGTAGCACTTTGCTATTTCCAAACAACTTTTTTTCAAAATTAGCGCTAGTTACATTGGAACCCTGATATCTGTCAGGAATACCTGAATATCCCTTGACATGTATATATTTTTTTTTAGAAGACAACCCAAAGTATTGATCTAGGCCCATTTTGGTATATTTCATGCCACCATTTCACCGCCAAATGTCATCAAATAAAAAAAAAGTTCACTTTTTCACAAATTTTGTCACAAACTTTAGGTTTCCCACTGAAATTATTTACAAACAGCTTCTGCAATTAAGGCACAAATGGTTGTAAATGCTTCTTTGGGATCCCCTTTGTTCAGAAATAGCAGACTTATATGGCTTTGTGGTTGCTTTTTGGTAAGTAGAAGGCCGCTAAATGCTGCTGCGCACCACACGTAAATTATGCCCAGCAGTTAAGGGGTTAAATTAGGTAGCTTGTAGGGAGCTTGCAGGGTTAATTTTAGCTTTAGGGTAGAGATCAGCCTCCCACCTGACACATCCCACCCCCTGATCCCTCCCAAACAGTTCTCTTCCCTCCCCCACCCCACAATTGTCCCCGCCATCTTAAGTACTGGCAGAAAGTCTGCCAGTACTAAATAAAAGGAGTTTTTATTTTTTTTAATAAAAAAAAATAAAATGTTTTAGCTGTGATGGACTCCTGCCTTAGCCCCAACCTCCATGATCCCCCCCCCCAGCAATCTAACCCTCTCCCCTACCTAATTGCCGCCATCTTGGGTACTGGCAGCTGTCTGCCAGTACCCAATTTGCCCCCCAAAAAAGTGTTTTTAATTATTTTTTATTACTAATTTATTTTTTTCTGTAGTGTAGCAGCCCCCCACAATACCCCAACCCCCTCCCCCTCCCAGATCCTCATATATATATATTTCCCCCCCTCTTCCCACTCATTGGTGTCAGTGTGGGTAGGTGATCGCGGGCATGCGCGCCCCCGCACGCTCCCGGCACCCGGCGTGCACATTGCACTAACAGGAGCCGGATGCCGGGTAGCGATGGGCCGCCCACCCGCCTCCCAGTTGCGCTCCCACCCACCAACGAACCGGCCGCATCGCTACCGGTGCAGAGAGGGCCACAGAGTGGCTCTCTCTGCATCGGATGCTTTCTAAGGGTATTGCAGGATGCCTCAATATCGAGGCATCACTGCAATACCCTGAGAGCTGCTGGAAGCGTTTGCGATCGCTTCCAGCACTCTCTTAGACAAGTGACGTACCAGGTACGTCCATTGTCACTAACTGCAAGTTTTTGCAGGACGTACCTGGTACGTCACTTGTCATTAAGGGGTTAAATTATGACCTCTTGTCAGAAACAATTTTCTTGGAATAAACAGAGCTTCTGCCCTCTCTGTATATGGGCCTTGAATATATTTATATAAAGTAATCATGTAACCTCTCAAGCGCCTTTTTTCTAAAGAAAACAGACCCAGTTTGGCTAGCCTCTCCTCATAGGTTAATTTCTCCAATCCCCTTTATTAGCTTTGTGGCCCTTTCAGATAGAGCTTGCAATTTTAAGCAACTTTCTAATTTACTCCTATTATCAAATTTTCTTCATTCTCTAGGTATCTTTATTTGAAATGTAAGAAAGTTTAGATGCCAGCCCATTTTTGGTGAACAACCTGGATTGATATTGATATTAGTAAATTAGCAAGTTGCTTGAAAATTGCATGCTCTATCTGAATCACTAAAGAAAAAATTTGGGTTCAGTGTCCCTTTAAAGTGAAGGTAAAGTTTGCCCGATCGCATGATCAAATTATACTACTCACCCTAAATTAATAGTACTTTCATTCATCAGTTTTTTTTATTTGAAGTATAAACTGAGTTTTAGAGCTTTAAACTTACTTTTTTTTAGCCGTAAATTCAACCCCTCAATTTTATTTTTTTTATTTGCAGGTCACTTATTTTTATCTGCCTATTGAAACCCTGGCCATTAGGCAGCCGTCAAACTTCATCATCCACCTAAGGGATGTTCTGCGCAGGCGTTTAGAATTTTTTTTGGGATAGCAGATTACCGCATGCGCAGTGCTTCATAGTCAATGCTGTGCGCAGTTCATTTGGATCCTCCTGAACGTGATTTTGAGACACGAATAGAGCGGGTGGAACCGCTCTATACGCCACTCTCTCACTAAGATCAGGAAATGGATATGGGGAGGAGTTATAAACAGAATGGTAGGTAAATATAAAACAAAATTACCGGTATTTTAAAATTATATAATGAATTGTAAAAATAAAGTTAGCGATTTTATTATTTAAACTAGGAATAATTTGTTACTGTTTACAGATAGGTAACACTTTACCTTCACTTTAAATAATTGCCCTGGGTAGTGCATTTTGTAAAAAACAAACAAAAATAAAGTAAAAGTAGGCAAATTGCATTAAATGTATATTTTAGACCCATTTGTGCTATATTATATTTACTACCCCAGCTGCCTTTCTGTCCCAAGCATTTTGTTTTTAAAATCTGACACAGCAGGTAGTACTACCAATCATGTGTCCCATTGACAGAAAGCATAGCGCACTATCAGCACCTCTGCTTCTAGTATATGAAAAGTGCAACTATTTTTTTTGGTGACACATGAGGTGAAGAAAAATCAATCTAACATAAAAGCATTAAAAAAAAAACAGAAAAAAAAAAAAAAAAAAAAACTTATTACAAAGGCAATAAGTTTCTTCCACTTTAGTGGGATCTGTAGTTTGGTCAAATCCAGTTTCAAGGATCTCAAACAATGAGCAAAGTCATAATCACTTGCCTGTTATTAGTTCTCTAGTGAAATCTATGGTTAACACAGTAGATAAAAGCCACAAGGAATAACTACTTGGTACATCATTTAAACGTTTTAACTCATTTCTATCCTGAAGGCTTATAAAAGTATTGTGCCTTTCTTGTCCAAGTTGAAGAAACACTCATATGATATAAAGGAATTTAAAGGGATATTCCGGTCAAAATTTAAATGCACATAGATGAATTACATCTTTGAATAGAAACAGGTTTGTAATATACAAAATTGCTTCAAGTAAAAGTTATAACTGGTTTAATGTTAACATTTTTCTCTGCACGCGCATGTGAGGCATAACTAGATATCCTACAGTATGTGCACCAATATTTTAAATACTACAGCAGCTCATGGAGCCAGTGGGGCTTGTATCATGTCAGAAAATAACAAATTGAGTCATTACCAGAGCACTTTAGGCTCTTTGAGCAAGTGCTGTGCTTAAAATGCTGGTGCATGGTGCATACTTAAATACACTTTTTAAACAGCTATAGTTTTTACTAGAAGCATTCTTGCTAATATGTGTATATTTCAGAAATGCTTCTATTCAAAACTCAAATGCATCCATGTGGATTCCAATTTTGGCTGGGATGTCCCTTTTTATTGGTTAATTAGCTTTTTACAACCCTGCACCTGTCTGCATCTCTTGCCATATTAATGCTACTACAAACCATCACACGTCACTTAAGCATCTCCCCTAGGTTATAAAATATCTAATAGTAGATAAATCGCCATGTATATAAACATCCTTTGGGGGGAAAAGACAGTGCCTGTGGGTATAAGATCTCATAGCTTGATGGAAACAGCTATACAACTGAAAGAAGATTCCTTCTCTCATCAGCATTTAACCCTGCTTCACACGCCCCCCTCATAGGATGTGTCCTCACACAGGGCCCACAGCTCCATCGATACCACCATATTCTGTCACAGGCCACATGGCTGCATTGTCCCCCATTGTATAGGGATGTAGGATAGAAGCAGAACACACACGAAAATGTACACGATTAAGCGCGTACAAAGAGCATCTCTCCGCATATAACCATATATAATCCCTTTTCCACAAAGTGTGCATACTACGTATCATATATATTAGTTATCAGCTGCTCGTGTATTCATATATTTTTATATAATCTCACCTCAGGTCCTCTCTCCTGTGGTAGTCGCCATTTTGTCACGCGCGCCACCACTGTCTTGGGTGCACGCGCCTCAGTATTTTCGTCACAAACTTACTCCCATTGTCACTTTAGATCGCGCTTCCGTATGCTAAACCAATAGGATCGTAGGAAAATCGCAAGCGCGCGACCTAAGTGGGCGTGTTCATTACATACCACTGGGGCGGGAAAACGAAAAAAAAAACGAGCGAAAAAAGAAAGGAGGGGGTGTGTGCGTCAGAATGCTTTACAGTTTGCACTTTGCTGCTTTGTATACGATAATAAGTTTTGACGTTTTACTCTAAATTTGCAATTATTACAGTAAAATAAGTATACTTTAGATTAATCTTGCTTGTTAATTGACTGTAAACGTCTGCATTAGTGTACTATTAACTGCTTACATTTCCTTTAAATGTATTCTCTACTGTGAAACTGAATCTTAAAATTTGGAGGGATAACAAAGGTAGTCAAAAAAGTTAATTGACAGTTAATGCTGTTGTGTGCTATCCTTTTTATACATCTCAACCTCAAATATATTTCTAAACAACCATAATAGTAAAGAAACTTGAAATGTTATTGTTTAAAAATATAGATAACCATTCCCCAGTTTTGCATAACCAACACTTATATTAAAGGGACATTAAAGTGAAGGTCAAGTCCGGGGTTGTGCTTATCATTTTTCAATAAGTTAGATATAGTTAGTATGAGGTTCATTCATGAAATCATAGGAAAATGCAATAAAAAGTTTATTTTTTACGATCTGAATGCGCTCCGTTTCAGCATTACAATACGCCCGTCACAGTGCCTTTATTGATTGACAGTTTATCTCTTTAATCTTCGGTTTACCCTGTGGCGTCCAGCCCCTTTTCTGTTTCGTCATTGAAACAATATGCGCATGCGTGTAATTGAAAAGCGCGTCATCATCGGCATGCTCGTTCATGTTACGCGCATGCGTTCTCCGCTGTCATATTTTTTTGATACATTGCATCGGCATCATCTGTCTCCCGCATCCTAGAAAAATAACAGCGATCTCTAAGAACAGGTACAAATGAATAAGCTGCTCATCTAACCCACGGATTGTGATACTTTTGGATTAATTACGGCCGTAAATGAAAACGCATGCGCATTTAGAGACAACACAGTGAAGGGGTTAATTAGGGAGCATGTAGGGAGCTTTTAGGGTTAATTTTAGCTTTAGTGTAGTAGACAACCCCAAGTATTGATCTAGGCCCATCTTGGTATATTTCATGCCACCATTTCACCGCCAAATGCGATCAAATAAAAAAAAAAAAGTTACATTTTTCACAATGTTAGGTTTCTCACTGAAATTATTTACAAACATCTTGTGCAATTATGGCATAAATGGTTGTAAATGCTTCTCTGGGATCCCCTTTGTTCAGAAATAGCAGACATATATGGCTTTGGCGTTGCTTTTTGGTAATTAGAAGGCCGCTAAATGCCACTACGCACCACACGTGTATTATGCCCAGCAGAGAAGGGGTTAATTAGGGAGCTTGTAGGGTTAATTTTAGTGTAGTTTAGTAGACAACCCCAAGTATTGATCTAGGCCCATTTTGGTATATTTCATGCCACCATTTCACCGCCCAAATGCGATCAAATAAAAAAAAAAAAGTAAAATTTTTCACAATTTTAGGTTTCTCACTGAAATTATTTACAAACAACTTGTGCAATTATGACATAAATGGTTGTAAATGCTTCTCTGGTATCCCCTTTGTTCAGAAATAGCAGACATTTATGGCTTTTGTGTTGCTTTTTGGTAATTAGAAGGCCGCTAAATGCTGCTGCTCATCACACGTGTATTATGCCCAGCAGTGCAGGGGTTAATCAGATAGCTTGTAGGGAGCTTTAGGGTTAATTTTAGCTTTAGTGTAGAGATTAGCCTCCCACCTGACACATCCCACCCCCTGATCCCTCCCAAACATCTCTCTTCCCTCCCCCACCCCACAATTGTCCCGCCATCTTAAGTACTGGCAGAAAGTCTGCCAGTACTAAAATAAAAGGCTTTTTTTTTATGAATTTAAAAAAAAATAAAAAAATATCTGTTTAGCTGTGATGGACCCCCCCCACCCTTAGCCCCCAACCTCTCTGATCCCCCCAAACAGCTCTATAACCCTTGCCCACAACATATTTGCTGCCATCTTTGGTACTAGCAGATGTCTGCCAGTACCCAATTTGCCTCCCAAAAATGTTTATTTTTTATTTTTTTTATGTAATTACATTTTTTCTGTAGTGTAGCTGCCCCCCCTCTATACCCTCCTCCCTCTCCCCCTCCCCGATCCTTTTGACAGTTATTTCCCCCCTCCCTCTCTCCCATTCATTCATTCATTGGTGGCAGTGGTTGTTAATCCCTGCAGGCCCCCGCACACTCCCGGCACCCAGCGTGCACATTGCACATTCAGGAACCGGATGCCGGGTAGCGATGGGCCGCCCACCCGCCTCCCTGCAGCTGCTCCCACCCACCAACGATCGGGTCCATCGCTACCGGTGCAGAGAGGGCCACAGAGTGGCTCTCTCTGCATCGGTTTTGGAAAAAAGGTATTGCAGTGATGCCTCAATATCGATGCATCACAGCAATACCTTGAAAGCGGCTGGAAGTGATCAGGATCGCTTTCAGCCGCTTTAAACCCTGATGTCGTACAGGGTACGTCGCTGGTCTTTAAAGACCAGGTTGTGTGTGACATACCCTGTACGACATGCGTCGTTAAAGGGTTAATATACTTCTTACCACATACAGTTTTTCAATACATGTAACAATGACATAGTGAAGAAGTTGTATATATAGCTATTGAAAAATCCTCGTAACATCGATCGTGACTTACTATATGCACATATATCCTAGATGACTCATATAATATGTTTATTAAACATTCATATATAATATATACAAATATATGAAACATTCCATGAGTCTAATATCAGCCATCGCCAGTTAGTTTACATGTTTTATGATCAGCCAATGATTTATCACTAATATTACACACACAGTTACTCTAACAATTCTAAAGCCACGGATTGGTTTTTAACTACGATGAGTCATGAATAGGTATTCACCCACTCTATGATGATCACTACGAGATACGTCGGCCATTAATTTCTAAACTGATGATTAATTTATCCAATAACAGGCTGATACCTCCTTTCGTTATAACCAATGATATACAGGAGGATGGTCCAGTCTAGTTTAGACTCTTTGACGCTACACACCCATTCCGTTCAATACGCGTAAATGACAGATGCAATGATTGACAGTAGATGCATCCTATCACAGGTGGACAACGCCTACTACTAAGACCAATAATTTTTAGTAGGTGGGCCAAAAGTCGGCATAAATCACGGCAAGTAAAAGCGGCCCGCACCACCTCTGAGGAAGCGTTTGTGAAACGCGCGTTAGGGGTCCGACAGGGGCAGCTTTGTCTCTCCTGTTCGTCTTTTAACTAGCTTGCTCGTGTTGACAAAAATATGCTTTATTAACTTAATAATATCCTTCTCAGCCTCTGGTCTTTAATAGTGTAATGGTAATAATAATTAGCCCTCGGATTGTAAGGGCTTAGTCTATTTATATTATATTTGGGACTGAGGACTGGTGGATACTTTGAATCACTTTTTCAATACCTAATTGCGACAGCGCAGTCAACTGAGTTCAAGTGTTTTTAATTTCTTAGCCCTGTCACTGTATGTGTGTGAGTTCCTAGTTGAATTAATAAAGTTTAATAGTATGAATGATATGGAACACTTTTAACTTGTGTATACCTTTGCTCTTGCAGAGCTAATTAGTTTTATACTATTGCAGCACTGGTTTCCTTTTCTAAACTGGATTGTATCCTCTATTACAATTAGTTTAACTAGTTGTTGCATACTTCTTACCGCTACTATTACCATGTATTTAAACTTCTGCAGACAGCCTCCTTGTTTTATATCTTTTGACTCTTAAATAACTCCACTGGAGTGAGCACAAATGTTACAAACTGCTATTTGTAACTGGCCCTTTAAATGGAAAATTGCCCTGCTTCCCTGGATTTTGGAGAAGCCTATTTGCCAGCCTCCTTCCTCATGACTATGGCCCCTGGAAGATTGTGCCCCTGAAAACATATTAACTTTTATTGGGTGTGTATGGCCCTTTAAGAACCGTCTGGGGACATATTGTGACTTTGGTGAACAATGCCCCTTTAAGACTTTAAGACCTGTGAAATGACTTGTCCCTGGCTTTCTCCCACTTGGTTCAGTGGATAGGGCTTGCTGAACCAAGTGCCACACAGGCAGAGTGTTCCACAGAGGGGAAGCACTATTGCAAAGGCATTGGTTTTCATTGTGTGCCATTAAGAGTTAATTTTGTTCAATTCCAAATACAAGTTTGCTGGGATCAGCTCTAATTAAGTTTAGTGATAAAACATTCCCATTGTCTAATCAGACTGCTAGTGATAAGGTGGACTGCATTGTTTTATTGTGTGTAATGTTATCTGCTGAAGTAATGTTGTGGCCAGTAAAAGGGCATTGTCTCTCTAAATGTATCAAGTGTGTGATTGGGGATTTTATGCCTCCCCCTGAGAGTGTCTTTTTTTTGCATGTAACCTCAATAAAAACCAGGCTGTGTGTTCCAGCACATCAGACCTATTCTGACCCTCTAACTTGCAGCTTTGACTCATGTTTGTAGGGTACAGCTATAATCACTACAGGGATTGCTATGCTCTATATACTCCCTTAGTTACTGAGCTCCTGTAAGAGCTCTTGTTCCTGATCCTGCTTCGCTCTAAAGAAGGAAGAGGTTCACCTACTGGAGCCTGGTCGTAGGTCCAGGGCGCAGAGCAGACGGCGAGATACCAGCCCAGCAGCGGTGGTTCGTAGAGTCTGCATTACTTATGGTGGCTACGCAGCAGTTATAGTGTCTACGGTGCTGATGATCCTTTGGGGAGCGCTAGGAGCATCCTTTTCTACGGTCCAACTTCCAGCCAGCCTGGAGGCAACCATAACAACAATGTTAACTCTATGGCACACATGAACAAACAGTACATATTATTAGCTATTCTGATTCACAGCCAGACTGAGATAAGAGGTGGACTGCAGAGTCTTAGAAATCAGCCTATGAGCCTACCTAGGTTTAGCCTTTAGCTAAAAATACCAAGAGAAAAAAAAGCAAATTTGGAAAGTTGTTTAAAACCACATGTCCTATCTGAATCATGAAAGTCTAATTTGGAATTTTCTGTCCATTTCATTTTACCACTATCTTCCCTGCTTTACTGTGCATTTAGCCCCCACAAAGGGATTAAACAAATGGTAGAAATGCGGCTTGGGACCCACGGTGCACTCCTGTTCCCGAGCCAATCTCATCGTTGATCCAATAAGCAGCGCTAATTGCACATCTGAGTCATGCAACTATGCAGCGCGGGTCCCGAGCTGCACTTCTGCTGTGTATTAAACCCCTTTGCGGGGGTTAAACACACATTAGAGAAGGGCCGATAGTTGTAAAATTACACGCTCTAATAAATTAGAGCATGTAATGTTTAGACTACTATGGCACCTTAATTTAGAAATTAAATATTCAAAATGATTCATTAATAATTAAAGTAATAATAACACAAAAAAAGAAACCAGAACTCTATCATTTGGAAACAAGACCTTTATTTTTTATTCTCTATAAAAGAAACCAAAATAAATCACAGGGAACTCTGCATTACATATTACAAATTTAATTAGTGAACCAGAATCATATAGCTTGATAAACAACAGATTATTCACAATATAAAAATAACAAAATATAATGGACACTCGCCACCTACTCATTTGGCCTTACCCTTTTAAAAACACATGTGTTGGTCATGAGTTTCTTATGATAGAAAATAAGAACCTATTTCCCACCAGAAACCCATAAGAAGGGGAGGGGAATGTCCTTAATATTATAAACACTTTCTAAATCCAAATTTAACATCTGTCCAACTTCCCAAAACTCCCAAGATTATAATTCAGTAGTTTTTACAATAACAATAACTAAAATTATTTTTTATTTTTTTGTAATTTATTATCTTGTACTTTTTACAACAATGTTTGAATATGATATCTAATCATAAATAAATTGGATACATTTAAATCTGCTAATTTTGCATTTCTTAGACAAGTCACATGCACATGCTCATGCCCTTTAAGCAAAAGCTTAAATGTCATAAAAAGTAAAAAAAAAAAAACCTATCAACAAATAGATTTTCACAAACTTGTCATCTCTTTTTACTCAGCTATTTGATTCCTTCTGGGTATTTTCTAGAGAAACAATGATCTATGAGATCTGACATCAATAACACAACAAGATGAACCTAGAGGTTGCTGTCAGATATTTATTACTACTATGGTGACATGGACATTCACAACTTTGCTGCCGAATGCAGAAGCAGACGGCCCCTCATTGACCATGGCTCTTTTCGTACTCGGATTTATGCTTGTAAAAAAATCACCACACTAAAATCTGGTTTTGCACAGATCGTAGTATGGTGATCTTTCACAAGTATAAATCCAGCACAGAAAATAGCCAAAGTCAACGAGGGGCAGCCTACTTCTGCATTCGGCAGCTAAGGAAGCTGACAAATGTTGATGTCGTATGGTTATCACCCAATAGCTGTCAGAACATTAAACCCATTTTCTCCAACATTGGTGTGTCCGGTCCACGGCGTCATCCTTACTTGTGGGATATTCTCTTCCCCAACAGGAAATGGCAAAGAGTCCCAGCAAAGCTGGTCACATGATCCCTCCTAGGCTCCGCCCACCCCAGTCATTCTCTTTGCCGTTGCACAGGCAACATCTCCACGGAGATGGTTAAGAGTTTTTTGGTGTTTAAATGTAGTTTTTATTCTTCTATCAAGTGTTTGTTATTTTAAAATAGTGCTGGTATGTACTATTTACTCTGAAACAGAAAAAGGATGAAGATTTCTGTTTGTAAGAGGAAGATGATTTTAGCAGACAGTAACTAAAATCGATTGCTGTTTCCACACAGGACTGTTGAGATGAAGTAACTTCAGTTGGGGGAAACAGTTAGCAGACTTTTCTGCTTAAGGTATGACTAGCCATATTTCTAACAAGACCATGTAATGCTGGAAGGCTGTCATTTCCCCTCATGGGGACCGGTAAGCCATTTTCTTAGTTAAACATAAAAGAATAAAGGGCTTCAAAAAGGGCTTAAAAACTGGTAGACATTTTTCTGGGCTAAAACGATTGCTTTACTAGGCATATTATGCAGATTCTAACTAATAATTGGTATTATAATCTTGGGGAACGTTTAGAAAAACGGCAGGCACTGTGTTGGACACCTTTTTCAGATGGGGGCCTTTCTAGTTATAGACAGAGCCTCATTTTCGCGCCATTAATGCGCACTTGTTTTTGGAGAGCAAGGCATGCAGATGCATGTGTGAGGAGCTAAGAATCACTGAAAAAGCTTATAGAAGGCGTCATTTGGTATCGTATTCCCCTCTGGGCTTGGTTGGGTCTCAGCAAAGCATATAGCTGGGACTGTATAGGGGTTAAATGTAAAAACGGCTCCGGTTCCGTTATTTTAAGGGTTAAAGCTCTGAAATTTGGTGTGCAATACTTTTAATGCTTTAAGACACTGTGGTGAAATTTTGGTAATTTTTGAACAATTCCTTCATACTTTTTCACATATTCAGTAATAAAGTGTTTTCAGTTTGAAATTTAAAGAGACAGTAACGGTTTTATTTTAAAACGTTTTTTGTGCTTGGTTGACAAGTTTAAGCCTGTTTAACATGTCTGTACCATCAGATAAGCTATGTTCTATATGTATGAAAGCCAATGTGTCTCCCCATTTAAATTTATGTGATAAGTGTGCCATAGTGTCCAAACAAAGTAAGGACAGTAATGCCACAGATGATGATATTGCCCAAGATGATTCCTCAAATGAGGGGAGTAAACATGATACTACATCATCCCCTAATGTGTCTACACCAGTTTTGCCCACACAGGAGGCCCCTAGTACATCTAGTGCGCCAATACTTATTACCATGCAACAATTAACGGCTGTAATGGATAACTCCATAGCAAATCTTTTATCCAAAATGCCTACTTATCAGAGAAAGCGCGATTGCTCTGTTTTAAACACTGAAGAGCAGGAGGGCGCTGATGATATTTGTTCTGACATACCCTCACACCAATCTCAAGGGGCCATGAGGGAGGTTTTGTCTGATGGAGAAATCTCAGATTCAGGAAAAATTTCTCATCAAGCTGAAACTGATGTTGTGACATTTAAATTTAAATTAGAACATCTCCGCGCACTGCTTAAGGAGGTGTTATCTACTCTGGATGATTGTGACAATTTGGTCATTCCAGAGAAATTATGTAAGATGGACAAGTTCCTAGAGGTTCCGGTGCCCCCCGACGCTTTTCCTATACCCAAGCGGGTGGCGGACATAGTAAATAACGAGTGGGAAAGGCCCGGCATACCTTTTGTCCCCCCCCCTATATTTAAGAAATTATTTCCTATAGTCGACCCCAGAAAGGACTTATGGCAGACAGTCCCCAAGGTCGAGGGGGCGGTTTCTACTCTAAACAAACGCACTACTATTCCTATCGAAGACAGTTGTGCTTTTAAAGATCCTATGGATAAAAAATTAGAGGGTTTGCTTAAAAAGATTTTTGTACAGCAAGGGTTCCTTCTACAACCAATTTCATGCATTGTTCCTGTCACTACGGCAGCGTGCTTCTGGTTCGAGGAACTAGAAAAGTCGCTCAGTAGAGAATCTTCGTATGAGGAGGTTATGGACAGAGTTCAAGCACTTAAATTGGCTAACTCTTTTGTTTTAGATGCCGCTTTGCAATTAGCTAGATTAGCGGCAAAAAATTCAGGGTTTGCTATCGTGGCGCGCAGAGCGCTTTGGCTAAAGTCTTGGTCAGCGGATGTGTCATCCAAGACAAAATTGCTTAACATTCCTTTCAAAGGTAAAACATTATTTGGACCAGATTTGAAAGAGATTATTTCAGACATCACTGGAGGAAAGGGCCACGCCCTCCCACAGGATAGGTCTTTTAAGGCTAAAAATAAGCCTAATTTTCGTCCCTTTCGCAGAAACGG
Organism: Bombina bombina; assembly: GCF_027579735.1. Classification (NCBI taxonomy): domain Eukaryota; kingdom Metazoa; phylum Chordata; class Amphibia; order Anura; family Bombinatoridae; genus Bombina; species Bombina bombina. Next base: position 527,588,678 of record NC_069501.1, on the reverse strand, counting down.
CCTCTAATTCTGCATCCTCTAAGCAAGAGGGTAATACTTCACAACCCAAACCAGCCTGGAAACCAATGCAAGGCTGGAACAAGGGTAAGCAGGCCAAGAAGCCTACCACTGCTACCAAAACAGCATGAAGGGATAGCCCCCGATCCGGAACCGGATCTAGTGGGGGGCAGACTCTCTCTCTTTGCTCAGGCTTGGGCAAGAGATGTTCAGGATCCTTGGGCGCTAGAAATAGTTTCTCAAGGTTATCTTCTGGAATTCAAGGAACTACCCCCAAGGGGAAGGTTCCACAGGTCTCAATTATCCTCAAACCAAATAAATAGACAGGCATTCTTACATTGCGTAGAAGACCTGTTAAAGATGGGAGTGATACATCCAGTTCCAATAAAAGAACAAGGAATTTTACTCAAATCTGTTCGTAGTTCCCAAAAAAGAGGGAACATTCAGACCAATTTTGGATCTGAAGATCCTAAACAAATTTCTCAGGGTTCCATCGTTCAAAATGGAAACCATTCGAACGATCCTTCCCACCATCCAGGAAAGTCAATTTATGACCACCGTGGATTTAAAGGATGCGTACCTACATATTCCTATCCACAAGGAACATCATCAGTTCCTAAGGTTCGCTTTTCTGGACAAGCATTACCAGTTTGTGGCACTTCCATTCGGATTAGCCACTGTTCCGAGAATTTTCACAAAGGTACTAGGGTCCCTTCTAGCGGTTCTAAGACCAAGGGGCATTGCAGTAGTACCTTACTTGGACGACATCCTAATTCAAGCGTCGTCCCTGTCAAAAGCAAAGGCTCATACGGACATCGTCCTAGCCTTTCTCAGATCTCACGGATGGAAGGTGAACAAAGAAAAAAGTTCTCTGTCCCCGTCAACAAGAGTTCCCTTCTTGGGAACAATAATAGATTCCTTAGAAATGAGGATTTTTCTGACAGAGGTCAGAAAATCAAAACTTCTAAGCTCTTGTCAAGTACTTCACTCTGTTCCTCGTCCTTCCATAGCGCAGTGCATGGAGGTAATAGGTTTGATGGTTGCAACAATGGACATAGTTCCTTTTGCACGAATTCATCTAAGACCATTACAACTGTGCATACTCAAACAGAGGAATGGGGATTATACAGACTTGTCTCCGATGATTCAAGTAGATCAAAAGACCAGAGATTCACTCCGTTGGTGGCTGACCCTGGACAATCTGTCACAGGGAATGAGCTTCCGCAGACCAGAGTGGGTCATTGTCACGACCGGCGCCAGTCTAGTGGGCTGGGGCGCGGTCTGGGAATCCCTGAAAGCTCAGGGTTTATGGTCTCGGGAAGAGTCTCTTCTCCCAATAAACATTCTGGAACTGAGAGCGATATTCAATGCTCTCAAAGCTTGGCCTCAACTAGCAAAGGCCAAATTCATAAGGTTTCAATCAGACAACATGACGACTGTTGCATATATCAATCATCAGGGGGGAACAAGGAGTTCCCTGGCGATGAAAGAAGTGACCAAGATAATTCAATGGGCGGAGGATCACTCCTGCCACTTGTCTGCGATCCACATCCCAGGAGTGGAAAATTGGGAAGCGGATTTTCGGAGTCGTCAGACATTCCATCCGGGGGAGTGGGAACTTCATCCGGAAATCTTTGCCCAAATAACTCAATTATGGGGCATTCCAGACATGGATCTGATGGCGTCTCGTCAGAACTTCAAGGTTCCTTGCTACGGGCCCAGATCCAGGGATCCCAAGGCGACTCTAGTAGATGCACTAGTAGCACCTTGGACCTTCAACCTAGCTTATGTATTCCCACCGTTTCCTCTCATTCCCAGGCTGGTAGCCAGGATCAATCAGGAGAGGGCCTCGGTGATCTTGATAGCTCCTACGTGGCCACGCAGGACTTGGTATGCAGACCTGGTGAATATGTCATCGGCTCCACCATGGAAGCTACCTTTGAGACAGGACCTTCTTGTTCAGGGTCCATTCGAACATCCGAATCTGGTTTCCCTCCAACTGACGGCTTGGAGATTGAACGCTTGATTTTATCAAAGCGTGGGTTTTCAGATTCTGTAATAGATACTCTGATTCAGGCTAGAAAGCCTGTAACTAGAAAAATTTACCATAAAATATGGAAAAAATATATCTGTTGGTGTAAATCCAAAGGATTGCCATGCCATTAGGTGACCTGATTTGCTCCCTCCCTTCATCCGTGTCCTAAAGCTTTGGTATTGGTTCCCACAAGTAAGGATGACGCCGTGGACCGGACACACCAATGTTGGAGAAAACAGAATTTATGCTTACCTGATAAATTACTTTCTCCAACGGTGTGTCCGGTCCACGGCCCGCCCTGGTTTTTTTAATCAGGTCTGATGAATTATTTTCTCTAACTACAGTCACCACGGTATCATATGATTTCTCCTATGATTTTTCCTATATATATTTCCTCCTGTCCGTCGGTCGAATGACTGGGGTGGGCGGAGCCTAGGAGGGATCATGTGACCAGCTTTGCTGGGACTCTTTGCCATTTCCTGTTGGGGAAGAGAATATCCCACAAGTAAGGATGACGCCGTGGACCGGACACACCGTTGGAGAAAGTAATTTATCAGGTAAGCATAAATTCTGTTATTCGATTGACAGGAAACCCATTTTTCAAATAATGAGTCTTATGATACATTTCTATGAAGAGGGTAAATAAAGGATTCTTTAGAGTCACCAAACCCCTAAAATGGAACCAGTCCTATGGTATTTGTCATTGTTGTTACAAACATCTGGTAGCTGGATGGCCACATGGTCACTCATTTGAAAGCAGAGGGTTATCAAAGAAAGGCTCTGCCTCTTACATCCCTCTGTCTATAGTAGGATTAGAGATAAGAACTATGAAACACCATTATTTTGTTTTATATGCCTATGGTTTTATTAAGTGACCACTGTGTCATGGGAAACACTTGATAGCCACATTGGACTGATAGCCTTATGGGTACATTACCACTAATTTGCAAAAGGGAGCTTTCACATTTTGAGGATAAGCTGGGGGTGTTAGGTTATAGTTCACAGCCAAAAACAACCTACAAATCTACTACTGTGCAGTAGATGGTAATTGCTTATGCTGCCACCTGCTACCTAGAGGATCATGTGACTCCTCATCTGAAAAATTATATTCTTATATTTTATATGAAGGGAATTTTGTGTGTCTGATGCGTGCTATGTTGAGGGGTGGGGGGTTAAGGGATTCCCTTATTATTATAGAGATAATACGGGTACCAATTTAACTTTGGTACTACTGGTTCTTGTTACTTTCACCCAGGCCTGCCCTTTGGGCAGGGTGAGAGGGGCAGCCTCCCAGGGCTCTGCTCTTTGGGGGCCCCCGCAGTGTCAGGGGTGAGCGTATAAGAAGGTGCCATATACATCCTGTATTTAGTTTATGAAAAAGTGTTTATGGCTTAAGGAGGTGTAATGTATAGTGTTGTTTTTATATAGGTAGCACTGAATGTTGGGACATAGAGGGGGCAGGGCATACAGGGGGAGGGGAAGAAGGGTGCTGAGCTGAGAGGCCCCAGAAATTTGTCTTGCCCAGGGCCCTGCAAATGCTAGAGGTGGCTCTGCTTTCACCTAGAAGGAACTGTTAAAGGGACTCTAAACACTTTGGGCTAGATTACAAGTGGATCGCTAATATATTGCGGGACCGCAAACGGGCAAATTTGCCTGTTTGCAGGCGCGCAATAAATAATCAGCCATTGCAAGTGGCATATTATTGCTACCGCAAGCTCACGGTAGCAATTAGTGCTTATAAAAATTAACCAGAGATCAGATCTCTGGTTAATTTTTATAAATGTGCCCCAAATGACCCCAAAATACAGTGGTGTGTTTATTATTAAAAAAGAAAAAAAATTAGCATTTTTATTTTTTAATAAAATAACTGCACTTGGCAGTATTTTGGGGGTAAAGTTTGCGGGTGTGAGTTAGAAAAAAAACGACACTGAAAAGTGTCTTTACATTGCGGTCTATGGGAGCTGTGTGTTCCCAGTAAATATATATGTATATGCTTATATACATATATATTTATGTGTTAATATGTGTATATATGTATATTAACACATAAATACAGTATCTCACAAAAGTGAATACACCCCTCACATTTTTAATTTTTTTTATTATATCTTTTCATGTGACCAACACTGAAGAAATTACACTTTGCTACAATGTAAAGTAGTGAGTGTACAGCCTGTATAACAGTGTATATTTGCTGTCCCCTTAAAATAACTTAACACACGGCCATTAATGTCTAAACCGTTGGCAACAAAAGTGAGTACACCCCTAAGTGGAAATGTCCAAATTGGGCCAAATTAGCCATTTTCCCTCCCCAGTGTCATGTGACTCGTTAGTGTTACAAGGTCTCAGGTGTGAATGGGGAGCAGGTGTGTTAAATTTAGTGTTATCGCTCTCACACTCTTTCATACTGGCCACTGGAAGTTCAACATGGCACCTCATGGCAAAGAACTCTCTGAGGATCTGAAAAAAAGAATTGTTGCTCTACATAAAGATGGCCTAGGCTATAAGAAGATTGCCAAGACCCTGAAACTGAGCTGCAGCACGGTGGGCAAGATCATACAGTGGTTTCACAGGACAGGTTCCACTCAGAACAGGCCTCGCTATGATCGACCAAAGAAGCTGAGTGCACACGCTCAGCGTCATATCCAGAGGGTGTCTTTGGGAAATAGACGTATGAGTGCTGTCAGCATTGCTGCAGAGGTTTAAAGGGTGGGGGGTCAGCCTATCAGTGCTCAGACCATACGCCGCACACTGCATCAAATTGGTCTGCATGGCTGTCGTCCCAGAAGGAAACTTCTTCTAAAGATGGTGCACAAGAAAGGCCACAAACAGTTTGCTGAAGACAAGCAGGCTAAGGACATGGATTACTGGAACCATGTCCTGTGGTCTGATGAGACCAAGATAAAATTATTTGATTCAGATGGTGTCAAGCATGTGTGGAGGCAACCAGGTGAGGAGTACAAAGACAAGTGTGTCTTGCCTACAGTCAAGCATGGTGATGGGAGTGTCATGGTCTGGGCCTGCATGAGTGCTGCCAGCACTGGGGAGCTACAGTTCATTGAGGGAACCATGAATGCCAACTTGTACTGTGACATACTGAAGCAGAGCATGATCCCCTCCCTTAGGAGACTGGGCTGCAGGGCAGTATTCCAACATGATAACGACCCCAAACACACCTCCAAGACGACCACTGCCTTGCTAAAGAAGCTGAGGGTAAAGGTGATGGACTGGCCAAGCATGTCTCCAGACCTAAACCTATTGAGCATCTGTGGGGCATCTTCAAACAGAAGGTGGGGGAGTGCAAGATCTCTAACATCCATCAGCTCTGTGATGTCGTCATGGAGGAGTAGAAGAGGACTCAAGTGGCAACCTGTGAAGCTCTGGTGAGCTCCATGCCCAAGAGGGTTAAGGCAGTGCTGGAAAATTATGATGGCCACACAAAATATTGACACTTTGGGCCCAATTTGGACATTTCCACTTAGGGGTGTACTCACTTTTGTTGCTAACAGTTTAGACATTAATGGCTGTGTGTTGAGTTATTTTGAGGGGACAGCAAATTTACACCGTTATACAGGCTGTACACTCACACTACTTTACATTGTAGCAAAGTGTAATTTCTTCAGTGTTGTCACATGAAAAGATATAATAAAATATTTACAAAAATGTGAGGGGTGTACTCACTTTTGTGAGATACTGTATATATGTATATAAGCATATGCATATACATATATATTTACAATTTTCTGCCATTGCTGTACGACTTAACCCCTTCGCCGTGCTTTGGTTCTGTGCCGTGTATGACGGCATCAGAACGAGGCTCTCATTGGAGCCTATGGAAGCGTGCTCTCATGAGCGCAATGCTTCCCAGCAATGTGAAAGCAAACTCGTGTTCGCATTGCCGTCTCTTTGTGCGAGTATTTCAAGTTGAAAGTAAAATGTTTGCGCGCAAGCGAAACCCGTCGCACGCAAATACTGTGACCGTGTTAACTTATTTTCCTCATAGAAGTCAATGGAGAGTGCACAAGAAAAAAAAAATACCTATAGCTCACGCACTAACCCAACAGGAGTTATTCATATTTCACATTCCAGTGTTCTTCACATACAGAACAATGTAATTTTTATTGTAAATACATATTTCTATATCTATCTATCTATCTATCTATCTATCTACTTGTATGTCTATTCCTATAGATATATAGGTATAGATATCTAAGTTAGATTAACATGATCACACACACATATATATATATATATATATATATATATATTTATTTATTTAATAATAACAAATAAAAATGTTTTCTATGTGATGAACATAGGAATGTAAAATATGCACATCACGCATTGTGCGTTTTAAGGTCTAACACTGTGTCGGGTTAACGCACATGAAAAATTGCTAACTTCGATGCACGTTATTGAAATATTACAAAATATTAAAAAAAGGATTAAAAATTATTATACATGCTGTAAAAAAATTCTAAATACAAGCGTACCTCAGAGATATTGCGGGTTCGGTTCCAGACCAACGCAATAAAGCGAATATATTAAAGTGAGTCACACAAATTTTTTCTTCCCCAGTGCATATAAAAGTTATGTTTAAATTCTCCTCTAGTCTATTAAGTGTGTAATAGCATTATGTCTAAAAAAAACAACGTTCATACCTTAACTAAAAATACATTATTCCTAAACAATGCTAACCATCATCTGAGCATTCATTGAGTCATTGGGGTAGATTTACCAAGCAGCAGATGCTGCAATCTACCCTGAAGTTTCCGGCTTGCTGGAAACTTAAGTTAAGAAGCAGCTCTGAGGTGGTGGACAGCAATCATCCCGATCAGACACCCCCTGGCCGCGAATGTGCAGGGGGCAGCATTGCGCTAGCATTTCACCAGAAATGCTTGTGCAATGTTAAATGCCGACAGCGTATGCTGTCTGCATTTAGCAATGTCGGGCAGACATGATTTGCCACAGCGACTCATGTCCGCCTGCCGCGTGATAATTCTATACATATGTGATAATTTTAATGTAAAGTAGATATTTATACCTATATATCTATAGGAACATATATTCATGTATATGTATATATAGATATTTATAGAAATCTACATATTTACAAAAAAATTACATTGTCCTGTAAGTGAAGAACATTGGAATGTTAAATATGTGCAGTAAATATACAAAAAAACACATAAATGCGTAAATACATCTGTACACACACATATACATATGATATATATATATATATATATATATATATATATATATATACAGTCGTATGCAAAAGTTTAGGCACCTCTGACAATTTCCATGATTTTCATTTATAAATAATTGGGTGTTTGGATCAGCAATTTCATTTTGCTCTATCAAATAACTCAAGGACACAGTAATATTTCAGTAGTGAAATGAGGTTTATTGGATTAACAGAAAATGTGCAATATGCATCAAAACAAAATTAGACAGGTGCATAAATTTGGGCACCCTTGTCATTTTGTTGATTTGAATACCTGTAACTACCTAGCACTGATTAATTGGAACACAAAATCGGTTTGGTGAGCCCATTAAGCCTTGAACTTCATAGACAGGTGCATCCAATCATGATACAAGGTATTTAAGGTGGCCAATTGCAAGTTGTTGTTCTATTTGACTCTCCTCTGAAGAGTGGCAACATGGGGGCCTCAAAACAACTCTCAAATGACCTGAAAACAAAGATTATTCAACATTATGGTTTAGGGGAATGCTACAAAAAACTATTGCAGAGATTTAAGCTGTCAGTGTCCACTGTGAGGAACATAGTGAGGAAATGGAAGACCACAGGCACAGTTCTTGTTAAGGCCAGAAGTGGCAGGCCAAGTAAAATATCGGAGAGGCAAAGGCAAAGGATGGTGAGATCAGTGAAAAGCAGTCCACAAACCACCTCCAAAGACCTACAACATCATCTTGCTGCAGATGGTGTCACTGTGCATCGTTCAACAATTCAGCGCACTTTGCACAAGGAGAAGCTGTATGGGAGAGTGATGCGGAAGAAGCCTTTTCTGCACACACGCCACAAACAGAGTCGCTTGAGGTATGCAAATACCCATTTGGACAGGCCGGCTTCATTTTGGAAGAAGGTGCTATGGACTGATGAAACAAAGATGGAGTTATTTGGTCATAACAAGGGGCGTTATGCATGGCAGCAAAAGAACATAGCATTCCAAGACAAACACTTGCTACCCACAGTAAAATTTGGTGGATGTTCCATCATGCAGTGGGGCTGTGTGGCTAGTGCCGGTACTGGGAATCTTGTTAAAGTTGATGGATTCCACTCAATATCAGCAGATACTTGAGAATAATGTTGAGGAATCAATCACAACGTTGAAGTTAAGCCAGGGCTGTATATTTCAACAAGACATCGACCCAAAACACTGCTCAAAATCTACTCTGGCATTTATGCAGAGGAACAAGTACAATGTTCTGGAATGGCCATCCCAGTCCCCAGACCTGAATATCATTGAAAATCTGTGGGGTGATTTGAAGCGGGCTGTCTATGCTCTGCAACCATCAAACCTAACTGAACTGGAGATGTTTTGCAAGGAGGAATGGTCCAAAATACCTTCATCCAGAATCCAGACACTCATTACAGGCTTTAGGAAGCATCTAGAGGCTGTTATTTCTGCTGAAGGAGGCTCTACTAAATATTGATGCAATATTTTAGTTTAGGTGCCCAAATTTATGCACCTGTCTAATTTTGTTTGGATGCATATTTCACATTTTCTGTTAATCCAATAAACCTCATTTCACTACTGAAATATTACTGTGTCCTTCAGTTATTTAATAGATCAAAATGAAATTGCTGAACCAAAATCATGGAAATTGTCAGGGGTGCCTAAACTTTTGCATATGACTGTTTTATATATATATATATATATATATATATATATATATATATATATATATATATATACACACACACACACACACACACACGCATACACATATTTAAACATGTATATGTAAGTGTATATATATATATAATAGCCCTTTGCAGTCAAACACCTTGTTATATATGCCTTTTAACTTTTATAACTATTTTTTAACATTCATATGAATATTTTTTATCAGATAGTGTTTATATGAGTATAACTGTAATTTGGAATATATTTGTTAAATTTAGTACAGATTTTTTTTAGCACACCACTCTATATGCAAGGGTTTCAGTTGCATTAACCCAATGAACGTAAAATGCGTTTGCACTCTCGCAATAACATTTACTTTCAACTTGTAATGCGCTCGCTATTTCCAATGCGCACAAAAAGGTCTGAGTTTGCAGTTTTTACCAATGCGCAAAACACGATCATGACCTCACAGCCACATTTACTACCCACTTTTAATATCAGTAGTTTTCGATTGTGCCCGAAAAGGCAAATTTTTGCCCCAATGCGAGGCCTAAATGTGAATATATGCATAATACCATTATATAAAAAAAAATTCCTGGGATTTTTCTGCCCAGAGTTCTCTGACACTTTAAAATGAGTCTTCATCCTCATCTTATATACTAAAGGAATGGTAAACTTTGCTTACCTCGAAATAGCGATTGTAAAGAAAATCCGAAAAATGTCATTTTCATTCATGATATTTTCTGATTCGCTATATTTGTTTACATATCTTCGATTATAATTTAGAAATTCTAACTGCCATCCTCCTCCCGTGCAATGTCCGCCATTGATTTTCTCCTGTCACGTATTTATTTTAACCATTGACAACAAAACGCCCTTCAAGAGATATGCGCATGCGCTAGCACTTTTTTCCTTTCCTGATATTGTTATATTGCCGAAACGCAGGCGCATAGCTAAGCGTGAAGAATGGCATGCCAGTGTTCTGACGTGGAGAGGGGAGGTACAGCTCTCTCGCCGGGATGAGAATATTAACAGGAAGTAAGGCAGGGGGAGGAGCAAGGAGCGGTAACGCTCTGGAAGTAAATTATAATTTTCTTACATATTGGAATAACCTAATAAAAAAATAAATATGGCGATTTAGGTTAATAATGGTCGAGTATTAATATTATAGTGTTTAATCAGTAAAAATTTACCATCACTTCAAAATTGATTGAACCAGAAAAAGTAGCTACAAAAAAGTTAAAAGGGGGGTGAAGTCAGCCAGCAACAGGAGCAGACGTGCTTTTACTCTGCTCCGCTGTTCTGTGTACAAAATTAGCCGAAAAAGCACTATAATTGTTATTTAAGTGCTCCACTTTCCACCAGCCAGCATTTTACTTCACTATAGGCGGTGGTTTTGCAGGCAATAGTGAAGCTAGGAGCCTGCTAGCAACTTACAAGTATCCAGACCAGGAGTCGCAGGAATCTGAGGGAGCCATCACACACCTCCGGACTCAAAGACTCACAACGTGAGTCATCCAGGCAGCAGACTCCCTGCATCCTGTGGCGAGGCCTAGAGGGGGATCTTTTCACGCCGGAACATCGACGATCGGAGGTACACTTACAGTGGCGCGAATCGTAATTTTGTTGGCGCGCCCCATACACACTTTGGCGATCCCGTCTACCGGCCTTACTGCTTTGGGGCCAACAAAGACCCGAGTACTACTTCTCTCTGAGGCTCCCATGCATACTGGAGCTTAACCGGGATAATCATTGTGACACCCGCTCCTCCATCGCATCATGTCAGGGCCGCAGAGCGGAAATAGGCCTGTGTGGCTAACACTGATGACCAGGTACGCACCAACATAACACCGACACGCTACAAGTGTTTTTCTCACCAGAACTGACTAAGCTACGTACATCTAAGAGACTGTGTGGGTGATCAAAACATATACCAAAAAGAACTGGACTTTAAATTAGGGCCCAGTCGTCTTCCGGTTGGGCGGGGCATAGGAGCGTGCGGGAGAGACTCGCGTCTTGAGCCTCACATAACCGCTAGGCCTTAGATCAGCCCCAATAAGCCACAACCTAGGTGACAGAGTGTAAAACGGTCCCCTTATATAAAAATTCAGCCTGAAGCTATCCAAAATGAAATTCTGAATTCATTTAAAAATACAGAATGCTTTATAGAATCACAAATATTTGGGGATTGGAGTAATATTGTCTAAACCAATTTATATAACTTGTTTTAAACTATGGCTAGAAAGAGGAATGTTTCTATAATTTATAGGTCTAAATTTATTCAGAGATTAGAGGATATAAGGCTTTTAAATTTAGAAAGAGATTGAACTGCCACAATAAGGAAACAAGATACAAACATGAAAAAGATATGAAATGTATGGATATTTTTCTTCCTTGTTTTTTTTTTTTATTATTTATTAACGATGTTTAAATAAAGAAATAATTAAAAAAAAAAAAGTCACACTTGCCTACATCTCATATGCCACGTGTGCAGGAAAGCAGTACATCACCAAACGAATCTCAAGTTTGAGCAGGTTATAGAGAATTATTATGTTCTCTTGTTATTGTTGCACTGTTATTTATGTTGATATTGCTTATGTATTATTGTTTTGCTCCTTTTTTCTCCTTCCCTTGACTACGAAATTTACCACTTCTTAGAAGACGTCCAGATAATGCATAAGACTAATAAGGTAATACCCCTATAACCCCCCCTGACCTAAAACCTTCTACGTATGCCGGTGTCTGCTATACAGACAACCATGTGTCCCCGGCAGTAAGTTTAGCCATTTCTTAACTGAGTACAGGATATGATAATTAAGTCCTGCATGGTAACACTGTAATTTCCCACCTATCCCATCCCTTCTATATTAAACCACATTCCTCTCAGCCAGGGAGGCAAGCACTAACAACTACCATAATAACTAATACCCCCCCCCCATAGACTAAATATATGTATACTTACTTTTGTGCCACACTGGGACCCGGAGACATGGGGTTACAGCGTGGCCTTGGGCAGTGCTTTTATGCGCTTGCCTTACCCGTACCATTTATCAAATGTGTACTACTGATGTTTGCAGTTGCAGTGATCTGCCATCCTGAAGTATGCCTAAAGTTTATCTCTTCCCCTACTCTGCTCCATTCCCTCCCATCCACTCTCTCTCTTTTTTTCTCCTCTCTCCCTCTCCCCCTCTTTCTCCCTCTCTCTCAAATTGGTACTCCATATCAACAATATTATGTTCCCTAACCCCCCCAACTACTTGAATGTCTTCGTTAAAATTGGCCCCCTTTAATGTTAAGGGTTTGAATTCCCCTACCAAGAGAAGCCTTCTACTTAGATACCTCCAGAAATACAAAATTGGCATAGCTTACCTCCAGGAAACCCACTGGACGAACTCCCCCCTATCTGATCTTACATTTAATCTGTATACGACCTGTGTTCATGCCACATACAAGATAAAAAAGAGAGGTGTTGCGATTCTACTTCAGAGCGACAAAGCCTATACCCCGATAGTTATTGATACTGACCCAGAAGGTAGATATTTGATTATAGTATGCGAACTAAACAATGTAGTGTGCACCCTCATAAATGTCTATGCCCCAAATGAGAAGCAATGGTCCTTCTTCCGACTCCTACTCCAGCGCATTACACAAATAAGGAGGGGCCCACATCTTATGGGTGGGGATTTTAACATCACCTGGGACCCTTTAGTTGACAAAAAACATCCTAAAAAATTGAAACCTGACTCACATACAGTAACGGAATCCAAGAGATTCCAAAACATAATGATACAACATAATTTATTTGACTCCTGGAGGTGTCTCCACCCCAATGACGGGGACTATACATTTTACTCCACAGCCCACAACTCTTACTCTTGACTAGATAAATTCTTCTGTGACTCTTGGTCTCTAGACAAAATCACCCGAGCGCATATCTCAATTTGCCCATGGTCAGACCATGATATAGTAACAATTAGTTCATCCATCTCTCCTCAGAATGAAGGTTCTAGGTTGTTGAGACTAGCAGACTATTTAATAAAAAAAAACCCATGGACAACACAGACTGCCACAGACCTCCAAGAATACTTCACACTCAATGATAATGGACAGACAGATGATGACACACTATGGGCCTCAATGAAAGCTTATATGAGAGGGACTTTCTTAAAAAGGGTATCCCAATTAAGACGAGGGGGGGGTACTCTGGCGCAACTATTTGGGGAACTAAGGACTTTAGAAAGTAAAAATAAGTATAATCCTGACAGTACTCTAGCTGTCCGTATAGGCAAACTTCAAACAGAAATAACTGGTAAAGAGATACAGAGAATTCAAGATAACATACTCAGACTGAAACAGTTATACTATTACCAAGGAAATCGAGCTGATAGATTATTAGCAAACAAATTAAGAGCCAGACTGAAATCATCCCGAATCCAAAAATTAAAAATAGCAGATAAGGTTATATACTCCCCGAAAGATATCAGAGAAGCATTTAAGAACTACTATAATAATCTATATAACATAGGTGCACAAGAAGAGACTGAGATGGCAGATAGACCAGCAATCTCTAGATTTCTGGAATCCCTAAAACTCCACAAAATTGCTAACTTATTCGATCCTATTACCTACCAAGAAATCAAAACAGCGATTAAACAACTAAAACTCCACAAGACCCGAGGCCCAGATGGATACACTATTTTACGAAACCTATACAAACATCCTAACCCCCTATTTACAGAGACTCTTTGCTAAGGCTTTCGATACAGAATCTTTATTTCCGGAATTCCTAGAGGCTACTATTCTTACAATACCAAAGGAGGGAAAAGACCCCCAGCTGTGTCCTAGCTACCACCCCATATAGCTCATAAACATAGATGTTAAGTTGGTCGCCAAAATCCTAACTTTTAGACTTCGTAAATTATTGCCAGATATCACCCATAAAGACCAAGTAGGTTTCGTTATTAATAGGCAGGGTACAGATAGTACAAGACAACTCCTGAACATATTCACAGAGGTGCATAGACTAGGGCTTCCACTTGTGACCCTGTTGTTTGATGCTGAGAAAGCATTTGACAGGGTACGGTGGGAATATATGAAGGAAGTTATGGGAAAAATGGGCATACCTCAAACATTCCAAACAGCAATTAGAGCTCTATACTCTAGCCCAATGGCCAGAGTTAGAGGACTTGACTTCTTTTCAGATTCCTTCCCCCTTAGTAACGGTATGCGCCAGAGGTGCCCATTATCTCCCCTTCTATTCACTATAGCCTTTGAGCCACTGGCGGTAGCGATCAGGCAACATCCAGGGCTTATATATTCATGGTGTCCTACAAAAATTGAGTCTCTTTGCAGATGACTTGACGGTATTCCTCACAGACCCAAACACCTCCCTATCCCCTCTCTTAGACTTATTCAACCTCTTCGGTACTCTTTTGTTCGACAATCTTAATGTAGAGAAGACAGAGGCCTACCCTCTAAATCTCCCTGAAACCCAAATCAAACTCCTTTGGAATCAATACTCATTTAAATGGAACAGAAAAGGACATAAACACTTGGGAGTTCAACTCTCAAATGATACGAAAAAAGTAATTGAATGGAATCATAATCATATATAACAGATACTAAAACACGATCTTACATTCCCCAGATATAAAGAGAAATAGTAGATGGGGAGAATCTCTGCTTTCAAGATGATGTTGCTTTCGAAGCTTACATACTTATTTAGATGCTTACCCTTAAGAGTCCTGAAGGCTTTAATAGATCAATACCGATCCCTCTTGAACACCTAAGCCTGGGCTAATACTCGCCCTCATATCTCCCGCAATATTCTTCAGTCACCAATTGATAGAGGAGGTCTAAGTCTACCCAACCTAACTGGCGTGGTTCTGGTGAACGACCCAGATGGTATGAGATAGAACAGGCATCACTGCCATATGATATTTACCTCTCTGACCTAATTTGGGTCCCTCAGCACTATCTGTCGACTTTTCCTCTTACCAATGTAGTTATAAAGGAATGCTTAAATTTATGGCATAGGCTTAGACACTCCCCACAGGTAGCTCCTCACCCCTCCCCAATTCAAGGAATCAGAGGCCTAGTCTTAGGGCTCCCAGAATCAAATCCCACTTTGTGTGAAAACACTAACCTCAGAGTGATAGGAGCGCTCTATAATGGATCCAATTGGCTCACACATGCTGAAATAAAGCTAAAATTTACTTTTTCCCTGAAGCTAGACTTTGAGACTATGCGTTTCCGATCTCTGATATGTAGTTGGGGATTTACTACAACAGTGCCTAGAGACTTAACTATATGGGAGATTAGATGGAAGGCAGGAGTACAAGGACAGAGATCTATGATGATACACTATCAATGCCTCTTAGACTCCCAGACGTTACGTAAGACACATAATATCTTAGCATGGGAGAGACCTCGAATGGAATATGGACCCCAAACATTAGTTAACAGCCTTCAGAGTTACTAAGAGGCCTATTTATCAAAACGTCAACTGAAAATACGCTGGAATTCCACGTCGTAATTGTTGCGAGATTGATCCGCCATAATTATCAAATGTCAAGATCGTCAAATGTTGAAATTTGTGACGTAACATACGATCCCGCAATCTCAATCCGACACAGATCAATGCGAGTTGAAAACCTGTGGAATTCGAGCAGAATTGTGTTCATTCGCATTCCTATTCGACACTATTTGAAGATCTTACGAAGTTATCAAAAATTCAACAGTAACGCTTGCATCTTTTCCGACGCAGCGTACTTAGTTTACAATCCGCCAGCCTTGAGGTCGCGGATGCCATAGAACTCAATGGGAGTCGGAAAACACTGAAATCTTATGTTCGATGCTGCAAGACAATGAAGCATATCACCTAATAAAAGTGTAATATTTTAGACAAGGATTTTAAAATTCGAATTGATGTTTGTTTCAATAAAATCTTAAGCTGATAGCTCAAAGGGATAGCCCACCTAACTTTAAACTTTCATGATTCAGATACAGCAGAAATTAAATTCACCTCTTTACTGTCATGATATGTTTAGTGTATTTCTTCCTTTTCTTGAATTTCTTTTTCAGTAAGAAATGTCATCTTATATGCCAGGCCATTTTATAACACCTGTGAAGGGGTGGTTTTTAAAAATAGATTGCAATCAGGAGGGGTAAGACAGGTGCAGAGAGAAACCTGGCCCAGCTCTTAAAGGGTCAGGAAAACCCAAAATATTATTTCAAGATTTGGATAGAACATACAATTTTAAACAACTTTCCAATTTACTTCTATTATAACATTTGCTTAATTCTCTTGTTATCCTTTGCGGAAGGAACAGCATTGCACTACTGGCAGCTAGCTGAACACATCTATTTAGCCAATCACAAGAGACAAATATGAGCAGGCACCAATTAGCAGCTAGCTCCCACTAGTGCAACTTAAATTTTCACTTTCCTATCCCTTTAAAATAGCCATAGATTTCAAATAAATACATATGATACTCTTATTACATGTTATATTCGAAATTATTCCTGCTCAGAATAATAATACATTTACAATATATACATATAGTGGTATAAATAAACACAGAGATATGACAGACAACATTGTTTAGAACCAAAAAATGAACTTCGGGACATGTAAATATGTTTGCAAAAGATTTCTGACATAACACACACACACACATAAATATATGTATATGTGTGTGCATACATACTAAAATATGTATGTCCAATCTTAAAAAGAGTTGTAATAATTCACTCTCCACTTTGCACCAAATATGTCGCTACTTGCTATATTCGCAATTAGTCCTGCTCAGAAAAAGAATACATTTATAAAAGGCCAAGTGTGTTTGTCCGAAGCTGTCATGCGCAGTAGAGACAGCACAAGGACAAACACACCTGGCCTTTGAGTCCTACTCCCTAGCTGATCTGCGGCAGAAGTGGGAGTGGGCGAGCGTGAGAGGCGTGAAGGGGCGTGACCGGGCGTGAATGGCCGTGAAGGGGGCGTTGCCGGACATGAAGGGGGCGTGGCCGGACGCGGTCATGAGATAGAGAGGGGAGAGAGATAGAGAGAGAGAGGAGGGGAGAGAGAGAGAGAGAGAGGAGAGGGGGGAGAGAGAGAGAGGAGGGGAGAGAGAGAGGAGAGGGGGGAAAGAGAGAGGGGGGAGAGTGGAGGGAGAGAGAGGGGAGAGATAGAGGAGGGGAGAGATAGAGGAGAGGGGGGGAGAGAGAGAGGAGAGGGGGGAGAGAGGAGTGGGGGGGAGAGAGAGAGGAGATTGGGGGAGAGAGAGGAGAGGGGGGAGAGAGGAGAGGGGGGAGAGGAGAGGGGGGAGAGGAGGGGGGGAGAGGAGAGGGGGGGAGAGGAGAGGGGGGGAGAGAGAGGAGAGGGGGAGAGAGAGAGGAGAGGGGGGAGAGATAGGAGAGGGGGGAGAGAGAGGAGAAAGGGGAAGAGAGAGGAGAGGGGGGTGAGAGAGAGGAGAGGGGGGTGAGAGAGAGGAGAGGGGGGTGAGAGAGAGGAGAGGGGGGGTGAGAGAGAGGAGAGGGGGGGAGAGAGAGAGGAGAGGGGGGGAGAGAGAGAGGAGAGGAGGGGAGAGAGAGAGGAGAGGGAGGGGAGAGAGAGAGGAGAGGGGGGGGGAGAGAGAGAGGAGAGGGGGGGGAGAGAGAGAGGAGAGGGGGGGAGAGAGAGAGGAGAGGGGGGGAGAGAGAGGAGAGGGGGGAGAGAGAGAGAGGAGAGGGGGGGAGAGGGGGGAGAGAGAGGAGAGGGGGAGAGAGGGGGAGGGAGAGAGGAGAGGGGGCGAGAGAGAGGAGAGGGGGGAGAGGAGAGGGAGAGAGAGAGCTTAAAAGAGAGGGGGAGAGAGAGCGCAAAAGTGATGGGGGAGAGAGAGCTCAAAAGAGAGGGGGAGAGAGAGTGCAAAAGAGATGGGGGAGAGAGCAAAAGAGAGGGGGGGAGAGAGCGCAAAAGAGAGGGGGAGAGAGAGATCGCAAAAGAGAGGGGGAGAGAGAGAGCGCAAAAGAGAGGGGGAGAGAGAGAGAGAGCAAAAGAGGGGGGGAGAGAGAGAGCACAAAAGAGGGGGGAGAGAGAGCACACATGAGAGGGGGGAGAGAGAGCAAATGAGAGGGGGAGAGAGAGAGCAAAAGAGAGGGGGAGAGAGAGAGAGCAAAAGAGAGGGGGAGAGAGAGAGCGCAAAAGAGAGGGGGAGAGAGAGAGCGCAAAAGAGAGGGGGAGAGAGAGAGCGCAAAAGAGAGGGGGAGAGAGAGAGCGCAAAACAGAGGGGGGAGAGAGAGAGTGCAAAACAGAGGGGGGAGAGAGAGAGAGCACAAAAGAGAGGGGGGAGAGAGAGAGGAGGGGAGAGGGAGAGAGAGAGGAGGGGAGAGAGAGAGAGAGGTGGGGAGAGAGAGAGGAGAGGGGGGAGGGAGAGGGGGAGAGAGAGAGAGGAGAGGGGGGAGAGAGAGAGAGGAGGGGGGGAGAGAGGGGAGGGAGAGAGAGAGGGGGGAGAGAGAGAGCTCAAAAGAGAGGGGGAGAGAGAGCGCAAAAGAGATGGGGAGAGAGAGAGTAAAAGAGAGGGGGGAGAGTGCGAAGAGAGGGGGAGAGAGCGCAAAAGAGAGGGGGAGAGAGAGAGCGCAAAAGAAAGGGGGAGAAAGAAAGCACAAAAGAGAGGGGGGGAAAGATAGAGCATAAAA
Source organism: Bombina bombina (assembly GCF_027579735.1). Lineage (NCBI taxonomy): Eukaryota > Metazoa > Chordata > Amphibia > Anura > Bombinatoridae > Bombina > Bombina bombina. Next base: position 527,570,096 of record NC_069501.1, on the reverse strand, counting down.
GAGATGGGGGAGAGAGAGAGCGCAAAAGAGAGGGGGAGAGAGAGAGTGCAAAAGAGGGGGGAGAGAGCGCAAAATAGAGGGGGAGAGAGAGAGCGCAAAAGAGAGGGCGAGAGAGAGCTCAAAAGAGAGGGGGGAGAGGGAGCGCAAAAGAGAGGGGGGAGAGAGAGCAAAAGAGAGGAGGAGAGAGAGAGCACAAGGGGTGGGACCGCTGTACTGCAAAAAATGGCCCGTGTGAACGGGCTTTAAGACTAGTATACAATAATGTGCTAAAGAGAAATGTGCTAGTTCGTGGACAGTATTGAAATGGTATAAATAAAGTTGGGAAAAGCCAGAATAGCCGCAACATTGATGACTGTTAGTTAACACCAGTACTAGACGCGCGTGTTTTTGACGGCTTTTTTGATAAATAAGGAGATCGTATTCAGATCCGCGGCCGCGATGTTTGGCGAGCTTATTGACGCCCGCGAATGCAACATTGTTGATGCTTTGATAACTAGGCCTCTATGTCTGCTATACATTGTATTACATTGTTTGAACTCTACTACACACTTCTGACTAGATGGCACTGGGTTCCTAGTAGGTTACATAGAGTTTCCATGTGGGAATAAAGGTGATGATCTTCATATATGGTGGGATTGCTCGCGTATACAACGCCTTTGAGGGGAGATTCTTGGTTTATGCTCACGGATGGGTCTTCCATCTTTACGTAACCCAGCAAGGGCCGTCTTTAGCACAGGGGAAAAGGGGCAGCTGCCCAGGGCCCAATCTCTGTTGAGGGGCCCAAGAGTCCTAAAAAAATTTTTTTATTTTTTTTTAAGGTTCATACCAGACTGCTGATGTGACATGGGGAACACACACATTCAGTCCTAATACTGTCACAGTCAAAAGTTCTCTGCTTTATATTTATTTTTTTTAAACTGTGCCAGACCATGCCGGTGTCATGTGATATGCCAAGCTATTGCCATGTGCTGTTTTAGATGTGCACTGTGCAGCACTGAATGCAAATCCCTAACTCGGCATCCAGCCATTTCCACTGCATCAGAAAAGGTCCTACTGGGGTTACCACTGTTACCAGGTAACTGCTCTGGTTGTGGGGACTGTTTCTGGGTAGGGCTGACTGTAGGCGCATGCAGCTGGAGCGGCAGGCACGTGAGGATTTGAGCATCTGTGCAGCATACACTGCTCTCTTCAGTCTTGAGGCTGTGTGACTCATCTCACACTGTATCCATGCAGCCTTGGACAGACAGCATCCAGTCTACTGGTCCCCTTAGCCCTGCTCTTTCTGCTGTGGCCCTAAGATCAACTAACTGAAGTTTGTTAGGGGAACAGTGCTTTGTAGAAAGGTGTCAGTGGGAAGAATAAGTGATTGCACACACGCTCCTCCCCATGCAGCATTGACTAATGCAGGGTGAGAGGGAACTTGTTCCTAGCAAAGAAGCGACATGTGCTGCTGTGGCTGATGTATAGTGTCATGCTGATACTTCACACATTAATGTAAGGTTTATTTTTATAGTTTTTATTTTCTCTCAGTCTCAGATTTTACAGCTTCCCATAGTAGTTCTGCTGTTCCAGTCAGTAAACTTATATTTGTCTGCACCTCCATGCTTCCTCCTCAGTCTTTACCTTGATTTGCTCCTGTTGGCTGCCCTAAATCTCTTTAACCGGCTAACCTCACACCAGAATCACATTCAAAAGAATATTAAATGAATCCACAGCAGTGATTAGCCCAGCAGTGGATGATCCACCGCTGGGCTAATAATTAAAAAAAAATAAAAAAATTGATTTATTTGTTTTTTGGGATGTTGGGGTGAAGAGCGAAATTTCATGGGATGGGAGGGCCCAAGAAAACTTTTGCCCAGGGTCCAGTCAATATTAAAGACGGCCCTGAACCCAGCAATGTGCTTACTACACTTAGAACTCCCCAGAATTTCCAAGGCGAAAAAACATCTATACATGTATATCATGATGGCAGCCAAATTATCAATAGCGAGGCACTGGAGGCAACAGGTTGCCCCCATAAAATATCTGAAATAGTTGAATATGTTAGGAAAATGGAAGAAGCATTATCTATAAACAGAGACACTTTATACCTCTATTCTGATATCTGGGAACCCTGGAATTCTCTCTCCCCTCATCCAATAAATCCTCCCTCCCATAGGTGATATCTACCCTGAGAGAATTTCTTTTTTTCTCTCTCTCTTTCCCTCCTTACCTCTTCTACCCCCTCCCCTTTTACAATCTATGCACTGATATTACTGATGAAAATGTTCTTATTGTTGTGAAATTGTTTTGTATTATTGTTACTAATACACTAAGTTAAAGTGTAGCTTTCACTTACAGTAACGTTATAATAACTTTATTCCGCTACGAGATTATGGACTCTTTTCTTCTTATCCATGAACAATTCATATTCAGGTACCGAAAGGTACTAGTTCTGAGTTTCATATATGTTTCTTTCAGAAAAATTAGGCATATATCTAAATTGATTCCGTAGGCCAGACAACTGCATTTTTTCAAAACCTGTTTACTATGTAATATGGAAAAATGTAACCTAACTTGTTTAGCCTTACAGTTTAAATTTGTTATATGTAATATGTGATTTATTGCCTCACATAAAAATATATATATATAAAAAAAAAGTTAAAGGGGCACAAAACCTATCCTATTAAAAATAACATTACTTAAAATTCATACTTACCTTGCAGAACCTGTAAGAAACAGAAAAAAAGTTAATCCAGCCAATTATAGTGAGTGTATACTTTAAAAGCAGGTGTTTCGGGCCTATCTCTTGGAGTAATATGAATTTATAAAAAAAATTTTTACCGATATATATTTTTATTTTGATGTAAATACATTTGTGAATAACAACAGCAGGTGAATCAATTTCCATTACAATCATAGGTCCAATAGTTATCACATGGTAAGTACAATTAGTTTTTTTACAAGTACAGTTCAAAGAGTATGGCATATATGTATAGAGTCTCATCAATTTAAGAGGGTGTCCAAGCGAGCAATAATTAACCTATAAAAATTGCTGTATTGCATTATTCAAAAAATATTAACTAAACCTTATAATGGCTTCTAAAAGTCAGCCAACGGATTCCAATTACCATTCCTCTTCCAGTAACCCAGCGGGCTAGATATAGTGCGCATCTCTAGGCGGGGCAGCCTGTCATAGAAAGGTAAAAAGGGAGGGGGATAAGGGGTGGGACAGGGGGTATAGGCCACATAATAGAGTGAGGGAGGGAGGGAAGGGAGGGAGAGTGTGTATCAGAGTTTAAGAATAGGGGGGAGCAGATGGGGGTCCTTACTTATGTAGCAGATTAGTATGGGGAATTGAAGCTAAGCCTCATTAGGGGGGGGGTCTAGGGGTCTCTCCATAGCTGTGTGTTTGTCTACTATCTTCCAGATAGCTGAACCAAGGTTCCCAAATCTGCCATTAGAGTTCCTCCTTGTCCATGTTAAAGTAAAAACTTTGTTCCATCTTGGCATATACCTGCATTATGGTGGTGATAGTTGTAATATCTGGGGGTTGGGCCTGTTTCCATGCTCTCGCTATCGCTAGCTTTGTGGCTGCGAGAATAAAGACTATCTTTTTAGGCTTATGTATGCCTTTTCTGCTCACAGTCCCCTTATTCAAAGCCCTTCTCCCACGAGTGGAAGGCCCCCCAGACAACCCGCTCCCCCTTATGGCTCCACCTACCATCGTACCGCTGACCGCAGGGACCTGATGCCCCAGGGTAACAGAGCCACACTCGACCACTCCTGCCCCATCCATCGCCGCAATGCAATGTGCTTGCATAGGCGGTCCCAAGATGGCGACCGGAAGTGCGGTGGACAGGGCCTTCTAGGGCGCACGCGACTGAATCTCGCTGCACAACAGATCTCCACATGGCGCCTCAAGGAATGGCGCGCAGGGCCTACCCTCCATCCCCCTCTGTCCTGACAAAAAAGAGGGGGATGGTGACTCCCTGCTACTCCCCGGGGAGAAACGCATCTCCGGGGAGTAGAGCAGCTGATCTGCCAATGAATGGGGAGCTACAGCCGCATTCCAGCTAGGAACCGGCTGTCGCCCCAAAATAACAGCCTGAGAGGTACTGGTTAGGGATAGAGAGGTAACGTTAGGGACAGATAATCTAACAGGAAGAGGGGGAAGAAGAGGGGGCGTTAAGAGGACACAAGGGGAGAAGAAGTGGATACAGACACAGAGGAAAAAAGAGAAGGGGAAGAGAAAACAGGGGCAGAAGAAGAGACAGACAGAGAAATAGAGTAAGCAGGGACAAAGGAGGGGGAAAAAACAGAACCCACAGCAACAGATACAAACTGGGATACAGGGAAATTAGAAACCACAGGAACAAACACAGAAGAAAGAGGGATATCACCACTAGCAGTAACCACAGGCTTTTTCTTTCTTGCAGGAGCATCCTCCTCCTCAACGAATCTACGTGGAGCCTTCACAGCACGCTTGGACCTCTCCATGATGCAACCTGCAAGACAAGAAACAGGTTAGTGGTTTTACTTTCAGTTATGCAGCTCTATTATCAGCTCTGAATCTCCGCCTCCTAAAGCTCCCCCCACTTCCTTTTAACCCATTACCATTTTCTCCTTCATTTAAAAAATTTAACCCTTAAATTGTTACATACCTAAATAGGTCTTCCACTTTCCAATGCTCCCAATCTCCCCAGGTCTGATACATTCAACACTTTATCCTCCCTCCCCCCCTTTTTTTTCTTCTTCTTTTCCTTCTTTCCCTTTCTTCTTCACTTCCCTTTTCTACTAATCCTGAACACTTACCTCATATTGTTGCACACAACTAATTATTTATCTTGTTTGAACCTACTAAAGTACTATGTGAAATGTTTATTTTAAACAAACACTTAGGACACTTTAAATTTGTTGATAACAAAAATGTAGTTAAAAACAGAGCTGTTAACACAGAGTAAGCACTCTATAACTTTCAAATGGACTTCTGTATATCATTGCCTGGGAATCTACAGACATTTTGTTTTTCATTCCAGTTTAGTTGTATGAAGATGCCTCTTGTTGTTGTATTGCAATTAGTTTCAATAAAGCTCTAAAAAAAGAGAAAGAAATAAAGAGTGGGGGAAAAAAAATTAAAGAAAAAAAATTAAAGAAACAAATAATAATAATATTATAAAACAATCTACAAGCCACCCCCCAACAGTATTGACATGGAGGAAACTCAATTGTTAATACAAATAGGAAAGGCTGCTAATAATAACATATTTTTGACTAGCAATAAAGCTAAGGGAGATTTGTAAGGCAGAATTTTAAATACACTCAAAGATAATTTTGTCACAATTAATAGAGGAGCAAACATGAGATAATGCTGTACTGAATTTAGTGCTAAAAAATATCATCAAGCATAAAGGTCAAATAATATTTAGGTAACAGTGATATTAACATGGTCACATTTCCATAAGCAGTGTTTAACCAACAATTTAAGACAATCATTAAATTGCATAAATTAGGAAAACTTATTCTCAAATAAAACCAGAGGATACATTTAAAACTTTGTGAAATAAATATACATATTAACACATACCACATGGTTATAAAATAAATCCAAGCAAAGCTATTTTAAAGAAGGAATTGCAAGATCCACAAAGATCGTGACAATCACTGTAATAATAGTGATAATATGCAAGATAGGTAACACTAGATACCATAGAGTTTTCAGTAAGTGGGTAGTGCTCTTACAGAGCCCCTTTCATCCCCCTATACAACCTTGAGAGACAAGTGACTTAAAGGGACATTAAACACTTTGAGATAGTAATATAAAATAATAAATCGTGCATTTAAAAAAAAAAAAAAACTGCAATATTTATTTTGTCCCTATTTCCTGTTATTCCATTCTGATATTGTAAACTTTTCAGTTCCTGTTAGAAATGGAAGTGGAAGTGCAGAACACTGTTATTTTACACACAGCCATTGGCTGCACACTCTACTGACCTATTTATAACTTTCCCTGATTGGCCACAGCAGAGAAGGTAATCTAAGTTACAACCTAGCAGCTCCCATTGTTTTATAGGCCTCTACTTATCAAGCCGTCAACCGCAAATACGCTTGAATTCCGCAGTGTATTTGTGGCGAGCCTGATTCGCCTTAGTTATCAAACCCTACAGACCGGCAAAAGTAGAATTTAGTTACATTTAGTAACATACGATCCGCCAGTCTCAGTCCGACACAGATCGATGCTTACATCACTACAGATGTTCCGAATGAAGGTTCCTTTAAATGACGTCATCCAAGATGGCGTCCCTTGAATTCCGATTGGCTGATAGAATTCTATCAGCCAATCGGAATTAAGGTAGGAAAAAAACCTATTGGCTGATGCAATCAGCCAATAGGATTGAGCTCACATTCTATTGGCTGTTCCAATCAGCCAATAGAATGCGAGCTCAATACTATTGGCTGATTGCATCAGCCAATAGGATTTTTCCTACCTTAATTCCGATTGGCTGATAGAATTCTATCAGCCAATCGGAATTCAAGGAACGCCATCTTGGAGGACGTCATTTAAAGGAACCTTCATTCGTCGGATAGTCGTCGGCCAGGAAGGATGCTCCGCGTCGGATGTCTTGAAGATGGAGCCGCTCCGCGGCAGGATAGGGGTTAATAACTGTATGTAGGTGGCGGCGGTATAGGGGGCGGAAGATTAGGGGTTAATATGTATAATGTAGGTGGCGGTGGGCTCCGGGAGCGGCGGTTTAGGGGTTAATACATTTATTAGAGTTGCGGTGGGCTCCGGGAGCGGCGGTTTAGGGGTTAAATAGTTAGTATAGTGTGGGTGTTTAGTGACAGGGTACCAAGAAAGCTTTAAAAAAGCTGAAGAGCAGCAAGATCGATGACTGTTAGTTAACAACAGCCCGCTGTTCATCGCACCGTACTTGGTGCGCGGCTTTTTGACAGCTTTTTTGATAATTTTGGAGAACGTATGCAGGTCCGCGGCCGCGATGTGAGGCGATCTTAGGAGAGCGTATTGGTGCCGTCGAATGCAGGTAAGTTGACGGCTTGATAAATAGAGGCCATAGACTCTAAAACGTTACACTTATTGCCCAGCTAGTCTCATTATTACATAAATATGAAGTTTGCTGACAAATTCCTTCCTATATTACTCTCATCTACCCTGGCCTCATGCAAAGTTCTTATTTTATTTATACATTTTGTGTTCTGCTTTGCTGGCATTCTTCATGAGAGTCACTGCAATTAAGGAATGTCTTCATATGCACAGTTTGGAGAATTCTTATAATGATGCTATATTGCATCTCCTTGTCTCGTCCTCAAAAGCCTTTTAAATGGAATAGCAATCTGAAGCTCTACTTTTGAAAGCATCATAGCATGCCCCTTCTCACTTTTCAGTGCCAAGGGAAATTACATCCATAGTGAGACTGGGGTGATCTCAATATCCAATAAACATCAGGGCTGAGCTTTCCTCATCTCCTGTTATTAGGATGCCCGTATATCTTACATACACAAGGAAAAAACTCAGTAGTGCTAAAAGGCAAATAAGTGAATAACCACTTCAGGTCAGCTAATATTGTGACGGATTCCAAACGATATACCAGCTTTCAGAAAACTTTCACAAATGACTGCAGAAGCAATTGCCGAGATCAATCACCCCACTGTTGCCCAAGCCTGCTTACTCTACCGGAACTTTGGGATCTGCGATGCACGGGTACCTCGTACCACCTCCAAGTGCTCGTCTCTCCACCGACTCAGCTGCTTGGCGTCCTCGTGGGTCTGCAGATGTACAGCGTCTCTCCTTCTCGATGAGCGCTCGATCCTATTGGCTGGTATTAGTGTCAGTCAGCGGGAACCAATCCATGGTAAGAAAAACGGCTGAAAGTTCACCACTGGTTATTAGCTGCAAACACACACCTCCCCACAGCTAAAACAATCCAGGAATCACTGGCAAATAGTGAAAAATAGAAAAATGGTAGTCCTGGAGAGTATAGTTAAAAAGTCTTTTATTTCAAACTCTGATTAAAAAGCGAATGGCAAACACAAGTAAAAGCACAACAGGTGTGGCACTGTCTGGCTTACGCGTTTCGGCTTGGAGCCGTAGTCATAGCCTATAGTGCTATCTGACACACCTTTTAAATACCCACACCTAAAATCCGATTGGTTAAAAATAAAGCACACCTATTATTTACCTACTCTATACATAGTGAAACTAATTTCTACAGAACCTCCAAAGCAATTTAACATTAACAAAAATTGCCAGTATCACGATCCAATATGACAGGGAAATGGATTTAAATAAATTCATCAGAAATATAACTTTAAAAAAAATTTTTTCCACTACTAGTGAAGTCAGTGATAATGAACAACAGGGGACTTCGACTTACACTGAGTCTCTCTCCTTTTCTCAAACCTGTGATGTGGTCTCTTTGCAACAACTTCAGTCAGAATCCATTCACAATTTGCAAGGTACTCTCAGTAGAGGCCCCCTGATGAAGGGTAAGTCTACCTTTTACCCTATACAGGTCAGGGGTAATATTGTAGAAACTTTTTACAACAGGGTCGAACAGGATCTTATTGCCCTGAAACAGTCTAACAAACGACCTAAGAACAACCTAAGTTTCAGGGAAAGAGCAGCAGTCAATGAGTTAAAAGATAACTCCAGCATTACTATAAGAAAAGCCGACAAAGGCGGTATGACTGTTGTTCTTGACCGTGAAGCTTACGTGGCAGAAGCATTAAGGCAACTTAATAATAGGGACGAATATTCCATCCTTAAAGGTGATCCCACCTCTATTTTCAGGAGGGAACTTGTGGATCTTTTGGATGAGGGTGTGGAATCAGGGTTTATTGACTCGACAACTTTTGCATATTTGGTTCCTGATTTTCCAAAAATTCCCGCCTTCCATCATTTTCCCAAGGTCCACAAGTCCCTCCAGGAAATTAAGGGTCGTCCTATTGTAAGTGGGGTAGATTCCCTGTTGTGTAATCTATCTGAGTGGGTAGACAGCATCCTACAGCCAATTGTAACTTCATTACCTCGCATTTGCGAGACACAAAACATGTTTTGCAGTTAATGGAAAATGTTGTCTGGACATCACAATCAAGATGGCTGACTGTGGATGCTGTCTCACTCTACTCCTGTATACCCCATGACATAGGCTTAAAGGCAATTTGTTTTTTCTTAGACAATTTTGGCAATTACACTGACGATTTCAATTGTTTCATTGTGAAGGTTGTAGGGTTCCTCCTTACACACAATTTTTTTGTGTTTGAGGGGGTATACTATCTCCAAAGATGTGGAACAGCGATGGGGGCGAAATTTGCCCCCTCGTATGCTAATCTGTTCCTAGGATTCTGGGAGTTCTTCCACATCTTTGGAGATAGTAACCCCTTCCGTGTCTATATATCCACATACAAGAGATATATAGACGATTTGATTTTTATATGGACAGGAACCCAGCAACAAGCTATGGAATTCTGTTCATCCCTCAATTCGAATGACATGAATCTGAAATTTACAGCCGCGCCTCTGGGCTTTCTCCACTCCACAAATCAAGTCTTGATGAATGTTAAAGTCTTCAAATTCACAAACTAACTATAAGTGAAAATTACAACAACACCATACTGGCAGTCAAACAGTTAACCGAAACAGGTATAAATAGCAGGCCAATCTACCCATCAGGTATCTTGAGAAAGGCTTTGAAGCCGAAACGCGTTGATACCCGAGCACCCTCACACGGATTTGCAGGACACAAGAAGAGCGCTTCCATCCAAACATCAAAGAACAAAAGCCGGACCGGTCACTGACCGACATTAAACAAAGGCAGAAGAATAAACATCTGAAGCGGCAAAGATTTCACACCTGACGGACAAATTATCAGGAAACATCATCCTTTAAGGAGCTAGATCGGTCACTGACCGACAACACACTAAGCGGTCACGGGAACCGCACGAAGCATATTCGTCAGTGTGAATTACCACGAAGAACAACACCATCTATTTTTATCTACAGCAGGTTGATCTCAAACTGCAGCAAAGTCACCATAGCGGCATATATTTAACCGCCAGAGAGATCTAACATCACGACTCACCAAGCAAACTCAGTCACTAAAGGGAATCAAACAGCGGCATATATTTAACCGCAGTATTCTCCAACGTAAAAAGTGTCATCAGACGGATACACTTTAAGGTACTTTATAGCACTAATACAATACAGTGAACCATCACGTATACCCGGCCAAAACTGTAAGGTTAAAATATTTAGAAAATCCAAACTATATGAAGCACATTGCTAAAATATATACAGATTGAATGTCAATAATATTGTAACCTACCAATGTAAATTGGCTTTTACTGTGAAAACAAGCAACTCTTAACGTATATACCTAACGTTTTTATTACCTTTTTATCATCATTCTATTAACTTTTAACTTTATATTTTCTTTTAAGAATTCAAGAGTATCATTAGACACCGGTGTCAATAGTATGCAAAGCGTATACATATATATATATTTTATGATTCAATAAAATTGTTTTATACATAACCAGCACATTGGCTTTTATTTATTTAAGGAGTATATTATTAATACATAGTCACGCAAATAGAATACTCACAATTAGTAGCAATTGTAGTAATTAAAGCTTAGCAAAAATACCCACTAATTTGGGCTAGATCGAATTCACAGCGACACTCGCATAACGAAGAAAATAAAGATATTTCCAACCAACATTGAGATAGTAACACATCATTTGCAGGGAATCAGCATTGGTTTGCGCCACCTACCCTCACCTCAGCTCATTACCTTACATATTAACCCACTTTTCCAACTACTTGGATAATATTGTATTATCAATCCTATCTTCCATTATTGTAATACGTTATTTTATTTATATACATGCTATAAGGTGAGGGTGTATCATAATATATCTTCCAATATGTAATTGACTTTCATGTTTGCCCTCTGACCCTTTAGATCCTCTGATACACTGATCATTTGTACATTTGCCTTTGGTGCATTGTGTTGATTGTAGTTCGCATTACCACTATTTTGTCTCCATTTATGAACATTTATTTAGTATTGTTTTATTGTGTGTATTGTCCCACTCCTCTACCTTCATTTCCCTGCCATATTGGATCGTGATACTGGCAATTTTTGTTAATGTTAAATTGCTTTGGAGGTTTTGTAGAAATTAGTTTCACTATGTATAGAGTAGGTAAATAATAGGTGTGCTTTATTTTTAACCAATCGGATTTTAGGTATGGGTATTTAACCCTTTAAGGACACAGCTTTCAGTTTGCTCAATTGTTTTATGACGGAAAAATTCCGTCATATGTCCTTAAGAGGTTAAAAGGTGTGTCACATAGCACTATAGGCTATGACTACGGCTCCAAGCCGAAACGCGTAAGCCAGACAGTGCCACACCTGTTGTGCTTTTACTTGTGTTTGCCATTCGCTTTTTAATCAGAGTTTGAAATAAAAGACTTTTTAACTATACTCTCCAGGACTACCATTTTTCTATTTTGCCCGTATATCTTATACATACAGTAACAGGGCACAAACCTTTGTTCTTACTGTGGGATAGACGCTTACTGTAGCGTGCAAGAGATATGGGCTATTTCTCCATAGAAATAACGCACGTATTACGAGTTGAAAGTGAATGCATTTTCTTTAACACGTGTCGGGTTAGCATGACTTTAGAGTTCTAGTTAACTGTTGCGTGAGACAAAAAGGTTGCACAAAATACATAAAAAATACAATTAACTGTAAAGTTACACTCATTAACACTGTCTGATAACATTTATTAAAAAATTGCATTGAAAAAAAGTTATAAGGGCTCAGATATGAGGTCTCGGGTGATAAAAAAAAGGCCTTGAAATCTTCTCCCTCAGGTATTCTGTAATTCTAACATATCTTTAATTATATAATAGTGCCTCACCTATACAGTAACTAATTTGCCCTCTGGGTATTTATTCTCCTGTGCTACTACAATTTTTAATGAGTTCTACATGTTATAGGAACATGGAACCAAAAATGTTTCTATCAGAAATCAAGAGAATACAATTTTAAATAATGTTCCAGTTTACTTTTATTATCTAATTTGCTTCATTCTCTTGGAATCATTTTGTTGAATAATCAGCCATGTACTACTGGGAGCTAGCTAAATGCACTGGGTGAGTAAGTAAATAACATTAAGGGGTCAATTTATCAAGTGCTGGGTGGACACGATTCGATGTAGCGGATCATGTCTGCCCGGCATCGCTAAATGCCGACAGCATATGCTGTCGGCATTTAACATTGCACAAGCATTTCTTGTGAAATGCTTGTGCAATGCCGCCCCCTGCACATTCGCTGCCAATCATACGCTAGCATGGGGTGTCAATCATCCTGATTGTATCTGATCGGGATGATTGCATCTGATCGGGATGATTGCAGTCCGCATCTTAAAGGTGGCAGAGAATTTAAGGAGCAGCGGTTTTAAGACTGCTGCTTTTTAACTTCTGTTTCCGGGAAGCGGGAAACTATGGGGGTAGATAGCAGCATCCGCTGCTTATTAAATCTACCCCTAGGCATTTATGTGCAGCCACTGGGTCTACCTAGTTAACCTTTCAACAAAGGATACCAAAAGAAAAACAAATGAGATAAAATAGAAGTAAATTGGAAAGTTGTTTGATATCACATGCTCTATCTGCATCATGTGTCCCTAAAATTGAACAAGTTGGGTCTGTTCCTTTAGTCACTTCCCCTTTTCCCCATTTTAACCATGGTGTATTTCCCCTAACCTTCAGTGAACATAGAGGGGCCTATTTATCAAAGCTTCAACTGTGAATGCACTTGAATTTCGCATCAAATTAGACGTCAAGTTGATCCGCCGTAGTTAACCCAACGTCAATGTTAAAATGTTAGACATAATATACACTCCTGCAAGATCAATCCGATGCAAACCGATGCTTGCATTATGTGAGCGTAATACTGATCATCTGCCTTCACATTCAAATCTATTCGATCGTAATACTGATGATCCGCCTTCACATTCGACTCTATTTGACCCTCTTACCAATTTATCAAACAATCAACAGGTTCGCTCGCGTCTATTCTGATGCAGTATTCCTATCCTTCAAACCGCCACCACTGAGGCTGCAAATGCTATAGAAATCAATGGGAGTCTGAAAAGGTTTTGTTCTATGCTGTTTGTCATCGCAGACACTTAATGAACATGCAGAATATTTATAAATTTGCGATACTTTTATGACACGGAAGGAGGATATTAATGAACCATATTAATCATGAACTCTAATAAAAATGTTTCATGTCCCTTTGATCTTTTGTTATAAAAAAATATATTAAGATCTGCCCTTATTACTAAATTAAATCAAGTAGGGAGATGTTACCCTACTTATGGGTTAGGTTTCATCTTTGTCTCTCTGTCGTAGAGTTCACTACAAAGCAAAGGGGCAAGTTATTATTTATACAGGAATGAAAGAAAGGAACACAGTCTCTGACTTTTTCTACGCAGAAGGAGGGGATTAAAGGGACATAAAACCCAATTTTTTTTTCTTTCATGATTCAGATAGAGCATACAATTTTAAACAACTTTCCAATTTACGTCTGTTATCAAATTTTCTTCGTTTTCTTGTTATCCTTTGTTGAAAAGCTGGGATGTAAGCTCATGAGTGTGCACGTGTCCACAAAACTATATAGATGGCATAGATGGCAGCACTATTTCCTGTCATGTAGTGCTTCAGGCATGTGCATGCTACCTACCTAGGTATCCCTTCAACAAAGAATAACATGAGAGCGAAACAAATTCGATAATATAAGTAAATTGAAAACTTTTTAAAAATTGTATTCTCTATCTGAATCATGAAATAAAATTTTAGGGTTTACTGTCCCTTAATAAAATACATTTTTGGGTCATGTTTAACGCATGGAACAATTACCCCAGGAGATGATGTTCATAGTTGAAAGCAAATACAAAAAGAACTCTCACAACATTTTTGTTCCTTCTAAGTCAATTATCGACCATGTTTTATTGGGAAATGCATAATCATGTGATTAATGAAATAAGCAAATCAGAAGTTAACATAGGTTTTCTACTCTCAATAACAAATCTAATTGGTCAATACTGGTGGAATTGGTGTCGCAGTAGTAGTTAGTGTTAGAGACGACAAAAAAGGATTATAACATTCATGAGATGATGGGACGTAAGTGCCGCATATCTGGGATAAATATGACACGGGGAATATGTATAAGGCGATATAGTGACCAATGACGCAAAAAACTGTGTTATAAGGATATCAAATCCATTGTCAAAAATTGTGACATTTGTTAGATTGTGGCTGTCACTTTCACTTCATGAACAATTGGTTGTCACATGAACATAATCAAAAAGGATCAGAAAATGTAATATTCAGAAAATACATAATTAGTCAACATTTGTAAGAGTATTATAATAAAATAAAATCTGAAAATAATATTTGATTCAATATAATCTTAAGCAGAAAGGAATAGTCTACATACAATTAAACTGTCAATATTCAGATGTAGGGGCCTATTTATCAAAGGTCTTGCGGACCTGATCCGACAGTGCGGATCAGGTCCGCAAGACCTCGCTGAATGCGGAGAGCAATACGCTCTCCGTATTCAGCATTGAAGACTCGCCAGAAACACGGGCCCACAAGCTCCGTTCGGAGCTTGATAAATGGGCCCCAAAGCAGCAATTATAATCACCTCTATACTGTTTTCCCATTATCATTGTTTGATTCCGTCTCTTGAACTGTTTTAGAATTTAAAAGTTTAATCTAAAAGGCCAGCCCATGATTTTAACACCTGTGTAGTATTGGTCTTGAAATAGAGACTCCAATAAGGAAACGATAAACAGGTGCAGCACAAAAACTGGGCCAGCACTTGAACTTGCATTATTTTTGAAGAAATTAAAAGATAAATAAGACATGTAAATATGTTTGCAAAACATTTCAGAAATAAAACATATATATATACACACAAGTATGTGCAAAGAGATAGGTACATATTCGAGTATTAAGAATCATATAAAATTGAGGATAAAAAGTAAGATATCCACAGGTACATTTCTATGAGATTTATTGTTTGTTCAGGTATAAATAGAGCTATTTCAAAAAAATCTCTGCAACATCGATGGTTCAGATTTATCAACGGTCCGATGTTATTCGCGTTGGACTTGACACAGTGTTTTTGACAGACCTGTTGATAAATAAGGCCGTCAAATGTAGATTCGCGCCAGCGATGTATAGCGAGCGTATAGCCCATAGAGAATGCGTTGATATTGACGCCTTGATAAATCAGCCCTGAGTCTGTATACAGTATTTTCTATGAACTTACTTTTACAATAGTTGTATTGGTTTAAAAACAGTGGCACCAGTGTAATAAAATAATTTTCCTTAAAGGGACAGTCTACTTCAAAATTGTTATTGTTTTAAAAGTTAATTATAATCCCTTTATTACCTTTATTAGCGTTCTTATGACCGCTGCTTCTTAACTTCTGTTTCAGGCGGACTTGAAACAATGGGGCTCCGAAGCAGTATCCACTGCTTAATATATGGAGCCCATAGTCTCACTGCATTACTGTGTAAATAAAACTATAAACAAATAGAACAACTTTTAAGAACATTATCACTATAATGTTAGAACGTTTGGGAGATTCCATTCTAAGATGGCACTATTAAAAGAGATATATGGAAAAAGGATCCTTTTACTATATTACAATATGTCCTATGAATATCACCGAAATGTTGTGGGCTAGATTACAAGTGACGTGTTTTTTTTGGGTTTTTTGCACTAGGGAAAAGTCAGCTTGGATTTTCATTTTTTAGTTTTTTGGGTTGCGTTTGTATTACAAGTTTCAAAAAAACTTATTTTACGCTAGCGTTATCCCGAATAGCACAAAAAACAAACTTAATTTTCCATGTGCATGTATTCCCCTATAGGGATCAATGGAGAAAAAAAAGTGAAAAAACCCCAAAACACCAGAGATCGCGCAAATGCCAATGCCTTTTCGCATTCCCCATAGAAGTCAATGGAAAAAAAATTACCCATCGCCCAAACAACATAGCATATTCGCAGTACTAAATGTGAATTATTTACAGCTCAACTTCCTTTTAGATATATATGAAGATATGTATTTATTTATTCACATATTTTATATAGTTCTGATGTAGGATGATCCTCTGCATACCAATTGAACTAATACATTTATAGTGATTTATACTTTAGAAAACTCTGGCTACCTTTTTTATGACCCCCTCTTTTAACAATTCGTTTTTTCATTAATGATACCTCGTTATGATACTCGTTTATGATTTCGAGCATGATGTCTTTTTCAAGATGTCTTCCCAACAATGTCTCATGACATGTTGTTAAATATATTTTGTACATATTTTTTTATACATATGGGAACATATTGTAGCGTTTTAAAAATACATATAATCTTCGCCCCTAAATAAATTATGTATGCACAATTGGCAAACTCCTAATGATCACATATAAAGCTAGTTTATCGCATCATTTACCTCCCTCTTGATGGCATGTAGAACATTTGAAAATGCCCTTAAACAAGATGGTAGCGAACCAGCCCACATGTTTCATACAATCGGTCACCAGAAATGACGTCATTTGAAATCGCGGTGACTGGAAATGACTATTACATGCAATATCTAAACCAGAAGTAGTCGCAAACCGGAAATCACATTAACCGGATCCATCTCTTTGGTGGTAAAAACCTTTTTTGGCGGTTATTTTCTTATAGGCTAATATCCCTATAAATATACAATCCATCTCAGGAGCTGGTATAGTCTTGATAAAGGCCTTATTAAAGGCCAAAACGCATTGACAATTCATTTTGACCTACCAGTCAGAGTTTCCTGTCATATCAATAGGTAAGCCTACTTCCCTATAAGCTTGATCTATCACTCAGACTTTTTGCACATGTACTTCCCCCCCCCCCCCCCACCACCACCACAGGTTTCCTAAGGACACCTACCCTATTGGACATATATCCTCTTATTCATATTTTAGATATACCTATTTCCATTTTTTTGGACACTCAAAGATCTATTCCCTCACTCTTGGATTCTCCATTTTTGGATTTAACATCCCATACTGTTTACTTATTTTTTGGGACAATACACTCCCCTTATTTTGTACACAATCAGACTTACTTATGTCATTTTTCACATTTTCTTTTTTAATATACATTTTTTTATTTTATATTTTTTTGTGCACACACCCAACCTTGGGTGATAGTGAACACCAAGTAATCACTGGTCATAGGTTGTCATATTCTGACTGCTTGCAGCTTTTATAAGACGTGTATACTGTGTTTTTATATACTGTGTTTTTATATTCTGCATTCTGTACATTTAAATTTTAAATTCTAATTTGAATTTTGATCTTAGAATTTTGATATATATTCAGCTGTCTATTAAATATGTATTATTTTATTTTATGATTATTCATTTCTCTGTTAACACACACTTTAGCCTTTTTGTCGCTCCTTCCTAATCCCTACTTGCTCATTTCTAACAATTGTGTTAGGTAATCGTTATCTCAGTGAGCTTGTGCGCATGCCCTTCTGGCTCTGTATACTACATTATTCTCCAAGACCAAAGAGCTGTCTAAGGATGTCAGGGACAAGATTGTAGACCTACAAGACCATCGCCAAGCAGCTTGGTGAGAATGTCATAACAGTTGATGCGATTATTCGCAAAAGGAAGAAACACAAAATAACTGTCAATCTCCCTCGGTCTGGGGCTCCATGCAAGATCTCACCTCGTGGAGTTTCAGTGATTATGATAACGGTGAGGAATCAACGGTGAGTTAACTTTCCAATTAACATCTGAATGATTTAGAGGTGAACTGGGGGAAAGTGTTGGGGTCAGATAAGATCAAAATCGAGCTCCTTGGCATCAACTCAACTCGCCGTGTTTGGAGGAGGAGGAATGCTGCCTATGACCCCAAGAACACCATCCCCACCATCAAACATGGAGGTTAAAACATTATGCTTTAGGGGTGTTTTTCTGCTAAGTGGACAGGACAACTTTACCGCATTAAAGGGACGATGGACGGGGTCATGTACCGTCAAATCTTGGGTGAGAACCTTCTTCCTTTAGCCAGGGCATTGAAAATGGGTCGTGGATGGGTATTCCAGCATGACAATGACCCAAAACACACGGCCTAGGCAACAAAGGAGTGGCTCAAGAAGAAGCACATTAAGGTCCTGGAGTGGCTTAGCCAGTCTCCAAACCTTAATCCCATAGAAAATCTGTGAAGCTGAAGGTTCGAGTTGCCAAACGTCAGCCTCGAAACCTTAATGACTTGTAGAGGATCTGCAAAGAGGAGTCAGACAAAATCCCTCCTGAGATGTGTGCAAACCTGGTGGCCAACTACAAGAAACGTCTGACCTCTGTAATTGCCAACCAAGTACTAAGTAATGTTTTGCAAAGGGGTAAAATACTTATTTCACTAATTAAAATGCAAATCAATTTATATCTTTTTTTAGATGCGTTTTTCTGGATTTTTTGTTGTTATTCTGTCTCTCACTGTTCAAATAAATAAAATAAATAAAATTATTGACTGATCAGTTCTTTGTCAGTGGGCAAACATACAAAATCAGCAGGGGATCAAATATTTTTTCCCTCATTGTATATATGACTGTAAATACATATATACACATAGAAATACATTAATATATATGTACATATATACAAATACATCTTTAGCAATGTATATATATATGTGTCTCAATGTTTAAGCCAGTTGTCTGCCTTTTTTTTTCTAACACCCGAGATCGCATATCTTTGAGCCCTTACAAGTTTTTTTGTGCAATATTTATTTTAAATGATTTTTATTAGACAGTGTTAATATGAGTGTAACTGTACTTTGTAATGTATTTTTGAAGTTTTATGCAAGGTTTTAGTTTCGGAACCCAGTTAAACACAGCTCTGGGATCGCAGAAAGGATTGAAGCGTAAAGAGGATTGAGCTCCACTTGTATTATCAGCAAAATGAAAATGGCTCACCAAAACACGATTGCGGTAGCGCAAAAACGTTTGCGCCTTACTTGTAATCTAGCCCTGTATCTTTACTATTGTTCTGCCCATGGAGCTCCATCTGTTGAGTTGACCTGCAAAAAGACCACAGCCATTTGATTCATCAGCATTTTTATTGGCTTCAGTCCTGCCCCATTATAATTCCCACCAACACAAGGAATGGCTTGCTCTTGAAATTGTAAATAGTGGACTTTAAATTTTCATTCTTTGTCTGATTTGCCGTAATACCAGGCTGCATAGAGCATATTCATCATCACTTATTATTTTTTATGAAATAAGTTTTATTAAGATTTAAAGGGACAGTCTAGTCGAAAATAAACTTTCATGATTCAGATAAAGAATGTAATTTTAAACAATTTTCCAATATACTTTTATCACCAATTTTGCTTTGTTCTCTTGGTATTCTTAGTTGAAAGCTAAACCTAGGAGGTTCATATGCTAATTTCTAAGCCCTTGAAGCCTGCCTCTTCTCTCATGGCATTTTGACAGTTTTTCACCACTAGAGGGTGTTAGTGCATGTGTGTCATATAGATAACACTGTGCTTACGCACGTGGAGTTCCAGTGAGCCAGCTCTGATTGGCTAAAATGGATGTCTTTCAAAAGAACTGAAATAAGGGGGCAGTTTGCAGATGCTTAGATACAAGGTAATCACAGAGGTAAAAGGTGTATTTATATAACTGTGTTGGTTATGCAAAACTAGGTAATGGGTAATAAAGGGATTATCTATCTTTTTAAACAATACAAATTCTGGTGTAGACTGTCCCTTTAAGAAAAGAAAAAGAAAACCATAAAAACACAATACATTACAATAGCAAGATGCACATCTGCATATCATGTCAATAAAAGTATTACAATCACATAATTAAAACATTAGTTTAGTTTAACAGTCTAGCCATTCAGCAATGGCTCTGTAACATGAGGCCTATATTTAGACTGCAAAACATTGTGCAGAACACAAAAACATGTTGTCACTTGTCTTATATTTATAAATATGTAAACCTATCTTATACATAATAAGTATATGATGAGTATATGAAGAGGTCCGGTCAGGTCAAAATCTCCCAAGGGACTCTAGTAACAGAAAATTAAAACATACACAGTATATTGGAAACCATATACCACATATATTATAACTTCTATATGCCTCTGCTATATACATGATCCAGGGTTCTTAATCAGTTATTTTTTAACCTAAATAGTTGTCCACTTTTGGAAAAAGTTTGCTGGAAAAACAAGTAATGTCAGTAGGAAAAAAACAAATGCGTATATTATTTGCATATATTTACAGTCTGTACTCCTATGCTTGAGTTCAACTATGTAACCCAGTACCAAATATATTTAATCTCTATCAGGATATCATAACTTAAATACATATAAAGAATACTTAATCCATTAAAGCCCTTGAAATAGGACTGCAGTCACCCAGGTTACATTACAACTCCGTGTAAGAGAGATCACCACGTAGAGAAATGTGTGTGTGCTTGGTGTCTCCAGGGAGAGAGATGAATAAAGAAGGAGTCATTAGAGAAACACGATGAGGTATATATTTGAGGCTGCTATCCCAATAGGGGGCGGGTACACCAGTTTCAGGTTATCGTGCCTGCTATATGTAATACTTCCAGCAGATGGCATAGTACTCAAAACCATATTACCAAATTCAACGTTCCTAGGTAGCTGTGGCAAGAATACCATGGCCACTAATGGATGAATTAGAATAGTACTGGGTATACAACTGAATATGCATGAAACATGGTAAACATAATTAAAGGGACATTATACACTAGATTTTTCTTTCCATAAATGTTTTGTAGATGATTCATTTATATAGCTCATACAGTGTTTTTTTGTTTTTTTTTAATTGATAGTTTTGTTGTTTTTTTTTAAACATCATTGCTCTGATTTTCAGACTCTTAACCAAGCCCCAAAGTTTTAGGAGAATACCGACGTATACCTACTCCAGCTTGCTTCTGTTTGTGTAAAGTGTCTTTTCATATG
Source organism: Bombina bombina (assembly GCF_027579735.1). Classification (NCBI taxonomy): domain Eukaryota; kingdom Metazoa; phylum Chordata; class Amphibia; order Anura; family Bombinatoridae; genus Bombina; species Bombina bombina. Next base: position 527,549,029 of record NC_069501.1, on the reverse strand, counting down.
CAAAGAAAGGGGGGGGGGGTGTCTGCTATTTCTCACTTGCAGTGGGTGTTCCAGTAACCTTTTAAACAGAGCTCAACTGGAAGCTTCTAAGTAAGTTTTTAAACAGTTTTATACTGGATTTTTAGATCAGTATCTGTGCATATTATTCTTTATAGTAGTGTCTATTACATGCAGTTATATAAAAATTGGTGTACACTGTCTCTTTAGCAGCAGAGCACAGACTACTAATCCCTTATTCTTATGACACTGTAATTGAATCCATCATTCAACTATAAACTAACTTTTCACTCACTTTGTTGACATTTATGACTGGTCATCATTGATCGCTATTATTAACTTCTTCACATTAGATTGCAAAAATGTATGTTCCTGTTCTGAATAAACCAGTTTTTTATGTGAGATTTGTCCCTCTAAGCCAATGGGCAGTGGCTACCTAGTTGTCAGTTGTACACAAAAATGCACTTCACTTTAGTTACACTTGTTTTTTTTGCGTAGCCTTTTTTTCATTCAAAAAAATGTTAGCTTTTAGTTGTTGTTCTTATATACATGCTAGAAAAATGATATTATGTATATTTACATTGCTGTCTATGGGAACACACAATTTGGTGTTATCGCTCTCACACTCTCTCATACTGGTCATTGGAAGTTCATCATGGCGCCTCATGGCAAAGAACTCTCTGGGGATCTGAAAAAAAGAATTGTTGCTCTACATAAAGATGGCCTAGGCTATAAGATGATTGCCAAGAGCCTGAAACTGAGCTGCAGCACAGTGGGCAAGACCATACAGCGGTTTCACAGGACAGATGAGTGCTTCCAGCATTGCTGCAGAGGTTGAAGGCGTGGGGTTCAGCCTGTCAGTGCTCAGACCATACGCCGTACACTGCATCAAATTGGTTTGCATGGCTGTCGTCCCAGAAGGAAGCCTCTTCTAAAGATGGTGCACAAGTAAGCTCGCAAAAAGTTTGCTGAAGACAAGCAGACTAAGAACATGGATTACTGGAACCATGTCCTGTGGTCTGATGAGACCAAGATAAACTTATTTGGTTCAGATGATGTCAAGTGTATGTGCGGCAACCAGTTGAGGAGTACAAAGACAAGTGTGTCTTGCTTACAGTCAAGCATGGTGGTGGGAGTGTCATGGTCTGGCCTGCATGAGTGCTGCTGGCACTTTGGAGCTACAGTTTATTGAGGGAACCATGAATGTCAACTTGTACTGTGACATACTGAAGCAGAGCATGATCCCCTACCTTCGGAGACTGAACCGCAGGGCAGTATTTCAACATGATAACAACCCCCAAACACACCTCCAAGACAACCACTGCCTTGCTAAAGAAGCTGAGGGTAAAGGTGATGGACTGGCCAAGCATGTCTCTAGACCTAAACCCTATTGAGCATCTGTGGGCATCTTCAAACGGAAGGTGGGGGAGCGCAAGGTCTCTAATATCTACCAGCAATGTGATGTCGTCATGGAGGAGTGGAAGAGGACTCCAGTGGCAACCTGTGAAGCTCTGGTGAACTCCATGCCCAAGAGGGTTAAGACAGTGCTGGAAAATAATGGTGGCCACACAAAATATTGACACTTTGGGCCCAATTTGGACATTTCCACTTAGAGGTGTGCTCACTTTTGTTGCCAACGGTTTAGACATTAATGACTGTGTGTTGAGTTATTTTGAGGGGCTGTACACTCACTACTTTACATTGTAGCAAAGTGTCATTTCTTCAGTGTTGTCACATGAAAAGATATAATAAAATATTAACAAAAATATGAGGGGTGTACTCACTTTTGTGAGATACTGTATATATATATATATATATATATATATATATATATAGCCGGTAGCCTAGCACTCCTTCCACTCTTGTGTAACCATAGCCCGGGTGCAATCCTCAGAATAATGAATAAGTTAGCTATGTATATGAAGGGCACTCACAGGACTTGTAGAGTAGGTAAAAGAGTATAATCTTTATTTTAAAAAAATAGTAGTAAATCAAGCAATGTCGACGTTTCAGCCCATTCAAAGGCCTTCTTCAAGACAGATTTGTATCTACAAGATACAAAACATATAGTCGAAAATAAAACCAGAAACCTCAAAAAAACACCAGTGACAACTCTCCACCAAAAATGGCAGCAATATACCACCGCCATACAAAATATTATATATTCCGCCCACCAGCGGAACAATATTCAATATTAAAAACCAGGGAAAAGAAACAAAGACAAGAAAAGAAAGAAAAAAAGAAAAAATAGAGCATGGTGCAAGGACATACGACAAACAGGAGATGGGAAAACATAGCAGGACATCACAGCGCTACAGGGTATTAAAATAACATACTCCCAAATTGGGGACCAGTACCGGCTGATAAGGATATTCATAATCAAAATCTAATAATGCTAGTTATCCAATCATCAAGTCACCAAAGAGTACACTGTACAGGTGGGGACCTGATCATCAATCATACTGTAACAACACCAAGCATATTTAAACAATCATTCCCGGTATGGTAAAACATAGCTGGACAACTCAGCATAACAGGGCATCCAAAACCATATACTCCCACAATGAGAGATGGTGCAAGTGAAAAAGGACATTCCCAGTCTTAATGTAATAATGCTAATTATCCAATCACCAAATCACCCAGGAATACACTGCACAGGTGGGGATCTAACTGCCATACATAATAAAGCACCACCTAACAACAAAACTAGAATGCCCTCTATTTTGACTGCATATGGGGCACATTTAGAAAATCAACCAGAGATCGGATCTCTGGTTAATTTTCGGAGCACAAATTGCTACTGCAAGGTAGAGGTAGCAATAACCAGCCACTTTCAATGGTTGGTTAATTATTGCTCTCCCACAAACGGCCAAATTTGCCTGTTTGCGGAAGCGCAATAATTTAGTGCTCCACTTGTAATCTAGCGCATAGTATATGAGACAAAAAAGTATCTTCAAGAAACTGTTGAGAGGTAAGTGCTTAAAAGCAAATCCAAACTAGAGCTGATATGTTTGTAGACACAGGAGCTTGCTTTTTATAGGTACTGCAACATGTCAGATGCAGCCACAAACAGGAGATGGGAAAACATAGCAGGACATCACAGCGCTACAGGGTATTAAAATGTAGTCACAGGAGCTTGCTTTTTATAGGTACTGCAACATGTCAGATGCAGCCACAAACAGGAGATGGGAAAACATAGCAGGACATCACAGCGCTACAGGGTATTAAAATGTAGTCACAGGAGCTTGCTTTTTATAGGTACTGCAACATGTCAGATGCAGCCACACCTTTAACATTTTCAAGTGCTGTGAAAAGCTTGTTTTGACAGGTAAGTTATTTTGCATTTAAGAACTTATTTGTCAACTCTTCTTTTTGTAGAAACTTTTATGTCCCTTTAAAGGGACAGTCTACAATAGATTTTTTTTTGTTTTAAAAGATAGAAAATCCCTTTATTACCCATTTCCCAATTTTACATAATGAACAGTTATATTAATACACTTTTTACCTCTGTGATTATCTTGTATCTTAGCCTTTTCTGACAGCCCACTGATCACATGACTATTTGTTTTATCTATTGACTTGTATTTTATACTGTGTTGTGCTAAATCTTAAATAACTCCTCGGATGTGAACACATTTGTATCTATATGGCTCACATGAACTAGCAGTCTCCCGTTGTGAAAAGCAAATACAAAATCATGTGATTAAGAGGCTGTCTATAGAGCCTTTGAAAAAAGCTACGTTGGTTGTACAAAACTGGGGAATGGGTAGTAAAGGTGTTATATATCTTTTTAAACAATAACAATTTTAGTGTAGACTGTCCCTTTAATTATGCTGTAACTGTATGCAGTTTTCCTGAAACTGCTACATTAAATATTGTGATTGCTTAGCACAGCGCAACAGTTCATTAACCTGGCCTCTGCCTGACCACATATACCATATGGATGTAGGTACTACGTCACAGTCACAGGGTACTTTGCCTAGCGTACCCTGTTGACATAGTACCTACATCTAGCATTCTGCTTCATGCTGCTGTCCCGGCTGTCAGCTTTGACAGCTAAGACCGCAGCAAGAGGCAGAAAGCATCTGCCTTTATATGGTAAGTGAGCGGTGTCATCGTCTGTATCTGCTGCTATGGTGATGTGGGTGGTGTGGGAGGGAAGGAGGGAGATGGGTGGGTGACCAACCGGGGGAGAAAGGGGGTGGTTTCCTTACGATCGGAAAAGATTTTATTAGGAAGGAGGGATCCACTACACTAGGGCAAATAGAATTTTAGAGGGAAGAGAGAACACCTTGATTGTATGATCACTTAGATGGGGGAGGTAGGGAGGCTGCTACACTACAGTATATTTTTTAAAAATGAATAAATGTATTTAAAAAATTAAATACAAGTGTAGAAACTGGGTACTGGCAGACAGCGGCACCTAGTGAGAGGGGGGAGGGTTAGAGAGCTGTTTAGGAGGTATCAGGAAGGTGGGAGGATTGAGGAGGGATCCATACAGGTAAAAAAAAAAAAATACAAAATGTAAAAAATAAAGAAAAATGCACTAGAGTGCACTCTGGCAGACTGCCAGTACCTAAGATGGTGGTGACAAGGGGAGGTGAGGGAGGAAATAGAGCTGTTTGGGAAGGATCAGGTACAAATCAGGGAATGGGATGTGGAAGGGTAATCTCTACACTAAAGCTAAAATTAACCTTACAACCTTCCTTATTAATCCCTTCACTGTTGTGGTGCGCAGCTGCAATTAGCGGCCTTCTAATTGCCAAAGCAATGGCAAAGTCATGCATGTCTGCTGTTTCTGAACAAATGGGACCCCAGAGAAGATTTTACACCCATTTGCTTTATGACTGCAGTAGTTGTGTGTAATAATTGCAGTGAGAAACCTAAAGTTTGTGGAAAAGTTAACAATTTTGTTTAATATGATTACATTTGTCTACTAATATATATATAGGCCACGCCCACCGTCTTGAAGCCACATTGATCAGCTGTTTCTGATCCGGCTAACTATCGAGCGGCTGGTGTAGCTGGTGGTGTTCAATTTGATTTTAACATTTGTGTTTGTGGAGCTTTGGGAATTTCGGTTCCTCTCAGTGTCAACCCTGCAGGACTCCGTTATACAGAACGATCCTTTGGGATTGTAGGAGAGACCGCTGGGACGCTTTTTCCAACTGAATCCTGCTGTGAGACTCCATTTGTTTTATGAGCTTCAATCATACCTCATAATTGTTTGAGGTTAAAAAGTGTGAGTGTTCAATTGAATTTTAATAAACACCTGTGTTTTTATGAATTACACTTAGAGGAGTTTCCACCCTTCTATTCTACTTTTCTCATATATATATCACAGGAGAGCACGCTCACACAGCTGCCAGGGTGCTAATACAAAATAGATAATGGTAACAAAAAACTTGCATTCGCTGGTCTTTAGAAACACACTCTTTTACTGTAAAAGAGAGTGTTTATAAAGACCAGTGAGTGCAAGTTTTTTTGTTACCATTATATATATATATATATATATATATATATCTATATATATATATATATATATATATGTATATATATATGTATAGTGTTGATAAGTAAATAAAAAGGCTTTGTTTAAAATTAAATGGAGTGATAGCAAAAATACTAAAAATTCTCTCGGCAAGTTTTTGTCTAAAATTCCTGGTCCTTAAAGGGGGAACTGGCTGATAAACTCTTATGCAGACCATCCTGCAATGGTCCATCAAGATCTCAAATCTCTCAATTTGATGGCATGGCATTTGAATGTCTGATTCTGACACTTTGATTCAAGCCAGAAAGCCTGTTACACCTCTTACAAGACTCTATTAGAATGAGCAATAATACACTCAGTATGTCTTTCCCTCAAATATGTATCATAGACGTTTCATAATAAGGCTTCTATTGATCAGATTTGCAAGACAGCGCTTGGTCTTATTTGCACACTTTTTCTTCAATCAAGATCTCAAATCTTTCAATTTGACGGCATGGCATTTGAATATCTGATTTTGTCTCAGATCAAGTTAGGACTCGATGATTAAAAGCCTACTGGGCAGGCGATATTATTTAAGAATGCTTGCCAGTCCTTATATTTCCCTGGTGGAATGATCTAAGGCCATTTTTTATACTCTGAAAACAGGGTGTCTCGCTAAGGGGCCAATACTACTTTTTCATATGAAAAATGCACAATAAAATTCGTATTTTAAAAATCATACAAAACAAATAAATGAAGCATTCACACAAAAAATGTATTGTTAATAGGGATGGGCGAATGTGCAAATTTTCGAATTTCGAATGTAGAACGTATGTTATTACCGAAATTCGAATTCTAAATTCGAATGTCGATAAGAACGAATATTCTTAAAAATTCGAAAATCGAATGTTATTTACAGTTTTCGAATGTCACTTTCGAATTCGAATGTTTATAATTATATCGAATGTCTACATTCGAAATTCGAATTTTTCGAATTCGAATATAAATTTGAATTTTTCGAATTCGAATATAAATTCGAATTTTTCGAATTCGAATATTGCATAATTCGAATATTACATTTAAAAGCATTAGAAATACTATTACAATCTAAATTCGAATTTTTCGAATTTGAATACACGTATTGCATAATTCGAATATTACATTTAAAGAAAAAGCATTAGAAATACTATTACAATCTAAATTCGAATTTTTCGAATTCGAATACACGTATTGCATAATTCCAATATTACATTTAAAGAAAAAGCATTAGAAATACTATTACAATCTAAATTCGAATTTTTCGAATTCGAATATTGCATAATTCGAATATTACATTTAAAAGCATTAGAAATACTATTACAATCTAAATTCGAATTTTTCGAATTTGAATACACATATTGCATAATTCGAATATTACATTTAAAGAAAAAGCATTAGAAATACTATTACAATCTAAATTCGAATTTTTCGAATTCGAATACACGTATTGCATAATTCCAATATTACATTTAAAGAAAAAGCATTAGAAATACTATTACAATCTAAATTCGAATTTTTCGAATTCGAATATTGCATAATTTGAATATTACATTTAAAGAAAAGCATTAGAAATACTATTACAACCTAAATTCGATTTTTTCGAATTCGAATACACGTATTGCATAATTCGAATATTACATTTAAAGAAAAAGCATTAGAAATACTATTACAATCTAAATTCGAATTTTTCGAATTCGAATACACGTATTGCATAATTCCAATATTACATTTAAAGAAAAAGCATTAGAAATACTATTACAATCTAAATTCGAATTTTTCGAATTCGAATATTGCATAATTCGAATATTACATTTAAAGAAAAAGCATTAGAAATACTATAACAATCTAAATTCGAATTTTTCTAATTCGAATATTGCATAATTCGAATATTACATTTAAAGAAAAAGCATTAGAAATACTATTACAATCTAAATTCGAATTTTTCGAATTCGAATATTTTCGAATGTAATCGTAAAATTCGAAACCGAATATTCGAAAATCGAATGTTAGAATGTTATGTAAACATTCGAAATTCGATTCGAACGAACGAATGTGTTAAAATTCGTGCCGTTTTTCGAATGTTGCGAAATCCATCCCTAATTGTTAAGGTGCATCAATAATCATAACAAAATTCTTCACCAAAAATCGTATTTTACCAAAAACGTAAAACTTGTATGTAATTTACAAAGGAATAAATCGTATTAAATATGCACAGCGTATATTTATTTCATCTAGCACTAGCCCATAGATTTACACCTGGAAAAGAAAACTTTCCAGACTTTGTAATAAATATCTCTTGTAACAGGCTTTCTGGCCTGAATCAAAAAATTACCATTGGAACTCTTTTCAGATTTCTTGAATTCTTACATTTTTGAAGGATGGTCTGGATAAGGGTTTATCAGCCAGTTCCCTTAACCCCTTTAAGGACCAAGAATTTTTAGCATTTTTGCTATCACTCCATTTAAACAAAGCCTTTTTATTTACCTATCAAAACTATATATATATATATATATATATATATATATATATATATATATATATATACATACATACGCGCCATGCCATCATATTTAATGTGATATATTCCTTTGTAAATTCCATAAAAATTTTAAGATTTTGGTAAAATACGGTTTTTGGTGAAGAATTTTGTTACGATTTTTGATGCACCTTAATACAATTTTCCCTGCTTATTTTTGTGTGAATTGTTCAATTATTTGTTTTGTATGATGTTTAAAATGCAAATTTGATTGTGCACTTTTCTTACGAATACGCAGTATACGCCCCTTAGTGAGACACCCTGTTTTCAGAGTAAAAAGTGGCCTTAGATCATTCCACCAGGGAAATAGAAGGACTGGCAAGCATTCTTAAATAATCTCGCCAGCCCAGGGAGCTTTTAATCATCGAGTCCTAAGTGTCTATCACTTGATCTGAGACAAAATCAGATATTCAAATGCCATGCCATCAAATTCAGAGATTTAAGATCTTGGGGGTCGATCCGATAAAAATCGTCGCCCGCAAAAGTTGGCGACGCCAATATTTGCGCGGGTTTAGTATCCTATATACGGCGTAAGCTAGAAGTTACGCGCGTAGATTTCTGGCGTCGCCCGTAGTTTTTTGGCCCATAGACTGACATACAAAACAGGCGCAATTTGCTATCCAATATACGGCGTAAGGACTTACGCGCGCAGATTTCACAAAATCTACTCCATTCTCAGCTCGCCACAAATTGAAGGCGCAGGAACCCTTGCACTGACTTAGAAACCAACGTAACTCTCTGAAGACCTAACAAATGCATGCTTAACAATATACATAGCAGCAGCTTGTTCACAAATAGTTAACCTCTTAAAAGCATTTATTATTCCTGCCCCTGCCAGTGTATCAAACCAATCACAAACAGCACAACCTCTCACCTGCAGCCTTAAAACACCTGCAAATGCACACCCTCATTAGCCACCATGTTTCCCTTGCAGTATATTGCATTTAGAGTGAGACAGTGTCGTGGGGCACAAGGGGTGCTGGAACCCCTACAAGCCCCTGTTTTGGATGGTATCCCTGCTGCTGAGGTCCCTGGTCATGGTGCTGTAGCTGTCCCTGCTCCAGCTGCTGCTGCTGCCCTCCCTGCTCCTCCTGCTGTTGTCCCTGTTCCTGGTGCTCCCCATGCTGCTGTTGCTGCAGCTGCTCATAGGCCAGCAGGGCCTATAAGACGAAGGCATCAGCAGAGGGGAAGAGCACCAAGGGTACACAGGGTTAGGGTCACCCTGTTTGGGATGACAGAAGTGGAGGTCAGGGAAAAATATTGCTTGATATCTGCAAGCCTCATTAACCTATATGAGGTCTTGAAGGATGATATTGACCCTCAAGCGTATAGGAACCAAGCTCTGACTGGTATGCAGAGGCTGTTGTGTGTTGTACACTTCCTGGCAACCGGCTCATACCAGTCAACAGAGGGGCTTGTGTATGGCCTAGCGCAGTCTACCTTCTCCAGGATTCTAGGGGAGGTTCTGACTGCTCTAGATAACCAGACACAACGATACATTCATTTCCCCCGTACCCCCCAGGAATGGAACCGTCTTAAACAAGGCTTCTATCGACTGGGGGGTATTACCAATGTCATGGGGGCAATTGATTGCACACATGTGCGTATCGTGGCCCCACATGAGGAGCCACTCCTCTATATTAACAGGAAAGGGTTTCACTCATTGAATTGCCAGATGGTCTGTGATACCAATCTGAAATTCTTACATGTGTATGCAGGCTTCCCGGGGAGTGCACATGATTCCTACATCCTGCGCCAGACCTCCTTATTCAATATGTTTGAAAATGGAACACTCTCGGGAGGATGGCTGCTTGGTGAGTACCTTCATTCTGTCTGTATATTTCTACTAAAGGGACACTAAACACAAATTTTAATCTCATGTTTCAGATAGAGAATACAATGTTAAACAGCATTACAATTCACTTCTATTATCTCATTGTATTTATTCTTTAGATATCTTATTTTAAAAAAATAGCAATTCACATATATGAGCCAATCATATGAGGCTTCTATGTGCAGCCACCAATCAGCAGCTATTGAGCATATCTAATATGCTTGTCATCAAAAGTTATCTATAGAATGGAGAAAATGATCTAATCTAAGTAAATTATAAAGCTGCTAACAATTGCAGGTTCTTATTAAATGGACAGTCTAGTATAAATTGCACTTCCATTATTCAGATAGGACTTTTAATTTTAATAAACTCTCCAAATTACTTCCATTAACAAAATGTGCACAGTATTTGTATCTTTTATATTTTTGAGTCACCAGCTCCTACTGACCATGTGCAAGAATAAGTCTGTATGCATATGTGAATGGCTGATGGATGTCACATGGTACAGGGGGAGTTTCAAAATACATAACACTTTAAATTGTAATAAAAAATAACTTTGATATTAGACTAAGTGCTATTGCATTGTCTTGTTATCTAGCATTTTTGGATAATGAAAATCTACTGTGTTGACTGGTCCTTTAAAATAGATTTTTGGTCTAGACTAATACTGGCATAAAAGTAGATTGCTTATATTGCACAAATTTAATGTTTTTATTAAATCTATCTTTTATATGAAATTCATGTTGTGTCCCTTTAAAGCACATGATGTACCTGTAGTAATCCAAACATATATGTTACATGACAGGTGACGCAGGGTACGGCTGCAGACCATGGCTATTAACCCCCTTGGTGCACCCCATTACAGAGCCACAACTCAGGTACCAGGAGGCACACATAAGAACAAGGAATGTCATTGAAAGGAGCTTTGGCCTATTAAAAACCAGGTTCAGGTGTCTGGATGTTACAGGCGGAGCACTACAGTATAACCCTAACAAAGTGTGTTCCATTGTCAATGCTTGCTGTATTCTACACAACATTGCTGTGGACACACGTTTGTTGGGGGACATTGACCCAGAGCAGCAGCAGCAGCTGGTTCCTGTACCTGAGGATGTGGACAGGGGGACACTGAGGGGGAATGAAGTGAGGGATTATGTCATCCGGGAATACTTCACCTGTAAGTTACTTATTCATAAGTACAGTAAACCGTAACATTCACATGTATTATGATGTTTGACAGTACCTCACCAACCATTGCATGTGTATATATCATGTCTTGCAGAATTTCAAACTTTGGATTTCCACTGCATGTAAGTGAAACTACTACATCCCAACCCCCTTCCCTTAAAGGGACACTATACCCAAACATATTCTTTCATGATTAAGGATAGAGAATATAATTTGAAAAAACCTTAAAATTTACTTCAATTACCTATTTTCAGTTATTCTTTAGATATACTTTAATGAAGACATAGCAATGCACACAGTGAAACAATCACAGGAGGCATCTATATACAGCTACTAATCAGCAGCTACCAAGCATATCTAGATATGCTTTTCAGCAAAGAATATCAATAGAATGAAGCAACATAAATAATAGAAGCAAATTATTAAGTTGTTTATAATTGTCTGCTCTTTACAAATCATGAAGGAAACAATTTTGCTTTCATGTCGCTTTAACAACCCTAATTACTGTATATTTCTCATTTGTTTCATTCATGTTTAGTTCACTATCATTAAGAATGAGGATAATTGATATTTATACCTTATGTTCACACCTTCTTTAAATACATTATTAGTTATATATACCAACGTGTAAATTTATATTGGATGTGAGAAACCTTGATTTAAATCTTAGAAGTGAATATTACTATATGTACCGTTCAGACACAACTATGTGATGTGGTTTATCGAACAGGAATATGTCAGAAACATTATAATAATACCTTTTTTGGCCATTTCAACACAGGTATTATTATATGTTTTAACAATATTACTGTACTAAAACACACCTCACATGGATGTGGATGACAATTATATGGTAAATAACAGAGGACAAGATTTTGGATGAAATAGAATAAGATTTATTTTCTTTTAGGCCTCTTAGATGAGGGGGCTGAGGGGCCTGGAGTGGGTCTCCTGCCTCTCCTGGGTTGTGTGGATCCAGTAGGAGTGCTGGTCACAGACGAGATGCTTGAGGCGATGTCCTGCTGGTGGGTGAAATGCTCCACCAACACACCCAACAGTTGGTTCTGTTCCCTCCATCTGTGGTCACTCTGGATTTGCATGTCCGAAATGACTCTCAGCATTTGTGATTGGTTTTGTACCATAGCAGTTACAGATGCTGCCATGTCCCTTTGCAGCTCAATGGATCGCTGTTGTAAACGCTGTTGGCTCCTATGGAACCTGCGTTGGTCCCTCTGCATTCTTTCACAGGTTGACGTTAGACTCTCACAGGTCAATGTTTGCCTCCTCTGTAGGGAAATGTATTCCTCACCAATGGCAGAAGTCAGTGGATCCATGGGCTCTTCCCCAGCAGGGACTATAGGCACTGGTTCCATTTCTTGATCCTCAGCTGGGGGTGCAGGCCCCGGAATCTCAGCTGGAGGTGCAGGCCCCGGAATCTCAGCTGGAGGTGCAGGCCCCGGAATCTCAGCTGGAGGTGCAGGCCCCGGAATCTCAGCTGGGGGTGCAGGGCGAGGAATTTCAATTGGTGGAGCTCTTCCAACTGCTGCCGATGGTACAGATGTCCGGATGGACTGATAGTCCCATTGGCTGCCGGTGTGCATCCACTCAGCCTGCTGGTATAATCCTTGAGTGGCATGATATTCTTGTGGGGGGGTAAAGACATCTACCCTTCGGGGCTGGCATGGCTCCTGCCAGGTATCCTCCTGTAATGCAGGCGGCATAACATTGGGATTCTCAATTGAGGCAGTCCAACCCATGTCATGCCTGGCATACTCCTGCTGGACTCTCTGGACCGCTGGTTGAGGTGGAGATATACTTTGATCCGGTGTTGGAGGGGGATGCATGGGCGTTGGCACCCTGGTGACTGGAGGTTCTGTGGAGGAGTCAAATGATGAGAGGGATTAGTACAGTCAGATGTATATCCATGTGGGCATACAATGTACATGCTAGGACCTATCCACATTCTCATGTCAAACTCGATAACATGCATGTGCACATTGAGATTTGTGATATGATGGGTTTTAATATGCAAAGTATACATGTATGTGCTTCATACAATAGTTCTGTGTACATGTCAGTGATGGTGAAAATGTGTTCTTTAAGTGACACTATGGTTGTGATGACTATAGTGTCCATTTACTGAAAAGTCTACATGTGGCTTGCGGCGTGTGTTACTCTGAGACATGTTAGTATTTCACTTTTCCACCTCATATCATGATTTTCAATGTGTTAAGTAGCATTAAATGGACATGCAACCCATATTTATTCTTTAATGATTCAGCTAGTCAAGCATGGAATTTTAAACAACTTTGTAATTTACTTCCATTAGCTAATTTGCTTCATTCTCTTGATATTCTTAGCTGAAAAGCATTTCTAGATAGGCTCATAAGCTGATGATTGGTGGCTGCACATCAATGCCTCGTGTGATTGCCTCACCCATGTGCATTGATATTTAATAAACTAAGATTATGAAAATTATGATGAAAAATAGATAATAGAAGTAAATTGGGATGTTGTTGAAAACTGTATTCTCTATCTGAATAATGAAATAAAATTATTTGGGTTTCATGTCCCTTTAATGTTAAATCTCATTGTATATTTTGTTGTTAGTAAGCAAAATACCATGCTCATCATTGTGTACATGAATGTGTGACAATATAGGATGTTATAACCAAATACATATAATACTGGTGTGTGGGATGTTACTCACCAGCATGCTGTGCTGATGTTGCAGCCCCTGAGTCACAAGCCCCTGGAAGTCCACGGACTGCTGTGAGGCTCAGGGACCTACGAATGAGCTCCTGCCACTCGTTGTATTCCGCCTCATAGTGAGGCCCACCTCCTGTTGCCCTCTGGGACATTGCTTCCTGGCCCATCTTCTCCTTGACTCTCCTCTTACAATCATTCCATCTCTTCTTTAGGCCATCCACATTCCTCCTCTGTTGGGACACACCATTGACGGCCTCCACCACCTTCTGCCAAGCATCTTTACGCCTACGGGCAACTCCTTTGCCCTTCTCTTGTCCAAAGAGGGCATTATGGTTCTCCAGGACAGCCTGGACTAGAGCGAGGTTTTCTGCAAAACTGAAGTTAGGACACCTCATACGCTCCTCGTCCTGGGCCGCCTGGCTCCCTCCCTGGGATGTCCCTGGTGTGGGTTCCTCCCTATCCTCTCCCTCCTCCCCCCTTCTATCCCCATGTGCACCCTCTGTCCCTCTTCTAAGTGTGCCTGGCCTTGGGGCAACCCCACTCCCATCCTCCCTTCTGGCTCTCCCTCTCCCCACTCCGCTCACTCCCTGACGGGGACCCTGTTGCTCCTCCTGTCCATAATCCTCTCCCTGCAACTCCCCTTCCCTCCTCCCCCAGCCCTAGCTCTCCCTGACATCCTCACACTACACACACTCACACACTCACACTCACTCCCACTTCAATCACACACAATCACAACCAGACACTTAGGGCTCCATGTACTAAGCCGTCAATTCATCCGTCATTGTAGACGCGGATAAACTCGCCGTTACTCGCCGCGGGCGAAATGGTGTCCGCTGTCGCTATGTACTAATATTCCCCCAATAAATAGACAAGTCTAGCCCGCCGCGAGCAGTTGCGGATTGTTGATAAATTTGACGCCTCGCTCGCCGCGACTAAGCTGATGGTACTTAACTTTCAGTTGAATTGTCTGGCCAATTATTAACACGTGACATGCAAGGTGTCACGAACATCATAGTAGTCGCGGGATATTTTGCTCCTATAAAAGTTCAACTTATCTAAACAACTTTATTATTGTTCAAAATTTTTTGAAGAGTGATAACAGAGCGTTATTTTTGTAATATTTATTTACAATTTGGATATGGCTTCATCTGGATCTGATAATATATAAATATTAATATAAAAATAATTATAAAGATTGACAACTAACAATACAAATTTAAATAGATTACTCTTTAATTACAGTCGACAAATTGGGCGCAATTTATGTACATGGAAATGAGAGACAAATTAGACGCCAGTTATGCTGTAAGTACAATGCTGATATTACTGCCTTTTATATATGTCTAGACTGGCGTCTAGATTGACTTTCCTATTGTTTTGTACCTTGCCCGCCACCTAAAAGGTGGCGAGGCAAAAATAGCGAGGTGGGAGCGGAAATTGTAGCGAGCGGACAAATAGATTTTTTAGTACATTCGTTTTTTGGCGAGTTGGTGGTCAAATGTGTCTAATTACAGTGAAAAATGGAGCGGTAGCGAGGTTTGGCGGATAAGTACGCTCGCAATTTTAAAGATGCGAGTTTTAACATAATTGACGGCTTTGTACATATCAGTTTGCGAGTTTTGACGCGAGATTTGTTGCGGGTAGCTCGCTGACTGCTTAGTACATGGAGCCCTTAGCCTTTCAAACTGTAAAAGATAAATAAAATGTGTAAGGTGTTATAAAAAAAAAGTGTTGTGTATTTTGTATATGTGTGTATGCAAAATGTGTGCAATATGTAAAAAAGTGACAGTAAATGTACAAGCTTATCAAATCCTCCAAATCCGACCTAACTAAATATTATGCAATGCGCCTCTCTCTCTACTCTAACGACTTTCTCCTACTCACTGTAGTGTGCTGTAGCTCCAAGAACCAACCAAACACACTAAAGAAATGGCGGATGCGCAGGGGTTTAAGTATGAATTTTGAATCTCGTCATTACGTGGCGCATCTCTTAGAACTGGCGTTATTTTTTACGAGTTGTAGGCTAATTTGCATAAAACTACACTTTATTGAGACTTTACGTGAACAAAATACAGGCGCAAGTACTTGCAACGACTAAAATGTGTATTTGCGCACATTTTGCCTGCTCGCCGGTTTTTCCTACTTACGCCAGTTTAGCATCTGACGGCGCTGAATATTGGATAGCTCGAGTTGCGAGCTGAAACTGCAGGCGACGCGGGTTACCTCGCTTGCGCCGCAAACTACGATCTATATCGGATCGCGCCCTTGATTGAAGAAAAAGTATGCAAATAAGACCAAGAAGCTGTCTTGCAAATCTGATCAATAGAAGCCTTAATATGAAACTCCTATAATGCATATTTGAGGGAAAGACATACTCATTGCTCATTCTAATAGAGTCTTGTAACAGGTGTAACAGGCTTTCTGGCGTGAATCAAAGTGTCTATCACTTGATATAAGACAGAATCAGACATTCAAATGCCATGCCATCAAATTGAGAGATTTGATATCTTGATGGAAGAAAAAGTGTAACAGCTTTTCTGGCCTGAATCAAAGTGTCTGTCACTTGATCTGAGACAAAACCAGACATTCAAATGCTGTGCCGTTAAATTGAGAGATTTGAGATCTTGATGGAAGAAAAAGTGTGCAAAAAAGACCAAGTAGCTGTCTTGCAAATCTGATCAATAGAAGCCTCATTATGAAAGACCGAAGAAGTGGCAACTGCTCTAGTAGAATGAGCAGTAATACACTCAGCAGGTCTTTTCCCTGTAACCAAATATGCCCTATGAATTAAGGCTTAAGCCTAGTTGCTAAAGTAACAGCAGTAGCTGTTTTTCAATTGCGTGGCCAGAAAAATTAATAAAAAGAGAAGAAAGTCTGAAATCTTTTTGTGGCTTCTACATAATATTTTAGCGCTCTAACAACATCCAGATTTTGAAGAGTTCTTAAGAAATGAACAAAAGAGCAGGTACCACAATATTCTGATTAATAGTATCCATAGATACTACCTTAGGAAGAAAGGAATAACTAATTCAAAGCACATGAAGATAAAAAATCAGAAAAGAAGGTTTGCATAATAAAGCCCAGAAATCCTTCTGGCAGAATAAATAGCCCAAACAAAAAGAGCCAAAATCTGAGAACTGGTTAACAAACACCCTACTGAACACAAGAACTCTAGGGGGTTAATTTACCAAATGCTGGGTGGACATGATTCACTATAGCGAACCATGTCCGCCCGACATCACTAAATGCTGACAGCATAAGCTGTCAGAATTTAACATTGCACAAGCATTTCTTGTGAAATGCATGTGCAATGCCGCTCCATGCACATTCACGGCTGCTAGCTGGGGGTGTCAATCATCCTGATCGTCTTACGACTGCTGCTTCTTAACCACCATTTCCGGCGATCCGGAAACTATGGGCGGAGATAGCAGCATTCGCTGCTTATTAAATCTTCCCCTAGGAATCCTAAAATAATTCCTGCGGTAACCTTTGCAAGCATACCAAGAAGCGAAAAAGGTTTTCAATACCTTATAATAAATATGCCTGATAACAGTCAAGGTGCCAATAACCTTATCAGAAAACCTCTCAGGGACAGCACTAAGCATTCAATTTTCATGCTATCAAATTCAGAATTTTTAAATCATGATAAAAGAAAGGATCTTGGGAGAGAAGATTCCTTCTTAGAGGAAGCCTCTAAGAGGGTAATATGACCATTTGAACTACATCTGTAAACCAAATCCTGCAAGGTCATGCCAAACCAATAATTTCTGAGGCTTGTTCCTACTTAATTCTGGTTATCACTTTGGATAGCAACACAAATGGAGGAAATATTTTAAATTAAGTTGAACGACTAGGGAATCTATCAGACTAGCCCAAGTGTCCCAAGCCCTGACACAATATATAGGAACAGTTTGTGATTCTCACAATCTGGTTAAAAACTTCCTGGTTTAGAGACCACTCTCCTGGGTGAAGAGACTGGTGACTGACAACGTCTGCCTCCAAATTGTTCAAACCCGGAATGTGGATTTCAGAAATCCTGCAATGATAACGTTCTGCCCAGCTGATGAAGTGGGATACTTCCCTTATTGCTAAGGAACTGTGAGTTCTTCCTTGATTATTGATGTAGGTCACTGCTGTGACATTGTGTGACTGGAATCTAACAAAATATTCCTGTCTGAGGTTGGCCACTGGAGAGCCCTGATGATTGCACATGGATAACCTTGCCTCTTGAGGAGATCACACTCATTGCACTCTCTGAGACCCCCAGACTGTACCCAGACTTAATAGACTGGTATCTGTGGAAATTACTACCCACTCTGACTGAAGAAAGAAGGCCTCCTGAACAATGAATGCCACCATGTTAGCGACTGTCTTGTAGAGTAATCTAACAGGATACTCTGAGACAGATCCTCATGGTCCCCCATGCCATTTATGCAGCATCTGCAATTGGAGAACACATAATACCCACAGCTTCCACACACTGGGCTGTGAAAGACAAACAAAAAATAACTGTATCAATTATGAACCCAAAAAAAGACAGGGTAAAGGAGCTCTTTAAAAAATGTATTTTCCAACTGTGACTTTAAAGCAAATGAAGAACCATCTCAGTGTCAGACACAGCCAGATGAAAAGAGTAAGCCTGAAACAAAAGATCATACAAATAAGGAACTACAGAGATTCCTTGAGCTTGGACTACTAACAACAGAGCTCCAAGCACCTTTGTAAGCACTACTGGGTGCTGTAGCCAGACCAAAAGGGAAGGCCATATAATGATAATACTTATCTAAAAAAAACTACTCTCAGGAACTTCACATGACCCTTGTGAAAAGGGATATGTAAATAAGCATCTTTTACAGTGGCGTCACCTGGCGCGGTAACTCATGGTCTCAGATCCCTTGCCATGTATTCTCCAACCTCATTAGACATTATAGGAGAAGACTCAGAGCTATTATCTTGGCAAAGGGAGGTAGCACAAAGTATTGACTAAAAGGGTGCCAATAATTGTGCCACACAGACACACACACACATATATATATATATATATATATATATATATATCTATATATATATATTTATATATAATTTATTTATTTTTGGATAAACCTGTGTTGTGTTTGCAATTGTTTGATATGCACGAGAGCAGAGCATTTTCTGTATTTTTGAGCAAAAGATCAAAAGGTAAAGCACAGCCTTCTTTGTTCATATTTACCAAGGGTGCCAATATTAGTAGAGGGCACTGTGTGTGTATATGTATATATATATATATATATATATATATATATTCTCTTCAACATGAGGGCACTCACAGGTCTTGATAAACACATTTTCTTTTTATTACAATACAATATTTATCCACATAATCAGTCGACGTTTCAGCTAATGCAGTAAGCCTTTTTCAAAACAACATAATCTAATAAAAAGACACAAACAGAAATCACAATAAAAATATATACATTCACAGAAAATCCAATATCACCAGACCAACATTAAAACATACCGTGCTTTACAAATTACCTATTCAATATGGTGTCTGTTTGCCTAGTCAGTGTCCATTTCTTCCGTAATGCTCACTTTCACAAACTAAGAATAATATCCATCTCATTTAAACATTTAAAGGGACAGTCTAGGCCAAAATAAACTTTCATAATTCAGATAGAGCATGTAATTTTAAACAATTTTCCAATTTACTTTTATCCCCAATTTTGCTTTGTTCTCTTGTTATTCTTAGTTGAAAGCTTAACCTAGGAGGTTCATATGCGAATTTCTTAAGACCTTGAAGGCCACCTCTTTTCAGAATGCATTTTAACAGAGGGTGTTAGTTCATGTAATTTCATATAGATAACACTGTGCTCGTGCACGTGAAGTTATCTGGGAGCAGGCACTGATTGGCTAAACTGCAAGTCTGTCAAAAGAACTGAAATAAAGGGGCAGTTTGCAGAGGCTTAGATACAAGTTAATCACAGAGGTTAAAAGTATATTAATATAACTGTGTTGGTTATGCAAAACTGGGGAATGGGTAATAAAGGGATTATCTATCTTTTAAAACAATAACAATTCTGGTGTAGATTGTCCCTTTAAGTTTTCTTACTTACCCTTATTCTCATAATTAGTCGATTTGACTGCAGCATTCCAGCATTCTACATCACCATTCCACAACTCCATACTCGCTGTGTCTCATTGCTCTAAATTACCTTCTGTCTGCCTATTGGTCATGACGTCACCATGATCGTCATGTGGGCGTGGATAAAGACTTACGGGCTACACAGTGGTTACTTTATTATTATTATACCTTATTTATGAAGCACCAACATATTCCACAGCGCTGTCCATGGATACAATTCATTTAAATAAAACAATAATATAAAACTTGCAAGAGACAGGACAAAATTTACAAACACATACAGGAGGAATTGAGGGCCCTATTCCCGTGGGAACTTACAATCTAGAAGGGTAGGAGGTTGAGAAACAGGAGGTGAGGACTGCAAGATTGAGAAAGATGTTTAATGCAGAGTTAGATGAGGGAAATGTTATTAGATAAGGGAAATATTATTGAGTTGGGTGGTAGGCTTCTCTGAACAGAAAAGTCTTCAAAGAGCATTTAAAGGAAGAAAGATTAGGGAAAAGCCTGACAGCACGAGGGAGAGTGTTCCAGAGGGTAGGTGCTGCACGACAGAAGTCCTGCAGTCTAGCATGAGAAGAGGAGCAGGTCATTGTTGGATCTTAGTGGGCGGGCTGGAGTATACTTGTTGATTAGAGAGGATAGGTAGAGGGTAGCCGTGTTGGTGAGCGCTTTGTATGCAAGGGTGAAAAATTTGAATTTAATTCTGCTGTGAATGGGGAGCCAATAAAGCGACTCGCAGAGAGGTGCAGCAGATACAGAACAACGGGAAAGGTGGATCAGCCTGGCAGAGGCATTTAGGATGGATTGAAGGGGGGAGCGGCGGGAAAGAGGAAGGGCAGTAAGTTGGTTATTGCAGTAGTCAAGTCGGGAAATAACAAGGGAGTGGATTATTTGCTTTGTGATGTTAGCACACAGAAAAGGTTGAATCTTGGAAATATTGTGTAGATGGTTGCAGCAGGATGTAGATAGCGATTGGATATGGGGGACGAAGGATAGATTTGATTCAAGTGTGACTCAGAGGCAGTGGACTTGGGGCGATGGGGAAATGGTGATGCCGTCAACAGGGATAGAGAAGTCACAAGTCGGTGTAGAGGTTGAGGGGGGATAAGAAGGAGCTCAGTCTTGGACATGTTAATCTTTAGGTGGTGAGAGGCCATCCAGGAAGAAATACCAGATAAGCAGTCGCTGACATGAGAAAGGACAGAGGGAGAGAGAGCAGGGGTGGAGAGGTAGATCTGGGTGTTATCAGCATAGAGGTGATATTTGATACCAGATTTTTATAATTGCTATATGTAATTTTTCTAATTTATAAAGCATTCATGCTATACTGATTAGTTTAATAAACAAATATACAGACGACTATAAAGTTATTTAGTTCTCAGTATCATACAGATTTACATATTCTTGTACTGATCACTTATGGACATTTTTCGATGTGTGTGTGTGTGTTTATATATATATATATATATATATATACATAAATACACATGTATACACATATATGCATATGTATATATATATATACGCATACATACACATGTATATGCATGTATATATTATAGATCTTTCCATTCAAATAACTTGTGCTATACCCTTTACCCTTGTAACTTTTTTTTAAATATTTATATGAATAATTATTTTTAGGTGTATATATGAGTGTAATTGTTAATTTTAATGTATTTATGTTGTGTTTAATACAACTTTTTTAGCCCTAAACCCTTTACGCAAGGTCTTAAGTCACACTAACCCGATAAGCACAAATTTAGTTTGTGTGCGAGTGGTCAAGTTAATGTTAGCATACCATTTGTTATCTAGCCCATAATAAGGCAACCAGGTGGTTTATTTAATGATTTGTGTATCTTGTGGAGAAAATAGAAAATTGGAATATCTATATTTATAAATTCATATTCCTATTTCCTTTGCTTCCAATACAACGTTATCTAGTCCCAACCTCTGTTTTTCCATTGGATTCATTTTAAATTTTTCATCCCCCAACAGTCTCTATGGGCTTCTTCTAAATAGTTCATAGTATTCATTATGACAACACTTCCACCCTTGTTCACCTGTTTTATGGTTATTCTCTTATCGTTCTGTAGTTCTTTTAAAACACGCTTCTCTTCTTTTGTCAAATTTTACTCAAATCTTCTACTTAATTCAATTTTTTTAGCTCTTCCTTGACCATTTTTTTTAGCATCTCTACAGCATGTTATTCCCAGTCATATAAGTTGGGAAGAATTTAGATTTGGGTTTCAATTCAGTTTGTACAAAACAATCATGTTCATTTGTTACTTCCTTTTCTATTGGATTTTTAATGTGAGTTTTGTTATAAACTAATTAACCTTCAAAAGGGGTTTGTGAAGGTGAGATACTCTGAGAGAGTTATTTCCAATATCTTAAAGGTTTTATATACATTTAGTATATATATATATATATAAACTTGTATGGTATTTTTATACGATGTGTGACTAAAAACCATATCAGCAGACCAAGACTTAAGCCATAAAGTGTGTCTAGCAGCAGCTACACAGGCAACACTGACAGCAAGTATAAACATGAACCCTGCATGCTAAAAGGACAACAGTTTCCCAAATCTTAAAGAAATGATCAAACTTTTCAACTGCTTGCTTAACAGAATCAAGAACATCCTCTATCTCTAAAGCAATTAAAACTTCCCAGAATAAAGCATGAATATGCTCAATCCTGACATTAGCCCTTTGAGTGCTAAGCACTTTCCCACCTGGATGCTAAGATTTTTAAAGTTTTTTTTAATTTTTTTTATTTTTTAAACAATTTTTTTTTTGTTGGAAAGTTAGGCGATTACCTTTCCAACAGTGGGTCTTGGGGGTCTGTATCTGCGTAGATGCCGGAGATACAGGCTTCTAAGCAGCATGCCCCCTGCTCCTATACTTAAACATTGTTAAGTATAAATAAAGTTGGGCAGTGACGTCATCACGTTGTGCGTGACGTCACCACGCATAATGTGAAGCCCTGTCACTATGCAGGCGCGATCGCCGGGGTAGGAGCGGATGGGAGCCCCCAAATCTCCCTCAAGGTGGGAGAGTGCTAGTGACAGCTCTGAGCCATCATTAGCACCAGAGTGGGAAACTCTGTGACAGCTCAGAGCCGTCATTAGCACTCAAGGGGTTAAAGGAAATATCCACTTCAACAGCAGCAGGATCTTGAGGCTCAGAAAGTCTATCTTCAGGATAAGAGTCCTCAGAGTCATAAACATCCTCAATATATAGCTTAGAGGAGAGAAGGGAAAGAGGTAGTAACTTTAAAGTATATATAGGGGCTTAATAAAACAAGAAGCTGTATTTTTCATAAAAATAAAAAATGAAGAACAAGAGCTCATGATCTCAAGCTGAAGGGTAGCAGATTCAGAAGTAATTTGTGGAAACACTTGTTTACAGAAAAGGTGATCGACTTTAAGAATGCCTGGGACAAGTGTATTGCTATCCTACAAACTAGATAAGTTTATACTTTTAGGAAATATTATGCAGACTTGTTGGGCCTATGGTTCTTATCTGCCATTAAAATCTATGTTTCTATGTATCATCAATGGGTAATTTGGAGTCCCTGATGAGCTAAAGGCCAAAGACGGATCACTTTCCAATCCTTGCATACGTCTCCGCTTAACAGCTGGAGACATAACATCTAAGACTTCATTAATAGAAGAGTAAAAATACTCCTTGAATTTCAGAGAAAGCTCAGATGAACCCTCCTGGTAGCAACCTTGATTAGGTAAAAACCTATGCACACTCTGAAAAGGAGGTAACACAGCAAAACCCTGTTTAGCATTAGAAATAGACTCAGAACACAAGGTGCATAGCTGAGCAGGGAGACACACCTGAGAATCCTTACAAAGCAAACACAAACTAAAAGGGGTTATAGTATCAGAGGATCTCCCTTCTATAGGATCAGCTGATGGAGTTGAGCTGCACTAGTTTGGATAATAGTAACAGTAAGGAAATAGCCTAAGTATCAGAGGTAGACTGAGCAAATAAGCAGTAAAACAAATCACACAGATAATTAACCCAGAAGGGAAGAAATGGCATAATAAATTAAAGTCCTTAATCCTGCATAACAAACAGACACTAATTCACTTCTTATATACCCAAATAAGTCACACCTTTCCAGCTAATTGTAACACCTGTAAAGCCAGGTATATCACTAACAACCAAATGCTGCCACCATGTGGTCATCTAAAGAAATCACACCTCTATAATTAATTTTATTATCACTAACTTAGCAATGAATTAATACATAGTCTAAACATATCTATGTATAGTGCAGGCCCATATGTAATACGTGTTATTTTCATTTATCAATACTCATCTATATTACATATTAGCATGGATATAATTAAACAATGTTCTTAATAAACATTTACATAGAAATTTTTAATTTTTTACAGAAAGATTGACCAATCTAGTTCTTTATTCATGCCACCTGGAGATAAAGTACCCAATTCATAAATCCAATATGTTTCACGTTTCTTTAATAATCTAATACGATCACCCCCTCTCCTAGGATGTTTCACCTGTTCCAAAATCTGGAACCTTAATTGGCTTAGATTATGGCCTGCAGACAAAAAATGATGGGCAACTGGGGCATCCTTTTTCTTGGTTTTAATACTACTTTTGTGTTGGACAATGCGTTCCCTTACACACTGGAAGGTCTCCCCCACATACCCCAGCCCACATGGGCATTTAATCAAATATACCACAAAATCAGTATTACAGGTATAGTGCCCCTTGATAAAATATTTTTTGCCAGTACTTGGATGACTAAATGTTGGCCCTTTAATTAAACTATTACAATTTGAGCACCCTAAACAGGGAAAACTCCCCAGATTTTTCTTACCAATATAGGTTTGAACTGATCCTTAGATGGACCAATATCTGCCCTTACCAAAACATCTTTTATATTTTTTCCTCTTTTAAAGGCTGGCATAGGGGGAATCTTAAATTCTTGAATACCAGGGTTACAAGTGCTCAAAATATGCCAATGTCTGCGAATAATCTTCATAACCTGTTGATTCCAAGGTGCAAATTGACTTACAAAAACTAGTCTAGGGTTTTTTTTTATTCTTCACAGGTTTTTTCTTTTCCAATAACATCTCCCTTGGGGTGTTTAATGCATTCTCAAATTCAGTCTCAATAATTCACACGGATATCCCCTTTGAAGGAAACGATCTCCCATTTCTTTGAGCCTATCCTTAACCACTGTTTCCTCAGACACAATACGCCTTACACGTAGAAACTGGCTCCTGGGTAAAGATCTTACCAATGAAGGGGGATGTGCACTCTTATAGTGCAGGAGAGTGTTGCAGTCTGTTTCTTTCCTATAAAGGTCCACAGTTAGACCTGATTTACATTTTGACACAACTGTGTCCAGAAATACAACACTCTCCTCACTAAAGACCAACTTAAATCTAATGTGACTTGTTGCTGCATTTAAATCATTAACAAAATTTACCAGGGTTCCAATGTCGCCCCCCCACACGCCAAACACATCATCAATATAGCGCCACCAAGTGGCGCCATATGATAGAAAAAAAGAATTATTATACACAAAATGTTCCTCAAACCCGTGTTTGCACACCTTGGATCCCAGGTGCTGGACTCTTGGAACTTTTTAATAATTTAAAACTAGTTAAGCCTTAAGAGGGAAACAGCAACAATAATAAGGCACTGTCAAATAAGCACTGAAATAACTGAAAAGCAGTAAAGGTTTACATAGCAAATAGCAGCACACTAAGGATTAAATAAAATGTACACTTCCTCACCACTTTCATCAGTCCTGAGAGCTTTCACCACACTGAGAGATTTCAACAACAAAGGAACAGGAAATGATTATCACAAAAAAGGAGCTCAAAAAACGGTAAAATGGGTAACCTTTAGCGTACCTGTGCTAAAGCCAAGAACCTAAAGGAAACAGGAAGAATCTTAGCACCGCTCTAATTTTAAAGCAACAGTAAGTTTAAAAAAAAAATGAAAAAATATGAATTTGCTAAGCTAAGTTTTAAGGAGTTCAAATATATGTCCCCACATGAGCATGTGTACAAATTCATAATAATAGCTTTCGTCCACTGAGCTTACCTCAGCTTTAGCAACTATCTTCTAGTAAACAAGCTCATTCAAGGCAGTGCCAGCTCGATCCCAAGGATCTAAACAAATAGCATCTACAACCCAGGGGATTGGTGGACAATTCCACATTTTACCAGGGAGCCCTGTGACATTTATCACTGAGAAAAGATCATTCATTGCCTAGCTCTCTGACAGACAGAGTACTGCAATAAGGAAATGGGATTCAGATCGGTTGGAGAACTCCTCTCTAAGACAAGTAGATCTGCACTTCACTTTTAACCTCATTCCATCAAGAAGGCAAATAAAATAACTGAAGATCATGGAAAGTGGTATGGATTCAAAGCTCTTGGGTATCTTTGCCTCCTCCTAGAGGTCAGGAGAGGAATTCCCACATGTGATGGCTTGTGGACTTACTATCTGAGGAAAGAAAAGACATCATAATCCATTAAGGAGATGGGCAATGGCTAAAGACAATGATAACATTTCTATCTGATGCACCTGGGGCACTAGAGGTTTATGTATTTATAAGCTAGGAAATGTAAAGTATAATTCTGCCTGCAAAGTATAGATCATGGTATAGGCCACCAAGCAGAACACCAGTAGTATTGTGAATAAAGTATACAACAGAAGTGAGTACACCCTGGTAAAGTATTCAAAATTGTATCACCTCTCAATAATTGTTTTATTTCTAAGTTGACAAGTAGAGTATTTCCTATTATAAACAATTTTAAAACAAATACTTTAGAAAGATTATATTGAAAATACAGGCCCCAAAATAGAAACTTAATGCAACAAAAGTGAATACACCTGTGGTCACTGACACATAAATTAGATCACTGAAAAATTGAGTACACCTATGATTTCCAATTAGCCTAATTGCATGAGCATAGTTACCAGAACAGTCTAATTGTTTGACCAATGGGCTGTGTCTATCTGCAAGTTTGCATCCAGGGGCGGAACTATCGGTGGTGCAGCAGTCGCGGTCGCGACCGGGCCCCCAGAGGTCCCACTGAAAGGGGGGCCTGCTTCAGAAAAAAAAAATGACATTTTTTTATTTTATTTTATTTTTTTAAACTTTTCTGCCTGCATGACTAACAGGCCGTCTTTAACAAATTGCCGATTGCGAAAGGGGCCCCAGTAACTGCTCCTGGCAATTGACAGCATGCCTTCCCGGCCCTAATCCCCATGCCAGTCGTGCGGTGGTGGAGCTGGCTGCTGAGGGGGCGGGGTTATCTGGGAACTTTGTGTAGCTAGCTTGAAGGAAGTTCCTCCCGCGCGGCAGCGAGTGAGGGAATCAGTACCTCATGTTTCTGGGACAGTGGGAAAGCAGGGGACTTACAGAGCCTATATTAGGTAGGTAATGTTTTATTCAGAATTTGTAGGATTGATAAAGGCAATGATTGTAATTTAATGCTATGATGAAGATTGCCCACCACTCAATAGCTTTATCGCACACCAGACAGGTTATAGTGACCCTGCTCAGACTAAATACTTTGCATAATGTTTCTTCATTTTTACAAAAATGAATAACCCGCTTTTACTTTTTTAAAAGCTGGTTATTAATTTTGGTAAAAATGAAGAACCATTATGCAAAGTATTTAAAACAAAAAAAAAACACACAATAAGAAAGTATTCAGGCAATCATAGGCTTCGGTAGTTCCTGACAACTACTGTGAGTCTCCTCTCCATGTGAGATCTGAGTGCCTTCAGTAGTGGGGGAGGTGTCTGAAGCAGCTCCACTTAACAGGGCTGAAGTTGCTCACCCCTAACTGAATGGGGTCAACTGGAGATTGCAGGAGCCTTAGAGATCGGTATCTGAGAGTGTCAAGGGCTGGAAATAGCAGGTAGCACTGCAGCTATAACGGAAACTTAAAAACAGCAAGCTGAGTGCAACCTGCCTGTGTGGACTGACGGTGACAGATCCATGCTTCAGTGATGTTAGGATAACATCTCCCTGTGTCACTATCATTTTCCCATTTGCCTTACATTTTCTTGTCTTTTCATGTTTATCTGTAAATGTTGTGTTGCTTACTGTGAACTACTTGTGGCTGAGTGGTCTCTTAAGCCGGCACACATAGCAGACAGTTTTTTTTTATTTGAATATATTGATGCCCTAGTTATTGTTCATGCTATGGTCACCATTCATAATTTCTTATAATTTACTAAGTCAGAGTCCATCTGAGATCTTATCATGTAGGAGTCACTCATATTGTTTAATAAGAATTGAGAGTTTGAGACTATTATTGTTCAATGTAGTATATACTGTCTCTTTAAAACTGCATCTTATTTACTAAGCCAGAGTCCAATTGAAATCTTATCATGTAGGAGTAACTCATATTGTTTAATAAGAATTGAGACTATTATTGTTCAATGTAGTATATACTGTCTCTTTAAGACTGCATCTTAAACTTAATAGCAAGCCTATAGTCATTAATAGATTCTTATCAATGATACTCAGGGATAATAGTGGATCCACCTTTACAGCAATGGCGATTAAGAAAGAGAATCCTGCGAGTGGGTTAATGCATGTTATGTGATATGAATAGTCAGAATTTTGTAATGAAGTGTTTAGGCTTGTATTTTGTGTATTTGCCAGAATATAGTTTCTTACTATTTTTGATGGGCTAACTATCACACACACTGTTTTCTCTTTGCCCCTTCTTTTTTTACTCTCTCTCCTTTTATCTGTGTGTGAGTATGTTTGATGTGTGCACTGTATGAGAGTGTGTATGTGATGTATGGTGTGTGTGTGTGTGTGTGGTTCGTATGGTGTGTGTGATGTGTGGTTTGTATGGTGTGTGTGTGATGTGTGGTTTGTATGGTGCGTGTGTGATGTGTGGTTTGTATTTTGAGTGTGTAATGTGTGGTTTGTATGGTGTGTGTGTGTGTAATGTGTGGTTTGTATGGTGTGTGTGTGTGTAATGTGTGGTTTGTATGGTGTGTGTGTAATGTGTGGTTTGTATGGTGTGTGTGTAATGTGTGGTTTGTATGGTGTGTGTGTGTGTGTAATGTGTGGTTTGTATGGTGTGTGTGTGTGTGTAATGTGTGGTTTGTATGGTGTGTGTGTGTAATGTGTGGTTTGTATGGTGTGTGTGTAATGTGTGGTTTGTATGGTGTGTGTGTGTAATGTGTGGTTTGTATGGTGTGTGTGTGTGTGTGTGTGTGTGTAATGTGTGGTTTGTATGGTGTGTGTGTGTGTGATGTGTGGTTTGTATAGTGAGTGTGTGTGATGTGTGGTTTGTATGGTGAGTGTGTGTGATGTGTGGTTTGTATGATGAGTGTGTGTGATGTGTGGTGTGTAGTTTGTATGGTGAGTGTGTGTGATGTGTGGTGTTTCTGTGTCTCTGTCTCTCTCTCCCCTCTGTGCGTGTGTGTCTTGCTTTCCCTTCTGTGTATGACTCTCACTCTGTCTCTCTCACTCTTACTCTCTCTCACTCTCTCTAGGTTTATTGTATTAATTTGAGAGAAGCTGTTTAAAAAAAAAAGCTTAAAGGGACAGTCAAGTCCAAAAAACTTTCATGATTTAATTTTAAACAACTTCCCAATTTACTTTTATCACCAATTTTGCTTTGTTCTCTTGGTATTCTTAGTTGAAAGCTAAACCTAGGAGGTTCATATGCTAATTTCTTAGACCTTGAAGACTGCCTCTAATCTGAATACATTTTGACCACTAGAGGGCATTAGTTCACATGTTTCATATAGATAACATTGAGCTCATGCATGTAAAGTGACCTAGGAGTGAGCACTGATTGGCTAAATTGCATGTCTGTCAAAAGAACTGAAATAAGGGGGCAGTCAGCAGAGGCTTAGATACAAGATAATTACAGAGGTAAAAAGTATATTATTATAACTGTGTTGGATATGCAAAACTGGGGAATGGGTAATAAAGGGATTATCTTTCTTTTTAAACAACACAAATTCTGGTGTTGACTGTCCCTTTAAGCAGAGGTGTACAAGATCTGGAGGAGTTTTTCTCAAGCACTTTTAGAGCTTCATCTTATTTTTGAGTGTATAGAAAGTGTATTTTTGTTAATACAAATGTGTAATACACGCATGTATGAAATATCAAATTACCTCCCATTTCTACATGAAACATCAAATTTACACATTTTGCGACACACAAATATGAAGTTAAAAAATGGGACCACTTTGAAATTTCATGGAACCACTAGTTCTTGGGAAACTTTTTCAACCCCTGTGTGTGTGTATATATGTGTGTGTATATATATATATATATATATATATATATATATATATATATATATATATATAAAAATTTTTATATCACACATATATTGTGCCAGTAAGTACACTCTCCAGCAGCATATATTAATAATATATTGCAGAAGCCATATGTGTGTGTGCACATAGGTGACTGTTGGTCCTTATGAATGTCTATGACCCGAGGGGGGGCCCTTTATTGATTCTTGCACCGGGACCCTGGAGTTTCTAGTTACGCCTCTGTTTGCATCATGTCTCCACATGGAAAAGAATTGCCAGAGGAATTGAAAAATCTGATTGTGAGACTTCACAAAGATGGAAAAGGATACAGGTAGATTGGTGACCAACTAAAAATCAGTCAAAATGCAGTTGCATCAGTAATCAGGAGGTATAGATACACAGTGTCAAAAATCAGAGCCGCAGTGGCTGTCCTATTAAAATGACGCCACGGACAGTGAGCTACTTGCACAATCTAGCTCTGAAAAACATGCAACAGGCAAGTGTTTCAGATTTGCATCAAGGCAATTGCTTCAGATTTGGCTCAGGGATTATCGATAGAAATTTGAGTTTCTGTGACAGCTCAGACAGTGCTAAGGACATTACATAATGTCAACTTCTATGGACAGCATCCAAGGAAAAACCCCTTGCTTGCTCTTTGGCACAAATCTGCAAGATTAAACTTTGCTAAACAGCATGAAAAGCCTGATAAATACTGGGATCACATTATTTGGTAAGATGGCCAAGACCAAAATACAATTACGGTATTCGGCTCAGATGGGGTGCATATTTGGTCTGAACCTGGTCAGGATTATTACAGTGAATGCATAGTCCCAACAGTGAATCATGGAGGTGGGAGTGTGATGATATAGGGCTGCATTACTGCAAAAGGTGTTGGGGAGATGACATTTATAGATGGCACCATGAATGCCTGGGATATACCAAAATACTGGCTGACAAGATGACTCCCAGTCTCCAGAAGTTTGACAGAGGATGAATATTCCAGCATGATAACGATACAAAGCACACTGCCAAAATAACAAAGGAGTTTCTAAAGAAGAAACAAGTGAAAACTATGACCTGGCCAAGTATGTCACCTGACTTGAATCCAGTAGAACACCTTTGGGGTATTTTAAAGAGAATGATAGAGCAACACAACCCCTCCAGCAAAGAGCAGCTGAAAAAAATGATCTCTGAAGAAGGGCAGAACATCTCTCCAGAAATTTGTACGACACTGGTTTCCTCCATGCCAAGGAGGATTGAGTCTGTCATCAAAAGTAAAGGTGGACATGCAAAGTATTGAAAAAAATAAAAGATTTGAATCTCAGTAATGAAAAGTGCACTGACTTTTGTTGCATTGATTTCCTGATTTGGGGCCGGTATTTTAATTATAGTAAATCTAAACTGTTAGTTTTTAATTTTACATAAGAGCAA
The DNA here is from genome assembly GCF_027579735.1 of Bombina bombina. Taxonomy (NCBI): domain Eukaryota; kingdom Metazoa; phylum Chordata; class Amphibia; order Anura; family Bombinatoridae; genus Bombina; species Bombina bombina. The sequence goes on along the minus strand of NC_069501.1, from coordinate 527,517,391 downwards.
CTACCCTACTGTAAAACTTAGACGTAATGCAGTTACTGTTAGGGTATACAATTTTTAATCATTTGACATTTAAGTGATATTGAACTGGGTGTACTCAATACTGTAGGTAAATTAATACATTTTACCTTTATAACAATATTCCATTGTTTCTAGTGAGAGAATATATTCTTTAAATCACTGAAATAAAGTGTGTATCTGGGAACTCTTCCTATATCTAGGAATGAGATTTTTTTGCACAGTTAGGCATTATATAAAGGAGTTTTTAAAAAAAAATATATAAACAAGAGGCCAGGCAAGGCATGTATGTGATAAAAGTGAGGAAGTTCTGGTCCAGTTTCATGCCCATTACCTTATCCATATATTCTGTTACCTGTTGCCAGAAGGGTTGTGTAAATGGGTTATCCCTCCATAAAATGGGGAGGAAACCTTCATCGCCACCTTGTCTCCAACAATGTTTACAAGATGTGGGGAATATTTACATTTAGCCACCAATCGGCAAGCGCAACCCAGGTGCTAAACCTAAAATGGGCGGGTTTCTAAACTTGTATTCCTGCTTTTCAAATAAAGCTACCAAGAGAACGAAGAAAAATTGATAATAGGAGTAAATTAGAAAGTTGCTTAAAATTGTATGCTGTATCTTAATCACAAAAGAAAAAATTTGGGTTTAGTACCTCCTAGCAGGGATTTTATACTTTATTTCAATAATGCATTCCTATTGGCTGAAAGGTTCCAGTCAGCCAATAGGATTCGAGCTGCTAAAATCCTATTGGCTGTTCCAATCAGCCAATAGGATGAGAGCTCAATCCTACTGGCTGATTGGAACAGCCAATAGGATTGAGCTCTCACCCTTTTGGCTGATTGGAACAGCCAATAGGATTGAGCTCTCATCCTATTGGCTGATTGGAACAGCCAATGTGATTGAGATCTCATCCTATTGGCTGATTGGAACAGCCAATAGGATTGAGCTCTAATCCTATTGGCTGATTGGAACCTTTCAGCCAATAGGAATGCAAGGGACGCCATCTTGGATGACGTCACTTGCATTCAAGTTCCAGTTTACGGCAGCGACTGTATTGAAGAGGAGCTCCGCGCCAGATGTCTTCAGGATGGACCCGCTCCATGCTGGAAGGATGAAGATAGAGGAGGCCGCATGGATGAAGACTTCGCTGGATGGATGAAGATGGAAGAGGCCGCCGGGATGAAGACTTCTTGCCGCCCGGATAAAGACTTCTTGCCGTCTGGATGAATCCTTCAAGTGGATCTTCAAGAACTGTAAGTGGATCGTCTGGGTTAATGTTAGGTTTATTTAAGTTTTTTTTGGGTGGGTTTTATTTTTAGAGTAGGATCTGGGCAGGTAAAAGAGCTAAATGCCCTTTTAAGGGCAATGCCCATACAAATGCCCTTTTCAGGGCAATGGGGAACTTAGGTTTTTTAGATAGGGTTTTTATTTGAGGGGGTTGGGTGGTGGGTTTTACTTTTGGGGGGTGTTTGTATTTTTTTTTACAGGTGAAAGAGCTAATTTATTTGGGGCAATGCCCCGCAAAAAAGGCCCTTTTAAGGGCCATTGGTAGTTTATTGTAGGCTAGGTTTTTTTTTATTTTGATAGGGCTATTAGATTAGGTGTAATTTGTTTTTTATTTTTGATACTGTGTTTATTTTTTGTAACTTAGCATTTATTTTTTTTGTAATTTAGTAATTTTTAATAGTAGATTTAAATAATTTGAGTAGGGTTAGGGTTTTTAAATATGTAATATAGTTAATTGAATTGGTAGTTTAATGTAATTTTAGTATAATAGTTAGGGTAGGTTAATTAATAGTTTAGAATTTTTTTTTTAATTCTACAGGTAAGTTTAAATTTATATTAAGATAGGGATGTTGTAATTTTAATGTAAAGTTATCGGGTTGTTAGGTTTGGGGGTTAATAGCTTAATTTAGTTTATGGAGATGTGGGGGGCTTGCGGTTTAGGGGTTAATAGGTTTAGTTAATGGAAGTGATGTGGGAGGCCAGAGGTTTAGGGGTTAATACGTTTATTTAGTTGGGGCGTGGTCTGGGAGCGGCGGGATAGGAGTTAATACATTTATTTAGGTGGCGGCGGGGTCCGGGAGCGGCGGGATAGGGGTTAATACATTTATTTAGTTGTGGCAGGGTCCAGGAACGGTGGAATAGGGGTTAATAACATTATGTAGGTTGCGGCGATGTCGAGGCGGTAGATTAGGGGTGTTTAGACTCAGTGCTTATGTTAGGGTGTTAGATGTAATTGTTAATTGTTTTATACCATAGAAATCAATGGGATATCTGGCAGCATCGATCATAAGCTTTCGCTGCTTTCAGACTCCCATTGATTCCTATGGCATCCGCGGCCTCCAGGGTGGCGGATTGAAAACCAGGTACGCTGGGCCGGAATAGCCGCGAGCGTACCTGTTTACTATTTGATAACCTTTAAAAAGTGTCAAATAGAGCCGAATGTGTATTAGGAACATCTGTAATGATGTAAGCAACGATCTGTGTCGGATTGAGACCGGCCGATCGTATGTTACGTCACAGATTTCAACTTTTGCCGGTCTGTAGGCTTTGATAACTAGGTCAGATCAAGCTCGCCACAATTACGCTGCGGAATTCCAGTGTATTTGTGGTTGACGGCTTGATAAATATCCCCCTTTGTGTCTAATTCATTATGTTAATCTATAATTCTAGTGAGGTGAATACCTTTATGGTAATTTTGAAGGGCACTCCCAAGACCCCCATTGATATAATTTTAGTTTAAATTCAACTTGGAGGCTATTTCTACTAACCCATTGCAAGTATCTTAAGAGACACCTTAGAATTAATAACAGACTCAGTACAGTTTAGTTAGCTCTGTACCCCTGTCCAACTCAGTTTAGCTATGAATATTTTATATCCACCATAGGTCCTGCCACTCTTGCTCAAGTCTTTTTTTTTAATCTAAAAAGGCAAACTGTATGGCCAATCATAAGCCTAGCACTAGTCCCATTTAAAGGGATATTAAACTGTAAGTATTTGCTAGACATACAGGGAGTGCAGAATTATTAGGCAAATGAGTATTTTGACCACATCATCCTCTTTATGCATGTTGTCTTACTCCAAGCTGTATAGGCTCGAAAGCCTACTACCAATTAAGCATATTAGGTGATGTGCATCTCTGTAATGAGAAGGGGTGTGGTCTAATGACATCAACACCCTATATCAGGTGTGCATAATTATTAGGCAACTTCCTTTCCTTTGTCAAAATGGGTCAAAAGAAGGACTTGACAGGCTCAGAAAAGTAAAAAATAGTGAGATATCTTGCAGAGGGATGCAGCACTCTTAAAATTGCAAAGCTTCTGAAGCGTGATCATCGAACAATCAAGCGTTTCATTCAAAATAGTCAACAGGGTCGCAAGAAGCGTGTGGAAAAACCAAGGCGCAAAATAACTGCCCATGAACTGAGAAAAGTCAAGCATGCAGCTGCCAAAATGCCACTTGCCACCAGTTTGGCCATATTTCAGAGCTGCAACATCACTGGAGTGCCCAAAAGCACAAGGTGTGCAATACTCAGAGACATGGCCAAGGTAAGAAAGGCTGAAAGACGACCACCACTGAACAAGACACACAAGCTGAAACGTCAAGACTGGGCCAAGAAATATCTCAAGACTGATTTTTCTAAGGTTTTATGGACTGATGAAATGAGAGTGAGTCTTGATGGGCCAGATGGATGGGCCCGTGGCTGGATTGGTAAAGGGCAGAGAGTTCCAGTCCGACTCAGACGCCAGCAAGGTGGAGGTGGAGTACTGGTTTGGGCTGATATCATCAAAGATGAGCTTGTGGGGCCTTTTCGGGTTGAGGATGGAGTCAAGCTCAACTCCCAGTCCTACTGCCAGTTTCTGGAAGACACCTTCTTCAAGCAGTGGTACAGGAAGAAGTCCGCATCCTTCAAGAAAAACATGATTTTCATGCAGGACAATGCTCCATCACACGCGTCCAAGTACTCCACAGCGTGGCTGGCAAGAAAGGGTATAAAAGAAGAAAATCTAATGACATGGCCTCCTTGTTCATCTGATCTGAACCCCATTGAGAACCTGTGGTCCATCATCAAATGTGAGATTTACAAGGAGGGAAAACAGTACACCTCTCTGAACAGTTTCTGGGAGGCTGTGGTTGCTGCTGCACGCAATGTTGATGGTGAACAGATCAAAACACTGACAGAATCCATGGATGGCAGGCTTTTGAGTGTCCTTGCAAAGAAAGGTGGCTATATTGGTCACTGATTTGTTTTTGTTTTGTTTTTGAATGTCAGAAATGTATATTTGTGAATGTTGAGATGTTATATTGGTTTCACTGGTAAAAATAAATAATTGAAATGGGTATATATTTGTTTTTTGTTAAGTTGCCTAATAATTATACACAGTAATAGTCACCTGCACACACAGATATCCCCCTAAAATAGCTATAACTAAAAACAAACTAAAAACTACTTCCAAAACTATTCAGCTTTGATATTAATTAGTTTTTTGGGTTCATTGAGAACATGGTTGTTGTTCAATAATAAAATTAATCCTCAAAAATACAACTTGCCTAATAATTCTGCACTCCCTGTAATGATTTGTTTGACGCAAATATTAGCCTTAAAATAATAATAGAATTATATTAGTTGTTTGAATATTGAAGATGTAAGTGTAAAGATATACGCCTAGATCACGAGTTTTGTCGGTAAGGCTGTGCGGTGCTAACGCTCCTTTTTTTCTTACCGCTCCCTTAAAACAACGCTGGTATTACGAGTTTTCTGCAAGCCGGAGTTAGCCTCAGAAAAGTGAGCGTTGAGCAAAATTTAGCTCCACATCTCACCTCGATACCAGCGTTGCTTACGGTAGCGGTAAGCTGGCTAAACATGCTCGTGCACGATTTCCCCATAGGAAACAATGGGGCTGAGCGGGCTGAAAAAAAACCTAACACCTGCCAAAAAGCAGCGTTCAGCTCCTAACGCATCCCCATTGTTTCCTATGGGGAAATAAATGTTATGTCTGCACCTAACACCCTAACATGAACCCCGAGTCTAAACACCCCTAATCTTACACTTATTAACCCCTAATCTGCCGTCCCTGACATCGTCGCCACCTGCATTATATTATTAACCCCTAATCTGCCACTCCGGACTCCGCCGCCACCTACATTATACTAATGAACCCCTAATCTGCTGCCCCTAACATCGCCGAACCCTACATTTTATTTATTAACCCCCTAATCTACCCTCCCCAACGTCGCCGCAACTATATTAAATTAATTAACCCCTAAGCTGCCGCCGCCAACGTCGCTGCCACTATAATAAAGTTATTAACCCCTAAACCTAAGTCTAACCCTAACACCCCTCTAATTTAAATATAATTTAAATAAATCTAAATAAAATAACTACAATTAAATAAATTATTCCTATTTAAAACAAAATACTTACCGATAAAATAAACCATAAGATAGTTACATTGTAGCTAGCTTATGATTTATTTTTATTTTACAGACAACTTTGTATTTATTTTAACTAGGTACAATAGTTATTAAATAGTTATTAACTATTTAATAACTACCTAGCTAAAATAAGTACAAAATTACCTGTAAAATAAATCCTAACCTAAGTTATAATTACACCTAACACTACTCTATAAATAAATAAATTAACTAAATTAAATTAAACTAATTACAATTAAATGAAATAAACTAAATTACGAAAAAAACAAACACTAAATTACAGAAAAAAAAAAGAATTACAAGAATTTTAAACTAATTACACCTAATCTAATCCCCCTAATAAAATAAAAAATCCCCACAAAATAATAAAATTTCCCTACCCTGTACTAAATTACAAATAGCTCTTAAAAGGGCCTTTTGCGGGGCATTGCCCCAAAGTAATCGGCTCTTTTACCTGTAAAATAAAAATACAATACCCCCCCAACATTACAACCCACCACCCAGATACCCCTACTCTAAAACCCACCCAATCCCCCCTTAAAAAAACCTAATACTAACCCCCTGAAGATCACCCTACCTTGAGCCGACTTCACCCAGCCGGGCTCAAGTGGTCCTCCATATGGCAGAAGTCTTCATCCGATCGGGGCAGAAGAGGTCCTCCAGACGGCAAAAGGCTTCATCCAGCCTGCATCTTCTATCTTCATCCTTCCGGTGCGGAGCGGGTCCATCTTCCATCCAGCAGACGCGGAGCATCCTCTTCAATCGAAGTCCTAAAGAAGAATGAAGGTTTCTTTAAATGACGTCATCCAAGATGGCGTCCCTCGAATTCCGATTGGCTGATAGGACTCTATCAGCCAATCGGAATTAAGGTAGGAAAAATCTGATTGGCTGATAGCATCTTGTATGACGTCATTTAAAGGAACCCTTATTCTTCGTTAGGACTTCGATTGAAGAGGATGCTCCGCGTCGGCTGGATGGAAGATGGACCCGCTCCGCGCCGGAAGAATGAAGATAGAAGATGCACCCTGGATGAAGCCGTCTGGAGGACCTCTTCTGCCCCGATCGGATGAAGACTTCTGCCGTATGGAGGACCACTTGTGCCCGGCTGGGTGAAGACGGCTCAAGGTAGGGTGATCTTCAGGGGGTTAGTGTTAGGTTTTTTTAAGGGGGGATTGGGTGGGTTTTAGAGTAGGGGTATGTGTGTGGTGGGTTGTAATGTTGGAGGGGGTATTTTTTTTTTTTTTTTACAGGTTTTTTATTTTATTAGGGGGATTAGATTAGGTGTAATTAGTTTAAAATTATTGTAATTATTTTTTTATTTTCTGTAATTTAGTGTTTTTTTTCGTAATTAAGTTTATTTCATTTAATTGTAATTAGTTTAATTTAATTAATTCATTTTTTAATTTTATTTATGTATAGAGTAGTGTTAGGTGTAATTGTAACTTAGGTTAGGATTTATTTTACAGGTAATTTTGTATTTATTTTAGCTAGGTAGTTATTAAATAGTTAATAACTATTTAATAATGATTGTACCAAGTTAAAATAAATACAAAGTTGCCTGTAAAATAAATATAAATCCTAAAATAGCTATAATGTAACTATTAGTTATATTGTAGCTGTATTAGGGTTTATTTTATCGGTAAGTATTTCGTTTAAATAGGAATAATTTATTTAATTGTAGTAAATTTATTTTGTTTAATTTAAATTATATTTAAGTTAGGGGGGTTAGACTTAGGGTTAGACTTAGGTTTAGGGGTTAATATATTTATTATAGTGGCGGCGACGTTGGGGTCAGAAGATTAGGGGTTAATAAATGTAGATAGGTGTCGGCGATGTTAGGCACGGCAGATTAGGGGTTAATAAAATTTAACAAGTGTTTGCGAGGCGGGAGTGCGGCAGTTTAGGGGTTAATACATTTATTAAAGTGTCGGCAATGTCCGTTTGGCAGATTAGGGGTTAATAATTGTAGGTAGGTGTCTGCGACGTTGGGGACGGCAGATTAGGGGTTAATAAATATAATGTAGGTGTCGGCGATGTTAGGGGCAGCAGATTAGGGGTTCATAGGTATAATGTAGGTTGCGGCAATGTCCGGTCGGCAGATTAGGGGTTAAAAAAAATTATTATAGTGTTTGCGATGTGGGGGGGGGCTCGGTTTAGGGGCTAATAGGTAGTTTATGGGTGTTAGTGTACTTTGTAGCACTTTAGTTAAGAGCGTTATGTTCCGGCGTTAGCCCATAAAACTCTTAACTACTGACTTTTATATGCGGTAGGAGTCTTGCCAGGAGAGGGTCTACTTCTCACTTCTTCCAAGACTCGTAATACCGGCGTTAGGCAAATCCCATTAAAAATATAGGATACGCAATTGACGTAAGGGGATTTGCGGTATCCTCGAGTCGCGGAAGAAAAGTGAGCGGTACACCTGTACCTGTCAGACTCGTAATACCAGCGGGCGATAAAAAGCAGTGTTAGGACCCCTTAACGCTGCTTTTTAAGGCTAACGCCAAACTCGTGATCTAGCCGATAGTTTGTAAAACGTATTCTAGATTCTATAAACAAATGGGTGCTGCTGTGCCTAAACTAGTTTTCTATTTATCTCTGTCTTCTGCTGAGAGCAAATAGGGACAAATATAAATCAGGCAATTAAATAGATTTTATGTAAACAACGCTATTTTGAAACCATGTTAGATAATCTTATGTTTCACACAGCTTTGATTGAAAAAGTCTCTTGTATTGACTGTTTTATATCTGTTCCTAATTATTTTCAGCCGGAGAGTGGGATAATGGGAAAAATTAGGTTAAAACATTGTGGAGCCCATGACTTTGTAGAATCTCAGTGGAAAACCAACAATTTTCAAAGTTAAATTACAGGAAAAGGGGATACAATAAATAATGAGCGTATATTGCAAAGTTTTTCAACAACACAAAATTAAACATTTTAGATGACAATCTCATACTGTTTAATATACCTTTAAATATAGCAGAGCACATTTCTGACACTTAATCAGCGGCTGTTATATGACTTCAAAAGTGTTTTGGACAGAAATACAGTAATAAACAAGCCCTTCCCACTGCAATAAATACCAGACAGTGTAATATGTTTTAAGGTGTAATTTCCCTTTAAAGGGACAGTCTACACCAGAATTGTTATTGTTTAAAAAGATAGATAATCCCTTTATTACCCATTCCCCAGTTTTGCATAACCAATACTGTTTTATTAAAGGGCCAGTAAACCTAAAAAAATAATGATATATAATTCTGCACATAGTGCAGAATTATATAACATTATATTAGCGTTAGCTTTATAGAACATAATATTCCCTGTGAATTTTTATAAAAAAAGACTGTTTTTCAGACCCGCTCTCTGTGCTCTTCTGAGCGGGTCTATTTTTATCACAGAGCGCATCTGGCCAGCTGTCTAGTCACAGCCCGGCCCGACCGCGCCATTACACTCAGTGCAGCTCGCTCCCGCTGTCAGAAAAACAGTCTTTTTTAATAAAAATTCACAGGGAATATTATGTTCTATAAAGCTAACGCTAATATAACGTTATATAATTCTGCACTGTGTGCAGAATTATATAACATTATTTTTTAGGTTTACTGGCCCTTTAATACACTTTTTACCTCTGTGAATACCTTGTATCTAAGCCTCTACAGACTGCCCCCCTATTTCAGTTCTTTGGCAGACTTGCATTTTAGCCAATCAGTGCTGACTCCTAGGTAACTCCACGGGTGTGAGCACAATGTTTATCTATATGGCACACATGAACTAACTCCCTCTAGTTGTGAAAAACTGTCAAAATGCATTCAGATAAGATGTGGTCTTCAAGGGCTAAGAAAATAGCATATGAGCCTACCTAGGTTTAGCATTCAACTAAGAATACCAAGAGAACACAGCAAAATGAATGATAAAAGTAAATGGGAAAATGCCCTATTTGAATTATAAAAGTTTATTTTTGACTGTTCCTTTAAGGCTGGGGTCAGCAACCTTGGCAATCCAGATGTTGTAGAACTACATTTCCTATGCACTCAGCCAGCCTAAAGAGTGCCTGAACATCATGGGAAATGTAGTTAAAAAACGTCTGGGGTGCCACAGCCAAGGTTGCTGACCCCAGCCTTAAGGGCTAGGTTTGCATTATCAAGACCTCTAAGCACAAGACAGACAAGCACTCACTGCTGTCTCATCACTTAAACCTGTTAATGTAATCACCAGCCTGTGCTCACAACACTTCCAGCAAACAAACATACATCTTCTTAAGAAGAGACCATGGCATCTATTTATCAAGCTGTGAACCGCAAATACGCTGGAATTCCACAGCGTATTTGTTGCGAGCCTGATTCGCCTTAGTTATCAAACCCTACAGACCGTCAAAAGTAGAATTTAGTGACGTAACATACGATCTGCTGGACTCAGTCCGACACAGATCGATGCTTACGTCACTCCAGATGTTCCGAATGCAAGTTCGGCACTATCTGACTACTTTTGCTAGTTATCAAATAACTAGCAGGTACGCCCGGCACTTTTCCGGACCAGCGTACCTGGTTTTCAATCCGCCGCCATAGGGATCAATGAGAGTCTGAAAGCAGCGAAAGCTCATGTTCGCTGCTGCCCGATATCCCATTGATTCCTATGGTAACGTTTACACCTAACACCCTAACATGTACCCCAAGTCTAAACACCCCTAATCTGCCCCCCCTACACCGCCACCACCTACATTATACTTATTAACCCCTAAACCGCGGCTCCTGGAGCCCACCGCCACTCTAATAAACTTATTAACCCCTAAACCGCTGCTCACGGACCCCACCGCAACTAAATAAAGTGTTTAACCCCTAAATTGCCGCTCCCAGAGCCCACCGCCACCTACATTATATTTATTAACCCATAATCTGCCCTCCCCTACACCGCCGCCACTATATTAAATGTATTAACCCCTAAACCTAAGTCTTACCCTAACCCTAACACCCCCTAACTTAAATATAATTTAAATAAATCTAAATAAATATATAAATATTATAAAAAAATTATAATAATAATTTAAAACGAAATACTTACCTGTAAAATAAACCCTAAGCTAGCTACAATATAACTAATAGTTACATTGTAGATAGCTTAGGGTTTATTTTTATTTTACAGGTAACTTTGTATTTATTTTAACTAGGTAGAATAGTTATTAAATAGTTATTAACTATTTAATAACTACCTAGTTAAAATAAATACAAAAGTACCTGTAAAATAAAACCTAACCTGAGTTACAATTACACCTAACACTACACTATAATTAAATTAATTACCTACATTAACTACAATTAACTACAATTAAATTAAATAAAATTATCTAAAGTACAAAAAAACCCACTAGATTACAGAAAATAATAAAATAATTACAAGATTTTTAAACTAATTACACCTAATCTAATCCCCTTAACAAAATAAAAAATCCCCCCAAAATAAAAAAGCCCTACCCTACACTAAATTACAAATAGACCTTAAAAGGGCTTTTTGCGGGGCATTGCCCCAAAGTAATCAGCTCTTTTACCTGAAAAAAAAGTACAATACTCCCCCCAACATTAAAACCCACACACCCAACCCTACTCTAAAACCCACCCAATCCCCCCTTAAAAAAACCTAACACTATCCCCTTGAAGATCACCTTCACCGAAGTCCTCAACGAAGCCGGGCGAAGGGGTCCTCCAGACGGGCAGAAGTCTTCATACAAGCCGGGCAGAAGAAGTCCTCCAGAAGGGCAGAAGTCTTCATCCAGAGAGCATCTTCTAACCTTAATCCATCAGGCGCGGAGCGGCTCCATCTTCAAGACATCCAACGTGGAGCATCCTTCCTGGCCGACGACTACCCGACGAATGAAGGTTCCTTTAAGTGATGTCATCCAAGATGGCGTCCCTTCAATTCCGATTGGCTGATAGAATTCTATCAGCCAATCGGAATTAAGGTAGGAAAAATCCTATTGGCTGATCCAATCAGCCAGTAGGATTGAGCTTGCATTCTATTGGCTGATTGGAACAGCCAATAGAATGCAAGCTCAATCCTATTGGTTGATTGGATCAGCCAATAGGATTGAACTTCAATCCTATTGGCTGATTGCATCAACCAATAGGATTTTTCCTACCTTAATTCCGATTGGCTGATAGAATTCTATCAGCCAATCGGAATTGAATGGACACCATCTTGGATGACTTCACTTAAAGGAACCTTCATTCGTCGGGTAGTCGTCAGCCAGGAAGGATGCTCCGCGTTGGATGTCTTGAAGATGGAGCCGCTCCACATCGGATGGATGAAGATAGAAGATGCCGTCTGGAGGACCTCTTCTGCCCGGCTTGGATGAAGACTTCTGTCCATCTGGAGGACCACTTCAGTCTTCATCCAGAGAGCATCTTCTAACCTTAATCCATCAGGCGCGGAGCGGCTCCATCTTCAAGACATCCAACGTGGAGCATCCTTCCTGGCCGACGACTACCCGACGAATGAAGGTTCCTTTAAGTGATGTCATCCAAGATGGCGTCCCTTCAATTCCGATTGGCTGATAGAATTCTATCAGCCAATCGGAATTAAGGTAGGAAAAATCCTATTGGCTGATCCAATCAGCCAGTAGGATTGAGCTTGCATTCTATTGGCTGATTGGAACAGCCAATAGAATGCAAGCTCAATCCTATTGGTTGATTGGATCAGCCAATAGGATTGAACTTCAATCCTATTGGCTGATTGCATCAACCAATAGGATTTTTCCTACCTTAATTCCGATTGGCTGATAGAATTCTATCAGCCAATCGGAATTGAATGGACACCATCTTGGATGACTTCACTTAAAGGAACCTTCATTCGTCGGGTAGTCGTCAGCCAGGAAGGATGCTCCGCGTTGGATGTCTTGAAGATGGAGCTGCTCCACATCGGATGGATGAAGATAGAAGATGCCGTCTGGAGGACCTCTTCTGCCCGGCTTGGATGAAGACTTCTGTCCATCTGGAGGACCACTTCGCCCGGCTTCGTGGGGGACTTCGGCCCGGTTGGGTGAAGACTTCTCAAGGTAAGGTGATCTTCAAGGGGTTAGTGTTAGGTTTTTTTAAGGGGCGATTGGGTGGGTTATAGAGTAGGGTTTGGTTGTGTGGGTGGCGGGTTTTAATGTTGGGTGGGTATTGTACTTGTTTTTTCAGGTAAAAGAGGTGATTACTTTGGGGCAATGCCCCGCAAAAAGCCCTTTTAAGGGCTATTTGTAATTTAGTGTAGGGTAGGGCTTTTTTTATTTTGGGGGGCTTTTTTATTTTGTTAAGGGGATTAGATTAGGTCTAATTAGTTTAAAAATCTTGTAATTATTTTATTATTTTCTGTAATCTAGTGTTTTTTTTGTACTTTAGATAATTTTATGTAATTTTATTTAATTGTAGTTATTTAGGGAAATAATTTAATTATAGTGTAGTGTTAGGTGTAATTGTAAAAAGAAAATAAGTATTCCGGACCTCCAAAAATATAAAACAAAAAGGCTTTATTACGATACAATTAAAATAGACATGGTGAGCACATACAAAAAGGTTTTACGCGTTTCTGCCTGGGCCGTAATCATAAACCTGAACAGACACTGGTATGTGCTGTTTAAAAAGGGTAATAAATGAAGGTTATTGGTTAGTGCTAAACACACCCCTGTTAACCATAAGTGTTCTGAACTGACACAGTTTTACAACATAAACAGGATAGCAATATTCACAGGAAAGAACTTTGGATAAGGCTTATAAAACCTAAATTACAGAATATGTAGAATATCACAATTCATAACCATCTATGACAATTTATGTGTGTTCAATAATATTATGTATTCACAAGACATGCAAAAAAGTATTTTTAGATGAGACTTATTGAACCAAGAATAACAGAATAGAGGATACAGCAATTTATGACCTTCTATGACAATTTATATGTATTCAGTGATATAATGTAATATAATATGTTCACAAAACAAAACAATATGATCCATAAAATAGATTTACGATATATAACATATAAGTTATTTATAAATATTTGTACAAATCTATATATTATGGAATAAAGTGAACACCAACGATCTTGGTTAAATCCATAAAATAGATGTACAAACTGTGCAAAATATAAAAAATATGTATAAATAAATGCACAAATCAATACATCAGGGGATAAAAAACACCAACGATCAAAGTTAAAAATAATTATATAATTATATTACTTTGCTTGGGGAGTCATGATATTACCCCTCATAGAACATGAGATAGTGTGTAAACTAATATTCTGTGTAAGTGCTTGATAAGAACAATAGAAAATTATCCCAGGCGAAACAAACACACTCTAGTGGATATCTGAACTTCGGTTTAAAATGTCACTTTAAGGCAATGTTCCGTGAAAAACAGGCATATAGGCTTAACATACACACCCCCCAAGGAAGCTTCAACAACCTCAATCCTCCAAGGCATCCACTGATGCGGAATAGGGTGAATGTAAAAGACTCACCCTTCTGCCATAGGAGGTTTCTTATCGGCCCAAAAGAAACTTAGTGGCGAACTCCTCAGAGGTATAATCCTAAATGGGGACAATCTGCGGCTAAAGCCGCCGGTTCACCTATAGGAATTGACTCCTCTCCGTACCGCTTCTAGTTTCAAATGTCGGGCCTCCGCAGCTTGGCGTGTGACGTCATCGGGGTTGTGCGTAGTTGGGGGTGTGCCGCCTTCAGCCTATCACCATCCAGGAGACACGGTGCTTGCACTGTATTGACTTCACAGTGAAAACCGAAGTTTGAGGATCTTCGAAGGGACAGACTGCCAAAGAACAGGGACTCCTTGTCATCCCAAAGTAAATAGATAGCAAAAGATGAGGCAGCAGTCGGTTCCTTGTGTGCATAAAAACCAATTCTTTATTCTTCTTGTTTAAAACATTACTTCACATCACAGCAAACAGGTAAAAGGAATGCAGGTGGTTGACTAGTTTCGGCAGTGCCGTAATCATAAACCTGCAATCACTTAAGAAGTGAACATATTTAAAGGGATTGCTTAACACAGTGATTGGTCAATGTTAATGGGAGGTTACAACCCCTCCCTTACATATTAACCTCTTACTAGTAAATTACTTGTTGCATCTAAATGCAGCATTTAACATGAAAATATTCCAACTATGGCTATAGAACATCAATTAAATAGCTTGTTTAATACAAAATACAATTTATAAACTTATACAATGCAATGATCTAGTAATCTTGAAAGCTGATCTGCAGGTTAGAGCTCTATGCAATGAGCGGAGAAAACCTTTACTAATAGATTGTAGAACCTTTCATTTAGAGCTAAGGTGTAATCATGTTAGAAATAGCAATGGTTAATTATTCAACACTCAATAGGCTGTTAGTGAATATATTTCCAACGATATACAAAAATATATATATATATATATATGGTTACTAAATTCGTAAGGGCCATCTTAAATTTTACGCCTAGTTTAGAAAACATAGATGCCATCAATAATAATAGGACCATTCTCATGATAAACAAATATTGCTTTAAACCTTAAAATATTTGGACAGATGTGTGGTGATTGATAACACCAACAAATTCATTTGCCATAAGAGCTATTATTAAGGAAAAAAACATGGGAAAACTATTTGATAATGATAGCCATAAAATATTTTCTAACACATGTATGTTACTATTGAGTATGTTTAAACACATTCAAAGTGCCCATAGTAATATATATTATACATATAGCCAGTCCGTGAGTTTGAATCTATAGAGCAGAAACCAGCTTGTCAATCACAATATTGCAACAATATATATGTGTGTTTTGTTTTCAAGAGAAACTATTGCCAGATCAGTCACGGTGGAAGATTGGCAGTATTACAAATATTACAATTATTATGATTGTTACAAATGTGGTCTAGTGGGCACCAGTCCAAATCAAAGGGATAAATATGTAAAGGGTAACAGTGTAGGTAATAATGGAACTCTCAGCAGACCTCTGAAAAGACCCTTAATATATAAGCTCAAAAATAATAAATGTCACTCACTAGTCTACACCAGTCAAACAAAGTCAGAAGTCATAATTTAACAGTAAATGAAAAATTGGCACTAAACAGCCTCAAAAGTAATGAATCTATCGTCATAAAAAAAGCTGATAAGGGAGGAAGTGTTGTTGTTATGGACAAAACAGCATATATTTCAGAAGCTAAAAGACAGCTAGAAGATACTACTACATATGTCACTCTAACTAGTAACCCAACTAATAGGTTTCAAAAAGAACTCTACAGTTTATTAGATGATGGCATGCAGTATGACATTTTGGATGGGGAAACACTGAAATATCTATATGTGGTTAATCCTATCACTCCAGTGTTTCACCACCTGCCCAAAGTTCATAAATGTCTCTCCGATGTAAATGGGCGCCCAATCGTTTCAGGCATTGGCTCCCTTTTGGAGCCATTGTCTGAATGGTTGGACGCCATCCTCCAACCAATTGTCCTTGACTTACATAGTTATATCAGGGACACGACACATGTATTGCAGCTCCTAGATGATTTCATATGGACCACAGACCATAGTTGGTTGGCGGTGGATGTGGTATCATTATACTCCAGTATTCCACAAGATTTGGGAGTAAAAGCCATTAAATATTTTCTGGAGCTGCACTACAACATGGAGGAATACCTAATGGATTACATACTTAGGGTTACTACCTTTTTGCTGCAGCACAACTACTTCCTTTTTGAGGGCACTTACTATCTGCAGAGACAGGGCACGGCAATGGGGGCAAAATTTGCCCCCTCCTATGCCAACATCTTCATGGGTTGGCTGGAAAGGTGCTTTGTCTATGCAGATAGTAATCCCTATAGGAGACATATCAGCCTGTATAGGCGCTTTATTGACGATTTGCTTCTGATATGGAAATCGAGTGAGGCAGAGGCAAGTGACTTTGTGCGCTACCTTAATGAAAGTGAAAATGGTGTGAATTTCACTTTTGAGTGGAATAAATCAACCATTAACTATCTGGATGTCACCCTTAGAGGGGTTGCTGACACAGGAAAGGTCATCACCCGCCTCTATAGGAAGCCTATTTCGGGTAACACACTCCTGCATAGCAGAAGTGCTCACCCGAAGCATGTTTTCCGAGGGATAGCCAAAGGTCAGCTATTGCGGACAAGACGTATCTGTAACACTGAGACAGACTTTGAGGAAGAGAGTACACACATGGTAAATCGATTGATAGAGAGAGGGTACCAGCCCAATATGGTGGAAAATGTGGCTAAGGAGGTGAGGAAAGTGGATAGAAGTGATACCTTCAGAAGTAGACCAAACAAAAAGGGTGATAATAAAATCCTTTTTGTTACTCAATACTCTTCTGAATATAATGACATTTGTAATATCATAAGAAAATATTTCCCATTGTTATATGGGGATAAGGCCTTAAAAAAGACAGTGGAAAAGGGTTTCAATTGTGTTTACTCTAGGGGTCCAACTCTAGGTAACATTTTATCTCCATCCCTTTTACCCCAAAAGGAGACATCAGCCACATGGCTAGCTGTGAATGGTACATACAAATGCAGAAGTGCCAGATGTAAGGCGTGTGACTTTATAACAGAGGGAAAGAGATTCTACTCTTATGTAACCAATGATGCATTTGATACAAAAGGATGCATCAGGTGCTCAACCCAATTCGTCGTGTACCTCATTGAATGCACTCAACATCGCCGGCAATATGTAGGCATGACTACGAGAGATGTCCGTACGAGGATACGAGAACATCTAGGATATATCAAAAATGAAAAAACTTGTTCGGCTTTGGCAAAGCATTTCATTGAGGTACACGACGGAGATGTCAGTACATTTAATTGGAGGGCAATTGAACAGATTAAGCAACCCTCAAGAGGGGGTAATAAAGATGAGAATCTAGCCAGACAGGAAGCCTTCTGGATTTTCAAACTCCGTACACAGGTGCCGGAGGGCTTAAATTGTGAGTTTGATCTCATCAATCATTGGCATTAATGAATATTTTCCACTCTGACGTTATCTGATATTTATTATTTTTGAGCTTATATATTAAGGGTCTTTTCAGAGGTCTGCTGAGAGTTCCATTATTACCTACACTGTTACCCTTTACATATTTATTCCTTTGATTTAGACTGGTGCCCACTAGACCACATTTGTAACAATCATAATAGTTGTAATATTTGTAATACTGCCAATCTTCCACCGTGACTGATCTGGCAATAGTTTCTCTTGAAAACAAAACACACATATATATTGTTGCAATATTGTGATTGACAAGCTGGTTTCTGCTCTATAGATTCAAACTCACGGACTGGCTATATGTATAATATATATTACTATGGGCACTTTGAATGTGTTTAAACATACTCAATAGTAACATACATGTGTTAGAAAATATTTTATGGCTATCATTATCAAATAGTTTTCCCATGTTTTTTTCCTTAATAATAGCTCTTATGGCAAATGAATTTGTTGGTGTTATCAATCACCACACATCTGTCCAAATATTTTAAGGTTTAAAGCAATATTTGTTTATCATGAGAATGGTCCTATTATTATTGATGGCATCTATGTTTTCTAAACTAGGCGTAAAATTTAAGATGGCCCTTACGAATTTAGTAACCATATATATATATATATATATTTTTGTATATCGTTGGAAATATATTCACTAACAGCCTATTGAGTGTTGAATAATTAACCATTGCTATTTCTAACATGATTACACCTTAGCTCTAAATGAAAGGTTCTACAATCTATTAGTAAAGGTTTTCTCCGCTCATTGCATAGAGCTCTAACCTGCAGATCAGCTTTCAAGATTACTAGATCATTGCATTGTATAAGTTTATAAATTGTATTTTGTATTAAACAAGCTATTTAATTGATGTTCTATAGCCATAGTTGGAATATTTTCATGTTAAATGCTGCATTTAGATGCAACAAGTAATTTACTAGTAAGAGGTTAATATGTAAGGGAGGGGTTGTAACCTCCCATTAACATTGACCAATCACTGTGTTAAGCAATCCCTTTAAATATGTTCACTTCTTAAGTGATTGCAGGTTTATGATTACGGCACTGCCGAAACTAGTCAACCACCTGCATTCCTTTTACCTGTTTGCTGTGATGTGAAGTAATGTTTTAAACAAGAAGAATAAAGAATTGGTTTTTATGCACACAAGGAACCGACTGCTGCCTCATCTTTTGCTATCTGCTTGATAAGAAGTACATGATGGTGTAGAAGATTTCATTAGATGTAAATAATGAATGTTGACACTTAAAGGTCACTACCTCTGGACCATGAAGCTGCTACCTCCAATGGTTAATAATATCAAACTCGGAGTTGAAACCATACGGTACCTGGGTATGCAGCTTCATGATCCAGTAGATCTCCTGCCTAGCCAAAATTATTTGATCCTTATTTCCTCCTCTAGGGGGTAAACGTACAACTTCAATCCCCGTCCACTTGAAAGATTTTATATTTTTGCCATGAACCTCAATAAAATGCCTTGAAAGGGCTGAACAAGGTTTTTCATACTTGATGTATCCTAGATGTTCACGGATACGGGTCCTGACATCTCTACTTGTCTTACCCACATACTGTTTTTTGTGTTCAAGGCACTCTATGAGGTACACAACATAATTAGTTGAACAATTTATGCACCCTTTGGTCACAAATGGTTCTTTGGTGTCACACGAGTAGAATTCTTTACTCTCTACAATAGAGTCACAGGCTTTACACCTGTGATTGCCACATTTGTAGGTGCCATTAACATGGAGCCAAGTGCCAACATTCCTTCTCTTATTAGGTAATTCGCTAGGAGCTAAAATATTGCCTAAAGTTAGATTTTTAGAGTATATACATTTGAATCCCTGCTTTACTATTGGTTGTAGTTGGATGTCGCCCAAAAGGATGGGAAAGTATTTCTTGATGATATTGCAAACGGAGTTATAATCCGATGAATATTGAGTGATAAATGACAGTGGTCTATCTTCCTTTGGTTTCAGTTTGTTGGAATGCAACTGTTCTCTATCAGTCAATAATGTTTTTTGTGCAAGTTGGTCCAACATTTTGGTAGAATAACCCCTGCTCTTAAGTCTTTGTTTAATTTCCCTACTTTCCTCAATATATGTTTTCTCATTGCTGCATATTCTTCTAGCTTGCAAAAACTGGCTCTTAGCTATCCCCTTGAAAACATGTGGAGGATGTCCACTTTTTTGGTGTAAAATGGTATTGCCTGAGGCTGATATAGGCTTTCTAAATAGTTTTGAATGAATATTATGTTCAATGCTATCACCTGTCAAAGTGATGTCGAGAAAATTAACAGTGTTTTAATTCCATTAATAGGTGAATTTGAGACTATGCGGACAATCATTCAAATATTGGAAGAAAGATTCTGCTCTAGCTTACCGTGGACGACCAAATAAAAATCAGATCGTCTATCATCTATTGTACATATACATATCCGCCCGTCTGTGCTGAGACTTACAAAGTATACACCGGTCACTTATTATTCTACACTGACCCGATCTCATACTAACCCGATACTTTACTTCAGTTAACTACGGTTAACATCACCGAGCATCAGACCGCTTTACATTTTGGCATATTTGGGACATGTTCATAGTATAAAGCCAGAACTTTTTCTTTATTTTTTCAGGTGTAATTGTAACTTAGGTTAGGTTTTATTTTACAGGTATATTTGTATTTATTTTAGCTAGGTAGTTATTAAATAGTTAATAACTATTTAATAACTATTCTACCTAGTTAAAATAAATACAAAGTTGCCTGTAAAATAAAAATAAACCCTAAGATAGCTACAATGTAACAATTAGTTATATTGTAGCTATCTTAGGGTTTATTTTATAGGTAAGTATTTAGTTTTAAATAGGAAAAATTTATTTAATGCTAGGAATATTTGTTTAGATTTATTTAAATTATATTTAAGTTAGGGGGTGTTAGGGTTAGTGTTAGACTTAGGTTTAGGGGTTAATAAATTTAATATAGTGGCGGCGGTGTAGGGGGGGCAGATTAGGGGTTAATAAATATAATGTAGGTGGCGGCGGTATAGGGGGGGCAGATTAGGGGTTAATAAGTATAATGTAGGTGGCGGCGGTGTAGGGGGCAGCAGATTAGGGGTTAATAAGTATAATGTAGGGGGCGGCAGATTAGGGGTTATTAAGTATAATGTAGGTGGCGGTTTAGGGGTTAAACACTTTAATTAGTTGTGGCGGGGTCCGTGAGCGGCGGTTTAGGGGTTAATACATTTTTTAGAGTTGCGGTGGGCTCCGGGAGTGGCGGTTTAGGGGTTAAACAATTTATTTAGTTGTGGCGGGGTCCGTGAGCGGCGGTTTAGGGGGTAAACAGTATAGTATAGTGTGGGTGTTTAGTGGCAGGGTACCAAGAAAGCTGTAAAAAAGCAGAAGAGCAGCAAGATTGATGACTGTTAGTTAACAACAGTCCGCTGCTCATCGCTCCGTACTTGGTGCGTGGCTTTTTGACAGCTTTTTTGATAATTTTGGAGAATGTATTCAGATCCATGGCAGTGATGTTAGGCAATCTTAGGAGAGCGTATTGGTGCTGTTGAATGCAGGTAAGTTGACAGCTTGGTAAATAGATGCCCATAAATCATGCAGTGCAGCTTCTAATCCAGTGCTCTATTGGATAATCTTGTTTACAGGATGGATTGCATCATTTCATCATCTGACTAACTAAGAAGAGCTATATTTTTATACAAATAGTCAGCTGCTTACTTTGCCTAATGGAAAATCCAGCTTTAGAAATCTAGAAAGATCATTGTGCACTGAGAAAACAACAACAAAGGCTCATAGAAGACCTCTGAGAATTAAAGGAACACTAAGCATTTTTCTTTTTATAGTTTAAAATGTTTATTTTAAAATAAAGTTAAAAGACTTTCAGTTCATTTACAAGCAAATAGGTGGCAAGTCAATAAAAAGGTCTTCAAAGATGGGAGCAGCATCAAAAGAACCAAACTCCAGTGATGGTATTTCCATAGAAACGAGACACAAGGTCTGTATAGACCTTTTATCCTTCACAGACACCCAGAGTGGAACACTATAGAAAGACATAATTGACTGAGTCTGTGTTCTAGTAAAAAATCAAATACCTCATAATTTTAAAGGGACATGAAACCCCAAAATTTTCTTTCATGGTTCGGAAAGATCATACAATTGTAGACAACTTTCTAATTTACTTCTATTATCAAATTTGCTTCATACTCTTGTGATTCTTTGCTAAAGAAATAGCATTCCACTAATAGCAGCTAGCTGAACACTTCTACTTAGCCAATCACAAGAGACAGGTGTGTGCAGGCACCAATCAGTAGCTAGCTCCCACTAGTGTAGGATATGTGTGTATTTCTTTTCACGAGGGATACTAAGAGAACAAAGCACATTTGAAAATAGAAGTGCATTTAAAAGTGACTTAAAATGACATGCTCTATCTGAATCAGGAAAGTTTAATTTTGACTTTTCTATCCCTTTAAGGACTGTAGGAAATACATGTATCCATATCTGGGTAGATTTTTTTTTCTCTGCTTTAGTCAGATGTTTGCTAATCTTTGGGATTGATTTCTTGATTAAAGGGCCATTATATTAGGTAAAGCATGTCATTTTAAGACTATCGACACTGCACTACTTTGTGTTTAACCCCTGCAGAGCACTGCTGGTCCTAAGCAGAAAACACCACTGATACAATCAGCAGCACTAGTTGCACATCTAAGCCATATGACTCGGGGCCAGCAGTGCTCTGTAAGTCCCAATCGGTACTTCTACTAGGTGTTTAACACCTCTGCAGGAGTTAAACATTCAATAATCTAATGTCAATAGTTTTAAAATGACATAATCTAATGGATTAGAGCATGTCATTTTTTTACTATAATTGCTGGTTAAAAAGACTTGCTGCATTTAACAGTTTGGTGGGATCCCTGAGTGCTTGCCTATGCTTTAGGGATTTTGAAACTTGTTATATTCTGAACTCCACTAGTTGTTTGGTTTTTCTGAAGCCTGCTTCCTTCTATTAGGCAGTGTCAGGGTGCCAGGGATCAGACTGAGACGAGAAGTGCAAAAATAATCACACCTTTATTAATAGCAAAAAATAATAAAAAGTCCACAAGTCAAATAACAAGCCAGGAGTCAAAACCAGAGCTTGTAGTCAGACGAGCCGAGTTAGGAGCCAAAGCGAATAGTCAGACGAGCCGGAATCAGGAACCAGGAACAAGGAAAACAGCAGAGTCAGGAACACGCCAGGGATCAGGAACCAGGAAGGATGTCAGGCAGCCAGGTAATACACAGGAACTCTCACAAACAGGTCTGAGACAACGCAAAGGCAAAGCATACTGAACAGAGGCCCTTTAAATAATAAGTGATGACATCACAATTCTGAGACTGCATCCTGTCTCACATGGATGATGCACACCAGTCTGACCATAAAAGGAAGTGCAGAAAATGAGCAGCATCCCCCACAGTACACCATAGTCAGGAAGAGAGGTGAGTAAAATGGCTGCCAGCAGCACATGGCAAACAAACAGGGAAAAATCCTAACAGTAACGGGCATGGAAGGCACGGAGGAAGGCCGGGAGCATGAACATCAGAGGAGGGAACCTAAGAACGCTCCTCCGGACCGTAGCCCTCCAGTGAACCAAATACTTTAGACGGCCCCTGGACATATGAGAGTCAATAATGCTGCTGACCTCATACTCCTCATGGTTCTCAACAAAGATAGGACGGGGACAAGGCAACACAGTGGTAAACCGATTACAAACCAATGGTTTCAAGAGGGAGACATGAAAAACATTGGAGATGCGCATAGCAGGAGGAAGGTCAAGAGCGTAGGCCACAGGATTAACCCGTCAGAGTATTCGAAAAGGACCAACATAACGGGGAGCCAATTTATTGGAAAGCACACAAAGGTTCAAGTTGCGGGAGGACAGCCAAACCGTATTGGTGCCGTCGAATGCAGGTAAGTTGACAGCTTGGTAAATAGATGCCCATAAATTATGCAGTGCAGCTTCTGATCCAGTGCTCTATTGGATAATCTTGTTTACAGGATGGATTGCATCATTTCATCATCTGAATAACTAAGAAGAGCTATATTTTTATACAAATAGTCAGCTGCTTACTTTGCCTAATGGAAAATCCAGCTTTAGAAATCTAGAAAGATCATTGTGCACTGAGAAAACAACAACAAAGGCTCATGGAAGACCTCTGAGAATTAAAGAGACACTAAGCATTTTTCTTTTTATAGTTTAAAATGTTTATTTTAAAATAAAGTTAAAAGACTTTCAGTTAATTTACAAGCAAATAGGTGGCAAGTCAATAAAAAGGTCTTCAAAGATGGCAGCAGCATCAAAAGAACCATACTCCAGTGATGGTATTTCCATAGAAAAGAAACACAAGGTCTGTATAGACCTTTTATCCTTCACAGACACCCAGGGTGGAACACTATAGAAAGACATAATTGACTGAGTCTGTGTTCTAGTAAAAAATCAAATACCTCATAATCTTATAGACAGACTAGTACTCTAGTAACAACTGATATCACTATGGTACTTATAAGAGGCGCCTAGGAGTTACAAATGAAAACAGGTGGATAAATTAAATGCAAGGGTCTATAAAAGACTATAAGCAAGATTAAACAATAATATCTATAATATACAAACTGTCATCCGAAATGGGATGGCATGTAAAGGCAAAGTCCTTAATGTCCGTAATGTGAAGTTCCAGGGGAGATGCTCCAGACAGAAAGGCCGCTCCTTTAAGGTGTCACGCCACGACACAAGGATAAGAAATCTAGATAAATCAAAATAGAGGGCGCCACATGGTGCAGATCAGATGGTAAATGATATTACAAGCAGAGGTGGACAAAAGAATCCTACTCACGAGATGTAAAGCACAGATGTGCAAACCCAGCAGTCCGGAACCACTTGTCGTCCGGTAGACCAAAGGATATGGTCACAGGGGTGGGTCCTCGTCTCGCCAGGGAGAGTCCAGGGATGCCTGGGGCAGGAGTCAGTCAGCAAAAAAGAGATCCAACGGTATCCAATCCCACACTTCAAGTGACTAGAAGGGAGACTAAACCAGCTCCAAAAGGTCAATGATTCAAAAATCAAGAAGGTCGGCAGCAAGTGAGAAGATAAATAAATCTTTAAAATTTATTAAAATAGTAAAAACATAAGCAACGCGTTTCTCAGTGTAACACACTGTTTCATCAGGCTGTATAACAAACAAATTCACAGCTGCCATATTTAAACCCTAAACAACCAATCAGATTGAGGAAAAAATTCCAACCCCTTACCAGGTAATACCATGTTCACATGGGGGGGGGGGGATAAAAGATATATGTTAAATAGAATTTGATATACAACATGTAAAAATCTACACATAACATATAATGTGTACACACATACAATTGGTATTGTATAGAATGACAAAATTATTAGAAAATTAACACCAGACAAAAACTGCTAATGGTACATTCCAATGGTCAGTAAAAAAAGAGTAAAAAACGTATCTATCCTATTGAAATAGGATTCATAAAAAATCCATTTAGTATTGCTACTGTGAGCAGTGAAGTGGGGAAAGGAAAATATATAATTAATTATATAACCATATGTGATCGAAATTAAAAGTGTTCTATGTGCACAAATTAATATGGTGTCAGGTAATCAGGGGGAGGGGGGAGTGTTAAAGACATACATGGTGGTGTAATAGGGGGAATCAGAAATTCTATAGTAAAAAGAAAAAAACCGTACAAGCCCAACTAAACTTCTTACTAAGAAGCATAAAATAAATGTTTAGCAAAAGTTTATTAGCTTGTGAATACTAACAATAATACTTTATTTGGCCTATTTTATAAGATGTGCGTGAACTAAGTTGTCAAGGCAACAGGGGAAGTTAATGCACACCATTGGTGTCAGTGTGATGGGGCGTGGTTCAGTGAACAATAACGTTCATAGATGAATCGAGTGATAAATCCAAATAGGGTCAGTGATAGGTATGAGATAATTATGGATGTTAAACACTAAAACAACAAAGCCACTGTGATGACAATAGTAGCCTATGGCACAAAGAGAATTAGCCGTTTGCGAGCGGACAGTGACTCATGGGGATGTGTGAGGGTCTACCAATCAGACGCCGGTAAGAAAATACATAATGGGGACTGACAGCCAATAGCTGTTTAGGAGCAGTGACCAATAAGAAACGTCCAAAATCAAGTATGAGATACATGACAGGGGAACAGGAAGCAGTGTAAATATAACAATATGTGAGCCTATATTAAGCACCAAAGCAATAAAGTACGGATACACCAAAGAAATGAACATGAGAATGGAACAAATAAACTTAGTATAGAAGGTTAAATAAAGTAACTAGTATCATGACAAGCAAATAACGATATTGACATGTTCTACAAAAAACCTATGTGAATGTAATAAATAACTGAGAACATTAGATGTGACTAAATGTCTCAACACAAACCAGATGTACTAAAAAGGGGAAAAGGCCAAGTGTATGATAAAGTGAATCATATTACTGGTATAGTCGTGGTCATGAGGATAACAGAAATTATGATAGTGGAAGGCCCTCTAGTGGGCCAGTAACAACATTAAGGGATTACCAACTTGAAGTCTGGAGAAATGCTAAGCTATGTTTTGTTACAATGTTGCATTTGGAGAGGCGGTGTCTGTTCTTACCTTTATAGGGTCCTGCAGCAGTGAATTCAGCCTCTTTCGGTTTCCAGACTTCAAGGAGAAGGTTTTGAAGTTTTGCTGCAAAGAGTAGAGCATGGAGAGATCCAGAAGGAAATCTGTGCCTCCCAAACGTTACAGGGAGGTGGTGGAGCTGTCTGCCAGGAAGAAGGGACCTGCAAAGCAAAGACAGGAACCTGAGTCTGATGATTTGGTACCCCCCACACCCCAAAAGTCCCCACCAGCCAGGCGTTTCAATAAGGGGAAAGGGAAGAAAGGGAGTGGGTTGGGGGATGGAGGCTCTAGTTTGCAGGCCCAGGGGGAGGGGGCCCTAGAGGGATCGCCCAATTTGGATGTGCAGGCCCAGAGGTCAGGTAGAGAGAATCTAGGTGGGCCCAGCAGCCACGAGGCATCACAGGGTACGCAGGGCTCACTGGAACCAGGCATCATTAGCCAGTTTGCGGCCTTGCCGCCGGAAGCCATGGCGGCGGTCCTGGCCTTAGCGCAGTCCTTATCAGGGAGAGCCGCGGTGGCCCCTGCGCAGGGCTCGGGGGCCGTTGTGGTGGCCGGCGGTGAGGTAGGGGGAGTGCGGCCTATTGCAGAGTCCGCAGCGGTAACGGCTCCCCCTGATGGCGGCTCACGCGAGAACTCCTCCTCCGAGATTTCGTCTGAGGAGGAGGAGAGTAGCGGCCGCCATCTTGGGAGCAGGAAGGAGCCGGATGAGACACCCTCACGCGACCGGAGCTCCACAGGTAACTTGGGGAGACTACCGGTCGCGGGAGGGGCAGCAGCGGGGCCCGTGGTGTGTGAGAGGGGGCACTTACCTCGCGCAGCAGAGGTGGCGGGTCCGAGCGGGGCGCGGCAGTTGTGTGGCGCAGATGTGGGGTTGTGCAAGCAGGGGTGAATCCCGGTCAGGTGCGGAGGGATCCTGAGGTGAGAGTGAGACAAGATGTGAGGCCTAGCACTAGCGCACAGGCGCAGGCGGAATTGAATGTACGTGTTGGGCAGAGGCCCCAGGAGTTTGCGGTTGCAAGTGAGAAGGGCACATATAGAGGACATATGGGGATTTTGGCAAATGAGGCGCAAGTGGTGGCACGTATGGATGAAGGTGGGATGAGGGGCCGAACGGGGCCTATAGAGCGAGATGATAGGTCAATGTATAGGTCAGGTCTGCCACATGGTTCTCAAGCAGGGTATGGTCAGCATGGGGGTGGACCCATGCGGGGATAACGCATGGTTATCAGCAGTCAAGCCAGGTTGTGACTGGTGAACGTTGGAGACAGGGTGATATGGAGCGTGACAGGCAGTATGATATGGCGCACATACAAAGAGGAGTGAATGAGGACACGATTAGAAGGGCAGTAGAAGCTGCACTGCGTGAGGTTCACGATGCTAGGCCCCTGCCTGGGTTTAGTGATCACGCCCAGGAGGTGGCACGGCAGGAACAGGCTATTAGGAGTGCTGTGGCTAGAGCTTTGGGCATGCGCGGGGGCGAGAGAGAAGGGGGGAGAGGATGGGTGCTTCTGTTGATGCACCTCCTGTAGACCGGAGTACTCCCCAAGTTGTTTTGTCCCAGCAGGTGCCGGAACAGTCGACAGCACGAATGGATGCGGGATCCAATAGCACCATGGTGGTGGCAGGGCCCAGCAACAGTCAGCAGGGTGCAACACAGCAGGGGCCAGCAGAAGCAGAGACGACAGGAGATGGTGAGTGCAATGCACATGACAGTATGCACACTGACACGGGGTCTTCCACAAGTGGGTCAGGTTCTGACAGTGGGGAGGATCTAGGCCTAGTGGGAAAGGGACAGCGCAGAATGTTCAGATGGATAAAGAAGATGGCGACTGCGCAGGCTAAGGACAGGGCAGGGGTCAAAAGCCAGGCAATGGAGGTTCAAGGGTCACAGGGACAGGGGGCTCTATGGCCCCGGTGGGCCCGGTGCCCCGTAAGGTAGCAGCGCAAGGGGATACTTACCCCTGTTTAGTACACTCACTTTACGGACATCTGAAGCAGAAGGTCGTAAAGAAGATTCAGGAGGGTAAATACATTAACGTGTTTGACCTCTCCCTGGATGCTTATAGGGCGAAAGAGAGGGCGGCCGATGGGTCTGGCCCTAAGAGGGTGCGTAGGACGGAGACATACGAGGAATGGCTTAAATGCTTCTGTGTCTTGGCCGCGTGCTACGTAGACAGGTGGCCCTTACAGGGGCACAACCTGTTTAAGTACCAGGAAACAGTGGAGGATATACACACGAGGTTTAAGGAAGGCGCATGGCGGGAGTACGACATGGCCTTCAGGAGAAAGATGGTGGGTAACCCTTTGCTGCATTTTGGCACTCAGGACATGCACCTGTGGTCTAAACTGGGGCTGGAGGGAGGTTCACCCTCCCCGGTGGCGGCACGCTAGACGCAGCAACGCCAGGGTGCCCGGCTCGGTAGACGGGGTAGGGAATGTTGGAAATTCCAAGATAAGCAGTGTGACAGGGGGAGTAACTGCTCCTTTCGTCACATATGCAAATTCTGCGCGGGACCACACCCAGGAGCTGAGTGTGGAAAAAGGAGAGAGCAGGGTCAGATCAAACCGGCTCCTAAACCTGGAGTTACGCTCAAGGGCCCCAACCCCGCTTAGGTTGTCGGCCATGCTGATATGGCTGGCTAACTACCCTGACCGGGAGGCGGCAGAATTGCTCAGGTCAGGGTTGGAAGGGGGGTTTCACATTCCAATTACTGGGATGGTTAGGGGTTCGTCAGTGCACAGGAACCTCAAATCAGCCTACGAATTCCCGCATGTAGTGAGGAAAAAATTGGCTAAGGAAGTCGCATTGGGCAGGGTCTCTGGCCCATTCGCGGATCGCCCACTGGGTGATCTTGTGATCTCGCCATTGGGGGTCGTACCAAAAAAGGAGGAAGGGAAGTTCAGGTTGATACACCACCTGTCCTTTCCGAAGGGGAGTTCGGTCAATGACGCAATCGATCCCGAGATAAGTTCGGTACATTATCAATCATTTGATAAAGCGCTGGACGTTGTTCGGGCATGCAGTTCAGGCACGCTCTTAGCGAAACTGGACATCGAATCAGCATTTCGGCTGCTGCCCTTGCATCCCTCGGCCTTCAGACTGATGGGCATGAAGTTTGAGGGTGCATATTATGTGGATCGTTGCTTGCCGATGGGGTGCTCCCTGTCTTGCTCGCTGTTTGAATGCTTCAGCTCTTTCCTCCATTGGGTGGTATACAAGGCTTCAGGGGGTGGAGCATTGGCCCACTACCTTGATGATTTCTTATTGGTAGGGAGAGCAGGTTCAACAGAGTGTGAACAGCTCATGGGCGTTATGCAGGATATGATGAAGCGTTTTGGCGTCCCGCTTGCGGACGATAAAACACAGGGCCCGTGCACGTGTCTGACTTTCTTGGGAATTGAAATAGACACGATGCTGGAGATATGCAGGTTACCAATGGAGAAGGTGACGCGTATGCGGTCGGCGGTACGGGCAGCATGCAGCAGGGACAAGGTCACTGTCAGGGATGTCCAGTCCTTGCTGGGTTTGCTGAATTTCGCGGGGAGAGTTATACCTATGGGACGGATTTTTAACCGTCGGTTGGAGGGCCTGCTGAAGGGCCCTACTGGCCACACCAAATGGGTACTCGTCACATCTGAGGTGAAGGAAGACCTGGCGGTCTGGGATCATTTCCTTCAGAGCTTTAACGGGGTGTGCTTATGGAGACAGCCGTCGGTACCGAACCATTTGCTGAACCTGTTCACGGACGCAGCGGGCGGTTTTGGTTATGGGGCATATTTGGATGGGGAATGGAGCGCAGCTCCGTGGCCACGGGAGTGGGTGGCATCAGGTTACGTCAAAAATCGGACTTTGTTAGAGCTATTCCCCATCGTTGTGGCTATTGAAATCTGGGGAGAGAAGTTAGCCAATAGGTCGGTGGTGTTCTGGACAGACAACATGAGTGTGGTGTACGCCATTAACAGGTTGTCCGCGTCATCACCAGCAGTAGTGTGCTATCTGAGGCACTTGGTGTTGCGCTGCTTACAGCGTAACATTCACTTCACCGCCAAACACGTCCCGGGAGTGCATAACGTTATCGCGGATGCACTCTCTCTATTTAAATGGGGGCAGTTTAGGGAAGCAGCTCCCATGGCGGCGGTTGAGGGTCTAACGTGCCCAATTTTTCTTTGGCAGTTATTGAAGATTGGGCAAGCATCTTACCGTTAGTTAAGGCATCTTTGGCGCCCAGGACGCTGCAGGTATCGGAAGGGGCCTTGACCATCTGCTAGTAGGGGCTAGGATAGGGAGAGATGCCGCCAACGTTGATTCATCACGAACTTGTTGCCAAGTTTTGATTAGGTTGATTAAGTGCATAAGCGTAATTAGAGTAACGCTTAGGCACTAGTTAAAGCATTTATTTAATAAACGTGGACCGTGACCGGTTCTTTCTCCCAATAATGGTGTGTGTTGTCTTATTTATTTAGATAAGCATTACAGTTTGGAGGACGGAATAGGGGGTTTAGACCTTATGATAGTGGAAGGCCCTCTAGTGGGCCAGTAACAACATTAAGGGATTACCAACTTGAAGTCTGGAGAAATGCTAAGCTATGTTTTGTTACAATGTTGCATTTGGAGAGGCGGTGTCTGTTCTTACCTTTATAGGGTCCTGCAGCAGTGAATTCAGCCTCTTTCGGTTTCCAGACTTCAAGGAGAAGGTTTTCCCGCCCACCCGTCCCATGGAAGAAGATAATGGCGGCAAAGAAGCGGCTGAGTAGGGTAAGCCGACTCGGCAGGGGTAGGTTTAATTGAGCTAACCTGCAGTAAGACCGAGTCTTTAATATAGCCATCCACCCCTGGCAGTTGGGTTGTACGATTCTGTTGGCAGGGGTCGCCTTACCGGGTTGGTTGGATATGCCTCAGCAGGCGGGTGGTCAATGCCCTGGGGTGCAGGCACAAGGAGAGAAGAGTGACGGTCCAAAAAGAAGGGAGGGGTTATGCCCGCCAGGCGCCGGTCTGGGGGTCCCCTCCCTCGCGAATGTGGGCCGAAGATCTCTCACCATCACAACTCTCTCTGAGTGCCATTGGGCGTGTCAGCCGGGTGTCACGCTGCAGGTATCGGAAGGGGCCTTGACCATCTGCTAGTAGGGGCTAGGATAGGGAGAGATGCCGCCAACGTTGATTCATTACGAACTTGTTGCCAAGTTTTGATTAGGTTGATTAAGTGCATAAGCGTAATTAGAGTAACGCTTAGGCACTAGTTAAAGCGTTTATTTAATAAAAGTGGACCGTGACCGGTTCTTTCTCCCAATAATGGTGTGTGTTGTCTTATTTATTTAGATAAGCATTACAGTTTGGAGGACGGAATAGGGGGTTTAGACCTTATAATTGTATTAAGAAAGGGGGAGGGAGGGGGTAGATGAACCAGCACTAAAAGGGGATCAATAAGATATATAAGATATCACTAAAAGGTAATGAAAAAATTAAAACTTAAAAAGGGGTAGTGGGTGTATTAGACCACCACTAGTGTAAAACATAAAATATATATAAGAAGGAAAAGGGGGGATTAGACAGGCGGGGGATAGGGGATGGAGATATGTAAAGGAAAATAAGTGTAAAAGTGTGATATAATGTGAAGTGGAAAATGCCAATGAAAAGAGCAAGACAATGTCCCATCGAATGTATGAAAGGAGGAACTATAAAGAATAAGAAACGAAGTGATCAATGAATAGATTACATAATAGCTGACACAGACTAAACTATGGTAGTGCAGGGAGCCAAAGTGGGCAATTGACAAATTATTTAATTGGTCATATGGGGAAATGGATGGGACCAGATTTCAGAATGCTGCTAAATCCATATTGAGATTGAGACCAGAGGGAAACAAGGTCTTAAGTTTATAAATCCAGTATGTCTCCCTCTGTCTCAACCTATTAAATCTATTATATAAATGGGACTGGGGAATCGATTCAAGAGGACATATGCTGAATGTATTGATAATACTATTGTGTATGTTATTGCAATGTCTGGGGACACTATGATTAGGAACTTTGTTCTTAATATTTCTCAGATGTTCGTTCCACCTGTTCCTAATAAGCCTACAAGTGCGGCCAACATATTGAATCCCACAGAGATTGCAAGTTAATAAGTATATTACATAGACAGATGTACATGTCAAGAAATGATGGATATTATATGATTTTTTGGTAATATTGGATGAAAAAGTTTTACACCCTGGCTTAATGTATTTACACATATTACATTTCTTGAGATGGCACTTCCCTATGCCTTTTATTTTAGATGGTATGTTAGAATTGGTTCTTTGGTTAGGCTTGTGAACCACCACCCTACTGGGTGCCAAAACACTTTTTAGTGTTGGAGCTCGTCTAAAAACACATTTCGGTTCAGGATCTATAAGCTTTCCCAAAAAAGTGGGTTTAATTTTGCCATGATTGACATTGAATTGAGTAATAAAAGTTGAATTACAGTGATCTGTTGTTTTAATATTATTACTATTTTTGTTATGTGAAAAATATGAATCTCTATTGTCAGATCTAGCACGTTCATATCCGGTGTCAATTAGTGGTTTAGGGTAACCTTTTTCTTCAAATCTCGTTTTAAGAATAAGACTTTGTTGTTCATAGTCTTCAATATGGCTACAATTCCTACGTATTCTCTTAAACTGTCCGTATGGAATGTTTTTAAGCCATGAGCCATAATGATTACTATGATAGTTCAAATAACTATTACAATCGACAGTTTTGAAATGTGTAGTGGTGGTGATTCTGTTGTCGTTGGTGATTCTGACCCACTACCCCTTTTTAAATTTTTTCATTACCTTTTAGTGATATCTTATATATCTTATTGATCCCCTTTTAGTGCTGGTTCATTATCAGGTAACGAGGATGAAAAGTTCTTTAAAGAGTGGATCTCAACTGCAGACCCAGTTGTTAGGTAGTAATACAAGGAGATTTAGAGCTGACTCCTGCTAACTTGTTACAGGAGTAGGATGATAAACCCAAAGGCTGTAGCAGGCAGTAATATATGTCAGATTGATAATGAGAGACAGTGGTTGCCTTATATAAGATGCACTGAGAAAGCAAAGTCTATTTGAATCATGAACAGTACTGTTTAAGTAGTTAACAGGAGTTGTGGCAAGTAAACTTGATTAATCAAACAGTTGTAGAGACTGAGAGGCAGTCGCAAATCAGTGTAGCAATACAGTCCGCTTGAACAGAGTAGGGAGAAGTGCTCCGTAGCTGCAGCAGCAGCAGTTGTGAGGGTGTGAGCGGACTAACCAATCAGCACGCTGAATCCGCTGACAGGCTGAGACGACGCTGTGTACACAGAAGCAGCAAACAGCAGGAGCGGTAAAGTTAAGTGAACGCTGGAAGCCTGACAAGCGGCTAGGATAGCTCAATAGTTCAGTAAGATGGTTATAGTTGAGCCGGCTTGAGAGGAAACTGACCTTGTGATGGTAGGAAGGTAATAAATGGTATTGCCACAACAAGTAGTAAGAGCTTGTTCCGGAGGTTGATAGGAGCAAATAGCTGAATAAGGTATTTGCTTTGCGATGTTTTAGCACAACAGGTCCGGCACAAGAAGTGTTCAATAATTGTAATCCAATAGATTTGGAAGTATAGATTTTAGCCACGAGTAAGAGAGCTGTATCCAGGTAACTTGGTCAGAACTCTAACTAAATTAATTGGCAGGTGGAAGGGGGAGGAGTAGCCTTATATAGAATCTGCTTAAAGGTACAACCTGACTGACAAGTACCTGACAGATCCCCCCCTCAAAGGTGCTGCACTGCAGTACCAGCATGCGGCTTATCCGGATGATCCCTATGGAATCGGGCGACGAGGTGAGTGGCGTTGACATTACCAACGGGCTCCCAAGAATCCTCATCCGATGAACAACCCTTCCATCTTATTAAGTACTGCAGCTCTCCCCGAAATAACCTGGAATTCAGTATAGAAGAGATCTCATAAACATTCTCCTCGACCACCACTGGAGAGGTCGTCTGACCAGATGTCTGTTGTCTAGTAGGGAGGTAGGGCTTCAAAAGAGAGACATGGAATGTGGGGTGTACAGGAATCTCCGCAGGAAGATCCAAAGTGACAGCATTTTCATTTATGACTTTAATTATCTGGTAGGGTCCTATGAAAAGTTGTGAGAACTTTTTCGACGGAGTCTTCAGTTTTAGGTGTTTGGTTGAGAGCCAAACTCTATCACCTAAGCGATAAACAGGAGGTTTCCTTCTTTTTGAATCATAATACTGCTTATGTTTTTGTTGGGCCAGATGGATGTTCTCCTTGAGGAATTCAACTATCTCAGATAGGGTTCTGGAAGTATCATCTACTTGAGGTGATGCGGAGTTAAGATGTGGGTATAGATGGAATGTTGGATGATATCCGTAATTAGCATAGAATGGAGAGCACTTAATAGAAGAGTTTAAGGTGTTGTTGTAGGCATATTCTGCCATGTATATATTGTTCTCCCAATCGTCCTGTTGGTGGGAGCAATAACAACGTATGTATTGCTCAATCCATTGATTAATTCTGTCCGTTTGGCCATTCGTCTGTGGGTGGAAAGCAGTACTATAACGATGGTCAATTTTTAAAACAGAGCAGAGATGTCTTCAACACCTGGACGTAAATTGCGAGCCCCTGTCCGACACTATAACTGAAGGTAGGCCGTGTAATCGTACAACATGTTTTAGGAAGAGAGCTGCGGTTTCGGTAGCCGTGGGAATTTTATGATGAGGGATGAAGTGAGCCATTTTAGTGAGATAATCAACCACGACCATGATGGTGTTAAAATGGTTTGATGAAGGAAGTTCCACGATGAAATCCATCCCAACTGTGTGCCAAGGCCTTTCGGGTATTGGCAATGACTGGAGTCTGCCAAAAGGTTTGGATCTTTCTGACTTGGAAATTGCACATACATGACATGACTTAATGTATGTGTCCACAGTTCGCTGCAGATTCGGCCACCAATAGTTTCTAGATACAAGATCAGTGGTTTTGTGAATGCCTGGGTGGCCTGCGAGTGGGGAGTCATGGTGTTCTTGGAGAATCTCTTGCCTCAAGGTGGGTGGTATATATATTTTTCCATGCACATGCGAGA
Source organism: Bombina bombina (assembly GCF_027579735.1). Classification (NCBI taxonomy): domain Eukaryota; kingdom Metazoa; phylum Chordata; class Amphibia; order Anura; family Bombinatoridae; genus Bombina; species Bombina bombina. The sequence continues at coordinate 527,482,106 of NC_069501.1, read as the reverse complement.
TGCCTCTGGAATCGAGGTGTTGAATGTCTTTGGATAGGCTGGTGTCTGCTTGTTGGTGAGAACGGAGAGTGGATGAGGCAAGTTTTGAGATACCTAGAAAATGTTGGGGACTCAGGACATGTGAAGGTTGAGTGCACGAACTTGGACGCTGTAAGTGCCGTGAGAGAGAATCAGCTTTACCATTTTTACTACCTGGTCGGTAAGTAATCAAGAAGTTAAATCTGGTAAAAAACAAACTCCACCTAGCTTGTCGAGCTGAAAGCGTTTTACAGGATTGTAGGTATTCGAGATTCCTATGGTCGGTATATATGAGAATCGGGAGGATGGTGCCTTCTAAGAGGTGCCTCCAATGTTCCAGGGCTGACTTAATCACCAACAGCTCTTTCTCTCCGACAGCGTAGTTTTGTTCGGCAGGTGTCATCAGCCTAGAGTAGAAGGCTACAGGATGCATAGGTTCTGAGGGTGTAGTCCGCTGTGATAGGATAGCTCCAAGAGCATACTCAGAAGCATCAACCTCTAAAATGAATTGGAGCTTCGTGTCTGGGAAACGAAGAATGGGAGCAGTAGTGAAGCTACGTTTAAGATAACAGAAAGCATCCTCTGAATCTGGATTCCATTGGAAATGAGTGTGGGAGCCTGTAAGCTTACAGAGGGGTTTTGCAATCTTGGAAAATCCTTTGATGAACTTTCGGTAAAAATTAGCAAATCCGAGGAAACGCTGGACGTCTTTTTTGCTGGAAGGTCTAGGCCAGTTGAGGATGGCATCTATCTTACTGTTCTCCATCTTAATCCCAGAAGATGAAATGTTGTAACCTAAGAAGGTTATTTCATGGTTGTGAAAAGAACACTTTTCTAACTTAGCATACAATTGATGGGTCCTAAGTCGTCCTAAGACCCATCGAACATGTTTAGTGTGTTCTTCTATGGAGTTGGAGTAGATCAGGATATCGTCTAAGTAGACCACAACGCATACGTCCAGTAAATCCCTGAAGATATCATTGATAAAGTACTGGAACGTAGCAGGGGCGTTACAAAGCCCAAATGGCATCACCAGATACTCATAAAGACCGTATCTGGTGCGGAAGGCGGTGAGCCACTCATCCCCTTCTCTGATCCTTATCAGGTTGTACGCACCTCTGAGGTCCAGCTTGGTAAAAATGGTTGCTTTACCGAGACGTTCTACCAGCTCGGGAATCAAGGGAAGGGGGTATCTGTTCTTCTTGGTCCTTCTATTCAACTCACGATAGTCAATTATTGGACATAAGGAGTTGTCTTTATTTTTTACGAAGAACATCCCGGCACCAGCCGGAGAGGTAGAGGGTCAGATGAATCCCTTCTTTAAATTTTCTTCTAGGTATCCCTTTAGGTGATCCAATTCAGGCTGTGAGAGCGGATATATGTGTCCAAAGGGGATGTTAGATCCAGGTAGCAATTCAATTGGACAATCATATATTCGATGTGGTGGTAGGGATTCTGCCTGCTTTTTGTCAAAGACATCATGGAAATCTTGGTATTCAACAGGGATTGCTGGATTAGATAAGTGTAGTATGTTCTGTTGAGGATAGCAAGTCTCCCTACAGTATGCAGAGTCCAGTTGCACTTGGAGGGACTGCCAGCAAATTGATGGTTGATGCTGTTGTAACCAGGATAACCCCAATACAATTGGGAATAAAGGGGAAGGTATGACATCAAAACATATCAACTCAGTGTGCCCTTTACCTATCATGACCTTAAGAGGAATGGTGTGGTGTGTTATAGGGCCAGAACTGACCATAGTACCATCAATGACTCGTATGGAGACTGGAACTGCTTTCACACACAATGGAATTTAATTTTTATTTACAAGGGATAAATCAATGAAATTTGCATAAGCTCCTGAATCAATGATTGCTTCCGCCTGGAGAGCCTGGAGGTCCCACTGTATGGATAAAGGAAGAGTACAGTAAGCAACGTCAAAGACCTTGTTTGTTAAGCAATTACTAGTAACTGTTAACTTGCTTCTTTTTTGACGTTGAAGCAAGGGACATTCCTTTACTAGATGGGTAGGAGAGGCGCAGTACATACAGAGGTTTTTCTGCTGGCGACGATGTCTCTCTTCCAATGTGAGTGGGCCTTTAGTGAAGCCAATCTCCATGGGAATAGTGGATTCTTTTATGCCCTGAGAAGTTGACAGGAATCTTGGGGGTCCTTCTGTTAGTTGGCGTTCCGAGCGTCTCTCCCTGACCCTCCTATCGATCTGTATTGACAGGTTCATGATGCCTTCCAGTGTGGCGGGTAGTTCAGTACGAGCTAGCTCGTCCTTCAGGATATCAGATAGACCCAAGCGATACTGATTATGTAGAGCTACCTCACTCCATTCAGAGTCTTTTATGTAGAGTTTGAATTCTGTAAGGTATTCCTCCACGGGACGTCTGCCTTGTCTGAGAGAACGCATCTTGGCTTCTGCAGTGAGCTGTTTTTGCTTATCTTCGTAAAGGAGACTCATTTGTGCGAAGAAATCGGTCAGTGAGGTGAGGGTTGGATCATTATTCTCGAATAAATTATCAGCCCATATCCTAGGTTCTCCAGACAAGAAGGATATTACTGTCATGACCTTGATTCTTTTGGTTTGGTAAGTCCTTGGGCGCATCTGGAAAAGGAGATAACAGGCATTCCTGAATTGCCTGAAATTCTTCCTGTCGCCCGTGAATCTTTCAGGTAGGCAGACCTGAGGTTCTGGGGTATTGTCTCTTAGAGCTGCCCTCAAGTTATCATTTTGTAATTGAAGGTCTCTGAATGCCTGTGATAGTTGATCAACCCGCTGTGTGAGGGTATAGACCACATTGGGAAGGTCTGCTGGATCCATGAAAGGCCAATTAATATATCAGGTAACGAGGATGAAAAGTTCTTTAAAGAGTGGATCTCAACTGCAGACCCAGTTGTTAGGTAGTAATACAAGGAGATTTAGAGCTGACTCCTGCTAACTTGTTACAGGAGTAGGATGATAAACCCAAAGGCTGTAGCAGGCAGTAATATATGTCAGATTGATAATGAGAGACAGTGGTTGCCTTATATAAGATGCACTGAGAAAGCAAAGTCTATTTGAATCATGAACAGTACTGTTTAAGTAGTTAACAGGAGTTGTGGCAAGTAAACTTGATTAATCAAACAGTTGTAGAGACTGAGAGGCAGTCGCAAATCAGTGTAGCAATACAGTCCGCTTGAACAGAGTAGGGAGAAGTGCTCCGTAGCTGCAGCAGCAGCAGTTGTGAGGGTGTGAGCGGACTAACCAATCAGCACGCTGAATCCGCTGACAGGCTGAGACGACGCTGTGTACACAGAAGCAGCAAACAGCAGGAGCGGTAAAGTTAAGTGAACGCTGGAAGCCTGACAAGCTCCTAGGATAGCTCAATAGTTCAGTAAGACGGTTATAGTTGAGCCGGCTTTAGAGGAAACTGACCTTGTGATGGTAGGAAGGTAATAAATGGTATTGCCACAACAAGTAGTAAGAGCTTGTTCCGGAGGTTGATAGGAGCAAATAGCTGAATAAGGTATTTGCTTTGCGATGTTTTAGCACAACAGGTCCGGCACAAGAAGTGTTCAATAATTGTAATCCAATAGATTTGGAAGTATAGATTTTAGCCACGAGTAAGAGAGCTGTATCCAGGTAACTTGGTCAGAACTCTAACTAAATTAATTGGCAGGTGGAAGGGGGAGGAGTAGCCTTATATAGAATCTGCTTAAAGGTACAACCTGACTGACAAGTACCTGACATTCATCTACCCCCTCCCTCCCCCTTTCTTAATACAATTATAATTTCTGTTATCCTCATGACCACGACTATACCAGTAATATGATTCACTTTATCATACACTTGGCCTTTTCCCCTTTTTAGTACATCTGGTTTGTGTTGAGACATTTAGTCACATCTAATGTTCTCAGTTATTTATTACATTCACATAGGTTTTTTGTAGAACATGTCAATATCGTTATTTGCTTGTCATCATACTAGTTACTTTATTTAACCTTCTATACTAAGTTTATTTGTTCCATTCTCATGTTCATTTCTTTGGTGTATCCGTACTTTATTGATTTGGTGCTTAATATAGGCTCACATATTGTTATATTTACACTGCTTCCTGTTCCCCTGTCATGTATCTCATACTTGATTTTGGACGTTTCTTATTGGTCACTGCTCCTAAACAGCTATTGGCTGTCAGTCCCCATTATGTATTTTCTTACCGGCGTCTGATTGGTAGACCCTCACACATCCCCATGAGTCACTGTCCGCTCGCAAACGGCTAATTCTCTTTGTGCCATAGGCTACTATTGTCATCACAGTGGCTTTGTTGTTTTAGTGTTTAACATCCATAATTATCTCATACCTATCACTGACCCTATTTGGATTTATCACTCGATTCATCTATGAACGTTATTGTTCACTGAACCACGCCCCATCACACTGACACCAATGGTGTGCATTAACTTCCCCTGTTGCCTTGACAACTTAGTTCACGCACATCTTATAGAATAGGCCAAACAAAGTATTATTGTTAGTATTCACAAGCTAATAAACTTTTGCTAAACATTTATTTTATGCTTCTTAGTAAGAAGTTTAGTTGGGCTTGTACGTTTTTTTTCTTTTTACTATAGAATTTCTGATTCCCCCTATTACACCATGTATGTCTTTAACACTCCCCCCTCCCCCTGATTACCTGACACCATATTAATTTGTGCACATAGAACACTTTTAATTTCGATCTTCTCACTTGCTGCCGACCTTCTTGATTTTTGAATCATTGACCATTTGGAGCTGGTTTAGTCTCCCTTCTAGTCACTTGAAGTGTGGGATTGGATACCGTTGGATCTCTTTTTTGCTGACTGACTCTTGCCCCAGGCATCCCTGGACTCTCCCTGGCGAGACGAGGACCCACCCCTGTGACCATATCCTTTGGTCTACCGGACGACAAGTGGTTCCGGACTGCTGGGTTTGCACATCTGTGCTTTACATCTCGTGAGTAGGATTCTTTTGTCCACCTCTGCTTGTAATATCATTTACCATCTGATCTGCACCATGTGGCGCCCTCTATTTTGATTTATCTAGATACCTCATAATCTTAAAGGGACACGAAACTCCAAAATTTTCTTTCATGATTCGGAAAGATCATACAATTGTAGACAACTTTCTAATTTACTTCTATTATCAAATTAGCTTCATACTCTTGTGATTCTTTGCTAAAGAAATAGCATTCCACTAATAGCAGCTAGCTGAACACTTCTACTTAGCCAATCACAAGAGACAGGTGTGTGCAGGCACCAATCAGTAGCTAGCTCCCCCTAGTGTAGGATATGTGTGTATTTCTTTTCACGAGGGATACTAAGAGAACAAAGCACATTTGAAAATAGAAGTGCATTTAAAAGTGACTTAAAATGACATGCTCTATCTGAATCAGGAAAGTTTAATTTTGACTTTTCTATCCATTTAAGGACTGTAGGAAATACATGTATCCATATCTGGGTAGATTTCTTTTTCGCTGCTTTAGTCAGATGTTTGCTAATCTTTGGGATTGATTTCTTGATTAAAGGGCCATTATCTTAGGTAAAGCATGTCATTTTAAGACTATCAACACTGCACTACTTTGTGTTTAACCCCTGCAGAGCACTGCTGGTCCTAAGCAGAAAACACCACTGATACAATCAGCAGCACTAGTTGCACATCTAAGCCATATGACTCGGGGCCAGCAGTGCTCTGTAAGTCCCAATCGGTACTTCTACTAGGGGTTTAACACCTCTGCAGGAGTTAAATATTCAATAGTCTAATGTCAATAGTTTTAAAATGACATAATCTAATGGATTAGAGCATGTCATTTTTTTACTATAATTGCTGGTTAAAAAGACTTGCTGCATTTAACAGTTTGGTGGGATCCCTGAGTGCTTTCCTATGCTTTAGGGATTTTGAAACTTGTTATATTCTGAACTCCACTAGTTGTTTGGTTTTTCTGAAGCCTGCTTCCTTCTATTAGGTGGTGTCAGGGTGCCAGGAATCAGACTGAGACGAGAAGTGCAAAAATAATCACACCTTTATTAATAGCAAAAAATAATAAAAAGGCCACAAGTCAAATAACAGGCCAGGAGTCAAAACCAGAGCTGGTAGTCAGATGAGCCGAGTCAGGAGCCAAAGTGAATAGTCAGACGAGCTGGAATCAGGAACAAGGAAAACAGCAGAGTCAGGAACAAGCCAGGGATCAGGAACCAGGAAGGATGTCAGGCAGCCAGGTAATACACAGGAACTCTCACAAACAGGTCTGAAACAACGCAGAGGCAAAGCATACTGAACAGAGGTCCTTTAAATAATAAGTGATGACATCACAATTCTGAGACTGCATTCTGTCTCACATGGATGATGCACACCAGTCTGGCCATAAAATGAAGTGCAGGAAATGAGCAGCATCCCCCACAATGCACCATAGTCAGGAAGAGAGGTGAGTAAAATGGCTGCCAGCAGCACATGGCAAACAAACAGGGAAAAAACCCTGACAGTACCCTCCCCGCAACGACCCCTCCCCCGCGGGAGAACAAAAGGCTTATTGGGGAAACAGGCATGGAAGGCACGGAGGAGGGTGGGAGCATGAACGTCAGAGGAGGGAACCTAAGAAGGCTCCTCCGGACCGTAGCCCCTCCAGTGAACCAAATACTTTACATTGCCCCTGGACATACGAGAGTCAATAATGCTGCTGACCTCATACTCCTCATGGTTCTCAACAAATATAGGACGGGAACGAGGCAACACAGTGGTAAACCGATTACAAACCAATGGTTTCAAGAGGGAGACATGAAAAACATTGGAGATGCGCATAGCAGGAGGAAGGTCAAGAGAGTAGACCACAGGATTAACCCGTCGGAGTATTCGAAAAGGACCAACATAACGGGGAGCCAATTTATTGGAAGGCACACGAAGGTTCAAGTTGCGGGAGGACAGCCAAACTCTCTCACCAACCTGGCAGGAAGGTGTGGGCAGATGCCTACTATCAGCCTGGAACTTTTGCCGCTGCATAGAACGATGAAGGCAATCCTGAATCTGCACCCACGTGGAACGGAGTTGCCAGAAATGCTCCTCCAAAGCCGGAATACCCTGAGACATGAATGAATCAGGCAACAAGGATGGTTGAAACCCATAATTCGCCATGAACGGGGATAACTTGGAGGAAGCATTAATAGCACTATTACGAGTAAACTCTGCCCAAGGTAACAGTTCAGACCAATTATTGTGGTGATCTGAGAAATAGCAATGGAGGAACTGTTCCAGAGCTTGATTAGACCATTCCGCAGCCCCATTGGATTTCTGGTGATATGCAGAGGAGAAGGAAAGCTGGATCCCCATTTGAGCACAAAAGGAACGCCAAAATCTGTAGACAAACTGGCTACCCCGGTCTGACACTATCTCCTTGGGTAACCCATGTAAACGGAAGACCTCCCGGGCAAAAATTGAAGCAAGCTCCTGAGCAGTAGGCAGCTTCATCAAGAGAATGCAATGTGACATTTTAGAAAAACGGTCAACCACCATAAGGATAACAGTATTGCCATTGGAAACAGGGAGCTCGACAATGAAGTCCAGGGAAAGATGTGTCCAAGGACGCTCACCATTAGCAATAGGATGAAGAAGACCCACAGGAAGACGTCGAGAAGTCTTATTCTGTGCACAAACTGAGCAGGAGGCAACATACGCAGCAACATCAGAACGAAGACCTGACCACCAGAATTGTCGAGTTACAGACCAAATCATTTGGTTCTTGCCTGCGTGACCTGCGGCTTTAGGATAGTGGTAAGTGTGCAAAAGTTTAGTTCGAAGATTCTCAGGAACAAAACACTTACCACTAGGTTTCTCAGGAGTTGCATTGGTTTGTGCAGCCAGGATCTCCTCCCCCAAGGGAGAAATCAAATTAGTACGTATGGTAGCCAAAATATGGTCAGGAGGTATAACAGGAGTAGGTACAGACTCCTCCTTGGACAAAGGCAAAAATTGTCGAGAGAGGGCATCAGCCCTAACATTCTTACTACCAGGCAGGTAGGAGACCACATAATTAAACCGATACAAAAATAGCGCCCATCTGGCCTGTCGGGGCGACAAACGTTTTGCTTCAGATAGATAATTTAAATTCTTGTGGTCAGTAAGAATGAGCACTGGCATGCTAGTACCCTCGAGAAGATGCCTCCATTCCCAAAATTATGGCCAGTAATTCCCTCTCTCCAATTTCATAATTGCACTCTGCTGGAGACAATTTCTTAGAGAAGAAACCACATGGATGCAAGGAACCGTCAGGCGTAGGACGTTGAGACAAGAGGGCACCTACTCCGGTCTCAGACGCATCGACCTCAAGAACGAAAGGCAGGACAGAGTTAGGATGAGCCAGAACTGGAGCGGCAGCAAAGGCAGTCTTAAGACTATCAAAGGCCTTAATGGCAGTAGGTGACAAATGGAGTGGAACATTCTCTTTACGGGTCATGTCTATGATAGGTTTGACCAAGGAAGAAAAGTTTTTAATAAACTTTCTATAGTAATTGGCGAACCCCAAAAAACGTTGAATAGACCGAAGACCAACTGAGCGAGGCCACTGCAGATAACTTGTCAGGATCCATGAAGAACCCTGCAACGGAGATAACATAACCTAGAAAGGTTACTTGAGTCTGATGGAACTCCCATTTCTCGAGTTTACAAAACAGGCCGTTCTCACGTAGTCTCTGAAGAACCAGTGTAACATCAGAACGATGAGCCTCAAGTGTGGGTGAGTGTATGAAGATGTCGTCTAAGTACACCATAACACACTGTTGCAACATATCTCGTAGGACATTATTAATAAATTCCTGAAAAACAGCAGGAGCATTAAATAGGCCAAAGGGCATTACAAGATACTCATAATGCCCGCTCCTGGTGTTAAATGCTATTTTCCATTCGTGGTCATTAATCCTAACGAGATTGTACGCTCCTCTCAAATCAAGTTTAGTAAAGACCGTAGCTCCCTTGAGGCGGTCAAAGAGTTCCGTAATGAGCGGAATAGGGTAAGCATTCTTAATGGTAAGACAATTAAGACCCCTATAATCGATGCATGGTCTTAACTCGCCACCCTTTTTCTTCACAAAGAAGAAGCCAGCCCCTGCAGGAGAGCAGGATTTGCGGATGATCCCCCGTGACAGAGCATCAGCAACATACTCCTCCATAGCACAATTCTCTGCAACAGACAGAGGGTACACCCGGCCCCAAGGAGGAATGGCTCCAGGTTGCAGGTCTATGGCACAATCGTAATCGTGAAGAAGCAACGTACCGGCACGCACCTTGTCAAAAACGTCTAGGAACTCTCGGTACTCCTCTGGCAATTGAGATATGGAGCAGTCTCGTGAGTAACGAGTGCGGGCTGAAGGGGCCTGCCATCAATGGCCTCAATAGCAAGCGGAACGGACCGAGGCAAAACAGGAATGGAGTGCTTTGATACAAAAGCACTGTCAATGAAATAGCCCGCAGCACCGGAGTCAACAAGAGCCTGAGTGACTATGGAGGAGTCCACCCAGGAAAGGACAACTGTGACCAAAGGTTTCTCCTTAAGCGGTTCCGGGGACGAGGATAAACCACCCAAGGTTTGCCCCCAACAGGACCTTAGGTGTGAGCATTTCCCGGCCGTGTAGGACAAGACTTCAAAAGGTGGCCCTGTAACCCACAATAGAGGCAGAGCCCCTCCCTCCTCCTAAAGGCCCTCTCCGCCGTGGAGAGACACGTGAATCCCAACTGCATCGGCTCAGCAGTACCTGGTGACTTGGGACCAGGAGGCATGGGAGGAGAGGGAGGCATGGGTGGGAACGAACACGTAGGAGACAACGGAACACTCTCTGAGTCTGATGTCAATTAGGATAAAAAAAGACACCAATGCCTCGAGATCCTCTGGTAAATCTCTAGCAGCAACTTTGTCTTTAATCGCATCAGAGAGCCCATGAAAGAAGGCGGTAACAAGGGTTTCATTGTTCTAACCTACCTCTGCGGCAAGCGTACGGAACTCAATAGCATACTGAGCAACAGATCTTGTACCTTGCTGAATGGACAGGAGTCGTTTAGCAGCAGAGGAGGAGCGAGCCGGAACATCAAATACCCTTCGAGAGGAGGCCACAAATTCAGGGTAATTTGAAATCAAAGGTTTATTAGTCTCCCACAAGGGATTAGCCCAGGCAAGAGCTGTGTCAGAGAGTAACGAGATGAGAAATCCCACCTTAGCTCTGTCAGAGGGAAACGCCTGAGGTAACATCTCAAAATAAATGCCCACCTGGTTCAAAAACCCTCTGCACTGAATAGGATCGCCTCCATATCGCTGAGGTAGAGGGGCAGAACCGGACATACCCCTGGTAGGCATAGGTGCAGCAGTAGCGGAAACAGGAGCAGCCATAACTTGCGGGACACTTTGGTCCAAATGTGCAGTGCGAGTCAGCAGGGTTTGCAGTGCTAGTGCAAATTGATCCAAGCGGTGATCCTGTACATCCATCCTGGAAATGATGGCAGGTAAAGGTGGATAATTAGCACCATCAGGATTCATGGCCTTTGCATAATGTCAGGGTGCCAGGAATCAGAATGAGACGAGAAGTGCAAAAATAATCACACCTTTATTAATAGCAAAAAATAATAAAAAGTCTGAAAGTCAAATAACAAGCCAGGAGTCAAAATCAGAGCTGGTAGTCAGACGAGCTGAGTCAGGAGCCAAAGCGAATAGTCAGACGAGATGGAATCAGGAACAAGGAAAACAGCAGAGTCAGGAACAAGCCAGGGATCAGGAACCAGGAAGGACGTCAGGCAGCCAGATAATACACAGGAACTCTCACAAACAGGTCTGAGACAACTCAAAGGCAAAGCATACTGAACAGAGGCCCTTTAAACAATAAGTGATGACATCACAATTCTGAGACTGCATCCTGTCTCACATGGATGATGCACACCAGTCTGGCCATAAAATGAAGTGCAGGAAATGAGCAGCATCCCCCACAATGCACCATAGTCAGGCAGAGAGGTGAGTAAAATGGCTGCCAGCAGCACATGGCAAACAAACAGGGAAAAAGCCCTGACTGGCAGGTTGTGGAAAACATTTTCCTTTTCTATTAGGATCTCCATAGCAGCAAATGAAAAAGAAAAAGAAAAAAAAAACAGTGTGCCCTACTAAACTTAAAAAGCTGTCACCCATAAAACATGTACTTAAAGTGATAGTAAACTCTCCCCTTTTTAGAATCAGATCCGAAATGTTAGTGATATTTTAGATGGAGTTAAATTCATCGGTTGTAATGAAGATGCACTATAATTAAATTACTTTTTAATGTTCAAAAGTCACAAATGAAGGTAGCACTCCCAGATGGGAAACCTTTATTGGAAGAGCAACGTTTTGGGGCAACTTTCCCTTTTCTCAAGCTAACACAAAATGACAAATAAAATAATTTATACATAACACATACACAGGGTGACCAATCCTCACGGTTTCATAGGGTCATGTGCTTAAATTACATCATCATGACATCACCTAACAATTAACATATTCTCTAATTTAACCCTAGATAGTCTGAATGAAAGAAAACACCCTGAAAAAACATGGGAAGCAGCACATTAAATGAGGGGATTCTAAATAGAAACTAATGCTATCTACAAATAATATATGTACAGGTAGCTCTCAGTTTACGCCGGGGTTAGGTTCCAGGAGGAATGGTTGTAAATCGAAACCATTGCAAATTGAAACCCAGTTTATAATGTAAGTCAATGGGAAGTGAGGGGGTTAGGTTCCAGGCCCCTCTCAAAATTGTCATAAGTAACACCTAGTACATTATTTTTAAAGCTTTGAAATGAAGACTTTAAATGCTAAACAGTATTATAAACCTAATAATATAGATTGTATCATCAAACTAAGTTTAATGAACAAAAACATTTGCTAACAGCACCTATTAAAATAATCACACAACAGACTGTATCATCATCAAACTAAGTTTAATAAACAAATACGTTTTTTTACTTGCATTTTTCTGCAATCAGTTTTCTGCATTGTTAGCATGTTAGATAATATTGGGTCTGCACCTATTCTATGTATTTCAATCTGCAGTGATTAATAAGCAGTTAGGCATAGGCACCCTCACCTCAAGCTGCTGGACAGGAAGATAATAGGGAAGTGGCTGCTAAAACTTGTTGCTCGATAGCTAATGTCTGCTCTGTGTACACAGATCAATTTCAGGCTGTTAAGTTGCATAACTTTGCTGCAAAACAAGCAGACAGCTCCAACTACTGGCTATTTTAATTAGTGCACTTTGCTTTCCAACGCTTTTCAATAGCAGTCACATGACTAAAAAAAAAGGTTGTTATTCTGAAACAGCGCAAATTGAACCGCGGTAAACCGAGGGCCACCTGTATAAACAAAGTATGTGTCAATTTAAATAAGGGGCATGAGGTCAAACTCCCTATTTAGTCCCCTAGGGGCCATAGTGTCCAAGAGCCATATCCACTTAGCTTCCCTATATAGTAGGTCCCTAATCCTATCACCTCCCCTTAACCTCTTTTTGGCATGGTCTATGACTATGACCATAAACCTAAGTTGATTGGTCTGATGACCTTTTTCTAGAAAATGGGAGGGAACAGGGAGATGGGCCATTTTATTGTTTCTTATGTTAGATTTGTGTTGGCCCACACTATCCTTGACTTTTTGGGTAGTTTCCCCTATATATAACAGATCACAGGGACATTTGAGCGCATAAACCACATATGTGGAATTGCAAGTGAAATAGTCTGGTATTTTATACCGCTTCCCAGGCTATTTCACTTGCACTATCATACAGTGTAAGTCAGGCAGGCTGGATGGATCAGAGCTCCCCAGCTGGCTCACTGTGGCAATCTGGATCAGATTGTTCAAATGTGATAACCAAAGAATGGTGTGTGGCCAGGCAAAAGGTATACCGGCCAGATCAAAACTCACAATACCATAAACAGGTAAAAAAAAAAACATATGCAAACGGATAGTTTTATTCATAAAAAGATAACAAACTAACTGCAATGCGTTTCCCAGTGCTACTGGCACTGCTTCCTCAGGCAGATATTTACCTGTTTATGGTAATTTTAGTTTTAATCTGGCCGGTATAACTTTTGCCTGACCACACACCATCCTTTGGCTATCACATTTGAACCATCTGATCTGGATTGCTGCAGTGAGCTAGCTGGGGAGCTCTGATCCATCCAGTCTGCCTGACTTGCACTGTATGATAGTGCATTCCCCTTGTGAGTATCTCTCTATGGTGGGGTTCACTGGGTTTGTAACAACCTGAAATTTGTGGAGCGCCTTTTTCTCTTTTTTGTATTTTAGTAATCCATCTGCCTGGTTGCAAAGAAGAGTTGATCCTGGTGCATCATTACTACCAACGGAAGCCTCAAGGGGGCGCCTTTGTTTTTTAAGGATCACCGCTTATGGATTTATTTTGGTGACTGAACTTTCCAATTTACAGTACTTCTAATCTATTTGCTTTGTTCTCTTTGTATCCTTTGCTGATAAGCATACCTAGTAAGGCTCAGGAACAGCAATACACTGCTGGAACCTAGCTGAGGATTGGTGGCTGCCCATATATGCCTCTTGTTATTGGCTCACTAGATGTGTTCAGCTAGCTCCCAGTAGTGCTGTTCCTTAGTCTACTTCTCAATAAAGAAAACCAGGAGAATAATGCAAATGTGATAATTGAAAAGAACTGAAACGCTGTTTGACATTGAATACTCTGTCTGAATCATAACTGTTTAATGGACCACTAAATACAGTAGAATAGTATAAGTGACAAACACACAATAAAAAGACAATGCAATAGTACTTTGAAGTTGAAATGAGCAGTAGAATATTTTCTAGCAAATTCCAAAGTTAAAGGGACACTGAACCCAAATTTTTTTCTTTCATGATTCAGATAGAGCGTGCAGTTTTAAGCAACTTTCTAATTTACTCCTATAATCAATTTTTCTTCGTTCTCTTGCTATCATTATTTGAAAAAGAAGACATCTAAGCTAAGGAGCCAGCAAATTTGTGGTTCAGAACCATAGACAGCACTTGTTTATTGGTGCTGTCCAATCAGCAAGGACAACCCAGGTTGTTCACCAAAAATGGGCCGGCATCTAAACTTACATTCTTGCTTTTCAAATAAACATACCAAGAAAATGAAGAAAATTTGATAACAGGAGTAAATTACAAAGTTGATTAAAATTGCATGCTCTATCTGAATCACAAAAGAAAAAAATCTAGGTTCAGTGTCCCTTTAATCCAATTTTCCCTCCCCTTGTATCATGTGACAGCCATTATCCAATCACAAAATGCATATACTTACATAGTGTACACTTTTGCACATGCTCAGTAGGAGCTGGAGCCTCAGCAAGTGTGTATATAAAGAGAATGTGCACACTGATAATGAAAGTATATTTGAAAATATCTTTTAAAATGTATGCTCTATCTGAATCATGAAATTTAAATTTTAACTTTACTGCCCCTTTAATTATGACTTTACTGTCCCTTTAAAAGAAAGAAAATAAACAGTTTGTACAAAATATAACTCTAACAGCTATTATTAGTCCTAATAACGGCACCAGGGGCCGGACATTTTTCTGGCTACGTAGAGCACATGGCCATTGTACGTACATTGTGCTGGCCAATTCCAAATACGGTACAAAAAAAAAAATCTCTACGATGTGCTAGTTTTGCTTGTTCAGTAGAAATTGGCAGCTCATAAGAAGACCACAGCCCATTCTGTTCCAATTAATATTCTATGTATATAAATAAATAAGCCACTTGTATAGGACACATGATACAATCCCTGAAACACTGCAGGTCACTGTCATGTTGACAGTATTGTTTTCATTCAGACAGGTCTCTGCTCAGCTGTGACAAGGAGATAAAAGATCTCACTCCCTCAGTCTGAATAATTCAGACGGCATCTTGTGTTCCAGGGTTCTGTGCCATGAGAGCGCCCTCAGCTGGTCAAAAGAGGAAAGTCTGAATATAGAGCAAAACAGATAAAGGGTTGGGAAGATAAAGTCAAAATAATTATTAAAGGGGAATTAACATATTTAAAGACAAAATCATTATTAAAGGGACATTAAAGTATTTTTTAACATATTCTCCTAATATCTATCAGTAAAGATTTCCATGCAAAATAAATGCTTTAAAAACATTTTCAACATTTTCAGTTTTAAATGGTTTTGCAGTTCAGGGGATTAACCCTTGGAAAGCCCCTTGAGTATGTTTGTATATTTTCTCCTTTGCTATGACTTAAAGGGACATGAAACCCAAAATCTTTCAGGATTAATGAGCATACAATTAAAAAAAAAATAGTTTCCAATTTACTTCTATTATCTAATGTACTTCAGTCTATTGTTATTGTTTGTTGAAAAGCAGGTAGGTATGCTTAGGAGTGTGCATGTGTCTGGAGCATCATATGGCAGCAGTTTTGCAAGAATTATTTTATAAGAGTACTAGATAGTAGTAGTAAGTAGTGCTCCAGACAAGTGCATGCTACCTACCTAGGTGTGCTCTTCAACAACAAAAATTAAAAAAAGGTAATAATAGAAACATACTGAAAAAATTATATACTTTGTCTGAATGATAAAAGAAAAATGTTGGGTTTCATGTTCCTTTAACAAATACAAATGCGCTACTGTACTGGATAAAGTAATCTCTATGTAGCATGTTCCTGGGTCAAGATTCTGGATCCTGGAGAACGAACTTCTGCCTATCTGGGAACAGAGGAAAAACACATTTAGAGTAAAATTACAGAAAAAGCAAGCAAAATAAATGGTGATGGTACACTGCAAATTTGTTTTATATTAAAAGAAACAATTATGGATAATTACATTGTGAGTTTAATGTCATTTGATGCTGGTAAAGTGCGAGCAAGAGAGCAAGGAGAAAATAAAAATTGGGAGGCACTTGGAGGTAGGTGGGCTTAAAGGAGATGCAAGAAAGGAGTAGAGTGGTTGCAATCCTGGCCCCACAATGCAGGGGGGAGGGGCCACAGGTAAGAGGGGCCTGCCGCCTGTCCAGAGTTTCAAGGCCAGTGGGTCGCCACAAGACTGCATCAACAGCTGGTGATCAAAGGGAGTGTGAGCAGAAGGAGGCTACAGAGCGACCTGTGCGCACAGTGTATCTTGCAAGGCCACTCCACTGAAAGCTAAGGGGGGACTAGAAATAACATTTGTTGGGGATCCTAGAAAAAAATTGTTCCTCCCCTGTATAGAGGGATCTTGTTAGTACTAGGAAGAATATATAATAATGAACAGTAAAAAATAGAGAAAGCAGGCATTGGGTGCCAGGCTAAATTTGCTCTGACTGATACATAGCAGCTGTTGGATTACATAAAGGGAATCCTTCCCCCCTGCCATAAATTGCGGGAGACTGAAAGTTGTCAAACTCCCTCCTTTTCTTTCTAACAGGTCACCCTTAGTAACAACATGTCCCAGGGAAGAGCACCTGATTAGCGAGGGGGGATGGAGATGGAAGCTGGCAGGATAGACGGAGTTCTAAGAGTAAACAATATGCAGTGTAATATTTATAGCCTTGCCTCATTTACTGTTTACATTCAGCATGTGTTTCTACCACAACTAAAACTTATAATACAAAACTAAATGTATAAAGTTCTTTATTGAATAATAACACTTTAAAGGAATAGTAAACTCAAAACTGTATTCCACATAAAATGTTTAATTATGCAAGTTAAAAAATGTGCAATACAGTTTTATTATTTATTTTGCCTGATTTTCCTGTAATTTAACTCTGAGAATCTGGAGTGCATTGTGCAATGCAGAACATTGATACACCTACATACTTCACAGTGATTGGGTGATATGTGCAGGAAGTTGTTTATATTAGACATCTGCGATTCGGAAATTCGGCCAAATTCGTAAAATTCGGGATTCGGATCGATTCGAATTTCCGAATTAAAATAGTTGCGCATCTAACGAATAAATCTGATTTATTTCGGATTTATTCGGTAGATTCGAATGGCCATGGATTACACTAGTATTGTACAGTATATTAGGTTATATCACTCTGCTATGGGCTAATATACAGTACATAATACTAGTCTAATACACAGCACATCCCACCTAACACATACCGAATTTCCGAATCGAACCCGGCCGAATTTATTTGAATCCAAATAAATCCGAAATGAATCCAAACCGAATTGATTCAAATTTTTCTGAATTCGAATCGATCCGAACCGAAATTCAAAAAAATCCGAATCGATCCGAACTGAAATTCAAAAAAATCCGAATCGATCCGAACCAAATGTTTTTGCCATGCACATGTCTAGTTTATATCTGTTTATAAAATAAACAACATACAAAAAAGGTGTGTCTTGGGCCTGAAACAATGTATATTTCACTTACAAAATCAAAGTTTGAAATCATTTTCCAACATTTATATTGCAAGCAGATATTTTGTAATTATCTGAATAATTTCTTATGCATATAAAACAATGAGTTTACAGAGCATTTAATTGGGACTGACAACCTCACTTAAACACAGCACTTTTACAGAGAGTCCAAAGTGCTTATATATTTTGGCAATTACTCAATGTTAATTACAGATATAATACAACCCTCACTGGCACCTTGCGCAGTTGCAATATTTAAAATGCTGGTGCACTGAGAATATCTAGTTATGCTTCACATGCACGTGCAGAGAAAAATGTTAACACTAAACAGTGATAACTTTTAATAGAAGCAACTTTGTTAATATATGTATATTGTAAATATGTTTCTATACAACAATGTAATTACTCTATGTGCATTTAAATTTTGACCAGAATGTCCCTTTAAGTATTGAAATACTCATTGGAAACCAAATAAGCAGAAGAGCATAAATAACACAGACAGGTTAACTCATTTAACACAGAGCTTAAATAAGAAGTCGTTCTCTGCACAAGTACTAGGCACTTCCCCATTAAGTCCAGTTGCACATATAATAAAGGTCGCAAGTAAAAATATTGCTTTGTTGACGATCGCATCCTTGCGCATAAAAAAAGACTTTGCGAAATTGCGACCGCAGGATTGTATTCCCACATAGGGGCCGGTTTACTAAAGTGCGGACGTACATGATACGATGTAGCGCATCATGTCTGCCGAACATCGATAAATGCCGACAACATATGCTGTCGGCATTTATCATTGCACAAGCAGTTCTGTTGAACCGATTGTGCAATATTGCCCCCTGCAGATAGGCCGCTAGCAGGGGATGTCAATCAGCCCGATCGTATAGGATCAGGCGGATTGAAGACCGCAGCCTCAGAGGCAGCGGATCAGTTATGGAGCAGCGTTCTTTAGACCGCTGCTTCATAACTACTGTTTCCGGCGAGCCTGAAAGCTCGCGCGGAAACAGGGACATCAAGCTCCATTTGGAACTTGTGATTCGGCACCATAGACTTTAATGGAGCCTTGTTTTGAACAAAAAAAATAGCCAACAGCAGGATTGCAATGAGCAATATGTATGTATTTTTATACATATGTATATAAATACATATACACACACACATATATATGTATAGAAATGCATGCATATATATTTACACGTGTTCCCATGGATCCTATGTAAAAGCACTTTCTGCGTGTTTTTTTCCTAACACCTGACATCTCATATTTTTCGCCCTTATAATTTTTTTATGTAATATTTTTATGAAATAATTCTTATTAGACAGTGTTAATATGAATGTAACTGTAGTTACATGTAATTTATGTGTTTTGTGCAACTTTCTCTGAAGTCACGCTAACCTGAGGAGCGTAAATCGAGATTGCGCTCTAGTGTTTGTCTTTACTTTTCGTTGCACCCAAAAAGGGCGCAAACTTGCACGTTAATTTGCAAATAAAAAACAGTGTGCCACTCATAATCTAGCCTACTATTGGTATCTCTTAATTGTGTTTAGAAATCAAAATAAGTTGTATAAATAAACCCATTTGGATTCTGTACTGCCCCCGTACATGCACAAGATATATAAATATTATAAGTGAAATACTGCAATATCGAAACAGTCACATATTGTGCAAGGAAAACAAATTACCCTATCATCTTTACTATCTAGTTTCTCAGTTCAGGGAAATCCAACCTGTCACCTGTTCCCTTCCTTTCCCATGTCCTCTTCACCGCACATTGCATATCATAAATAGACACACAAATAACATTCCTTTTGGAATATAATCGAGGCAACAGTACTTTTATTTTATTTTTTTTAAAGTCAAAATTATAGACCATTACACACAGTAGAAATGCATAATCAGGAATAGGGAGTGGACTGAGCGCTACATTAAGACCTAAAGCTTACTGTCAAATAGCCTCCTAGTAGGCTAGCCGGATAGAGAGTACTAGATTAAGGTGAGAGTAAGCGCTAAAACAGCTAAATAGGCTAGGCTAAAAAGTCAGTGCAGTTTAATGAGATACATACATATCTATACAACAGTAATAATAAAATCAATAAAATAAGATTAGAAACATGGATCCATGTCTACCTTATCTCATATCTACAGTGATTGGCCTAAAATAAAAAGGCATAAACAGAGTTCAAGAGCGTAGTGGAAATAACAATTTCAAACTATATGATATAAACATATATAAAAAAGGTACCAAAAACTGTGAATGAACACAAAATCACCACAGGGGGTTAGTGCACATCAAAAACAGTGGAAAAACCCCCCATATAAATGTTCCAAAATTAAAGTTCCAGAATCAGAGTTTCCAGATAAAAAACAAAATCCAAATATAGTGCTGATAAAGTCCACGTGAGTCCGTCGGTGTATCCTCAAAATTGACGTGCAGAAATAGGAGGTGCAGTTCAAAAAAGGGGGGGTTAAAGTGAAAAAATAATAATAGTGGTAATGTCAGTGATGCATCGTCCAAAATTCAATGTGAATAGCCACATACACAAAAACAAAAGCAAAGTCAGGCATAGATAAAAATGTGATTAATCAAATAAACAGCGAAAAGCAAAAAAGTAAAAAAAACAAATGCAAATGCAAAGTCTAAAATGTCTAAAATCAAAATCCATAATACAGCAATAATATCAGAAAAAACCTGTAGGGAAAAAAAGAAAAACAAATAGTGCAACACTGTATATAATAGACAATATTAATATTGAAAATGAGCTCACCAGTATGCCAACACGTTTCGGCCTAGACTAGGCCTTTCTCAAGACTATACTGTGAATTACAATCTGGGAGCTTAAATATGGTGTGAATGAAAGCAATTGGTGCCTTTTTTTGCGCCAATTTTGAAAGGGGCCGCCTTTTCCTGTTTGCCCCATTGCATCTCTGGGATGCTTCCTGTTGTCTCTTCAATATTTTTATATTTATATTTTTATATTCCATCCAAATAATAGTGGCTTCACAAACTTTTGTATATAGCTGGCATATGTATATTTATTTGGTTTTAGCGCTATTAGCGATCTTATGTGAGCTGGTGAGCTCATTTTCAATATTATTATTGTCTATTATATACAGTGTTGCACTATTTGTTTTTCTTTTTTTTCCCTACAGGTTTTTTTCTGATATTATTGCTGTATTATGGATTTTGATTTTAGACATTTTAGACTTTGCATTTGCATTTGTTTTTTTTACTTTTTTGCTTTTCGCTGTTTATTTGATTAATCACATTTTTATCTACGCCTGACTTTGCTTTTGTTTTTGTGTATGTGGCTATTCACATTGAATTTTGGATGATGCATCACTGACATTACCACTATTATTATTTTTTCACTTTAACCCCCCCTTTTTTGAACTGCACCTCCTATTTCTGCACGTCAATTTTGAGGATACACCGACGGATTCACGTGGACTTTATCAGCACTATATTTGGATTTTGTTTTTTATCTGGAAACTCTGATTCTGGAACTTTAATTTTGGAACATTTATATGGGGGGGTTTTTCCACTGTTTTTGATGTGCACTAACCCCCTGTGGTGATTTTGTGTTCATTCACAGTTTTTGGTACCTTTTTTATATATGTTTATATCATATAGTTTGAAATTGTTATTTCCACTACGCTCTTGAACTCTGTTTATGCCTTTTTATTTTAGGCCAATCACTGTAGATATGAGATAAGGTAGACATGGATCCATGTTTCTAATCTTATTTTATTGATTTTATTATTGCTGTTGTATATATATATGTATGTATCTCATTAAACTGCACTGACTTTTTAGCCTAGCCTATTTAGCTGTTTTAGCGCTTACTCTCACCTTAATCTAGAAATGCATAATCAACAATTGCATAGCACTCACTCTGAATTTTAAACAGTAGATTTTTTTTTTTTCTGACAAATTTCAAACTTTAATTTGCCAGCCCCCTGTATCATATGATAGCCATTAGCCAATCACAGACTCATATACTTATACACTGTGTACTCTTGCACATGCTCAGTCAGAGCTGGTGCCTCAGAAATTGAGTTTATAAAAAAGATTGTGATTTATTAGATTATGGAAGTAAATTGGAAAGTCTCTTAAAACAGGGAAAAAACATGCAACATCAAAATTTGAAAATTGCATAATTTAGAATAACCTGCACTCACCTCACATCACACATTAGCATCTTTATAAATTCTGCATACTTGAAGTGTTTCAATGAAAAAACTTAATTACACCTCTAGAACCCCAGGAATGCCCATGGCTCACCCCTTTTTCACATCTGTAAGGTTTCTGAGACAGTATTCATATGCAGCAAGACCTCTTTACTCTAATAAAACTGACATTTTACAGTTACAAACATTTACAAAACCTGATTTGCAAGTGTGTTTCCAAAGTGTGATGGCTGTACTGTAATTATTGCTTTTCCAAATTGCTTGAGGTTCCCATTTGTTGTGTGAGATATCATGTATTGGTGTACTTAACACAGCTATACATGTTTGTTCAGTTTAAAGTAAAAGTCTGAAATAATCCCAGATAATAATTCTGGATTTTGGAATTCTGGATTTGGGGATTTTGTACCTGTATTGCTTTGGATACTATTCTAAGCAAATAATTCATAATTTTTATATGTTGGAAGTATTCTACCCTATAAGTATATTCATATTTTTTAATACCATTATTTTTAAATTATTAAAATTTGCCATTTTTACCAACCAGTAAGTCACAATCTTCTCTGCCTGCTTCTTTGGGCTGTTTTTTTTTGTGTTCTAAAATACAAATAAATAGTCTTTATTTATTTATTTATTTATTTATTTATTTATAATAACAACTATTTACCTTTCTGATTTTGTGTATACAAAATTATTAAAAATAATATAAAACTACCTTTAGGTTGCTAATATAAACTGTATTATGAAGCAGTTTGGATAAAGCGTTTGGTACCTGAATATTGTTTTAGGCTGCTAGCTTCTGTCTGCACCCAAATGAAAACCTTTAGAATGCCATATTCTATCAGTAGCAGCACATTTTGATTGTTTGATCATAGAGTAAAGGTTTTGAATTGGATGACAAACTGATGCTGTGTTATTAATCTAGTGTTCCATTGGGACAGTTGGTGTTTTCACATGAAGAGCTGGCACAATATATAGTACGTGTCTGGGTGAACACAACAGTTTCCAAGTATCCTGCCATTCCCTTAGTCAGCTGGAGATAAGCTCGTGTTTATCAGGTGCAGCTTCTTGCTTGACTCAACCCACAAATTTAGGAACATTAAAACTTCTCTTAGGGCTAGATTTATTAAGGCTTTTTCGGCAATGAGGAGCAGTTTCGAATAAGCGAGCCTGCTGACATAATTAAAGGATTACTTTCTGTTATAATTTTTAAGCTAAACAACTAACATATTAAAGTTAATAAACATTAATTAAAATCTACTGACCTATATTTTCTCCAAAACGAAGTTTCATAACGTTCTAAAAGTTATATCTTTTATTCGCCGATGATGTCACGTTATCCTGCCCACTATTTTCAGCACTGCATGTTCAAAATACTTAAACCAATAACTTTGTGTTTAAAGCGCCATTTTGAAACCTAGGTATTGTAAACGGATTGGTACAGAGCAAAGGATACCCACGGAGTGGGTTTGGAAAACAATTAAATTTGCAGACAAGATTTCTGATATACGGTAGAGATATGTTAATGAAATGCTATTGATAAAAAGCGTATTTGGGGTAGTTAGTAACAGGCATAGAAAATATTTACTTACAGTGGCCCTTTAAGAAGCAGAAACTGCTTCTTTTTGCTCTCAACCCCCTCAAAAGTAGCGAGATCAATCAATCACTTGTTTAAATTTTAAATTTCACTCTGCGACCAAAACATCGCAAGTAGTGATTTCAGACGGGCGGGCTCAGTACTTGCGAACCTGTCCACCTGCAGGCATAGTAAATTTACCCCTTAGTCTAACTGATGGATAGTTAAAAAACAAACAAACAAAAAAACAACCACCATATTATAGAATAATATAATGATATTGAATATATGGCATCAATAATACTGGAATATTATAACAACATACATAATTGACTTGGAAATATGGATTTTACTTATTTTTTATTTATGTAATATATATATTTATATTGTTTTACTTATTATTTGTTTATCCTGCAATTCATTAATAAAATGCTCTAATTAATTAAAGCAGTTTGTTATTGCTGAAATTCTTTTTACCCACACAAATGAGTTAAAAACAGAAAACACAATGGGCCAGATTACGAGTGGAGTGCAAACATTTGAGCGTGAGCGATAAGGGGTTTATCGCGGGTGTTTGCTTATCGCTTGTATTAAGAGTTGAAAGTAAAACATGATCACTTGAGAGCAATCGCGATTTACGCTAGAATGATTACAGCAACTTCAGATTACAGCAACTTCTGGTTAACTCTCAAAGCTAAAAAGTTGTGCAAAACACATCAAAAATACATTACAAAGTATAGTTACACTCATAATAACACCGTCTAATAAAAATTATTTTTTTTTAAAAAGCACAACAAAGTTATAAGGGCTGAAACATATGAGGTCTCAAGTGTTACCAAAAAAAAAGGCAGACAAAGGGCTAAATATATATATATATATATATATATATATATATATATATATATATATATATATATATTTAAATATGTATATAGGTGTATACATATGTATTTATATGTTTATATATATATATATATATATATACAGCAGGTATTGGCAGGTGCACTCTCACTAACACTTTAGTTCCAAATGACAGGGTGCTAGAATATGGTGTAGAATATGGAAATCAGGAGACAGCACTCACTGGTCTTGACAATACTGGATTTATTCAGTGACGTTTCGGGGAATACACCCCTTCATCAGACCAGAGTACATAGAATGAAGCAAACATTTATACTGTTCCATAAGACCCTCCCCCAGTGTGAAATTGCGCCAAAATTGTTGCCATGGCAACCACCAAGTGTCAACAAACCCCATACAAATGAATTAAAAAAACAAAATATACCACAATATACCAAATAAGTGAACATTGCAACCATGTACATATACAGAGCAAGTGGGAATCATAATGCAAACGGTAGATAAAATTAAAGATCAAACAGAATATCAATAGAAAAAAGTATTCAGCAAAGATAGATGTTATGGATGGGCAGCAGTTAACAGGACCAATGAGCAATGCTTAGATTAAACATTTCATTACAGGCTTATACTGAGCAAGCAATATATACATATACAGGGCATACTATCCCCATCATACAGGCAGGTAGACAAGATAGCGGAACGACTATAAGTAGAAATCACACTGCAGGCATACATTAGCATATATTAGCAGGGGTTCTAAAGAAGGGACTATCTTTTGTACCTACTACAGCTACGAATAAATTCTCCATATACATTGATACAATGAAATTCCAAAGACAATTGAAATTGGGGGATTACTTCCAAGGGAAAACATTTGAAGACCAGCCCCACTCATTTAAGAAACCAAGTTCATTTGATCCTCCCACTACTAATCCTAGTATAAGGACATACACGAGGATTATACAACAAAAACTGAATGCTGGCTGCCAGATGAAGTATAGAAACAACATGACTACCTCTGACTGGGAGGCCATAAGATCGCTTACAGCTGATGATTCAATTGTCATACGCCCGGCGGACAAAGGGGGTGCGATAGTCCTACAAGACTACAAAGACTACAAAATGGAGATTGATAAACAACTGGCAGATACTGCGACTTATATGGCACTGCCCTGCGACCCGACCATTACCTACAAAGCACAGATTGATGCCCTTATTGAACATGGGGCAGAGATGAATTGGATTGACTCAAGATTACGGGACTGGATGATTACCGACTACCCAATCAGACCAATCCTGTATACACTGCCTAAAATTCATAAACAACTGGACCATCCACCTGGGAGACCGATTGTCTCTGCTAGGGGTTCACTCCTTCAACCTCTGGCCACGTATATTTTTTTCCAATGTAGAATAAACCACAATTGCAGTTTAGCATGTATATCACATATTGTGTGGTACACGTAAGGTAATGTTTAATTTTAAACAACTCATTCGTGTGAGGATGTCGGAATCGACTGCCTTGGAGCATTGAATTGCACGTCACACAACTGGGGCACTTGAATGATCCATTTTTAGTGGGTCGTTTTTTTTTACTGTAACTGTTAATGGGGTCAGTTTTCATCAGTATGTCTTTTAAATTCCTCCCTCTCTTGTAACCAATTCTTGGAGGGCCATACCCATGGTATGGTAATGATGCATCTGATTCAATTATGTCCCATTTCTCTTTCAATGTCATACCCAGTGTCCTTGTGTCTGGGGAGTAAGTAGTGATGAAATTCATTCTGGTCTTGGGGTCCACACTCGTCCTGTTCTCTGTGATATCCTTTCTAGCTTTCTTAATCAGTTCATTATTATAGCCCCTGTTCCGGAACCTTTCCTCCATTTCATTCAGCTGGGTGTTCCTTCTGATGTCAGAAGAGTTATTTCTTGTAACCCGTAGTAGCTGCGCTTTTGGAATAGCTCGTATAAGAGATCTAGGGTGGAAGCTGGAGGCATGCAGCAGTGTATTACGGTCAGTTTCTTTCTTATACAGGGTTGTACCCAGGCCAGAGTCTTCTTTATAGATTCTTAGATCTAAAAAATCTACTTCGTTGTAGCTTGACACCTCTTTCATTTTCACCTGGTCACCCATTGTATTCAGGTTTCTCACCCATTCCTGGAATGATTCTGTAGTACCTCTCCACACCACGATGATGTCATCAATGTACCTTTTATAAAAAAGTACCTGTTCATGTTCATATACCTTGAAGACATTCTCCTCCATGTGTTCCATAAAGAGATTTGCGAAGGCCGGGGCCATATTGGAGCCCATCGCCGTTCCCATCAACTGGAGGTAAAATCTCTTCTCAAATTTGAAATAGTTCATCTTCAGGCATAGAGCTAGTAAATCAATGATGAACCCAACCGGGGGTCCAATGTAGGGATGTTTTTCCAGACTTCGTCTTACGATATCCATACCCATTTCATGAGGTATAATAGTGTAAAGACTTGCTACATCCAAACTAGCCAGAACATCACCTGGTAGTATTTCGGTTAGTGCAGCTAGGTCTTTAATTAATGCAGTGGAGTCTCTCAGGTATGACCTCATATTAGTCACCATAGGTTATAGAATGGAGTCTATATACGTGGCCAGAGGTTGAAGGAGTGAACCCCTAGCAGAGACAATCGGTCTCCCAGGTGGATGGTCCAGTTGTTTATGAATTTTAGGCAGTGTATACAGGATTGGTCTGATTGGGTAGTCGGTAATCATCCAGTCCCGTAATCTTGAGTCAATCCAATTCATCTCTGCCCCATGTTCAATAAGGGCATCAATCTGTGCTTTGTAGGTAATGGTCGGGTCGCAGGGCAGTGCCATATAAGTCGCAGTATCTGCCAGTTGTTTATCAATCTCCATTTTGTAGTCTTGTAGGACTATCGCACCCCCTTTGTCCACCGGGCGTATGACAATTGAATCATCAGCTGTAAGCGATCTTATGGCCTCCCAGTCAGAGGTAGTCATGTTGTTTCTATACTTCATCTGGCAGCCAGCATTCAGTTTTTGTTGTATAATCCTCGTGTATGTCCTTATACTAGAATTAGTAGTGGGAGGATCAAATGAACTTGGTTTCTTAAATGAGTGGGGCTGGTCTTCAAATGTTTTCCCTTGGAAGTAATCCCCCAATTTCAATTGTCTTTGGAATTTCATTGTATCAATGTATATGGAGAATTTATTTGTAGCTGTAGTAGGTACAAAAGATAGTCCCTTCTTTAGAACCCCTGCTAATATATGCTAATGTATGCCTGCAGTGTGATTTCTACTTATAGTCGTTCCGCTATCTTGTTTACCTGCCTGTATGATGTATGATGTATGATGGGGATAGTATGCCCTGTATATGTATATATTGCTTGCTCAGTATAAGCCTGTAATGAAATGTTTAATCTAAGCATTGCTCATTGGTCCTGTTAACTGCTGCCCATCCATAACATCTATCTTTGCTGAATACTTTTTTCTATTGTTATTCTGTTTGATCTTTAATTGTATCTACCGTTTGCATTATGATTCCCACTTGCTCTGTATATGTACATGGTTGCAATGTTTACTTATTTGGTATATTGTGGTATATTTTGTTTTTTTAATTCATTTGTATGGGGTTTGTTGACACTTGGTGGTTGCCATGGCAACAATTTTGGCGCAATTTCACACTGGGGGAGGGTCTTATGGAACAGTATAAATGTTTGCTTCATTCTATGTACTCTGGTCTGATGAAGGGGTGTATTCCCCGAAACGTCACTGAATAAATCCAGTATTGTCAAGACCAGTGAGTGCTGTCTCCTGATTTCCATATTCTACACCATATTCTAGCACCCTGTCATTTGGAACTAAAGTGTTAGTGAGAGTGCACCTGCCAATACCTGCTGTATATCTAACCCTCTGGCTGCACCCACCATTGTTTACTGCATTGGACCCACCACTCAGTTGTTATTTGGAACAGTTGTGTCTTCATTTTACATTCACCACGGTGAAGGACTATTGTGTTCACTTTGCACCAAGTACTGCACCAAGTACGAGCACCTAAACATCATGGAACCAAGTGGGTTAACACAGGCCACGGCTACTATTCCACCTGAGATTGAGGGTGTTGAAACTTTGTCCTTGAGTGACACAGATGCAGCACGGATATTGTTCGACACTTTATTACCAAGTAACCAAGCAGAAGATGCAATGACTGTATTTAACCAAATCATGAAACTTAAGAAAAAAGAGGTAGATTTAAAACTACACGGAATATACCTCTCTGAATACCACAGGAAAAGACTAATACCTAGGGGTTTCAGAATTAACAACGTACCCACCATTGGCAGACAGAATCCTGAGTTTTGCAAAAAGTGGTGTGCAGTCCTTAACAAATGTTCCCTGGATTTAATACTACTAGTAGTGGAGGAAATTAGAAATTTGATACAAAAGACAAAGGATGATATTAGTATCATTGAAGAGGCTAAAAGTCTGATCTTGCAACAAGATAAGTCTGAGAACTGGACTGAGAAAATAGCGACACAATTACGCGAGTATAACAACGCACTAGTAGCCTTCAAGAATAAGAAATTGGGCTACGTTATGGACGACTATAAAGACAAAAAAGTTTACCGATGGACCTTAGGACCGGTTAACCCAGGAGACAAAGACGAATCAGGACCTATGGATACCGCCAGTTAAATACGGTGGACACAAGCTCAGGGTCGGACTCAGATGGCACCGTCAACCCACAACAAGAACAACAAAGCAATACAGGCACACAGCCTTTTTTAGGAATTACTACCCGCTCCAGAGGCAGAGGAGAAGACCGCATGTCAGAAGGGGCGGGGTATGGAGGAAGACCACCGTACCAGGCAGGAGGAGGAGGATGTGACAGTGAACCTGAGCCAACATACCCTGAGTGAACAAGAAATAAAGGTTCTAAAGAAGGGACTATCATTTGTACCTACTACAGCTACAAATAAATTCTCCACATACATTGATACAATGAAATTCCAAAGACAATTGAAATTGGGGGATTAAAAACAAAATATACCACAATATACCAAATAAGTGAACATTGCAACCATGTACATATACAGAGCAAGTGGGAATCATAATGCAAACGGTAGATACAATTAAAGATCAAACAGAATATCAATAGAAAAAAGTATTCAGCAAAGATAGATGTTATGGATGGGCAGCAGTTAACAGGACCAATGAGCAATGCTTAGATTAAACATTTCATTACAGGCTTATACTGAGCAAGCAATATATACATATACAGGGCATACTATCCCCATCATACATCATACATCATACAGGCAGGTAAACAAGATAGCGGAACGACTATAAGTAGAAATCACACTGCAGGCATACATAAGCATATATTAGCAGGGGTTCTAAAGAAGGGACTATCATTTGTACCTACTACAGCTACGAATAAATTCTCCACATACATTGATACAATGAAATTCCAAAGACAATTGAAATTGGGGGATTATTTCCAAGGGAAAACATTTGAAGACCAGCCCCACTCATTTAAGAAACCAAGTTCATTTGATCCTCCCACTACTAATCCTAGTATAAGGACTGCCCTGCGACCCGACCATTACCTACAAAGCACAGATTGATGCCCTTATTGAACATGGGGCAGAGATGAATTGGATTGACTCAAGATTATGGGACTGGATGATTACCGACTACCCAATCAGACCAATCCTATATACACTGCCTAAAATTCATAAACAACTGGACCATCCACCTGGAAGACCGATTGTCTCTGCTAGGGGTTCACTCCTTCAACCTCTGGCCACGTATATAGACTCCATTCTACAACCTATGGTGACTAATATGAGGTCATACCTGAGAGACTCAACTGCATTAATTAAAGACCTAGCTGCACTAACCGAAATACTACCAGGTGATGTTCTGGCTAGTTTGGATGTAGCAAGTCTTTACACTATTATACCTCATGAAATGGGTATGGATATCGTAAGACGAAGTCTGGAAAAACATCCCTACATTGGACCCCCGGTTGGGTTCATCATTGATTTACTAGCTCTATGCCTGAAGATGAACTATTTCAAATTTGAGAAGAGATTTTACCTCCAGTTGATGGGAACGGCGATGGGCTCCAATATGGCCCCGGCCTTCGCAAATCTCTTTATGGAACACATGGAGGAGAATGTCTTCAAGGTATATGAACATGAACAGGTACTTTTTTATAAAAGGTACATTGATGACATCATCGTGGTGTGGAGAGGTACTACAGAATCATTCCAGGAATGGGTGAGAAACCTGAATACAATGGGTGACCAGGTGAAACTGAAAGAGGTGTCAAGCTACAACGAAGTAGATTTTTTAGATCTAAGAATCTATAAAGAAGACTCTGGCCTGGGTACAACCTTGTTTAAGAAAGAAACTGACCGTAATACACTGCTGCATGCCTCCAGCTTCCACCCTAGATCTCTTATACGAGCTATTCCAAAAGCGCAGCTACTACGGGTTACAAGAAATAACTCTTCTGACATCAGAAGGAACACCCAACTGAATGAAATGGAGGAAAGGTTCCGGAACAGGGGCTATAATAATGAACTGATTAAGAAAGCTAGAAAGGATATCACAGAGAACAGGACGAGTGTGGACCCCAAGACCAGAATGAATTTCATCACTACTTACTCCCCAGACACAAGGATACTGGGTATGACATTGAAAGAGAAATGGGACATAATTGAATCAGATGCATCATTACCATACCATGGGTATGGCCCTCCAAGAATTGGTTACAAGAGAGGGATGAATTTAAAAGACATACTGATGAAAACTGACCCCATTAACAGTTACAGTAAAAAAAAAACGACCCACTAAAAATGGATCATTCAAGTGCCCCAGTTGTGTGACGTGCAATTCAATGCTCCAAGGCAGTCAATTCCGACATCCTCACACAAATGAGTTGTTTAAAATTAAACATTACCTTACGTGTACCACACAATATGTGATATACATGCTAAACTGCAATTGTGGTTTATTCTACATTGGAAAAACTTCTGATGACATAAAAAAGAGGATGGCGAATCACAGAAGTGCCATACGAGCAGCCATCGATAAGGGGAAGAGTGACCAACCCGTGGCCAGGCACTTTTTGGAGATGGGCCACACGGTATCTGATCTTAGATTCAAGCTGATTGACCACATCCCACCGCTAAACCGCGGTGGGGACCGTGACAAGCTACTACTCCGTAGAGAGGCTTAATGGATTTATAAATTGAACACAGTCCACCCACACGGCCTTAACATGAGTATTGACTGGCATTGCTTCTTGTGACATCAGAAGACACAGGTACCACCTTTTTGTTCCCTGTAAACACTGTGTTTACTCTCTGTGGCTAGTCCACAGAAACAATTGTGGTTTACTTATCATTTGACTTTTTTTGACTTTCTGATGTTCTCCATAGCTTTTGGATATTGTGGACATTGATTACCTGGTTTCATCCTTAAGACCCAAACGTGGGCATGTGACATTGAATTCTATGTCTATGTATATACCTGCTATCTATTGGGTTTGTTTATGTGAATACCTGTTAAAAAATTTTTTTGGTGTGTCATATAATGGAGGTTGCCTTACATTGTGTATTTAGCCATTGGATATTTGGATATGACCGCATACTATATCTTATATATATCTTTTGTGTATTTTTTATGCATTTGGAGTATACATAGCGATCCCTTGAGTTGTGTTGTGTGTGCCTTTTCCCACCCTTATTTTAATACAATAGGTTAACTGTTTATTTTTTAATCAAATTTGGCTTTTTGTAAACTCAAAATTTGCTTTTTTGATATACTACACATGTACTTTTTTATCCACTGTGCATGTACTCCTCTGTACAATATGCCCCCTTGATTAATTCTTCCGTTTACCATCCGGTGCTAATGGATCTACCAACTATTGATTAGCTCAATATTCCTGCATTTGACCGTGTTAGGGACTGTGTCTGTGCTATATATGGCAGATCAGTTATTTTTACTTTCCCCATATGAGTTATTTTTACTTTCCCCATATGAATTTTCCTTTCCCCATATGAATTTTTACACCGTGTAAGGGTGTCCTTAACAATCTCTGGCTATGCGTATCCAGTGATCTCTTTTTCCAGCTGCTCTTGCTGCTGTCTTTAGCTGTTTGTTGCCTTGTTGACAACATAGGGGCTTGTCTACTCTAACCAATTAACTTTCACATAGCGATAGCCTTAGGGGCGTTGCTTTATTGCGATACGCATGTGCAGTACTCCAAGCTTATTGTATCTCCGGTAACACACACAACTCTCCGCGGAGCTATATCCCTCTAAACCCATCAGGTATTTATCTTCTCCTTATCTGTATGCATAGAGTGTTTTACTGGTTACTCCATGTTCATGTGCCTTGATAGCCCCTCTTCCTGCCAGCGCTACATTGATACTAATGAGATAAGTCCCAATACATATACCTTGGACAACCCCTGCTAATATATGCTAATATATGCCTGCAGCGTGATTTCTACTTATAGTCGTTCCGCTATCTTGTCTACCTGCCTGTATGATGGGGATAGTATGCCCTGTATATGTATATATTGCTTGCTCAGTATAAGCCTGTAATGAAACGTTTTAATCTAAGCATTGCTCATTGGTCCTGTTAACTGCTGCCCATCCATAACATCTATCTTTGCTGAATACTTTTTTCTATTGATATTCTGTTTGATCTTTAATTGTATCTACCGTTTGCATTATGATTCCCACTTGCTCTGTATATGTACATGGTTGCAATGTTCACTTATTTGGTATATTGTGGTATATTTTGTTTTTTTAATTCATTTGTATGGGCTTTGTTGACACTTGGTGGTTGCCATGGCAACAATTTTGCCGCAATTTCACACTGGGGGAGGGTCTTATGGAACAGTATAAATGTTTGCTTCATTCTATGTACTCTGGTCTGATGAAGGGGTGTATTCCCCGAAACGTCACTGAATAAATCCAGTATTGTCAAGACCAGTGAGTGCTGTCTCCTGATTTCCATATATATATATATATATATATATATATATATATATATATATATATGTATTTATATGTGTATACATATGTATTTATATGTGTGTATATATATATATATATATATATATATATATATATATATATATATGTATTTACAGACATAAACACACATATAAACACAAATACATATGCACACATATATAGTCATATATAAAAGTGGATGCTCTCTGTTTATCAGGTTTCAGATATTGACAGAATAATCCATGATCTGTGCATTCAGAAATTTCCAGCAATGATAATATGTGACATATTTTTGAATTCTATAACAGGGTTTATTCTCATGTTCTCAATTTGCTGTTATTTCACTATGTAATGTGATACATATGATCATGGAACTGGAGTATGCTCCCTATCGGCTAGATTTAGAGTTTTGTCAGTAAAGACCCGCGTAGCTAACGCAGCTTTTTTTCCCAACGCACCCTTAAGACAACGCTGTTATTGAGAGTTGTCTGAAGGGCTGCGTTAGGCTCCAAAAAGGGAGCGTTGAGCATAATTTACCGCCACTTCAACCCTCAATACCAGCGTTGCTTACGGTAGCGGTAAGCTGGAAAAACGTGCTCGTGCACGATATCCCCATAGGAAACAATGGGGCTGTTTGGGCTGAAAAAAAAACTAACACCTGCAAAAAAGCAGCGTTAAGCTTCCAACTCAGCCCCATTGTTTTCTATGTGGAAACACTTTCTAAGTCTGCACCTAACACCCTAACATGAACCTGAGTCTAAACACCCCTAACCTTACACTTATTAACCCCTAATCTGCCGCCCCCGCTATCGCTGACACCTGCATTATATTATTAACGCCTAATCTGCCGCTCCGTACACCGCCGCAACCTACATTATCCCTATGAACCCCTAATCTGCTGCCCCTAACACCGCCGACCCCTATATTATATTTATTAACCCCTAATCTGCCCCCCCAACATCGCCGCTACCTTACCTACACTTATTAACCCCTAATCTGCCGACCGGACCTCGCCGCCACTATAATAAATGTATTAACCCCTAAACTGCCGCACTCCCGCCTCGCAAACACTAGAATAAATAGTATTAACCCCTAATCTGCCCTTCCTAACATCGCCGCCACCTACCTACAATTATTAACCCCTAATCTCCCGCCCGCACCGTCACCACTACTATAATAAAGTTATTAACCCCTAAACCTAACTCTAACCCTAACACCCCCCTAAATTAAATATAACTTTAATCTAACAAAATAAATTAAATCTTATTAACTAAAGTATTCCTATTTAAAACTAAATACATACCTGTAAAATAAACCCTAATATAGCTACAATATAACAAATAATTATATTGTAGCTATTTTAGGATTTATATTTATTTTACAGGCAACTTTGTATTTATTTTAACTAGGTAAAATAGCTATTAAATAGTTATTTACTATTTAATAGCTACCTAGTTAAAATAAGTACAAAATTACCTGTAAAATAAATCCTAACCTAAGTTACAATTAAACCTAACACTACACTATCAATAAATTAATTAAATAAATTACCTACAATTAAATAAACTAAACTAAATTCCAAAAAAAACAAACACTAAATTACAAAAAATAAAAAAAGATTACAAGAATATTAGGCTAATTACACCTACTCTAAGCCCCCTAATAAAATAAAAAGCCCCCCAAAATAATAAAGGTCCCTATCCTATTCTAAATTAAAAAGTAACTAGCTCTTTTACCAGCCCTTAAAAGGGCTTTTTGCGGGGCATGCCCCAAAGTAATCAGCTCTTTTGCCTGTAAAATAAAATACAACCCCCCCAACATTAAAACCCACCACCCACATACCCCTACTCTAACCCAGCTAAACCCCCCTTAAATAAACCTAACACTACCCCCCTGAAGATCTCCCTACCTTGAGTCGTGTTCGCCCAGCTGGGCCGAAGTCTTCATCCAATGGGGCAGAAGAGGACATCCAGACCGGCAGAAGTCTTCATCCTATCCGGGCAGAAGAGGACATCCGGACCGGCAGATATCTTCATCCAAGCGGCATCTTCTATCTTCATCCAACCGACAAGGAGCAGAGCGGAGCCATCTTCTTTCCAGCCGATGCGGATCCATCCTTCTTCACTGACGCCTACTCGCCGAATGAAGGTTCCTTTAAATGACGTCATCCAAGATGGCGTCCCTCGAAGGATTCTATCAGCCAATCGGAATTAAGGTAGGAAAAATCTGATTGGCTGATCCAATCAGCCAATCAGATTGAACCTGCATTCTATTGGCTGATCGGAACAGCCAATAGAATGCAAGCTCAATCTGATTGGCTGATTGTATCAGCCAATCGGATTGAACTTGAATCTGATAGGCTGATTCAATCAGCCAATCAGATTTTTCCTACCTTAATTTCGATTGGCTGATAGAATCCTATCAGCCAATCGGGATTCGAGGGATGTCATTTAAAGGAACCTTCATTCGGCGAGTAGGTGTCGGTGAAGAAGGATGGATCCGCGTCGGCTGGAAAGAAGATGGCTCCTCTCCGCTCCGGATGGATGAAGATAGAAGATGCTGCTTGGATGAAGATGTCTGCCGGTCTGGATGTCCTCTTCTGCCATCGGATCAAGACTTCGGCCCGGCTGGGTGAACACGACTCAAGGTAGGGAGATCTTCAGGGGGGTAGTGTTAGGTTTATTTAAGGGGGGTTTGGGTTAAAGTAGGGGTGGTGGGTTGTAATGTTGAGGGGGAGGGTTGTATTTTTTTTTACAGGCAAAAGAGCTGATTACTTAGGGGCATGCCCCGCAAAAAGCCCTTTTAAGGACTGGTAAAAGAGCTGGTTACTTTTTAATTTAGAATAGGGTAGGGACCTTTATTATTTTGGGGGGGCTTTTTTATTTTATTAGGGGGCTTAGAGTAGGTGTAATTAGCCTAATATTCTTGTAATCTTTTTTTATTTTTTGTAATTTAGTGTTTGTTTTTTGTAATTTAGTTTAGTTTATTTAATTGTAGGTAGTTGTAGGTAATTTATTTAATTAATTTATTGATAGTGTAGTGTTAGGTTTAATTGTAACTTAGGTTAGGATTTATTTTACAGGTAATTTTGTAATTATTTTAACTAGGTAGCTATTAAATAGTTATTAACTATTTAATAGCTATTGTACCTGGTTAAAATAATTACAAAGTTGCCTGTAAAATAAATATTAATCCTAAAATAGCTACAATGTAATTATAATTTATATTGTAGCTATATTAGGGTTTATGTTACAGGTAAGTATTTAGTTTTAAATAGGAATAATTTAGTTAATACGATTTAATTTATTTAGTTAGATTAAAATTATATTTAATTTAGGGGGGTGTTAGGGTTAGAGTTAGACTTAGCTTTAGGGGTAAATACATTTATTATAGTAGCCGTGAGGTCCGGTGGGCAGATTAGGGGTTAATAAGTGTAGTTAGGTAGCGGCGACATTGGGGGGGCAGATTAGGGGTTAATAAATATTATGTAGGTGTCGGCGATGTTAAGGGCAGCAGATTAGGGGTTCATAGGGATAATGTAGGTGGCGGCGGTGTGCGGTAGGCAGATTAGGGGTTAAAAATATTTATTATAGTGGCGGCGCCGGCGATGTGGGGGGACCTCGGTTTAGGGGTACATAGGTAGTTTATGGGTGTAAGTGTACTTTAGAGCACAGTAGTTAAGAGCTTTATAAACCGGCGTTAGCCCATAAAGCTCTTAACTACTGACTTTTTTTGGCGTTAGGAGTCTTGTCGGTAGAGGGCCTACCACTCACTTCAGCCAAGACTCTAAACACCAGCGTTAGGAAGATCCCATTGAAAAGATAGGATACGCAATTGGCGTAAGGGGATCTGCGGTATGGAAAAGTCGCGGCTTGAAAGTGAGCGGTACACCTTTACCTACACGACTCTAAATACCTGCGGGCGGCCAAAAGCAGCTTTAGGACCCCTTAACGCTGCTTTTGACTGCTAACACAGAACTCTAAATCTAGGTGTATGTGTTTGAAGTAATTGTAACATTTATCTGATGCAGTTATATCCTATTTATTATTGTATTTAGTCTGTACATATATAATTTTCAGCATCAGATATATATTTTTATTTTTTATTTCATTTTATCTTTTTTTTCCTATATGAGTTTATTAATTTAGATAT
The DNA here is from genome assembly GCF_027579735.1 of Bombina bombina. Classification (NCBI taxonomy): domain Eukaryota; kingdom Metazoa; phylum Chordata; class Amphibia; order Anura; family Bombinatoridae; genus Bombina; species Bombina bombina. The sequence goes on along the minus strand of NC_069501.1, from coordinate 527,444,913 downwards.
TATTAGTCAGTATAATTTATTACTGTTATTTGTTATCAGGTATTATATATTGCTGTATCCACTTATTCACTGCAATGTTATTTCTTGATAGTTTGATAGTTAAGATCCTGACTGTAATGCTATTCCATTTGGAAGATATTCGTTGCTGTTAATCTTAGACACCATTTGACTTTGTATCCGTACACAGTATAATAGGTAATGAGCTGGCCCAAATGGAAAGTATTACTCTATTGTATGGTATAACATCAATATGGATTATTAAGCACAAACAAGTTTGTAAAGAATGAGACAGATGTGACTATTAAACAACTACAGACTGATCAACTTATCAACTTTATTACAGCTAAACCCAGATTCTGGATTGTTATAAATATATATGTATATATATATATAAATATATGTATATATAAATATATGTGTGTGTATATATATGTATATATATATATATATATATATATATATATGTATACAATTCTATTGGGATATGCACTCCTTGAATCCAGCTTAAGTAACAACAACCAGAGTGCTAGTCTATTTCCAAATAGCTACAGTTCCCATATGATGACAGCACTCACTGGATTAGAAAAAGTAAAAATTAACTATTTATTGAAAAACAAAGTTAACCCTTTGAGTGCTAAGGACTTTCCCACCTGCGTTCTAAGTTTTTTTAAGGTTTTTAAAAAAATAAAATATATATATATATATTTTTTGAAAAAAAAATATTTAACTTTTTTTTTTTCTTTCAGATCCCAAAGACTTACACTGTTGGAAAGGTTAGGCGATTAACTTTCCAACTTTGGGTCTTGGTGGTCTGTAGCTGCTTAGATGCCTGAGATACAGGCTTCTAAGCAGCATGCCCCCTGCTCCTATACTTAACATTGTTAAGTATAAATAAAGTTGTGCGGTGACGTCATCACGTCATTGCACATGACGTCATCACGCATAACGTGAAGGGTAGGATTGGGTGGGAGTAGCCAGATCTCCCTCAAGGTGGGAGAGTGCTAGTGACGGCTCTGAGCCGTCGTTAACACTCAAGGTGGCTTAGGAGCATCAATGTACTACTGAAAGCTAGCTGGCGATTGGTGGATATATATGTATGCCTCTTGTCATTTTCTCACCCAATATGTTCAGCTAGCTCACAGTAGTGCATTGCTGCCCCTGAGCCTACCAAGGGTTACTATTCAACAAAAGGATACCAACAAAATTAAGCAAATTTGGTAAAAGTAAATTGGTATATTGTATAAAATGACATGCAGTATCTGTAATTTGATAGTTTAATTATAACTTTCTGTTCCTTTAAAAGACCATATAACTCCCTTATTTAACATTTTCTTTTCAACCAAGCATCACATGCCCCAGGCTAATTTAAAGGTGCTTTTTAAAACCAGACTCTAGCTACCCTGCACCACTATACTGGACAATCTGTGATGGGCACAGTGATAGTTGGTTAACACAATGTCCCACTACCTTAGCCCCAGTGTTAATCCCATGATTGCATTTTTTGATAGCTAATTAGTAAATTTACCCCGTCACTGCCAGGAACAAACAAATCAATGATTGTATGTCTTAAGCTGCCAGTAACATGTAAACAGAAGAAATTTTAACCCCTTGTCTGCCCCTCACTACTTTCTGTTACATACTGTAGCGCATATAGATAGGCATGGGGAATTACAATTATATTTTTTTTACACAATCACTTAATTAAATTGTCTCTTTATATGGCAATTAAAAATGTGTGGGGGAGGGGCATATGATGTGGGGGGGGCAAGGGTGGGAGGGGCAATAGGGTAGAGGTGGGACAGAGTAGGTAGGTAAGTGGAGCAAAGAGGAGGTGGGGGGCCCTGCCACCTTTTGCTAGGCGGCCTCAGTCCACCCCTGTATAAGAAGTCTCATCAGTACTATAATGTCCCTCAAAAATTTTTAAGAAATACAAATTTTAGCTTGTGAACGGTTTCTCTCTGTGACTCTGTGAGTCAAATGTGTATATATGTTTGAGCGCGCACAATCACACACACATACATTCAAATTAGCCAATAGAAAGAGAGCTGCTTAAATCCTATTGGCTGATTTGAGTAGCCAATAGGATTTTAGCAACCCTAATTCCTATTGGCTGATTAGAATTTTTCAGCCAATAGGAATGCAAGGGACACCATCTTGAATTGCATCCCTTGCATTGTATATTCAGTGTACGGCGACCGTATGAAGAGGATGCTCCGCGCCAGATGTCTTCAGGATGGACCCGCTCCGCGCCGGCTGGATGAAGATCGAAGAAGCCGCCTGGATGAAGACTTCTTGACGCATGGATGATGACTTCGCCGGCTGGATGAAGATCGTTCAAGCAGGACTTCAACAACTGTAAGTGGATCGTCGGGGGTTAGTGTTAGGTTTTATAAGGGTTTTTTGGGTGTTGTTTTTTTTAGTTTAGGGTCTGGGCAGTAAAAGAGCAAAGCCCATACAAATGCCCTTTTCAGGGCTATGGGTAGCTTAGGTTATATTAGATAATTTTTTATTTGGGGGGGTTAGTTGGGTGGTGGGTTTTACTGTTGGGGGGTGTTTGTATTTTTTTACAGGTAAAAGAGCTGATATCTTTGGGGCAATGCCCCACAAAAGTAGTTTATTGTAGGCTAGGGATTTTTTATTTTGGGGGGGCTTTTGTATTTTGATAGGGATATTAGATTAGGTGTAATTCTTTTTTATTTTTGATAATTTGTTTGTTATTTTTCGTAATTTAGTGTTTGTTTTTTTTTGTAATTTAGTTAGTTTTTATTTTTTGTAATGAGATACTTTTTGTAATTTTGTATTGTTAGGATTTTTTTTATTGGTAGTTTAGTTTTATTTAATTGGTAGTTAGTTTAATTATTATAATATTTTAATTGTTAGTTAAAAAAAAAAAAAAAAAATTAATTTGACAGGTAAGTTTTAATTTAATTTAAGATAGGAAAATTGTAAGTTTAATATAAAGTTAGGGGGTCATTAGGTTTAGGGGTTACTAGTTTAAATTAGTTTATTTCGTTGTGGGGGCTTTCGGTTTAGGGGTAAATAGTTTATTTTAGTATATTTTGTTTTGGGGGGCTTGCGGTTTAATTGGCTTATTATAGCGGCGGTGTGGGCGGACGGCAGAATAGGGGTTAATAATATTTAAATAGTGTTTGCTATGCGGGAGGATGGCGGTTTAGGGGTTAAGTTTATTATAGTGGCGACAATGTCGGGGAGCGGCAGAATAAGGGTTACTACATTTTTTAGTGGCGGCGATGTCGGGAGCGGCAGATTAGGTGTTAATAAATTTATTATAGTGTTTGCGATGCGGGAGGGCCTCGTTTTAGGGGTTAATAGGTAGTTTATGGGTGTTTAGTGTACTTTGTAACACATTAATTGAGTTTTATGTTACAGCTTTGTAGCATAAAACTCATAACTATTGACTTTAGATGGGGGTACAGAGCTTGTCGTTTTAGGCTGTAATGATCACTTTTTTAGCCGTACCCCAAAACACGTAATATACGCTATGGGAATTCCATGAAAAATCTTAATTTTTACATGTGCGGGACTGACATTGGGTTACAGGCTAAAAGGTATGCGGTAAAACTATACCGACAAGACTTGTAATAGCTGCGGTGCTGTTTTAACGCTGAAAATGCCATATTTTCAGCGTTACAAGCTACAATGCAAAACTTGTAATCTAGGTGATTGTTTCCAATACAGCAAAGGATTCTGTGTAAGATATGCAAATGAGGTTCACAATGACACACTATTTTACTTTAAGTCTGATTTTACATACACAATGTGTATATATAGATATATATACTGTGTGTGTGTGTATATATATATATATATATATATATATATACCTGTATATATACACACAGTATATATATGTATGTGTGTGTGCTCATACATATATCTCAAACACCTTGTCAAATACTATATACCTTTCAAACAATGGTAACACTATTGATTTTAGAACAGAATTACTTAAAAAAGCGTTGTTCTTAACTAAAAGGAAAATGCTATTTTTATTTATTTATATATATATATATATATATATAAATAAATATATATATATATATATAAAAATATATATATATATATATACAAATGATAAAGGATGCAATTGCCAGGATTTCAAAATTGTTACTTTTATTAGTTCTAACATTTCGGGGTGTTACCCCCTTCGTCAGACATTAAAAAATAACAACCATTTACTTACCCCCACCGTGCCTGTTCTGGAACACTTGATTAAGTTTAAAAGGCACAGGGGGGGTAAGTAAATGGTTGTTATTTTTTAATGTCTGACGAAGGGGGTAACACCCCGAAACGTTACAACTAATAAAAGTAACGATTTTGAAATCCTGGTGAGTGCATCCTTTATCTTCTGCCTATACCCATTTCTTGAAAGCACCATGGGTAGATGTCTAAAAACCGTGAGTACTGGCTCTCTACAAATCTATATATATTTTTTTAACCCCTTCATGTCGGTATAATAGAGTTCACTAATAGTAAAAATGAAATCAAGCGATATTCGATGCAATTGCGTGATTTCAAGGCCAGGATTGGATCATGGGGGACTGCCTATGCTGCTTGCTACATCCCCCCAGGCTGATCCTTGCCTACGTCAAAGGGGGAAGCTGCAGGACGGCGTATATAGTGGGATTCTCCATGCTGTCCTAACGGCATTAAAGCCCAGCGTTGTTAGGTCGACATGGAACAGCATAAAGGGGTTAAACATATATCAGTAGGTAGATAGATTTAAACATATTTTGTTCTTCTGAGTGCACCTTCGACTTTAGTGCACTTGGATTAACGCACTTTCCGATTAATGACCGAGCAAAAGTCAGAACCGGGTTTTTGTAGCAAACCCTATAGAAGTCTATGGAGAGAAGAAATTAGCACAGCTGCGCTCTCAGATGTTAGCACAACTAAGGCTTTCGCTCAAGCCTAAACTTTTTACTTTCAATTTGTAATATGAGAGAAAGAATAAGAATGCTATTGATTTAAAGTGAATGTAAATGTTCATGAATCAGTGCCCTGTTTTTAACAATACTATTAAAAACAGGGGCACTTTCATTCATGAAAATTTACATTGCAGCATTTTGTTTTTTAAAATATTTACCTTTTTCTGCAACCAAGCCGGACCAGTGATCCCCCGCCCGTAGCTCCTCTGTACTTACGTCAGCAATGACAAATCCGGCTTCCTCCAATCATGGCGTGCACCCCAGAGCAAACATTTCCTGAGGCCACGCCGTGATTGGAGAAAGCTGGGTTCGTCATTGCTGTGCTAAGTACAGCATGAGAAGCGGGCGGGGGATCGCTGGTCCGGCTTGGCTGCAGAAAAAGGTAAGTATTTAAAAAATACAAAAAATGCTGCAATGTAAAGTATTTTTAAAAACCGGGGACTGATTCATGAAAGTTTTCATTCATTTTAACTAGAGCAGTGTTAGCGCTAACATTTTTGTTCTGCACTTGTTATCTAGGTCTTATTTTGCAAAGCAGTGTTTCATTACTATGTGTAGTATGCATGAATAAAAAAATCTTTACTCTCCCTTCAATAAATTAACTGCGGTACAGCACTTTTTTATCCTTTTGTCAGAAGGTGTTTTGTATAATTTTCTTAAAATTCCTTGCCCGTACTTATCCCCTGTAGGCTAGCTGAAATCCAGTGAGCATCAAGACAAATAATGCTGAAGCTATATCCTAATCTATTTTGTATTCTTTTTCTCTAAGAACGTTAATGATGTAGTTTATGTAGGTGTTATTGTAATAAACGTGTCTATTCTCCTAGGTATTTGCTGTGACTATTTTGTCAGCTGTGCTACAATTGCAGACAGCAGGGATTTATTTTAACAATTCACAAGTGAGCTTTAATTTACATAGTGTCCCTTTCTTCAGCGACTGTAATAATGCTCACAGGGATCTCCCTTTTGACATAAGAGATACCCTAGAGCAGGGTTCTTCAAACTTTTTTCCCAAGACCCAATGCAATCATACCACATGCCTTTGCGACCCTATTTTTATGCGTGATCTGAAAAATTCTGAAGTAATATACAACAAGATAGATGCAATTTTTGGCAAAGAGAGTAAAATGTTTGTGTACTTCATACCTCATTGTAGTTAAACTTAAAGGGACACTGAACCTAATTTTTTTCTTTTGTGATTCAGATAGAGCATGCAATTTTAAGCAACTTTCTAATTTACTCCTATTATCAAATTTTCTTCATTCTCTTGGTATCTTTATTTGAAATGCAAGAATGTAAGTTTAGATGCCGGCCCATTTTTTGTGAACAACCTGGGTTGTCCTTGCTAATTGGTGGATAAATTCATCCACCAATAAAAAACTGCTGTCCAGAGTTTTGAACCTTTAAAAAGTTTAGATGCCTTTCTTTTTCAAATAAAGATAGCAAGAGAACGAAGAAAAATTGATAATAGGAGTAAATAAGAAAATTGCTTAAAATTGCATGTTCTATCTGAATCACGAAATAAAAAATTTGGATTCAGTGTCCCTTTAAACATGTTGTAAAAGGTAACACATACACACACGCACACACCCTCTTATACAATGCACACACATACATCCTCTCATACAACACACATACCAGTCGCGACCCAGTAATCATGGTGTTGCGACCCAGTAATGGGTACTGACCCGTGGGTTTGAGAACCCTGGCCTAGAGCATCAAAGGAAGATAAACTTTATCTAAAAGGGACAATAAATACCTCATAATTACAATGTATTTCTGTTACCTTGCAATACAATAACATATTAGCCAAGTTTAAACATTTTAAAACAAATTAAAAAAACATAGTTTTCTGCAATTGTTCTTCAGTAGTCAAACTCTACCCAGCACTAGTCATTAAGTTAGCATAAATTTGCACAGTTTATGGGGGGTAATGTTGAGATAAGAGTTTCTAGTTTAAAAAGACATGAAAATAAAAATGATGCAGTTTTAAAGTGATGGTACATTTCAGACTGTAAGAATGTTGCAATAAAAAATATATTAGTTTGCAAGTAAAACCATGTAATTTTTTAAAAAGTGTTTATATATTTGATAAGAAAAGATTTATAATCCTAATTGGAATTGTCTGTTCCTCCGCCCCCCTTCATTTCCTCTTTTGGATGGGATGTGATGTATAGCGCAGTCCCACACAATCTTTACATAGGCTTTCTATGGGCTTTAAAGGGGCTGGGCTTCAAGATTGTCAACTGACACACACGCTGATTGGATGTTTACTGGAATTGTTATTCAAAAAAAAAAAAAGAGTTCATCCATGTGGGCCAGCATAACTATGTAATAGAAGCATTTTTATATAAACTAATTTAACCCTTTCACAGATGGATTAAAAACAAAAAAAGGTATACTGTACACATACTTTATTAATGGCAATGATTACATTTATGGCATTTGATTATTTCAAGTTTACCATCACTTTAGGAGCATAGAGACTTATCACTCTAATTCAATTATTTGTTCTCTTGGTATCCGTTCTTGACAATCATACCTAGGTAGCCTCAGGAGCAGTAATGCATTACTGGAAGAGTTTAAAGGTATATGAAACAGTGCTCCTTTAGTAAAATAAATTTTATATATATGTGTTAATTTATCAAAAGAAACAGATTGTGTTATAAAACAGCAACTCGATCAGGTTGATTTCCGGCGATGTCTGTCCGCCTGCTCAGAGCAGGCGGACAGGTCATGGAGCAGCAGTCTTTGTGACCGCTGCTTCATAACTTCTGTTTCTGGCGAGTCTGAAGACTCGCCAGAAACACGGGCCGTCAAGCTCCTTTCGGAGCTTGATAGATAGGCCCCATTAGGCCCACAGCTTCTAGGCAGGCTCCATCAGATAATCCCTATGCACTTTTGCATTCTACCAAAACAACAATAGATATAGATACAGCCATAGAAGGAAGTGTGTGTTGGGGGAATTAGAGCTTTACAATTCAGAAACTTAATAGAAAGGGTTAATGGCGAGGCACTGCAGTATAAATTTGCAGGTAAAGTAATTACATTGCATATTTCCCTTGTGGGGTTGTGACAGCAAGTAATATGTCCTTCACAAATTAAGTTAAAAAAGAAATAAAAGGTGAAATCATTTTAAAATAATGACTAATACATATTACAAATTGCAATGATTTCTATGAACTAGAACTGCTTAAAGGGACAGTCTACACCAGAATTTTTATTGTTTTAAAAGATAGATAATCCCTTTATTACCCATTCCCCAGTTTTGCATAACCAACACATTTATAATAATATACTTTTAACCTCTGTGATTATCTTGTATCTAAGCCTCTGCAAACTGCCCCTTTTTTCAGTTCTTTTGACAGACTTGCAGTCTAGCCAATCAGTGCCTGCTCCCAAATAACTTCTCGTGCACGAGCACAGTGTTATCTATATGAAATACGTGAACTAACACCCTCTAGTGGTGAAAAACTGTTAAAATGCAATCTGAAAGAGGTGGGCTTCAAGGTCTAAGAAATTAGCATATGAACCTCCTAGGTTAAGCTTTCAACTAAGAATACCAAGAGCACAAAGCAAAATTGGTGATAAAAGTAAATTGGAAAATTGTTTAAAATTACATGCTCTATCTGAATCATGAAAGTTTATTTTGGCCTAGACTGTCCCTTTAATGTTTTTTTTATTACAACAATGAAACAGACGGTTTTATATCCCTTTAACACATTCCCGCCATTCGAACATTCTATGCCGTCCTAACTGCACTGGGCTTTAGCCTGGCACCTAAGGCAATCCCCCAGGATCCAATCAGCACTCAGGAGGAGTATCAATTTGCCCCTGCAACAATGTAGCAGCCAATGAGTGTGTTCATTGGCTGTTACAACTGTATCTGCTTTCTTTCTTCCCTCACTGCGATCTCAGGTAGAAAGTAAGGCAGATCAGCATGTCACTGTGTGTGTGGTTATATATATATATATATATATATATATATACATAATATTTTTTTGCTGCTGATCTCAGTGGTGCTACTGCTACTGTGATCAGCCTGTTAGGGCTTTGATAAGTGCTGATCAATAGTAGTGGGGTTTATTTGGGATGATCTTTAGTTACTGTTAACCCCGTCCCTTCAGTTTAACCCTTTCTTGCCCTTTCATGTTGTTCCCAATCACCGCCCTTCTCAGTGCTTTCTGTGGTTTTTAATGTATCTGGATTTTTAATTTATATCCACTAAACCCTTACAACTAAGTTGTTAAAAACTAACAGAATCCATTACAACTAAGTTGTTAAACACTATAAAAGGATCTCCATTGTTTTCAAAGAATTTATTGGGAATCAATATATGTTGTAATAAAAGGAATATATTTACAGATATATATATATATATATATATACACACACATATATTTTACAACAAAACAGTCCAAATAATGAATACAGGGCAACTCTACCACAACCCCAATTTGTGCAACACTGCTAATTAAATAAAATAATCACAGAATTTTATCCTAGGAATACTTAGACAAATTATCTAATGTGTGCTTTCTTGCATTTTCATCAGGAGAGGGAAGAGAGTGAGAGAGACAGTATTTCCCAATTTTATTCTCAATTTAAAGTGTCTAGCCTATCACGGCTAATGGGAGTGTCGTTAATCAAAGGGACACTGAACCCAAATTTTTTATTTCGTGATTCAGATAGACCATGCAATTTTAAGGAACTTTTTAATTTACTCCTATTATCAATTGTTCTTCGTTCTCTTGCTATCTTTATTTGAAAAAGAAGGAATCTAAGCTTTTGTTTGGTTCAGACTCTGGACAGCAGTTTTTTATTGGTGGATGAATTTATCCACCAATCAGCAAGGACAACCCAGGTTGTTCACCAAAAATGGGCCGGCATCTAAACTTACGTTCTTGCATTTCAAATAATGATACCAAGAGAATGAAGAAAATTTGATAATAGGAGTAAATTAGAAAGTTGCTTAAAATGTCATGCTCTATCTGAACCACAAAAGAAAAAAATTTGGGTTCAGTGTCCTTTTAAACACCTAGCTCAGCGAGAAAGGTGTATCTGGGGGGGGGGGGGGGGAGGGATTTTAAAACCAGCTATGTGAATTTTCCAGGAATAAAATCTGAAAGCTATGTCACCACACTTTCCCTATTTATTTATTTTTTTAGTTTATATATATATATATATATATATATATATATATATAAAAAAAATCTGAGCGAATAGGATAGGTGGGAATAGGTGGGTGGTAATTGGGGGTTGAAGGGGGATTTGGGGGGTGGTGAAGTTGGAATTGTGTTAGGTTAGGAATAAAAAAAAAAACCTATGGCAGCTTGTTATTCAGCAGAAGAGGCTTACAACATTCTTGCCCAAGATTCAGGGAGTAAAACCCTCTCTGCTTTATCTGATAGTACAACTCTTACGGCAACAGATATAGAGGTCCTAAGTGATGCATCTAATGATGGTGCTCCCTGCCTTCCACCTAAAAGGAGGCATCCAAGAAATGAAGAACATTTTCTACCCACAAATTTAACTGCCTCAGAAATACCCCATTTACAGAGACTCCTGGCATCACAACTAATATTGCAGTATCTGAGCCAATAAATGATGTCTCCCTGTGTCTTTCTACTGGAACCAGAACCCCTGGCCAGGACATTTGTTTTGATGAGTCTCTTATGAAATTTAAGGGGAGATTGCTTTTCAAGCAATATATCCCATCCAAGCACTCACACTATGGTGTCAAGTTTTATAAACTGTGCAAATGCAGTACAGGGTATACCTGGGCAACTTGTATTTATCAGGGTAAAGATAGCCACTTAGATCCACCTGGCTGCCCAGATTCAATTGGCACTAATAGGAAAATTGTGTGGGCTCTCCTTGCTAAACAAAGGGTACCACTTATGGCTGGATAACTTTTATACCAGCACAGAGCTGTTTACATTTTTATTTTATTTTGATACCCTGGCCTGTGGCAGAGTGCAAAAAAATCATACAGCTTTCCCCCAGAAGCCAATTAAAGGGACAGTTAAGTAAAAAAAAAAAAACTTCCATGATTTAAATAGGGCATGCAGTTTTAAACAACTTTCCAATTTACTTTTATTACCAATTTTGCTTTGTTCTCTTGGTATTCTTAGTTGAAAGCTAAATCTAGAAGGTATATATGCTCATTTCTTAGACCTTGAAGGCCACCTCTAATCTCAAAGCTTTTGACAGTTTTTCACCACTAGAGGGTGTTAGTTCATGTGTTTCATATAGATAACATTGAGCTCAGGCACGTGAACCTCCTAGTAGCAAGCACTGATAATCTAAAAATGCAAGTCTGTCAAAAGAACTGAAATAAGGGGGCAGTTTGCAGAGCCATAGATACAAGGTAATCACAGAGGTAAAAAGCATATTATTATAACTGTGTTGGTTATGCAAAATTGGGGAATGGGTAATAAAGGGATTATCTACCTTTTTAAACAACAAAAATTCTGGTGTTTACTGTCCCTTTAACGAAAAGAAACACAGGTGCACGTCAGCTTTATGCCACAATGAGCAACTGACCCTTTGATACACTGACAAAAAAAGAAGCGTATATGCTTTCCACAATGCACAATGAAACTACAGCGTCAGTGTCTGATAAGGGAAAAGATGAACAGATCTAAAGCCAAAGTGCATTGTGGAGAACAGCAAAAAGATGGGGGGGGTAGATTTAGCTGACCAGTGCCTGCAGCCATACCAACTTCAACGAAAGACCAAAACCTGGTACAAAAAAGTAGCATTTTATGTTATGCAGATCGCAGTGTATAATGTGTATGTGCTCTACAAAAAAGCAGACACGGGTAACCATATACGTTTTTGGAATTTTTGTTAAATATCTGATATTTTGTTTAACCAGAGCCCTAATCCTCCCACATTTCATTCAGAAAATGCCCAGTGACTCTTCAGCTGTAATTTTCCCTCTAGGTTCCCCCCCACAACCTGCAAATGTCACCCCAGAAAAAATGCAGAGTCTGCTATAAAAAAGGAGTGAGGAAGGACTATAGTTACCATTGCCCTGACTGCCCCTCTCCGTCTGGCCTCTGTATCACTGATTGCTTTAGAATATAACACAAAGAGTTAAAATTTTAATTGAAAGCAATCTATAGGCTTTAGTGCCATTAGGACGAAATATGTCATAGCCGTTTGGCTGTCCTGGATGTGATCGGGATCTGGAGGGCGTGCCTAGTGTCATAGGGACGCCCCCCTGACCCGATCGTGGGATTTCAATTTGTCTACATTGGAACGTTGTTCCGATGTAGACATTATGACCCTGTCATGAAAGGGTTAATATGAAAGAGGTAAATTATGGTTGAACAGGCATATAGCTGAAATTCTACATTTTGTTTACATTCAGAACTTGGACAAATGCCAATGTCATGAAAGGGTTAACTACGTGTTTAACCTCCTCTGCAGGGGTAAACACATGGTTATGTGCAGGCAAAGCTACAGTGATAAAATGTTCCAACACATCAGAGCATTTTCTTTTAAACACTAGTTTGCAGGACCTGCAAGATACTCATGAAACATTTGCCTTACTTTAAAAGCTCTGTGGCCATGCATTTCACTCTGAGATTTAGACACGTATGTACTGCAGTATGGTAGACAAAGATGCACACATTTTATTCACTACATACATTTTTATATGTTTTGAATTTTTTTAGATGTAGCTGTGTGTTAAAGGGACACTGAACCCAATTTTTTTCTTCTTCTGTGATTCAGATACAGCATGAAATTGTAAGCAACTTTCTAATTTACTCCTATTATCAATTTTTCTTCGTTCTCTTGCTATCTGTATTTGAAAAAGAAGGCATCTAAGTTTTTTTTCGGTTAAGTACTCTGGACAGCACTTTTTTATTGGTGGATGAATGTATCCACCAATCAGCAAGAACAACCCAGGTTGTTCACCAAAAATGGGCTGGAATCTTAACTTACATTCTTGCATTTCAAATAAAGATACCAAGAAAATGAAGAAACATTGATAATAGGAGTAAATTAGAAAGTTACTTAAAATTGCCTGCTCTATCTGAATCATGAAAGATAAAATTTGGGTACAGTGTCCCTTTAACCCCTCTGTGAGGATAAATCCAATAGTTAGAAAGCAACTTTATTTCCCTAATAGTTGAAAATTAACTTGTTTTGAATAAATCTGTATAGTTCTTAAACGGACAGTAAACAACTGGAAATTTTTAACATAAAATATGTTATGTGTAGTAAAACTACTTTGCATTATACTTTCATTATTTATTTTACATCAATTGCATGTAATTTTAGCTCTGAAAATAGTAGATTTTCTTATTCTCAGAGCTGGAAATACACGCTGCAAAAGGCTAACCCTGCTACACACCTTTCCCTAATAAGATTTAGCAGATAACTGTGAAACAGAGCAGTTTATACTTAAACAGTGCTACTGGCTAGCCTTGTTGTGCAGACAGGCTCCTCTACATAAGGCAAGGGGTGGGTTGAGCTTGACTATTCAAAAACAATTGCAGCAAACAAGACTCATTTTTTTTAAGAATGTTTAGACTTGCCTGTCAAGTTATTCCATAGCAACACAACAGAAACATCTTGTAGTTTCAAAGTGGCCGTTTGTCCTTTAAGGGTAAAAACTTTTTTTTTTGTTTTTAAATAATCCCCATGTTTTCAGTAGAGACAGACAAATAAAACTTCAAAGTCTGGTTCTACTGAAAACCTTTTTCTGTTAAGAATATACTGTTATGTATTAAGAAAGAGTCAATCTCCCCTCCTTAAATCACAGAACATTTAACTATTTGACCCTCAATATGCTGAACTGAGTCTATAAAGTAAACAGTTGAAGGATAGGAACCCAGAGAAGTAGCCAACATGTAAGTCTGTCAGAGGAGGGTGCCTATAATCATCTTAAAACGTATTTTGTGATCTAGCTGGAGTAAGTTCCAGGGTAGATTTGTTTTGGGCCAATATCCTAGACACTAGTGAGGTTGTGTAAAGGCCTCACTCCCCTATATTCACAAATACATGTCCTGCACAGCTGCCACTCCAATTTCCTGGCCAGTAGTCTTATCCCAGCGTCAGTATGAAGGACAATACTATAGACCAGAAAGCTGTGACTGTAGGCAAAGTAAAAAAAAATAACATGGACAAAATCAGAATCCTAAAATAAAAACTGAAGTTAGGCAAATGGCCAATCAGACAGCAAATAAGCAGGCAAGAGAAAGGTCAGAGATTCAGGTAAAGGTCAACTATCCTGATAAACTACAACAGGGAAAAATGCTCAGAAACAAACAAAATCTCTTAAAAGTTGTCAGACAGGTATTTATAGGCTGATGAGATTGGCAATCACCAACACCTGAAAAGAAGGTGGAGCCAAGAGTAAACAAATAATAACCTGACAAGAAAACAGTTAAAGGGACAGTCAATACCAGAATTTTTGTTGTTTAAAAAGATAGATAATCCCTTAATTACCAATTCCCCAGTTTTGCATAACCAACACAGTTATAATTATACATGTTTTACCTCTGTAATTACCTTGTATCTATGCCTCAACAGACTGCTCCCTTATTTCAGTTCTTTTGACAGACTTGCAGTTTAGTCAATCAGAGCTGTCTTAATGGTAAATTCACGTGCATGAGCTCAATGTTATCTATATGAAACACGTGAACTAATGCCCTCTAGTGGTGAAAAACTATCAAAATGCATTTAGATTAGAGAACAGCCTTCAAGGTCTAAGAAATTAGCATATGAACCTCCTAGGTTTAGCTTTCAACTAAGAATACCAAGAGAACAAAGCAAAACTGGTGATAAAAGTAAATTGGAAAGTTGTTTAAAATTACATGCCCTATCTGAATCATGAAAGTTTATTTTGGACTTGACTGTCCCTTTAACTCATCAAACTCCACTAATGGTGATCTCAAAGCACAGAGGGTCAAGAACAAAGGGGCCACTGGATCAAATCCAAGCTCAGCACCTTTATCTATACAGCTATTACTGAACAATTGGTAGAGGGGCTGGAGAATACCATTATTATTTTTTAAATTCCAATTTACTTCTATTATTAAATTTGCTCTGTTCTCATGCTATTCTTTGTTAAATAGATACCTAGGTAGGCACCTGAAGCACTACATGATTGGAAATAGTGCTCTTGCATATGGATAACATTCTTGCAAAACTGCTGTCATATAGTGCGCCTGACACTTGCACGCTCCTGAGCTTTTTTCAACAAAGAGAATGAAGAACATTTGATACTAGAAGTAAATTAGAAAGTTGTTTAAAATTGCATGTTCTATCTGAATCAGAAAAAAAGTGTTTTATGTCCCTTTAAAGACTCTGTTGGTCCTGTGAAGTGTCTTGTCTAATTGTAATATTTCCCCCATTGCAACTTGAATTCACCTTGATTGTTTTTTTTTTTATTTTATTTTTTCACTTTTACTTTTGTCAAGTTTACTTTTTTGCATAGGGTTAGTGTGGACTAAGTTATTAATTTTTTTTTCTCTTTTCAATAATTTTTTCTGCTTTAAATACATTTTTATCATGTTGGAATCACAGTGGAGTTTGTTCTGTGCTTGTTCAGAGAAGTAAATAGTTGCGAGATATATGCGGCTCTAGCAATTATATTGGCGCCTCCATAGCAAGATCTTTTAATTGTGCAATTTATGAGCTGCAATGTTGTAGTGAGATTTTTCTGCAAGATTTTAGGTTCACAAATGAATTAAATAAAATTTCAATAAATTTGGGCCATAGCCACTTTCCTCTACCCTGGAATTTAATTTGTCACACCTTGGTGTAGGTCATTATACTTAAAGGGACATAAAACCCAAAAGTTTTCTTTCATGATTCAGAGAGAACATACCATTTTAAACAACTTTCCAATTTACTTCTATTATCTAATTTTCTTAGTTTTCTTGTTATCCTTTGTTGAAAAGCATGAAGGTAAGCTCAGGAGCGTGCACGTGTCTGCAGTACTATATGGCAGCAGTTTTGCAATCATTTTATTTATTAGCAAAAACACTAGATGGCAGCACTATTTCCTGTCATGTAGTGCTTGAGAAATGTGCACACTACCGATCTAGATATCTCTTCAACCAAGAATAAAAAGAGAAGAAAGCAAATTTGATGATATAAGTAGATTTGAAACTTTTAAAAAAAATTATTCTCTATCCTGCCATTAGTCCCTCCCTTTCAAGTTCTATATTCAAATTGGTGAATTATTCAGTTAGATTTATTGATATTATTTTGATATTTTTGCAACAAGGTGCAATGGATCATACAACTTTCTCTTCTGAAACTTTGGCGTACTTACTTTAAAGGGAATGAAACACATTTTTTTTTCTTTCATGATTCAGATAGAGCATACAAATGTAAACATCTTTCCAATTAACTACTACATTATTATCAAGTTTGCTTCATTTACTTTGTATCCTTTTCTGAATGAACAGCAATGTACTACTGGGAGCTAGATAAGCACATTTGGTGAGCCAATGACAAGAAACAAATTTATGTAGCTACTAATCACCAATAGTGTGCATATTCTTTTTAACAAAGCATACTAAGAGATCAAAATCAAATTGTAAACAAGTGAATTTGCAATTGTCTTAAAATGACATGCTCGATCTAAATCATGCAATTTTAACTTTGACTATCCCTTTAACATATATACAAAACATTGTAACTTCTATTAGATAACATTGTAACTTCTATGAGATAACATTGTAACTGTTATGATCTGTTACTTTTCAAGTTGGGAGGGTGATATCAATTTCTTAGTATTATGTCCAACTCTAAGGGGGCATTTATCAAGCTGAGGCGGACAGAGGCGCACATACGCTGGCTGTGCGTGGGCAGGAGCTGTCAATTTCCTCAGTCAGACGAGACCAGGGAGATTGAAAATCGCCACCTAAGAGGTGGCAAAAGGGTAGGGAAGCAGCGGTCTAATGACCGCTGCTTGTTAAATATGGCGTGCAGGTTCTCTTGTGAGAACCTGCAGTCGTAGGCAGGCGAAAGCATCCTGAAGAGGTTGATAAATTGATCCCCAAATGTCCTGTGATATTCAGAATACTGTCTAGACCGAGTGTCACGGATATCAGACGGCTAAGGCTACCCCCCACCCCCCTACAACCTCACCCCTGTTGTTTCTCAGTGGTTTTGGGCTCCTCAGAGCAACCACCATCTCTGGAAGCTGTTTGTTTGCTTTGTGTTGGCTTGTTTTTGTGTTCAGAGAAAAGTTGGTGTATGACCAGCAAAATCCTCCTAGGCTGGCTGGGCTCCTGGAACTCCCGGTCAGCCGCCTTACAACGGACACCCGCCTAACCCCTCTCAGGCTGGCCAGGCTCCTGGAACTCCCGGTCGGCCACAGGACAGCAGAACACCCGCAAACTTTAACCCAGGTCGCTCCAGCAACCATGTGCCCCAGAGCTCCGCTCTTTTGGGGATTAGTAGCCCCTGGGGAGTACAAGGGGTGGGGGAATTGCCGGAGGGGAGCTCCTTTGGGAACCGGGGGTTTTGGACACCCCTAACCCCATAACTTCATCGGACTGTAACTCCGGTCCCCAGTAACGAATCATGCTGATTTTTGAACTGTGAAATCTGGGGACCAAGAGCATTAAAATGACACCCTGGAAGTGCTCCACCGGGATCACCCTGAAACCGCCACCCATATGTATTGGGATTATGTGGGACTGTGGCTCCTATGGAGGTCCCGGGCTGTCTGGAGGGGCGGGAATGGCGGGAAAATAGTGGGATTGTCCAGGGTCTTATCAAGATGAGCTGACTGTATAAAATGAGTGTGTGTTTTCAATAAAATCAGTTCCTGTTAAACCTGAATGCTAGGCTGTCTAGTTATTTGGGTTTGTTCCAGCTAAAATCACTTTTCCTGGGCTACATAGCAGCCTGTTCCAGGCAGAGGAAGGACACTCTGACAGAGCTACCTAGTCTGGTAGCTGGAGTCTGCTACAGGGTGGGACCCTGAGTACTGGTGCTGTCAGGCATCAGGGGTGGCTACAGGCTGTGGTCACTTGCCAGCTACATAGCTGCAATCGGCAGGGAGGAAGCAGGACCCGTTTGGCGGAGCTACCCAGTCGGGGTAGCCGGGGGTATCCGTCACACCGAGCCTCACAAAATCTCTGTTCAGACACTCTTTTCACCAAGGTGGATAGAATACTGACACATTGCTTTGGACACCATCACCCTGGGTTGATTGGAAATGTGCATTTGAACCTGGGCTTTTAGAGCATGGAACTTCATCTCTGTAAGACTTCTATTTTAAAGGGACAATGTACAGCAATTTTCAAATAACTGCATGTAATAGACACTACTATAAAGAAGAATATGCACAGATACTGATCTAAAAATCCAGTATTAAATATTTAAAAAACTTACTTTAACTCCAAATGTATCACTGTTGATGAGGTTAGACTGGGACACCCAGTGAAATGGACAGGGAAAACTGGAAGAGTAGACACTACCCCCTTCCCTGCATATTAAAAGACAGATTATGCAAACAGGAGCAGCAGAAATCTGTAGACTTGAGTCTACATCTGATGCTTTGGGGCTTAGTTAGGAGTCTGAAAATCAGCACAATGTTATTAAAAAAATAACAAAACTTTACATTGTTACAAAAACACTCTGAGATATGCTATATATAGTAAATGTATCATTTACAAAACATTTATGCAAAAAAAAAAAATATCTAGTGTTACAATGTCCCTTTATTCCTTAATGACAAGCGCTGGTTGTTAAACCCTTAAGGACCAGCACCATACCCTGTACGACGCTGCTGTCCTGGGCCTCTCTCTGCTGCAATCTTGCTAACAGTGGCAAAATTGCACTATTTCTGTATTTCCCACAAGTGGGGCAGTGCAGAAATAGAGTTGCAGAGTTACTGATGCAGAGAAAGACACTCTGTGTCCCTCTCTGTATTGGGTAGCTGTGGTGCCGATCGTTAGTCGTGTGGGAGGGTTAGGAGGGAGGCGGTGGACGGCCCATTGCTGGAGGGGGGAGGGAGGTGCAGGAATGGGTGGGACCACTACACTGCAGAAAAAGTAAATGCTAAGCGCAGGAGGGAGGGCGAATAGAGGTGAGGGGGGTCCTAGAGTGGAGAGGGGGAAGGGAGGGTAGGGGAAACAATCTAAGAGGGGGAGGTGGGGTAAATGAGGAAGGGGGGAACTACACTACAGAATTATTATTATTATTTTTTTTATTAAAGAAAAAAATTATAGAGAGCTTTTTTGGGAGGGATCAGGGAGGTTGGAAGATAAGGGGGTAATCCTACACTGAAGAAAGTAATAATAATAAAAAATAAAATAAAAAAGGTGTAAAACTGCATACTGGCAGACTGTCTGCCAGTACCTAAGATGGGGGTGACCAGTGGGGGGTAAAGGAGGGAAGAGAGCTGTTTGAGAGGGATCAAGTAGGCTGGGAAGTGTCAGGTGGTAGGGTAATCTCTACACTAAAGCAAAAATTAACCTTACAAGCTACCTGATTAATCCCTCACTGCTGGGAATAATAAAAGTGTGGTGCACAGCTGCAATTATCAACCTTATAATTACCAAAAAGCAATGGCAAAGTCATATATGTCTGTTATTTCTGAGCAAATCCTAGAGAAGCTTTTACAACCATGTGTGCCATGATTGCACAAGCGGTATGTAAATAAAATTTGTGAAAAAGTTAACTATTTTTTTTTTTATTTGATCGCAATTGGCGGTGAAATGGTGGCATGAAATATACCAAAATGGGCCTAAATCAATACTTTGGGTTGTCTACTTAAAAATGTCCTATAAAAAATGGCCCTTAATGACCAAGGACGTGCCTGGTACGTCCTCAGGGGTTAGAAGTGCTGGAAGCGATCATGATCGCTTCCAGTTGCTTTCAGGGTATTGCAGTGATGCCTTGATATCGAGGCATCCTGCAATACCCTTTTTTTTACCCACCGATGCAGAAAGAACCATTCTGTGGTCCTTTCTGCATCAGCCATCGATGGTGCCGATCGTTGGTGGGTGGGTGCCATAGCAGGGAGGCGGGTGGGCGGCCCATCGCTGGAGGGCGTTCCGGATCCTGTGCCTGAGTGTGCAGGGGAATAAGGCATAATCAGTGTTGGGAAAGGGATCTGGGAGGGGGAGGGTATTGAGGGTGGGCAGCTATACTACAGAAAAATTAGGTATTTATAAAGAAAAAGGCCAAATTTTGAACAAACAAGATGGCGGCATATATGTAGAGGGGGGAGGGTTAGAGAGCTGTTTGGGAGGGATCAGGGAGGTTGAGGGCTAAGGGGGATCCAACGCTGCAGAATAATATATAGAAAAAAAAATAATATATATATATATATATATATATATAAAAAGCCTTTTATTTTAGTACTGACAGACTTTCTGCCAGTACTGGATGGCAGTGTCAATTGTGATGTGGGGGAGGTAAGAGACCTGTTTGAGGGGGTCAGGGAGGGAACAGGGGGGAATATGTTAGGTGGGAGGCTGATCTCTACACTAAAGCTAAAATTAACCCTACAAGCTACATAATTAACCCCTTAAATGTTAGGCATAATACAAGTGTGGTGCACAGCGGCATTTAGCGGCCTTCTAATTACCAAAAAGTAATGCCAAAGCCATAAATCTCTGCTATTTCTGAACAAAGGGGATCCCAGAGAAGCATTTACAACCATTTGTGCCATAATTGCACAAGCTATTTGTAAATAATTTCAGTGAGAAACTAAAAGTTTGTGAAAAAGTGAACGATTTTTGTTTATCGCATTTGGCAGTGAAATGGTGGCATGAAATATACCAAAATGGGCCAAGATCAATACTTTGGGTTGTCTACTAAAACAAAATATATACATGTGATGGGTTATTCAGGGACTCCTGACAGATATCAGTGTTACAATGTAAATATCGCTAATTTAAAAAAAAAAAATGCTTTGGAAATAGCAAAGTGCTACTTGTTGTTATTGCCCTATAACTTGCAAAAAAAAAAAAGCAAAGAACATGTAAACATTGGGTATTTCTAAACTCAGGACAAAATTTAGAAACTATTTAGCATGGGTGTTTTTTGGTGGTTGTAGGTGTGTACCAGATTTTGGGGGTGAAAGTTAGAAAAAGTGTATTTTTTTCATCATATTTTATAATTTTTTTATAGTAAATTATAAGATATGATGAAAATAATGGTATCTTTAGAAAGCCAATTTAATGGCGAGAAAAACAGTATATAATATGTGTGGGTACAGTAAATGAGTAAGAGGAAAATTACAGCTAAATGTAAAAATAGCTTTGGTCCTTAACTGTAAGAAAATTGAAAAGTGGTCTGGTCACTAAGGTGTTAAATGGAGTGATGGCAAAAATGCTCTGGTCTTTTGGGGAAGTTTTACTCTGAAATGCCCGGTCCTAAATGGGTTAACAATATAATATACCACATTACCAGTCCCAAAAGTCTCGTTCTTTCCCCTGTTGTCTTTTCCACCTTGTTTTTCTACATATTTATTCTATCATTTAAATGGGTTTTTTGGTTGTTTTTTTTGTAGAATAACATTAACATTCCAATATTCAGTTGTAGCAGATTATTACATTGAAGTCTGAGAGAATCAACATTCATATGTCAATATTAAAGTCATATTTTGACATTCAAATGTCATGTTCAGTTTAGAAAATGTTACAGTTTGTTTAAATAAAATGAATAGCAAACATTTGCCATGCATTTAGAACAAACACTTGCAACCAACAATTATTGTTTTGAACAAACATGGCAAAGCATGTGCCCTTTGATAATAACTAAGGGCATACACTTTATTATTATTTAACTTGCATCTCCAATCGTGTTGGTTATGCAAAACTGGGGAATCTATACTATACTCGCGTTTGTAACGCGTCCGTCGCCGTCGCCAGTTGCACACGCATCCTCAAAGGAATGTTGGCTGCGCACCACCTGGATGCATCGTAGGCAAACGAAGTCTTTAAAAAAAAAACCACGCAACCGCCCGCATGAAATAACTAAAAAACCTGTAATCGCTCACAAGAAATAAAAAAAAAAAACTAACCACCCACACAAAGTATTAAGAAAAAAACAAAACATAACCGCCCAAACTAAGTATTAACAAAAAATACTAATCCTTAATTCACTAAACTCCCACAACAGAAACTACCTAATCCTTACACCACCAAACCCCCACAACGCCAACTAAATAAATTACAATATTAACCCCTACACCGCCAAACCCTACAACACCAACTAATTATACTATTAACCCCTAAACCGCCAACTCCCCACAATGTAAATAACTAATTTCATTACTAAGCCCCTATTTTAGCATCCCCTAAATTAACCCCAATTACTACTAAATTACACTTAAAATAAAAAATCCTAACATTAATTTACAAAAAATGAATCTAACATTACAAAAAATAAATCTAACATTACAGAAAAAAATAAAAAAAAATGATCAAAAATAAAAAAATTAAACCTAATCCCTATGAAAATAAAAAAGCCCCCCCAAAATAAAAACACCCCCTAATCTAAACTAAACTCCCAATAGCCCTTAAAAGTGCCTTTTGTAGGGCATTGCCCTAAATTAAACAGCTTTTTTACGTTTAAAAATACTAAGTCCCCCCTAACAGTATAAACCCCCCACCCACCAAACCCCCCTAATTAAAAAACCTAAGACTAAAAAAACCTAAACTACCCATTGTCCCTAAAGGGGCATTTGTATGGGCATTGCCCTTAAAAGGACATTCAACTCTTTTACTACCCTTAAAATGGCATTCAGCTCTTTTACAGGTCATTAAATCCCTAATCTTTAAAAATAAAAAAAAAATAAAAAAAAATCCTAAAACTAAGCCCCAAATAGGTATTCACCGTTCCTGAAGTCCGGCGGAGAAGGTCTTCTTTCAGGTGGCTCCTTCATCTTCTATCTTCATTCGGAGCGAAGGCGGCGCAGAACGGAGGTGCTGCGCTGGCTTCCCCGATGCACGGATCCTCAGCGGCAGTCTTCATCGGTGGTGGTCCTCATCGGCGTGGAGGCTCCTATTTATGCGATCGTCCATCGCACACTGAAGATTGAATGCAAGGTACCCCATATTTATTGGGGTACATTGCATTCCTATTGGCTGAAATTTTGAAATCAGCCAATAGGACGAGAGCTACTGAAATCTTGGGCGCGATCCGATATACGGCGTAGGGAACCCACGCCGCCCGTAGTTTCACCTTGCACATCGGGGTATTACATAAATCCAGCCGGAAGTTGCTAAAGTGCCGTAAGTCGGATAAACTAGCGATGTCCAGAAATGAGCGTAACTACAAATTTCTGGAGTCGCCAGTGACTTACGGCACTTTAGAAACTGCCGGCGCCTAAGAAAACTAACTAAAATATTAAATCTCCCGTAACTGTCTAACACGCCTCCCAAAAATCAGCCATATACATATACCCCTATATCCGCAATCCCCCCTCTCACTCCTAATAATAAATGTATTAACCCCTAAACCGCCATAGCCCACACCGCAAGTAATAACTAAATTATTAACCCCTAAACCGCCATAGCCCACACCACAATAAACATATCCTAGTAATAACCCCTAAACCGCCATAGCCCACACCGCAATAAACCTATTCTCTTATTAACTCCTAAACTGCCATAGCCCACATAGCCTATTAAATCTATTAACCCCTAATCTGCCGCCGCCAACGTCGCCGCCACTATAATAAAGTTATTAACCCCTAAACCTAAGTCTAACCCTAACACCCCCCTAACTTAATTATTATTTAAATAAATCTAAATAATATTACCATTATTAACTAAAGTATTCCTATTTAAAACTAAATACTTACCTATAAAATAAACCCTAAGATAGCTACAATATAATTATTAATTACATTGTAGCTATTTTAGGATTTATTTTTATTTTACAGGCAACTTTGTATTTATTTTAATAGGTACAATAGCTATTAAATAGTTAATAACTATTTAGTAGCTACCTAGTTAAAATAATTACAAAATTACCTGTAAAATAAACCCTAACCTAAGTTACAAATACACCTAACACTACACTATCAATAAATAAATTAAATTAATTAATTACAATTAGCTAAAATTAAATACAATTAAATTAAATAAACTATAGTACAAAAAAAAAAAAAAAAAATTACAGAAAATAAAAAAAATTACAAGAAGTTTAAACTAATTACACCTAATCTAAGCCCCCTAATAAAATAAAAAAGCCCCCCAAAATAATAAAATGCCCTACCCTATACTAAATTACAAATAGCCCTTAAAAGGGCCTTTTGCGGGGCATGGCCCCAAAGTAATCAGCTCTTTTACCTGTAAAAAAAAACAACAATACCCCCCCAACATTACAACCCACCACCCACACCCAACCTTACTCTAAAACCCACCCAATCCCCCCTTAATAAAACCTAACACTACCCCATTGAAGATCTTCCTACCTTGAGCCGTCTTCACCCAGCCGGGCACAAGTGGTCATCCGATCCGGGCAGAAGTCTTCATCCGATGGGGTAGAAGAGGACATCCGGACCGGCAGAAGTCTTCATCCTATCCGGGCAGAAGAGGACATCCGGACCGGCAGAAGGCTTCATCCAAGCGGCATCTTCTCTCTTTTTCCATCCGACGAGGAGCGACTCCATCTTGAAGACATCCGGCGCGGAGCATCCTTCCAGCACGACGGACTAACGACGAATGACGGTTCCTTTAAGGGACGTCATCCAAGATGGCGTCCCTCGAATTCCGATTGACTGATAGGATTCTATCAGCCAATCGGAATTAAGGTAGGAAAAATCAGATTGGTTGATTTAATCAGCCAATCGGATGGAAGTTCAATCCGATTGGCTGATTGGATCAGCCAATAGAATTGACCTCGCATTCTTTTTTTTACAGGTAAAAGAGCTGATTACTTTGGGGCAATGCCCCGCAAAAGGCCCTTTTAATGGCTATTTGTAATTTAGTATAGGGTAGGGCATTTTATTATTTTGGGGGGCTTTTTTATTTTATTAGGGGGCTTAGATTAGGTGTAATTAGTTTAAACTTCTTGTAATTTTTTTATTTTCTGTAATTTTATTTTTTTTATTTTTTGTACTATAGTTTATTTAATTTAATTGTATTTAATTTTAGCTAATTGTAATTAATTAATTTAATTTATTTATTGATAGTGTAGTGTTAGGTGTATTTGTAACTTAGGTTAGGGTTTATTTTGCAGGTAATTTTGTAATTATTTTAACTAGGTAGCTATTAAATAGTTATTAACTATTTAATAGCTATTGTACCTAGTTAAAATAAATACAAAGTTGCCTGTAAAATAAAAATAAATCCTAAAATAGCTACAATGTAATTAATAATTATATTGTAGCTATCTTAGCGTTTATTTTATAGGTACGTATTTAGTTTTAAATAGGAATACTTGAGTTAATAATAGTAATATTATTTAGATTTATTTAAATAATAATTAAAGTGAAGGTAAACTTAAACGTTTTGTAATAAATAAATCGATATATCAATCCAAATTATTAGGAGTTTCATTCATCAATACTTGTATATTTCAATGTTACCTTAGATAGATTATGTTTTTAGCCTCGAATAGCCTATCCGAAAATCAACCCGTAATTATTATTTTTTTTCTAAACAACGATCACGTTGTTTAAACAGCCAATTGATTCTTTGGCCGTTAGGCGGCCGTCAATTGACGTAAGCATGGATCATTCAATATGCGCATGCGTAGCATTTTGTAGTTTTTGCGGCCAAGCGAGCGCGTCCACGTTTTGCGCATGCGCATTAACAAATTTCTTTGTCAGGCACAGTTGAAAGCAAAGACCGCAATTAACGCATGCGCAATGGTGATAGTGATTTAAGGATGCGCATGCGCGGTGAGTAGATCCTCGATGTGCACGAGCTTACTTGACACGTATAGAGCGGGTGGGACCGCTCTATACGTCACTGCATCTGAAAGCCGGAACTTCTGAATGGGAGGAGAATCGGAAGACAACGGTAAATAAAATGTGGTTTTAAAAGTATATAAATAACAACATTTTTATTAAAAAAAAAATAGCGACTGGATTTGAAAGTATAAAAGGATTAGAAATCAGAATTATGAATGACCAAAATTTACCTTCACTTTAAGTTAGGGGGGTGTTAGGGTTAGACTTAGGTTTAGGGGTTAATAACTTTATTATAGTGGCGGCGACAGATTAGGGGTTAATAGATTTAATAGGCTATGTGGGCTATGGCGGTTTAGGGGTTAATAATAGAATAGGTTTATTGCGGTGTGGGCTATGGCGGTTTAGGGGTTAATACACTTTATTAGGTATTGCGGTGGGGGATTGCGGTTGACAGGTAGATAGACATTGCGCATGCGTTAGGTGTTAGGGTTTTTTTTGCAGGCATTTTAGGGAGTTACGGTGCTCCCATACTCAGCGCAAGGCCTGCTACGGCTGCATTTTATGGCGAGGTGAAAATGGAGTAAGATCTCTCCATTTTCGCCATGTAAGGCCTTGCGCTGGATATTGGATACCGACTTACGATGTGGTCCCATGTTAGCCTATGGGAGTAAAAATTGCGGGCGATGGGTGAAATATACGGGCGTAACTTGTATGCTATGCCGTATATGTGATACCAAAACAGCGCAAAACCCGGCATCGCCGGCTTTTGCGGGCGACGCTGCATATCGGATCGGGCCCCTTATTGGCTGATTTGAACAGCCAATAGGATTTCAGTAGCTCTAATCCTATTGACTGATTTCAAAATTTCAGGCAATAGGAATGCAAGGTACCCCAAATTGCGGTACCTTGCATTCAATTTTTAGTGTACACCAGAGATCAGATGAAGAGGAGACTCCACGCCGCTGAGGATCGCCGCTGCTGGGGACCGCCGCTCCGGATCTGCGCATCGGGTAAGACCGCTCCGCACCTCTGCGTCGCCTTCGCAAAGGATGAAGATAGAGGATGATGGAGCCGCCTGGAAGAAGACCTTCTCCACCAAACTTCAGGAACAGTGAGTACCTATTTGGGGCTTAGTTTTCAGATTTTTTTTATTTTTGGGTTATTTTTTACTTTTAAGATTAGGGATTTAATGGGCTGTAAAAGAGCTGATTGCCCTTTTAAGGGCAGTAAAAGAGCTGAATGCCCTTTTAAGGAAAATGCCCATACAAATGCCCCTTTAGGGGCAATGGGTTGTTTAGGTTTTTTTAGTGTTAGGTTTTTTTATTTTAGGGGGGTTGGTTGGGTGGGGGGTTTTACTGTTAGGGGGTAATTGGTAATTTTTTTAAGTAAAAGAGCTGTTTAACGTCGGGCAATGCCCTACAAAAGGCACTTTAAAGGGCTATTGGTAGTTTAGTATTAGATTAGGGGGTGTTTTTATTTTGGGGGGGATTTTTTATTTTTATAGGGGTATTAGTTTAGGTTTAATTTTTTTATTTTGGATAGCTTTGTTTATTTTTTTCTGTAATTTTACATTTTTTATTTTTAGTAAAATTAGCTAGGGGGTTTGGATTTTTTAAACATAGACTGCCCTCTGGGCAGACTTATCGCCTAGTGGGTAATAAAGGGATTATCTATCTTTTTTTAAACAATAACAATTTTGGAGTAGATTGTCCCTTTAACCTATCCAGTTGCGTGAAGTACCCAGTACACAATATCTCACGCATCAAATAAGAACCACTAGCAACATGGAAAAGCACTACTTACAACCACAACATTTAGGAAACGCTTGCATAATTGTTTATGTAAATGTTTGTAGTTGTAAAATATTTGTTTGTTTTGTTATGGTAAATAGCCTCACTGGATAGAACAAAAGGTGTCTCAAGATGCTGGGTATAGATGTTTCAGGGGGGTCTAGAGGCGTGCTCAGAGTTTTTCACCTACACTTTGTTCTGATTAGCATGGGCCATTTTCTAGAGAGAGTTTTTTTCATTTTAATTGTAAACTACATGATTATGAACCTTCATATATAAAAATAATTTTGCGATGAAAACTGCAGAGTTATTTTGTGAAATCTGTATCTTGTTTTATGTTTATTCTTTTCACTGATTTCCCAGTCCCTCGGAACAAAAGAACCCTTGCTAACCAATCACAAACTAATATTCAGATATAGCACAAACTCTGGGGCCGATTTAACATGCTGCGAATGTAGCAGTTTCCGCGTGAGCCACCGGAAACATAAGTTAAGAAGCAGCCAGACTTAAAGGGACATGAAACCCCAAATTTTTATTTCATGATTCAGATAAAGAATACAATTTTAAACAACTTTCCAATTTACTTCTATTATTTAATTTGCTTCCTTCTCTTGTTATCATTTGCTGAAAGGTTTATCTAGGCAAGTTCATGAGCAGCAGATAACCTAGGTTCTAGCTGTTGATTGGTGCCTGCATACATTTATTGATTGTGATTGGCTCACCCATGTATTCAGTTAGAAGCCAGTAGTGCATTGCTGCTCCTTCAACAAATGATACCAAGAGAATGAAACAGATTAGAGAAGTAAGTTAGAAAGTTGTTTAAAATTGTATTCTCTATCTGAATCATGAAAGAAAAATTTTGGGTTTCATGTCCCTTTAAGTCAACTGCTCCTTAACTTATCCACCAACTCTGAGGCAGAGGACAGCAATCATCCTGATCAGATACGATCGGGATGATTGACACCCCCTGCTAGTGGCCAATTGGTCACAAATCTGCAGGGGGCGGCATTGCACAAGCATTTCACTAGAAATGCTTGTGCAATGTTAAATGCCGACAGCGTATGCTGTTGGCATTTAGCAATGTCGGACGGACATGATCTACTACAGTGGATCATGTCCGTCCGACATTTCATAAATCTACCCAATAGAGTGATAGTAAAGCATATAATTCACACAGCTTCCTTCTTCTTGTATGCATTATCTAGATATAGTATGTGTATTATTTTTTTACAAGGAAGAGGAAGAGTACAAGGAAGCTGTGTGGACATTTGTTACTAACACGTTTCCAAATGTCTTTATATATAATAATTAAACTGGTCACAAACTGCAGCTACGTTTAATTAATATATATAAAGGTGTTTGTATTTCCTACATGCGCTGTAACAAGTGTCCACTGTCCAGCGGCTGTGCACGCAGTGTTCTATCAGAAGAGCGAACTTTAGGTTGTGATGAGGAGCGCATGAACGGTATGGATTTGTTATCAGACAGCTGACGGAACGTCACTTCCGTTCGCTAGTCTGATGAATTCGCTCTTCTGACAGAGCACTCTTGTATTGGTTTTGCTCTGATTTAACTTGGTTACTATTGCAAATAATGATTTGCCTATAATGATTGTTGATGCAAAACAGATAATCCACCTTTTAAAACCATGTGACACCACAGAAGCTTAGGGAGGAAGGGAAAGGGAAACAAAAGCTTGCATAAATTGCCTTAAATTATTAACCCAAGCCTCCCTGGGAGAAAGTGAAAAATTTTTTTAGATGTATTTTACAACAAAAAGACTGCAAAATAAATAATGAATGTATATTGCAATAATGTTTCATTTGTAGTAATGAAACATTTTATGCGTTGTTGAAATTACAAATTTTTGGTCCTTTAACCCCTTAATGACCAAGGACGTACGCCACACGTCCTCAAAAAAAATACACTTAATGACCGAGGACGTGTGGCGTACGTCCTTGGTCTGGAAAGCAGCTGGAAGCGATCCTGCTCGCTTCCAGCTGCTTTCCGGTTATTGCAGTGATGCCTCGATATCGAGGCATCCTGCAATAACCCCTCTTGGCCATCCGATGCAGAGAGAGCCACTCTGTGGCCCTCTCTGCACCGGACATCGGTGGCCGGTATCGTTGGTGGGTGTGAGCAAGTCTGGGAGGCGGGTGGGCGGCCATCGATGTGCCGGGTGGAGTGGAGGGGGGCGGAATCGGGTACGGGACATATGGGGGCGCGCACGGGAGCACGCGCGTGCACGGGGGGCGGCGGGTGGGCGCGTGCACGGGGTGGGAGCGGGAGGGAACCGCTACACTGCAGAAAAAAAAGGTTAAGAAAAGTAAAAAAAAAAACTAATAAAAAAATAATAGTAATAATCTAAGGGTTCCTGAAGGGGTGGGGGGTTGGTCTTGGGGGGGGGGGGAAGCTACACTACAGAAAAGGGCAAAAAAAAAACCAAAAATCATACTTTTTTTTACTAAACTGGGTACTGGCAGACAGCTGCCAGTACCCAAGATGGCGCCCATTAAGGCAGAGGGGGAGGGTTAGAAAGCTGCTTGGTGGGGGATCAGTGAGGTTAGGGGCTAAGGGGGATCCTACACAGCAGCATATGTAAATATGCCAAAAAAAAAAAAAAAGCCCAAATATAGCTTTTATTTTAGTACTGGCAGAGTTTCTGCCAGTACTTAAGATGGCGGGGATAATTGTGGGGTGGGGGAGGGAAGAGAGCTGTTTGGGAGGGATCAGGGGGTCTGATGTTTTAGGTGGGAGGCTGAGCTCTACACTAAAGCTAAAATTAACCCTGCAAGCTCCCTACAAGCTACATAATTAACCCCATCACTGCTAGCCATAATACAAGTGTGATGCGCAGCGGCATTTGGCGGCCTTCTTATTACCACAAAGCAACGCCAAAGCCATATATGTCTGCTATTTCTGAATAAAGGGGATCCCAGAGAAGCATTTACAACCATGTGTGCCATAATTGCACAAGCTGTTTGTAAATGATTTCAGTGAGAAACCTAAAATTGTGAAAAATGTAACGTTTTTTTTAAGTCGCATTTGGCGGTGAAATGGTGGCATGAAATATACCAAAATTGGCCTAGATCAATACTTTGGGTTGTCTACTACACTACACTAAAGCTAAAATTACCCCTAAAATCTCCCTACATGCTCTCTAATTAACCCCTTCACTGCTGGGCATAATACACGTGTAGTGCGCAGTGGCATTTAGCAGCCTTCTAATTACCAAAAAGCAATGCCAAAGCCATATATGTCTGCTATTTCTGAACAAAGGGGATCCCAGAGAATAATTTACAATAATTTAAGCCATAATTGCACAAGCTGTTTGTAAATAATTTCAGTGAGAAACCAAAAGATTGTGAAAAAATTAGTGAAAAAGTGAACAATTTTTTGTATTTAATCGCATTTGGCGGTGAAATAGTGGCATGAAATATATCAAAATGGGCCTAGATCAAGACTTTGGGATGTCTACTAAAAAAAAATATATACATGTAAAGGGATATTCAGAGATTCCTGAAAGATATTAGTGTTCTAATGTAACTAGCGCTAATTTTGAAAAATAATGGTTTGGAAATAGCAAAGTGCTACTTGTATTTATGGCCCTATAACTTACAAAAAAAGCAAAGAAGATGTAAACATTGGGTATTTCTAAACTCAGGACAAAATTTAGAAACTATTTAGCATGGGTGTTTTTTGGTGGTTGTAGATGTGTAACAGATTTTGGGGGTCAAAGTGTGTTTTTTTCCATTTTTTCCTCATATTTTATAAAAATTTTTTATAGTAAATTATAAGATATGATGAAAATAATGGTATTTTTAGAAAGTCCATTTAATGGCGAGAAAAACGGTATATAATATGTGTGGGTACAGTAAATGACTAAGAGGAAAATTACAGCTAAACACAAACACCGCAGAAATGTAAAAATAGCCTTGGTCCCAAACGGACAAAAAATGGAAAAGTGCTGTGGTCATTAAGGGGTTAATACCTCTCTGGTAAAGTGATGGTAAATTTCATACTTTAAGATTGTCGCAATGAAAAATATATTAGTGTACAAACAAAACAGTATAATTTTTTTTTTTTTTTAAAAAGTGTATATATATTTTAAAATAAAATATTTATAATCCTACTTGGTATCTTCTGTTCCTCCGCCCCCTTCATTTCCTCTTTTGGCTGGGCTTTGAGATAGAGAGCAGTCCCAACCACTCTCTACATAGGCTTCCTAAGGGCTTTTAAAGGGCTGGACTTCAAGATTGTCATATGGGACACATACTGATTGGATGTTCTTTGGAATTGGCATTAAAAAAAAGTTTAATAGAGTTAAATAGAAACATTATTATAGGCATGGATTTAACCCTTTTCACTGATAGATTAAAAAAAGTACACATATACTTTTTTAATGGCAAAGATTACATGTATGGCATTTGATTAGCTAAAGTTTTACATCACTTTAATTCTGTAAGGTTTTGAAGGTGATTTTAATGCCAGTATTGCCTTCCCAGTGGAATTCATTGTGTGTGCTGAGATGTGAACTATTAGAAGATAGATGACTGAAACGACAGTTGCCATTGCATCAAGTTATAGTGCCAAATGCAGGAAAACTTGCACCACAATGACACAAGATATGTAATGACGTGACAGTTGTCAAAATAAACAAACAATTGCCAGGCACTCTCCTGATTGGGACAATTTTTGAATGGTATCATTAATAAACCTACCAACAGTTCCTGGTGAATTTTAGATACAGGTTGCAATATTATAGACTAGAAGAGGCCATTAGTACCATTAAGAGGAAATCCAGAAATCACAAGCTCAATACAAAATCTTAACACATCAATATCTGCTAGATCGTAATGGGTTCTCTTTTACGTGTTAGATGTTGTGTAGAGCGCAAAAATGTAATAGTGGACTTTAAAGGGGCATGAAACCCAAATTCTTTCTTTCATGATTCATACCATTTTAAACAACTTTCCAATTTACTTCTGTTATCTCATTTGCTTCATCTCTTGGTATCTCTTGTTGAAAAGCATATCTAGATAGGCTCAGGAGCTTGGAGCTAGCTGCTAATTGGTGGCCATGCACAATGCCAATTTTCATTGGCTTACAAATGTGTTCAGATAGCTCCCAGGAGTGCATTGCTGTTTCTTCAATCAAATATACCAAAAAGAATGAAGCAAAATTTTATTATCAATCTAAATCATGAAAGAAAAATGTTGGGTTTCATGTCCCTTTAATATTCAAGCACAATGAAGAATAAAAAAAGGAAACAAAGTGTTGGTTATCAAGTTATACTATAATATAGCCAACATTTTATTATGCATTTGGTTTTCATGTTGTGTTTATACAGAAATATTGAGTATTTTAATGTTCTTCTATTATGCAATAATGCACTTAAATTTAATGATATATTAATTCGAAGAACAAAAATTCACTTAATGTTGTTAGTAGGAGGTTGATTACTGCATAGCGTTATGTTCTATTTCAGAGAATGCTGTCATACAAGACCTGGGCTGGCCATTCTGGGAGCTGCAGTAGGCACAGCCAAAATAACCAGCCTAATTTCATCGAGGTGAGAACTAGGGGGGGGGGGTGAAGAGCTGTTATCCAGATGTCTGAATTCTGCTGCACATTGGGACGCTAAGCCAAGTACTGGTAATAACTCCCTTTTCTTTCATCAGAGGATAAAGTGACAGCGGGTGGCCTGGTCCTCATCACTTTTGCCCTCTGAAGGGACGTTACCCTGTTATCACTAGATCTGCTTTTTTTCCCATCATCCCCAGTTATAGCTAAGACTTTATAACATTGAACTGGCAATGTCACAATGGTGCTCAACAATGAATAAGATTTTGCTGTGAGATTTCATTTTGGTTTAATTATTTTTGCAAGCTGATATGCCCTTGCAAAATATTTTTACCAGGTCACGTGTGTATACAGATAAGGTGTGTATACACATAAGATATTTCAGGGTGCATATACAGTAGTTTAGAAAAATAGATTCAACTGTTGATTTAAAGGGATAGGCTGGTTCCATATGTTTCTTGTCAATGTGGTGCACACATTTATTAGTGGGGTGTTTTTGTCACAGTTCATTTTCAGTGTTTTTGGTTCATACACTTACTTGACAAACCCTTTTTGCACTTGTAGTAAAATTGTTTAATTATTACTGTTTGTGTAAAATCATACACAGCAAGCAGTGGGCACAATTAGGGCACTTATTAGCAGGATGCCCCTAACTCTGAAGCTTTTCCTGGGTTGCGAAAGTACATAGATACAGTACCATGTCTTGTAACCGAAACATAAAAATCTGCATTCAAGTCTTTTTATATTCACACTTTCTAGGGAACAAGATGCTACTGAGCATGTGCACAAGCTCACAGGGTATATGTATACTAGTTTGTGATTGGCTGATGTCTGTCACATGATACAGGGGAACAGAACATAAGAGAAAAAATAAATTTGTCAGACTATTTTTTACTGAAATCATTGTATTTTTATTATGCACTTGTTAATTATGTAATTCTACTGCAATATGTAATCTATACCCTCCCCTTTAAAGGGACAGTCAACCCAAAAATTATTTGAACTTATTCAAATTAAGTAATTAACGAGGTGTACAGCAAACCGTAGCCCAATTTTGATCTAAATATACATTGGTACTATAAAGACTTACTTTTCCTCCTCTGGCCATTTTGAAATGGCCGCATGATCCTTCCTTCCCTGACATCACCCAAAAAATTGCCAGCTTCATCTAAGGGATTTGTCGCTCCTGTGCATGCTCTTGTGTTGCGCATGCGCAGTTTTTGTCAAAGGGGGCATTATTTGCGGCAGACCTGTGTGCCTGATTGTTAGGAGAAGAGCTAACTACCTATTTGGGAATTTACATTCACATCGTAGAAACGCTTCCTGTATACTCCTAATTGCTTGTCCCCACTTATACACACGCTCAAATTGTGCATAATTAAAGTGTACCAGCTGAATCGACAAATCCCTCAGATGAAGCTGGAAATTGTTGGGGTGACGTCAGAGAAGGAAGGATCAGGCAGCCATTTCAAAACGGCCAGAGCAGGAAAAGTAGATCTTTTTACTACCAAAGTATATTTAGATCAAAATTTGGGCTAATGTTTGCTCTAAACCTAGTTAATTACTAAATTTAAATGTTAAAATAATTTTTGGGTTGACTGTCCCTTTAACCCCACTAATAAATAATCCTTCTATTCCTATTCATCAGCATACTAGGCCCTACGGATTTATTTTTGTCAGTAACTATGAAAACTGAGAGAACGTATTGTTTTTCTTCTGTAAAACAATTATTCTTTGTATGTAGATAATGGTTGAAGCTTTTGTATTTTGTAAAATTCAATAAAACTTAATAAAAAAAAAATATTTTACTGAACATTCGGTTCGGTCAAGTAATCTTTCCCTATGAGGCATTAAAGCATGTCTCATGAATTTCATACTAAAGATAGTTTTTCGTGTGTATTGCCCACAGAGTTACATTTATTTTTTTTGTCCATTGTATTTTAATTTTCATATAATTTAAGGTTTTTCTAAACCTGATATATATACATATTGTAAAGGGGATTTTGTTTTGTTTAAAAAGATAGATAATTCCTTTATTACCCATTCCCCAGATTTGCGTAACCAACACGGTTATATTAATACACTTTTTACCTCTGTGGTTACCTTGTATCTAAGCCTCTGCAGACTGCCCCCTTATTTCAGTTCTTTTGACAGACGTACATTTTAGCCAATCAGCGCTGACTCATAAATAACTCCACAGGAGTGATCACAATGTTATCTATATGGCACACATAAACTAACAGCTGTCTAGCTGTGAAAAACTGTGAAAATGCACTGAGATAAGAGGCAGCATTCAAGGTAATAGAAATTAGCATAGGAAATAACCTAGGTTTAGCTTTCAACTAAAAATACCAGGAGAACAAAGCAAATGTAAAGATAACAGTAAATTGGAAAGTTCTTTAAAATTGCATGCCCTATCTGAATCATAAAAGTTTAGTTTTGACTAAATTGTCCCTTTAAATTTGTTGGACTGTTTAATGTATCCTTTTAGTCAGCGAATTCTGAAAAGTTTAAGTAAATCAGTGAAAGCTTTTTGGGATTATTAGGTGTTGGGGAAAAGTACTTTCAATATCACTTTTTATGGGAAATTATTAGTTTATAGCAATAATTATTGCACCAACCTTTATGAAATTTAATTTGGCATGCTGGTTTATAGTAGTTTTTTGTTTGTTTGCTGAGATATGTTTTAAAATGTAAATTAAGACATTCTCAGCAGGAGTATTTGTCAGCAGAAGATTCTAGTAGTGCTAACCCCATATTTGTTGTATGTAGCTACTGGGGCATATTTATCAATGTGCGAGCGGACATGATACGAAGTAGCGTATCATGTCCGTCGCACATCGATAAATGCCGACAGCATACACTGTCATCATTTATGATTGCACCAGCAGTTCTTGTGAATCGGCCGCTAGCATGGGGTGTCAATCAACCCGATCGTATTCAATCAGGTTGATTTCTGTCCGCAGTCTCAGAGCAGGCGGACAAGTTATGAAGCAGCGGTCTTTAGACCGCTGCTTCATAACTTCTTTTTCCGGTGAGCCTGAAGGTTTGCCGGAAACAAGGGGCATCACGCTCCATACAGAGTTTGATAAATATGCCCCTTAGTCTGGAAGACAATAAATAGTATACCTAGCAATGTCCTGTCACCTGTCATATATATCTATATCTGTATTGCATTATATCCTCCACACTTTGTTCACTTGCACTGTTATCTGGTCTGAGGAAGGGGTCTGTGAACCCCGAAACGTTACCACAATAAAGATTTAAAAAAGTTTTTTGAACTAAACCCAGCGAGTGCAGTCCCTTATTGGATAAAGACTGTATTGCATTATATATATATATATGTGTGTGTATATACACACATATGGAAGTTAGACTACATGCACTTACACACTACACATATACACAAACAGTAGACACCCTTTATATATGCACACACAAAAATAAAAATTTACAGTGAAAAACCTAAAAATTTAAATGGCAAAAATATGTTATATTTTTTTATTTGAAAGTGTAATTTTGGAATTTCCATGTTTTTTAAAGTTTGTTTAGACAAATAAAATGGGAGGTAAATACCTTGTAATTACAGTTTGCTGCAGATTAATTAATTTAGTGTGACTTCGCTTCCTACTCTATTTCTTGCACGTCTTGTCTCTTCTTCTCTCAGCAGTTTGTTTACCTGTGAGTCTTATTCCTGCAGCCTGGTACTGAACATCATGTGTCTCTGTAACACTCGCTCTGAAGCAATACCCCTCATACCCTCCCCTCATGCCCTCCCCATTCCCTCGCTTCCTCTAGCTGCCTGTACATTTCTATGGCTCTGTGTTCTAATTGCAGTGACTCAGCTGAGACAATCATGTGGCCCTGTTACAACATGTAATCTAAAACCAGTGAGCCCGGCATATGAGGGGATCTCCTTCCTTGTAAACAGTTTTCTGAATGATCCAGTGGGTCGCAGAGTTTTAAACTAGACATAATACATGACCTTTATTTTATAGCTTTTTTATTTGAGTTGCGGTTTATAGGATGAGTATATAATAGAACATAATGATTCTTACTATGTCCTTTATTTTCAATAGACATGTCAATATGTTGGTGATGTTCAGATTGTTATACATTTTTTCCCCAAATGTACCGGCAACATTTGGAAAATAAAATATAAACATAGTACAAACTAATGGTATATTTATATTCACAATCTAATTACATAGGATGCAAAGAGGGCAGAGATTGAGGTCACATGGCTAAAATATAATGTGAAAAATCACTAATTTTTGCCGTACACATCAGCACAAACAAATGGTACATTTGTATTCACAATAATATAATTACATGGGGTGCAAAGTGGGCAGAGATCGAGGTCACATGTGCTAAAATATAATGTGGAATATCTTAGAAATCCAACCAGTACAACTGTTCATTTTTGCAGCACAAACAAATATAAAGGGGTCGATTTATCAAAGGCTTTGCAAGCCTTTCGACCCACTACGGCTGCAGGTTCTAACAAGAGAACCTGCATGCCGTATTTAACAAGCACTTCCCTACTCTTTTGCCACCTCAAAGTGACGAAATTAAATCTCTGCGGTCTAGTCTGACCGGGGAGATTGACAGCTCCTGCCCGCGTGTGATTGGCTGTGCGCGGATAGGGGGCAGTATTGCACACAAGCGCAAAATAGCGCTCGTGTGCAATGCTGAATTCCGCCAGGGAAATTCAGCCCGCCAGAGGCAAGCTGCGGCGGACAGGGGCGCGTATGTGCCCTCAAAGTGCAATAGCTCTGAAACCAAACTATCACAAATCAGCACAATCCCAGCACAATCAAATGGTATATTTGTATTCATGATTTACTTTCACAGGGTGCAAAATGGGTGAAGATTGGGGTCACATGGACTTAAATATAACGTGTAATATCTTGGAAACCAAACAGGCACAAATGTTGGTTTTTGTGGCACAAATCAGCACAAATGCAGCAAAAATTATATAAATATATATATATATATATATATATATATATATATATTTTACAATTTAATTACATGGGGTGCCAGCTTCACAAAGCTTTTGTATACTGGTTCAGAGTTACTCTGAGATACTGAATAGGTTGTTACAAATGTCTCTTCAGTGATTAACACACAGACAGGATGTTATAATGAGCAAGGTAGTGTTTATTACTCACTCAGTACTGCCTTATTAGATCACATAAGATGTACACATATTCTCATACACTGTGTGCACGATTATTAGGCAAGTGAGTATTTTGACCAAATCATAATTTTTATGCATATTGTCCAACTCTAAGCTGTATAAACCTGAATGCTTATTGGATTTAAGCATATCAGGTTATGTGTATTTGTTTGATGAGGGTGGGTGTGGCCTTAGGATATCAACACCCTATATCAAGGTGTGTATAATTATTAGGAAGCTTCTTTTCCTCAGGCAAAATGGGCTAAAAAAGAGATTTAACCCTGAAAAGTCAAAAATGGTAAAAAAAAGTCTTTCAGAGGGATGCAGCACTCTTGAAATTGCTAAGAATTTGGGGCATGATCACAGAACCATCAAACGTTTTGTTGCAAATAGTCAACAGGGTCACAAGAAACATGTTGAGAAAAAAAAGACACAAATTAACTGCCAAATATTTGAGAAGAATCAAACGTGAAGCTACCAGGAAC
This sequence comes from Bombina bombina, assembly GCF_027579735.1. Taxonomy (NCBI): domain Eukaryota; kingdom Metazoa; phylum Chordata; class Amphibia; order Anura; family Bombinatoridae; genus Bombina; species Bombina bombina. The sequence goes on along the minus strand of NC_069501.1, from coordinate 527,406,064 downwards.
CCATTCCAGAACTGCAACCTACCTGGAGTGCCCAGAAGTACAAGGTGTTCAGTGCTCAGAGACATGGCCAAGATAAGGAAGGCTGAAACCTAACCACCACTGAACAAGACACATACAGTAAGTTAAAACATCAAGGCTGGGCCAATAAATATCTGAAGACAGATTTTTCAAAGGTTTTATAGAATGATGAGAAGAGAGTGATTCTTGACGGACCAGATGGAGGGGCCCGTGGCTGGATCAGTAACGGGCACAGAGCTCCACTTCGACTCAGACACCAGCAAGGTGGAGGTGGGGTACTAGTATGGGCTGGTATTATTAAAGATGAGCTAGTTGGACCTTTTCGGGTTTAAGATGGACTTAAAATCAAATCCCAAACTTACTGCCAGTTTTTAGAAGACACTTTCTTCAAGCAGTGGTACAGGAAAAAGTCTGTATCTTTCAAGAAGACCATGATATTTATGCAGGACAATGGTCAATCTCATGCATTGAAGTACTCCACTGTATGGCTAGCCAGTAAAGGCCTTGAAGATGAAAGAATAATGACATGGCCCTCTTCCTCATCTGACCTAAACCCTATTTAGAACATGTGGGCCTTTCTTAAATGGAAGATTTACAATGTAGGAAAACAGTACACCCCTCTTAACAGTGTCTGGGAGGCTGTGGTTGCTGCTGCACAAAAAGTTGATCGTCAACCGTTTAAGAAACTGATAGACTTACTGGATGGAAGGCTTATGACTGTTATTGAAAAGAAGGGTGACTATATTGGTCACTGGCTTTTTTTGGAAATGTCAGAAATGTTTATTTTTACATTTTTAGTTGTTTGTTTTATTATTCTCACTTTAACACATAGATATTCTCCTAAGAAAGACAAAACCTCACAGGTTTATTAACGTTTTTGATTGACTGAGAGCACTGTAGTTGTTCAATAATTAAATTAATCCTCAAAAATAAAATGTGCCTAATAATTGTGCAAACAGTGTATACAGACTTCTCTGGGAAACCCTCTGAAGCAACAAGGTCCTGTTTCCAGCTTAAGTTTCATGGCAAACAGTCTGTCTGCTCTCAGCTTCTCACAGCTCAGGCTGGCTGCATTGCTTAGTTCCCTACACTCTACTAGCTTAGTCTGCTTGTCAGACTAGACTGTTGCAGGAAGATATAATTAAAGGATTACCCACAGCCTAGGAACCAGGGAGAGCCTGCAAATCTTTCTGAACACTGCAACTTCTCTTCTACCCCTTTAAAACAAACAAAATAGAGAAAAAGCAAGAGGAAGCAAAAGAGGAAAAAACAAACAAACAGATAATAACAAAATATATTAACAATACATGTGCCTGGAACAACGAGTGGCTCTCATTCAGACAGGTTAGTCTGATTTGCAGAAAAGGTCTCTAGATCTTCAGGAAAATGGTTGCCACTAACATAAGGTTCTGATTGTACAGATGTTGAATTATACCACACACCATGCCATATGTGTTTGGTATGGTGTGAGGAAAAGTTAAGAGATTACAAGCTCAGGCCCATTATTGGAAGCTTGTGTTTCTTCAACTGTGAAACAGAATGCCAAACTTAAGTGCCCTTTAAAAGATGAGCAAGGTACATATTTGTTCCAATGATTCTATCAACGCAACCAGGTAACCAGTAAGGCAAATCTTTATCATTCCAAATCCATACAGGGCCAAATCCATACAGGGTCACCCAGGGGCAAAACTACAAAAAATGTTGACCTGCCACTGCCTGCACTGATATCATGTGAGTGTGACATGATGCTTCACTAGTGTCTCTGACTACAAGGGTTAGGCTTTCTGTTTTACCCATTGGTGTTTATGTGTGTGTATGTATGTATGTATGTGACTGTGTGTGTATTTATGCATGTATATGTGTGTGTGTGTGTGTGTGTTTGTGGAACCAGCAAATTACAGACCTTGTTACTACAGCATGGGGGGAGGGGTTAAACAGTGTCACTATACAGTACCACTATATACAGTACGGGGGGGCTGGACTATGTGACAGACTACTGTGGTCACTTTATAAAGTACTGGGGCGGGTAGGGTCACGCCAGACATCTCACCAGAAGATGACAGACGGTGTCACTGACTCACTATATACAGTACTGGTGGGTTAAGCAGTGTCACTATATACAGTAATATTGGGTCAGACCGTCTCATAGACTGTGGGCACAGGGTACCTCCTTTTTCAGACATGTAATCTGATTCACATTTTTTTCTGTGCTAAATGTTTTTTTTTTTTTAAAAACATATGTATCAAATTCACTTTTTTTTTTTTTTTGGGGGGGGGGCCCTTCTTAGATTCTTGCACCTGGGCCATGTGGTTTCTAGTTACACCTCTGGGGTCACCTGTTTTTATATCTAGTAAAGCTGTGTGATGGACATGGTTCCAACTTGTCCTCTGGGAATACTAGATGAATTTTGGTATGGATGTGCTGTCCAAGAGTGAGAAAAGCTGGGGCAATGCCAGTAGTGGAGTGTTATGTGTTCCGGTATTTTGTCAAGAAATCTAACAGTCTCTCTTTTGCCTGTCCAGGCTGGTACATAGTAATAGTGGTGCTTGAAAGTCTGAACAAACCTTTCTGCCAGTCCATTTTAGTCTTGGTGGTATGGAGCTGTTGTGAAGTCTTTAATCTTCAGTGAGATAAGGAATAATTGAAACTCATGCAGTGCGAAGTGTGGTGCATTATCAGCCATACTGAGCAAAATCAAGAATAAAATAGTTGAACTCGAGGTGATAGTAGACATTTAAAAAAAACTTCGGGCCATTTCTGCATCCATGATTGAATACATTTTTCCTATGGATTGGTCTTGCAAAATCTAAATGGATTCTTTACCATGGGTCCTTGGACCATGCCCATGGTTAAATTTCACCTGCTTTTTGGGGATGTTGTGCCTGACAGCATCCTGGGCATCATGCAACATAATCCTCTATTGCTGTATCCATTCGCGGCCACCTAATGTAACCCCTTGCTAGCTGCTTAATGCTTCATGTTCCTTCAAAAGAACATTAACACCTTGTAATTACAAAACATCACAGCCAAGTCTAAACATTTAAAAAAAAAAAAAAGTTAACATCTTGTTTGCTGCATTTGTTTTTCAACAGCCAAACTCACCCCATCACTTGCCTTATTTGGAGGAGCCGATCTGGGCTTCAGTCTACAAACAAGCTCATAATCACCTAGATTATGAGTTTTTCATTTGTGTTTTAACGCTTAAAAAATTGCCCTTTCAGCATTAATACAGCAACGCAGCCATTACGAGTCTTGTCGGTATAGCTGTACCGCAAGCCTTTTAGCCTGTTTTGATTTAAACAGCCAATAGGATTTCAGTAGCTCTCATCATATTGGCTGATTTGAATTTCCAAAATCAAATCAGCCAATAGGAATGCAAGGGACGCCATTTTGAAAAGGCTCCCTTGCATTGAAGATTTAGTATACGGCGGCGACCGTATGAAGAGGATGCTCCGCGCTGGATGTCTTCAGGATGGAGCCGCTCAGCGCCACCAGGATGAAGATAGAAGATGCCGTCTGGATGAAGACCTCGCCGCCTGGATGAAGACTTCTCGCCACCTGGATGTCCGGACTTCAAAAACTGTAAGTGGATCGTCGGGGGTAAGTGTTTGGTTTTTTTAAACTTTTTTGGGGTGTTTATTTTAGATTAGGGCTTTCTTTAAAGATCTAAATGCCCCTTTAAGGGCAATGAAAAAGAGCTGAATGCCCTTTTAAGGGCAATGCCATTACAAATGTCCTTTTCAGGGCAATGGGTAGCTTAGGTTTTTTTTAGAGTTAGTTTTTTTATTTTGGGGGGTTGGTTGGGTGGTGGGTTTTACTGTTGGGGGGGGTCTTTGGATTTTTTTTACAGGGAAAATAGCTGATTTCATTAGGGCAATGCCCTACAAAAGGCCCTTTTAAGGTCTATTGGTAGTTTATTGTAGACTAGGGTTTTTTTTATTTTGGGGGGGCTTTTTTATTTTTGTAGGGCTATTGTTTTTATTTTGGATAATTTCGTTTGTTATTTTTCGTAATTTAGTGTTTGTTATTTTTTGTACGTTAGTATTTTTTTATTTTTTGTACTTTAGTATTTTTTATTTTTTGTAATTGTAGATTTAATTTATTTAGTAGGGTTAAGTTTTTTTAATGTGTAATTTAATTTATTTAATTTGTAGTTATTTTAATTTTAGTATAATAGTAATGTTAGTTTAATATATAGTTTAAACTTAGGTTTTTTTAATTTCACAGGTAAGTTTTTATTTATTTTAAGATAGGGATCTTGTAATTTTAATTTAAAGTAAGGGGGTTGTTAGGTTTAGGGGTTAATAGTTTAATTTAGTGTATTGCGATGTGGGGGGCTGGCAGTTTAGGGGTTAATAGGTTTATTTAGTGGCGGTGATGTGGGAGGCCAGATGTTTAGAGGTTAATAACATTATTTAATGGTGGTGATGTTGTGGAGCGGCGAAATAGGGGTTGATATCTTTATTATAGTGTGGGTGATGTTGGGATGCGGGGGAATGGGGTTAATAACTTTATTATAGTGGCAGCGATATCGGGAGCTGCAGATTAGGGGCTAATAACTTTATTTTGGTGGCGGAGAAGTCGGGAGCGGCAGATTAGGGTTAATAACTTTATGTAGGTGTCGGCGATGTCGGGGGGCAGCAGATTAGGGGTGTTTAGACGTGGTGTTTATGTTAGGGTGTTAGGTTTAAACGTAACTTTTTTTCCCCATAGACATCAATGGGGTTGCATTACGGAGCTTTTCATTCCGCGATTGCAGGTGTTAGGTTTTTTCTAACACTCTCTCCCCATTGATGTCTATGGGGAAAGAGTGCACGAGCACGTCAAAGCAGCGCTTGTATTTTGTGCGGTATGGAGCTTAACGCAATCATATCACGCACACAAGGCAGCTTTTCAAAAACTCGTAATGGCAGCACTATGGAGAGTGAAATAACGCAACTTTTGTTGCGTTCATTTCGCACCCTCTATAGCGCAAAATTTGTAATCTAGGTGAATGCAAATATAGATAAAGTATATTGTTTTGTATTTGTTATCTGTTAAAGGCCACTAGGGAAAGGTATGAAGTAAGGTTAGTGTGAAAAAGTCTACAGAGTGCATTTCCAGCTCTGAGATTAGAAAGTACACAAATTCCCTTTCTCACAATAATAGCGAATCCAGGATTTATTGTATCTTCTAATATTTTTCAAATTTGGGATTAAAATGGGTTAATATGTGTTTATTAAATAATAGCTAAAGATACTGAAAATATAGAATCTTTTGAGTAGTTAAAAAATAAATTTAATATTCTAAATAAACATTTTTGTGCATATTTGCAACTAAGAAATAATTGCAATAATTTAGTACATCTACAGTGCCCTCCACTAATATTGGCACCTTTGGTAGATATGAGCAAGGAAAGCTGTGAAAATGTGTCTTTATTGTTTAACCTTTTGATCTTTTGTTAAAAAAAAGTAAACAAAAATACTCTGTTCTCATGGATATCAAACAATTGCAAACACAACACAGGTTTATTAAAAAAAATGTTTGTTAAATAAATGTATGGCACAATTATTGACAACCCTATGAATTCTTATGAGAAAAAATATATTTGAAGTATATTCCCATTGATATTTTAATTTTTTTTAGTACACCTGGGTGACTAGGAACAGGAAATAGTTCAACCATGACTTCCTGTTTCACAGGGGTATAAATATGAGGTAACACTAAGTTCCCTTAGTCATTCATCACAATGGGTAAGACTAAGGAATATAGCTGTGATGTGCGGCAAATGGTTTTTGAGCATCACAAAATGGGAAGTGGCTATAAGAAAATAGCAAAACCATAGAAAATGCTCATTTTCACCATTAGGGCAATAATTAAGAAGTTCCAGTCAACTGTAAATGTGATGAATCAACCTGGAAGAGGAAGTGTAACTATATGGTCTCAACGCACTGTGAAGAGGATGGTTCAAGCGGTCAAAATATCTCCAAGTATCACAGCTGTAGAACTGCAGAAGTTAGTTGGGATTTGGAGTCAAAAAGTCTACAAAACTACAATCTTACGTCACCTACATCACCACTAGTTGTTTGGAAGGGTTTTAAGAAAAAAGCTTCTATTCTCATCCAAAAACAAACTCAAGCATCTTCAGTTTGCCAGACACTACTGGAACTTCAAATGGGATTGGGTTCTATGGTCAGATGAAACCAAAATAGAACTTTTTGGCAATATACACCAGAGGTGGGTTTGGCACACACAGAGAAGTAGCCATATGGAAAAGTTCCTCATGCCCACGGTTAAATATATGGTCCGTGCTTGGATCTTCCAGCAGGACAACGATCCAAAACATACATCAAAATCAAGACAGAAATGGTTTACTGACCACAAAATCAAGGTCCTGCCATGGCCATCCAAATCTCAACTTGAACCCCATAGAAAACTCATGGGGGACCTGAAGAGGAGAGTCCACCAGCGTTGACTTTGAAATTTGAAGGATCTGGAGAGATTCTGTATGGAGGAATGATCTCAGATCCCTTGCCATGTTTTCTCCAACCTCATCAGGCACTATAGGAGAAGTCTCAGAACTGTTATCTTGGCAAAGGGAGGCAGCACAAAGTATTAAATAAAAGGGTGCCAATAATTGTGCCACACATATAGATTTTTTTTTTGATAAACCTGTGTTGTGTTTGCAATTGTTCGATAGCCATGAGAACTGAGTATTTTTGTGTATTTTTTTAACAAAAGACAAATTTTCACAGCCTTCTTTGCTCATATTTACCTAAGGGTGCCAATATTAGTGTAGGGCACTGTATATAAATGGAACTGGAACTGGCATGTCCTGGAAACCCTAATATAAAAATTATGGGTAAGGGAATTACTCAATATATTCATTTTATAATTGTTTGAGCAATAAAAATTGACATTTATGTGTACAAAAAAGGTACTCAGAAATGTAGAAATCTTTATCACCAAAATGTGAACTTCAGATATCCAGAACGCATAAATATAGTTAAAAACACAACATGTTTGTCCTCTTGAAGGGAATCTCATATTAGATTTCTTAATTTATCATATATTACACCCATGATACTAAATACATGGAAGTGAATAAACTGGAACTGGTAGGAAATGTAAAAAAACGTCTGATGATTTAGAACATTGCTTATTTAGGTTCTGTAAAAATTAAGAATTTCTGGCTAACAAATCTTTTGTTGGGCAAAAAAAGATTATAAATAATGTGGCAAATCCAACTTTCTTTGAAATTTGCTTCCTTTTCAAGGCAGAAGTGTTTGGCATTAATACAACATTTATAAACCTAATTATCTTGATAGGAAGGAATTTTAATACTTTTAAACTGGAAGTCGAGTAAAGCTACTAGATGGAAAGAATTTATAAATAAGTTACATAACTATTTCACAATAGAACAACATGACCTTCAAGTCAATAACGAGAATAATATTCAAAGTTTCTTCCACAAATGGGAGAATTATATAAAAAGTCAGTCAGAAACAGTTCAATGACAAATTCTTTTTGAAGGATCAGATTTCTTATTAGAAGCCAGACTCAGAGGAGAATGGGTATGTATGAAAATGGAAGAGAGGCTCTTATTTATTTATTTTAATTTTATTTTTTATATGAAGATAATAAGCTAGATTACGAGTTTGGCGTTATGATTGAAAAAGCATTGTTATGGCCCATAACGCTGCTTTTTCCCTAACGCTGCTATTACAAGTCTTGTAGGTATAGGTGTACCGCACACCTTTTAGCCAGTCACGCAACGTCAGTACCACACTATTAAATTAAAAAGCCTTTTTCAATGGGACTCCCATAGCGCCGGTATTACGAGTTTGCCTGGGAGGCCAAAAACTTAGCAGTACACCCTATAAACACAAGATCCGTACCGCCATCTAAAGTCAGTAGTTATGAGTTACAAAGCTGTAGCATAAAACTGATAACTAAAGTGTAAAAAAGTACTCTTACTCCCATAAACTACCTATTAACCCCTAAACCGAGGCCCTCCCGCATTGCGAACACTATAATAAATGTATTAACCCCTAATCTGCCGCTCCGGACATCGCCGCCACTATTAAAATGTATAAACCTCTATTCCACGGCTCCCCGACATCGTCGCCACTATAATAAACCTATTAATCCCTAAACCGCCGCCCTCCCGCATCGCAAACACTATTTAAATATTATTACCCCCTAATCTGCCGTCTGCCCACACCGCCACTATAATAAACCTATTAACCCCTAAACCGAGGCCCCCCCGCATCGCAAACACTATAATAATTTTATTAACCCCTAATCTGCCACTCCGGACATCACCGCCAATATTAAAATGTATTAACCTCTATTCCGCGGCTCTCCGACATTGTCGTCGCTATAATAAACCTATTAACCCTTAAACTGCCGCCCTCCCGCATCGCAAACACTATTTAAATATTATTACCCCCTAATCCCCCTAAACCTCTGATCCAAAATGGCGTCCCTTACATTCCTATTGGCTGAAAGATTTCTATCAACCAATAGGAATTAAAGGGGATAAAATCCTATTGGCTGCTGCCAACAGCCAATACGATTGAGCTCTCATTCTATTGACTTAAAAAAATGTGTAACAGGAGCACCAGGTATAGTGATAAAATAATAAACTTTATTGAAATACAAAGGGTATATTAACCCCGGGTAAGAACACACAAAAAAAAATTTAAACCATCAAAAAGATGAACAAAGGCTGACCGGTTTCGGCTACTGCCTTACTCCTAGCCTGCTTAAAACTGCTTAACAGTTCACAACTTTAAAAACCCTCATCTGTGTTTCTATTGGTTCAGGGACTCACACCCCTTTTCTTCCAGCTTCAATTAAACACTCATTTAGTTACACCAGAGTATCTACGGTTCACTATTATAGCTTATAAACTGAAAAATCCATTCTGCATATCAATATTCAAACTAAAAATTCCACACATAAACTCTATAGATTCATTAATAAACTCTTATTTGTTAAATGTTAAATGTAAGATGGCGTGTATACATGTTTAAAATCACTTCGGCAGATTATACTATTGTAACATTGGTTGCCGTGTCCTCAGGCAAAACCCAAATCGCTATATAGAGTTATAATGACCATCTGCGATATGCGCTAATAAAGTGAGAATATCCTGCTTCTTAGTAGGTAGGGCTTACCTTTTACCTCTGCATAGATTAACTGCATTGAGCTGCGAGGCTTGCATTTGATCGGCATAGGTACCTGTTCAAAAGTGTTCCTATTGGACAAATATCGTTTGTTATAGCCTATCAACATGCAAGTCTCACAGCGCTTAGCTCTGGATGAATTTTACACTCTGTCCAATTGGACCGCTATGCTTGCTGTACCCTCCCATATATTACGTGAGATGTTTGTAAACAAAGTAACGTGTGGGGAATATCTGCACAATACAGATCTAGTGTTTTACCATCTCATATATGTTGGTTAGATAAACCTACAGGGATTACCTGATTAACTAGTAAAGAGCTACTAATTGCAAAACCGCAACCTAGGGGCTATGAACCTCTGCACCTCAAATCATGCCAACTCAGGGTAAATAGCATTCAATAAAATTAACCCTTATTATTAACTGGTTGTGTACTGGAATAGTCACAGGTGTTGGGGTCCTAGTAAGGGATTTGTCAATCTTAGCCTATTGGGAAATAATATCACTTTATCTGTATATCTACTTACTATCCCATTAACTAGGCTACTCCAGAGCTCTAACTATGTTTTTAAATAAACAAAGAAGTTTTGAAATATTAAAGTATTGAAATATTAAGTTATTGAGGTATTGAATTATTAATGAAATGGGGGGGGGGTTTGGGGGTGGGGGGGTGCTTAATGTGGGGCTTGGTGGGAACAAAAATGTATTTGGTAAGTCAGTAGACCCCTGACAATGATATTATATGAATTACCAAAAGTTTATTAAATCGAATTCCGAATTGAGGCCATCTGGAATCCTCGTTTTTAAACGAAATATCCAGAAGGCCTCTCTTTCGCCCAATTTTCGGGTCCTATCCCCCGCTCTGGTCTGAATAGGTACTCTCTCTATAATGGTCCAAGAAAAAAATGTATTATCTTTATTGTGAATGATTGAAAAATGGTTAATTAATGGAGTTGTTAGAACACCAGCTTTTATGTCCGCCAAGTGTTCTTTGATCCTGACCCTAGCCTCCCTCGTCGTGAGGCCTACATATTGGAGGGCACAATGGGTACATGAGATCAGATACACTACAAAGGTTGACCTGCATTTCAGGCACAATTTCTTTTGAAAGTTTTCTCCTGTGACCAGGGAACTGAAGGTATCCCCTATAGTTACTCTTTCACAGGCTTTTCAGGAAAGATGATTGCACCTAAAGGTACCATTAAGTCTTAACCATGAAGACCCATCTGTCTGTTCTTTCCTTAGTCTCGTAGGTGCAATCATATTGCTTATCGTTTTATTTCTTTTGTAAGTGCATCTGATGCCTTCAGTTACTGTTTCTTTAAGAGCATCATCAGCTAACAATAGCTGATAATTGTTCCTAATTATATGGCATATCTGGGTGTACTGCTGAGAGTACTCTGTCAAAAATGTGATTTTCTTCTCAGCTTTCTCTTTAGTCCCTTTTCTGTTCTGTTTCAGAAGATCAACTCTGCTGACCTTCGTGACAGAATTTCTCTCTTTGGTAATGATTGACCTTGGATATCCTCTCTCCAAAAGTCTATCTGACAGTTCATCTGCTTGTTTCTCATATGTGCTATAACTGGTGCAATTCCGCTGGTATATACCATTAGTTATTAGTTATATTGTAGCTATCTTAGGGTTTTGTTTTTTTTACATGTAAGTATGTATTTAGTTTTAAATAGGAATTATTTAGTTAATAATTGTAAGGTTTATTTATATTTATTTTAATTATATTTAAGTCAGGAGGTGTTAGGGTTAGATTTAGGCTTAGGGTTACGTTATGCTTACGGTTAGGGTTACGTTAGGGTTAGGGGTTAATAACTTTAGTATAGTGGCAGCGACATTGGGGGCAGCAGATTAGGGGTTAATAAGTGTAATGTAAGTGGCTGCGATGTTAGGGGCAGCAGATTAGGGGTTAATAACTGTAATGTAGGTGGCAGCGATGTTAGGGGCAGCAGATTATGGGTTAATAACTAAAATGTAGGTGGCGGCGATGTTAGGGGCAGCAGATTAGGGGTTAATAACTGTAATGTAGGTGGCGGCAATGTTAGGGGCAGCAGATTAGGGGTTAATAAGTGTAATGTAAGTGTCAGCGATGTTAGGGGCGGGAGATTAGGGGTGTTTAGACATGGGGTTTATGTTAGGGTGTTAGGTTTTAACGTTACTTTTTCTTTTCCCCATAGACATCAAATGGGCTGCATTACGGAGCTTTTCATTCCGCGATCGCCGGTGTTAAGCTTTTTTTTGCCAGCTCTCCTCATTGATGTCTATGGGGAAATCGTGCACGAGCACTTCAAAGCAGCGCTTGATTTCGGTGCGGTATGGATCTCAACGCCACCATATCGCCCGCACAAGCCTGCTTTTTGTAAACCTGTAATAGCAGCGCTATAGGGAGGTTAAATAAAGCCGCTTTTGTGGCGGTCGTTAATTTCCCTATAGCGCTCAAAACTCGTAATCTGTCTGAATGATAGGTATTGTCTTGAGGTTAGATCCGTTAAAAAAGTGAATATTGATATAACACTATAGCATTTTGTTTTATTTAATGTCAGATATTTATTTCTTTGTTTGTGATCTTTTTTGTTAATATGTAAAATCGTAAAATAAAAGTAAAAAAAAAAAAAAAAAGAAAATACACAAATTCCATTACAAAATTACACAAAAAGGCAGGCAAAATAAGTAATGAAAGTATACTACAAAGTTATTTTACTACACGTAATAAACCTTTTACATTAAAGGGACATAATACTCATATGCTAAATCACTTGAAACTGATGCAGTATAACTGTAAAAAGCTGACAGGAAAATCTCACCTGAGCATCTCTATGTAAAAAAGGAAGATATTTTACCTCACAGTTTCCTCAGCTCAGCAGAGTAAGTTCTGTGTAAAAAGTTATACTCAGCTGCAGCCTAGCTGCAGGTAAAAAAAAATAAAAAATGAAGAAATGAACAGCAGCCAATCAGCATCAGCAGTGCTGAGGTCATGAACTCTTTTACTGTGATCTCATGAGATTTCATTTAACTCTCATGAGATTTCATTGTAAACTTCCTTACACTGAATAGGGAAATAAGATGAGTGTGCACGAAAGCTCGCTCCTTCCGCTGTCCCGGGACAGACATACTGATTTGCTGCTTAGAAGTCTTTTACAATGGGATGTGGCTACTGAGAAACTTTTGAGGTAAAATATCTTTCTTTTTTACATAGAGATGTTCAGGTGATATTTTCTAGTCAGCTTTTTACAGCTATACTGCATCACTTTCAAGTGTTTAAACATTTTAGTGTTGACTGTCCCTTTAAAGGACCACTCAATGCAATAGAATTGCATAATTAACAAGTGCATAATAAAAAGACAATTTATCACCTACTCTAAATTTTAAAATATTTTTTCTCCCATTTTCCGCCCCCCTGCATCATGTGACAGACATCAGCCAATCATAGACTAAGTATACATATACCCTATGAGCTTGTGCACATGCCCAGTAGGATCTTGTTCCCCAGAAAGTGTGCATATAAAAAAGTGTCTTACAACTGCATGCTCTTTCTGAATCATAAAAGTTTTTGACTTAAAGGGACAGTAAAGTAAAAAAAAAAAAAAATCATTTTTTAAATAGGGCATGTAATTTTAATTCAACTTTCCAATTTACTTTTATTACCAATTTTGCTTTGTTCTTTTGGTATTCTTAGTTGAAAGCTAAATCTAGGAGGTTCATGTGCTAATTTCTTAGACCTTGAAGACTGCCTCTAATCGGAAAGCATTTTGACAGTTTTTCACCACTAGAGGGCGTTAGTTCATGTGTTTCATATAGATAACATTGAGCTCAGGCACGTGAAGCTCCTAAGAGCAAGCACTGATTGGCTAAAAATGCATGTCTGTCAAAAGAACTGAAATAAGGGGGCAGTTTGCAGAGGCATAGATACAAGGTAATCACAGAGGTAAAAAGTATATTATTATCTACCTTTTTAAACAATAAAAATTCTGGTGTTTACTGTCCCTTTAAGTGTCCCTTTAAATCTTAATGTGCTTACTGTTCACGGCAGGTTCTTACTAGTCTGGGACTAGAGCAAAACAACATACAATATTTAGATGGTTAATATCCTTACAGACTGTAGGAAGATTTTGATTAAGTTTGCAGGAATTTCAGATACCAAGGCAGTGATGAACACAAGTGGTACAGGATTATCCTGTCACTCTCTAAAATGTGGCCTGGGGTGGTATTGATGATGCCATACTGTATCATTAATACAGAATCTAGATCTGTCATCTAGGAGGATGATACAGCAGTTACGCCAGCTGAGTAATTTCACTTATCTCTTTGGCATAAATATGATGAGTCAGAAAGTGGGTGCACTCTGTGGTTAAAGTGCTTTCTCACCACCTTGCACTAATCGTTTTATGATGTGATGATCATACAGTGATTCATTCTTAAAGGGACAGTCTACTATAAATTAAACTGTCATTATTCAGATAGGATAGGACTTTTAATTTTAATCAACTTTCTAATTTACTTTTATCATCAAATTTGCTTTTTTCTCTTGGTATTCTTAGTTTAAACTAAACATAGGTAGGCTCATATGCTAATTTCTAAGCCTTTGAGGGCTGCCTCTAATCACATGCTTTTTAAATCTCTTTTCAACACAAAGAGACAGAAAGTACACGTGGGCTATATAGATAACACTGTGTTCAGGCACAGGGGGTTATTTAAGATTTAGCACAAAACAATGCTAAATTTAAGACAATATATAATAAACAGTCACAGTCATGTGATCAGGGGGCTGGAAGAAGGTTCATAGATACAAGGTAATCACAGAGGTAAAAAGTGTATTAATATAACTGTGTTGGTTGTGCAAATCTGGGGAATGGGTAATAAAGGAATTATCTATCTTTTAAAACAATAACAATTCTATGGTAGACTGTCCCTTTAAGGACCAGCTTGGTTCTCCAAATTTAGCGCTTAGTAGTGCATTATCTAGATCAGGGGTGACCAACATTTTCAGTATGGTTTGTATTGCTTTATTTTCAGTTGGAGAGCTGTTGAACACTTTCAAAACAAAAATATATATTTCAATATAAACTATCTAATTATTTAGCAACGTAAGACCCAATAAACTGTAGCATATACAGGTAGCCCTCAAGTTACACTAGGGTTCCATTCCTGAAGTTAGGACTGTAAAAACAGCATTATACTTTTTTTTCTTTTTTTTTTTCTTCTTGTTGGGCATGTCACCCTCCACCAATAAGGCAGCAGGGAGTTCTGTTTATCAGCCACTGGGTGCAATTTTTTGTGCTGCATCGGCTTTTCACTCAAACATTATGGGCCAGATTATGAACTTTCCCTAATCAGAAGCCTTGGATGAACAGAGTGGTTCGCCTCTTACTGGAAGCACGAGATGCTGCTTTTAGATCTGGTGATGCTGAGGCCTATAGATCAACTAGAAATAACTTAAAAAAGGGAATAAAAAGAACTATATATGACCTGAAATTACATATTGAAGATCATTTTCATAATAACTCTGACCCCCGACGCATGTGGCAGGGCATCCAGGCTATTACAGATTACAAACCCGCAAGTGTAACCACTCCAACTAATGATGCCTCTTTTCCGAATTAATTAAATCACTTCGATGCCCACATCGGGATAACAAAGAACCAATTACCAAAGCCATGCTATATTCAGATGAACAGCCCCTAACTCTTTACTGTATGTTACTGAGGTGTACCATGTACTTTTTAGGGTAGGATGCACGTTAAGCTGCTGGTCCAGATGGCATCCCTGGGCATGTGTTTAGGGCATGTGGTGGAGCATTGGCTGAAGCTCTTACTGACATTTTCAATCTGTCACTGGCCCAAGCAGTTGTCCCTGCGTGTATTAAGTTAACAACTATCATTCCTGTGCCAAAGCAATCTGTTTCAGTGAGTCTAAATGACTATCGCCCCATTGCACTCACTTGGACCATTATGAAGTGTTTTGAGAGGCTGGTCATGGCTCATCTTAAAGCTTATCTGCCACCTACATTAGATCCTCATCAATATGCCTATCGTCAAAATAGGCCAACGGAAGATGCCATCTCTATGGCACTACACTTTGCCCTGACCCATCTGGATCACAACACCTATGTAAGGATGCTGTTCATTGATTTTAGTTCAGCATTCAATACTGTTATTCCTGCAAAATTGGTTGCCAAACTTCTTGACCCGGGCATTAACACTCTGTAACTGGATTCTGGATTTTCTGACTAATAGATCTCAGTCAGTGAGGATAGGCAATTACACATTCTCTACACTGACCCTTAATACACAGCCTTGTGGGACAAAGGTGTTGAATCCATTATTATACTCCCTCTTCACCTATGATTGCCTGCCTAGGTATGTGTCTAATAACATTATTAAGTTTGCAGATGATACTACTGTATTAGGCCGGATCAGTAACAATGACGAGACAGCCTACAGGGAGTATGTAAAGTGCCTGGTGACATGGTGCGCTGAAAATAATATGGATCTCAATATCAAGAAGACCAAAGAGATCATTATTGATTATAGAAAGATCAAACGCTGCATGCACATGCCCATCTATATAAATGGATCTAAGGTAGAACGTGTGACAAGTTTTAAATTTCTGGGAATTCATATTTTTGAAGACCTGTCTTGGACATTGAACACCTCTACCCTGGTAAAGAAGGCGCAACAATGTCTTTATTTTTTAAGGAACGCTGCAGAAAGTTCATTTGTCCCCTCAGATCCTAATCAATTTTTATTGTTGTACCATTGAGAGTATTCTTACCAATTGTATTACAGTGTGGTACAGCAATTGTACTAGCTCTGACCGAAGGGCTTTGCAAGGGGTGGTAAAAACAGTCCAAAATATTATTGGTGTTCAGTTATCTCTTATTGAGGACTTCCAGCGCAGTAAAAGTCTCCAAAGGGCTTGCTGTATCCTTCCCATGCTAGGAGGCGATATAGGAGTCTGTATGGCAAGAAAAACAGGCTACGGAACAGTTTTTTCCCCAGAGTTGTTACTCTGTTAAACACAAACTTTTAGTTTTTGTTTTTACTTTTTAATTCTGTCATTGACTCTTTTTATGACCACTGTACATTTCTGATGAATTTTCATTGTTCTCTATCTACATTACAATACACTGCATATCACATACTCATAATGTATATATACACTTATTCCTTCCTTTGGCCTAGATTTGGAGTTCGGCGGTAAATGGGCTGCTAACGCTCCGCAGGCTTTTTTCTGGCCGCACCATAAATTTAACTCTGGTATCGAGAGTTCAAACAAATGCTGCGTTAGGCTCCAAAAAAGGAGCGTAGAGCATTTTTACCGCAAATGCAACTCTCGATACCAGAGTTGCTTACGGACGCGGCCGGCCTCAAAAACGTGCTCGTGCACGATTCCCCCATAGGAAACAATGGGGCTGTTTGAGCTTAAAAAAAACCTAACACCTGCAAAAAAGCAGCGTTCAGCTCCTAACGCAGCCCCATTGTTTCCTATGGGGAAACACTTCCTACGTCTGCACCTAACACTCTAACATGTACCCCGAGTCTAAACACCCCTAGCCTTACACTTATTAACCCCTAATCTGCCGCCCCCGCTATCGCTGACCCCTGCATATTTTTTTAAACCCCTAATCTGCCGCTCCGTAAACCGCCGCAACCTACGTTATCCCTATGTACCCCTAATCTGCTGCCCTAACATCGCCGACCCCTATATTATATTTATTAACCCCTAATCTGCCCCCCTCAACGTCGCCGACACCTGCCTACACTTATTAACCCCTAATCTGCCGAGCGGACCTGAGCGCTACTATAATAAAGTTATTAACCCCTAATCCGCCTCACTAACCCTATCATAAATAGTATTAACCCCTAATCTGCCCTCCCTAACATCGCCGACACCTAACTTCAATTATTAACCCCTAATCTGACGACCGGAGCTCACCGCTATTCTAATAAATGTATTAACCCCTAAAGCTAAGTCTAACCCTAACACTAACACCCCCCTAAGTTAAATATAATTTTTATCTAACTAAATAAATTAACTCTTATTAAATAAATGATTCCTATTTAAAGCTAAATACTTACCTGTAAAATAAATCCTAATATAGCTACAATATAAATTATAATTATATTATAGCTATTTTAGGATTAATATTTATTTTACAGGCAACTTTGTAATTATTTTAACCAGGTACAATAGCTATTAAATAGTTAAGAACTATTTAATAGTTACCTAGTTAAAATAATAACAAAATTACCTGTAAAATAAGTCCTAACCTAAGTTATAATTAAACCTAACACTACCCTATCAATAAAATAATTAAATAAACTACCTACAATTACCTACAATTAACCTAACACTACACTATCAATAAATTAATTAAACACAATTCCTACAAATAAATACAATTAAATAAACTAGCTAAAGTACAAAAAATAAAAAAGATCTAAGTTACAGAAAATAAAAAAATATTTACAAACATAATAAAAATATTACAACAATTTTAAACTAATTACACCTACTCTAAGCCCCCTAATAAAATAACAAAGCCCCCCAAAATAAAAAATTCCCTACCCTATTCTAAATTAAAAAAGTTACAAGCTCTTTTACCTTACCAGCCCTGAACAGGGCCCTTTGCGGGGCATGCCCCAAGAATTTCAGCTCTTTTGCCTGTAAAAAAAACACATACAATACCCCCCCCCAACATTACAACCCACCACCCACATACCCCTAATCTAACCCAAACCCCCCTTAAATAAACCTAACACTAAGCCCCTGAAGATCTTCCTACCTTGTCTTCACCATACCAGGTTCACCGATCCGTCCTGAAGAGCTCCTCCGATGTCCTGATCCAAGCCCAAGCGGGGGCTGAAGAGGTCCATGATCCGGTCAAAGTCTTCATCCAAGCGGGGCAGAAGAGGATCTTCCATCCGATTGAAGTCATCATCCAGGCGGCATCTTCGATCTTCTTCCATCCGGAGCGAAGCGGCAGGATCCTGAAGACATCCAGCGCGGAACATCCATCCGGACCGACGACTGAACGACGAATGACTGTTCCTTTAAGGGACGTCATCCAAGATGGCGTCCCTCGAATTCCGATTGGCTGATAGGATTCTATCAGCCAATCGGAATTAAGGTAGGAATTTTCTGATTGGCTGATGGAATCAGCCAATCAGAATCAAGTTCAATCCGATTGGCCGATCCAATGAGCCAATCAGATTGAGCTCGCATTCATTGGATCAGCCAATCGGATTGAACTTGATTCTGATTGGCTGATTCCATCAGCCAATCAGAATATTCCTACCTTAATTCCGATTGGCTGATAGAATCCTATCAGCCAATCGGAATTCGAGGGACGCCATCTTGGATGACGTCCCTTAAAGGAACAGTCATTCGTCGTTCAGTCGTCGGTCCGGATGGATGTTCCGCGCTGGATGTCTTCAGGATCCTGCCGCTTCGCTCCGGATGGAAGAAGATCGAAGATGCCGCCTGGATGATGACTTCAATCGGATGGAAGATCCTCTTCTGCCCCGCTTGGATGAAGACTTTGACCGGATCATGGACCTCTTCAGCCCCCGCTTGGGCTTGGATCAGGACATCGGAGGAGCTCTTCAGGACGGATCGGTGAACCTGGTATGGTGAAGACAAGGTAGGAAGATCTTCAGGGGCTTAGTGTTAGGTTTATTTAAGGGGGGTTTGGGTTAGATTAGGGGTATGTGGGTGGTGGGTTGTAATGTTGGGGGGGGGTATTGTATGTTTTTTTTTACAGGCAAAAGAGCTGAAATTCTTGGGGCATGCCCCGCAAAGGGCCCTGTTCAGGGCTGGTAAGGTAAAAGAGCTTGTAACTTTTTTAATTTAGAATAGGGTAGGGAATTTTTTATTTTGGGGGGCTTTGTTATTTTATTAGGGGGCTTAGAGTAGGTGTAATTAGTTTAAAATTGTTGTAATATTTTTATTATGTTTGTAAATATTTTTTTATTTTCTGTAACTTAGATCTTTTTTATTTTTTGTACTTTAGCTAGTTTATTTAATTGTATTTATTTGTAGGAATTGTGTTTAATTAATTTATTGATAGTGTAGTGTTAGGTTAATTGTAGGTAATTGTAGGTAGTTTATTTAATTATTTTATTGATAGGGTAGTGTTAGGTTTAATTATAACTTAGGTTAGGATTTATTTTACAGGTAAATTTGTTATTATTTTAACTAGGTAACTATTAAATAGTTCTTAACTATTTAATAGCTATTGTACCTGGTTAAAATAATAACAAAGTTGCCTGTAAAATAAATATTAATCCTAAAATAGCTATAATATAATTATAATTTATATTGTAGCTATATTAGGATTTATTTTACAGGTAAGTATTTAGCTTTAAATAGGAATAAGTTATTTAATAAGAGTTAATTTATTTCGTTAGATAAAAATTATATTTAACTTAGGGGGGTGTTAGTGTTAGGGTTAGACTTAGCTTTAGGGGTTAATACATTTATTAGAATAGCGGTGAGCTCCGGTCGGCAGATTAGGGGTTAATAATTGAAGGTAGGTGTCGGCGATGTTAGGGAGGGCAGATTAGGGGTTAATACTATTTATGATAGGGTTAGTGAGGCGGGTTAGGGGTTAATAACTTTATTATAGTAGCGCTCAGGTCCGCTCGGCAGATTAGGGGTTAATAAGTGTAGGCAGGTGTCGGCGACGTTGAGGGGGGCAGATTAGGGGTTAATAAATATAATATAGGGGTCGGCGATGTTAGGGGCAGCAGATTAGGGGTACATAGGGATAACGTAGGTGGCGGCGATTTGCGGTCGGAAGATTAGGGGTTAATTATTTTAAGTAGCTGGCGGCGACGTTGTGGGGGGCAAGTTAGGGGTTAATAAATGTAATACAGGGGTCGGCGGGGTTAGGGGCAGCAGATTAGGGGTACATAAATATAACGTAGGTGGCGGTCGGCAGATTAGGGGTTAAAAATTTTAATCGAGTGGCGGCGGTGTGGGGGGACCTCGGTTTAGGGGTACATAGGTAGTTTATGGGTGTTAGTGTACTTTAGGGTACAGTAGTTAAGAGCTTTATAAACCGGCGTTAGCCAGAAAGCTCTTAACTCCTGCTATTTTCAGGCGGCTGGAATTTTGTCGTTAGAGCTCTAACGCTCACTTCATAAACTACTCTAAATACCGGTGTTAGGAAGATCCCATTGAAAAGATAGGCTACGCAAATGGCGTAGGGGGATCTGCGGTATGGAAAAGTCGCGGCTGAAAAGTGAGCGTTAGACCCTTTAATCACTGACTCCAAATACCAGCGGGCGGCCAAAACCAGCGTTAGGAGCCTCTAACGCTGGTTTTGACGGCTACCGCCGAACTCCAAATCTAGGCCTTAGTCTGTAATTTTTTTACTGCATAATTTATGCACTTCACATATTTTAACTGTGGATCATTACACTATATTGTACACTTCCGACGAATTTCATTGTTCGTCATTCACACTACTATACACTGCATATCACATATTCATAATGTATGTATACACATTTAGCCCTTGCTTAGCCTGCAACTTTTTTATTGCACTAACTTATGCACTTTACATATTTTTACTGTGGGTTATTACTTTTTCCTCTGATTAGCACTATGCACTTTTGTGTCATGGTGATAATTTTGCACATATGTCACCTACTGCACATTTCAAATTTATGTCTTCTTATTGTATTCACCACCTTATAGTACATTTTGTTATGTATGGGTTAGATACTTAAAGTGATGGTACATTCAGCCCAACTGCTCCACATATTTTGAAAGCTCTTATCCTAACTAGCATATATCGATATGCTTTTTTATTAATAAAACCATCAGTACACTAAATAACTTCCGTTTTAGTCCTGCTACGTTACCCTTTACAATTCAGCCTCTCTCTAACATTTTCGAAGCTCCTGCTTTGAGTGGCATCTGTTCTAGCCAATCATAGCCTCCTCATGCGCCCCATGTAAAACTCTAACTGCACGCTCCCGTGCTCGGAACTCATTAATCTTAATGCAATGCGCATGTGCGACTACTTACGCTACTTGCGTAACAGAATAAGGGAATCCTCAGCTCCGCTTACAGTAAACAGTGCATCTGTTTGTAAGAAAAAGTAAATTGACGATTTTTCTTTTTCAGTCACGCAAGTAGCGTAAGTAGTCACGCAAGATTACTGAGTTCCGAGCATAGGAGCGGGCAGTTAGTTTTACATGGGGTGCATGGTGAGGCTATGATTTGCTAGAACAGATGCCACTCAAAGCATTAGCTTTGAAAATGTTAGAGAGAGGCTGAATTAAAAAGGGTAATGTAGCAGGACTAAAATTGAAGTTATTCAGTGTACTGATGTTTTTATTAATCAAAAAGCATATCAATATTCTAGCTAGGATAAGAGCTTTCAAAATATGTGGAGCAGTTGGGCTGAATTTACCATTACTTTAATTACATTTCGTTGTCTTTTTTCATACTTTGTACAATGACATTAAAAAGGAATCTAATCGAATCTAATGAGTAAACAGTCATAGGAACACAATCCTTCTAGAGGTGCACTTGTCAATGGTGTATAGTCGTCCATTAATACCCAAACGATCAGGCCGCACTCCCAATATTGTAGAATGAGAAGATATCCTGTAGATAA
Source organism: Bombina bombina (assembly GCF_027579735.1). NCBI lineage: Eukaryota > Metazoa > Chordata > Amphibia > Anura > Bombinatoridae > Bombina > Bombina bombina. Next base: position 527,384,236 of record NC_069501.1, on the reverse strand, counting down.
CAAGAGAGGCGCCAAACATAGAGCAGTATCGTAGAGGCAATACAGGAGCTAAAAGGGTATTCTCCCTCCCCCCATATATGTATGTCTACTCACAGACAAGGCGGCACAGAACAAGGTGCCAGAGACAGCAGATCGGGACCGTTGAGAGTCGCCCGACAGACACCCTGGATCAATCCTCCATCAGTACTGACATCAATGTGTACGTAAGACAGGGGGCTCGTCCGGTCTAATCCCATAGGCGGTCACTCGCAATCCAGCACAGCCGTATCCTGCGGGAACCACAAGCAAGGAACACTGCCTCCAAACGATACCAACCGCCAAACAATGAGGGGCATCAACAAGGAACACGAGTGGGATGTGTAAAATAGTCCAGTTTATTAAAAAAGATAAAAACAAACAGCAACGCGTTTCTCAGCTTACATCAAGCCGTTTCATCAGGCTGTAATAATCGAACACACCCACTCATTTAAAATACCCTATGGTGTCCAATCAGAGGGCCACTTCAACGCAAACATCCTTCAGATGATACAATTCATATATCCTATGTTACGTTACGTATGTGAATAGCCCTCTAACCGGACACTAGTACATCTATATAATGAATCGATCAAACATATTACCATAAATATCAACAATCAGAAATTTCATGGCTCATATCAAATTCATGACTATCTAATAATATTCACAATGTGTGTATAAAAATGGTCATGATGATTCGACAATAAGATCTACAAATATATCTTAGATGTATATATATCATTTGCACATTCAAAACTTATAATGATCGTCTATTAAATAGGCATATAAGTGATCATATAAGGACAAAATATCCATAATAATTAATGAACATAATGCCCTTAACCCAAAACTATTGTGAAAATACTAAATAGCACGTATAATGATTTCTATATTCATTCATTAAATAGTTGATAACATGGACATATAGAGGAAATATAAACATTAACTATAATGAAACACATATTCAAAGGATCATATATATCAGCAGCATATGAATATTTAAGTCCATCTCAGATGTATACAGGTCACTCCCACCTCTAAAATATATGTTTGACATATAGTAGGTTAACAAATCATTAATGATATGAGAACCAGAAAACAATGATATATAATATACATATTGCCCATAATGTGCAACTATTATTAGAGTGCTAAATCGCACCCATAATAATTTCTATATTCCAACATCATAAAATTTGATAGCCTATACATATCGGAACATAAGAACATTATCTATAATATAACACACATTCATATACTACTATAGTTATAGGACCCCAAATTGACCCTCTATATAAATGTGATAATACATCAGTCTCGCTATATCCTCACAAGGGACATGTATGGGATAAGTGTCCATTAATGGTCAAATAAAATCCATCACATATAAATCAGACAATATATTGACCCCTAAAAGGCCACATTCACAACTTGTCTGTCAATATCCATAAGGGATCACCCATAATCTGCCAATAACTATAATCTCAAAAAATAGGGAATCCTATCAAATCTCCTAAAAATCCGCCAGATCTACATTGAGATTCAGACCAGCATGATGGAGACTTTTAAGGCTATGTATCCAGTAAGTCTCCCGCTGTCTCAGTCTGGATAGTCTATTGTATAGATGAGATTTAGGAATAAATTCAATCGGGCTGATCGAGAAACAATCAGTATCACCCCCATGTTGGTAGTTACAGTGTCTGGATACACTATGGTTTTTATAATTCTTTTTCATTTACGGACATGCTCGGACCATCTGATGCTCAACCTCCTGCAAGTTCTACCTACATACTGTACTCCACATATGTATGGCAACAAATATACCACATACTGGGAAGCACAGGAAATATGTCCAATAATAGAAAATTGCTGTCCTGTAATATTAGATTTAAACCTCCTCTGTCTATGTGCAATCTTGGCACAAAGTTTGCACCTAATGATTCCACATCTAGAAGACCCCAATGGTAAACATCTGGATCGAATAGGACCATTAGAGTTTTTATGTTTTACAATTTTGCTTGGTGCCAAAATCGTCTTTAGACTGGGTGATTTTTTGTAAACTATTTTGGGCTTTTCCCCTAATAGATTACCCAAAATGGGGACTTTTTTAAGGATCCCCCAATAATTAGTGATAATTTGTCTAATCAAATTGTGATGACAATTATATTGAGTGATAAATAAAATAGAATTATCAATGGTATTAGACCCAATGGTAGGTTTTTTATTAAAATAATTGTCTCTATTATCAGATTTTGCTCTCCTGTAGCCACTATCTATAATATGAGGAGGATAATGTTTTTCATTGAACCGTTCTTTAAGGATAAGGCTTTGGGTTTCATAATCAGCCATAGTGCTGCAATTACGACGAATTCGTTTAAACTGGCCATATGGTACATTACGTTTCCAAGGGTAATAATGATGACTTTTGTAATCTAAATAGCTATTACAATCCACTGTCTTGAAGTGGGTAATACTAGTCACTTTCTTGTTGTCAAATATAAGTTCAAGATCCAAAAATACCATAGTTTCATGATGTATAGAGCTAGTAAGCACAAGTCCTCTATCATTCCGGTTCAAATGTTCCACAAAGGAATTGGCAGAAGCCATATCTTCCCTCCAAATAAGAATCAGATTGTCAATGTACCGCCCATAGAATACCAGGTTCGCCCCATAGGTCTTGTCATAGACATATTGTTGTTCAAAGGAGCCCATGAACAAATTAGCATAGCTCGGGGCAAACCTGGTACCCATGGCTTGAAAAACTCATCCTGAAATAAAAAATAAATGTGTCTCAAAATAAATTATATCAGCTGTAAAATAAATTCACATTGATTGGTAGGAAGGTATAAGGCCCCTTGGAGATATTCAGATATCGCTAAAATACCCAATTGATGGGATATATTTGAATACAGTGACTGAACATCACAAGTGATCCACAAAAGATCAGGAGTAATAGTCAAAGATTCCAATTTCTTAAGCAAGTCAGAGGAGTCCCGAATGTAGGATTCAAGACCCAAAACATATTTTTGTAAAAAATGGTCAGCATAAGAGGACACATTATCAGTTAAACTCCCAACACCTGCAATTATGGACTGACCTGAAGGACAAATAGAGTTCTTATGTAATTTGGGCAAATTGTAGTAAAAAGCACAGTTAGGCTCTTTAGGGACCAAAAACTCTTTCTCTTTTTTTAAGGATTATGCCCTCTCTCTAGGCAAATTCTACAAGATCTTTCAATATGCCTTTATAGTGTGTAGTAGGATCATGACTTAGTCGAATATAATAGGAAGTATCAAAAAGTATATTCCGAGCTTCTATAAGATAATCCTCCAAATTTTGGAGCACAATACCACCTCCCTTGTCTACCTGTCTAATGACAATGGATTAATTTTTCTCCATAGCTCTTCTCTCATTAGCATAAAGGTTATTCTTGATTTTATAACCTTTTGTTTCCTATGGGGATATCGTGCACGAGCACATTTGCCAGCTTACCGCTACCGTAAGCAACGCTGGTATTGAAAGTTGAAGTGGAGCTAAATTAGGCTCAACGCTCCCTTTTCTGAGCCTAACGCAGCCCCTCAGACAACTCTAAATACCAGCGTTGTCTTAAGGGTGCGCTGGGAAAAAAAGCAGCGTTAGCTACGCGGGTCTTTACCGACAAAACTCTAAATCTAGCCGAATATGTTTTCTTTATTTGTAGACTTAAATCATTTCACACAGAAACTCTCTATGCAAAAATATTTCGCAGAAAAACAACTTAAAGATAATATCAAACTCCCGATATTAGTCGATTCTATGGACACAAGACTTAAAGAGTCACAAATTCCAGTATTTGAACCTGACTCTTTAGTAGAACAATTATGTGAAGGTTACATACACACTAAATTTAGGAATAAATCTAATTTTACACCTTTTCTAAAAAATAATGCTCATATTGAAATTTTCAAACAGTTGGTCATTGATGATTTAGAGCCGCCACCTACCTACAATTATTAACCCCTAATCTCCCGCCCGCACCATCGCCGCTACTATAATAAAATTATTAACCCCTAAACCTAACTCTAACCCTAAACCTAACACCCCCTAACATAAATATAATTTAGATTAAACAAAATAATATTCTTAAAATTAAATGAAATAATCCTATTTAAAACTAAATACTTACCTAGAAAATAAACCCTAATATAGCTACAATATAATTAATATTTACATTGTAGCTATTTTAGGATTTATATTTATTTTACAGGCAACTTTGTACTTATTTTAACTAGGTACAATAGCTATTAAATAGTTAATAACTATTTAATAGCTACCTAGTTAAAATAATTACAAAATTACCTGTAAAATAAATCCTAACCTAAGTTAAAAATACACCTAACACTACACTATCATTAAATTAATTAAATAAATTACCTACAATTAGCTAACTTAAAATACAATAAAATAAACTATTCTATAATACAAAAACAAACACTAAATTACAAAAAATAAAAAAGAATAACAAGATGTTTAAACTAATTACACCTAATCTAAGCCTCCTAATAAAATAAAAAATCCCCCCAAAATAAAAAAATGCCCTACCCTATTCTAAACTACCAAAGTAATCAGCTCTTTTACCAGCCCTTAAAAGGGCTTTTTGCGGGGCATTGCCCCAAAGTAATCAGCTATTTTACCTGAAAATAAAAATACAATACCCCCCCAACATTACAACCCACCACCCACATACCCCTACTCTAACCCACCCAAACCCCCCTTAAAAAACCTATCGCTAACTCCCTGAAGATCATCCTACCTTGAGTCGTCTTCACCCAGCCGAGCCGAATTCTTCATCCAAGGTGCGCAGAGGAGGTCCTTCATCCGGTAGAAGTCTTCATCCAAGCGGGGCAAGAAGAGGTCCTCCATCCGGTAGAAGTGTTCATCCAGGCGGCGTCTTCAATCTTCATCCATCCGGAGCGGAGCCATCTTTAAAGGAGCCGATGCAGAGCCATCCTCTTCAACCGACGACTTTCCGACGAATGAAGGTTCCTTTAAGGGACGTCAACCAAGATGGCGTCCCTTCAATTCCGATTGGCTGATAGGATTCTATCAGCCAATCAGAATTAAGGTAGAAAAAATCTGATTGGCTGATGCAATCAGCCAATCAGATTGAAGTTCGATCCGATTGGCTGATCCAATCAGACAATCGTATTGAGCTTGCATTCTATTGGCTGTTCCGATCGGCCAATAGAATGCGAGCTCAATACGATTGGCTGATTTAGACATTACAGCAGTGTCCTCTCTGAAAGAACAACTTTTAGATAACCTGAGTCCACGTGGGACTTGCTTTTTATCTAGATATTTCTGTAGCATTTAATGTCCAGCCAATGTCTACATTCGGTATTAATAGCCTCTTCTAGTTTAGCAAATAGGGCATGTATTGGTAAATTATCAATATAATTCTCCTCACTCTGCGTCATATTTGTAGATACAGTATGTGATACCGTTAATAATCGCTTGTTAATCTTTTCTCCTATAGAAAGCATCTTAACTTAAACTAGTGATATATAAGATAATAATATAAGTAAATGCAAAAAAAAATATATGTAACACACTTGCCACCCCTAATTAGTGAGGGTTCAAATCAGATGAACCCCTATAAATTATTCTAAGTATTTAGAAGTTATAAATATTAGATAATTACTAGTGAATGTATGTGATTAATATCTCAAACTAATATATATATATATATATATATATATATATATATATATATATAAATAGTGAAATAACATGTATAAATCACATATAAAAATATATTAAGTAACAAATCTCATGTGATTAGATAAAAAGAGTCCCAAAATATGATCCTGAAGTGATAAACACAACTAAAACATAACATTCAAGTCCACTAATAAAAAAGTCCTATACAGACATATACAAGCAACCGTGAAGGACAGCTGCAAACCTCAAGACTAAAAAGCCACAATGGAGCAAACAGTCATAGGAGCACAATCCTTCTAGAGGTGCACTTGTCAATGGTGGATAGTCGTCCAGTAATGCCCAAACGATCAGGCCGCACTCCCAATATTGTAGAATGAGAAGATATCCTGTAGATAACAAGAGAGGCGACAAACATAGAGCAGTATTGTAGAGGCAATACAGGAGCTAAAAGGGTATTCTCCCTCCCCCCATATATGTATGTCTACTCACAGACGAGGCGGCACAGAACAAGGTGCCAGAGACAGCAGATCGGGACCGCTGAGAGTCGCCCGACAGACACGCTGGATCAATCCTCCGTCAGTACTGATGTCAATGTGTACGTCAGATAGGGGGCTAGTCCATCCAGTCTAATCCCATAGGCGGTCACTCGCAATCCAGCACAGCCGTATCCTGCTGGAACCACATGGAAGGAACACTGCCTCCAAACGATACCAACCGCCAAACAATGAGGGGCATCAACAAGGAACACGAGTGGGATGTGTAAAATAGTCCAGTTTCTTTTTTCATCAGGCTATAATAATCGAATACACCCACTCGTTTAAAATACCCTATGGTGTCCAATCAGAGGACCACTTCAACGCACACCTCCTTCAGATGATGCAATTCATATATCCTACGTTACGTTACGTATGTGAATAGCCCTCTAACCGGACACCAGTACATCTATATAATCAATTGATCAAACATATTACCATAAATATCAACAATCAGAAATGTCATGGCTCATATCAAATTCATGACTATCTAATAATATTCACAATGTGTGTATAAAAATGGTCATGATGATTCGACAATAAGATCTACAAATCTATCTTAGATGTATATATATCATTTGCACATTCAAATCTTATAATGATCGTCTATTAAATAGGCATATAAGTGATCGTATAAAGACAAAATATCCATAATAATTAATGAACATAATGCCCTTAACACACAACTATTGTGAGAATACTAAATAGCACAAATAATGATTTCTATATTAAGTCATTAAATAGTTGATAACATGGACATATAGAGGAAAAATAAACATTAACTATAATGAAACACATATTCAAAGGATCATATACAATATATCAGCAGCATATGAATATTTAAGTCCATCTCAGATGTATACAGGTCACCCCCACCTCTAAAGTATATGTTTGACATATAGTAGGTTAACAAATCATTAATGATATGAGAACCAGAAAACAATGATATATACTATACATATTGCATATAATGTACGACTATTCTTAGAGGGCTAAATCACACCCATAATAATTTCTATATTCCAACATCATAAAATTTGATAGCCTATACATATCGGAACATAAGAACATTATCTATAATATATCACACATTCATATACTACTATAGTTATAGGACCCCAAATTGACCCTCTATATAAATGTGATAATACATCAGTCTCGCTATATCTTCACAAGGGACATGTATGGGATAAGTGTCTATTAATGGTCAAATAAAATCCATCACATATAAATCAGACAATATATTGACCCCTAAAAGGCCACATTCACAGCTTGTCTCTCAATATTCATAAGGGATCACCCATAATCTGCCAATAACTATAATCTCAAAAAATAGGGAATCCTTTCAAATCTCCATTGATAACCACTATCACAGCCTGGTGGTTTTTCTTCGAGACACCAAGGTTGGAATGATGACTCTGCGAGATGGAGAACTGATAAAGGGTATTATCCACATAGGAATTATAATTATAAACAGTCAACCCACAAGTAGGGATCATGACCAGGCTACTTATAGAACACCAGTGAGTAACCCTGTCTTTAGAGGATAAACTAAATATAGTGAAAGTTATGAAGGATCCTCTCGACAACATACGAGGAACTATGAATCAAATTATGTCTGTAATAGATCTAATGACTCCACTAGTCAACATTATGGTCAGAGCGTGTCTTCTAATTCCAATATAAGGCCTATCGTTACTAATGTTAATCCTGCACAACCTTTTTTAGAGCAGGGTTTACGCCCACACTCTTGGAAACAGAAAAGCATATCCAGTTATTTGGAACCTGTAGTCTCCCTGACAACCCCCCAAAAAGGAAAAAGACCTTACGGTCACAGGGATGTAGAGGACGAGGTACAGCCATCAAAAAGGCAAGACTACAGGCACTAAATAAAGGAATTTATAACTTGTCATCACATGTCCTGACAGATGATGAGGTAAGGATTTTAGGAAGGGGACTATCTTTTAGTCGACTAATAAACACAATATGTTTGCTTTATTTGTAGACTTAAATTGTTTCACACAGAAACTCTCTATGCAAAAATATTTCACAGAAAAACAACTTAAAGATAATACCAAACTCCCGATATTAGTCAATTCTATGGACACGAGACTTAAAGAGTCACAAATTCCAGTATTTGAACCTGACTCTTTAGTAGAACAATTATGTGAAGGTTACATACACACTAAATTTAGGAATAAATCTAATTTACACCTTTTCTAAAAAATAATGCTCATATTGAAATTTTCAAACAGTTGGTCATTGATGATTTAGAGCGTATTCCGAAAAAAGGTTATAAAATCAAGAATAACCTTTATGCTTATGAGAGAAGAACTATGGAGAAGCTGATAAACAATGAATCCATTGTCATTAGACAGGCGGACAAGGGAGGTGGTATTGTCCTCCAAAATTTGGAGGATTATCTTATAGAAGCTCAGAATATACTTTTTGATACTTCCTATTATATTCGACTAAGTCATGACCCTACTGCACACTATAAAGGCATATTGAAAGATCTTGTAGAATTTGCCTATAGAGAGGGCATAATCCTTAAAAAAAGAGAAAGAGTTTTTGGTCCCTAAAGAGCCTAACTGTGCTTTTTACTACCATTTGCCCAAATTACATAAGAACTCTATTTGTCCTCCAGGTCGGCTCATAATTGCAGGTGTTCGGAGTTTAACTGATAATGTGTCCTCTTATGTTGACCATTTTTTACAAAAATATGTCTTGGGTCTTGAATCCTATATTCGGGACTCCTCTAACTTGCTTAAGAAATTGGAATCTTTGACTATTACTCCTGATCTTTTGTGGATCACTTGTGATGTTCAGTCACTGTATTCAAATATATGCCATCAATTGGGTATTTTAGCGATATCTAAATATCTCCAAGGGGACTTATACCATCCTGCCAATCAATGTGAATTTATTTAACAGCTGATATCATTTATTTTGAGACACAATTATTTTTTATTTCAGGATGAATTTTTTCTTCAAGTTAAGGGTACCGTCATGGGTACCAGGTTCGCCCCGAGCTACGCTAATTTGTTCATGGGCTCCTTTGAACAACAATATGGGGCGAACCTGGTATTATATGGGCAGTACATTGACGATCTGATTCTTATTTGGAGGGGAGATATGGCTTCTGCCAATTCCTTTGTGGAACATTTGAACCGGAATGATAGAGGACTTGTGTTTACTAGCTCTATACATCATGAAACTATGGTATTTCTTTCATGTAATTGGCAAGAGTCCATGAGCAAGTGACGTATGGGATATACAATCCTACCAGGAGGGGCAAAGTTTCCCAAACCTCAAAATGCCTATAAATACACCCCTCACCACACCCACAATTCAGTTTTACAAACTTTGCCTCCTATGGAGGTGGTGAAGTAAGTTTGTGTTAAGATTTCTACGTTGATATGCGCTTCTCAGCATTTTGAAGCCCGGTTCCTCTCAGAGTACAGTAAATGTCAGAGGGATGTGAAGGGAGTATCACCTATTGAATGCAATGGTTTTCCTCACGGGAGATCCATTTCATAGGTTCTCTGTTATCGGTCATAGTGATTCATCTCCTACCTCCCTTTTCAGATCGACGATATACTCTCATATACCATTTCCTCTACTGGTAACCGTTTCAGTACTGGTTTGGCTATCTGCTATATGTGGATGGGTGTTTTTTGGTAAGTATGTTTTTATTACTTAAGACACCTTAGCTATGGTTTGGCACTTTATGTATTAATATAAAGTTCTAAATATATGTATTGTACTTATATTTGCCATGAGTCAGGTTTATGTATTTCCTTTTGCAGACTGTCAGTTTCATATTTGGGGAAAACATATTTAGGAAATATTTTTCTTACCTGGGGTTTAGTCTTTTTTCAAATTGGCTGCTTTTTTCTTTCAAATTTTGCGGGCAAAATTAGGCCCGCGAGTGCGCAAAATTCCAAAGTTTATTGCGTCATTCTTGGCGCAGGAATTTTTTTGCCGCAAAGGTACGTCCGATGACGCAAATTCATCATTTCCGGCGTCTTATTTGACGCCGAGTTCCTTGCACAAGGTTGCGTCGTTAGTGACACGAGTGTGTCATTTCCGGATGTTGTTAGCGCCAAAAAATTTTCAGTTACGTATATACCTGTGAATTTAAAAGAATTTATTGCTGATTCTATTCAGAAGGCTTTGTCTGCCATCCCGCCTTCTAATAAACGTAAGAGGTCTTTTAAAATTTCTCATAAGGTTGATGAAATTTCAAATGACCGACAACATCCTGAATTATCCTCCTCTGATGAGGATCTATCTGATTCAGAAGATCCTTCTTGAGATATTGACACTGACAAATCTACTTATTTATTTAAAATGGAGTATATTTGTTCTTTGCTAAAAGAAGTGTTGATTGCATTGGATATTGAGGAGACTAGTCCTCTTGATATTAAAACTAGTAAACATTTAAATTCTGTTTATAAACCTCCTGTGGTTATTCTAGAGGTTTTTCCAGTTCCTGATGCTATTTCTGATATGATTTCTAATGAATGGAATAGGCCTTGTACTTCTTTTATTCCTTCTTCAAGGTTTGAAAAATTGTATCCTTTGCCAGCAATTACAATGGAGTTTTGGGGAAAGATCCCCAAGGTTGATGGGGCTATCTCAACTCTTGCTAAACGTACTACTATTCCTATGGAAGATAGTGCTTCCTTTAAAGATCCTTTAGATAGGAAAATTTAATCTTATCTAAGGAAAGCTTATTTATATTCAGGTCATCTTCTCAGGCCTGCAATTTCTTTGGCTGATGTTGCAGCTGCATCAACTTTTTGGTTGGAGAGATTACCAATCAATATTTTAGAACTCTGTGTGATTTTCAGGGCTTCTCAGATTTGGCCTCTGTTGAAGAGAGATCCGTACATTTGTTTTCAGACAGACAATATCACAACTGTGGCATATGGCAATCATCAAGGTGGGACTCGCAGTCCCCAAGCTATGAAAGAAGTATTTCGGATACTTGCTTGGGTGGAATCCAGCTCCTGTCTAATTTCTGCAGTTCATATCCCAGGTATAGACAATTGGGAGGCGGATTATCTCAGCCGTCAGACTTTACATCCGAGGGAGTGGTCCCTCCATCCAGATGTGTTTTCTCAAATTGTTCAGATGTGGGGTCTTCCAGAAATAGATCTGATGGCTTCTCATCTAAACAAGAAACTTCCCAGGTACCTGTCCAGGTCCAGGGATCCTCAGGCGGAAGCAGTAGATGCGTTGACACTTCCTTGGTGTTATCAACCTGCTTATATTTTCCCGCCTCTAGTTCTTCTTCCAAGATTGATCTCCAAAATCATCATGGAACAATCGTTTGTGTTGCTGGTGGCTCCAGCATGGCCTCACAGGTTTTGGTATGCAGATCTTGTTCGGATGTCCAGTTGCCAACCTTGGCCACTTCCATGAAGGCCGGACCTTCTATCTCAAGGTCCATTTTTCCATCAGGATCTCAAATAATTAAATTTTAAGGTATGGAAATTGAACGCTTAGTGCTTAGTCATAGAGGTTTCTCTGACTCAGTGATTAATACTATGTTACAAGCTCGTAAATCTGCTTCTAGAAAGATTTATTATCGAGTTTGTAAGATTTATATTTCATGGTGTTCTTCTCATAAATTCTCTTGGCATTCTTTCAAAATTCCTAGAATTTTACAGTTCTTTTAGGATGGTTTAGATAAGGGTTTGTCTGCAAGTTCCTTGAAGGGACAAATCTCTGCTCTTTTTGTTTTATTTCACAGAAAGATTGCTAAACTTCCTGATATTCACTGTTTTGTACAGGCTTTGATTCGTATCAAGCCTGTCATTAAATCAATCTCTCCTCCTTGGAGTCTTAATTTGGTTTTGAAGGCTTTACAGGCTCCTCCTTTTGAGCCTATGAATTCTTTGGGCATTAAACTACTTTCTTGGAAAGTGTTGTTCCTTTTGGCCATCTCTTCTGCTAGAAGAGTTTCTGAATTATCTGCTCTTTCTTGTGAATCTCCTTTTATGATTTTTCATCAGGATAAGGTGGTTTTGCGAACTTCATTTAAATTTGTACCTAAGGTTGTGAATTCTAACAACATTAATAGAGAAATTGTTGTCCCTTCCTTGTGTCCTAATCCTAAGAATTATTTGGAGAGATCCTTACATTCTTTGGATGTGGTGAGAGCTCTGAAATATTATATTGAAGTCACTAAAGATTTCTGGAAGACGTCTAGTCTATTTGTTATATTTTCTGGTTCTAGGAAAGATCAGAAGGCTTCTGCTTTTTCCTTGGCTTCGTGGTTAAAGCTTTTGATTCATCAAGCTTATTTGGAGTCGGGTCAAGACCCGCCTCAGAGAAGTACAGCTCATTCTACTAGATCAGTCTCCACTTCATGGGCTTTTAAGAATGAAGCTTCAGTTGAACAGATTTGCAAAGCAGCAACTTGGTCTTCTTTGCATACATTTACTAAATTCTACCGTTTTGATGTATTTGCTTCTTCGGAAGCAGTTTTTGGTAGAAAAGTTCTTCAGGCAGCTGTTTCAGTTTGATTCTTCTGCTTTTTTTTTTTTTTTAAACTTTTATTTATATATAACCAACAGTGTATGTCAAACAAAAGACAAATCAAATTGCAATTCTTTGCGCCACACAGGGCCAAAAACAACATAATATGACATACCGAGGCAGAGCAATAAGAAAAAAACACAAAAAGAAATGATTGCATCATTATATAAATTGACCATCATTACATATTGCCCATAGATGGTTTTCTTAATAATAATATACACTGCTGTAATTTTTAAGGAGTTTTTACACAACATTGCTTACAAATTAAACAAATAACCATGTCATACATATTATAGTGAAAAAAGTGAAGCACCAAGAATAAATAACAGGACAAAACACGACAAAACCAAAAAGAAAAAAAAACAAACAAAAACAAACCCAGACAAATCCTCTCCTCCTCTCCCCACTCTCCAACTAACCTTCCACACCGACCCCTCCAGGCTGCTTGATCCAACTATGTGGAAAGACATTTAATAGTGTCAGTTCCGCAAAACTTACTGATGATAAGAAGGGGGAGAGAATCATTTTTTGAATAACACTTGGGTAGGTTAAAATAACAGGTGACCATCTCCATAAGAACTTCTTAATTCTTTTCTCAGAGGCATCATGGAGATGGAATGATTAAAAAACAATCTGATCTTGAAATATTTTAAACACCAAAGTTAGTCCTAATAAACGGTTACTTTTCCAATTTTTAAGAATACAATATCTAACTGCTAATATAACTGTATTTAGGCTTTCTATGGTGTTCCTAATAGCATCATTAAAAGGATATAAAAAAATAATATCCTCCACTGCTAACGATATTGTAACTTTGTATAATTTATTAAACCAGTAAATTATCTTCAACCATAATTGTCTGACCATAGGGCATGACCAAAACATATGAAGTGTATCTGCCTTATAATATGCACAACGTGGGCATATATTAACCGATGAAGGATAAAACTTATTTATCTTCCATGGTGAGATATAGAAGTCGTTAATCAACTTCATATGTGATTCATTCCAGGCCATTGGTACTTTACATTTATGCAGCGAGTTGAAGCTTTGGGAGATATTTTCATGATCTATCGAAGGAATTCTTGAAGACCAAAATTTACATAAATTGTCCCTAATGAGCAAGCTCTGCTTATTCAACATAATGTCGTACATCAGGGAAATCGATGCATCACCTGTGGTGAATTTTTGTATACAAAGTTTAATATCGGCCCAAGCTGTTGTAGATGTGACCTGCCACTTCTGATCTGAAATGAAATGACGAATTTGGAAATAAGCAAATAAATTGGATCTAGATATACCATACTTACTAAAAATATCTTCTGCAGATACTATTTGATAGTTTTCGTCAAAAAGTTGTTTTACGTAATATAGCCCTTTTTCTGCCCAATCTTTAAATACTTTTTGATATATCCCCGGAAGAAAACTCGGGTTACTTACAATAGGTAAAAAATCTGAAAAAGAGTAGTCCAGGTCTAGAATTGAACAAGACTTTTGCCATGCATATACTACATTCTTTATAGAGACAAGACAGCTAACATTCTGCGGCAATTTCTGTACTTTGCAATGTAGAATCACTTTTAATGAGAACGGTGCAATTACAAATGATTCTATCTCTGCGGATGAAACGATATTAGAACCGGCGAGCCAATCTATTGCTATTTTGGCCAACGCCGCCAAATTATAAAGTTTAAGATTAGGCAACGCTAAACCGGCTGCTCCCGAAGTTTGCATAAATCTCCCCAGAGCTATTAGTGATTTTTTATTATTACAGATGAATTTAGAAAATAAAGCATTGATTAGCTTTAGGTCCTTATTTAATATAAACAAGGGTAAGTTCTGAAGCGGGTATAACAAACACGGAAAGATGATAGATTTGATTAAGCTGACGTGTGCTGTCAGAGACAGTGGAAATGCCACCCAGAGTTGTAGATCAGCAGCAATCTTTTGAAACAAAGGCTCGAAATTAGCTTTGTACCAATAACTAGGATTCCTGTGTAAGACCAACCCTAGGTATTTAATAGCATCAACCTGTTTAAAAGGAATACTAGGTGTTACTATCAGTCTATTATTAAAGCACAATAATTCACTCTTTTCTAGGTTTATCTTATACCCGGAGAACGAGCTGAAGAGTTTCAGAGTTTGTAGGACTACCGAAATAGACTGCTGGACATTAGCTAGAAATAATAACACATCATCCACATATAACAAGATTTTAAGGGAATATGTGACAAGCTGACATCCTATTAACACTTCCCTAAACCGAATTGCTAGGGGTTCTAGTGCAATATTAAAAAGTAAAGGGGACAACGGACACCCCTGCCTAGTACCCCTTTGTAAGATTATTTTGGATGATAGGGTCCCATTAATAAGTAAAAAGGATATTGGATTATGATATATTCTGTGGATGAAATGTAAGAATTCTCCTTTAAAACCAAATTGTTCTAATGTCCTAAATAAATATTCCCAGATAATTGAATCAATTGCTTTAATAGCATCCAGGGAAAGAATAGCAGCGTCTTGCCATAACGCTTTCTTTCTACCCTGGTCTACATTCCAAGCATAATCCAGGAGATTAATTAATTTATGTATATTTTTTTTGTTGGATTTCTGGCTAGCATAAATCCGGTTTGATCTGGATGGATAATATTATGTAAACACTTGGATACTCTTGCCGCAATAATTGCCATTAATATTTTATAATCTATATTTAAGACAGAAATTGGCCTATAAGAGGCCGGCTCTTCCGGGTTTTTACCTTTCTTTAGAATGAGAGAAATATTCGCCGCGGAGAAATATTTTGATATAGTATTCATTGTACAAAAATAAGAATTGAAAAGTTTTTCTAATATTGATGATACCTCTTCACTCATACATTTATAGAATTCAGCGGGGAATACATCGGGACCCGCTGCTTTGTTCATCTTTAAATTATCTATAGCCTTTCTGATTTCTTGTGTTGAAATCGGAGCATTAATTACTAACAAATCCTCATTAGATATTTTAGGGACCTTTATCATACCCCAAAAATTATTATGATTAACATTGTCTATTACAGATTCGGAGTAGAGCTATTGATAATAAGTATAAAAAATTTCTGAGATCTCCTTAGTTTCTGTAGCTCTGCTTTTATCTGTTTGAATTGCCAATATAAGATTTTTCTTTTTTCTACTTTTAGTAAGTTTGGCCAAGTATTTGGCCGAACACCCATGCATACCTTTAAAATGGAGATTTATTTTTTCTTCTTCCTCTACTAATTTTTGTTTTAAAAAAAGGTCTCTTTCCTTTCTCTTGTCTCTATATTTCCCCCAATTCTCTACTGTGGGATTTGAACAATATATTGTATAAGCATTCCTAACCTGATTTATAATTTGGGTTTCTCTTGTTCTGCTCTTCTTCTTACCTATACTTACATAAACCTGAATTTCACCTCTCAGCACAGCTTTAAAAGCTTCCCAGCAAATTTCCGTCTTGTTAATATAGCTTGAATTTTCAGCGTAATAACGCTGCCAAGAGGCTTTCATATAATTAACAAATTTAGGGTTATTATATAAATAGCGAGGAAAAATAAATCTGGGTGTTTTAATCCTTTCTTTATTACCTGCTACAAGAAATAATGAGACAATGGCATGAGCTGAGATGCTAATTTCTCCTATCTCGGTCTCTAATTCTTGCGTTGATAATGTTCCTGAGATTAAAAAGAAGTCTATTCTTGAAAATGTTCCATGTGCTTTAGACTCACATGAATATAACAACTTGTCAGGATTTTTTAAACGCCAAACATCTACTAGTTTTAACCTCGAGCAAAGTTGTTTTAAACATTTCGCATTTCTATTATGTACAGCGATATTTTTTTTTTTAAATCTATCCAAGATAGGACAAAGAGTTGCATTAAAATCTCCCCCTAGAATTAAGTTCTCAGAGACAAAAGGAAATAATTTCAGCTTTATATTTTCCCAGAATTCTCTGGAGAAATTATTTGGGGCATATACATTACAAATCACCAGTTTGACGTTTTTTAATTGGATTTGGAGAAGAATATATCTAGCCGCTTCATCTACTTCTACTTTAATTATCTTGTAATCTTGATCCTTATGTAAAAGGATAGCTAACCCACATTTTCTAGCTCGACTAGATGTAGAGATGACTTCCCCTACCCATTTTATCTTCAATTTCGCTGCTTCTTGCTGATTAAGGTGAGTCTCCTGTAGGAGGACTATATCAGGTTTATGACTAGCTAATTTTTTGATAACAAGTTTACGCTTAATGGGGGAAGTTATTCCCCCTATATTCCACGATAGTACTTTGAGTCCCTCACCCATCTAACATCAGACTTCCAAGATAAAAGCTGCCCGGGGAGGCCAGTATAAAAAACCTTAAAAACAATGCACAAAGGGGGGGGCAAGAGGAGAGGGCGAGAGAGAAGGAGGAGGAAAAAAGAGAGAAAAAAAACAAAAAACACAACACCATATACGTCTTTACTACGTAAGACAAAACACAAAATATACATACAACAATTACGCTAGCCCTAAGATCGACACCAAATTTTGCTTAGACATTGTAATTCCTCCAAATATATTTTCGACCTGTATCTCATTTGAGTACCAGACCACATCTAGCATCCACTTACAAAGTTTCTATATATTTTCTGACCTCTGAGACCTCCTCGAATGAGCGTCTAACACCTTGATCTTCCACTATAATTCAAGCTGGATAGATCATCCGCGCTTTTATTCCTTTATTTATAAGTTGTGTACAGTGCGGGGCCATAGCTCTTCTCCTCGAAGAAGTCTCAGAGGAAAAATCCTGAAACATTAGTATTCTACTATTTCCAAATAGAAGAGGTTCTGACATTTTAAAAAGTCTCATAAGTTCAATCTTGTCTTGATATTTTAAAAGTTTGAATAAACACACTCTATTTTTTGGAGCTCTATCCGAGGAGTCTTTCTTGGGGCCCAATCTATGAGCTCGTTTGTAAGCTCAATTATAAGTGGTACTGATTGGGGGGGCATCCCCAGAGCCAAGGGGAGTGTAGTAGAAGTGAATTTTAACAGATCTTCAAACTCTAATAACTCTGGTAGGCCAACTAATCTAATATTGTTACGCCGGGAGCGATCCTCAAGATCCTCCAGGCGAAGCTTCATATTTCTAATTTTAGTATTTTGTTTTTGGATAATCTCTGCAGATATGTGGGTCTGATCTTCTAAATCAGAGATTCTAGACTCAGCCTCTGTTAATCTAGTTGAAAAAAATCTTACTTCAGATGATAATGTAACTATTTCAGTAGAAATAGTCCCTAGTTCCTTTTTAATAGCTTCAAATTGGGGAGAAAACACTTCCAGGAGTTTAGCTGTAAGCTCTTGCATATCAAACACACTCTTACTGGGTTCCATAGGGCTATCTAGACTGGTATCAACTGTTTTGTTATTTTTTTTATCTTTCACTTTCGCAGGCATTATGGGTGAAACGGATTTCACCTGAGTGATATATCTTTCCATTCAAAGTAGTGCATAGATTGCACAACAAACCATACAAATCCATGATTCTTCTGCTTATGTTTTAAGTTTTTCTATTCATTTATGAGAATGAACTTATATTTTGGGTTGTGGATTAATTTTTTTCAGCGAAAAATTGTTGTTTTTATTTTATCCCTCCCTCTCTAGTGACTCTTGCGTGGAGTTCCACATCTTGGGTATTGCTATCCCATACTTCACTAGCTTATAGACTCTTGCAAATTACATGAAAGAAAACATAATTTATGTAAGATCTTACCTGATAAATTCATTTCTTTCATATTGGCAAGAGTCCATGAGGCCCACCCTTTTTATGGTGATTATGTTTTTTTGTATAAAACACAATTATTTCCAAATTCCTTTGTTGATGCTTTTTACTCCTTTCTTTATCACCCCACTACTTGGCTATTCATTAAACTGAATTGTGGGTGTGGTGAGGGGTGTATTTATCAGCATTTTGAGGTTTGGGAAACTTTGCCCCTCCTGGTAGGATTGTATATCCCATACGTCACTAGCTCATGGACTCTTGCCAATATGAAAGAAATGAATTTATCAGGTAAGATCTTACATAAATTATGTTTTTTGGATCTTGAACTAAAATTTGACAACAAGAAAGTGACTAGTATTACCCACTTCAAGACTGTGGATTGTAATAGCTATTTAAATTACACAAGTCATCATTATTACCCATGGAAACGTAATGTAACATATGGCCAGTTTAAACAAATTTGTCGTAATTGCAGCACTATGGCTGATGACGAAACCCAACGCCTTATCCTTAAAGAATGGTTCAATGAAAAACATTATCCTCCTCATATTATAGATAGTGGCTACAGGAGAGCAAAATCTGATATTAGCGACAATATTTTAATAAAAAAACTACCATTGGGTCTAATACCATTGATAATTCTGTTTTATTCATCACTCAATATAATTGTCATCACAATTTGATTAGACAAATTATCACTAATTATTGGGGGATCCTTAAAAAAGACCCCATTTTGGGTAATCTATTTGGGGAAAAGCCCAAATTAGTTTACAAAAAAGCACCCAGACGATTTTGGCACCGAGCAAAATTGTAAAACATAAAAACTCCAATGGTCCTATTCGATCCAGAGGTTTACCATTCGGGTCTTTTAGATGTGTAATCAATAGGTGCAAACTTTGTGCCAAAATTGCACATAGACAGAGGAGGTTTAAATCTAATATTACAGGACAGCAATTTTCTATTATTGGACATATTTCCTGTGCTTCCCAATATAAAGAATTATAAAAACCATAGTGTATCCAGACACTGTAACTACCAACATGGGGGTTATACTGATTGTTTTCGATCAGCCCGATTGAATTTATTCCTAAATCTCATCTATACAATAGACTATCCAGACTGAGACAGCGGGAGACTTACTGGATACATAGCCTTAAAAGTCTCCATCCTGCTGGTCTGAATCTCAATGTAGATCTGGCGGCTTTTTAGGAGATTTGATAGGATTCCCTATTTTTTGAGATTATAGTTATTGGCAGATTATGGGTGATCCCTTATGGATATTGACAGACAAGCTGTGAATGTGGCCTTTAGGGGTCAATATATTGTCTGATTTATATGTGATGGATTTTATTTGACCATTAATGGACACTTATCCCATACATGTCCCTTGTGAGGATATAGCGAGACTGATGTTTTATCACATTTATATAGAGGGTCAATTTGGGGTCCTATAACTATAGTAGTATATGAATGTGTGTTATATTATAGATAATGTTCTTATGTTCCGATATGTATAGGCTATCAAATTTTATGATGTTGGAATATAGAAATTATTATGGGTGCGATTTAGCACTCTAATAATAGTTGTAAATTATGGACAATATGTATATTATATATCATTGTTTTCTGGTTCTCATATCATTAATGATTTGTCAACCTACTATATGTCAAACATATATTTTAGAGGTGGGAGTGACCTGTATACATCTGAGATGGACTTAAATATTCATATGCTGCTGATATATATGATCCTTTGAATATGTGTTTCATTATAGTTAATGTTTATATTTCCTCTATATGTCCATGTTATCAACTATTTAATGACTGAATATAGAAATCATTATACGTGCTATTTAGTATTCTTACAATAGTTGTGGGTTAAGGGCATTATGTTCATTAATTATTATGGATATTTTGTCCTTATACGATCACTTATATGCCTATTTAATAGATGATCATTATAAGATTTGAATGTGCAAATGATATATATACATCTAAGATAGATTTGTAGATCTTATTGTCGAATCATCATGACCATTTTTAAACACACATTGTGAATATTATTAGATAGTCATGAATTTGATATGAGCCATGAAATTTCTGATTGTTGATATTTATGGTAATAAATTTGATCAATTAATTATATAGATGTACTGGTGTCCGGTTAGAGGGCTATTCACATATGTAACGTAACGTAGGATATATGAATTGTATCATCTGAAGTAGGTGTGTGTTTAAGTGGCTCTCTGATTGGACACCATAGAGTATTTTAAACGAGTGGGTGTGTTCGATTATTACAGCCTGATGAAACGGCTTGATGTAAGCTGAGAAACACGTTGCTGTTTGTTTTTATCTTTTTTAATAAACTGGACTATTTTACACATCCCACTCGTGTTCCTTGTTGATGCCCCTCATTGTTTGGTGGTTGGTATCGTTTGGAGGCAGTGTTCCTTGCTTGTGATTCCGGCAGGATACGGCTGTGCTGGATTGCGAGTGACCGCCTATGGGATTAGACTGAATGGACGAGCCCCCTGTCTGACGTACACATTGACGTCAGTACTGACGGAGGATTGATCCAGCATGTCTGTCAGGCGACTCTCAACGGTCCCGATCTGCTGTCTCTGGCACCTTTTTCTGTGCCGCCTCGTCTGTGAGTAGACATACATATATGTGGGGAGGGAGAATACCCTTTTAGCTCCTGTATTGCCTCTACGATACTGCTCTATGTTTGGCACCTCTCTTGTTATCTACAGGATATCTTCTTAATCTAATGAGTGGAGTGTAAAGCATCGCTTTCATGAGCGCGATATTTGAGCTCCACTCAGTAACACCAGCGCACACTTCCATAGGTTCCAATTGGAGCCTCGTTCTTATGCAAAGTCGCCCGTTTATGGGTGCGCGATAAATTAGCGCTCCACTTGTAATTTAGCCTTATATGATTTATAGTGTTATCTGAAGGAAATGACGCACCTGAGCTATCTAATTGGTGTACCGCACACAATAAATATTAACCAAGGACTTGTGATATCAGCAGAAAAATGCAAGCAGTAGGGATTGAGATCCAGAGATATTTACACTCCATTCCCCTTGCGTTTTTGTGCTCGACTTTTAATCTGGCTCTCTGTGTTAATTTAATAATCTCATGAAAATAACTTTGCCCCACTCTTCTGATACATTAGGATAGATTCCTATAAGACTTTGCATGTGATACACTTACGTCCCCTTTAATATGCATATATGCCCAGTGATTGGAGCATACACACACACACACACATATATATATATATATATATGTATATATATATATATATATATACTCCTGGAAAAACAGATGCACTCTCAGGTCTTTTAGTGAAGAAAAGTTAACAATCTTTAATGGAACGTTTTCAGGGACTTCCTCCCCATCATCAGCATAAACATAAAGTGCAATAAACAAACATATATACAAATAAAATGATTAAACAATGGCAAATACCTGTGTAAATTAGTGTGCTTTCAGTGAAGTTGCGCCAAACAGTGTGTGTGGAACGCATATCCTGCGTTCCACTGTGCAAACCGGAAGAAGTTAAACTGGATATGTTTCCGGTGGTTGCTATAAAGTATAATAAAATATAATAAAATGAAATAACTTAAGTTTAGTACATCAACTGTGGCTTAGTACATAATAGTGTACATAGCTGTCCTTTATGTGTATTACTGTAAGATATATTTGTATCATTATATTTGCAGCGTGTGTCTAAATGTGGAATGATACCCCTTTTGCAAGTATGTGCCCGTGTAGTGCGTATTAGTGTGCACATCTACATATTCATCATTTTCTATTAGTGCTCAACCCATCTTTCTATCTTTCTTCAATGTCTCCCGATCATGTCTAAGCTTTGTACGGGACCGCCGTTTGTTGTCTTGGTTAGCATAGAGACCGGCTATTGCCGGATCTACTTGGCGGATTGTTCTATTTGCTATATTTGGGATAATAATTTGTTTCCTTGGTTGGCATGGTAACCAGCAACTACTGGATCTACTTGGCGTATTGGTCTGTACGCTAAGTATGTCTTCTACATTCCCTAAGGCCCTTATATTGACTATTGTTGTGTCAACTTATTGTTAAAGGGCTACACTTATCAGGGATATATGAAGAAAAAATATCCAATTGGTGCTCTGTAGGGGTTTACATCAATATCTGTGCTCAAGCTTTATACATCACTTGAGTATCTATATGGGCATAATTCTATATACAGATAAAGAATGAAAATAAAAATAAAAGTAAATAAGTAAAAGCATCTCTGGTGCTGTTACTTCTATGTACACCGAGTGTCTGTGCTGTGTTAATTGGTTTTTGTACTGCTATATATTATGGCATATCTGGTCTATAAGAACTGAACTATAACAATCCCTACACATCATACATTCCCATTGCTGACAGTTTGTTAGTTCAAACTTTCTCATCAACTGTTGAACAAAATGTTAGATACATATTTAAACATATTAATGAATACGAATTTCCTTCAGATTTTAAATGGAATATTAACTATATTGTGGTCCCAGTTTAGTGACCCTATTGAATGTCCATTCACAACCTGACAGTTGCCCATACATACTCATGAAAACTTAAACTATTGAGCAGCCCTATTGTCAACATTTACCTATACTAATATCAAGATGAAGATTACATTGTACAAGACACAGGAAACTAACCACTAATGGCATCACAGAGACATATAGCAGCGGACTACGGACAGATAAAATACTTGGGGATGGAAATAACCCCCGTTCCAAGCACCAAATAAGTCAGGTTGTCAATGGACATTCAATAGGGTCACTAAACTGGGACCACAATATAGTTAATATTCCATTTAAAATCTGAAGGAAATTTGTATTCATTAATATGTTTAAATATGTATCTAACATTTTGTTCAACAGTTGATGAGAAAGTTTGAACTAACAAACTGTCAGCAATGGGAATGTATGATGTTTTTTATATTTATTATACTTTATAGCAACCACCGGAAACATATCCAGTTTAACTTCTTCCGGTTTGCACAGTGGAACGCAGGATATTCGTTCCACACACACTGTTTGGCGCCACTTCACTGAAAGCACACTAATTTACACAGGTATTTGCCATTGTTTAATCACTTTATTTGTATATATGTTTGTTTATTGCACTTTATGTTTATGCTGATGATGGGGAGGAAGTCCCTGAAAACGTTCCATTAAAGATTGTTAACTTTTCTTCACTAAAAGACCTGAGAGTGCATCCAGGAGTATTCATTGCATGCTTGCACCCAGGCAGATGTCCATAGGAGGGTAACACTGTACTTTGGACGGTATTATATATATATTAGTCACATAATATCAGGGCACTCACAGGATTTTAAAATCTTCAAATTTTTATCAAATCTTCATTAAAAAGGTTATATGTCGACTTTCGGCTCTTAGTTGAGCCTTTATCAAGACAACATTTCCGAAGGAAAACAAAGAAAAACATACAAAAACATACAAAAATCAAGTAGATAAAACATACAACAGTTCCAATACCCACAAACATATATACACATTTCACAAATATAATACATTAAATTTTTCAGCTAAAAACAACAACATTAGATAGTCCAATCAAAGAAAAAGATAAGAACATAGCTAATTATAGAAGTACGATACAAGGAGATAGCCCAACCCACTTTGGAAGGACACTCCAGAGATAGTGAGCATATACCAAATACTGTCCGTCAGTAAAGGCCAAAGCCACAAAAACAAAGTGAACAATCAAAAATACCAACACAAATATCACATAGAGCCCATGCTGGGGCCATACATAACAGATACCCCACGTAGGTGACACCAGAGGTGTAGACAGCACTTGAAGGCAACCAAGTTTATTCAAATCCCCAAAAAACCTTTATGTGCCATATGCCATACAAAAAGATTCAAAACATATAATCTGATCCGATGTGAATCTCCACTATATTAAAACAAGTGCAACAAATGCCACCAAGCTGAAGATAAACTGAATCAAATATCAAAATGTAAACAAAATAGCAAACTACAAGTATCCTAATGTGTAACAAAAAATAAATAGTCAGACTGTAAATCTCGACAGGATAAAATATGCAGTGTAGCAAACAAGGATATTATCCTCCTGGAACAGCCGCAAATCAATAACAGTACAGTGAGACAACAACTAGTCAAAGTACATAACACCTGTCCTGTTTATGAAAACACCAACGTGCATAATTAAAAATATCATTCATGTAGGTATATATCAAAAAATATTTAGAAACAGTGCACCCACATGTCACTCCAATAGATATATATCCAAAATCATTAACAACTGAGCACCCACAGCTACACTAACCAACAGTCAAATGCGCAGGGTAGCTAGCAGCATACTGTGCATACACGTATGTGAAACCCATTATGATTACACATAAATCTGAGCCCCTACCACCTGTAATAAGAGCAATGACATAAATATCAACTTAACATACTAACATATCAAGAAAAAATGACAAGAAAAAATGTTTCCAAGCCCTACGTATAACTCACTTGTAACCGGCGTATAATTGCTCCAGAGCAGAGTACCATCTTCCCACAGAAAGCCAACAGGTCATGTTCATGCCAACACCTTGTGAGACTTAAATATGCTCACAACCATGACATCACCTGTCACTTTCAAGTTCAAACCCAGAAACGCTCACGTTTTCATTGTCTGACACTCAAATTCAGTATTATATGTAAATCCAACGTAAATTAAGAAAAGCCCAAAGCCAGACATAATGCAACCCTGCTCACGGCACTTAACCAATGGTGACCCACTATGCAGCAACATAAGGATGGAAACACATAGTACACACAACGGCTGCATATACACTACCCTGCTGGGCAAACAACAAGTCCACTCATCGCCTATATACAAAAAGATTTATGAAGCACATTAACACTTGATAACAACATATGCCCATGAGGCAATTTAAGGGCAGAACCTTTAAATACAAACAAGAAAAATGAAAAACAAGAAAAACCACCACAAATAAACATAAACAATTACCAAAAATAAATCAATAAAGAAACATGATCAGTAAATTGGTATATACCACATCATAGGTGGAGCCACTATGATCCACAAAATCTGTAATGCAACACATGGACCCCCTGACAGGAAAAAATCTATAAATAGCTGGTTACATAAATAAACCTATCAGACCATATATATACAATAGATCTAGGGTATGGTGAATTAGGACCCATCTGTGTGAGCCAATCTTAATAGAACAATGAATACTCAAGATGGACATGAGGGGCAAGTGTGTTAAGCCAGAGTATCCATCTCGCCTCACATTTAAACAGTTCTTTTTCTTAGTTCCCTCCCCTTTTAGGGGGGTAATCCTATCAATGAGCATAGCCCTCAGTGATGAAATAGGATGTTTTTGTGACAAAAAATGCCTGGCATCCGGCTGATCAGATTGCCCTTCTCTCAGGGCCGTTCTTATGGTGCTTTTATGATTTGCCAGCCTCTCCCTAAATGTGATGCAGGTCTTGCTGACATAGAACCTTCCACAAGGACATGACAGTACATATATAACAAAGTCAGAGGTGCAGGTGAGGCAATGCCTTATCTCAAACATTCTGTTACTACCTGGATGATGGAACTTGTCACCTGTAAGTAGTGTGTTACATGTGACACAACTCCCACATCTATAACAACCATTCTTTGACTTAATTAACCACATCTGTGTTTTTTTCCAGGGGTTAGTATTCATTAGGAATGATTTCAGACTGCGACCTCTCCTATGTACCACCCTAGGGGGAGCAACTCCTTTGAACGGAAGGCTAGGATCTTGACAAATCAAGGGCCAGTTCTTCTTACGGACATTTCTCATGTGTCCTGTTGCTGGAGGGAATGTCAATAGAAAATTAACCCCTTGATGGTCATGAGCTTCCAGAGCATCTCTTTTCCTATCAATCAGAGATGATTGGTCATAGTGCATGACCTGCCCCAAGATCTCATCAATCATAGTTGTGGGATAGCCCCTTTGTATGAATCTGGTCCTCATGGTAGATAATTGGTGCTCCTTGTTGGCAGCCTCTGTATTATTCCTAATCACTCTCAAGAACTGGGATTTAATGATGCCTCTTTTGAGTAGTGTGGGATGGTAGCTGGCTGATTGCAGTAATGTGTTCCTGTCCATCGGTTTGGTGTACAAGGTGGTCTTAAGTGCACAGGTGTTATCTGTGAACTCTTTATAAATATACAAGTCCAAAAAATGGTTCTGGCAAGTGCTGATTTCATGCTTAAATTTGATAGCATCTTCACATCTATTCAGTGACTCAATCCAATTCTGTAGTTCAACCTTATTGCCTCCCCAGACTATGAACAAGTCATCAATGTATCTCTTGTACACTAAAATGTTGAGATTTCAAACCATGCCATGAAAAGGTTGGCATAGGATGGGGCAAGACTGGGCCCCATAGCTGTGATGTTCTATTAAGAGGCGGTAGAGAACATAAGGAAGTATCAGAAGACAAACTAACATTTGTAACAGATTATTCTATTCAGTACCAGGAGATATGTGGTATTGTGTGAAAACATTTCCAATTATTTGTAGCGGATGATGCCCTTGCTGACACAGTCAAAAAAGGCTGTAGGTTCTCCTATAGACAGAATAAATCTATAAGGAGTATGGTATCTCCGTCACAGCTTAAGAGACCAGTGGCAGCGGTGGAAGCACCCTTATGGCTAAGACACAAAGGGACGTTTAAAAGTGGATATTCCCAATGTAAGGCCTGTGAGCATGTAAAAGTAGATACAATCTTTAGGTCATTTGTCACTGGTGAAATTTTTAACATTACATCACGTCTGAACTGTTGTGCGACCTATTGTATTTACCTGCTGTGGTGCTCTCTTTGTAATCTGCAGTAAGTGAGATTAACCACTAGAGAGGTACGGTCGCGTATTCACGAACATTTGTCAACAATTAGTGTGGGTAAAATCAGTACCCCTCTAGTTGATCATTTTGTCAAGAACATGTCAAGAATTGCAAATCTTTGAAATGGTTAATTATTGAGAAGGTGCAACCACAGAAAAGAGGAAGGGATAAATATCAAATACTTTCCAGACAAGAGATGTATTGGATATTCAGATTGCAGACCAAGATTCCTCTTGGCCTGAATTCTGAATATAACTTCATCAACTATTGCTGTTGAATCATCCCCATCCCCTCCTGTGCATATCTGTATATCTGTATGACTAGTTCCTCAGATTGAGATAATTCCCCATATACAATATATATATATGCACATGCATACATATCTAATGTAAATAAAATATGTGCACTATAGTTGCAACCTGGTAGACAATATAGTACTGACAAGACTCCAGATCGGAGATCTTTAGATCATCTGACACTCAAGGGGTTCCTGGACTCTAAATCAATACAATTTTTTATAATTCTTCATTTAATCATTTGTACTATTTATTTTGCTATGGAGTGGTTAATTTAACAAAAAATACTTGGGGTATACTTGAGTAACATCTACCTGTGAGTGACAGAGATAGAAGTCTGTCTCTAAAAAGGGAGAGTGTGAGTGAGTATGTGTGTGTGTGTATATCATCAGCTCCAGGCATCTATCATCATTTCAGTAGTTTGCTGATTTTGAACTAGTTTCCATTGAGGTGGTTTGGAAACTGGTGAAACATTTATCTCCATTGAATTTTAGATTATTTTTTTTTGTTACCGCCAGTTTCCAAACTGTAGAACTTGAATAGAAACTAAGGCCTTTGTTTCTAAGCATCTTTCTTTTTTAAGAGACACTATATTTATTATATATATATATATATACACACACACACACACACACACTATATATATATATATATATATATATATATATATATATAGTATCTCACAAAAGTGAGTACACCCCTCACATTTTTGTAAATATTTTATTATATCTTTTCATGTGACAACACTGGAGAAACAAAACTTTGCTGCAATGTAAAGTAGAGAGTGTACAGCCTGCATAACAGTGTACATTTGCTTTCTCCTCAAAATAACTCAACACACAGCTATTAATGTCTAAACCATTTGCAACAAAAGTGAGTACACCCCTAAGTGGAAATGTCCAAATTGGGCACAAAGTGTCAATATTTTGTGTGGCCACCATTATGTTCCAGCACTGCCTTAACCCTCTTAGACATGGAGTTCACCAGAGCTTCACAAGTTGCCACTGGAGTCCTCTTCCACTCCTCCATGACGATTTCACGGAGCTGGTGGATGTTAGAGACCTTGCGCTCCCCCACCTTCCATTTGAGGATGCCCCACAGATGCTCAATAGGGTGGTATGGAGACATGCTTGGCCAGTCCATCACCTTTACCCTCAGCTTCTTTAGCAAGGCAGTGGTCATCTTGGAGGTGTGTTGTTATCATGTTGGCATACTGCCCTGTGGCCCAGTCTCCGAAGGGAGGGGATCATGCTCTGCTTCAGTATGTCACAGTACATGTTGGCATTCATGATTCCCTCAATGAATTGTAGCTCCCCAGTGCCGGCAGCATTCATGCAGGCCCAGACCATGACACTCCCACCACCATGCTTGACTGTAGGCAAGACACACTTGTCTTTGTACTCCTCATCTGTTTGCCACCACACATGCTTGACACCATCTGAACCAAATAATTTTATCTTGGTCTCATCGGACCACAGGACATGGTTCCAGTAATCCATGTCCTTAGTCTGCTTGTCTTCAGCAAACTTTTTGTGGGCTTTCTTGTGCATCATCTTTAGAAGAGGTTTCCTTCTGGGATGACAGCCATGCAGACCAATTTGATGCAGTGTGCGGTGTATGGTCTGAGCACTGACAGGCTGACCCCCCACCCCTTCAACCTCTGCAGCAATGCTGGCAGCACTCATATGTCTATTTCCCAAAGACAACCTCTGGATATGACGCTGAGCATGTGCACTCAACTTCTTTGGTCGACCATGGCGAGGCCTATTCTGAGTGGAACCTGTCCTGTGAAACCGCAGTATGGTCTTGCCGACCGTGCTGCCACTCAGTTTCAGGGTCTTGGCAATCTTCTTATAGCCTATGCCATCTTTATGTAGAGCAACTATTCTTTTTTTCAGATCCTCAGAGAATTTAACACACCTGCTCCCCATTCACACCTGAGACCTTGTAACACTAACGAATCAAATGACACCGGGGAGAGAAAATGGCTAATTGGGCCCAATTTGAACATTTCCACTTAGGGGTGTACTCACTTTTGTTGCCAACGATTTAGACATTAATGGCTGTGTGTTGAGTTATTTTGAGGGGACAGCAAATTTACACTGTTATACAGGCTGTACACTCACTACTTTACAGTGTAGCAAAGTGTAATTTCTTCAGTGTTGTCACATGAAAAGATATAATAAAATATTTACAAAATGTGAGGGGTGTACTCACTTTTGTGAGAGACTTTTTTTTTGTGAGATACTATATATATATATATATATATATATATATAGACATAGAAAAGAAGCGCACTCCAAGGGATCCTTATTCATGCACTTTTAATAGTGAAGTTTTCGGACGTGTAACGTCCGTCCTCAGACCAAAAAGTTACAAGTCCGAAAACGTTTACTATTAAAAGTGCCTGAATAAGGATCCCTTGGAGTGCGCTTCTTTTCTATGTCTATTTGCCGGTTTTGCTGCACCCAGGGCATTGGTTCAAACTGTTAGCTTGGAGTGCAATCCTCTTCTACTTTATATATATATAGTATGCAAATAGACTGCACTGACTGGATTTGTGATAAATAATACAAATGTATTGTTTAAATCATAGTGATGCATGTTTCAGGGTCCACAAACCCCTTCCTCAGACCAGTCACTATGATTTAAACAATACATTTGTATTATTTATCACAAATTCAGTGTGTGCAGTCTATTTGCATACTATTGAAATGTAACTTTGACTAAGCACCCTGGTTGATGACTTTGCAGCAGTGAGAGTGCAGATAACTATTGGAATTGTGTATATATATAGATAGATAGATAGATAGATAGATAGATAGATAGATGATAGATAGATATTTTTTTATATATATATACACACACATACATGTAGAAAAGCCTTTATCCAAACTTCTTGGGACTGGAAAAGGTTTGGATTTTGGAATATTTGCATCTTTAAAATGAGACAGTTTGGAGAGGAGATGGAACAAAGTGTAAACAACATCTTATGTCATTTATTCATTGTTTACATTTCATAATACAGTTTATACATGTTACTAAATATAGTTTTATATCATTTTTTAACACTTTATAGTGACCTACAGGCAGGGAAAATAGTATATTTTTATATATTTATATATATATATATATATATATTTTAAAGTTTAGCATTATTTTTTAATTGGAATTTATGGATTTGGGAATAAGTACCTGTAGTATATATCAGCAATTAAACACATTGCATTGCAAAATATCTGCCTACAAAGGGCCAGATTATAAGTGGAGCGCTAATTTATTTGCGCACCCGCAAACAGGCAAATTTGCCTGTTTGTGGGCTTGCGATAAATAACCAGCCATTACAAGTGGCTGGCTATTGCTACCACAACCTCGCGGTAGCAATTAGTGCTCAGAAAATTAACCAGAGATTAGATCTCTGGTTCATTTTCTAAAAGTGCCCCATTTGATGGTATAAGAACCACGGTGTAGCATATTACAGGGTCATTGTTCTGAGCCTGCAGGATTTATTCACCTTGTCTAGGGCAGTGGAAAACTGTAGTTAAATGACAGAAAAAGCAGGCAAAATAAATAATGAAAGTGCATGGCAATGCTATTTTACTGCATAGAAATAAATAAAATTTACTACATACAGATATCTGAGTTTAAAATCCATTTAACTTAAAAATACATTATACACTTGATTTTTCTTTGCATACATTTTTTGTAGATGATCCATTTATATAGCCCATCTGGGGTGTTTTTGTAAAAAAAAGTATAATTTTGCTTATTTTTAAATAACATTGTGTTGATTTTCAGACTCCTAACCAAGCCCCAACGTTTTAGAGGTATACTGATGTATACAGACTCCTGCTTGCTTCTGTTTGTATAATGGGTCTTTTCATATGCAGGGGAGGGGGGAGGTTCTGCTATCATTCCCTTTCAGTGGGTGTCTCAGGCTAATCTCATTAACAGTGTTAAATTGGAAGATTCTAAGTAAGATACTCACTCTGTGCATACTGTAGATATCAGTATCTGTGCATATTATTCTTTATATTAGTGTCTATTACATGCAGTTAAAAGCAAATTGTTGTATACTGTCCCTTTAACAGCATGATCTATTGTTCTTCCATTCCTCTTTCCTTGATATACATCATATACATTGTGGAACTGCTCAGTGTATTTTAACATTCCATCATTTAGTTGTAACATTTAGTAGCTTTTGGGTAATATAAGCCTAACCTAAATTTTAGTTTTTGGGGTGCAAACCCAACAGATTGCTGTTTATTAAGATATTACTAGAAATTGGTATCAGGTGGGAATATTGTAGCAGATGACAAGCAGAGGCATCATTTTCCAGGAGTTTTCCAGGAACTTTGTGTTTGTGTTGATGTTTTCCCCAGATCCCAGGAAAAGACATAATAAGGATTTAGTGTAAGGGAGTCTTACAAAAGATGTGCACACAGTGTTCCACTATTTACAGCAATTTGCTGCCTGCGATTACTCACTGCTTCATGTGACAACTTAGAGGACTTTCAGGGACCGCAGGAAACCTGAACCTACAGATCAGAACAAGGAATGTATGACATGTCCGTCCCCAACAGATGCATGTGACCAGCACAAATGTTATATATAGGATGGTGTGAGGGTCTGCAGAATAAAAACAAGAGCTAATCTGGGAGTGAGAGGCTCTGATAAGACCTGCGAAGAGAGAGAGAAACACACAAGACTAGTAGCTAGAGACACATTTACTGGACTAAACTTTGTTGAGGAGCTACAGTTCTAGTTATCAGGAGAATTATAGAAACAATTTGTGGGGAAACAATGGATTATAATACTGAAATCATTCGGGAAACGAATCCAATGGACAGCCTGGAGAAACAGCTAATCTGCCCAATCTGCTTGGAGATGTTTAATAAGCCTGTGGTGATCCTTCCTTGCCAACATAACCTGTGCCGCAAGTGTGCCAATGACGTGTTCCAGGTTAGATTAGTTGTGCCAACTGCATGAATCCCAATTTTTTTTGTATTATTTAAAACTAATGTTCTTTCCTAAATCTGTCTGATGTCTGCCTTTACCCTGTGACATTCATGTCCTCTACCATTAGCCTCATGGGAATTCTATTTATGTGTCATCGTGTCACTGTAGTGTTTGTTCCATGTCAGCTGCAGGTGCCATATGTGCATTCCATAAAGTTATAATTTAAATTTAAATTGCTATCATATTCTAAAATGTTGAACACAGGGGTTCAATAATATATGAAGTCAGAGCACAACAATACATACTGATGAGTGTGCATGATCTAAACTTTATAAAGATAATATTTACATTTTATTTTTTGTAGCATGCTTGGTTTGGTTTTCAGGATTTGCACAGTTCTTGGAGACATGATTCCTAGGATTCCTTAAATAATGTTTTCCTACTTCTCTGCAAAAAAAACATTATCTAGTTAAAATTATTTACTGAACTTGCTGGATCCATGTCTGCAATATTAAATGGTGGCTTATGGCTTACATATGTAGTAGAAAGATCCTTATATGAAGCTTCATCTTCTAGGGTGTGTTATTAGTAGAACCTGACTCTGTCCTCTTTGGTATTATTTATGTGATACTATATAAAGGTCATGTACCAGTCTAGCCAAATATTGGACATTTCTAAAATACATATTGATGTAAGTGATTTTATATACAAGATATAGCCTGTCACTACAGAAATAATTATACAGATGCTTAGACCTTTAACAAGGGAGAGATTTATTGTAGTTTTCTTTGAGTCCAAATAGGTGCCACACTTTCATCCAGCATTCTTCATATTATGTTCAGATTCTAAACACACTCTCTATTTCAGGCAGGTAACCCATACTGGCCCACACGAACTTCAGTATCTGGAGGTCGGTTCCGCTGCCCAACGTGTAGACATGAGGTGATTCTTGACCGCCATGGGGTTTACGGGCTTCAGAGGAACCTACTTGTTGAAAATATCATAGACATCTACAAACAGGACTGCACTAGGTGAGCCACATAGGTTCCTCTTATAAGACATTTTTTTGACCAATGAGAGGCTGCAGGATCCTCACATGGTCTCATGAAAAGAGGTCACATGTTTTTATCTCTATTATCTCCTGTTCTGATATGCATTTATATCTCCCTTCTCACTATTTTCCTACTTTCAGCCGTCCAGACCGTCCAGAAAATAAAGTGAATCATCCAATGTGTGACAAACATGAAGATGAGAAAATAAACATTTACTGTGTGACCTGCCAGGTGCCAACCTGCTCCATGTGCAAAGTGTTTGGTGCCCACAAGGACTGTGAAGTATCACCTCTCCAGAACATCTATCAAAGCCAAAAGGTATGTGTAATGTGTACGAGCCTGTAACACACAATGACCAACCCTTAGCCCTTATAAAGTATCTGACTTAGATTGTAGATAACTTGCAAAAGGCTACATGTAGCCACCGATCAGCAAGCGTTACCCAGGGTGCTGAGCCAAAAATGGGCCAGCTCGTAAGCTTACATTCCTGCTTTTTCAAATAAAGATACAAAGAGAATGAAGAAAAAGTGATAATAGGAGTAAATTAGAAAGTTGCTTAAAATGGCATGCTATGTCTGAATCATGAAAGAAATAATTTGGGTTCTGTATCCCTTTAACATGATTTTTAAGTTGTAAAGAACTGTACACATTGGATCTAGCCTTTTAAATATGGAGATTATAATAAGCATTTAAACTACTTTTTTTGGTATTAATTGGACATACATTCATTGCACATATTAAAGGACCACTCAAGTCAAAATTTATGATCCAGATAGAGCTTACACTTTTAAACAACTTTCCAATTCACTTCCATTATCTAAATATGCACAATCTTATATGTATGCACAGTTTATATGGGGCACCAGTTCCCGCTGAGCATGTGCAAGATTTACAGAATATACGTATATGCATTTTGTGATTGGTCGATGGCTGTCACATGATGCAGTGGGAAGGACAATATAACTAACTTTGAAATTTGTTAGAAATAAATCTACTGCTCATGTGAAATTCAAACTAAGTGCTTTTGCATTGTCTTTTGATTATGCATTTATTCATTATGCAATTATTTTGTGTTTAACTAGGGTTGCTAGCTGTCCTCTAAAAAAAAATAGTAGACAACTAGCAGTGGATTGTGGGAAAGCAATAGGATTAAACCATAGATAAGATCGCATTGCTTGTAGCCTTTATCAGTTATATGACCATATCAGACATCAGATCAGACACATGGCCCTGATTTCCACATTGCCAATTATATTTCAACATTTGATGAGATCAGATTCACCGAATATAAGAGACACAAAACACCTTGTAATAATAAGACATTTCTCTTGTGCTGTTATAGAATAATATATCAGCCAATAATAATAATGAAAACAAAGTAGCACCTTTTTTTGCTGCAATTGTTTTTATGTACCTAAGCTCCACCCACCTCTTGCCTTATTTGGAGGACTTGTTACTGGAGTAGACAAGGCTGATAATTATGTTAGCAAAATATGCAATGTTTTGAATTTCTTTATGTAAATCCCCTCTGCTAATTTGTTAAGGCCAATTAGGGGTGGGTATGTAGCAGAGATAGCCTTGAGAAGTCTGCAGTGTGTACTTCCAAATCCAAGATTTAGAAAATACTCACATATTTTCAGGGTTAAATGACATGAAAAGGGACAAAATAAATAGTGAAAGGATATAGCAAATTGTTTAGCTTCACATAATTAAACATTTTATATTACAATTTCAAATTGTTTAAAGTTCCATATGCGTTCACATTTTACATAAATTTTACAGGGTAGGCAGCTGAAATACCTGGCTGTCCAAATAAATACAGTACATAGAAATAGTGAGAAAATGTATCAAGCCCCTAACCTAGAGACATTTTTTATAAGGTGAAAACAATGAAATGGATGAGGACCACTCAATGCAGTAGAATTGCATAATTAACAAGTACATAATAAAAAGACAATGCAATAGCCCTTACTCTGAATTTGAAAAAAAGCCGCCTATATCATGTGACAGACATCAGCCAATCATAGACTAGTATATATATATATATATATATATATATATACACCCTCTGAGTTTCTGCACATGCTCAGTAGGATATTGTTCCCCAAAGTGTGAATATAAAAAGACTGTGCGAAATTTAAAAATGGAAGTAAATTGGAAAGGGGCTTAAAACTGCATGATCTATCTGAATCATAAAAGTTTATTTTGACTTGAGTGTTCCTTAAAGGGACATAAAACAAGTTTGGATAGAGACAAAATATAATAATATGTACTTTAATTACTTTACCTGCACATGTATACTGCAGTGCCTCGCCATTAACACTTTCTTTTTAGTTTCTGAATTGTAAAGCTCTGACTCCCTCACACAATTCCTTTTATGGCTGTATCTATATCTATTGTTGTTTTGGTAAAATGGAAAAGTGAATAGGGATTATCTGCTGGAGCGTGCCTAGAAGCTGGGAACTCAGTTGAAATACAATGCCTGTGTCTAAACACTGATAAAAGGGGTGGAGTTAGCTGCTCCAGGCAGTTTAGCTATGTAATTCATTTTGCTTATTTTTAAACATTTTTTTATGCAAACTATTTTAAATTAATTAGCCCTTTTATGATATGCACAGATTTCAACCTGTTTTATGGCACTTTAAAGAGATACTAAACCCAATTTTTTTCTTTCATGATTCAGATAGAGCATGAGATTTTAAGCACCTTTCTAATTTACTCCTATTATCAATTTTTCTTTGTTCTCATGCCATCTTGATTTGAAAAAGCAGTACTGTAAGCTTTAGAGTCGGACCCTTTTTTGTTCAGAACCTGGGTAGCACTTGCTGATTTGTGGCTAAATGTAGCAAACCAATCAGCAAGCTCTACCAAGGTGCTGCTGAACTAAAAATGGGCCGGCTCCTAACCTTTTATTACTGCTTTTTCAAATCAAGGTAACATGAGAACAAAGAAAAATTGATAATAGGAGTAAATTAGAAAGTTGCTTAAAATTGCATGCTCTATCTGAATCATGAAAAAAAAATGTAGGGTTAGTATCCCTATAAGTAATGCTATATAGCCGCTGAAAAACAGTAATAACGCTTAAAAGAAACAGTTTTGCTAATGGATGTATATTGCAAAAATGCTTCTAATTAAAATTGGAATACACATATGTACATTTAAATTTTGACCTTTCTACATTAATAGCCAATAACTGTGGCTCATTGTACCTATCATTAGCTTTTTTGATAAAGTTACCATGAAGGAATCTCACTAAACGTTATAATCACAGGTAGTTATCACACATCTTGCGGAGATACTGAGAGCATATATTTATCTAGCGAGAAGCTAAACAAACATATAGAACATATATGGTTTTGCAAACCGTACTACAAACCTCTACATACAGGTTTGCCGCTATCAGGAAGTAAAGTTTAAAGCTATAACAAAATCTAGTCATGTGGTTATCATATGGTTACATGCAGCTAAAGCAAACCTAGGCTTAAAGGAATAGAAAGGTCAAAATGTCAAATGTGGATGGGTGTAGTTCATTTTAAACTATGGCTGTTTATAGAGTCTGTAGTGGCCTGTATGACACAAATAAAGTATTCACAGAAGCAATACACAGTCAGCTCTCTGAGCATGCATAGTGAATACTGGTGCATGGCGCTCAAAGCATATGTGCGTATGCCGCTGAAAAAAGTAATAACGCTTAAAAGAAACAGTTTGGCTAATGGATGTATATTGCAAAAATGCTTCTAATTAAAATTGGAATACATCCATGCACATTTAAAATTTGACCTTTCTATCCCTTTAAAGTTAATGACAGCTTTTTATCTCGGTTTGGTGCTTATACACCAAGCACCCAGCTGCTGTAGAGCCCCAACATACTTTTGTTCTAGACTGTCCCTTTAAAATTTTGAATCATGTCAATCAAATTGTATAGGTGAGATAGATAAGACAGACAGATTAGATAGCATGTCAGGGCCTATTTTTAGGAATTCAGTAACGGGAAATAAATTATGACCACTCTTTGAGTGAGTAACTATAAATTAGATTTAGCTATAACTAATATTTTCAATTTCCAATCATGTATGTTTTTCTTGTCTCCTTTGCTGTGGCCAGTTAGGGACATGTTTAAATTAATTCCTGCACGCATCCAGCAACCACTTTGTATCATGTATCTCGGTCAGAATGATTAAAAAGATGGCAATATAATCATGACACCATTTTTAACTATCAAAGCAAATTGGATTCCCTTAAAGGACCATTAAATTTTACATTTCCACAACGTATAACATGTTTCATTATTGCAAGTAAAACATTATTGAAATATACATTCATTATTTATTTTGCTGCCTTTTGTTGTAAAATAGCAATTTTTAAAGCTTTGTTTACACCCCCCCCCCCCCCCCCGCCACACACACACACACACTAAAATTCCAAACAGTCACATGTTTGTAAAAGGTGGATTATCAGTTTTGCATCAACAATCATAATAGGAGAAGCATTCTTTGCAATAGTAACAACAGTGAATCAGTGCTAAAAGAGATAAAGACAGGCGCAACTGCACATGTGCACACAGAGTTCATGCTATATCTGCATATTAGTTTGTGATTGGTTAGTAAGGATTCTTTTGTTCTGGGGGACAGGGAAATCAGTGAAATGAATAAACATAAAACAATATACTAATTTGACAAAATAAAGCTGCAGTTTTTATTACAAAATTATTCCCAGATAATAAGGTTTAAAATCATGTCGTTTTCAATTTGTGTTTCGTGGTCCTTTAAATTAAGAAGTTCCAGCCAAAACAAGACATTTATTCATATACAGTATTTGATCTATATAATTTGCATTGGCCTGGACTACCTACCGTGCTAATAAAATACTGGCTAAATAGCAACATGTCCATTTGACTCTAACATAGAAGTAGCTTTTGTCCTAGGAAAAAGTACATTATCTGCATTTAATTTATACAGTTATTTTAAAATGGTAGATTGTGTTAGTATTTTATACTGGAATAGAATCTCAAGTGATTGACACACACTTTTACATACAGAATTCACAGCGGCCTAGTTTTAATAATTATTTTAATTCCCTGGTGAGATAAATCTCTATGTTAAGTGGATTAGATTTAGTGAGATGAATAAACTCCAGTGGATAACAAAAATTAGAGAACTTTTTTTGTCTTGAAAACCTCTGACAATAAAAGAGTTATATACTTATGGAATCTAAATGGTGTGTTGCTAGATCATAACATTTGGGCATCTTATTGTATAAAAAGTTAACCACAAACAAAGGGATATTAGACTGTAAATACACTCTAGGCACAATGATATATTCAAAGCAAAGTTTAACCTTCATAATAAGTAGGTGTATATTTACACTTATATTAGTTGTCTAAATATTGAAAAAATAAATATAAGAGGTTAAGTTATAAAATAGTCTAGTTTCTATAAAAT
This sequence comes from Bombina bombina, assembly GCF_027579735.1. Lineage (NCBI taxonomy): Eukaryota > Metazoa > Chordata > Amphibia > Anura > Bombinatoridae > Bombina > Bombina bombina. The sequence continues at coordinate 527,344,977 of NC_069501.1, read as the reverse complement.
AATGAAAGCTGCCATGTTTGAACTAGTTTTCTTTTTATCTCTCTCTTCTGCTTAGAACAATTAGGGACAAATATAAATCTGAAAATAAAATAGAATTTGTATTTTACATTTTTTCTTAAAATGTTCCTAATTGTTCTCAGCAGGCAAGTGAGAAAACAGGAACACATATGTTCAAACATGACAGCGCCCATTACTTTATAGAAACTCATTGGAATTTAGAAAACCAACAATTTTCAGACTTAAAATACAAGAAAAGGCTACAAAATAAATAATGAAAGTATATTGCAGTGTTTTAGATACACATCTCATGCTGCTTAAAGGGACATGAAACCCAAACATTTTCTTTCATGATTCAGATAAACACATTTCCAATTTACTTCTATTATCTAATCTGTTTCTTTCTCTTGAAATCATTTGTTGAAGGAGCAGCAATGCACTACTGGTTTCTAACCGAACACATGGGTGAGCCAATCACAATCAATATATATAAGCAGGCACCAATCAACAGCTAGAACCTAGGTTATCTGCTGCCCCTGAGCTTGCCTAGACAAACCTTTCAGCAAAGGATAACAAGAGAAGGAAGTAAATTAAAGAATAGAAGTAAATTGGAAAGTTGTTTAAAATTGTATTCTCTATCTGAATCACGAAATAAAAATGTTGGGTTTCATGTCCCTTTAATATCCCTTTAATATCAAGGATACATGGAGGTATCCTTACAACAAAATGTATTTATTTTTTAAATAACCATTCTCCTTTATCTCTCTCTCTCTCTTTACACTGTGTAGAACATTCAAGATGGAAGATTCATGGCAGATGGGGGCTTTAAAAAGTTGGGGTGCTACTGTATTGAATGGGGGGGGGTCCATAGCACTCCCAATATAACTGCCATTTGAATCTGGGGTTATGTATCAATGCTTCCAGCATTGGTGCTTCACAAACTTAGTCCATGTGTGATGAAGATTCAAGTTTACCAGTTCCCATGCCAGGTGTCTTTATTTTGGTGTGCTGTGACTCACTATCGGTGTTTCAATGCGCCAAGCATGTTAGTGGTCGCTTCTATTTATATGAAGTGCACAGTCAGGTCACCTGATATATTTAGCTCATGCTGCAGTGCGGTTTCCCAGGGGGCACAGCTGTGTAGGGATGTAAAGGCAGCACTTGCTTTTGGAAGACATTTGAGATGAGAGCTATTAAAGGGTCTTAAGGTTCATCCTTCATCATTTTAAAGCACTTTAGAATTTCTTACAGCAGAAAGTTCAGCCGATCTTCAGCTGTTTGTTTCTCAGATAAGTTCTACCGTGCCTTGCTGCCGCATTATGTTCCTAAGCCAATATCCATATCAATATATTATACTTTAAGGGAGAGTGATTTCTAGAACATTATATTTGATTTCCCATGTTAGTGATAAAGCCTAATTTGCACACCCTCCCCTACCCATAGCTCCTTACATAGCACTGTATATCATGCACAGTGGCCTAAATGAAGAATACAGACAACTTTTCAGTGAGGGGGAAATAGAGAGAGAGAGAGAGAGAGAGAGAGATTTTTGTGCTAAGAAAAAAACATTTTTTTTAATGCTTGTGAGGTGTGTCAGTTTCCACCAATAAAGCAGTGGGAGATCTGCTTATCAGCCAATGAGCAATCGGGCATTAAAGAGACATTGTACACTAGATTTTTCTTTGCATCAATGTTTTGTAGATGATCCATTTATATAGCCCATCTGGAAGTGTTTTTATAAAAATGTATAGATTTGCTTATTTTTTTAAGAACATTATGCTGATTTTCAGACTCATAACCAAGCCCCACAGTGCCAGATGTATACTCACGTTTACAGACTCCTGCTGGCTCCTGTTATTTGTCTTTTCATATGCAGGGAAGGGGGGAGGTGGGGAGTGTCTGCTCTTTTTGTTTACCCAGTCCCTTTCACTGGGTGTCCCAGACAGTGCTAAACTGGGAGCTTTTCAGTTTTTAAAGGTTTCTACTGGATTTTTAGATCAGTATCTGTGCATATTATTTTTTATAGTAGTGTCTATTACATGCAGTTATATGAAAATTGGTGTATACTGTCCCTTTAAGGCCTAGTTGCACTTCCGGTTAGCTTCAAAATCAAAATAAATAGCTAAAAATTTTGAAGGAATTTTTTTTTATAACATGTTTAAATAGTACTCATATGCATGATACACTTTTTGTTTTATTTTCTGTCTCTTTAAATCTTTTCTTAATCCTGTTAAACAGATTTAATAAAATGTGAGGTAGCTCTTAGTGAATCAGCTCCTTAGGGTAACATAAGTAGGGTAGATATTTGTCTGACACATATCAGAGTCTGTAGTGAATCTAGGGAATTAGTCTAAGCATTTGCAGTGCCTACAACTATATAAATCATGAGCCTGTAGAAGCTGTAGTCACTAGACAGACTGTGGGCAAATCTGGCCGGTTGCCCTTATCTTATGATATCTTGTGTATTTCTCCTCTAGTTTTTTTATAACTGTGGCTTTCTTATGTGCTTTAATGTTAAAAATGCTATAAAAGAGAGACACACACATACATATATATATATATATATACATAGTATACACACACACACAATACAAATCCACCCTCCTGAGTCAGCTACCTGGGTGCATAGATGTACGACATACAAGAACCAAACGGAATGCACTCACAGGAATTTGAGACATAAACCAAGTCAAAATTTTTTTGACGTTTTGGGGACAATAATATCCCTATATATATATATATATATATATATATATATATATATATATATATATATAAATGTATATAGTTAAATATATATAAATGTATATAGTTAAATATATATTTGAGATATATATATATATATATATATATATATATACTGTAAATATTTGTAAGAATGAAGGGAGAGTATTCTTAAAGGGACACTCAGGTTAAATAAAATTTTCATGATTCAGATACAGCATGTAATTTTAAACAACTTTCCAATTTACTTCCCTTAAAAAAAATGTGCACAGTCTTTTATATTTACATTTTTTGAGTCACCAGATCCTACTGAGCTAGCTTACGTTAAAGGGACATGAAACCCAATCTTTTTCTTTCATGGTTTAGAAAGAGCATGCAATTAAACAACTTTCTAATTTACTTCCATTATCTAATTTGCTTCATTCTCTTGATATTCTTTGCTGAAAAGCATATCTAGATAGGCTCAGTAGCTGCTGATTGGTGGCTGCACATAGATGCCTCGTGTGATTGGCTCACCCATGTGTGTGCTATTTCTTCAACAAAGGATATCTAAACAATGAAAAAAAATAGATAATAGAAGTAAATTGGAATGTTGTTTAAAATTGTATTTTCTACATGAATCATGAAAGAAAAATTTTGAGTTTAGTGTCCCTTTAATTCCTCTGAGCCTCCTGGCTAGTGGTAGCATGTGGATGGTAAAAAGATGCAGAAAAACATCATAGATCCTCCAAGTTGTATTCAAAAATCCGCTGTGTGTCTCCTTTAACGGCCTTCACTTTTCAGCTGATGCCTGTCAGTTGCAAACTTCCGTTCACTACGGCTCACCAGCTCTTTGAAAGAAACTTTCCTTTTCAGCTGAAGCCTTTCAAATATAAACTTTCGTTCATTACGGCTCACCAGCTCTTTGAAAGAAGTGCGATCACTTGCACCGATTGTAATTCCTGCTAGGTGCTGTCGATACTTTAAACCATATCGCAAGGGAGACAAACTTAGCGGTCAATTATCCATCAGATAATTATTTCAAACTGCAGCTTGCAGTCGACACGTGTTTCGCCCCGTCATGCACTGCGGTAGATTCAGGGCCTAATCAGGACTCTGAAAAGGAAAGTTTCTTTTAAAGAGCTGGTGAGTCGTAGTGAACGGAAGTTTGCAACTGAAAGGCATCAGCTGAAAAGTGAAGGTCGTTAAAGGAGACACACAGCGGATTTTTGAATACAACTTAGAGGATCTATGATGTTTTTCTGTATCTTTTTACCATCCACATGCTACCACTAGCCAGGAGGCTCAGAGGAATTAACGTAAGCTAGCGGTGGTAAGCAATAACCGGTAAAATTGTTTGCAACACAGCACCACTGTTTGTCTTTTCAAGAGA